>NC_138750.1:13916182-15191476 GCF_965113315.1 Podarcis vaucheri | reverse complement strand
AATGCCTGTCTACTCAGAAGCAGGTCTCACTCAGTTCTGTGGGGCTTACTCCCGGGTGAGCGGATACAGAATTGCTGCCTCCAAGCACATCTCACTGGGATGAAGCTGGACAGTGTCCGAGGTGTCCAAACCACAGAACAATTCCCATGGAAAAATACTCAAAGGGAAAGCCGAGAATCTGCAAATGCTGATCTATTAATAGCGCCCGAGCTGCTGCATACGCCTTCCTTCCTGATGGAATCCATTATTGCGGCTTATTGATCAAAGTGCATGCTTTTGAGAGCACAGATGTGAGTAACTGATTATCTCCTTTTCAACACTATTCCTTCAAGAAGGAAGAATATATAAGAGCCGAGTTCACCCCTGATGTAACTCCAGCTGACACCAGGGAGCGTCTGCCTGGAAATTAGATTCATCCAGTAGGCCTAGATTGGATGCAGATTGTTATGTGTGAATATGTGATGCAAAGTATACTAAATTGGGGTCATTAAAACTACAGCGACAAAACAGGGTACTAATGGGCGACTCTATTATGATGCCATTAAGGTGCTTGCCAGGATTACTGTGGCTTCAATAGCAGTTCTGTACAGTATTCTCATTTGCTGGATTTAAAAACACAGCACACCGTACTTTTCTTGAATTGACGGAAGAGAGGATAGCATGGTCAGAGTTTGTCTCTCCCTCCTGCAGGTGCTTTTCTTCAACCAGACTTGGGCAAAGGGGGTGCACTTACTTACTGATCGCTTACAAAGAGCACCCCAGTGGCCATGAGAACGACAGATAAAAAATACTTAGGGAAGAAATGAAGAACAAACACCACACACGGGCATTATAGGTTAACACAGTCATTTATTTCACCCGCACCTTTGGGTTAGAAAATCTTTCAACTACAATGTGACTACAAAGGGCTTTAGGCAACATCTGATAAACTTCAACGGCAAATTTCACAGGATGAAATGAGCAGGAGTGCTACAGGAGAGCAGGAGAGGGAGGAGCCTGGCGTGATTAAATAATACAGTCATATCTGGGAAGTCGAACAGAATCCATTCCAGAAGTCCGTTCGACTTCCAAAACGTTCGGAAACCAAAGCGTGGGTTCTGATTGGCTGCAGGAAGCTCTTGCAGCCAATCAGAAGCCGTGGAAGCCCCGTCGGACGTTCAGCTTCCAAAAGAACATTTGAAAACCGGAACAGTCACTTTCAGGTTTCGATCGTTTGGGAGTCAAAATGTTTGAGAACTAGGCTGTTCGAAAACCAAGGTATGACTGTATAGGGAAAATGTAGGTCCAAAGGCCCTCCTTTTGGCTTCTGAGCCTTTAATAGATACTTTATAGATACCGTATTTTTCGCTCCATAGGACACACTTTTTTCCTCTTAAAAACTAAGGGGAAATGTCTGTGCGTCTTATGGAGCGAATGTGTGGTCCCTGGAGCTGGGGGGGGAACCCGGGCTTCCCCCGCCAGCCCCGACAAGCTCCTGAGCAGCTCTGGGGTAGCTCGCAAAGCCTCTGCAGGGCAGCGGGGAGCCCCACCTCCCGCAAAAGCCAGGGATAGCCGCGCTCCCTTTAAAGAGCCGCATGGCGTGTGCGTGCGGCTCTTGGGGGCTTTTCCCCGAGGAGGGAGAAGGGCAGCCCGTCAGTGACAGCGGCTCGTGGGATGTATACAGGCTCTGCTCAGCATTCCCTTTAAATAATATTTTTTTCTTGAATTCCCCCTCTAAAAACTAGGTGCGCCTTATGGAGCGAAAAATACGGTATGTTTTTTAAAAAGGAGATTCCCATCCTTCCCAAAAACAATTTTTAAAAAAGCAAAGGTCAGTTCTGTGGAAATTAACTTCAAGCTTAATTTGTATGGGTTCACTGGATGCATTCCACCTTTTATGTTTATATTTTAAATTACGTTCCTTAAAAAAATTACAATTCTTCCTTTTTGAAAATAAGAAGAAAAAATTGCCCTCGGTTTTGAAGTAAATCACCTGAATGTGTCTCGGAATCAGTATTTGAGCTACATCTTCAAAGTGCTGAATATGAACCTTTTTCTTTAGAAAAACCCAGTCCTGCCTTTTACATTTTGCGCCGCCCTTCTCTCCTCCTTCCTAGCTGTGGAAAGTTTACGTCTCCAGTACAAGAGCGAGCTGCGTCTTGTGCCCTGTGCCAAGTCCACCTCCCTTGCTCGACTGTTCGGCCGCTGACCTGTGCTTTGCCTGGCCTTGGCGAGCCAGGGGCCTCTCGCGGACAGAGCGGCGTTTGTCTCAGAAGCATGTTGGACTTGGCACATACCTGAGATTCAATTCCACTTTCAACTACCACCTTTCAGGAGCGGTATAAAAGAGACAGAAACTGCATCTGAGGAGGAAAAACAAGCCAACCCCCATAGCCGAAAAAAGCCGGCGCAAGCAACGCTTGTTTATACACCGGACAAAAGTGCCTTTGCTGCCTTGAACACTACTCTAGTTGTAAATCTTTTGTAGAAATATATATGTATCAATGGACAAAGTGTTACAGTCTTCTGAACGAAGCAGGGCTGCCTGAGCTAAAATATAGGCATGTATGTCACCTTTAATAATCAAACACACCACAAAACGTCCCGTCTGTTTTATAGACAGGTTAACTGTACAATGTGGTCGTCTCTTTCACAGCCCAGCCCTTTCCTCCTGTGGATCCATCACTTCGCTTTAAGTGCAACAAAGATGATATTTAGGCGATGCTTTTCTTTAGGAACGCGGTTGGTTCCAACTCAAGTTCTCCCCGCAGCTTTTCGACAAAAAAGACAGCCGGGCGGGGAATTTGCAGGAGCTCTTTAGAGAAGACTAAATGTGAATAAATCAGGTGTTGGTTGTCTCCCTTCAGCTCCCTAGGTGACCTCACAAACACCCATACAAGGAAGCTGTTTTTCTGCAAAGAGGTGGACCGCGGCTTCAGACAACTGCGGTCATGAATCCTGGCGGGCCTCTCGGGTCAGGAGTCTGTGTGTGGTTCTGCAGGAGAGAATGTGTGCCATGTGCCCCAGCAGAGATGGTCTTCAGTGCATGCCATGAAAGGTGTCTGTACACTGTTTTTCACTGTGCCAATATTACCAGCAAGGTAGATGTGGGGCAGCAATAGGGTTCTGTGTCCCATCAATTCTAACAAAAAATTAAGCTGGAGGAATTGAGGTACAACCAACCAACCAACCAAGAAAGAATAATATAATATGATAATAATTTATTATTTATACCCCGCCCATTTGGCTGAGTTTCCCCAGCCACTCTGGGCGGCTCCCAAGAGAATATTAAAAACAATACAGCATTAAATATTAAAAACTTCCCTAATGAACAATGAAAGCACAGCATACCTTCCAACATTTCCCCAATAAAATAGGGGTGCCCTATTACATCATCATCAACAGCAACAACTTCCCCCAATGAAAACAGGGATGTCCTATTCCATTATTATTATTATTATTATTATTATTATTATTATTATTATTACCCCACTCATTTGGCCGAGTTGCCCCAGCCACTCTGGGCAGCTTCCGACATATATAAAAATATAATAATACATTGAATATTCAGAAACTTCCTTACACAGGGCTGCCTTCGGATGTCTTCTAAAGGTTGCATCTTATTGGCTTGAGGGGTTGCATAACTCCATACAGTCCAATATTTCTCCGATAAAAATGGGGATGACAAAGGCTTGATTACTTAGTTCCTCCCAAAGTGAGGGGAAGTGGACATGGCTAAGCCTGGCAGGACAGCTTACTCTGTGGTATTAACCCCTTCATGCATTAATTAGACTTCAGCATGTCGGCTAGCTGAGGCTGGCTATCCCACAAGTTCTACAGTTTAACTATATGAAGAAGTGCTTTCTGTCTTGAATCTTCCATATTCAGCTTCATTGGGTGGTCCCAGGTTCTAGTGTTATAAGGGAGTGAGAAAAACTACTCCTTATCCACTTTTCCTAAACATGCATATCAACCAACCCAGACCCTGCAATCATCATCTGAAGCCCTTCTTCATGTGTCTCCTCCATCAGAGGTCCAGAGGGTGGCAACACGAGAATGGGTCTTTTCTGAGGTGGCTCCCTGTTGTGCCTTTATTACATATCTTCAGGTGCCAGGCAAAAACATCCCTTTTCTCCATGGCCTTTTAAACTCGGGGGGAATTATTGTTTTCGTTTATTACTAAAAAATAATGTATTTTGGTGTTTTTATATTGCAAACTGCCCTGTGATCCTGAGATGAAGGGTGGTATATACATTTTAATAATAATAATAATAATAATAATAATAATAATAATAATAATAATAATACAGTGGTACCTTGGTTTTTGAACAGCTTAGTTCCCAAAATAACTTGGAACTCGAACGCTGCAAACCCAGAAGTCAGTGTTCCAGTTTGTGAACTTTGCTTTGAAAGCCGAACGTGCTCCATTTTGAGTCCCGAACTTCCGTTTTTACTGTTGCGCTGCTAATTTGCGTCCCCCCATTGTAATTGAAGTCTTCCGTTTCTGATTGCAGTGTTCTGAGGTGATAATTGGAGCTTATATTTGGTGCTTTTGTTTTTGCTATTCATTTTGCGTTTTTAGTTTTTGAGGCTTTTTCGGTTAATTTGTTTTTGTGACTGTGTGGAACCCAGTTCAGCTACTGATTGATTGATTTGTGTGACTGTAGAAATGGATAAAAGCCCCCCCCCCCAATCCAAACAATCACTATCATCAGTGCAGGTAAGAAAAAAAAATACCGGTAAATTTTTTATCATCTACAATATGGTTTTATTTATTTTATATTACAGTACATTGATTATTGCTTTGATTTTATGCATCAATGTTCTCATTAGATGGTAAAATTCATGTTAAATTACTGTTTTAGGGGCTATTTTTAAAAGTCTGGAATGGATTAATCTGTTTTGTATTACATTCTATGGGAAAGCGCGCCTTGGTTTTGGAATGGTTTACTTTTGGAAGGGACTTCCGGAACAGATTAAGTTTGAGAATCAAGGTACCACTGTAATAATAATACTTACCTCCACTTGCCTGGCAAGAACTATAAACAGTAAATGGGCAGATATCTTATACAGTGGTACCTCGGGTTACATATGCTTCAGGTTACATACGCTTCAGGTTATAGACTCCGCTAAAGCAGAAATAGTGCTTCAGGTTAAGAACTTTGCTTCAGGATGAGAACAGAAATTGTGCTCCGGCGGCACAGCAGCAGCAGGAGGCCCCATTAGCTAAAGTGGTGCTTCAGGTTAAGAACAGTTTCAGATTAAGAACGGACCTCCGGAACGAATTAAGTACTTAACCCAAGGTACCACTGTACAGTAGTTTTGTAACAGAAAATACACCTCCAAAGAGCTGTGAGAAAGAGCTATGAAAGACCCTCTATTTCACCAAGTTTCTTTTGCAAATTAAACTCTAGAATCCTTGCTTGATAACATGTAAAGCTTTTAAAGGATTCCAAACCCATAATATACCCATTAGCATGAAGTACAGGAAGGAGGATGTGATATTTTCTTGTACACTCCTCTCTGGACAATCTTGTACCATAATTTCCAGTTGGGAGGAAAAAATGCTTCATTTTTGCTTTGGCAAGATACCTGGATATGGGTATTTTAAAGTTTTTGAAACAAGGATGTGGAATAATTAGGGCTCTGATTCTTCCTGATTTGGCAGGGCAAGGGAGAGTTTATACTTCTTCTCTGAAATGGTCTAACCGTTCTGCCTTTCCTCCTTGTACTGAGAGCAATAAGGGCAAACAAGGCTACAAGAATGGTGAGTGAATGGGAAAATTTTTAAAGACAAGAAGGGAAGAGTTTGGAGGAGGGAGAGAGAAAAACGGAAGATGCAAAGCAGAAGTAACCTGGCTGAAAGTAAGAAAAAAATAGGAGTGAAAAATGTGAGTTCGGAAAACAGTGGATGAAATTTGTTAGACATCATTAGCAAATTCCGCTTTTAGTGAACCTCAGGATATTTCTTGAGGCAGTTTCTAGGAATGCCCAGTTATTTGAGAATTTTTATACCACATTTAGTTCAAGGAACAGAGATTCCAAAAAAGACTTCTGAAGTGGACACGAACATGAGGCAAGGCAGAACAAAGTACATTTGCTTTCAACAGTGGTTCTCAAACTTCTTTCTGTGGGCCATACTTTCAGAATAAAAATCTGCTCGTGCCACACCATATTTTTTATTGATAAGAAGTACGTCGGAAAATGAAAAGGAACAACTCCTAGCAGTGCTTGATTCATAACATAGAAAACAACTACTTCATAATATGATCATGGGACATCCAGAAGGTATAAAACAATGTAGCTATATAAGAACATGAATCATTCCCAAAATATAAATGAACCTCTTGCATATGTGCCTTAAGTATGAATACAAAGTCAATGAGAGGTGTGAACTTGTTTTTGTCAGCTAATCTCATTTATATTATTTGAGACAAACTCTCACCTCCTCATTGACACAAAGAAACCTTTCTCTTTCATGTACAGTCATACCTCGGGGTGCGAATGTGATCCATGCGGGAGGCAGGGATGCAACCCGCAGCGCCGCGTCTACGCACGCGCATAATGCGATTTGGCCTTCTGCGCATGCGCATGACATCATTTTGTGCTTCTGTGCATGTGCGAGCCCCGAAACCCGGAAGTAATCCATTCCGGTACTTCCGGGTTTGGCATGGTCCGCAATCCGAAAACGAGCTACCGACAGAGTTCGTAACCCGAGGTATTACTGTAGAGTTGAAAATCTCTGTTCACAACCATTTGTTGTGGAGAACTATAGAAGAACAGCCAATGTTCTTGACGAGAGGCATGGATACTCTTTCTGTGGTTGGACAGAGGTGCGGTTCTGGCACCTCTCGGGTGGATTCCAACATTTCTCAGGTGGGCACCATTGCCGTTCTAAGAGGACAAGGGAGGTGTTCATGGTGTGTTCCAGAACCTCTTGGTGTGTGACCAAACCTTCTAGGTAGTTCATGTGCAACTTGTAGGAAAGGATCCAGTCAGGAGTGCCAGCTTGGCCCCGCAATCATGGGTGCCTGGGGCTAGGGGTGTCACGCAGCAAAAATGGCCCTGGCGCCGAAATTTGTGGGTGCCCAGCCCCTTCATGGGGAATTTTGTGGGAGCTCGGGCACCCACAGCCCTAGGGAGCCGGCACCTATGGGTCCAGTCTATACTGTTGGCAAAGGCTGAAAGACCTCCATTGGCTCCCAGTACGTTTCTGAGCACAATTCAAAGTGCTGGTGCTGACCTTTCAAGCCCTAAATGGCCTCAGCCCAGTAGACGTGAAGGAGCGTCTCCATCCCCATCGTTCTACCCGGACACTGAGGTCCAGCTCCGAGGGCCTTCTGGCGGTTCCCTCACTGTGAGGTTACAGGGAACCAGGCTGTTAGGCTGGGAGATCTAATGGGAAGGTATGGCTGTGGCTGAAGACTTCATTTGTTCGGAAAGACTCCTGGGAATGGGAAATTGCATACGGAAAGAATTACCTGTGCATGCGCCGGGAGAATCAAGGATCTAAAAGTCAAGCACACCATGCCCACACAACTGCAAACAATTGTGCGATTCAGGGAGAGTCGACGATAAAAGAATTGATGTTCAGTTGGCCTTCAAGTGTTCCCTAGTTCCCTCGGAAGCTAACTCTGACATTTAAGTTCTTAAGATGTATTTTTTTCAATTCATCCTTTTGATTTTAGAATGGCCCCTTTTCAGAACGTGGCTGTCAATTTTACCATACCTACATACCCTCCAACATTTCTCCGATGAAAATAGGGAATAATAATAATAACAACAACAACATAGCAATAGATAAAACTTTATTCGCATTAGCCAACGGCCAGGTCAACATAAAACAAGCAATATATACACAAATAAAAAGACAGCAATGGGTAAAAAGGGCAACCAAATGACCAAGATTATCGTTCAGATAGTAGCCCTTAATCTCATTGCATCCTCGATAAACCTAGCAACCTTTGCTGTTGTCTGATCATTTAGATCTGATAAAAGAAAGAACAATGTGGCCTCGGCTAATAATACCCCGCCCATCCAAATGGGTTGCCCCAGCCACTCTGGGCAGCTTGCAACATATATAAAAACATAATAAAATATCAAACATTAAAAAAACCTTCCCTATACAGGGATGGCCCACATGTCTTCTAAAGCAGTGTTTCCCAACCTTTTTTGGGCAAAGGCACACTTGTTTCATGAAAAAAATCTCGAGGCACACCACCATTACAGCCCCGTGACGTCAGCGCGCAGCGTCACGCCGGGAGGGACATGAATTGCCAGCAAATTACATAATCACCTCCTTGAGGGCTGGCTGATCTTCTCCGAAGGCAGAACCCCATTAATTAACAGCACAGACTCACACCATAGCCAAGACGAGGGGGGAAAACCTCAGTCATGCACAGTCATGCACATGTGGGGGCTAAATGAGGACGAAGACCGGGCAGAGAGCAGGGTTCAAATCACCCCACCTGGCCAGGACAATCCCTGGGTGCTCCCTTGGGCCACTCGCCTGACCCACCTCGCAGGGCTTTTGTTGCGAGGATAACACGGGGAAAACCACGTGCGCCCCCGGGAGCTCCTTGGAGGAGAAAGCGGGCGATGAATGCAATGCATGAAATATATGAGAGGCGATGAGGTTTTGCAGGTGAGGGGCCCCCGCCAGCCTCCGCTTCCAACACCCGGTGCAACGACGCCGAAGTTTCCCCCCGGGCTCGGCTTGGGGAGCAGCGCTGCTCCCCCCGGCTCCCCTTCGCCCTCCCGGCTCTCTCTGCCGCCCACTGGGGACCCCCCTCACCTGCCAAATCCGGAGCGCCGGTGGAAGTTGCATGCATGCATGCAGGGCACCGCGTTGCCATTGCATTGCACTGCACTCCATGCAACGCCTGCACGCATGCATTGCCTTGCACGCCCGCCAAGGGGTGTCCCCGTGGTCCGATGCGTCCCCTCCGGCGCGGATGCAGCATTGCAAAAATAACTCCCCCCCCGACGCAGCCCTACCTGGGGGGCAGCCTCCGCCTCCGCCGCTCCGCCTCCGCGGGGATCCCCGGGCTCCATCCTGCCGCCCGATCTCCGCGGGGGCGCAGGCAGGCTGCGCGGGGTCTGCGTGGAAGAGCCCCTGCCCGCCCGGCCGCCGCCACCGCGCTCATTCCATGGCCGGGAGAAGAGCGCTTCAAACAAAACGCCCGGCCCGCCAGGCCACGCTGGGAAACGTAGTTCGCGCACCCTGCGCGGGCGCGGAGCCCAAGGGCAAGGGGACTACGGATCCCAGCAGCCCCCGTGCCGGGGACGGAGGGGGAGAGGCCGGGTGCAGGGATGGAGGGACGGGTGGGCGAGCGAGTGAGTGAGTGGCAGCCGCCAAGCCTTGGCCAAGAGCCAGGAAGGGCCTCCCCAGAGGAGGAGGAGGAGGGAGGCGCAGAGCGGGAGGGAGGGAGGGAACCCCAGGGGTCATCTAGTGACGGCGCCCCAATCGAAAATTTGACTTTAAAAAAAATCTTTCGAATTTTTTAATTTTTCCCGCGGCACACCAGGCAACATCTCGCGGCACACTAGTGTGCCGCGGAACAGTGGTTGGGAAACACTGTTCTAAAGGTTGCATAGTTCTTATTGGTATACCTGAAGGAGCGTCTCCACCCGCATCGTTCAGCCTGGACACTGAGGCCCAGCGCCAAGGGCCTTCTGGCGGTTCCCTCACTGCAAGAAGTGAGGTTACAGGGAACGAGGCAGAGGGCCTTCTTGGTAGTGGCGCCCCCCCCTGCGGATCTCCCTCCCATCAGATGTCAAGGAAATAAACTGCAACCTGACTTTTAGAAGACATCTGAAGGCAACCTTGTTTAGGGAAGTTTTTAATGTTTGATGTTTCGTCGGGTTTTTAATATTCTGTTGGGAGCTGCCCAGAGTGGCTGGGGAAACCCAGCCAGATGGCGGGGTATAAATATATGAAGGAGGAGGAGGAGGAGGAGGAGGAGGAGGAGGAGGAGGAGGAGGAGAAGCACTTTTAAACCATTGTTCTGTGACATGTTGAGTGTAGACTTCACAGTATCCATGATGATGATTGAGAATCCCGCACTCATACATCTAGATCCGTGTTTGCCAAACTTGGCCCTCCAGCTGTTTTTGGACTACAATGTCCATCATCCCTGACCACCGGTCCTGCTAGCTAGGGATGGTGGGAGTTGTAGTCCAAAAACAACTGGAGACCCAAGTTTGGCAAACACTGATCTAGAAGATGTGTAGTGAGCACAGAAACACAAATTGGGGCTGCCTCCTTCATTTTCCAGGTCCCAGATTCTGCCTGAAGAATCAAATTATATTGAAAAATCAAAATCTTGAAGATGGCTCAGCAAAACTTCCCCAGCATGCAATTCTTCTCTGTGTTTTGCAAATGCCTACATTGTTCATACTCTAATGCTGTGCCTGTCTTCTCGCAACAGCTTGAATTCTGGATTGCTGGTTTAATTCTAGCATTCCTTTATTTCCCCAACATCTAGCTAGGATCTCGTACACTATCTCTGCTCTTCCAGTCTTGTTAAGTTGCTTTTAACATTTCTTCTCTTTAGCCTAAGCTCTACTTTCTCCCTCCCCCTCCCTCCATTTCTCATCTTTTCCTTAGCACATCCAGTATGTCATGCCACAGGGCTAATTTTGGAACAGAAAGCACACCATCCTCACCAAAGTGCCTTGTCCCAGTAGCAGCAGTAAAGAGAAATGTATCCATTCATGTGCCTATAGAGTCAGACCTTGTTCATTCTCCTGCCTTAGCACCACCAGCACCACCACATAAAATATCTTGTAGGGAAGGTTTTTTTCCTTAACGCCTTTCTGCTTAGTAAGGGCTAAGAACTGAGGGCCGGTTATTAGCATGACACATTTTGAACTATGCCCAAATATTAGCTCTGCCAATATGTATTAATTATTATATATACAGTGGTGCCTCGCAAGACGAAAAGAATCCGTTCTGTGATTCTCTTCATCTAGCGGTTTTTTTCGTCTTGCGAAGCAAGTCCATTTAAGGATTAGCGGATTAGCGCTATTAGCGCTATTAGAGGCTTTTAGCGGCTTATCTGCTAATCGGATCAGCTGATAAGCGGCTTAGAAAAAGGGGGGGGAGGAAAAAACCCGCAGGAACTCGCAAGACATTTTCATCTTGCGAAGCAACCCCATAGGAGATTCGTTTTGCGAAGCACCTCCAAAACGGAAAACTCTTTCATCTAGCGAGTTTTCCGTCTTGTGAGGCATTCGTCTTGCGGGGCACCACTGTATTTATGAATCAATCAATCAATCAATCAACACTTATTAATTTGTTATTACTTATTATTAATAATAATTGAGTTGCTGCTTTCTGGTCAGCAGCAAGTGTTGCGGTTAGAGTGTTGGACTAGGACCTGGGAGACCAGGGTTCAAATTCACCCTCAGCCATGAAGCTCACTAGGTAGGCAAACTAAGGCCTGGGGGCCACATCCGGCCCAATCGCCTTCTCAATCCGGCCTGCGGACGGTCCGGGAATCAGTGTGTTTTTACATGAGTAGAAGGTGTCCTTTTATTTAAAATGCATCTCTGGGTTATTTGTGGAGCATAGGAATTTGTTCATTTTTTCCCTCCAAAGTATAGTCCGGCCCCCGAAAGGTCCCTTGCTGGAAGGGACCGCGAGGGTCATCTAGTCTAACCCCCTGCAGTACAGGAATCTTTTGCCCAATGTGGGGCTCAAACCCACAACCTTGATATTAAGAGTCTCTTGCTTACCGACTGAGCCTGAGATTTTCTATCCTTTTGAGTCCATGGCTCCCTTGACCAACTACATTCTTTCTGTGGCACCCCTGTGGGGCTCGGGAGACCAGTTATGCCATATTTTTGGCAGAGCAGTTGCCCCTAATATAGTGTGTGCCTTTGCCAAAGAACGGCATGGCAAAATTTTGCTCGGTGTTCTGGTTCGCCTATTGCTTTGGAAAGCGAAGGCTTAATCCATGGGTCGGCAAACTAAGGCCCGGGGGCCGGATCTGGCCCAATCACCTTCTATATCCGGCCGGTGGATGAGTCCTGGAATCAGCTTGTTTTTACACGAGTAGAATGTGTGCTTTTATTTAAAATGCATTTCTGGGTTATTTGTGGGGCCTGCCTGGTGTTTTCACATGAATAGAATGTGTGCTTTTATTTAAAATGCGTCCCTGGGTTATTTGTGGGGCATAGGAATTTGTTCTTTTCTCCCCCCCAAAAAAAAATATAGTCTGGCTCCCCACAAGGCCTGAGGGACAGTGGACTGACCCCTTGTTGAAAAAGTTTGCTGACCCCTGACTTAATTGAATTTCTCCTTCCTATCCCCTAAAGAGGCAGATCTAGATGTGAATTTTCGTGTTGTTCTTGTTTTCAAACTGAAGTTCTGGAAACCCTCCTTTCCAAACAAGACCTAAGGCCCTTGCCTTCTGAGCCTGCTGAGGCTATGGCCATTTTCATTAGGGAGCAAAGCCTGAATTTTTCCCCCTTCCCACTCCATTTCCATTTAGATGCACAGCTTCCTGTACATGTTAGTTCTGCGGCTGAGGTATGCAGTTAACCAATTAAACCAAGGGGAGATACATTTAGCTGACATCAAAACAGCCGGAGCACATTGAACATCCAGGAACATTTCTCCATTATCACACACCTAAAAGCCTTCCAAGCCGCAACACCTGTCCCTGTTGCCCCTGGCAACGGCTACAGACATAATTACAGCTGAACGAGTAAGACTTTCACAAGCAATTGGAATACTTTTCATAGGCCTCGTGCACATCCCATCATACCCAGCAAGATTGTTTGCAGGACTGAGGCATGATCAAAGGCCCCTCCGTGACTCATCTCAAATCCCATGAATGATCATTAGGTGAAATGGGGGAAAGAGAGATAATCAGGCTGCCTTGACTCTCCGGCTGAGAGATCTAATGGGAAGGTATGGCTGTGGCTGAAGACTTCATTTGTTCGGAAAGACTCCTGGGAACGGGAAATTGCATACGGAAAGAATTACCTGTGCGTGCGCCGGGAGAATCAAGGATCTAAAAGTCAAGCACACCATGCCCACACAACTGCAAACAATTGTGCGATACAGGGAGAGTCGGTGATAAAAGAATCGATGTTCAGTCGGCCTTCAAGTGTTCCCTAGTTCCCTCGAAAGCTAACTCTGACATTTAAGTTCTTAAGATGTATTTTTTTCAATTCATCCTTTTGATTTTAGAATGGCCCCTTTTCAGAACGTGGCTGTCAATTTTACCATACCTACATACCCTCCGACATTTCTCTGATGAAAATAGGGAATAATAATATAAAGCAAAGGTAAAGGGACCCCTGACCATTAGGTCCAGTCGTGGCCAACTCTGGGGTTGCGGCGCTCATCTCGCTTTATTGGCTGAGGGAGCCGGCGTACAGCTTCCGGGTCATGTGGCCAGCATGACTAAGCTGCTTCTGGCGAACCAGAGCAGCACACGGAAACGCCGTTTACCTTCCCGCCAGAGCGGTACCTATTTATCTACTTGCACTTTGATGTGCTTTCGAACTGCTAGGTTGGCAGGAGCAGGGACCGAGCAACGGGAGCTCACCCCGTCGCGGGGATTCGAACCGCCGACCTTCTGATCGCCAAGTCCTAGGCTCTCTGGTTTAACCCACAGCGCCACCCACGTCCCTTAATAATAATATAGCAATAGATAAAACTTTATTCGCATTAGCCAACGGCCATGTCAACATAAAACAAGCAATATATACACAAATAAAAAGACAGCAATGGGTAAAAAGGGCAATCAAATAACCAAGATTATCGTTCAGATAGTGCCCCTTAATCTCACTGCATCCTCGATAAACCTAGCAACCTTTGCTGTGGTCTGATCATTTCGATCTGATAAAAGAAAGAACAATGTGGCCTCAGATAATAATACCCCGCCCATCCAAATGGGTTGCCCCAGCCACTCTGGGCAGCTTGCAACATATATAAAAACATAATAAAACATCAAACATTAAAAAAAAAAACTTCCCTATATAGGGATGGCCAACACGTCTTCTAAAGGTTGCATAGTTGCTTATTGGTATACCTGAAGGAGCGTCTCCACCCCCATCGTTCTGCCCAGACGCTGAGGTTCAACTCCGAGGGCCTTCTGGTGGTTCCCTCACTGGGAGAAGCAAAGCTACAGGGAACCAGGCAGAGGGCCTTCTCGGTAGTGGCACCCACCCTGTGGAACGGCCTTCCATCAGATGTCAAAGAGATAAACAACTGACATTTAGAAGACATCTGAAGTTCAGGGAAGTTTTTAATGTGTGACATTTTAATGTATCTTTAATCTTTGTTGGAAGCTGCCCAGAATGGCTGGGGAAACCCAGCCAGATGGGGGGGGTACAAATAAATTGTTGTTGTTGTTGTTGTTGTTGTTGTTGTTACTATTATTTCCTTGGCTGAGGGCATACGTGCCAACTCTCTTGGGCCCCGGGTGTCTGAGCACCCACAAAATTCCTCATGAAGAGACTGGGCACCCACAAATTTTGGTGTCAGGGCCATGCACGCTGCAAGGCACCCACAGCGTCAGGTCAAGTTGGCACTCCTGGCTTGGGGGTTGCATAACTCCATACCCTCCAAGATTACTCCGATGAAAATAGAGATGTCCTAAGGAACATCTCTATTTTCTATTTGTCCAGGATCAAATCAGAAACAGGGATGGCATTTCCAGACAACAGCATGACATCCTTGTCTGGGCTTTATTCAAATGCCCAGAAAGATGGTGAAGGTACTTGCCTTGGGACCAACAGCTGTTTGCTGCTGTTTTTTAAAAAAATATGTTGCCTTTGAAGAAATCAGCATGGGAAAATTTTGTTTTTAAGCTAAGAGGAAGAACTTGCCTTAAAAGGAAAATCATTGAGTACTCCAGCCTCAGGCACTTGGTTGCCAGCCTGCCCAACTTACTGTTTATTTATTAAATTTATATTTAGCCTTTCCTCCTTAGGAAGCCCAGGGTGTCAAACACATCAATAATTGCTTGTGACCATGGTATGTATTTTTGTGTTTTATATTTTATGTAGACTTAATGAATAAGAATAATACAATTCAAACATCTAAAAACAGTAAAAAACTATAAAACTAAACAAAAAACTTTATCCCCTCCCCTCCCCCTCTTTCCTTTCTCCTTCTGTGATGGAACTCCTATTTGGGGACTTCCCTGGCTTTTTTCTGGCTCACGTAGGACCAGTCTAGATAGTTGGCCTTGGTGAAGACTTGACGTTTTCATCTCCAAAAAGTTTTGAGTTTCTACTGAAATGAGGCTGCATTTTAATGTTGTACTTTAATCTTGTTTTCAAGTTGTATTTTAATCAATTGTTTTTATACCTGGTGTTAGCCGCCCTGAGGTCTTGGCTGGGGAGGGTGGGGTATAAATAAAACTTCTTCTTCTTCTTCTTCTTCTTCTTCTTCTTCTTCTTCTTATTCTTATTCTTATTATATTATTATTATTATTATTATTATTATTAAAAAAACACTACTCTCTCAGCTAATAATTTCTGGGTTGCCAGGAACACTTCTTTCAGCCAACGAAAGCTTGGGTAAATGGGAATCATTTTTAAAATTATTCCTAAAAGTTAATAATGAGGGAGACACATGCAGTTCATGAAGGAAGGCATTCCACAAATGGGGAGCTACCACCAAGAAGGCCCTGCCAACTGCACAACCTCCAGTGGGAGTTCATGTCAGCCTGGGAGAAGTTGTCAAGTGATAACTATTTCCATGTTTGTTTGTTTTTTCAGTTCAGAAAGAGGGGACAACTACAAAGGCTACAGAGCACTGGATAAAAGTTTGAGGGAAATATAAATGCCTATACCACCCTTGGCCATCTTCCAACCGTAAGGTAAGCTCAGCTCTGCAGCTACCAAAATGATAAAGAAATTCCAAAATGCCCTGCATATGAGGAAGGAAAACAGAAGGAAAGGAGGCTTTTTGAGAAATTGGCGGTCCAGCACAACTCTGTATTCATACTTGGGAGAAAGTATCACTGAAATTGATGGGGCTATATGGTTTTCTCTTCTCATGTCAATATTACCTGCGGAAGCAAAATTTAAGTTACTCTCATGGCCCTGAAAGTTCCATTGTAACTCAGAGTCAAGAATGCTATAAAAGAGTCCATCTTGGCTGTGAAAAGTGTAGAATCCTGTGAAATTGTTTGTCATATTCAGGGTGACTTCGTATGTTTTATGCCCTGTGTACTATTTCTTGTGCCTGGAAGAACATAGGAATTATATATGGTATATAAGAAAGCTGCAATGGCTCTGTATACTGAAGAGGTGGGTTGGAAGCAGAAATTGGCAACTCTGTTGTGTCAAATGGCAATTACCCTCTGGAAGAATGAAGATTAACAGCTGGCAGGCATTTCCCAAGGGGAACGCAACAGTGAGCTTAAAAAGGTGGCAAAATGGTGATGATGATGCATATCATGAACTTGGAATAAGGTTCAGGTAGGTGGCTGCGGTAGGGACGCGGGTGGCGCTGTGGGTTAAACCACAGAGCCTAGGGCTTGCTGATCAGAAGGTTGGCGGTCCGAATCCCCACGACGGGGTGAGCTCCCGTTGCTCGGTCCCTGCTCCTGCCAACCTAGCAGTTTGAAAGCATGTAAAAGTGCAAGTAGATAAATAGGTACCACTCCGGCGGGAAGGTAAACAGCGTTTCCGTGTGCTGCTCTGGTTCACCAGAAGCGGCTTAGTCATGCTGGCCACATGACCCGGAAGCTGTACGTCGGCTCCCTCGGCCAATAAAGCGAGATGAGCGCCGCAACCCCAGAGATGGCCACAACTCGACCTAATGGTCACGGGTCCCTTTACCTTTACCTTTAGGTGGCTGTGTTGGTCTGATGCAGTCGAAATAAATAAAAAACTTGTCCAGTAGCAGCTTAGAGACCAACTAAGCATGTTCTGGGTATAAGCTTTCATGTGCATGCACACTTCTTTGGATACACTGAAACAGAAGTCACCAGACCCTTATATATAGTGGGAGGGTGGGGTTTTTCTCAGAAGGGTAGTGGGAGATGGGTGATGGACTCAATGGGTATGGTAAACCTGTTGACGACTCTTAACGACTGCAGTTAGTCCTACAGGAAAAAGCAAGGGGTAGTATGCAGATGACCAAAAATAGCTTTTAGCATATGTAATGAGACAAGAATCCAATATCTCTATTCAGACCAGGTCTCTCCATAGTTTTCAGTTTAGTAATAAGTTGCAATTCAGCAACTTCTCTTTCAAGTCTATTTCTGAAATTCTTTGGTAATAAGACAACTGCTTTAAGATCCTGTATTGAATGTCCTGGGAGATGGAAGTGTTCTCCTACTGGCTTCTCTGTCTTGTGATTCCTTTTTTTTAATAATTCTTTTATTGGTTTTTCACATTTTATAAAGACATAACACACACATAAATGACAAAGACAAAAACATGTATAATTTCAAAAAATATTACTTTCTTAACCTTGGTCCTTGACTTCCCCCCACCCCCCTTCATACATCCCAATTCCCATAATTATATCAGCAAGTTATTATTTTCCCTCCTTACCATATTAATATTACCTTTTTTATAAGAAATTAAGTTCTTTCCTAAGTTGGACTCAGATTCCCTTCCATCAATTTCCCATTTTTTATAAAACATAAATCATATTGACTAAACCCAAAAGTCATAAGTGTTTTTTTAAAATTCTGTTTTTTCCCCCCTCCCATCCCCGGTTTCCGTCCCTTCCCAACTATATGCCCAAAATAACAGTCCTTAGCCTGGATTTCTCACATCCGAGGCCTTCAAGTCTCTTTCAGTCCCTCTCCGCCGGTTTTGTTGGTCATCCTTCATGTTGGTCTTCGGATCTCGAAGGAGTCCTGTCCCACTCAAGCCAAGCTTTCTTCCCACAAGAGAACTTAAAGACAGCTGCTGCAAAAGTTCCACCAATCCTTCATATTCAGAATCAAAATAAAAATGAGAATGGAGGCCCCAGTCATATTCCTTCTTTCTTTTAAGTTCTTGAATTCCAAGTATTCCAGGAGCCTCCTCCTTCGTCCTTCGCTTCTTTTGCAGATTTGTAATCCATGTAATCCAAGGGTCTTCTTGTTTATAGTCCACTTGTGTAGGCTTCTGATTGGTGCTTTCCATCTGTGCTTTCTCCTTAACTTGTTTAGTCTCCTTCACTTCTTGCAATATCTCTTCCAGTTCAGCTGCAGATTTTTTCTCATTCAAATCCTCAATACATTCAGCAGAGCTGCTTATTCCAGAAGTCAAGGTCATAAGTTGTTTGTTCATAGCCAGACTCTGCTCTTGTAGAATTCCCACGAGGTAAAACATTCTTTCTATCTCAGCTAGTAAATTTCCATCCGCAGCCATTGTAATGTCTCAGAATTCCCCCCAGGGGGAATCTAGTTACTTAGTGATCTTTTCCCAACAGTCCTTTACCTCGTTATTTGTTTCTTTGTTTCCAACCACTTTAGTTTAATTGTATCACATTTAATTCCGAGAGGTCTTAAATAACAAGCTTTTTCACTTTAAATTTCCCATTTGACAGCTTTTGACAGCTGTCAAACTCCTTTCCTTTTCAGCAGGCTCAAAAACAGGACGCTCCTGGGCCCGGGAGGGGGGGTTACATACAACAAAAGACAAACTTCTGAAAATCCACTCTTACACTCCAGCTCCACACTTCTTTTGTCAAATCGTGAAAGTTAATGTCTTTTTAACTCACCCCAAAAGGGTAGGCTCTCCAACTTAGTTCTTCTGCTATTGCTTTAAATCGTCTGCAGGAGGGGGGGTGCGGACTTCCCTTTGACACATCCCCCGGTCGTACCAAATTCGCAAATAGATATTTTAAAATCCGAATTCCAGTCTACTCATGGGTTGCTTCTTTTTCGGGTCCGAATTTAAGGAAAAAAGTCAGCGCTCTTCAGCCATGGCATGCAGCTTCACTCCTCTGGGATAGCGGTCTACTCCCAGCACCACGCCGCTCTCCGTACTCTCTCCGAAGCCTTTAAAAAGGCTCTTCGTGGGTCGGGGGCGCTTAAGGTGCCCACCGAGTCACCAGGTCCGCAGGCATCCATGCCTACGGTTTTTGAGGGTCTCCGCATCGCCATCGCGGCAAGACCCGTCCCCAGCGGAGCCGATTCCCTCCGGAGCTTGGAGGGAATCCGCCATTAGCTGTTCGCGCCAACCCGGAAGTCAGTCTCTGTCTTGTGATTCCTGATGTCAGATTTATGTCCGTTTATTCTTTGGCGTAAGGTTTGGCCTGTTTGTCCAATATAGAGAGCTGAAGGGCACTGCTGGCATTTGATGGCATACACAATGTTAGAAGATGAGCAATTAAATAGGCCTGAGATGGTATGTTTGATGTTGTTGGGTCCAGTGATGGTGTTGTCTGGGTGCATGTGGCAGCAAAGTTGGCATCTGGGTTTATTGCAGGCTCTGGTACCAGTGTCCATGTTATGTCCGGTTGGAATAAAGGATGCTTTTCCTATAAGTTTCAGGGGGAATCCACACCAGCGCCAGGCAGTTAGCTCTGTAAAACTGAATCTGCTAGCAGTAAGCCTCATGGTCAAAAGAGACAGATCTGCACAAACAATGGGTCATTCCAAAATCTATGGGTACAATTCTTTCAAACAGTTTTAATATTATTGTGTTTTACTTGGACTGCAAATGTATTTCTTTTTAATCTCGTTTCTCTTTCATATACTTCAAAGCTGAAATACCTTTCCAAAAGCAGCGTGCGGAATATAACTGCAAAGTTTGAAAGCAAACATCATTCACAGCAAATGCATGAATCTCCAATGATCCCTGCCCCCAAGCACTCAGCTGCCTGCCCCAGGCTGCCTAACCTTTGTGTAATATCAGAGTAAATCAGCCAATGACATCAAGAGATTGGGGAGGGGGCAGGCCGGCAGGGAGGTCAGAGGTCAAGTTGGATATTGCACCACTCAGTAGCTTGGTTCCAAGCCTCTCAGGAAGGCGGTTCAATGACTCATAATGATCACTCATATTGACATGCCCGTTACTTGTCACTTGTCATGCTTGGATGAGGGGTGGGAGAGGAAGGGGGGTTATTGGTATTAATTTCTTGTCTGCTGTTGTTTAATTACCAGTAGAAGGCTGCTGGCTATGGTTACTGGTAGACCCGGTGTTTTTCTCCCCCAAGCTAGGAGCAGAATAGGGGACAGCTTGTATAAGATCACAGAATCACAGAATTGTAGAATCCTCTCTCTGTGTGTTTCACTTGTTCTGGTCTTGCGACTCTGCGGACTTTTTAGCTTCCTAAACATCCATTTTCATAGTAAATTACTTGGTTTTAAAAACACACACCAAAAAACAGGAGGAAAAATGAGTCAGCTTTTCCTGCCTTCCGGCAATGTATAATGCACCTCGTCTGACAGTCACACTCAGGAGTGCCCTATTGTCATTCTGCTGAAGTATTCTCTCTGCAGCAGCCACCAAAATTACAGAGGGGCCAATATTCTGCGCGAGGAGCTTCTCCCGTATACTGCTGCTACTGATTGTCGCTGATTGAAACTCAGGCTCCTACTGAGCCATAAAAAGCAGGTTACAGGGCTCACCTTATAAAGAGGGATTTATGAGAGCTAAGTGTGGCTTATACAGATGGCAATGCCATTTCTGTGTAAGGGATTCAGTCGCAGGATCGTCCCTTGCCAGTGTATTTGGGGGTGTGAGAAATGGAAGGCTGTGTTTATTTGGTTGCATACAATCCCATGGTCATATGAGAAGAGGCTGTAGCTTGGTGGCGAAGCATCTACTTTGTATTGCAGAAGGTTTCACCCCCAGCTTCTCTGGGTAGGTGTGCTGGTCCCGGGGGGCGGGGTTACCGTGCAGCGTGGTCTAAGTCCGGTCCTAGGTCGAGGGTAAGGAGGCTGTCTGTCAGGGGTGAAGCGAGGTCCAAAGCAAGGAGTTGGGCGTGGTCAGGAACTCAGGAGAGCAGGTCAGGGTGGCCGCAGGAACGGGATACCAACGATGTTGCTCTCGCAACCTGGGACTGGGCTGACTGGCCTTTGTCTCCTCTGAGGCCAGGGGCGGTCCCGGCCCACAGGTGACTCACCTCCCCTGGCCTTAAGGCAAGCACTCCTCCTGAGAGAACTTAGTTCCCTCCGCCTCTCTGCCCTGAGCCTCTGCAGCTCAGGAGAGGCTGGAGGGTTACTGGACCCAGAGGCAACCTCACCTTCCCCAGACAGGGCTGGGAGAGGGGTACCTGCAGGCAATGGGTCCTTGATCACCTCTGGAGCCAGAGTGGATTCATCTGGTGTCTGCTCCTGAGGATCAGGCACAGGTGCGGGCCCTTCAGATTCAAGCCCCTGCCCCGGCTCAGCCGGCCCTGGAGGCCAGGACTCCTGTGCAGGCTGGGATTCCTCCGGTTCAGCCTCTGAATCAGATTCCCAGGCCATCACAGTAGGGCTAGGAGAGACCTGGAGAGCAACGGCCCATCAGTGTAGACTTTACTGAGCTAGATGGACCAGTGACCTAGGCAGCACCCAATGTTCCCATAGGAAACTGGCTTATTATACCAGGTCAGATGATGTCTCCCTCCAGCCCAATAGCCATCTTCTCTGGCATCACCCATCACCAGCTGATCCTTTTAACTGGGGACACTGGGAATTGCCCCCTTCATGGCGAAGGGGCTTGAATAACTCAGAGAAGCTATGAGCTATGCCGTGCAGGGCCACCCAAGATGGATAGGTCATAGTGGAGAGTTTTGACCAAACGTGATCCACCTGGAGCAGGAACCGGCAAGCCACTCCAGTATCCCTGCCAAGGAAACACCATGAACAAAGACAGAAGGCTGATCACCGAAGAATTGATGCTTTTGAATTATGGTGCTGGAGGAGACTCTTGAGAGTCCCATGGACTGCAAGAAGATCAAACCTATCCATTCTGAAGGAAATCAGCCCTGAGCGCTCACTAGAAAGACAGATCGTGAAGCTGAGGCTCCAATACTTTGGCCACCTCATGAGAAGAGAAGACTCCCTGGAAAAGACCCTGATGTTGGGAAAGATTGAGGGCACAAGGAGAAGGGGACGACAGAGGATGAGATGGTTGGACAGTGTTCTCGAAGCTACCAGCATGAGTTTGACCAAACTGCAGGAGGCAGTGGAAGACAGGAGTGCCTGGCGTGCTCTGGTCCATGGAGTCACGAAGAGTCGGACACGACTAAATGACTAAACAACAACTGGGAATTGCAATGGCACTTCCAACAATCTTGAAATTAAAGGAAGGAAATGTGTGACCTGCTACATGGTTCTGTGCAAACCATGGCAGATCTGTGTGCTGCCTCATATAGTTGGATTAACAATTCTTTACACTTAACTGTGCTTTAAAGGTGAATGTTCAGCATGTTCGTGGACAGGGCAAAAATTGCAGATATTTCCTTCTCCCCCCACTAGTGTTGCTGCCATGCTGTTTGGAGCCAACTCATGGTTTGGCTTAGGATTATATTTGAATTCAGGGTTCTGGTTTGTTCATGTCCTTCCCCCAAAAAAACAAACCATGCGTGGTAAGCTGGTTACAGCTCATGGTTGGTGCAGAGAGAGACAAACCACAAGCCTGGATTTGACATAACACTTAGCCAGGGACTGTCACCCTCCAGATTCTGTAGGATTCCATCTCTTGTCAGTGCAAGTTAGCATAGCCAGTCATCGTAGATGATGAGAGTGGGGCTTCAGAAACATCTGGAGGGCCTTGTATTTCTTCCTTTCCTTAATAAATAACTGAAAGATAGCCTCACATCTCTCTCTCTGACCTGTGAATGACCTGCTCTTCCTGTCAGCTCTGGTCAGTTCTGTTGGACCTCACCATTGCTTTGTGTGAACTGACAGCACACGCTAGGCTTCAACAGATGTGTCCCTTTGGCCAAATGTCAAAAGTCCTCTGCAAGTCATCAGTTCAGACCTCTGGCAAGAGTGATGTGTCCCTGCCTCAGAATCCTCATTGGCCTGAGGCAGAAAAAGTTGCCAACCCCAACGTAATGTGTTCCACATTCCCCTGTGGCTGCTAGTCACTGATTGAATATTGGTAGTAAACCACTGAGCCCCTTGGGCATGCTGATCAGAAGATCGGCGGTTCGAATCCCCACAGTGGGGTGAGGTCCCGTTGCTTTGTTCCAGCTTCTGCCAACCTAGAAGTTCGAAAGCATACCAGTGCAAGTAGATAAGTAGGTGCCGCTATGGTGGGAAAGTAAACAGTGTTTCCGTGCGCTCTGGCTTCCGTCATGGTGTTCCATTGCATCAGTAGCAGTTTAGTCATGCTGGCCACATGACCCGGAAAGCTGGAGAAATGCCAGCTCGCTTGGCCTGAAGCAAGATGAGCACCGCACCCCATAGTCACCTTTGACTGGGCTTAACCATGCAGGGGTCCTTTACATTTATCTTTTTTACCTAGTGGTGGACGTGCTATATATCTTCAAGCAAAGATTGTCTGCTGCTGCTGATCTTCTTTTTGAGGAATTCCTAATATATACTTCCAAGGAATACCAGATACCCCACCATGCAGCGTAAAACCCACTGTTCACTCCTTGGATCTGCCACGAGCCTGCACTGTCACTAATAACAAGACCCCCCTCTGGCTTTCAGCATGAGTCAGCACCTCTGCTTCTCCAGGTACGTGATTTTGCAGCCATTACCTTGCCGTGGGAAAAGTTGGCAATTAAAGCTGGAAATATGATTCTTGACTAACGTTTATTAGCATAATAGCTTCCAGAATTACTAATGGTCATGAAAATCCCTCAGCTAGAACGCTTTGACTGAATGATGATGGGTCTAGGGGAGAGAATTCTGTAGGCTGGGCAAAACTGCCTCTCCTTTTATTAGTACCAAAGATGCCAGCCATTAATTTCATGGAATTCTAACAGCTACATCTCATGTCCCATGGCACATGCTCACCTAGGGGCAGCTTTATGTTTCCTGCTCCTTTTTTTCCTTTTTTTAAACCATGCCCTGAATAATTATCAGTTTCATGGGCAGCACAAACAATTGGTCTGATACTGTTTTGATGTTCTATTGTGCTTTTAATTCTGTTGGAAGCTGCCCAGAGTGGCTGGGGAAACCCAGCCAGATGGGTGGGGTATAAATAAATTTATTATTATTATTATTATTATTATTATTATTATTATTATTATTATTATTATTATTATATTTTCATCATGTGAAAGGGGGGTGTCATATATCAGCCACCTAAAGTATAAAGAATAAATGGTATTAATTCATTGAAAGGTGCGATCCATTAGGAGTAAATGCACATTCTTAAAGAGTTCCTTGGTTGAGAATAAATGCCTCATTAATATTAGATAGATCAACCTGGGGGCACCAGCAGACCCAGACAGAAAACCGACAGGCATTTTAGAATGAGCTTGGCAGACTCCTTGCCGGGATGCATCCTCATTTTTCAGCATTCAGCTACAAAACAAGTCCTCCTGCAATAAAACTATTGGCGCATCTTCACTACAACGCACGGCTGTTGCTTCGCAGCATGAGACCAACCAATGGGTTTCTGCTTGCTTTTCAGGGTTTCCAAACATCCCTGAGTTGTAGGCTCGCCATATAAACAGACTATCTAAGCAAGAGCTCTAATTTTTGTACGTGTCCAGTGCATCATCAGATAGCGGAGAATCTCTGTTTTTACTTTTCGGAGCAGGTTTCTAGTCCTCCTGGTTGCAAGGGAAATTGTAAAGCGAAAGTGTTATCTGCTAAAAAAAGAAAAGAAAAAGGTATCTAGCACAAATAGCCTCTTAAAGCGAATTTTGATGCCTTAAAAAACAGTCACGTAAATGCTCCAAATTACGGCCATATCACAGTTCTTCAGATCTTGGATTCTAAATGCCATCTTTTGAAAACTGATGAGCTTGATTCAGAAGATAGAGTCATTAAGATACAGCATATGATTCCACTGAAAATTTTAATTTGCTTGAGGAGGAGCATCCACAGATACAGAAGGCTGTAATATTTCACTCTCATAAGAAGAGGAGCCAGGAAAGTTGTTTGAGCTCAGGAATGTGGGATGTAATCCACTGGAGCAGTCAAGTACAACATTACCTGTTTTGCTAGAGTGGACATGCATGGAGAATGTTGGTCCAGCCAGTCGAACTTCCTGTTGCACCTGGCTGGAACATCCTTCCTTTGCATGTGACCAGTAGGTATGTGACCTTTCCAGTTTTAGTATATGTGCTGCCGAAGCGAGCACGGTATGTGACCTTTCCAGACCTTTCTTTTTTCCCTCTTCCTTTCTGCTTCCAGGACTTCACCTGGACTGCAGTGAAGGGATGTCCTAAGGAAAAGCAGGACATTTCGGGATCAAATCAGAAACCAAGACGGCTTCTGTAATCCGGGACTGTCCCTGGAAAATAGAGACACTTACAGTGGTGCCCCGCAAGACGAATGCCTCACAAGACGGAAAATCCGCAAGACGAAAGGGTTTTCCGTTTGCGAGTTGCTTCGCAAGACGAATTTCCCTATGGGCTTGCTTCGCAAGAAGAAAGCCCATAGGGAAATCTCCGGGGACCTCTTTTAAATGCTGGCGGTGGGGAGCAAAGCCTCCCCTCCCCTCCGGCCTTCAGAAGAGGTCCAGGAAGGCCGGCGGGGGCCGAAAGGCTTTGCTCCCCACCGCCAGCATTTTAAAAGCAGTCCGGGATAGCAGGGAAGCGCTTCCTGCTATCCCGGACGGCTTTTGAAGGCAGGCGGGGGGGGGAGCAAAGACTTTCGCCCCCCGCCCGCCTTCAGAAGAGGTCCAGGACCTCTTCTGAAGGCTGGCGGGGGGCGAAAGTCTTTGTCCCCCCTGCCTGCCTTCCCAGAGGCTTTTAAATTGCCCTGGACAGCGGAGAAGTCCTCCGCTGTCCCGGGGCGATTTTAAAATGCCGCCCGCCAGCATTTTAAGATCGCCCCGGACAGCGGAGAAGTCCTCCGCTGTCCTGGGGTTTTTTTAAATGCTGGGGGTGGGAAGAAAAGCCCTTGTCCCCCCCCCCAGCCTTCAGAAGAGGTCGGGGGACAGACTGTCCCCGGACCTGGTCTGAAGGTGGTTTCCTTAGGAACGCATTAATTGATTTTCAATGCATTCCTATGGGAAACCGTGCTTCGCAAGACGAAAAACTCGCAAGAAGAAAAAACTTGCGGAACGAATTAATTTCGTCTTGCGAGGCACCACTGTACTGGGTCTGCAGTTTTCTCAGAAAATTATCCTATTGTTAGTTCACATTGGTGGCTAGAGGAAGAGATGGGCCTTTAGGAAAGAGGAACATACTGGGATCAAATCAGAAACCAGGACTATCCCTGGAAAATAGGCACACTTGGAGGGTCTGCGTGCTGCGGTGCCATTGCTCACCCTCTTAATTTGCTCAAGATATCAGTGTTTTTGTCATGGGTTCATGCCCTGCATCTTTTAAGGGTGTAGCAATGTCTCCTCCCCTGGTCCATGCTTCTATTCCCTCCTTTCCATCCCCTGTTCCACAGATGTGACGAAAAGCTCCTGCTGATAACCGAATCTCAGTGTTCCCGGCATACAAGTATAGCAAGTGTATGAATAGCCACAGATGACTCACAGGAGACCAGTCTTTCTCATGCTTCTAAATATGCTTGCTCCACTGAGGGTTCCTGCGAGAAGTCTCTCTCTCTCTCTCTCTCTCTCTCTCTCTCTCTCTCTCTCTCTCTCTCTCTCATTCTCTTCCTATCTGCTTCGCTTTTATCACCATCAGCAAAGCTCATTCACACACAATCCCACTCTTGGTGATTCAGCTCAATAGCGAGCTCTGTTATATCTCAGGCTGAGAACTCGGCAACATTTCTCGCCACGGACAACTATTTCGGGAATAGGAAGCCTCAATGTTTTGGCAGAGAGAGAACGCAAAAGGGCACAAGGAGTGAATGGAGCCGAGCGACTTGAGGGCACACAACGTTTTGCAATCCCTGTCTTTGAACACAGAAGCTCCTTTGATATGGCACATGGGAACAAAAGGGGTTTTTGTCATGCGGACTGGTTGAATGTTAATATGAAAACCATTCCATGGAACTTGCCTCCAGTGCCTCGAATCTCAGGCTTGTTGGCATTATAGAAATGGAGTCGAGGCTTTTCAGAAGCTCATACTTTCCCAGAGTTTGAAGGCCACCAATATTGCCCTTCCTGAGTCCAGTCCATTGCAATGGTCACGCCTGATCTCTAGGCTAATCAAATGAATATGCTCTGACCACTTTTGAAGATGCAAAGACTTCAGTGGTACCTCAGGTTACAGACGCTTCATATTACAGACTCTGCTAACCCAGAAATAGTACCTCAGGTTAAGAACTTTGCTTCAGGATGAGAACAGCAGTGGGAGGTCCCATTAGCTAAAGTGGTACTTCAGGTTAAGAACAGTTTCAGGTTAAGAACAGACCTCCAGAATGAATTAAGTTCTTAACCCGAGGTACCACTATATTCAGAAAAGGAAGGCAACTGTTAGCTTTATATTGCTGGGGGCTCTATATTTATGCAAGGCGTGCAATATTAAACGTCAGAAGAGGATATTGTTGTTGCATATTAAAATGATTTCACTGAATAGAATTATCACAGTTCTACAAGACCTGAAACTGAGAAGACTGCATAAGGCTTTTTGGGGAGATTTGTTGCACTTAGAATCATAGAATTGTAGAATTGGAAGTGACCGTGAGGGTAATCTAGTCCAACCCCCTGCATTGCAGGAATCTCAGCTAAGGCATCCATGACAGATGGCAGTAATAATAATAATAATAATAATAATAATAATAATAATAATAATATTTCTGCCCTGCCCATCTGGCTGCGTTTCCCCAGCCACTCTGGGCGGCTTCCAACAAAAGATTTAAAATACATTAAAACATCAGTCATTAAAAACTTCCCTAAACAGGGCTGCCTTCAGATGTCTTCTAAATATCACATAGTGGTTTATTTCTTTGATATCTGGTGGGAGGGCGTTCCACAGGGCGGGTGCCACTACCGAGAAGGCCCCTGGTTCCCTGTAACTTTGCTTCCCGCAGTGAGGGAACCACTTAAAAACCTCCCAAGACTGGGTAGTCCACAACCTCTGGAGGGAGTCTGTTCCACTGTCAAACAGCTCTTACTGTTGGGAAGTTTTTCCTGACGTTTAGCCAAAATCTCCTTTCTTGTATCTTGAAGCCACTGATTTGATATTAAGATATTTGAAGATGGCCATCATATCTCCTCTCAGTCTCCTCTCTGCCAACTCCTTCAACCTTTCCTCATAAGGCTTTGTTTCCAGACCCTTGATCATCTTGGTTTCCTTCCTTTGCACATGTTCCAGCTTGTCAACATCCTGCATTAATTGTGGTGTCCAGAATTGGACACTTGGTTGCCACAAGCCACATAAACATCCCGAATTGAGCCGTGACCAGCTTTCTACACATCTGTCTGGCACGACACAGCTTCTTCTCATGTTGACAGGGGAGTTAGACGATTCCATCGCTGTGTCTGTGGTAAGCAATCAATACAGTGCATATGTATGTGAACTGTCCCTACAGGCTGTGAGCATATTCACATTTTAGCGCTGGGCAGAACGAATGCTTGACAAGGGCTCCAGCAACCACAAACCCACACTTACAGCTCAGCACCAACCTGGCTGCTGTGTTTTGGGAAATGGATACTGTCAGGGGCTCAGGAGCAGAGGTACAGGGGAGAGGGGAAATGGAAAGCAAAGGGGAAGAATCTGAGGGCAGCATAGGGGAATACGACAGTGACCCGAGAGATTCCATGAGCTTCTCCAGCGAATCAGAAGATTCCCAGAAGGAGGCGCCCATGGTCAGGGCAAGGGCAAGGGGGGGGACACACCAGAAACAAGGGGCCAGCGGGGACTCCCAAAGCAGCAGCTGGAAATCAGGACCAGCTTCCCCACCAGAGGGTAGTGGGGGGGAAGAGTCCCATGGGGCAGGGCTGACCACGCCTCCATCGGAGAGTGAGGGAACGGAAGGGAGGTCGGGTCCAGCTAGCCCCCCCGAAGGGGGAAGCAGTGACAGGAGCAGTGTAACGGTCAGGAGGAAGGTTGCCGGCTGGGCGCGCGCGCCAAGTTCAAATGTACAGGCGTGCGGGACAGCAGAAAACCCAGATTGGGAACCAGGTCCTAAAGCCCGCCGGAGGCAAGGAGAAAAATCAGGGGACTCAGCGTCAGAAGAGTCTAGGAAGGGCGAGACCCCAGCTGACAGGCAGAGCCAGAGGCGGAAAGAGCAAAGGAAGAGGTGGAGCAAAGCTAGAGTCTTAAACTGGTGTCTGGGGGGAGGAGATTCAGACGGAGCTTCGGCGGTCTAGAGTTTGAGACGTAGAGCTGCACGCTGCGGATGTAAAAGACAAACTGAACTTCAATAAAGACTTTTGTATATAACAACGAAGTGGCGTTGGTCCTTGGTGAGCTGGGACCTTGGGCAGCTCTGACAGATACAATTTGGAAGATTTGTCTGAGCCAGCCTTGCCCAATCCGGTGCCCTCCAGATGGGATTGGATTACAGCTCCCTTCAGCTCTGACCATTGGTCATGGCCAGAGATGATGAGAATAGGAATCTGACAACAACCGGAAGTTACCAGCTTGGGAAAGGCTGGTCCGAGTCATTTGAGTCACCAACTTGCCTTACAATTTGGCATGGTGCTGCAAAGCTCAGGTAGCACGTTACCTGAGTATCTGGGTGTCAGAACATTGTCTCAAAACAGCATCTGGCTGTTCAATCCTCGAGGGCACAAGTTATAATAAAAAAATAAAATGAGCATCTCTTATCCTGTGGATTGGCTCTAAGACTAAGGACATCAGCAATGAAAGAGAATGCTTCTTAATGGATAAACATTGTCTTTAAAAGGAAAAATCCCCATTGTGAATATCCCTCTTTTGATCTTCCGGGGCATTCTTGTTTGTCTTTTTATTGGGTGTTCTGTGGGAATTAACTACCAATGAAACTTCTATATAAAGCTGGAATGTGAGTGCTTTGATCCATTCAGTCGAGCTTTGAAGACTTTTTCGTTCTCTCATTGTAAAATGTGCACCACACCCCTTCATTGTTGTTCTTGCCCCACTCATGTGAACAATGCAAAAGTAATTCACTCGTGACTCCTCTCTGCAGGCTTTCTGGAGTGCTTGGGAGTGAGATTTGACTCCCAATCACACACACACACTTCCTGTTTGATCCTGCTTGCCTATACGGATATAATCTTGCATAGAAATATAATGGTCTCAAATGAATACTGTTGGGCAAAGCATTAGAGGAGAGTTACGCCACCTAAAACCACACATCAAGGCTGGACAGGCACAAATAACAAGCTGCTCAGAAAATTGTGGCTTGTCAGAAAATGAAATCTGAGCTAGGGTCCGTATTTCTGTTTTCCAGAATGCTATATTTATTATCATTTACCCCTTGCTCACCTTAAAAAAGGGTCTGCTTGTGTCATGTTAAAGGTAAAGGGACCCTTGACCATTAGGTCCAGTCGTGACTGACTCTGGGGTTGCGGTGCTCATCTCACTTTATTGGCCGAGGGAGCTGGCGCCAGCATGACTAAGCCGCTTCTGGCGAACCAGAGCAGTGCACGGAAACGGCATTTACCTTCCCGCCGGAGCAGTACCTATTTATTTATTTACTTGCACTTGACGTGCTTTCGAACTGCTAGGTTGGCAGGAGCAGAGACCGAGCAACGGGAGCTCACCCCGTCGCGGGGATTCGAACCGCCGACCTTCTGATCGCCAAGTCCTAGGCTCTGTGGTTTAACCCACAGCACCACCCGTGTCCCATTTGTCATGTTACAAATACATAAAATCTCTAGAGCATCTGATTTCATGGAGGATTTTTTTATACTAAACTATTTGATATCGGTTTACTATTGGATTCTAATGGATTATTGAATATTGATTTATTTGATACAAGTTGTTTATTTTAAAGTAATTGCGACTTTTTATATAGGATCTGATTTTTACTATTAAAGTTTGAGGTTTTATTTTTATTTGTATGTGTGTTGGAAGCCGCCCAGAGTGGCTGGGGCAACCCAGCTAGATGGGCGGGGTATAAATAAATAAAAAGATCACCAGTATCAAAGCAATGATTCTTCAAAATCAACTTCATTGGACTGGTCATGTTGTGTGCAGATGCCTGATTATCGTCTTCCAAAGCAACTAATTCCAAGCTGAAAAATGGAAAACGTAATGCCGGTGGTCAACAAAAGAGGTTCAAAGACTCTCTCGAGGCAAATCTTAAAAAATGCAGTATAAACACTGACAATTGGGAAACACTGGCCTGTGAGCACTCCAACTGGAGAGCAGCCTTTATCAAAGGTGTCATGAGCTTCGAAGACACTCAAACTCAGGACAAAAGGGTGAAATGTGCTAAGAGGAAGGCATGCTTGGCTAACCCTCACCATGATCAACTTCCACCAGGAAACCTATGTCCCCACTGTGGAAGGACGTGTGGATCCAGAATTGGCCTCCACAGTCACTTACGGACTCACTTTTAAAATCGTGTTTTTGGAAGACAATCTTACTCGGCTATGAGCGATCGCCAAAGAAGAAATTTTAAAAGTTAAGAAATGTGCAGTTAAGAAATAGGAAGCCGCAAATTCTAGACAGTAATGTAATATGGACCTCTTCAGATATTCTGTTTAGTGTGCATTCATGATGACTTCTGCTGTGGATGGTATTAGGAGAGACTGCCTCCATTTATCTACTGACCAGCTTCTCAGTCTAGGTGGCCTCTGCTTGCCTGTAAACCAAGGCGACCTTGAACTGGTATAGATACCTACTGTGATTGATCTGAGATTTCACTTAGAAAATAGTCAACTTGCACCAGGATCTACAAGCTGAGTCGTGGAGTGGACTGTTTCTGAAAGGGACCAATGGCATTCAAATACAGATCCTGGGAACCACAGATTGGCCATGTAGGCACAACCTTTTGTATTCCAAGTGTCCCTATTTTCCAGGGACGGTCCCGGATTTATGGAAAGAAGAAGAAGAAGAAGCTGCCTTGAATTCCTTGGAGGAAAGATGATATGAAGGTAGATCAATACATGCATATATGCATACAATACTTAACTAGCTGAAACTATGACTAAAAGGTCAAAACAGAAATAGCTATTTAGAAGTCTGAAGACTGCAAAGAGCAAGCCATTTTGCTATCAATGCATCCATGGATTTTTTTAAAAAATCCATTAATGAGGAACATTGGGATATTTTCCACTGCAGGGCCTGTTTGCAACAAATCAATTACTGCAGTTTGGGTAATGAATGAATTACATTGCTTATGCATGATTTTTGTTGTGTGCTTTAATTAGCTTTGGTTTTAAACAAGCTGCACTGCAAACTTCTTTAAAAACTTTATTAAGCTCTAAAACAAGTTTGGATTTTAATTATTGAATGGAACGACTTGGCGATCCCTAATTAATAGTTATTGACTAGTCTGTGGTTAAAAACTCTTGTTAAAATGTGTCACTCAGGAATCTTCCCCATCTCCCCCAAACCTCCTAGTCCCCAGGGGAAAGTTACCGTAATTTTTGCTCTATAAGCCTCACTTTTCCCCTCCTAAAAAGTAAGGGGAAATGTGTGTGCGTCTTATGGAGCGAATGCAGGCTGTGCAGCTATCCCAGAAGCCAGAACAGCAAGAGGGATTGCTGCTTTCACTGCGCAGCGATCCCTCTTGCTGTTCTGGCTTCTGAGATTCAGAATATTTTTTTTCTTGTTTTCCTCCTCCAAAAACTAGGTGCGTCTTGTGGTCTGGTGCGTCTTATAGAGCGAAAAATACGGTACTTCCCCTTCTAGTACTTATCGTAGATTCATAGAGTCTAACCCCCTGCAATGAAGGAATCTCAACTGGATCATACAACAGCATCTAACCAAGAGTTGCTGTCTGGATGACAAGCTATTACTTGCGTGGGAGTCAAAACAAAAACTATGCAAGTCAAAATGAACAATGGGAGGGAGCTCTAAATACGCAAGATAATCTTACCTTTTGTTTAATACAACACAGGGCTGGAATTAAAACTGAGGATCAAAGAAACATCATCTTGCTTTGTACGAATAAAAAGCCAGATTTAAAGGGTGGCGTTTGTGTAAAGACACATCACTTTACGGTATTCATCTCTTGCAGATTGAATATCTAGGTTAATCAAAATTTATGATCCACTGAGTGGTTTTTAAAGGACCCAGTGGTGCATTTAATAACTAAACATACTTCCTAATTAGTGCTCGTTTCTTCTCTTAAGAAAAGTTAGATATGAAGATGGGATGCTGTTGTCTTACAAGAAGTTCTCTGCTGGCACAAGAAGTTCAATGCATATTTACCCCGGTGGTTTCTGTCGGTTGAATTCCAGATTTATTTATTTTCACCTGATGGAAGACAGACAAAATTGTAAAGTTCATTATCCTCAATAGGCTGTAGATCGGTGTTCTAATTTTTAAGGACCTTTAACTACAACCTACAGTGGGTAATTTGGGCAGCTGGAGTTGCCATGAAGAGACAAGAAATACTCTTTCTACTGCTGGAGCATTAATTCTTTTGCATCCTATCAGAATCTTTCCTTTTAAAAAAAGAAAAGAAAAACACCTTGTCAAACAAACAACAGGAAGATTGTTGCAGGAACGATTGTTGAAGCCCCCTCGATTCCTTTAGGACAGTGATGGCCAAACTTGGCCCTCCAACTGCTTTGGGACTACAATTCCCATCATCCCGGATCACTGGTCCTGTTAGCTATGGATGATGGGAGTTGTAGTCCCAAAACAGCTGGAGGGCCAAGTTTGGCCATCACTGCTTTAGGAGGAAGCACAATATATCATGCTGGTACCAAGTTAATGGGTCCAGCTGTATATCATTGACCATAGTTATTTGAAGACCACTTTCTCTGACCTGTAACCTTGAATGGTTGGACCAATCAGCTGAACAGTAGCCATTGTTGGCATCCATCCATCTCAGGAGACAATGGAGGAGTGTGCCTTTGGGGGTGAAGTCAAATTATGAATGAGATTGTGGTTGTTAAGTAGTAATGATTTGTTTGTACCTGTCTTCCCAGCGGCAATTAACTTTAATCACAGGAATGTTTTCACGAACTAAACCCAAAAGGAAACGGGAACCATTCATCATACCCCCCTGTGGATTCCCGATACAATTTCTGTTTTCACAACTGCTGTAAGAGTAGATTAAAAATGATGCATTAAACAGATTTTGGCACTGCTGCAGTCATTTTATGTTTACTCATAACTTAGGGACCGCAGTGGAGTAACATGACTAAGGTGTACCTTAAAGGCATTTAAAAAACAACACACCACCACCCTGAATTCTGTATCTATCATTTTTAGGGTGGGTGGGAGGGAGAAATCATCACAATATAAAGACTAATCTAAATAACTTGCTATAGAACAGGGCCCATCAGTGTGGGAATAGAGCTCAGGAAATGCTATAGACTTTGAAATGATTGTGTTCTTCCAAAGATGCTAACACTGAACATCTCTTCCTCCACCACTGCTTTATGTTTATTGCAAGAACTGGTTTATGACATTGTTGTCTCTTTTATAGTGAAAGGAACATCACAGCACCAAGTTACAGGCCTTGGAAGGGATCTTGTAGCAGTTGCAAAGTTTCTCTTCAGCCATTAAAGTAATGCCAGCTTTCTGCATATGTCTTCGTGGATGATCTAGTGATTAGACAAAGTGGAATGATAGCTGTATGCTTCTTTAAATAATCACCTCTGGGGACTTACTCCCAGGTGCCTTAAATATATATTGGTTCACATCTGCTGTAAATGAAATCCATCTACTCAAATGAGACAATCTATCCCAGTTTGTCACATTAAAAAAGAAGAAGAATACAGGGTAAAATTGCTGCTTGGGGTTAGCAAAGCAACATTGGCATTGTGAATTCCTGGGGTTTAATCCAGGCATAGACAAAGTCCAGCCCTCCAGATGTTTGGGACTACAATTCCCATCATCCCTAGCTAACAGAACCAGTGGTCAGGGGTGGTGGGAATTGTAGTCCCAAACATCTGGAGGGCTGGAGTTTGCCTATGCCTGATTTAATCTATGACTTAAGCTACTACAAATAAGGCTACCTGAGCAATTCAAATAGTCCATAGCTGTCAAGTGTCCCTTATTTGAAGGGACAGTTCCTTATTCCAGCGCCATGTCCCACTGCTGTCCCTTATTGATGGATGTCCCTTAAATTTCAAAGGAAGCAGCTCCTCTCCCTCCCTCCCTGTCGGCCAGGGAGGAGGGAGGCTCCAACTGTGTTGCTTGGCTGTGTTGCTCACCCAATAAGAAGTCTAAGAACGACTGGGGGGGGTGGAGCTTGCATGCCTTGTGTGTGGCTAGTTAATGCAAGCTGAGGGGTTTTTTGAATGCTGGACGCCATTTTGTTGCACGTGCTGCTGCAAACTTTGCAGTGCAAAGCCAGGCTGGGGAGCCATCTTAAGTTGAGACTGCATAGGCCTTGTGGTGCATGTGATTCAGATTCTATTCAGTTGAACCTCTGGTTACAAAGTTGGTTGGACAGTGTTCTCGAAGCTACCAGCATGAGTTTGACCAGACTGCAGGAGGACAGGAAGACTGGAGTGCCTGGAACAGGTGAGGCTGCAGGTCCCTTATTTTGGCTGCTGGTCCCTTATTTTCAAATCTGTAAGTTGACAGCTATGAAATAGTCCCATAAGGTGACCATATTTGTAGAGGGGCAAAGGGAGAGGACTCAAGCTAGTGTATCAAGATATAGGGAACTGCAAGTCAGACCATTGGTTACTGCAGCTCTGCATTGTCCATGTCTACACTGATTGAAAGCTGCTCTCCAAAGTTCAGACCAGGGTCTCTATAGATGCCAAAGATGAGACCCGCTGCCTTTTGCATGCTAATGATTGGTAGTCATAAATCCTTGAAATCACCAAGAGATCTAGGCGCTGATCTACCTTCTGCCCATACTTGTGCACTATAGGATTATGGAGGGAGAAAAGAATGGCTTTTCCACACTGTTATGTACTGAAGTTCTCACCCTGGGCCAGCAGGGGGTTACTGTAGATAGTTATGCAAATAAGGGATTGAAAGTGGCGTTCAGTGATTGGATAGTTACAGAAAATGGTTACTGTTGCGTTCTAGTGGAGCTCTATATAAGCAGGCTGGCTGAATCCTTCAGTTCAGTTCTGTTCTGGCCTCTGAATAAACAAGAGCTGTTTGAAGAATCGCTGTGTCGTCTGATATGTTTACCCACAACTTAACACACACCATGACTCTTCACCAGCCTGACCCATCTCTGCCCTCCCTCCTCCCATTCTCCTGCATCAGCTTCTGCCTCTGTTTCTAGACTTTTTTCTGCCACAGACTCGCCCCGCTCACTAAGCTCAGCTTCCGATACCTCCTCTTCCCAGTATTCCTCTTACCACTCACCGTCATCCCACCACCACGCGCCGGGCTTTGAGCCTTCTTCCCTTGGTGGCTCCCCAGCTGCTTTCTCCCACCATTCCTCTGTGTTCAACCAACCCACGACATCAATTTACAGACCTATGGGGGATTCACAGCTGGGAAACACAAGTGGGGAGATTGCTGTTGTTCTCATGTCTTGCTCGCAGGCTTCCCAAAAGCATCTGATGGACCTCAGAACAGGATGAGCCTTTGGTCTGATCAGTCAGGGCTCTGCTTATGTTCTTAAGAACTTGTCATTTGGGAAGGCCCAAAGTCAAGAAGGATCTGAATCTAACATGCAGCGGAGTGGCCCTCCTTAAATATGCATTGATTTTTTAAAAATAGAAATTACTCAAGAGAAAATTATATTTGCATTTAGATGCCTCATTATTTCTCTTTGTACCTCCTGCACCATGGTGTCCATTTCCAGAGCTGATTATGTATTGTGGCAGAAGAAAGCACGATGCGTTTCTGGCTTTCGTAAAAATACGAGTAGGACGTGTCATGTATTATGATTCTTTGCATGCTATAATTCCTGTAAATTCTATGCCAAGAAAAGAGATAACATCTGTGGCCGATGCTGTGGTTTTATGCCAGTTCAAGTAGTCATCCTTATCTAGAATGCAGACTTGACAAGCACACTCGGCCTCAGATTGCCAGGGTTTTAGCATCCCTGTTCTTTCAAAACCTACCTGATCCATGGAGTCTTTGGGTCAACACCTTAGTCATCCTCATCAGGAACAAAATGCAGCCTAAGTCCCCACCTCTCAGCTCAGCTGTCAACATCTAAATTGTAAACTTTGGGGGCCTTTTTTGCTTATGCTATTCTGGAAAAAAAAGCCATTTATGACACTATATAAATAAATTGTGATAGTGGATATAACAATTGCTTTGTATAGCATGTGAAATGGAATTTTCTCCACCTTAAAATGAACTGACCTGTCCTTATACTAGATGTAGTGTGAACATTTTGCTCTTCATATTCTTTAAATGCATGTATCATTTGCTCTGCATTATCCATTTGGTACTTGGTCCTCATTATTCAGAATGCTGCTGTTGATCTGACTGCCCATCTATAGGCTCTAAAAGTCTACTGAGCCAAAAAACTGTTATTGTTACGCTACTGAGAGGCGAGGATAGGAAATAATGGATGCTCTCTATATCTATATGCACAAATAGGTAAAGTGGATGCGCTCGCATAGTCAATGGGACCGATTTTCATAATGGTATTCCACAAACATGGTGCGCCAGTTCCTGTGATTAATCACATGCAGAAGCCAAGGAAACTCAAGTATTAAGCCGCAAGAAGATGATGAAGGGATTTGCTTTGAGATGGTGACCTCCATTCTTGTGTCATTCCTCACCTCAGGCACTGAACTTGTTATATCTCACAGGCTGAGTAAGGTCAGGCCTGGTCAGGCTAAACCTTTAAGTAGGAAACTTCTAAGGAAAGGAAGGTGTTCTGGGAAGTCGAGTTGGTGACAGTGCGGGTGACATTATTTCCTCTGAGTTAGTACTGAAGGAACACCTTAGCATGGTGCTGAGGCCCCATGCTTCTGTCCATCTAACTGGACATTATATTATCCTCATCACTGTAAGATATCTTACAGAGAGAACCTTTTAGGTGAGTTATTAGGCCAAGGCACCAGGCACTCATGATCCTGTAGCAATTTTCATTGGAGTGCAACTATTAGTTATAAGAGTCCTACCACAGCTCTGTTGAATCAATTGCTTCATGGTAGCCAGTCTGGCATACTGGATAGAAGGGATGTGGGTGGTGCTGTGGCCTAAACCACTGAGCCTCTTGGGCTTGCCAATCAGAAGGTCAGCGGTTTGAATCGACATGACGGGGTGAGATACCGTTACTCTGTCCCAGCTCCTGCCAACCTAGCAGTTCGAAAGCACGCCAGTGCAAGTAGATAAATAGGTACCACTGTGGCAGGAAGGTAAACGGCATTTCTGTGAGCTCTGGCTTCTGTTGCGGTGTCCTGTTGTGCCAGAAGCGGTTTAGTCATGCTGGCCACATGACCTGGAATGCTGTCTGTGAACAAACGCCGGCTCCCTTGGCCTGAAAGCAAGATGAGTGCCGCAACCCCATAGTCGCCTTTGACTGGTCTTAACCACCCAGGGTCCTTACGTTTACCTTTTACCTTTTTTTAACTGGCTAGAGCAGGGAAAACCAGATTAAACCCATGCTCAGTCATGAAAATGGCTAGATGGCTTTGACCATGTCACCATTCTTCATTGGACATGTTTGTTTTATGGTGTTAACTACCATGAAACAGTAAACGCAGTAAGGCTGCAGTCCACATCCTTCTTTAATATAAAGCAGCCACGGTATTTAGATATTTGGGAGAGGCCCATCTCTATGGATGCTCGAAGCGGCCTTCTCAGCGGCTGCACCCAGGCTTGAGGAATCTCTCTGGGAATTCCTCTGTAGGAATCTCTTTCTAGAGAGGCCTCTCCAGGCTATGGTTTTCTGCTCAGGGATAAAGACTTTGTAAAGTTGGGCAAGATTATGGCCTGTTAGGTTGGTTGCTTTTCCTTCCACTGACATATGCTTCTGTTTTTGCTGCTGCTTTTATCTTTCACTTTTGACTTCCTCTTGTTTTTTATCGTCTTTATAGGGCTTCTTTATACTTGTTTTTATTAGGCTGTATCTTAGTTAGTGTTACTGCATTTTTGTTAGTATTGCCAGCTGCCTCAGACTCACCTTGTGTGGAAAGACAGGATTAATTTTTAAAATAATAATAGCCCTATCAAAGTTAGTTTGGGCATCATTGATTCTTGCTGATATCAGTGGAGTTGGTTTGTACCCAATAGTCTTGAGAGCTGGAAGTGACTTTCAACTACGGGGACAGATTTGTGTTACCATCAAGGGCGTAGCGGGGAGCCGATACCTGAGATCATTCTCTAACTTACTCTAAGCTGCCAGTAGAGTCGTAGCTTGGAAGTCAAACAGAATCCTTTCCGGAAGTCCATTCGACTTCCAAAACGTTCAGAAACCAAAGTATGGCTTCTGATTGGCTGCAGGAAGGTTCTGCAGCCAATTGGAAGCCCAGCCAGACGTTCAGCTACCAAAAATAGTTTGCAAACCAGAACAGTCACTTCCGGGAGCCAAAATGTTCAAGAACTCAGCTGTTCGAAAACCAAGGTATGACTGTATAGACTTCCTTACCTGTGTCTCAGGTTTGTGGCCAATGCTGGCACAATGTTACAGTACAATACTTTTTTTTCTTGGTTAACATTCTGGGAACACTTTCCCAGGACCACAGTGGAACTTGCTTCTGAGTGCAAATTCATTAAATGTCAGTAATTTTAAAAATATAATATGGGTGCAGTATTATTGCCATTTTGCTTTGTTTTCCTAATTCTAAGGGAGCTAAGGGAGCTGGGCATGTTTAGCCTGGAGAAGAGGAGGTTAAGGGGTGATATGATAGCCATGTTCAAATATATAAAAGGATGTCATATAGAGGAGGGAGAAAGGTTGTTTTATGCTGCTCCAGAGAAGCGGACACGGAGCAATGGATCCAAACTACAAGAAAGAAGATTCCACCTAAACATTAGGAAGAACTTCCTGACAGTAAGAGCTGTTCGACAGTGGAATTTGCTGCCAAGGAGTGTGGTGGAGTCTCCTACTTTGGAGGTCTTTAAGCAGAGGCTTGACAACCATATGTCAGGAGTGCTCTGATGGTGTTTCCTGCTTGGCAGGGGGTTGGACTCGATGGCCCTTGTGGTCTCTTCCAACTCTATGATTCTATGATTCTATACTTGCTGGAAAATATTACTCGAGGTTTCTCTGTCTTTTCCTTCTGCTCCAGTATGGGTCTCTACCAAACTTCCCCTTTTAAGCTTTGGAGATGTAGTCAGGACTGTCCTAATAAATTTGGCTGCCATGTAGCGATGAGCAATGGGCTTGACTGGCCTAAAGATCTCATGCAGCTCTGTGTTCCTCATAACCCATAGTTCCACCCTCAGAAATTGCAAGCTGTGCTGTTGCTTATTTGTACAATATTTCAGAGCGACCCACTTTTGTTGTCATGGGCTTGGAAGGATCCCCATGCTGAGGAATTTGAAGACAAAGAGTGGACATTTCTCATAGAAAATGAATCTCCTTCTGGACGCTGGAAAGCTTTTTCTACCAGCAATATTAACATGAAACAATATGCAAGTCCAATGCCTACACAGGGTGATGTCAAGTTAAAATTCAAGCCTCTGTCTAAGAAAAGTGATATCTGCTACCTTTCAGTTCTCATTATCATGTATTTTCCTGAGGGAAGGGAAAGCAACGGATGAAGACATGCAAAGCCTGGCAAGTCTGATGAGTATGAAGCAAGCAGATATTGGAAATTTAGATGATTTTGAAGAAGATAATGAAGATGATGAAGAAAACAGAATGAACCAGGAAGAAAAGGCTGCAAAAATTACAGTGCTTATCAACAAGCTTAATATTTTGGATGAAGAGGAACAATTCCAGATCAAATCCATTTGTAGATCCTGATGCAACAGAGCTGAATCCCTTTGGAGATCTTGATATGGAAGGTATAGAACTTTTGGATATTCTTATTGCTTATGGTCTTAGGGTGGCATTGGATGGTAGAGAAAGCTCAGGGTCATGGGCTCAGGATATTGGGTATAACATTATGTTTGAGGACTGGGAAAGGTTATGAACCACCGGAATGAAATTCACGGCATGCAATGCCCTGAAGGAAAATATTATGAAAATGATATATAGGTGGTACATGACCCCAGTCAAGCTTGCAAAAATATATCACCTGTCTGATAACAAATGTTGGAAATGTAAGGAGGCTGAAGGGACATTCTTTCACCTCTGAAGACTTGTCCAAGAGTGAGGGCCTTCTGGGAAATGATTTACAATGAGTTAAAAAAGGTATTTAAGTATGCCTTTCCCAAGAAACCAGAGGCCTTCCTCTTGGGCATTGTTGGCCAGAAAGTGTCAAAGAAGGATAGAACTTTATTTATGTATGCAACCACAGCAGCAAGAATACTCATCGCAAAATATTGGAAGACAAAAGATTTACCCACACTGGAAGAGTGGCAGACGCAATTGATGGACTACATGGAACTGGCTGAAATGACTGGCAGAATCCGAGATTTGGGAGAAGAAACAATGAAAGAGGACTGGAAAAAATTTAAGGACTATTTACAAAAATACTATAAGTTGTATGAATGTTAAGAATTTGCACGATTTGGAAATTTTAGCTTCAGCAATTAGATTTGGTGAAACAGGAAACTAAGTTATAAGTAAGAAAAGGTTGAAATTTAAAGTAATATTATGTTTAATTCAAGGTATAAGTAATTGATAAAAAGTATTTTAAATCCAGAAATATAATATCTGAAAGGTATAAAATAAGACATGAAACAAGGTAATAATTTGCTGATATTTTTATTGTAAAAAACGCAGGGTGAGGGAGATGTGGGGAAGTCCAGTTGGTTGTATAAAAATGCTTTGGAAAGTTGGATTCTTTCTTTTTTCTTTCTTCTTTTCTCTTATTTCTTTCTTATATTTCTTATACTTTGTGTATATTTCTGACTTTGTATCTGAAAAATGTAATAAAAAATATTTTTTAAAAAAGAGAAAGCTCAGGGTCTCCTGCTTCTCATTTGCTGTAAGTGTCTGGGACTGTATGATAATTGATAATGAACTGCCCTGAGACCCCGGGCTATAGGGAGGAATATGAATTCAACAAATAAATAAATAAAACGGTATGCTGAAATTTCCTACTCAAGTTCAGCCTTTGTCAACACATGGGTCATTGCGCTACACCAAAGATGACTTGCTACTGTCTTCACATTAACCGATTGCGGCTTGAGAATCTGTCAAGTAGGGTCTAGCCATGCTTCAAAGCGTAGCTGTTTGCAAGTAATAATTTAAGGACCTGGGAGGGTGTATAAACTTCAGAATGGGTGGGGGAAGGCTGATTGGTACTTATCCAATGTCTTATGGAGACAAGCTCCTCACTGTGTCAGAGTATGTGGCTTTGCATTTTAAATGCAACTGCTTCACCTAGCAGCTTAGTTCTGAATTTTTCAACTGAGCCCTAATCTCTTGACACCATTCATCAGTTCTCAACAGCTGAACGAATGACGAGAACAACAAAGGGACACCAACCAATCTAGAATGGCAGAATGGGCACACATGGAGGTCTACTGTGTAGACATGGCATACTTTGGATTTTCTAAAAGCTTTCAACAAACTCCAAGGCTCCTAAATAAACCTATCGGTCTTGGAAAGCAAAGCCTAGTCTTCTTACAGATGGGTAACTGGTTAAATGTGGGGGGAGGGAGAGACCCTGTGAAGGTGGAAATAAATTGACAGTTTTCATAACGAGTGCAAAACCCCCAACAATCCATTTCGTGAGAATATTTAAATTATTTGTGACCTGGAGATAAAACCATCTCATGGCAGGATGCATATTTGCAGATGACACCAAATCATGCCAGGACTGTTAAATCTGAAGGAAATAATAATGGCTCCAAAGCAATCTCACACAAAAAAGGGCATCGTAAAATGACAGGGAGGATTTAGCACAGGTACAAAGGGACGCGGGTGGCGCTGTGGATTAAACCACAGAGCCTAGGACTTGCTGATCAGAAGGTCGGCAGTTCGAATCCCTGCGACGGGGTGAGCTCCCGTTGTTCGGTCCCTGCTCCTGCCAACCTAGCAGTTCGAAAGCACATCAAAGTGCAAGTAGATAAATAGGTTCCGCTCCGGCGGGAAGGTAAACGGCATTTCCGTGCGCTGCTCTGGTTCGCCAGAAGCGGCTTAGTCATGCTGGCCACATGACCTGGAAGCTGTATGCCGGCTCCCTCGGCCAATAAAGCGAGATGAGCGCCGCAACCCCAGAGTCGGCCACGACTGGACCTAATGGTCAGGGGTCCCTTTACCTTTACAAAGGTATTAGGACAAAAGTTGAAAGAATTTGTGGGTTTCATTTCAATCTCCATGTCTAAATCTGTGCTCTATCACCGGGGATGCTTAAGAAGCACAATTTCATCTGCTGTTTCAAACACCACTATCTAGACAACTTATCATTTTTCATCATACAATCATCCTGTTCTCTTGGACTTGGAGAACTTCCTGCTTTGCCCCCCATGTCCCAGAACAACACGCATGGCAACCCGCTTGGAACACGACCCCAAACACATGACACAATGGTAGGAAAAGGGCAAAACAGTGTTGCTACAGCAGAAAGTGATGAACATATCTTGGCAGATTTTCAACAAGTTTCAAAATCTGTTGCCTTATTCATCCCATTTTTCTTCACATATGCAAACACATGGATTACAAGTTTTCAATAATACAAAGCATATTTTGTCAAAAGGTTTCGTTTCCCATAATTGCTCCAACAAGAGAAATGTAGGTTCTAATGTTGATTTTATGGGTTGTATGCAGAGAAACGTCCTCCCTCTAATGGCAAGGAAGATCCTTTGCTGAGTGAAAATTGCCTGAATCCATCTCTATCAATCTATTCCTGCATACCAGATCCACAAAAACTAGGACAAAACCCCTAATAAAATATTTCTGACTAAGAAACACCTGAAGACTGGTGCTGTTTGTGTCCTTGAGAGTAAGTACATTGAGTTCAGGTGGACTTACTCAGTGATGACTAGCAAATGCTTTTATTTGTTTAGCTATAAGCCGTAATCAAACAGAAAGAATACTCAGAATTGAGCCACAAATGTAGCTCTTAATTCCCTGGTTGCCAGTGTAAATATAAAAAAAAAAACCCACGTCACTTAGTTTTCATTATCAAAAAGCATACAAACTCACTAGGTGTGTCACCAAATTCTTGCAACTAAACTCTGGTAATTTCTTTTCCATGGGAATCTTTATAAAATCCATACTCAGTAATATAATGGTCAATATCCTCTGAAAAAGGTTTACAAAAATTACTAGTAAGAATCAACTGTATTGCATCCTTAGCAATATTACTTGTCTTCAGAACTATTTCCAAAATATGGTTTGCACAACCTTATTTCATCACTGATTCACAGTGACTTAAAAAAAATAATAATACAGTCGTACCTTGGTTTTCGAACAGAATGCATTCCAGAAGGCCTTTCGACTTCTGGAGCATTCGGAAACCAAGGCGTGGGTTCCGATTGGCTGCAGGAGTGTCCTGCAGCCAATCGGAAGCTGTGGAAGTTGCGCCAGATGTTCAGTTCCTGAGGCAAAGTTTGCAAACCGGAACACCTACTTCCAGGTTTGCGACGTTTGAGTTCCAAGTTGTTTGTGAACTAAGCTGTTCGAAAACCAAGGTACGGCTGTAGTGACACCAAAAATAGTCAGCTGAAATTTCTGCACTACTCCCTTCAGCTTAAATTATTTTCCCCCTTGAGGAGGGGAAGAACAGCAAGTCCAAAGGTTGCAGTGGAGGTTTATTCTGATGTTACAGATCATAGGGAGAGACTAAAGTAGCTCATTGACATTTACATGAAGGTCCCATTACATCACCAGAGTGAACTCAGCAAGCCAAATGTAACTCTGGGGGGACATAACAATAACATCAGTAGCAATTAGAACTGACATGAACTTCTATCGTGAACTTCAGCCTTAACTTACTACGCTGTCAAGCTATCACATAAAAAGAGAGCATGGAGGAACGCGTCAATCCTAACCACATTTACGAAGACATCAGACCCAAGTAACATGACCTGACTTTGCTAAAAAAAATAATAATCAGATGGTGTTGCTCACTCAATAGCTATGTGAATGACTGGCATAATAACCTAAGCACTAGGCTTTGGGTTGGTCTGTAGCAAGCAAGAGACTGGCTCAATGAATTTTTCTCATTCTATAAGGTTTTGGGGGGGACCCCTATTCCCCTCACAGATCTACCGTCCCCAGAGCAATTTAACAACCGATCCCACTTCCCAAAGAACTCTGAGAATGGATAGTTCAGTTGATTAGGGAATGGTGCAGATAAGAACAAGGTTGGAAGTTCCATCAGCTGCATATTCCTGAATTGCCAGGGATTGGACTCGATGATTCTCTGGGTCCCTTCCAACTATAAAATTCTGTGATTCTATGAATGGTAGCTCCCTGGGAGGAATGGAGGTCTCCCATCAGTGCCAGATTTAGAGTGTGGCAGGCCATTGCCCCTCACAGGGCGCTGAACTGAGGGGGCTCTGAACCAAGAAGATCCATAATAGAGAAGACCAAATTTTGGGCCCACATAAGGCGACATTTTACAAAAGATTACTAAAGTCTACCCCTGCCCCCAGAGCCAACCCAACTTCAAATAGAGGACCGCCCTCTGTAAAGTGAAATACATGGGTCATGGCAATTGTGCTAGCTGCACTGGATTCTTAAAGACACAGACATTTTATCCTGAGGCCTTTATTTACAACGCTATATGCATTTTTTTTAAAAAGTGCACATTAAATACAAAGACACATTTAGCGTCTCATATAGTTTAGCCCTCTAACTACTTCAAGCAACTCCTTTCTGCAACGATCTGGGGTGGCTTTTTATTAAATTTCAACTTCTCTGGACAAAACTGTGCCTTTGCTTCAGTATCTTTTTTCTTTTTTGTTAACCCCACCATTTACTGAGGTTTGGTAATATGCACATTGATTTAAATTTAACTGAGCAATTAAAAGTCTGCTGATTACACTAAATAATTAGTTGGCAGACCTAATCCAAACTGCAGATTATTTCCCCTTCAACGTGTTGCATATACATTAGTTGCACTCAACAGAACCATTGAAAAAGCTATAGCCACCTGTTCCCAAGATTCAAGGGATGTCTCTTGTTTTTTAACCCCCAGACAGTGGCCTCAGTCTAACAGCACAATCCAATACAGTGGTACCTCGGGTTAAGAACTTAATTCATACCGGAGGCCCGTTCTTACCCTGAAACTGTTCTTAACCTGAGGTACCACTTTAGCTAATGGGGCCTTGCGCCGCCACTGCGCAATTTCTGTACTCATCCTGAAGCAAAGTTCTTAACCTGAGGTACTATTTTTGGGTTAGCGGAGTCTGTAACCTGAAGCATCTGTAACCTGAAGCGTCTGTAACCTGAGGTACCACTGTACACGTAGAGACAAAAGTAAGCTCCATTGAATTCAATGGTCATTTTAAACAGCTATGTGGGTCCATTTTTTATCCGTTTTGCTACTATTTTTCCTACAGGGTGCGATAAAAAGCAATGGCGAGATAGCAAACAGAATATGGAAGGGTGTTAAATTAAAATAGGGTTTTTTATATATATAAAAAACAGCAATTAGCTTGGCTTTGCCTGTAAGAACTGAGGAGTAGGAAGATCAAAGACAAGTCCCTCAACATTCTGCGACGGCCTCTCAACCTTCAAACTTCCCAGCCCCTTTGAACATGAAAGCTTGTGTGTGAGGCTTGCCAACATATGGAAGCACTCGATGATGGTCAGTCCCAGTGTGTGTCCCCTACTGTGAACAAAGGCAAAGGAAATTGGATGCACAAGTGCACACCTGCTTATAAAATATTACCTGAAAGTCCCATCAAAGATATGGTTGGAGGAAAGAGAGAAGCCATTTCCTTATGGCCGCTGCTATTATCTTTGTGTTTCCCAGTGACGGTTGCTACAGACCCTCCAGGTGTCCCTATTTTTCAGGGCCATCCCTAATTTAGAGAAGCCGTCCCGGTTTCTGATTTTATCCCTTTTCCTTAGGACATCCCTATTTTCATCAGATGAATTTTGGAAAGTATGGAGTTATGCTGGCCACGAGCCAAGCAGATACGTATCTGTCCCCCTTTTCCTCAAGACGTCCCTATTTTCATTGGAGAAATGTTGGGGGGTATGGAGTTATCCGACCCCTGAGCCGTCTGAAGGCAATCCTGTATAGGGAAGGGGTTTTTTTTAAAAAAAAAAGTTTAATGTTTTATTATGTTTTTTTATAGGTTGGAAGCTGCCCAGAGTGGCTGGGGCAACCCAGTCAGATGTGTGGAGTATAAATAGTAAAATCATCCTTGTGGAATGGGACGTCCCTATTTCCATGTTGGAGAAACGTTGGAGGGTGTGTTGCTCTAAGGTTTGATGCTCTAAGCATCAAAGATTTGCTCTAAGGTTTGATGCTCTAAGCATCAAAGATTTGATGCTTTAGTGGGATGTCAAAGAAATAAACAACTATCTGACTTTTAGAAGACATCTGAAGGCAGCCCTGTTTAGGGAAGTTTTTAATATTTGATGAATTATTGTATTTTAATCTTTTGTTGGAAGCCGCCCAGAGTGGCTGGGGAAGCCCAGCCAGATGGGCGGGGTATAAATAAATTGTTGTTGTTGTTGTTAAACGTTTCAGTTGAAGGACACGTTATTTCAGGAGTAATCTGTCAGGGGGCAGGGTGGTGGGCAAGACCTGACCCCAAAATAGGTAGTTTGCAGGATTGTTTAGATAGCGAACTGTGCTATACACTTCTATCTCTCTTGCTTTCACACCCATGCCACCAGGGTTGCCATATTTCAAAAAGTAAATACCAGGACACCCCGAACATTGTTGAATTTTGGGGGCAGGCAGAGGCGGTGGGACTCTGGCAGCTGCCCAAGAATGCTGGACTTGCTTCCTATTTTCTTGTGATGTCCTAAAATGATGCCGCATGCTTACTTTATATGGAACATGTTAAGGCAAATAAATATCTTGTCAGCGTACAAAGTGAATAGGATAATAGCCTCAGGCTGGCTCAGGTGACCAAACCTAATTTTCTTCCAGCCTCAGGTGATTTATGACAGATTTCCACCAGCATTTCTTTTGAGCTTTTCTCTCTTTCGTATAGTTCACCTTGTTCAGACTACAGTAAGCCCATGTCTGGAAGCCTTAAAAAAAGGAAGAAAAAGACATTTATGATAATCAGAATTTCCAGGTGGGAACTATTCAGTGACCTGAACAGGTTAACAGGTCTATCCATACTTTATATAAGAAGTAGTTGACATACCCAAGAATATGTGACTCTTTCTAAATGTTGCATCTCCTCTTCCTCTATATTTTTCCTGGCCTGTGTTCCTCCATTGTGTCGCTGCTGGAGAGGCTTTCTAGTCCTCCAGAAACATGTCAAGCTGCATCTTGGGTGGTTGTGTTCTTGGAAAAAGCAGGGCCTGTCTGCCCATGAGGCAGACTGAAGCAGCCGCCTCAGGTGGCAGAATCCTGCTGGGTGATGCCCTGTAAGTGGTGACCGTGGTAAGGAAGGCACTAGCCGTACCAGAGACCAGACTGAGGATTACAGTTCTGAAGAGGAATGGTTGGAACCTCCCCCTCTTCCTTCTCCTGACCAGGATCCTGAAGCTGCTCAGGAACAGCGGAGCAGCATAGATTCAGAGAACTGGTTTGCAGAGGGGCATAGTTCGGAAAGCAACAGCTGGGCAGAGCTGAGTGGGGAACAGCTAGAACAGGCATAGGCAAACTCTGGCCCTCCAGATGTTTGGGACTACATTTCCCATCATCCCTAGCTAACAGGGCCAGTGGTCAGGGATGATGGGAATTGTAGTCCCAAACTACAGTTTGGGGGCCGGAGTTTGCCCATGCCTGAGCTAGAAGAAGCAGAACACAGGAAGATAACGGACTCCCCTTCACTAGAAAGTATCCTGCCTATCTCTCCAAAGGCAAGGAGAGCTGATAAGGTTGCTATGCAGAAGGCTGGGGGGGGGGAGGAAAACTTACCGTATTTTTTGCACCATAACACTCACTTTTTTCCTCCTAGAAAGTAAGGGGAAATGTCTGTGCATGTTATGGAGCGAATGCCTGCGGGTGACGGGGGGGGGTCTGCTGCAGTCGTGAGCAGAGGATCCGTGGTTCCCCTTCCTTCCCTCCTCTGTGGTTACAAAGCATGGATCCACATGGATCCTCAGGATTTTTGCATTGGGCTACTCCAAACTCACTGTCAGATCACATGTCTGTGGCCACAGCATCAACCACAAAAATCATATATCCACTATTTCGTTTAGAATATTTTTTTTCTTGTTTTCCTCCTCTAAAAACTACGTGCGTGTTATGGTCTGTTGCGTGTTATAGAGCGAAAAATACGGTAATTGGGAGCACCTTTGCTCCGAGAATGGCTGCTGTGGTCTTTTACTGTGAACATTAAACACTCTTAAACTGATAAGGTAAAGGGAACCCTGACCATTAGGTCCAGTCGTGGCCGACTCTGGGGTTGCGGTGCATGACTAAGCCGCATCTGGCGAACCAGAGCAGCGCATGGAAACGCCGTTTACCTTCCTGCCGGAGCGGTTTAACCCACAGCACCACCCGCTTCCCTCAAACTGGTAAGGGACTCTAATTGCTTTGTTCTGGTGCTGCTTGGCCAAAGCTGGGGAGGAATCTGTTCTCCAAAGCCTGACAGGCAGGGGTGGCACCTTCTCGTTTTGCCTCAGGCAGCAAAATGGGATAGGCAGTCACTGGGAGAAGGCATTGCCTTGTTTGCTGCAGCTGTTACAAAATGTGAGCTAATGGGGAAGGGGGGCTTGTCTTCAGAAGACCTCTGGGACACCACATCAGGTCAATGTTGGTTGAACGATACAGTCCAGTGCACAAAGAGCAATATGTCCTAGTAACCTGAATGTGGGGACAGATGTGTGAACATGGGAGTTTCACAAAGCAAGAACAATTCTGGGGTTATGTGCAGAAGGGGCTCGCAGGATGGGGCAGAGTTGCTGTGTTAGCTTTGCAGCAGGTGGGTCACTCTTACAGATGTAAGAAGGCATTGTTTATTTGTTGCTCCCTGTATTCATTGCATGCAACATTTTTTCCACTTCACTGCAGTTGATCTTCTGCCAAAATGCTATGTGTCTCACTGTCTGAAGCAGTTAAATTGCATAATTTGCAAATAATAATAATAATAATAATAATAACAATAATAATAATTTTTAATTTATACCCCGCCCATCTGGCTGGGCTTCCCCAGCCACTCTGGGCGGCTTCCAACAAAATATTAAAATACAGTAATGCATCAAACATTAAAAGCTTCCCTAAACAGAGCTGCCTTCAGATGTCTTCTAGAAGTCTGGTAGTTGTTGTTCTCTTTGACATCTGGTGGGAGGGCGTTCCACAGGGCAGGTGCCACTACTGAGAAGGCCCTCTGCCTGGTTCCCTGTAACTTGGCTTTCTCACAGTGAGGGAACCACCAGAAGGCCCTCGGCGCTGGACATCAGTGTCCAGGCAGAATGATGGGGGTGGAGATGCTCCTTCAGATATACTGGACCGAGGCCATTTAGGGCTTTAAAGCTCAGCACCAACACTTTGAATTGTGCTCGGCAATGTACTGGGAGCCAATGTAGGTCTTTCAAGACCGGTGTTATGTGGTCTCGGCGGCCATTCCCAAGTCACCAGTCTAGCTGCCACATTCTGAATTAGTTGTAGTTTTCAGGTCACCTTCAAAGGTAGCCCAACATAGAGTGTATTACAGTAGTCCAAGCGAGATATAACCAGAGCATGCATCACTCTGACAAGACAGTCCTCAGGCAGATAGGGTCTCAGCCTGCGTACCAGATAATTTATACAGTCATTACATTACAACACCCCATTAATTTCAGCACAATTCCAGTGTGGGGGTCACAGGGACAGCTACAAATTGTTAGGGGCACAAAATTTCAACACTCGGTGCTGCCTCAGTATAGCTGCATACTCTGTTGAAAACAACTTCTCCATTTGAACTAGGAAGTGAACTCTCCAGACAACAGAACAACTCTTCTTTTCTTTTCTGTATACCTGAAGGAGCGTCTCCACCCCCATCGTTCAGCCCAGACACTGAGATCCAGCGCCGAGGGCCTTCTGGTGGTTCCCTCATTGCGAGAAGTGAGGTTACAGGGAACCAGGCAGAGGGCCTTCTCGGTAGTGGCACCCGCCCTGTGGAACACCCTCCCTTCAGATGTGAACGAAATAAGCAGCTATCCTATCTTTAAAAGACACCTGAAGGCAACCCTATTCAGGGAAGTTTTTAATATTTAACACTGTATTGTTTTTAACACTTGATTGGGAGCCGCCCAGAGTGGCTGGGGAAACTCAGCCAGATGGGCGGGGTATAAATTAATATTATTATTATTATTATTATTATTATTATTATTATTATTATTATTATCATCTCTGCAGGCAAGATCTCCTGGGTGATGCAGATGCCACTAGGCAGTTGAATGTGCATGCATACTCCATCTGTTTCCCTCCTACCCACCCCCTCTGTGTGGCCCTGAACACTGGCAACCCACGCTATGCCACTGTGTAAATGATGTGCAGTACTGAGGTAGATGGACCAAAAATCTATCTCAGGATAAGGCAGCTTCCTCCATTCCTAAGCTGGAACACAGACCTGGCTCCTTATCATCCTGCTCCCTTTGCAGAAGTGCCACAAATGTCCACTGTCTATGCCACTTATGGCTAAATGCAAATGGTTGGAGACCCATAGCCTCTGCATTACTGCAGAATGGCTCATGGCCCTCCCTTGCCTGGTCTTGACACATGAAGCCAACAAGAATTGAACTAAATTTATGTATTGCAGCTGGTGCAAAAATAAACAAATCCTTGCATAATTTTTGTTTGGAAAGAGAGTGTGCTCTGCTAACCTAAGACAGAGCTGTGCCTTAAATCACAGTCTTGGATTCAGTCAAACCACAGGCAGATTATATATTATATAATTTTGAGAAGCTGGCTAGGGCACGGTATAAAGAAGGAGGAAAAGAAAAGCTGTAAGGACATTTCTATTTGTCTGTAGATCCCCAGACAGAGCCTCGAGAACACCATATTCTTAGAAGAAAGCTTTCATTTTACTGTACATCACTGGAAAATTAACAGGCGTCCTTTGTTCTCTTCCATAATTCATATTCTTTGTTTTAAATATTGGATTGTGCTGATAAATTAAATGGCGAGAGTGTTTTAACACACAATTCTGGGACCCTTTTTTGCTGTGACTTTCTTCATTTTCCCTGTGGCTCATTCAGAAGTAGTAATAACATTAACATTGCTAATCAAAGAAATCTTGATTTCTTAATTATGCATTGCAAGGGCAGGCAACTCCAGCTGCTCCATTCCAGGTTTGGATAGAGAAAATCCTTCCAAAGGATTCGCTGCCCTGGAGCCTGAACAGAGGCTATGGCTGAGGTGGGAAGCTGCGAAAAACCGTGCCAAAAAGCTGTTCACAGATGCAATGGAAGAGGAGCCAAGGTTAGAGCCAAGAGATGTATCTGGACCCAATGCAGGGGGCAAGACTGGGATGGAGACCAGGATAACAAGAAGGAAGTGGTCAGAACAGATGCAATAAAGAGGCAAGAAGCAGCAGAGTGTATTTATGGAAGTAAAGAATAAGAGCAACAAACACTGAGAAACATGGTTGCTCAGGCAACGGTTGGAACAACCTGGAAATATAATGGGAACTCAAGGTTAGTAGGAGCCAATGAATGAGGTAGCTAAGAGGGAATAGAGACTTAGGAAGTTGAGTTAAACCAAGCTAAACTCTTTGTGTGTCCCCAAGTCACCCCAAAATAACTCACAATTCACACACAAAAAATTGTTTAAGGTTTTTGGCATAATTTTGGACACCACTTTATTTAAATACATAAATGTGAGTGGTTGCTTAGGCATTGGTTACGATGATCTGTCCTTGCCCAGGGACAGAACCGACTTCTGGATTCCAGCGGAAGCCAGTAAGGGAAAACAATATTGGGGAGAAATGAAACTGGGCACCAGACCCTCACCTCTCCCCGCATGCTCCCTGGGGCTTGCGCGGCCCAAGCCCCATGCCAGGGATTTGGACGAAAGCATGGCAAGCCCCTGGATTCCTTTAACAGAATTCCACTGCAGCAGCAGCATTGGAGGGGTAGGCACCTACCCCTCCACCAACCAATTTTTTAACCAATGCCTAACCGCAACCTTACAAGTTGTGACGATTTGCTACTCAGTTGGCAAAAACCAAATGGCACCAGCCAATCAGCCAAATGGACAAAATTCCTACCAGGCCCCTGCCCCAAAAGCAGGCGACCCCATGACAGGCATAGCAAGGTCAAGCGCAAATCCCCAATTCTGGGAGGGTGGGCGGGTGATCCGGTGCACGCAGCAAAGAGGCCGCTCGAAGCTGTGTGTCCAGTATTTAAGACCTTGGGCCCAACCCACAAATTGGCAACGTCAAAATCTCCCCAGAAACTCAACTGCCCAATCACAGCCTGCGGCCATCCAAACGGATCTGCCCAGCAACAGTGGTGTGGCCTGCTAGACCCCCCCCCCACGACACATGCTCTCTATTTTTTTTATAAGATATTTATTAAAGTTTCCAATTTTATGCAAACAAAAAAGAAAAAACAAACATAAAAATATTAAAAACACATAAATTTCACAACTTATTTTCTTGCAGCATATTTCCCCGACTTCCTCGTACCTCCCCTTCTTGTATACCCAATTTAAATTGTTTATACAGCAAATCCTTATCTCAACATCTTAAATTATTGTAGCTTTAAATTCTTACTTACAAAAAGAAAATCATTTTATCACAGTTACAGCTTGAGACCACTTAATTTCAATCCAGCATCATTCAACATTCCTTAATTTTACAATATTTTTGTAGATAGTCCTTAATTTTTTTCCAGTCTTCTTCTGCCGACTCTTCTCCCTGGTCACGGATTCTGCCAGTCATTTCTGCCAGCCCCATACAGTCAATCAGCTTCATCTGCCATTCTTCCAAAGTGGGTAGGTCTTGTGTCTTCCAGTACTTTACGATCAGTATTCTTGCTGCTGTTGTAGCGTACATAAAAAAAGTTCTATCCTTCTTTGACACCAATTGGCCGACCATGCCCAGGAGAAAGGCCTCTGGTTTCTTCAGGAAGGTATATTTAAATGACACGTGCTCTCTATTAAGGAGAACACGCTTTGTCCTTGAAGGTCAATATCATCTACTCTGATTGGCAGTTGGACTTCTCCAGGTTCTTAGCCAGAGGTGCTTCATATCACCCCCTGCCTGAGCTTTTTAAGTCCAGGTCCCAAGGTGTGGACCTTAAAGCATGTGATCTATCCCAGAGCTATGGCCCCTTTCCATAGCCATGGCTTTTTCTGCAGACCTCCTTCCAAGCTGAGAATGCACTGGAAGGGTAGTAACAATGCTCACCATCTCCAGCGTTGTGAATGAAAACATAAATAGACCAGAAACTTTTGCATGAGCAGGCGGCAACAGCCCCAGCCTCCAAGGATAATAAGGAAGGAATAAAGACTCTGACAGCGTTATGTGGAATTAAAATTAGGCCACAACTATATTAAACTTCCAAATGTAGGAAGACCTTGGCTTAGGCCTTGGGCGTGTAGCCCTCCCAGCCCCCCAGCCAGGGGAAACGGGGGCTCATCAGGGTAAATGGGATATGGGGGTGCTCTGCGAGATGTAAGTGTAGCAGGTAGGGTAGTTCACTGACGACCTTTCAGTGTATCGCCAGTGTCACCCATATATATAACCCTTTTAAGAGGGGAACCCTGGAATCGCTGCCGCAGGGGGGTGAGTCACCACTTCACACACACACACACACACACACCACATAGGGAAGAAAAGACTAAAGGATTCCACCCAAGGCCATAACCGCCAAAGTTGTGACGAATTGCTACAGGAAGACAAAACCTGCCAATGTAGGAAAATTTCTTCCTGGTCCTTCAACAGCAACCAGTCAAAGACCGTAGCAGTGCCCGCTAAACAGGAAGAAAAAGTTAACCTGCAAACTGTTAGGATATAGTTCCGTTCCACCTTACAAGGAACAGGCATGACTGTTGTGTGTCACATGCCTGTTTACTTCCAGCACAAGTCTGCTGGGAACTTCCGTTTTGTATATTGCTTTTGCTATTGCTGTTTTGCTGGACACGAAGGGAAGCAGACATGTTTTTCCTTGCTGAATAAATGCTTGCAAATAATGCTTCCACATGTCTCTGTCTGCCACTTCCGTTGCGAGGATTTATCCACTCTGCTGATAAGAGCGTGCACAGCTTCCGGGAACCGGAGATCACAGAGCTGCCAGCCAGTGGCTGGAGCCAGCTGGGGGCATGCCAAAAGCCCCCGTCTCCCCGCCAGCGTCCCAACACAAACAATAAACATTAAACAAAGGGAGGGTAGGGAAGGTGAATCTCCAGAGCCGACTGCCTGGCTATTTTTGGCTCCACCCTCTACACCGGTACCTCGGGTTACATACGCTTCAGGTTACAGCCTCCGCTAACTCAGAAATAGTACCTCGGGTTAAGAACTTTGCTTCGGGATGAGAACAGAAATCGTGTTCCGGCGGCGCAGCAGCAGCAGGTAGGCCCCATTAGCTAAAGTGGTGCTTCAGGTTAAGAACCGTTTCAGGTTAAGAACAGACCTCCGGAACAAATTAAGTACTTAACCCGAGGTACCACTGTATTTATAAATGGGGCTGGCCCCACCTCCCAACAAGAAACTTGGTTACTGAGGCTGGGTGTGAACCTCCAAAAATTAACGCTGAGAGGCAGGCCAGCCCCAATTTGCCAGTAAGCTCCCTGGAAACTGTAACACCACACGTGATCCCGCAAAGGGCACCCACAATGTAAAGTGCGAGTGCTCTTCTATTAGGAATTCCAGCTCCAGAAATACCAAAGGAGCAGAAAAACTGTCTATGTACACTACGACAGCTGCGAGGATGTTATTAGCCCAAAGATGGAAGGAAGATAAAATACCTACAAGAGAAGAATGGCTAATAAAGATGATGGACTATGCCAAAATGGCAAAAATGACTGGGAAGATCAGAGATCGAGGACATTAAATTTAATAAAGAATGGGGGGGGGGATTATGAGTTACTTAAAAGGACACTGTAAACAATTAAAAACACTAGCAGGGTTTTAAAAAACACTTGCAATGTAATGAAAACTATGATGAGAATTGAGTTTTAAGAAAATATGGAGAATATTATATGATACAGTTGGAAAAGAATAACTATGGAAACCACGGAGGGAAGTCCAGGGATTCAGAGAATCCTACATGCATATGAATATGTCTTATTTATGATGCTAATTGTTAAATTTAAAAATGAATTTAATTTTTTTTAAAAAAGAAAATATAAATAGACAATAAAAGCGTGTAGCTTTCCTAATGGTACAAACAGTTTGGAACAGGGACTATTGCCCATCCTGGGTGTCATGCCAACTGATACGAAAAGAACCCATGTTTGTAAATGTACAATGGTAATATGAAAAGTAGGGCTAGTGACATTGTGTGTAGACGTCACTTGATCTCTCATCACTTGAAGACTCACAGCTAAAGGTGTGTGCCAATTTCACCGAAAACTGCTTAAGGTGATAGAGAAATCCCTGTACTGTTGTTAGATCCCTGATGTGCAAATAATAATTGGACTTTGGGAGGCATTAAGTGATGAACACGCATCTTAACCACATAATCTAACAAATGTTCGCTCAGAAGTAACACAGGATTCATTACTGAAACCCAAATGATACATTTCATACTAATTGTCTTTCTAAGTTTTCCAAGGCTTTTCGTTACTTTTATGTCACCCTGCTGAGTTTAATCCCAAAAGCAAATTCTGGTTGTTGTTTTTAAAGGGGTATTATTATTTTAAGGCAATGTCTTGAATTCTATAACAGCACAATAGCACAGTACATGTTTCAGATGATCTCATTATTAGAACATCCTTCGAAATCTTAACTTTAAGTTTTCATCTTGCGACCCTCCTTTAAATTGGCACCACTGGACAATATCCTTTTTCTTTCCCCTTCGGAATAATCTTGTACCAGCTTTTCAGCCCTTGAATAGCTTGTTTTTAACTTTGTGGCAACTACAAAGGAGCTGTTTATGGTAGCTGAATATACAGCAAGGGCAGAATAAATTGGTTCAGAAAGCAGATTGATACCACTCTAGCTGTGCAGCATAAAATATCACCTTCAAGTGAGTGCAAATGAGCACTTTTTAAATAGGACATGACTGACTGTTTTATTGGCGGGGGGCAGGGGAGCAGATTATTATCTGAAATGGATTTGTTTGCCCCCCCCAAAGGATAAGATGTACAATTATTTTTGTACACTCTGCCTTCAAATTGCATCCTTGCGTTGAGGGGTGGGATCAGACTTCAAAACAGCAGATGGAAGATGTGGTTAGAAATGTTATGTAGAAATAAAACCCTCACATTTGCTTCACTTACATAAACCAAAATTTGGGATATATTTCTGTACCGACATCTTGCATGAATGAGTAATACGGTTGGCTCCCTGACAAATCTGTGAATTGCTTAATTTTGAAATCTGAAAAGATGTAAGACACTTGCCCATATATACAGATGGACGTGTGACAAGCAGACTCCATGATAAATCCATAAAAACAATAAGCCAGTTGTAGACATTTTTTTTAAAGGACAGTACTAACATTTAACGTATTGTATGGCTGTCTTTAGGGGTGAATTTGTGTGAACTGTCCCTGGAAAATAAGGACACTTGGAGTGTCCTTATTGGCTCAGTGGGAAATTTATTGTGCAACCAAAGAAGAAGAAGAGTTTGGATTTGATATCCCACCTTTCACTCCCTTTAAGGAGTCTCAAAGCGGCTCACATTCTCCTTTCCCTTCCTCCCCCACAACAAACACTCTGTGAGGTGAGTGGGGCTGAGAGACTTCACAGAAGTGTGACTGGCCCAAGGTCACTCAGCAGCTGCATGTGGAGGAGCGGAGACGCGAACCCGGTTCCCCAGATTACGAGACTACCGCTCTTAACCATTACACCACACTGGCTCTCAGTAATAAAGAGCCTTTATTACTTTTTCCAAGCAGTAATAATGCACAGAGTTGTGCTGGTAACCCATGAAACGTGGTCCAGGACCAGTCGAGAATCTGCAGGTTCCGCTGGGAGTCAGTCCGACAGGGCCAAGGCAGGACAAAAGGCAAGGACAGGTACAGGATCTCAGGCAGGATCTAGCATACAGCAATGTTGCTCCCGCAACCTGGCGTGGGGTCCGACAGACTTTTATCTTTGTTGGGGTAGCGGCTGGTCTTGATTCCCCTGCGACTCACCTCCCTGTTTCGCCCGAAGGCAAGCACTCCTCCTGCAAGTATCAGGTCTCTCCTTCTCTCAGACCTCAGTCTCTGCAGCTCGGGAGACGTTGGTGGGTTACTAGACCCAGGGGCCGCCTCAGCCTCCCCTGACCAAACCGGTAGTGGAGCAGCTGTAAGCGATGGCCCAGCTGGAGGCAACGAGGTCATCCCCACATCTGGAGCCCGGGCAGGCTCAGGCCCCAGCTGGTGTTTGTTGCAGGGGAATCTGTGTAGACTGGAACTCTTCAGGATCAGGCCCCAGACTTGGTTCAGATGACGCCTGAGGCAAAGGATCTGATGCAGACTGAGTCTCCTCTGGTTCCGAGTCCGAGCCCGAGTCCCAGGCCGTCACAAGAGTACTGCTCCTGATCCATTTGTGCCTCTGTGTGCAATGTACACATGGTGTTTCTGTGTGTGCCATCCATTTCCTCATCATCTCCATCCCTGCCTGCTCCTCCCTCAACTTTCCCTCATGAAACATTTTGAGGCTCATACAACAACAAACAAACCCAATATTTAGAATATACTGGACCCCATTACGTTTGTTTAAAAAAGGGCTATCTATTGGAGATGTAACAGGTATAATGCTTCTCTAAAGCATATGTTTTTTCATTGGCTTGTACTGAAAGATTTTTGGCTGAAGGTAACTGAAACCATCAACAGAACTGTATGGAACAAGCTTATGTTTCCCAGAGCAAAATGTCCTCTTGAATTATATACCCAGCACATGGAACCTTACAAAAGGACAATACGAGTGGACTCTCCGTCCCCTGATCATGGCAAAAAGACTGATACTGATGAATTGGAAAAATAAAAATGTGTCTCCCTTCTACGATTGGATTGAAGACTTATACAACTTGCAGCATACGAACAACTTGCATATAAACGCAGACTTGCCATGGACAAATTCAATGATATTTGGAATCCATTCTTACAGATACTGTAATAGGTTAAGATCTGGTGAAGTACAATAATAATTTTGTACAATATACAGTTTTGGGTTCCCCCCATCCCTTTTATTTTCTCTTCTACACGGGTTCTGTTTCTCTCTTTTCTTTACATCTCACCATGTTTAGTGCACATGTAATTATCTACTTTTTGAATTTTCAATAAAGATGTTAAAAAAAGAAAAACTTTGAAGCCTCTCTGGGAATCCTGGAATCCTGAAAGTCCAGGTTTCCCTCTGTGTGTGTGTGTGTGTGTGTGTGCGCGCGCGCGCGCTTCTGAGCATCTTCAGAGGCAAAGTGCAGGTAGAATCAGCATGGATGGGGAAACTGAGGGTGAGACCAGGGTGCAGAACACCACACAACCTTTTCACGTTGCCATTTTGTGTTCAGGCATCCTGTTTGAAATAGTAAATGCAGAATGTAGATTCCAAAAGGGAAAATTACTCGAAATTGATGAAACTGGCATAGAAAACAGTGACTGTGGAGAATATGCACCTTCAGTAGCTCAATTTTGGACTCTTACGGTCATAGCTGTCAACGCTTCCCTTTTTTTAAGGGATATCCCCTTATTCCGAATAGAATTCCTCTCAAGAAAAGGGAAAAGTTGACAGCTATGCTTATAGTGGTGGTGGTGTTCCCCACCCACCCACCCACCCAAATTTTCAAAAAAATATGAAGCTGAGTTTCTCACGAAACCGGTGAGATCTTAAACGTGACTCGTACAATAATCAATTCCCAAGCAAGATAAAAAAGGTAACGGTAAGGACCCCTGGACGGTTAAGTCCAGTCAAAGGCGACTATGGGGTTGTGGCTCCCATCTCGCTTTCAGGCTGAGGGAGCCAGCGCTTGTCCACAGACAGCTTTCCGGGTCATGTGGCCAGCATGACTTAAACTGATTCTGGCACAACAGAATACCGTGACGGAAACCAGAGCACACGGAAATACTGTTTACCTTCCCCACTGCAGCAGTACCTATTTACAGTGGTACCTCAGGTTACATACACTTCAGGTTACAGACTCTGCTAACCCAGAAATAGTACCTTGAGTTAAGAACTTTGCTTCAGGATGAGAACAGAAATTGTGCTCTGGCGGCGTGGTGGTAGCAGGAGGCCCCATTAGCTAAAGTGGTGCTTCAGGTTAAGAACAGTTTCGGGTTAAGAACGAATTAAGTACTTAACCCAAGGTACCACTGTATCTACTTGCACTGGCGTGCTTTCGAACTGCTAGGTTGGCAGAAGCTGGAACAGAGCAACGGGAGCTCACCCTGTCGCAGGGATTCGAACCGCCAACCTTCCGATCGCCAAGCCCAAGAGGCTCAGTGGTTTAGGCCACAGCGCCACAGGATAAATGCAAGTGATTTATGCGATTCCTTCCTTTGAAGTGCCATCGTTATCTAGAACCAGGAAGTGTACTGGGATGGCTTTTCATGGAGAAGTGGTGTCAATACTTGGCATCTCAAATCTTTAACTCTCTTCAGTCTTACAGGGGTTTGGGGGAGAGGCTGCCTCGCCAGCATTGATTGCTGCTGTCTCAGGCTTTCCATCCATGCTTATCACTTTAGACTGTAATCCCTACTGTCTCCTCAATTACATGACTTGGAGGATTTCTGCAGACAGTGCACTGATGAAGAATGAATACTGGTAGATCAATTAACTGCTTCACCCTCCAATATGATACGGGCTGCTGCTTCCCTTCATTCACATCCATTAGGCTGCGCGCCCTAGTGACACCATGGATTTCTTGTGCTAGCTATTGTTATCGCATCTATTAGTAGCACAGAAAGACAGAATGTTTCTTCGTGAGGCCTAGGAAAAGGTGGGTTTCATGTCAGGAGTTCCACAATCTTAAATCACTCCCATTTAATAGAAAACAAAAAGGGTTTTGAATGTGAATGTTCTTGGGGCAGAACTATGGAACTGCTCATATGGCAGTTACAGTAAAATATGCTTGTCGGATGTCAGGAGTCCAGGTTCCCAGTTGATAACACAGTAAACGTAGGTAATTAAAAAGGAGGATTTATTGCAAAAACAAACAGAGAGCTCCGGACAGCTCTAATGCAGCTGCCGTCATTATCACTCCTTACGTCTTTTGTTTTTTGCTTCCTGTCTAGAAGCCCTCCCATTCGCCGACTTCTTGGACTGATTAGATCATCTCCAACCCCTTCCATTTCCAATAGACTCTCTCTGTGTCTGTCTGCGCCTATTTGAGCTTCTGGAGAGCTTTGGCTGTGTTCCAGCCTGCTCTTAGCTACTGCCTTATCAGCCTGCTCGTCAAGGTCAGGCAGAACCAAAGTCTGCAGCTGCTGACTCTCCCCTGTCTGACTAACACCAAAGCTTCTCTGTTCCTGGCTGCTTTCTGTAGTTGGCTGCAAACCTTTGCTGGGAGCTGGCTCATTGCTGACATTGGATATGTTGGTTGGTCTCAAACTCTCGGTGAGTTTGGGATTCCTCCTGCATGTGAAGTCAGGCCTTGACGGACTAAACAGACAAGAGTGGGTCCAACAGTCAAGAAAGCGGTTCCTTCATATGTGGTGGACCTGTAAAAGAGTAAAAGAGTATTGGGAAATAATTCATAATGAATTAATGAAAAAATGTTTAATAGTACTTTTCAAAAAAAAACCCCAAACAGAGTCCCTTTTGTTGGGGATAATCCAGATGGAAATTCCCAGCTGTCAAAAAAGGTTATTTATGTATGCTACGACTGTGGCCCGTGTTTTGTTAGCCCAAAAATTGAAAATGCTGTACGTTAGCGGGCTTTGATTTCAGCAGATCACACGAAAATCCAAAGCGTTTCTGCTTTTCACCCAAAGTCTGGGACACAATAATCACAGTCTCAGGTAGATCTGTGCCTCTTGAAAGTGTCTGTATAAAGTGTTATTTAGCACCGAGCATCCCAAACCCATGGGACTCTTGGCGGAGTTAGGGGCAGGGCTCTTAGCCGCTAGAAGAAGAAGAAGAGTTTGGATTTGATATCCCGCCTTTCACTCCCCTTCAGGAGTCTCAAAGCGGCTCACATTCTCCTTTCCCTTCCTCCCCCACAACAAACACTCTGTGAGGTGAGTGGGGCTGAGAGACTTCAAAGAAGTGTGACTGGCCCAAGGTCACCCAGCAGCTGCATGTGGAGGAGCAGACACGCGAACCCGGTTCCCCAGATTACGAGACTCCCGCTCTTAACCACTACACCACACTGGCTCTCAGGTCTAGGGGAAAAAATATATAGAGGGAACCACTGCCTAAAGATGATCTCAGTCTGGCTGAAAATTTCCCTGATCTGAATAGCGCAATAATTGCACAGCAACTTTGCTCCAAGACTGGGCAGGTTCCTTAAGCTCTGCTCCCCGAGACTTTGGACGCTGTACAAAATTCTGTCTCACGTTTGGATGGGAAATAGAAGAAAATTTGAGGACAATGAAAATTTCACTGAAATATGCCAAGGTGTTTTCAGGTGAAAATGGAACAGACACTTTCTGGTTCTCCTGTCAGTTCTCAACCCCGTCCCCCATCCAGCAGCAATTTAATAATACAGTGGTACCTCGAGTTAAGTACTTAATTCGTTCCGAGGTCCGTACTTAACCTGAAACTGTTCTTAACCTGAAGCACCACTTTAGCTAATGGGGCCTCCTGCTGTTGCTGTGCCGCCGGAGCACAATTTCTGTTCTCATCCTGAAGCAAAGTTCTTAACCTGAAGCAATATTTCTGGGTTAGCGGACTCTGTAACCTGAAGCGTATGTAACCTGAAGTATATGTAACCCGAGGTACCACTGTATGGTCATTTCTGTTGCTCAGACAGCTGGAATTTCAAAAGCTGGTAACTTCACATTATTTCCCATCCATAACCCTGGAATGTGTCATCCAATTAATTCATAATGTTTACTATAGCAGTTATCTTTAATCACGCCGCATAATATTTGTACTCAAAGAGGTTGGGGATGATAAGCACTCTACGTTTCGATTACAGCTGTAAGGCTTCATTGACATTACAAGCAGTCTTGCACACACACAAAACAGGATTATCAGACCCACCTCAGTGTGTTGCGGCGCCATGTGGCCCGACAACTTACAGGAAAATAGGCAGGAGTGATAAAATATAGAAAACAAAGGCAGGCTGGTGCCATGATGACGGGACACAGCCATCGCACAGCCGATATGAGAAACAAGCCGGTTTTCCCTGGTTCCTATCCCAGCAACTGCTCAAGAAATGGAGGAGTTGGGGGGGAAGTCTGGAGATTCAGATAAATCTCTTTATACTGATATGTATTTGGTTTTGTTATAAATTTATATCTGTAAAATCAGAATAGAGTAGTTGCTTTGGAAGATGATCATCAGGCATCCGCACAACATGACCAGTCCAACAAAGTTGATGTTGAAGAATCATTGCTTCAACACCTGTGATCTTTGCTTCTTCCAGTACACTGATATTAGTTCACCTGTCTTCCCAAGTGTTGCGTAAAAATTTTCGGAGACAGCGTTGGTGGAATCTTTTGAGGAGTTGGAGATGGCGTTTATAAGTGGTTCATGTTTCACAAGCATACAGTAAGATTGGTAGTACGATAGCTTTGTAAACAAGCATTTTGGTTTCCCGGCGAATGTCCTGGTCCTAAAACACTCTGCACTTCAATCGGGAGAAAGCCGCACTCGCAGAGCTCAGTCGATAATGGATTTCGGCATCAATGTTGGCCCTTGGATTGTTGTCTCCTGAGACAGATGGATGCCAACTTACAGGATCAATTGGCTGTCAATTCCTGCCTACCAGATGACTGAATTGATCCTCTCTTGCTGAAGACCAGTTGCGCCCAGTGAATCACAGTTGAAACCACTGTTCCCCTAGCCAATATACATTTAACTTTACTGCCTGATTGAGGTCTGATCCACTTAACTACCAAGGCTTCTGTGCCTTCATCCTGATTTGTCTGCACAACATTGGCTGTCTATTCATAGAATCATAGAGTCATAGAGTTGGAAGGGACGCTGAGGATCATCTAGTCCAACCCCCTGCAGTGTGGGATTCGAACCTGCAACCTTGGTGTTATTAACCATACTGGGCTCGAACCTGCAACCTGGGTGTTAATGGCTGTTTATTGAGCATTCATTTGGATTTCATTGCGGGGAGGTTACATAATGTAGCTTAAAGCAAATGTTATCCCACACTTTCTGCAGGATTTTCCTGTCACTTTCCTTACTGAAAATAATAAAAATCTTCAAGGCAGCCCCAACTGCAGCTGCGATGCTCTACACACAAAAGTGGGAAGAAGCAGAAATATCCGCTAAAGAAGAATGTGTAAGAAAGGTGGTGGGTTTTGCAGAACTGTCCAAGTTAACAGCTAAAATAAGAGAACCCAATGACGATGGTTTTGTGGAAGAACGGAAACCCTTTTCGGATCTTTAGAAGAAATACTATTATATGATGAACATGTGATCAGAATTTGAACTATGATCGACAGAAGGGATTGAAGCTTATCGTAGTTTCGTTAAGGTTTAAGAGATAGAAGATGGGGGGCAGAACAGGGAGCGAAATAGAAACACCATGGAAAAGGGGATGGGAAATGGGAAAAGGTTCTATGTATTGAAATGTATGTGTGAAATTTGGGGAAACTTAATTTTAAAATTCACAAAAAGGCAACCCCGGGGCTGAAAGACAATCAGCTGACCCTATAGCCTCTTGTACTGGTTGGGTTGGTAGCAGAGACTTGGGCTGGCAACAGATGCTGAGATATCCCGATCACTGCATCCAAATGGCAAACCAAACTTCCCTGACGTAACTTCTGCTTGTGGTGCAGCTGTTTAAAGGGCAAGGGGAGCCCAGCCAAGAAAAAGTTGGCCTTGACTCCTCCCAAGGAAAAAAAAATCATGCCAGCTATGGTTTGGTAAATACACCTCTTCTGTAGCTGTTGCAAAGGAGCCAGCTGTTGCAAAGGAGCCAGTCCCCACTTTAAACACAGAATCATACATCAAACTTGGCGCAGGTGACCTCACTAGATGGCCTTGGGTCTGAAGGCTGGGCTACAGGGAATATACTGGTCATGTTGCGCAGAAGCAACTACTCTATTCCGAACTGAAAAATGGAAAGCGTAATGCTGGTGGTCAACAAAAGAGGTTCAAAGACTCTCTCAAGGCAAATCTTAAAATGTAGTATAAACACCGACAACTGGGAAACACTGGCCTGTGCGCACTCCAGTTGGAGAACAGCCTTTACCAAAGGTGTCATGGGCTTTGAAGACGCTCAAACTCAGGATGAAAGGGAGAAATGTGCTAAGAGGAAGGCATATTTGGCAAACACCATGATCGACTCCAGCCTGGAAACCTATGTCCCCACTGTGGAAGGACGTGTGGATCCAGAATTGGCCTCCACAGTCACTTACGGACTCACTGTTAAGACTATGTTTACGGAAGACAATCTTACTCGACTACAAGTGATTTCCAAAGATGATGGTAAAGAAAGACAGGGTGTATTCTAGATTGAGACTAGAATCATGGGACCTGCGACTGCAGCACTGAAGAATCATAAAATTTTAGAATTCTAGAGTTGGATGCGATCCCAAGTGTCATCTAGCCCAACCCTGAGCAATGTAGGAATTTCAACATGCAGTCCCTCATCCAATTTGAAACTATATCCTCCTTACCAACCTGCCTGCTCCTTCAGATCAGATGGAAAGGCCTTTCTCTGTGTCTCACCTAAGATGGGAGTCATGGCCGTTGCCTCTGGGTACCACCAACCATTGGCTGATGTTGACAAGCAGTGAGGACTTTCAGTGGCTGGAACCAATTGTGGAACACACCTTAAAAAGCAGGGTAGAGTCCATCTCTGGCTGGCTGTTGTCACAAATGTTCGTGATGACATTTTTATTCCTTTTGCAAGCTTCTGCCTTGCTAATTACCTTATTTTGTATTTTAAGGCTATGTTTTATCTACAGCCTCTTCTTACGATGCGTCTTTACTGCATTTTATTTTACGGAGTACAGTGGTGCCCCACAAGACGAAATTAATTCGTTCCGCAATTTTTGTCGTCTAGCGAATTTTTCGTCTTGCGAAGCACGAAATCCCATAGGAATGCATTGAAAATCAATTAATGCGTTCCTATGGTCAAAAAAAGTCCAAACAAAGCCAAATTTGGTACAACAAGAGTTTATTAACTGCTCTTTAAAGTCACACATACTGTAAAGAGCAGTTCAAAAATTTAAGGGAAAATAAATTAACTTTATAAACAAAACATGTCTTTGTTTTTAGTCAAAGAAAAAAAGCCGCGAGACGTTTTCGTCTTGCGAAGCAAGCCCATAGGGGAAATTCGTCTTGCAAGGCAAATCGCGAATGGAAAAAACTTTCGTCTAGCGAGTTTTTTGTATTGCGAGGCATTCGTCTTGCGGGGCACCACTGTATAAGATTGATGCTGTGTTTTTAAATTAAGGCAAGCCACCCTGAGAAGCATACATACACTAGGGCTGGGTCTACACTAACTTGTTTAACATTATTTCCCCCATTAGAATGGTATTAGATATACAGCCATACCTTGGTTTTCGAACAGCTTAGTTCTTGAACGTTTTGGCTCCCAAACCCGGAAGTGACTATTCTAGTTTGCGAACGTTCTTCCTGCAGCCAATCAGAAGCTGCGCTTTGGTTTCCGGACGTTTTGGAAGTTGAACAGATCGGATTACGTTCTACTTCCAAGATAGGACTGTATGTCGTTCTAAAATATCACAGGGCATCCATCTTGGTTTTTTCCATCAAATGTAAGTAATACTGAACCACAGCATTTTCCAAAATGATGTTTCTTTCCCTGCTGGTCGCTAGTTGCTCTACTCCACCCTCTGGTGTAACATTTAAATCGGGCATAGGGAAACTCAGCCCTCCAGATGTTTTGGGACTACAACTCCCTTGATCCCTAGCTAACAGGACCAGTGGTTAGGGATGATGGGAAATGTAGTCCCAAAATATCTGGAGGCCCAAGTTTTTTTTGGGGGGCGCTGATTTAAATTCTCCCTCCATCCCTCTGTGTCCTTTGCTATCTGTGCACATCAGCCTTTCAAATTTAATTTGAATGCCCTCAAATACCATTGGAGGCGGGTAAAACACTACATAAAAAAATAAATAAAAGGTAAAACACTACATAAAAAGTAAAGGACCCCTGGATGGTTAAGTCCAGTCAAAGGCAAGTATGGGGTTGCGGCGCTCATCTCGCTTTCAGGCTGAGGGAGCCGGCGTTTGTTCACAGGCAGCTTTCCAGGTCATGTGGCCAGTAGGACTAAACCGCTTCTGGCACAACACGACACTGTGATGGAAACCGGAGCACTCAGAAACACTACATAGGGATACATGAGCAGTTCTTCACCGATATAGCAGCATAAAACAATTAAAAATGAAGCAATAAAAAGGACAAAGTATTATGAATGTAAAAAGGAAGACATCATGTATCCATCTGCGTTATCAAAACCATTCTTTAACCCTTCCCTAACGTTAAAAAACCTGAGTGCAGATCTGCCCTGGAAGAGCACAATAAGAGTTTGCTAAATAAATACCCAGCCGTCAAAGTTGACATATCTTTGCCATTGGACTACTGCGACATGAACGACGCTGCCTGTATTGGGCTGTTTTTTGTTGCACCATTATACCCTGTGGTAGCTGGGTGAGAAGTCTCTGCGCTAGCACCCTACAGCTGTAAAATCAGAGCAGATGTTTCCTTCCATTGAGATTACATCTGTAATAAGCGCAGTCTAATGAGACCTTCGTATGCAGAAGCGTCCCATTTACTCTGTAGAACTAGAAGGTGAATGCACACCTTTGGGTGATGAATGTTTGCATTCTTCTGCTGCAGTAATATACAGTACATGATTTTCTCTGCAGGGAAGCTGTCCAGATTTAGGCAGATAAGTGCCTTCTTTGTTTACCTCAGAGTGAATTGTGACGCTCGACTGAACTTGTGGTGTGTCTTGAATTTTTAGAGCGGCATTGACAACACATGAATATTTTCCAAGCTGAATGTCAGGATACGTAAATCTTGCATTTCCCCCTTGTTACTGATTACAGGATTACATCTGTGTCGTTTACTTTTCTTTCTTCCTTTCTTTTTAATCTAAACACTTTGAGAGAGCCTTAATAATTCTATGTCTCTTAACGAGTAGAACTGTAGTTCACATTATCTGGGCAGCGTCAAGCACTTATAGTTGTATCAGGATGTTTCCCAGAGCAAATTGTTTGATTGTTTGTTTGTTAAATTTGTATACCATCCTCCATCCGTACATCTCAGGATGGTTCACAGCATAAAAATACATTTTTTTAAAAAAACCACACAAAATACACAATAAAAATTATGCCGATCAGCCAAAGGCCTGGTTGAAAAGGAACATTTATGCCTTGCTCTCTGCTGTAGGGAGAGCATTCCACAAAAGGGAGCCACCACAGAAAAGGCCCCGCTCTTGTTTTGCCACCCTCTGAACCTCTCACATGAAAAAGGGCCTCAGATCATGACCTCAGGGTCCAGGGCAGTTCATATGGAGAGAGGTGGTCCTTTGTGGTATTGCACGGAGATTTCATGCACTGGTGTACATGCATCCTTAAACCTTCAAATGACACCTAACTGCTTGGGTATTGTTTCCTAGAGAGAGGTATACGAGTTGTACTCAAGATCTACAAACTGTCGTTCACATTTGATGTACACACATTGTAAGTATTATGCAGGAAAATACACAAGGAATTCTCTCTTCTTATATAGTGGTACCTCGGGTTAAATAAGCTTCAGGTTACATACGCTTCAGGTTACAGACTCCGCTAACCCAGAAATAGTACCTCAGGTTAAGAACTTTGCTTCAGGATGAGAACAGAAATTGTGCTCTGGTGGCACGGCGGCAGCGGGAGGCCCCGTTAGCTAAAGTGGTGCTTCAGGTTAGGAACAGTTTCAGGTTAAGAACGGACCTCCGGAACGAATTAAGTACTTAACCTGAGGTACCACTGTACAGCTATTAAAGGGGCAGGATAAGTCCTCTTTTGCGTCGGGCCAACCCCACAGAGAAAGCCATCTCCTGCATTCTAACCAGCTTTGACCACCTTCAACAGATGAAGAAGTTCCTGAAAATAAATCAAGGAGAGGGCCAGAGTGGCAGTCCGCTCACCCTCCCCTTACCACTTCCCCATTATGTCCTCTTTCCCATACTTATGTTGTAGGAGAAACTCTGCAGTGAAATTCAACAAGTCCATCTGTCTTTTTCTCTTCTTATCATCTCTATAACAATGTTAGCAACTCAGATTCTTTCCTCCTACCCCCGTATATAGCTTTTTAAAATAAATAAATAAAATGATGGGAAGCTTAATTAATTCTTGTGGAGTTGTTTAGGCCCAGTGGATGGGAAGAATCATGTACGTGCTGGTAAATATGACCATTAAACATAATTCTTCGAAACTGCAGTGGTGCTGCAGCAATCTCTGATTTGTTGCAACCATTTCAGTTGATCATATTCGCGAAGAAACTCATTTTGTTTGCAACAGCGGTTCATTATGCGGCTCCTCTGCCTGATTACTTATGTTTCCCGTCCTTTCCGTCGCGTTGTTTTTTTAAAATACTTCCAGCTATAACACATCTGTAAAACTACAGGACAGGATGTAAGCATTATGGGGGAGATATGGAATATTGTCTATACACGTGGAATAATCCATCAGAGCCTAACTAGCGCTGTGTAACAGAATGGCAATAAAACACAGCCTCTTTTGAGCTCAGAGAAACTTCGCGACGATGCCATTCATTGCAAGTGGGGCTGTGTGTATATTTTGGATGTTACGTTTGGGTTTGATCCTGGTAAAATCAGTGGGTTCTCGAAAAAGTGACAAAGTGTGTTCTCCCACATGGAGAGCATGTGTTGCGGTGGGGGCTGACGAGACACTTCACTGTTGCTAGGCAAAAGGTTTGGCCATTCTTTTAAGCAGGGGCGGGCTGTTACTGGAGAAATTTATATGTTGCCATTTATTGATTGACAGCCCTATTTGTTAAATACAATGCTCGCAGCGATGAACTTCCTCTTTTCGCTGCTTACTTCGGATCACCCGCCCGCCCTTCCCTAATGTTAGGCTGTTTGCTTGACCTTGCTATGCCTGTCATGGGGTCGTCTGCCATTGGGGCGGGGGCCCGGTAGGAATTTTGTCTATTTGGCTGATTGGCTGGTGCCATTTGGTTTTTGCCTACTGTGTAGCAAATCGTCACAAATCATCACAACTTGTAAGGTTGCGGTTAGGCATTGGTTTGGGAATTGGTTGGTGGAGGGGTATGGATTTGGCTGTGCCTGCCCCTCCAAAATGCTGCTGCTGCTGCTGCTGCTGCTTCAAGGGTTTTCCGTTAAAGGAACCCAGGGGCTCCCCATGCTTTTGTCCGAAACCCCCTGGCAAGGGGCTAGGGCCACACAATAGCCCCTGGTAGCATTCTGGGGAGAGGTGAGGCATGGTTCCCAGTCCCGTCTCTCTCCCCAGGTGACTTACCCATCCTGACTTCGCAGGGGGTGCGAATGTCAGAGCTGTCCCCGTGCGGGGTCAGTTAGTGCTACCAATGCCTAAGCAACCACTCACATTGCTGTAATTTAATAAAGTTGTGGCCAAAATTATACCAAAAACCTTAAACAAAAATTAAGTGTCATTGTGTTTTTATTTGGGGTGTCTTAGGGACCTCGACACGCAACTATTCCTTTTGCAGAGATGCAGAAGGCCAAACCAGACAGGGTATTCATCCTGCACCTTGACACTTTGTAGCTGGTACACCACTAAATACACATGTTTTGTCCATGCACCCTTATTTACTCTGCACCCCCAGTCTCACGCCCTTTTTCGAACACTCTCCCTTGTGGAGTATTCCCTCAGCCTCCCCTCCTCTCCCCTCCCCTTGGGAGTCCTCTGGGCAGTCGCTGCTGCCACCCCTGGTCTCTGAGCTGCCCCCCTCTGCCCCAAAGAGATGTGCCTCCTCACACTGCCCCACAGGAGCCTGGGAAGCACCCCTTGGCCAGTCCCAGAGGCACCATTCGCCTGAGGAGCTTGTAGCCAGGGCTGCTGCAACAAACAGCTGTGCAAGCCTTTGGGAGGCAGAGATGTAAGAGGGCATTAGAGGAAGGGAGAGAAGGAAAGAGGCACAGAGGCCAGATTTGCCCGTGGCACCCCTGACTATCCTTCAAGGCACCCCAGGGTGCCACGACACACTGCTTGGAAACCACTGCAATAGTCCCATTAATGCTGTGAGTCCTTTTGTCTTATGTTCTGCCTCACTATATATGTAAATAGAACCATATCTCACAAAGACACCACCATCTCCAGTGACCTTCCTTCCAAACCCGAGGTATGAAGCGTCTCACTGCTTGGAGACTAGGGCACATGTGATAATGTGCATTTTGCATATTCGACTGGTTAAGTCTTCTTTATGTGTTGGTGTCAATGTGTTTGTAGAGTTATGCGTAAAAAATTGAAATCTCCAGCCTTATATCACTATGCAAATCCCTTATTAAAGCAAAATAATTAGTCCTCAACAAAGTAAAGAAAGGACAAAAAGGTAAGTCATTTTTTAAGCTTCCAGGAAAGCTATTGTTTAAGGGAGAAATTGCATTTAAGGGTTTTCTAAAAGAAAATTAAAGCACAGTTTAAAACTACTAACAAAAGACTAATTTGACACAATAAAACTCATAGGTTTCTGCAATGAATTACAGAATGACAAATGCCTTGAGTCCACTTTTTTATTCAACATTTACTCTTCGAAAAGCACGATAGGACCATTATTACCAAAGCGAGAGTGACAAGCCAGTTAAATTAAACTTCTGCAACAAGACAGGGCTTTAAATTTCCTCTCTTTTTTATTTCCAGCTCATCTCCCTTCAATCAAATGCTGAGACACATTGTCGTTGGAGAAGTGATAAGAAACCATTTAGTTACCCTCTAATAAAAAAAACATAGTTTTGTTTTCATTTCTTTTGTTTATAGAGTTTGAGCCAAACTAGATGAAATGTGGCACATATCACTTAAAGGCGACGCTGTGTTCATGTTTCATTTAAGAGCAGCAGTGGCAGTAGTTGCTGTGGGAAATTACTATAGCACAAGAATGGGGAACCTATTATCATTATTATTTATTGAATTTGTATCCCACCCTAAACCCAGGGGTCATAGAATAAAATCAAGATATAAAACCACAAAAGACGTAATAAAAATAAAAACAACAGCCCAATAGCCACCCCCCAAAAAAAAGCCCCACAATTTTTTTTAAAGGGCCTAGGATGTAAATCGGATCAACCAAAGGCCTGGTTAAAAAAGAACGTTTTTGCCTGGCACCTAAAGGTGCATAATGAAGGCACCAGGCGAACCTCCCTGAGGAGAGCGTTCCACAGATGGGGAGCCACTGCAGAGAAGGCCCCGTTCTCGTGTTGCCAGCCTCTCGAGGAGGAAGCACAAAAAGAAGGGCCTCAGAAAATGATCTCAAGGTCCGGGTAAGTTCATATGGAAAGAGGCAGTCCTTGAGGTATTGCGGTCCTGAGCCGAGTCCAGATATTACAGATATTATTGCCTTCAGCCCAAGCCAGCATGGCCAGTTGTCAGGAATGATGGGAACTGTAGTTCAATAACATCCCAAGGTCTGCAGATTTTCCCTTCCTGCAATAGTGCTGTACTTGGAAGTATGTTCCCTTGAAATGAATGCAACTGACTTCCAAGTAAGTAACATTCGGATCCGGGTGTAAAACCACCAAGAACTGTCCACTGTACTCGCTAATTAAATAAGCAGTAGCTGCGAGAGAAACAAAATTCGTTTCTGGCTCATGAACCATACCATTCCAAGTTGGCACTAAACGGCAAATAGCAAATCACTGGAAACAGAAGTACATTCATGACATTCAATAGTAACTTGGCATATGTAAAACGACTGTCTCTAAAACATTCCCAGATGCCAGAATCCAGACATCTTTAGGGCATGCAAAGAATTTGTTTCAAGGAATGTATGTAAGCTAGCCCAAGACTAAAGAGCCTTATGAAAGCTGTTGACCCACCACAAGTTAGATTGTCTCTATATTTAATAGATCCTTAAGGGTTTCTTGTCCGTGATGTGCCCATTTAGATGCATTTTCCTCCTTTTAATAAAACAGGGGCTTCGTTTTCCAACCCATCAAATTTTGTGTTTTGCATCTGGTTTTGGATTACAGTTTGGGAATCCGTTCATTCATAGTGGCTGCAGCCGATGAAGAACAAACTATTTGATCTCTCACGACGACATCTTATTTTATACAAGGAGAAGAAAACTATTAACAAGTGCCTACTGTGAAACTGCTTATGAGAAACTGTTTCAGTACACAGCCCAGGCAATTAAAATACCTTAACCCTGATAGTTAGTGTTTGAACTTTTATAAGCAAAGCAAATAGAAAGAGAAAACATAATAGCTTATAAAGCTGTAGAAACGATTTAGCCTGTTTAATCCTTAAGCTTATTTGCCCACCGCACACTTAAACCTGCTTAACTTGGTACACACTCTAATTTTGATGTGTGCGTGTGTGTTTTAAAAAAATACCACCTGGGAAAAAGCTTTAGGGCAGCAGCTCTCGAACACACTTCCCACCTCACGAATATCGGTTGAAAATTTCAGGTGCTTGAAAATTCTGGAGGTCTCAGTAGACCCCTTAATAAACTTTTTCTTATTGTTGTTCTACAAATCAAAGTACAAACATAGCTTATATATTAATGACATTATTCTCTTCAACACAGGTACAGTAGCATCATCAAAACAAAGCAAGACTGTATTATGAAAATTGTGGTCCCCAGGCCAGGACACTGAAAAGAACCCCTTTAAATGCTTTCTGGATGTCCCATGATTATACAGTGGTACCTCAGGTTAAGTACTTGATTCGTTCCGAATGTCCGTTCTTAACCTGAAACGGTTCTTAACCTGAAGCACCACTTTAGCTAATGGGGCTTCCTGCTGCTGCTGTGCCGCCAGAGCACGATTTCTGTTCTCATCCTGAAGCAAAGTTCTTAACCTGAGGTACTATTTTTGGGTTAGCGGAGTCTGTAACCTGAAGCATATGTAACCTGAAGCATATGTAACCCGGGGTACCACTGTATTATAAAGTAGTTGTATTCTAGGTTATAAATCAAGAACGGCTGGGAGCTGATTCTTTTTGTTTTCCAATGTATTTCTTATCAATAAATATTTCAGCGTGGCGCGAGAAAATTTTTATACTGGAAGTGCGGCCCAGAGAAAAAAGTTTGAAAACATGTCCTAATAGAACATGCTTCCAGAAGGCATCTTAATATTGCAATTAAAAAAAAACAACACTTAATTTTCTGCAGAAATGACAAATAATGATTAAATGATAAAAAAAATACAGGTTGGCATTTTCATGTCATTCTAAAATGACACAGGGCATACTTGTTAATTAAAATGTCTTTTACCTTGCTTTTTTCCATCAAATGTAGGTAATACCTGGCCATACCATTTTCCAAAACGCTGTTTCTTTTCCTGCTCTTGGTCGCTGGTTGCGCTGCTCCATCCTTTGGTGTCACATTTTAATTCTCCCTCCCTCCCTCCATGTCCTTAGTTATCTGTCCCGTGAATACCGTTGGAGGCTGACATAATAGCAGAGTTTCATCAATACAGCAGCATAAAACGATTATAAACTAAGTGATAAAAAGACAAGGTAATAACACATTATGAACACAAAAAGTAGGCCGTCATGGTTCCATCTACATTATCAAAACCCTTCCTTAACTTAAAAACCATGGTTGTAAATCGGCACCTGTGAGCCCATCCTGGTCTGGATTAGCACTCAGCTCCCAGTGTCAGTGTTTACCATTCCAGAGGAGGCTGTAACGCCTCACCGTTTGATGTAAGGAACCCAGCTAGCATCTTAAAAAGCAGAGACATCACCTTGCCGACAAAGGTCCATATAGTTAAAGCTATGGTTTTCCCAGTAGTGATGTATGGAAGTGAGAGCTGGACCATGAAGAAGGCTGATCGCCGAAGAATTGATGCTTTTGAATTATGGTGCTGGAGGAGACTCTTGAGAGTCCCATGGACTGCAAGAAGATCAAATCTCTCCATTCTGAAGGAAATCAGCCCTGAGTGCTCACTGGAAGGACAGATCCTGAAGCTGAGGCTCCAATACTTTGGCCACCTCATGAGAAGAGAAGACTCCCTGGAAAAGACCCTGATGCTGGGAAAGATGGAGGGCACAAGGAGAAGGGGACGACAGAGGACGAGATGGTTGGATAGTGTTCTCGAAGCTACCAGCATGAGTTTGACCAAACTGCGGGAGGCAGTGGAAGACAGGAGAGCCTGACGTGCTCTGGTCCAGGGGGTCACGAAGAGGTGGACACAACTAAACGACTAAACAACAACAACCCAGCCTAAGGCACTGAGAGAACCAGAGGCCTCGACAGCACTTTCCCTCCCCAAAACCAACACAGCCATCCCCTCCAGTACGATTCCAGATGTCAGACACTAAAGGCCTTTGCCACATGTGAGGAATATTCTCAGAGGACAGTGTGCTCTTTTATCCTTGTGAGGCTCGCTCGCACTGCCAGGAAAACATGCATTCCCCATGCCACACACAGGCTCATTTTACAAGATGCTGGCACACCTAAACCCGGTTCATATTTTTTCCCCCTGGAGAGGCGAAGCAAGTTGCAAGTTGGAATAACCATAGCCAATTCTACAGCCCATTCGCTCCGGTCCTATTCTTGCTGTGCAATGTTATTTATCACACCCTTTCCCCAAGGGAGCTTGCATGAAGTTATCCCATCTGATGCTCGCAGCATTCCTCTGAGGCAGTTCTGCCTGAGGGACTTACTTGCCCAAAGGCCACCCAGGGAGAGCTTTATGGGTGAGCGAGGATTTGAAGAGAGGCCTTCCCAGTTTGGGCTGGTCCAAGACAGGAGTATACAACAACAGTGCGCAATTTTTATCGGGGGACCACTTCAGCCGTACCATCTCCGCTCCGTTTCCCTTCAAAACGAGGCTGGCCTCCAAATTGTGTTTTTAAAACCCTGGGCAGGATGTGTTTGCTTTTGCTAAATACACACAGCGTCAAGCTGTAAAAGCCACGCTTCACAGCAGGCCTTGCCAGCTGTGCTCTTCCTTGTCGAGAAACAGCTAAGTTAATGTTTCTCATCTCTCTCCCACAGCAACTGTTTCACCGTGGAGGTTTCCTTGCTAAATGCGACGAGGGAGATGCCTAGGTAGACAACGTTGTTTATAAAGCCCAGGATATTATTCCGGGTGGGCTTGCAATGCTCCTCTTAACGAAGCTACTCGTTCTGTTTCACTTGTTATAAGAATTCTAAGGTCCCAAATAAAAAATAAATGTTCATAAATGTACAAGGCAAACACATTCAGAAGTATATAAACCATGTGTCTGAAATAGTACAGGAGAGCAACCCTGAAGCCATTTTGACTCTCCCACAAACCATTTTGGCTCTCCCAAATTGACCTCAAATATTTCTCTGCAAGGAGGAAGGAAATGGGAGACCCTTTCCATTGACTTTTGCTTACCTGTCTTGAGGGCATATCTGTGTATGAAGAGGGTGAGCCTGTGACCTGGATTCAGGAATTTAAGTATTTACCATCACAAAAGAATGGCCAGGCTGCCCTGGTAAAGCAATCAGTGACCATTATCAGGTATCCTGGCAGACTGGATTTCTGCTGTAGACCATCTCCTTCTGTGATGTGTGTATGATGTTGTGGTTTTTTTGGGGGGGTGTCTTGGGCTACAGGGTGAGCAATTTCAAAAATCTAAATAAGGGCTTATGCACCATTGTTCTGGGTTCTCCTCTCTCCTGCAGTGTGGTGAGTGAGGGCCCTGTTGCAACAGTTTAATAAGGATCAGTCTTACTAGCTGCTTTGCTTCTCGGTATTCTCTCATTGGCCTCTGTTATCTTCTCCGACCAATAGGGAACCCACTGAAGGACTCTATAGGGGCTCTTGGATGCCCCATAAGGGAAAAGAAGCAGGTATTTTCTATAACAAACTTAAAAGCTTTTATTTTGCTTTGACGAACTTTCTGGCTATTATCTTCCACTGTCTGTCTTCCCATTTGTTTTCTCTGCTCTAAATGTCTCTTCCAAGCTTCTTTCCCGGCTCAAGGAGTTCATGGGACCTCTTACCTCCATGCCTCCCAAATTCACAGTCCCACTTTGCTCTTGCCTGTTTAAGCAGATACTTCCAGACAGGTGTTTCTTGTGAGACCAACGCTGCTCATGCATGCAAGTTTTGTACAGTGTCCACACATCATAATCGGCATGAAAATGCCAACCTGTATTGTTTTTTTATCATTTAATCCTCATTTGTCCTTTCTGCAGAAAATTAAGTTTTGTTTCTTTAAAAAAAAACATTTGCAATATTAAGATGCCTTCTGGAATCATGTTCTATTAGGACATGTTCTCAAACTTTTTTTCCTCTGGGCTACACTTTCAGAATAAAAATTTGCTCGTGTCACACTGAAATATTTATTGATAAGAAATACATTGGAAAACAAAAAGAAACAGCTCCCAGCCGTTCTTGATTTATAACCTAGAACACAACCACTTTATAATATGATCATGGGACATCCAGATAACATAAAACAATGCAGTTACATAAGACCACGAATCATTCCCAAAATAAAATTATAAATGAGCCTGTTACATATGCATGCAAAGTCAATGGGAGGTGTGAGCTTGCTTTCCCCAGGTAATCTCATTTATATTAGATCTAATTCGAGACAAGGGATGCGGGTGGCGCTGTGGATTAAACCACAGAGCCTAGGACTTGCCAATCAGAAGGTCGCGGTTCGAATCCCCGCAACGGGGTGAGCTCCTGTTGCTCGGTCCCTGCTCCTGCCAACCTAGCAGTTTGAAAGCACGTCAAAGTGCAAGTAGATAAATAGGTACCATTCCGGTGGGAAGGTAAACGGCGTTTCTGTACGCTGCTCTGGTTCTCCAGAAGCGGCTTAGTCATGCTGGCCACGTGACCTGGAAGCTGTACACCGGCTCCCTCGGCCAATAAAGCGAGATGAGAGCTGCAACCCCAGAGTCGGCCACGACTGGACCTAATGGTCAGGGGTCCCTTTACCTTTAATTCGAGACAAACAAACTCTCATCTCCTCATCAACGCAAGAAGCCTTTCTCTTTTCTGATCTTTCATAGGGAGGAAGGAGAGGAAGGAGAAGGTACTGCATCTTCTTCTCCCACGCAACCCATACAGAGAGCAGGCGAGTTGTCCCTATAGTAGCTTTGAATTTTATGGCTTTTAATTCCCCTCACAGCTTTGTTTCAGGAAAAAGAAAGCACCGTTGTATCTTAAAGTATTTCCATTCAGACAGATGACTCTTTACTGCATGCACAGGCTAAAGGATTAATTCGAGGTTCTCCTCTAGAAGCAAGTCTATTGACAACACTTTCAGCGAAAATAGAAACAGTCTACGCCACGAGCTTTTCCCCCTACTGAGGCGTAACACAGTTATAAAAATAGCACTGAAACAAAAGTGATATTATTATAGGCTTTCCTCCATCTCAAAAATTCTATTGCAGAAGCACACATTTCAGCAGTGGTGTAGCAGGGAAGACAGTGGCTTGCTTCCACTGGTAGATATTTTCCATCTCCCTTGCAAAAAAAAAAATTGCACGCAGCCCTGCAATTTTGCGTTTTGCAATGCACCTTGTTCAGTAATCCTCACATTTATTGCACTAGAATCATTACACGTAACTACTAAGGCGAGTGCCTTCAGAATCACTCCTCTTATACTCTGCTCACTTCTGAAGTAGCTCAGAATGTCTTTCACTGACATACAGTCTTCCATCCATGTAGGTATTTAATTTCTGCAGTACAACTGCATTACGAACCTTTGGACAATTCTCTGACAGGCAAACTAGACATGACGTTAAAAGGGTGGTTGTATTTCACACATCTGGTTCTTTTCTTCCAAGTATCTTCTGCAGCACATGCCAATAACCATCAGGACCACAGACCACAGGAAAGCGGATTATAATTCTCCCCAAAATTTGCCCCTCCTGCAAACCAACTACTAGCCCGGGGAGGAAGCTTCTGTTGGTAGCGGTGGAAGTTTCTCTTGCAGAGATAACAAGCACTTTTATAATTTTGAAGAAATAAGGAGACATGTTAAATGCAAACCTGTACAGTGGTACCTCGGGTTAAGTACTTAATTCGTTCTGGAGGTCCGTTCTTAACCTGAAACTGTTCTTAACCTGAGGTACCACTTTAGCTAATGGGGCCTCCCACTGCCGCCGCGCCGCCGCCGCGCAATTTCTGTTCTCATCCTGAAGCAAAGTTCTTAACCCGAGGTACTATTTCTGGGTTATCAGAGTCTGTAACCTGAGGCGTCTGCAACCCGAGGTACCACTGTATTCATCATCTTGTCTTGCTTGACCCTTAGCTAATCATAGCCTACGTTGTCCCCAGATGGGCAGGATATTATTATTAACAACAGCAACAACATTCCTCCTCCTCTCCTCCAATTAGCAGCTTACAAGTGATGGATCCCAACAGAAGATAAACATGTAATTTAGGTGTTGTTGTTGTTTAGCCGTTTAGTCGTGTCCGACTCTTCGTGACCCCATGGACCAGAGCACGCCAGGCACTGGTAATGGGTAATGGAAGATAAATATCGTATTTTTCGCTCTGTAAGACGCACCAGACCACAAGACGCACCTAGTTTTTGGAGTAGGAAAACAAGAAAAAAAATATTCTGAATCTCAGAAGCCAGAACAGCAAGAGGGATCGCTGCACAGTGAAAGCAGCAATCCCTCTTGCTGTTCTGGCTTCTGGGATAGCTGCGCAGCCTACATTCGCTCCATAACACACACACACACATTGCCCCTTACTTTTTAGGAGGCAAAAAGTGAGTCTTGTAGAGTAAAAAATACGGTAAGTTTCTGAAGACACATCCTTGTTTGCCTATGTCTTAACAGAAGGCCTTCTCTGTAGTGGCGCCCAGCCTGTGGAATGCCCTCCCATCAGATCTCAAGTAAATAAACAACTATTTGACTTTTAGAAGGCATCTGAAGGCAGCCCTGTTTAGGCACGTTTTTAATGTCTGCTGTTTTATTGTGCTTTTAATTCTGTTGGGAGCCACCCAGAGTGGCTGGGGAAACCCAGCCAGATGAGCGGGGTATAAATTATTATTGTTATTGTTATTGTTATTGTTATTATTGTTATTACTTCTCAGCATTCTGTAATTTTACACTAACATTCACAAATTACTCTTCTGTTTTCATAGTTGCCGCATCTGTAACCACATAATCCTTAGGCTTACCTGTGCTGGAGGTTGCAACATCCTCAGTTTTCCTTGAGTTTGGCCTACTGCACAAGCTCTTTCCTGCACCCTAAAAACAACACTTTCTGTTGTGTTTTGCTTCAGCCTGCTAAGATTTATCGCAGCAGAAATCATGCTGACAAGCTATGGGAGGACCTATGGTTTGATTAAGTGATTAATTCCAGAATTGATGTCTTGGCCAATATCTCCCGTGAAGAATCCTCAGAATGCTACACCTTGCAGGCACAAGAAAGTATAAAGTTTAACTTTAGCAAGGCTGTTCACAGAAGCAATAGCCAGGACTGCATGCACTCCGTGCTAAAAGGTTTAAATTGTGATTGGGAAACAAAAGAGCAGATTTTCACAATTCTGGTCATTTAGCTTCACTCTTCCCTCCTGCTGCCAATAATTTTAAGAACAGAAGAAGATAGTAGGAGTCCTGCTGGATTAGACCCTTATTTTCCCAACCTGATGCCCATGGGAAGTCAACAAATAGAAGAGTTTGGATTTGATATCCCGCCTTTCACTCCCCTTCAGGAGTCTCAAAGCGGCTAACAATCTCCTTTCCCTTCCTCCCCCACAACAAACACTCTGTGAGGTGAGTGGGGCTGAGAGACTTCAAAGAAGTGTGACTGGCCCAAGGTCACCCAGCAGCTGCATGTGGAGGAGCGGAGACGCGAACCCGGTTCCCCAGATTACGTGACTACCGCTCTTAACCACTACACCACACTGGCTCACAATTCCTCCTTTTTTGCCACCCTGAATGGGGCAGATGAGATGGATATGATGCTAGAGACTAATGTCAAATCATGAGCCCCCTTGACCCCTGTCCCTCCTGGCTTAGTAAACCCAACAGATGAGAGTTGACTGGTTGGGTCCAAAGTACTGTTCCTAATCGGAGCCAGATGTATCTACCAATTTCAGTTCCTCAGATTCTCATTTCCCTCCTTTCTAAAGTTCAGTTCCTCCTATTTGCATATACATTTGTGAATAATAATAATAATAATCTCCACTTGAAAATTCTTGCGCATTTTTACCACATTTCTCCTCCCACAAACACTTTTGTATGCAATCTTGCCTTTTGCATAGATTTTTGCAAGCCGTTTTTATCCAGAACAAACACAATTTTGTACATTGTTTTCACTAATATTTGAATTTTCGGTATGTGTTTTTTGGTTGGAAAACTGCCTCATAAAATTCAGAGAAATGGGAATTGCAAAGGAAAACTGTCACATATTGATCGGCCCAGAAACAATTAATTTTGTAGGTTCACAATAAAGGTAAAGGACCCTGAACGGTTAAGTCCAGTCAAAGGCGACTATGCAGCGCTCATCTCGCTTTCAGGCCGAGGGAGCCAGCGTTTCTCCACAGACAGCTTTCTCAGCCCCTCCTCTCTCAGAACATTGTTCAGAAGAGTTCCCTGTTCTCTGGAGAGACTTCTAGGGGTGCTGGTGGCTGCAGGCTGGAGAGGAGGAGGCAACAAGAGAAAACTTACCTTCCATGAACTTCCTTAGGTTAACTTATCTTGGGATCTTAGGCTGCAGTCCCACACCCACTTACCTGGCCTCAATGAATTAAATAGGACGTACTTCTGAGTAGATGTGCTTAGGGTTGCAGCCTACGCCATTTGCAATGGCTTTCCTTCCTACTTACCCATTTACCTATCTCCCCACATCCCCTGTGAATCCTGCCAGTGAGCGGAGACACTCTTGAAGCATTGTTGACCAAATATATGTTTCTTTTCATATGCCAAATGAATGTTCCATGCTGGCTTCAGTACTTGGCTTTAGTAAGATACAATCTTAATCTAATGAAGAGCTGACATGGAAGCCACAGCTGAAAATCTTCCTTTTAATCAGGCCTGTAATTTTATACTAGTTTATGCACCCAGTACCTCTTTTTCCCAGAACACCAGAGACATCCTTTTTTTCTTTTGCTTTTTTTGCTTTTCAAAATAATGTAATCATGTCTACAGCCCTGTAGCATAATGAGAAGCAAATGTTCTGGGGCCTCCAAACTAGGACCAAATATGATTCATTTACTTCATCCAGGAGAAGAAAGCCTGTTCCTCCTCCTTTTGTGTCCTGCTTGTTGCAGAACCTATTCCAAGAAGCCATAGATGGGGGAAAGGAGGAAACATACAGAGCTTACATTGTGGATGGGTTGATTTATTATTGTTGTTGTTGTTATTATTTATTATTATTATTATTTGTATACCACTCTATATCCGCAGGTCTCCCAAGTGGCCTTGATCTGCTATCAGAAAATACTGTATTTTTCGCTCTATAAGACGCACATTTTCCCCTCCAAAAATTAAGGGGAAATGTGTGTGCGTCTTATGGAGCGAATGCAGGCTCCTTGGCTTCAGCGATAGCAACGCGAAGCCTCCGAAGGGCGGTGGGAGCGCTCCCGCCGCGCTCCAGAGGCTTCGGGTTGCCTTCACTGAAGCCTGGAGAGTGAGAGGGGTCGGTGCGCACCAACCCCTCTCACTCTCCAGGCTTCAAAGATAGCCGCCTGAAGCCTCCAGAGCGCGGTGGGAGCTCCCGCTGTGCTCCGGAGGCTTTGGGTTCCTTTCGCTGAAGGGTAGGTGCCCCTTCAGCTAAGCGGGAGGAAAAATGGAAGGGGCTCCGTTTCTCCTGCCGCTTCGCTGAAGGGGCGCTGTGCAGAGAGGGGGAGATTTTTTCCCTCTTGTTCTCCCCCTCTAAAATAAGGTGCGTCCTATGGTCGGGTGCGTCCTATAGAGCGAAAAATACGGTATTCTTTCTGAATCCAAGTACAGATATTCTCATGATTCTCCCTGATTGAAGCCCACAAAGCACTGGAGATTTGCAGACCAGTTTGAGAACCTCTGGTCTAGCTTCTAGCCCACCACTAAGGAACCTTTGTGCATTTCACAAGGTCATTTTGGAAAATACACACTATCAGCATTTATATTTCACAAGGAACCTTCCAAGCTTACCTGTAGCTTTGGGAACAAGAGCTACTGAGAAACCATAGGACATGAGAAACCCTCAAACATTTTCAATGCACTTCAGGCTGTGAAACCCATTTCAAGTACTGTGATCTATAACATGTGTCCTGCTCCTGCTGCCACAAAGTCCATTCTCTCAATATGCAACACAATATGTCACTGAGCTGATGCTTTCCTATCGGTTATGTTTTCACCTGGAGAAACAACATGACCACCTCCTGCAGCCTCCCCTGGACACTGAGATCCAGCACCAAGGGCCTTACGGTGGTTTCCTCACTGCGAGAAGTGAGGTTACAGGGAACCAGGCAGAGGGCCTTCTCAGTAGTGGCGCCCGCCCTGTGGAATGCCCTCCCATCAGATGTCAAGGAAATAAGCAGCTATCCTATTTTTAAAACACATCTGAAGGCAGCCCTGTTTAGGGAAGTTTTTAATATTTAATTTAATGCTGTATTGTTTTTAACACTCGATTGGGAGCCGCCCAGAGTGGCTGGGGAAACTCAGCCAGATGGGCGGTGTATAAATAATAAATTTTGTTGTTGTTGTTGTTGTTGTTGTTGTTGTAATTTTCTTGGTAGTGGGGCACAGTAGGGCTGCAGAGGGTATCTGTGATCCCACCTTTTTGCTGTGCTAACAGCACAGCAAAAAGGTTGAGAAATGAGCAGCCATAATTGCATAATACAGATTTACCTTTGTGAATGTAATAGCAATGTAGAAGAATCTCTCTCACAGTTTGTGGGAGAGTGGTTAAATCGGAAGCATCGCTGAGAGCTTGCTTCTCTGCGGAGTCCGGTTAGGCAAATGCATGTTGTGCCAAGGGCCATTCATCATTTCTCCCTGTATAACATCTAAGTGTTTCTTAATTACCCTAATGTTTTTGCTTCGGATGACTTTGACTTAGGGGTCATTCCACATGTCAGTTACCACTTCTGTAACCGAGTGATTCTTGACAGTTTCTCGTATCTCATTGTGCGTTCTTTTCCTTCCGAGCATTATCTCCTCGGATGGAATGAAAATTGTAACTTTGGATGACATTGCCCATTAGGATTTTATATACCTCGATTAATAACCTCTTAAAGCCATCACTTTCTCCACCGCCTTCTGCCTCCCCCTAATGCGTATAAACAACATGTCTTTTGTTAGCTAAACTGCACCGACTTCGTGTTTTCATTTTGGAATAAATCCATCCCTACTTTCTGAGTGTCACAGTCATTTTCCTACAGACATTAGCAGATCTGTGCCTCGAGGGAGGCAGAAGGCAGATTGCCAGCGTAAGTATGGAGGAACTGCAGAATAGTCGGCTAGGAAGTCTGAAACAGTAGCTTTGAAGGCCATAGCTCAGTGGTAGAACATCTGCTTTGCTGGTAGAAGATCTCAGGTTCAATCCCCAATATCTCCAGGTAGACTGGGAGACTGTCCTGTCCAAAACCCTGGAGAGCTTCTATCAGTCAGTGTGGACAATAAAGAGATGGAATGGGGCAATGGTCTAACTTAGCAGGAGGCAGCTTCCTATGTTTGTTGGGGAAGGAGAAAGATCCAGACTATATGTTCTAGACCAGGGGTCTGCAACCTTTAAGACGAAAAGAGCCACTTGGACCCGTTTCCGAAGGAAAAAAAACTGGGAGCCGCAAAACTCGTCATTATAAAAACAACTTTTTTGTCACTTTTTTATTATTTCTTTGTTTGACCCCTCAGAATTACTCCTCCTCATAGAAATAAACGTTAAATTAACAAGTTACCTTTTTGTGTGTGTGTGTTCTTCACCCCCCCTTCAAAACAGTGACCAGCGTACATGCCCCCTTTCAATGCAGTGACCAGCGTACATGCTCCTTACAATGTAGCGGGCGGGCGGGCGGGAAGGCAACGTCGGGACGGTGCGTGACTAACGCACGCACCGCCCCCATGCGACGTCACAGCCAGTACAGCGCCCGCCACAGTGGGGAGTGTCGGGGCGCACAATGCGCCTCCTCCCCTCGCTAGTATCCGCCCCGAAGCCGCGGCAAAGGTGTAAAAGAGCCACATGCGGCTCCAGAGCCGCGGGTTGCAGACCCCTGTTCTAGACCAACCCTATGCATGTCAATTCAGAGGCAAATCCTAGTGAATTAAATGAGGGTTAGTCCCAGGTAAGTGGGAATAGGATTGCAACCTCAGTCACACTTCGATCCCATAGAAATCAGTGTGAAATTTAACTTTTTTATTTCAATGGGAACTAATTGGGGCTAGATCCATCCCTACCTGATGGAGCGTCTCCACCCCCATTGTTCTGCCCAGACACTGAGGTCCAGCTCTGAGGGCCTTCTGGCGGTTCTCTTAATGTGAGAAGCAAAGCTATAGGGAACCAGGCAGGGGGCCTTCTCGGTTGTGGCACCCGCCCTGTGGACCGCCCTCCCATCAGATCTCAAGGAAATAAACAACTATCTGACTTAGAAGACATCTGAAGGCAGCCCTGTTTAGGGACGTTTTTAATGTCTGGTGTTTTATTGTGCTTTTAATTCTGTTGGGAGCCACCCAGAATGGCTGGGGAAATTCAGCCAGATGGATGGGGTTTTATTATTATTATTATTATTATTATTATTATTATTATTATTATTTGTCAGGGGTTCAGGAGCTGAGGCACAGGAAAGGGAGGAAACGGAGAGCGAAGGGGAGGAATACGAAGGAAACATGAGCGATGACGGCGGCCCGAGATCTCCGAGTCTTTCCAGTGAATCGGAAGATTCACAGAAAGGAGCGCCAGTGGTCAGAGCAAGGGGGGCACCTAGGGGGACACCCCAGGAAGAAGGGACCAGAGGGGACTCAGAGAGCAGCAGTTGGAGATCGGGGCCAGCTTCCCCACCAGAGCGCAGTAGGGAGGAAGGGTCCCAGGTATCGGGATCCGGCGACTCGCCACAGGCGGGAGGGCTTGAGTCAGGATTGGCCACACCTCCGTCAGGGAGTGAGGAAACGGTCAAGAGGAAGGTGAAAAGTTGGGCGCGCGCGCCAAGTTCAAATGCGCAGGAAGGCGGCACAGTAAGCAGCCCGGAAAGGGAGCCAGGTCCTAAAGCCCGCCGCAAAGAGGGAGAAGGGTCCGGGGGGTCGGCGTCGGAAGAGTCTAGGAAGGAAGAGACCCAGGGGGGCAGAGGGACCCAGAGGAGAAGGGAAAGACGGAAGAGGTGGAGTAAGGCTAGAGTATTAAGTTGGTGTACAGGAGGCGGGGACTCAGACGGAGCTTCGCCGGTCTAGCTTCTAAGACGTAGAGCTGCACGCTGCAGCTTGGAAATGGAAACTGTAACTCAATAAAGACTTTTATAAAGTGGACGCTGGCTAGCGTGATCCTCTGTGAGCTGGGATCTGGAAGCAGCTCTGACATTATTATTATTAATTATCATTATCATCAAAGATACACCAAAAGGAAAAACTATTTTATTTTATTATTTTATTTCCTGAAATTCTTACCTAGCCTTCAACATAAGGTCCCAGGATGGATTGTTATTGGCTGTCTCGAGAGACAATGGAGTGCGCCTCGAAGTCAAACTGCTGCATCCCCAAAGTGCAGGCCTGGGCAGAGTGTCTGGAGGTCCTGGGCTGCCCAGACAAGACCCCTTCTCTCAGCCTCGCTGATGGGGTCCAAAGGAAAGCAGAGCAGTATGTTTGGCACCAGCTTGGCTACAGGAGTTGCTGGAAGGAGACACAAAAGGTGCCATGCACCCGTCTTAGGGACTCCACTCCAGAGTTGTGTAGCGTTCGCTCCTTACCCTTTTCTTCTCCCAAAGATATCCTACAAGGCAGTGGAGGTTTAGGATCAGAGTTTTCCTTCTCCTAGATGGTCTACCTTCCCAGGTGGACAAGTTCCATCTGCCCATCACTTCCCTCTACAGCACATGCAGAAATTATTGTCTCATCCACTCAATCCTCTGAAGTCTGTCTTTGCATGCAGAGGAAGTTCCTAACTCACGGAGGGTTTGAGACCCACTAACTACCCTCACCTGCTTTAGCAAGCCAGTCAAAGCCTTCCCCGGGGTGTATGAAAATCAGTTAAAGCAACGTACACTCAGAAGCTTGGGTGGGTTCTAAAAACATATATTAGGTGTCAAAGATCAGAGTAAAGAAACAATACGATGAAGGTGCCAGGTGTATCTGTTTGGAGAGGGAATGCCACACACAGCTGAGGGGCTGTCATGGAAAACTCCCTTCTCCTGAGCAGCCACTGGCAGAACTGCTAGGAGGGTTCCTTCCAACCTTTGAGAAGGTCTGTATGGTGGACTTTCAAATGCACTTGAATGAATGAATGAATGAAACTTTATTTGCGTCTGCCATAGGCCATAGCAACAAAATAACATTGCAATATACACAGAAATAAAAAGTTGATTATCTAAAACATAGTTTAAGGTCCTGAATGGTGGATCTTACTCTGATTGCCCCAGCTAAAAACCTTGCAACCTTTGCTGTCACCTGCTCATCTCGATCTGCCAAGAGAAAAGACACTGTGGCAGTGGCTGGGCAACCCAGAATGGACAATAAAAGAAGGGTGATAAGAGTGTAAGCTAGAAGGGCACAAGCCACCCATTCGGTACTGCCATCTCCACAGGGACATAAGGCGTTTTTCGTGAGGAATCTGTACAGCCGAGGGCAAGACATTCAATCTTGCGAGAGTAAAAGCACGTCTATATTTTGGGATTGCTAGGTTATGCAGATAGGATGCCAGAGAATCAAAATAGGAAGGTGGATTTATTTATTTATTTATTTTCCAAAAAATTGTTGATTTTCTCTTATAACACAAAAACATAAACACAAAAGAAAAACATTACACTTAACACAACATAAAAACATAACAACAATAAAAACAAAACAATGAAAGAAGAATTATTTCTTCTTATTTACATTGCTAAAAGACTTCTTCGACACCCTCCAATCCGAATTTCATCATATCACATATTTAGCAGTTCCCAATTTCATATTTTATAACACCAAAATCTTTTTTTAAAAAATTACGAATTTCTAATCATTACTCCCTATTGTAATCCATAATATTCACTATTTGTTAACCTTTTTCCCATCCCCCAGCCTAATCTGTTACTTCTAAGATTTTCTTAATATCTTATATTACAATATCTAGCTAAATATTCCTTGAATTTCTTCCAGTCTTCTTGTGTTTCCTCCTCTTTCTGGTCACGGATTCTTCCAGTCAGGTCAGCCAGCTCTAAAAAGTCCATCACCTTCATCTGCCACTCTTCTATTGTATTTCTTGCAATTTCCAATTTTTGGCTAATAAAAGTCTTGCTGCCGTAGTGGCATACAAAAACAATCTAACATCCTTCTTGGGTACTTCCGATCTTATTATTCCAAGCAGGAAGGCCTCTGGTTTCTTAATAAATGTATTTTTCAACATTTTTAAAAATTCATTATAAATCTTTTCCCAGAAGTCTTTCACCTTGGAACACATCCACCAGATATGATTTTTTAAATAAGATATTTATTGAAATTTTTTTGGATATAAGAAAAAAAATAAAAAATAAACATACAAAATAATAAACAATTAAAAACACACATTAATTTTCAATGACATAACTTCCATACCCTTATTTCCTCCGACCTCCTCATACTTCCCTTCTTTGTATTCCAGTTCAATTTGTTAATTCAGCAAATCCTTACCATTAAACTTTTACCCATTTATAATCCTTTTTTCATGTCTGCTAAAGAATTACAGCTGGAAACCACTTAGTTTCTATCCAACATCTTTCTAACATTCATTCATTTTACAATGTTTCTTTAAATAGTCTTTAAAGTTCTTCCAGTCTTCTTTCACCGACTCTTCTCCCTGGTCTCGGATTCTGCCAGTCATCTCAGCCAGTTCCATGTAGTCAACATCCACCAGATATGATAAAACGTACCTTCTTTCTCTTCTCCTTCTCTTTACATTTCCAACATAAATTATCCTTAGTGGGGGGGAAGTTGAATTTAGGGCATGCCTTTCTCTGATGTCATTACAGATAAGCAAAGGGAAAATGGCCGCTGAGCTACACCCACTATTGTGAGGCCTGAGGAGGTGGTGATGATGATGCGTCTCCAGCTGCTCTTATTGGCTGTGGACGCCCTGTGATGTCACATAAGCACATGGCAGCTTAGCAGATATACAAAAGCTGCCCAAGGGGAAAACCCAAGGCATAGCTTGAAAAGGACACAGTGGACAACAGTTGTGTCGTTCAGTACTTGGTGATCTCCTTCTGCATGGAGGTAAGTGGCAAATGGAAGGAGGCCATCATCCGTCAATGAGATGCTGTGGAGCAACGAGAAGGCAAGTGTACCTGCTGAGCAGGACCGCGGCTTGAAAACAGCAGATATCTATGGTTGGAAGCTGGCGATGGACCTGGCAGAAGCTGTGATTAGCATGTGGAAGCCCAGGATGCCGCAGGACTGAAGTTTGTGCACGTAAGCTGGTTGAACTTCACCTTCAGAAGACCATTGTCAAAAGTTGTGTGTATATTTGTGGGCTGATGCTGGGGTAAGTATGAATGGAGAGTGGATAGAGGCCACCTACCAAACAAGGTATGCCTGGGAATTGCATGTTCAGATAGGCTGCCCTTCAGGCTCCGGGCGAATGAACCACTGGATATTCATGGGTGGAAGCCAGCAGAGGTGGCAAGGTGTCCAGTGGAGGTGGCTGGATGATAACTGTAGAACGAGGGCCATTCCCCTCACCATATCTGTGTTTGCCTTTCATGGATGTCACAAGCCGACGAGGCTTTCCCCGAAAGCAGCAATGAAGGGGACAGAAGAGCTTAAGTAAGCCATCTTCTACTTCTAAATCAAGGTATTTCTAAATACATCTAAGTAACGTTCATGGCTGGTGCTGGAGGAGACTCTTGAGAGTCCCGTGGACTGCAAGAAGATCAAATCTATCCATTCTGAAGGAAATCAGACCTGAGTGCTCATTGGAAGGACAGATCCTGAAGCTGAGGCTCCAATACTTTGGCCACCTCATGAGAAGAGAAGACTCCCTGGAAAAGACCCTGAAGTTGGGAAAGATGGAGGGCACAAGGAGAAGGGGACGACAGAGGACGAGATGGTTGGATAGTGTTCTCGAAGCTACCAGCATGAGTTTGACCAAACTGTGGGAGGCAGTGGAAGACAGGAGTGCCTGGCGTGCTCTGGTCCATGGAGCCACAAAGAGTCAGACACGACTAAACAACTAAACAACAACAGCAACGTTCTTGGCATTCCCCTTTCTAGTACCAGGATGGGCGGCTGTGCAGATACATCCCTAAGCAGTTGCCTTGGGCTACAAACTTCCTGTGATGTCACGTTGACATGATGGTCTGAGAAGTTTGGAGGAATGCGCTGAAGCTGGGACTGGATTGTCAGAGATAAAAATGAAATTAATTTGCTTCTCAAAGTTCCCCCTCAAAATTCCCCTCTGCAAATTTTAGTATTGTCTTGAATACCTGACAGGTATCATTCATCACTCTCTCAAACTTCCCACACATTTAAGTTTTCTGTGGACACTTTGTTCCATCAGAGGTGTGGGGGGGCATATTGCAGGACAGAGTGTTCTTTGTGGAAGGTTTGACTTGCTCATTTTACTCATTTTTAACTGTGGGCTTTAGTGCCTTCTTTTAAATTATATTACTATTACATTTTTATTTCTGCATGCCACTTCGTGGATGCATCAGGGTTCAAAGGTGGGACAGGAGTTTTAGAAAGAGAATAAACGAATGTTCTCTGAACACGTACATATTTGCCAACGTTGTTCGCAATCTAGTTATATTTGATTTCACTATTTGATATCTGACAGCTGACACTATTGGATAGTTGACATATGGTGTTTAGTATTTGCTTGTATTTGATAGTTGCCATGCAATGGCATTAAGTATTTGACAGCTGAGAATACATGAGATCTCATACTTGATGTCTGCCAAAATCAATCCTGCCGAGAGATGCCAAAAAGTCTAAGGCACTTGAATTTCAGCTTTGGAGGTGAAATTTCACCTTCAAACCACACATCTAGTTCCAAACTTGCACAATGAAAAATGGTGAAATCTGGAATTTGGGCAGAGTTCAAATTGCTCTGAGCATTTCATTTCGGCTCTGCTTATTTATCCACCTCATGGCATTGACCACGCTGTCTTCCTTGTGTTTGGGAGAATATCTGCAGTGGAAAGCCTTTTCTACTTATGGAAGCTCCCCCAAGGGCCTTAATCATGCAGAGAGCCGCTGCAAGAGCATAAAAGGCTCCTCACCGCAGAAACTTGCAGCTAAACATGGAGAGGGTAGAAGGAGCAAAAGTGTGTGTGACCATCTGCCATCATATTCTCCCAAAGTCAGTCCTTTGCAGCTGTAATATTCTTCCAAAGTTGGTCCTTTGAAGCAGGTAACCCCTGGACGGTTACATGCAGTCAAAGGCAACTATGGGGTTGTGGCGCTCATCTTGCTTTCAGGCCAAGGGAGCCGGCATTTGTCCACAGACAGCTTTCCAGGTCATTTTGAAATCTGCACTGAAAGGGCACAGGTTTTCCCACATTTCACACGTCAAAGCTGCTGTGATGAGGGAACTGAAAGCAGTACGAAAAGATGACTTCTCCAGAAGTTTCCAACAGTTCTATGAACATTGCCAACAGTGCATTGTATCAGAGGGGGCCTACTCTGAAGGCCTGTAACAGGGGTCAGCAACCTTTTTCAGCCGTGGGCCGGTCCACTGTCCCTCAGACCATGTGGTGAGCCGGACTATATTTTGAAAAAAATATGAACGAATTCCTATGCCCCACAAATAACCCAGAGACGCATTTTAAATAAAAGGACACATTCTACTCATGTAAAAAGATGCAGATTCTCGGACTGTCCGTGGGCCGGATTCAGAAGGTGATTGGGCCACATCCGGCCCCCCGGCCTTAGGTTGCCTACCCCTGGCCTGTAAGGTATGTATGTTCGAATATTTCTCACTGTCCTATTTCTGTGAACATTCACCGAACTTTCCGATCACACCTTGTAGATAGATACTAGAAACATGTATAATTTTGTTTCCTGAAAGAGATACACAGCTCATTAACGTGTCCTCCTTAATTACAGTACAGCCAGTGACCTCATCCACTCAGATATTCTCCCACTTTTGGAAAAACAACAACTCCCCTCTCCTCTGCTTCCCATTCTAAGCATTCGGCTTTAGTTTCCTACTTCAAGAATTGCACAATGGCTCAGTGCTGGAAACTCTTGACAGCGTTCTGAGTCATAGGCTTCTAAAGAGGGGTGGGGAAAGGTCAGGGGATCTTTGCTAACTTAAGCCCAAACAAGGGCTGCATGGAAATACTTGGGCTCGGAGTGAAAGGATGAACTCTTGGTTTCTGTTTAACATTGACTGACTGCAGGAGACCATTCTGCAAGGCAATGTGAGTCACTGGGTGTTTTGATAAGAGAATGACCTCTTGTTGAATCAGTGGCATACCTTCTAACTGTACCTACCCAAGGTGGACAATGCCTAGAATATTCAGCACTTTAGAGTTTCTCAAGGGCTTTATTTACATCACTGAAGCAATCTTTTAAAGTACATCAATGCTGTCCCTATATTACAGATGGGAGAGGCTGTAGCTCAGTGGCTTTCCTAAGGCCCCCTAGAAAACACAGTATAGATTTGATTTGAACCAGAGATTATCTGGTTCATTAATTATGGCACAACCTTATACATGTGTAAGTAAGTCCCATTGAGTTCCTTGGGACTCACTTTCAGGCAGGTGTGTATAGGGCTGCAGCTTAGTCTATTTGCATATCCGTTGGTGTCATGTGGCAGCTTTCATCTAAAACTGCAGCTATCTTCAGCAAAAATATACCTGTTTTCCCAGCTGACTCCTAGCCTTCACTCTTTGGTACAAAATTCGCCAATTTTGCTAGTGCAAAATAACTTTTGAAAGTGCTGGGTCCAAAAGACACTAGAACTAGACAAAGAACTAATGGCGAGATTTGCAAAATGTCCACAATGGTGGCTCCTACACTGTAGTATAATATTTATTTATTTATTTATTTATTTATACATACATACATACATACATACATACATACATACATACCCCACCCATCTGGCTGGGTCCCCAGCCACTCTGGGCGGCTCCTAACAGAATATTAGAAACACGGTAAAACATCAAACATTAAAATCTTAATGACTATCCCATAGCTGTCAACTGTTCCCTTTTTTAAAGGGAAATTCCCTTATTCCAAATAGGATTCCTTGCAAGAAAAGGGAAAAGTTGACAGCTATGCTATCCAAATGTCCATTTCCAGATCCTTGAAAATTTAATTGCAGCCAGAAGTCCAGTTTCAATCAAGCTACAACCAATGAAAATTTCTATTGCATTCCCAGTCTTGGCCTATTTATCTGCCTGTGTTTAAAACAACCTTCAGGCTGTTGCCAAGTTGATCATGTACGCTGTCAGCCAAAGGGGAGAGGATCAGGCAGAATAATGATTTTTAAAGACTTAGCTGCTTTAAGTTTAACTAAAAAACCTTTTTTTTTTTTTGTTCCTGATGAACATACTCATTCAGTCCAGCAGAATATTTTGCAGGTAAGAATGGCTTCTCAGCTACTGTCAACCGTTGCCGTTAAAGACAATATGCCACTAGAAAATCAGATTACCCTTTCTGCAGGGTGGCCCACTGAACTTCCTGCAGCCCAGACAGAATCTTTGGAGCTACTCCTGTACTTTCAACTCCTCCAACATTAAATCAATTTTCCCTGTTATTTTGATGCATTCCATTCTAAGGTTGCCTGTTGCTGGAGTAAAATGGAGTTGCATTTCTGTGGGTAGAGGGCCTTTTCGTCTTTCTCCTCCACTGCAAATATAACAACAATCCCTTGTTTCTGCTGAGTTCGCTGTTCCTTTGCTTAGCAAAGTCTCTGTGTTTTTGTTGGCTTGGACAGTGCTGCAAATTTCAGAATCGACAAGCAGCAGTTTGACTGAGATAAATTTTGAAACAGACATGCTAAATGCCTCTTGTCCTGAATGACGCTGATAGGAGTGATTAGATGTCGATAGCATACACATCCATGTATTTAAAGATCTTGGGTAAAAGGTAAAGGTAAAGGTACCCCTGCCCGTATGGGCCAGTCTAGACAGACTCTAGGGTTGTGTGCTCATCTCACTCTAGAGGCCGGGAGCCAGCGCTGTCCGCAGACACTTCCGGGTCATGTAGCCAGCATGACAAAGCTGCTCTAGTGAACTGGCACCAGAGCAGCACACGGAAACGCCGTTTACCTTCCCGCTATAAAGCGGTACCTATTTATCTACCTGCACTTAAGGGTGCTTTCAAACTGCTAGGTGGGCAGGAGCGGGGACCGAACGTCGGGAGCTCACCCCGCCGCGGGGATTCGAACCGCCGACCATGCGATCGGCAAGTCCTAGGCGCTGAGGTTTTACCCACAGCGCCACCAAAGATCTTGGGTATCCCTTCCTATTGCAGTGAGGGTCTTCCAACACAGATTGCCTTTAGTGGCAAAATGAATAGTAGTAAACTATTACCTTCTGGAACCTACGTCTGTGGGGCATTGCCTTAAAGACTTGGCATTTTGGATCTGGTGGGACGATTCATGTGCAGAATTTTGTTATCTTTTGCCCCAGTTTTATTATTGACATTTTTGTCACGATGGCAATTGTGCAAATAGTGAGTTGGTCATATTAAGCAAGGCATGAGATCCTCATGAGAAGAGGGGAGCAGTCTTGCATTTAGCTCGGAAAACCCAAACCCTCATCCCAGAAGTCTTCACCTCATTGCCTAAAGCATAAAATATTGTTACAAAAATTGGACGCCATCCCCACTCTCTGCCAAGCAGTAGGAAGGTCCAGGGGGGTCCATGTCAGGAGTTCAGCCTACACTCGAGTAGGACCCTGGCAGAGACACATGCCCGGCTGTCATGTTCTCTCCCTCCTGGTCTTTCATTTGGGAGCTTCAAAAGCTTTCTTCAGCCTGAACATCACAGCGACCGATGCCAACAGACATTGGCACACTTAGGGATCCGCCGAGTCTTCGCAGCTTGCGTAACAGACCTCAGCAACTCAGCATTTTGGCTAATCTACTTTATTTACATATAAGCACACACGTAGCACTGCAACATGGCTCCCTCTCTCTCTCTAGCGTCAGACAGCAAAGAGAAAAAGAACAAAGGACAATAGTCCCACTTCACGGAACACAGTAACACAAACATCCTGTCTTCCCACTTCCCACTCTGTGGAGTCAAAACATATACCGTCACGTGAAAGACAAAAATCCCAAGACTGCAGTCATGGAACAGGAATTCTAACAGTCCAGGCATTAACCCAGGGCCTGTGCTCCTTTGGATTATGAAGACAGGGTGGAGACTGCCATAGCTTTAAGAAATATGACTTCTTCACATATTTACACCCGAGTTTGGGTGGATGGAGTGGAGGTCTTACAGCATGGTCATCTCAAGAGGGGCTTGTTCCCCTCAGCAGTGCAGCCCTGGTGTCCAATGCATCTCTTCCAGCCAGCCTTCAGCCAGCCTGCCCAAGATGGATCTCTGTCTTTGTTCTCCGCACACCTGTTCTTTTTCCCAGCACACCTTGCTAAAGACACTCTTTCCCTGACACCTCAAACACACAGTTACTTCGGCAACCTTCTCTCTACCCAGGCCCAAGTTTGTGTTTGGATAGGCCATCAACATCTTTTGTTACTGCCTCTATTCCAGGTGAGGGCCTGGTTTGGAAGGGAAGTCTAGCCTGCAGTTTTACACAATGACCTGCAATCTTTCCTTCAATATTCCAAATAATAAAAATCCTACTATTTATTAATTTCTACAGTGTAGTCCCCCATCCCCCCAAAAAAAATCTGTAATAATATACAGTGTGGGATGGTGACAGCGGCTAAAGTGTGGAGACTTCATATGAAGAAACCTATGTAGTAATCAATTTTCATCAGTATACCTGTTATACTGATCCATGGAGGCTACTTGCCCAGTGTTAGATTCCATCTTTGTTCTCCGCTGTGGCATATTCAGCTTCTCGTTCTGTTTTTCTTCTGACACCATGTTATATCTCTGGTCTCTCACGAATGGGCAGACACTATCCTGACTTCGTAACAACTTTTATTCAGTCTTCCAGTACTTTCTTTTTAACAAAATGGTGTGTACTATATTGTCCCATCTGGTAGCCTGAGAGAAATATATTCCCAACTTGTTCTATATGAGGGATAGGTAGACTGAAGTCCTACAGATGTTGTTGGCCTCCAACGCCCATCAGTTGGCATGACCAACTGTCAGGGATGAAGGGAATTGTAGTATACCAACAACTGGAGGGCCACAGCTTGTCCATCCTTGTTCTATATATTACAAAATTCATAGTTGGGCACCCACAGTGACCATGTGACCAAAATTAACCAATCACACAAGAGTTACTAGGGAACATTCCAGAATTAAACACATAGTAATGCATTTAAGGCAGGGACGCGGGTGGCGCTGTGGGTAAAACCTCAGCGCCTAGGACTTGCCGATCGCATGGTCGGCGGTTTGAATCCCCGCGGCAGGGTGAGCTCCTGTCATTTGGTCCCAGCTCCTGCCCACCTAGCAGTTCGAAAGCACCCCTAAGTGCAAGTAGATAAATAGATACCGCTTTCTAGTGGGAAGATAAACGGCGTTTCTGTGTGCTGCGCTGGTGCTGGCTCGCCAGAGCAGCCTTGTCACGCTGGCCACGTGACCCGGAAGTGTCCTCGGACGGCGCTGGCCCCCGGCCTCTTAAGTGAGATGGGCGCACAACCCTAGAGTCGGACACGACTGGCCCGTACGGGCAGGGGTACCTTTACCTTTAATGCATTTAAGCATTCCCAATTCCAGTAAATTAAATCACTATACTTAACACCCCTGCCCCATTCCACTGGTGTCCCAGGAGATGAGATGCATCTGCTAAGGCAAAAAAAGGGAAAAAAAACTTTCTATTCCCTGCCTATGTCTCTTTTCTCTTTCAGCTATCGCTGTAATGCCCTTTTATACAACATCTGACCATCTTCTTCTGCTTGTACATTCCGGCATCTCCTTAAGGCACATCTGTTTACTCTGGCTGACCTGTCTTCCTTTTCACTTTGCTTTCCTTTTCTCCCTAATGCCTCTTGACTTTAATCACAGATCGTAAGCCTATAGGCTGGGGCCTCTTCTATTTTTACTTTCTTCTCCACGTCTCCTAGTCATTTCAGGCTCTTGATAAATAATAAATACCAGCGACAATGCAGCACTCTGGCACAGGACCCAACCTCGGAATTTGGTTATGTACAAAGTCATTTTGTGGAATCGAGTCTCCCACTAGTTTCAGCACCACCATTCAGGCTTGAGGGGCCTCTATATTGGTTTCAGACTTCGGGGTAGAAGTCAGGGCCCTACTCAGGAGACAGGGCAGGGTCGGTCCAAGAGATTTTGGCACCTGAGGCGAACCACAACATGGTGCCACTCCTCCTTGCCAGGGAATAAGAGGTGAGTGAAGAACTATGTCAGGAACAAGGGGTGGAATAAAGATCTACATTGGGATCTGCTGCCCCGTGGACCCTGCTGCCTGAGGTGGTCACCTTGCCTCATGGGCGAGCTGGCCCTGAGCAGGAGGGCATCAAAAGTAGCGTTTTGAAGTGAGTGAGGTAATACACATTACCCTCTAAAGGCACCCATTATCCCAGGACAATTAAATATGGAGTCTAATATCACCTAGTTGCCCCACTGGAAGAATCCATGGTAATGAAACAGTGTGTGGCATGTATGATTCCTGCTTACAGAACAAAGTGTGTACAGTGGTACCTCGGATTAAGTACTTAATTCGTTCCGGAGATTCGTTCTTAACCTGAAACTGTTCTTAACCTGAAGCACCACTTTAGCTAATGGGGCCTCCTGCTGTCGCCACACCGCCGGAGCCCGATTTCTGAAGCAAAGTTCTTAACCTGAAGCACTATTTATAGGTTAGCGGAGTGTGTAACCTGAAGCGTATGTAACCTGAAGTGTATGTAACCCAAGGTACCACTGCCCTACCAGTGTAAGATACAGCCTGAGCAATTTAAGATCCTGAGATAAGTTGAATCCATCTGCTAGGCTCCGGTTACTTCCTAATAAGCATTGCTTCCAAACATCACATTTAATAGTAGGTGGATACAGAGGACCATATTTTACAGATGGTGTGGTGGTTGATTGTCCATACAATTCATTTGCTTGGAATCAGCTGAGAACACTTGCCGTGTATGAATGGATGGCCTTGGAGGAATATAGATAACCAATTCACCACATTTTTCAACAGGCCCAAAACGCATTAGTGGCTTGTCCCTGTTCAGTACATGTGAATTTCTACCGAGATATGTCAAGATTTTCCAAGGACTGCAGAGACATGATCAAGTGTGTGTGTACAGGACGTCTACCCATTTCTACATTGTCAGACCTCCCAAGTGTCCTGATTTTCCAGGGAGAGTCCTGGTTTTATAGAAGCCATCCCAGTTTCTGATTTGATCATGGAATGTCCCACTTTTACTTAGGATGTCCCTGTTTTCGTCAGAGAAATGTTGGAGGGTTTAGAGTTATGCAACCCCTGAGCCAAGGAGATAAGTAATTCTACAAACTTTAGAAGACATCTTAAGGCAGCCCTGGATAGGGAAGTTTTTTAACATTTAATGTTTTATCATGCTTTTATAAACAGTCATACCTCAGCTCCTGAATGCCTTGGCTCCTGATCGAAAACCGGAAGTGATTGTTCCAGTTTTCGAGCGTTCTTCTGGAAGCCAAATGTCCAACGGGGCTTCCGATTGGCTGCAGGAGCTACCTGCAGCCAATTGGAAGCCGCATTTTGGAAACCGAATATTTCGGAAGTTGAATGGGCAGATTCTGTTTGACTTCCAAGGTACGACTGGCGGGCTATAAAAAATAAAATTATTACTATTATGGAATAAAGGTAAAGGTAAAGGGACCCCTGACCATTAGGTCCAGTCGTGGCCGACTCTGGGGTTGCGGCGCTCATCTCGCTTTATTGCCCGAGGGAGCCGGCGTACAGCTTCCGGGTCATGTGGGTCATGACTAAGCCACTTCTGGCGAACCAGAGCAGCACATGGAAATGCCGTTTACCTTCCCGCCAGAGCGGTACCTATTTATCTACTTGCACTTTGACGTGCTTTCGAACTGCTAGGTTGGCAGGAGCAGGGACTGAGCAACGGGAGCTCACCACGTCACGGGGATTCGAACCGCTAACCTTCTGATCGACAAGTCCTAGGCTCTGTGGTTTAACCCACAGCACCACCCGCGTCCCACTATTATGGAATAGGATGTGCCTATTTTCATTGGATAAACATTGGAGGGTATGGATTGTAGCTTCAATAAACTGAAAATGGCAGGCATGGCTCAAGACAAGACAAAACCTTGTGGGTGAACATACCACCAAGAGATACCACAGTACCAAAGGAACATTATGTTGTTGTTGTTTAGTCGTTTAGTCGTGTCCGACTCTTCGTGACCCCATGGACCAGAGCACGCCAGGCACTCCTGTCTTCCACTGCCTCCCGCAGTTTGGTCAAACTCATGCTGGTAGCTTCAAAGACACTATCCAACCATCTCGTCCTTTGTCGTCCCCTTCTCCTTGTGCCCTCCATCTTTCCCAACATCAGGGGCTTTTCCAGGGAGTCTTCTCTTCTCATGAGGTGGCCAAAGTATTGGAGCCTCAGCTTCAGGATCTGTCCTTCCAGTGAGCACTCAGGGCTGATTTCCTGAAGAATGGATAGGTTTGATCTTCTTGCAGCCCATGGGACTCTCAAGAGTCTCCTCCAGCACCATAATTCAAAAGCATCAATTCTTCGGCCACAGAACATTCTGTGGGATGATGCAAAAGGAGGCCTATGTCTGCTAGGCTAGAATGACTTATTGTATACCCCAGTGGTGATTTCCACATCTGAAAGAAGCGGGTATGTTCACCTGAGTTGCGTATCAGGGGGTAACAGCGTGGCTCTTCAGCAATGAGGGTGTTAAGTTTCTCCCGCTAAAGGCAGAGAGATTATCTTCGCTGGTCCTCTCACAGCCATCTGGCACAGATGCACATGAGGAAGATTAAACATGTAAAAGGCAGCGGAGGCGGCAGCCCCGACAACAAACATTTCTATAATAGTAGTTTTGGGGTGTGAAAAGAAGAAGAAGAAGAATATATGTCGAATGTCTAATTTGGATTCATAAAGGAACCTATTAATCAGAGGCTTCAAAGAATTGTCTCAGAACTTTTAATCAGCGGCTGCATTTTACTATGGGAAGGGAGGAAATGGGCTAGGCTTATTTTATTTTATTTTTTACAAAAAAAACACAGCTAGCTATTTCAAAGGAGCTTGGGCAGGCGAGCTCAGCAGGGTGTCTCTTTTCACCCACCTGGAGAAGAGGCTCCACAAATCCTCATTTTCATTAGCGCAGGCCTTGCCAGCTCTTCAAAACCCCTTCCATTGGTTGCCAAGGCAACCTTGAACCGTACTGCGGCACACGGGTCTGGCACATCAACTGATGCATATGTGTGTGTGTGTGTTATACTTTGTTGAAATAAAGAAGCATATAAACATGGGGGGGATATAGGGGTTGTCTTTTATCATGGACCTCCTGTGATGGCGGATAACTGAAAATGCACGTCCGGAAAGGGGGGGGGATAAAAGGACATGGAAATCGAGAAGTGGTGGGATATGTCAATTCACTTTTATTTATTTATCTTTACTTCTGCGGGGCTTGCTTTGAGGAGAGCGGAAGGATTAAGCCCGGCACAGAAACACACATACAGAGCTTGGGTTAGGTTTTCAGCCGTTTGGATATTCCCGTTCATTGGCTGACAAACACCCAATTAATAAGTGCCTGTGAAATATACTCGGAGTCGAGTGTGGATTTCATGCTCTTTATTGAGCTCATAGTAGTGAGGAGTGGAAGTTTCCCCAAAATGTCTGCCTTATATACATTATTTACACAATGGGCCCCACTTGATTGGCTAATTCTGGGATTCTCCTGTAAACCAATCAGATTGTGGATTCACTTCCACCTGGAGTTGGATTGGGTGGCTCCTGCGGACCAATCAGACTGCTGCATTCTGAATCCTATTGTCCTAGGACCAATCAGACGGCTGCATTTTGGATCCTATTCAACTCAGTACATAACAGCCTGGTAGCCCAAGCATCTCATGCAGTGGTTTTCAACCAGTGTCCTTTGGCACCCTGGGGTGCCTTGAATCACGTTCAGGGATGCCATGGGCAACAGTGGACTCTGCCCCTCTTTCCTTCTCTCCCTTCCTCTGATGCCCTCTCCTATCTCTGCCTCCCAAAGGCTTGCACAGATGTTTGTTGCAGCAGCCCTGGCTATAAGCTCTGCAGGTGGATGGTGCACAGGGAGGCAGCTCAGAGACCAGGGACGGCAGCAGCAGCTGCCCAGAGGACCCCCAATGAGAGCGGAGAGGAGGCTGAGGGAACACTCCACAAGGGAGGGTGCCCGAAAAAGGGCGAGAGGCTACCAGTTTTGCAGGCAAGGGGTGACATAACTGGGCTCCTGAGCCCCACAGGGGTGCCGTGGAAAGATTGTAGTTGGTTAAGGAAATCCTGGGATGCGGGTGGCGCTGTGGTCTAAACCAGTGTTTCCCAACCGGTGTTCCGCGGCACACTAGTGTGCCGTGAGACACCGGCTGGTGTGCCGTGGGAGGGAGGCGGGCGAGTCGGGTGGCGAGAGGCGGGGCGGCGAGGATCCGCGTCGAGCCGGGGGCGGCTCCGCGGTGGTGGTGCCGAGCGGCGGGGCAGCGCGCGCAAAAGGGAGGAGCGCGAGACAGCGGAGGAGGAGGAGGCCGGCATGTCCGGGCAGCAGCAGCAACAGCAGCAGCAGCAACTCCCGGCGACGGCTCCTCCTCCGCCCGCTATCGCCGCCACCACCACAACAGCCGCCGCCGCCTCAGCTGCCGCCGTCCCTCAGTCCCTCGCTCTGCTGCCTCCTCCCACCCCGGCAAGGGGAAGGGAAAAAACGTTCACTTTTGTGCGTCCCTCCCGGCGTGACGCTGCGCGCTGACGTCACGGGGCGGGGCTTTAATGGTGGTGTGCCGCGAGATTTTTTCCCGGTAAACAGGTGTGCCGTTGCCCAAAAACGTTTGGGAAACACTGGTCTAAACCACTGAGCCTAGGACTTGCCGATTGGAAGGTTGCCAGTTTGAATCCCCGGAACGGTCCCGTTGCTCAGTCCCAGCTCCTGGCAACCTAGCAGTTCGAAAGCACGTCAAAGTGCAAGTAGATAAATAGGTACCGCTCCGGCGGGAAGGTAAACGGCGTTTCCGTGCGCTGCTCTGGTTTCACCAGAAGTGGTTTGTCATGCTGGCCACATGACCCGGAAAAACTGTCTGCAGACAAACATCAGCTCCCTCGGCCACTAAAGCGAGATGAGCGCTGCAACCCCAGAGTCGTTCGCGACTGGACTTAACTGTCAGGGGTCCTTTACCTTTAAGGGAACCATGGACTCAAAAAGATTGAAAACCTCTGATCTCGTTAATTACCTGAGAACCTTTGCAGACAACCCCCTTCCTCAGCTGCGAGACCCTTGTCTCATAAAGCCCAAGGATTCTTCTGGAGAAATGTCGAGATCTATCTGTGCCGGCGATCCTTTTAATCAGAAATTTTGATTTTATCTTTCATCAGAAATCTTGATTTCATGCCGATTTCTTCAAAAGTACTTTACTAAGATGTTTTATATCATGAGAGCCCCTTATCCCTGGAAATAAAAGAAGGAAGCTATATGAGCGCATTAACTTATACTGTATAAGGTAATACATCCTAATGTGTACAGGTGAGTACTAGATTCAGGTAGGTAGCTGTGCTGGTCTGACGCAGTCAAAATAAATTAAAAAATTAAAAAATTGTCCAGTAGCACCTTAGAGACCAACTAAGTTTGTTGGTCTCTAAGGGTATAAGCTTTTGTGTGCAAGTATCTGAAGAAGTGTGCATGCACACGAAAGCATATACAGTGGTACCTCAGGTTACATACGCTTCAGGTTACACACTCCACTAAGACAGAAATAGTGCTTCAGGTTAAGAACTTTGCTTCAGGATAAGAACAGAAACCGGGCTCCGGCGGTGCGGCTGCAGCAGGAGGCCCCATTAGCTAAAGTGGTGCTTCAGGTTAAGAACAGTTTCAGGTTAAGAACAGACCTCTGGAACGAATTAAGTACTTAAGTACTTAACCCGAGGTACCACTGTACCCAGGTGAGCACTTTTAAAATACAGCTACATGTGGAGGCATTAAGCAGGCAGAGGGGGTTGAGAAAGCCTCTCTCTTTTGCTTGTGAATGTCACCCAGGCCTATCCTCATTCAGGTGACATAAGTCCTATCGGCATGGCCAGCCATGCAAGGCAAAATGCCTCACTGGGTCTCTTTGCATTGCCTTTAACAAGCTCATATATTAAGGTAACCTTGTAGAGAATAGTTCTGCAAAAGTTGCTGTGCTGATCATAGCGAAGGCAGATCTTCGCCCAGACTCAGCAGTTCTGTGAACAGGAATATGCGTCTGTTAACAGGTCACTTTTCTGTATCCGAAAAACTAGGGCTGGTTTTCAACATTGCAATATATCGCCAGCTAAATATCGTGATATCCTGATATACCACAATGTCTGAAATAAGGATGGAGCTGTGTACAGGCATTGGGTGGCTTCAAGAGTTTTCCTCACATTGTAATTTTTGCATCACACACACAAACACACACGGGTTGGGCAATGTATTGATACATTGTCAAAAGTTGATGTGAAGGCTACTTCGTGGTAAGGGTTTAATAATATTCGACATGGCGATATATCGTGAATCACAATGTGCGCATGTGCTATCTAAAAAATTGCAATGTGGGGAAAACCGTCAAGCTAGTAATTGCTTGTCTCATGATTCCGTCTGCCTCTGTTGCTCTGTATGATAAAATAACAGTTATAACAATATGTGAAAGGTGAGTAAAAATGTATCAGTACTATAAAATAACAGTTTTAACAATATGTTAAAGGAAAGTAAAAATTTTTGACTTCCAAAATGTTCGAAAACCAAGGCGCAGCTTCCGATTGGCTGCAGGAGCGTCCTGCACTCAAGCGGAAGCCGCATCAGACGTTTGGCTTCCAAAAAAAGTTCAAAAACCGGAACACTTCTGGGTTTTCGCCGTTTGTCAGGTTGTTGTCAGAGCAAACTTGGGGGTGGGAGAGAGAAAATGTTTTGGAATAGGTATCTTCGCACTTACGTGGGGTTACGTTCCTGGGTATCGCACATACATGGGAAACCACGTATAAACACCACCTAAAAAGCCAAACTCTACCCAAAGTCCCCCAAATTCCACCACAATCATTCCCTCCAAAATCTCCTTTCTCAAGCTCCAACTCTCCACAGGCCTCAAAAGTCAGTGCAAAGGGTCCTGAGTTTGCCATTTCCCTGCCATTTTTGCAGTTCTCCCCACTCTTTCTGGGTCGTTTTTGCTCTTCCCTCGCCTTTTTGCAGTTTAAACGGATTTATTGAATTATTTCCTGGTGATGCGCATATACGCAGTTGTGAGCGACTCGAACATGCATAAGAAAACTACAGTTTTTGGAGTAACGCTTTTGCCCCCCTGGGGTTGCATATTTCCACTCTGTGGAGAGAGATGTGCAAGATTAACCGCTTCAGAACAAAAAGTCCACGTGGGTTCTTGCAGAAAAGAAGCAGGGAAACACCCGGAACATGGCGCACAGTGAAAATTAGTGTTCCCTTTTGCTTCGTTCAGCCCAACTTAGTCGCCGGCCTGTGTGTCAATAGAAACCGAAGGCTGTTTTAGGGAGTAATAAACTTGGAAACTCCTTCAGAAGGGTGAAGCACACAATCAAAGAAAGACCGGTGACCTTGAGGCCTTTGCCGTCCATTCAGTTAAATATGTGCCTGGAAAACAATTTTCATTTAGATTCAGGAAGGGAGTCACTGGCTGCCAACATTCCAAGGGAAGAAGGAAGGGTGTGGGAACGAAAAAACATTGACAATATTTTGCCCGTGTTACCACTTAATAGCTATGAGAAAAATCTAGACATCAACTAGGCAGGTTTTATTGTGGTTAGGGTGGACAACAGCAACATGCATTGCTTTTAGGTGTTGGGGGAAATCATTTTGGCTTTGCTTCTGCATAGAATTTGGTTCCTTACATTGTTATTGGCTTCCTCTTTTTTTAATAATTTTTATTGAATGGTTTTATGTTACAAAAAACAATACAGCCATACTACCACTAAATATAATTAAGAAATAAAAATTACATGCATCGATATTTAGTTTGTTATTTGTTATTTACCGTCTTATTTCCTCCCAAACATTGCATACAACAACACACATATGTGCAGACACCCACACACCCACACCTGCACAGAAAATGATAACAATGAAAGTAAATATTTTTTCCCCTTTTATCTTCCAAAATCTGTTCTTCAACTTTGACTTCCTGTCAAGTCCCTTTGCATATGTTTTATCTTACATTTGAATGGACACAAAACAATAAACCTTTCTATATAATTTTTCTAATACATTCTGAAAACATAATAAATCCTTAATTGTTGTCCACCTCCTTTTAGTTCCTTTATCACTCGAATACTAGCATGGACTCAAAACTATTATTGTATTTTTGAACATATCTTCTATAACCATCCAATTTTTCTGCAAATTTTTACTTTGAGTTTCCTCTGAGTTTACTAGTCAGTTGAGCTGTCTCCACCAACTCCTGTAATTTGATTTGCCAATCTGTTATTTTTGGAGTCTTCCATTGTTATTGGCTTCAATGGGACTTTATGCCACCTAAAGCAACCCTACCAAGGCTGCTAGGAACTGCAGCTCTCTTAGGGGTAAACTGCAGTTCCCAGGGTACTTTTGGAGAGGGTGCTCCAACTGTATGGTGTGTATAGGGAGCCCTGTTTAGGGAAGCTTTTAATGTTTAATAGACTCTTGTATTTTAATATTCTGTTGGAAGCCGCCCAGAGTGGCTGGGGAGACCCAGCCAGATGGGCGGGGTATAAATAAATGTCCAGAGGAGGGCAACCAAAATGGTCAAAGGCCTGGAAACGATGCCTTATGAGGAACGGCTAAGGGAGCTGGGCATGTTTAGCCTGGAGAAGAGGAGGTTAAGGGGTGATATGATAGCCATGTTCAAATATATAAAAGGATGTCACATAGAGGAGGGAGAAAGGTTGTTTTCTGCTGCGCCAGAGAAGCGGACACAGAGCAATGGATCCAAACTACAAGAAAGAAGATTCCACCTAAACATTAGGAAGAACTTCCTGGCAGTAAGAGCTGTTTGACAGTGGAATTTGCTGCCAAGGAGTGTGGTGGAGTCTCCTACTTTGGAGGTCTTTAAGCAGAGGCTTGACAACCATATGTCAGGAGTGCTCTGATGGTGTTTCCTGCTTGGCAGGGGGTTGGACTCGATGGCCCTTGTGGTCTCTTCCAACTCTTTGATTCTATGATTCTATGAAATAAATTATTATTATTATTATTATTATTATTATTATTATTCAGCCTACATGCAGGGTTACAGTCTTTGCTAGAAATCATTTCTATTTGCCTATGGATGTTCTTAGCCTAGGCACTTTGTGTGGGATTGCAATTCTTCATTCATCCATTTTTACCACGGCACCATCCAATTATTCTCATCCTGTATTCTCCCTGTGGTTATTTTGTCCTTTTTTCAGACCACAGAGGAAAATGTGTGTGCATCCTATGGAGCGAATGCAGGCTCCTTGGCTTCAGCAAAAGCAACGCGAAGCCTCCAAAGCGGAGAGGGAACGCTCCCTCCGCGCTCCAGAGGCTACGCGTTGCTCTCGCTCTCCAGGTTTCTGGGATAGCTGCCTGAAGCCTTTAGAGCACAGCAGGACCTTGCGCTGTGCTCCAAAGGCTTCGGGTTCCTTTCGCGCAGCGCTCCGTCTCACTCTTCTAGCTTGGGGATGGCTGCGCAAAGCGTGCACAGCACTCCCTCTAGCTATCCTGGCTTTTGGATAGCCCCACAAAGTCTCCGCAGGGCACGGGGATGAAGGCTCCCCGTGCCCTGTGAAGGCTTCGCACAAAGCTATCCCAGCTATCCCAGCGGCTATCCCAGAAGCCAGAAGAGCAAGAGGCTATCCCAGAAGCCAGATCCCTCTTGCTGTTGTGGCTTCTGGAATTCAGATTTTTTTTCTTGTTTCCTCCCCCCAAAACTAGGTGGGTCCTATCGTCTGGTGCGTCCTATAGAGCGAAAAATATGGTGCTTTATCTTCCAAGGATGGCAAGGTTCTCCTCTTACCCATTTCATCCTCACAACAAGCCTGTGAGGAAGGTCAGGCTAAGAGATAGTGACTGACAGGCCCAAGGTCGTCCAGTGAGCTTCATGCCTGAGTGGGGGATTCGAACTCGGCTCTCAGAGTTCATAGTCCAGCACTCTAACCATTGTGCCACACTACTTAGTTACTGCCATTGCACAACGTGGGCCTTCCCCTGTCGCACACACAGCAGTTGTGGATGGAGGAGAGAGGGATATACACAAAGGAAAAGTGCAATTCTCTTTTTCCCCCCAAAAGATATTTATTAAAGTTTTTAAAATATAACAATGAAAATGAAAAATAAAAAAGAAACAAAATACAACATAAAAACAATTAAAAAACAAATAGTTTTCCATAACATATCTTCCTTACGCTTATGTCAGGGGATGATTAGCTGCTTGTGCTTAAAATAGTGCCCCTTCAGAGTTTGTGCGACCCCACAAACCTCTGTGTGTGACAGAGCTCCTCAGACATGTCTGCTCTAGTCACTTGTAGAGTCCGACAGTGGCTGTCTGCGGAAGCGCTTCCAGCAAAGAAGTTCCTTAACGGAAACGCGTCTCCTGGACTCACGACGTGACAGCTTCCGGCGAAGCATAGGTCTCCCTGCAGTTGCTTCTGACACCTCCCCGCTATTTTCGCTCGAAGTGTCTCTCACCCCTTTCTCTCCCCTTCTGCTTCCTGCCTGGGCTGCTGCGTCTCTCTCAGCATTACTGAGATCCTCCTCCAGAGACCCCGCGCTCCCCCTACTGGTCCCTGCTTTAGCTGTTGACTCTCTCCCAGTCTCTGGGAGCCCTACCACTTCCCTTTCCTCCGATGTCAGTTCCCTGACATCCACCTCCCCTCCAGGGCCCCCCTCTCCCCCGCCCCTACTCTCTCCTCTGGGCGGTGAGGAGCTGAAACCCCTAAAAGAATCCTCCTCATCTTCCGACGTCTCGAACATTTCCCTCCATCGGTCTTCGTTCCGACTCGCTGAATCCTCCTCCACCTCGGAATCAGCGAACCCCTCCAACTCTTCTTCTTCGTCGGTGGTGGCGAAGTATTCCCTCCGGAACCTCGCCACTGGCTGGGGTTTCCGAGGGAATCTCTGATGAAAAGTTTCAATCAAAACCTCGTCATCTACATCCTCTGCCCTGACCCAGGTGTTTTCCGACTCCGGCTCCCCTTCCCACATTACCAAATACTCTACTTGCTCTCCCCTCCACCTGGAATCGAGAATCTCCGCTACATGGTAGCTGTGTTCTTTTTCCTCCATAGCTGGTCCCCTATTGACCCTCCCCTCTCTGTCCCCTATATACGGTGACAGCAATGATCTGTGGAACACTGGGTGCAACTTCATGTGGTTAGGTAACCGGAGTCTGAAAGCCACTGGGTTGACCTGTTGCGTGACTTCAAATGGGCCCAGTCTTTTGGGTCTTAACTTCTTACAACCTCCTTTAAATGGTAACCCTTGGGTGGACAACCACACCTGATCCCCCACCCTAATGCTTTCTCCTTCCCTTCTGGTTTTGTCTGCCTGCCTCTTATATTCCTCCTTCGCCCTGTTTAAATTAAGTTGGAGCTGGCGATGGATCGCTTCCATTTCTTCAACGAACTGTTCTGCGGCTGGAACGCTCCAGTTCTCCCCCTCCCCCCCTGGGAAGGCTCGGGGATGACACCCGTGATTGGCCAAAAAAGGGCTCATTCCCGTGGACACGTTCTCCGCATTGTTATAGGCAAATTCTGCCAACGCCAGCTTCTCCACCCAATCATTCTCTCTGTCATTCACATAACACCTCAAATATTGCTGGAGGACACCATTAGCTCTTTCCGCCTGCCCGTTGGTTTCTGGATGACGGGCAGTTGAGAAATTCACCTCTACATGCAATAAGCTCATGAGCTTCCTCCAGAACCTGGAAGTAAATTGTTTCCCTCGGTCCGAAACCACCCTCAAGGGGGCACCATGCAATCTAAACACATTTTCCACAAACAATTTAGCGGTTTCTTCTGCTGTGACCGCATGTGAGCAGGCTATAAAGTGGGCCATCTTGGTTAACAGGTCTACCACAACCATAATGGCTGTCTTCCCTTTGGACCTGGGCAGATCAGTCATAAAATCTATTGCCACTGCCTCCCATGGTCTTTCCGGCGTGGGTAGTGGTTCTAATAAACCTGCCGGTGCCCGCCTCTCCCCCTTGGCTCGTTGACATCGGTCACACCCTCTCACATACTCCCGCACATCTTCCCTGACCTTGGGCCACCAGAATTCCCTGGTAACCAGCCACATGGTTTTGTGTTGCCCAAAATGCCCTGCTGTGGGGCTATCGTGCAGTTGCTTGAGTACCTTTTCCCTCAATTCTCCTTCAGGTACGTATAACGCTCCCTTGTAGTACAACGCCCCGTTTCTCTCCTCAAAACCCCCGGGTTTGTCTCCCTCCCTCCTGAGACCCCTGAGTTTGTCCTGGGCATATTCATCCTGCACCGTTCCCTCTATCAGTTCCCTTAGCCCCACCAGTGCCGCCCCACACACCCAGCGATCCTCGGGAATGACATGGGTCTCTTCGGGTGCACCCTCTCCCTCCAAATATTCAGGTTTGCGTGATAGAGCGTCCGCCCTAACGTTCTCCTGGCCTGGTACGTAACAAATCTCAAAGTTAAATTTGGAGAACTCCTGGGCCCATCTCAACTGCCGTTGGTTGAGCACTCGCGCAGTTCTCCAATACTCTAGATTCTTATGGTCCGTGCGTACTTGCACCTTCTGTTGTGCACCAATTAGTAGGTGCCTCCATCTCCGGAAGGCCTCATAAATCGCAAGAAGTTCCCGGTCATACACCGTGTAGTTTCTCTCCGATTTGTTCAGCTTTCGCGAAAAGAAGGCACACGGTCGCCACTCGGACCCCTCCTTCCCTGGCTGCAGAAGAAGCACCGCCCCTATGGCTCTGTCAGAAGCGTCTGTTTCGACCCTCAGCTTTTTTGTAAATCCACATGTAGAAGTTGTTCGTCAGAGGCGAAGGCCTTTTTCAGTTCCTCAAACGCTCGCTCCGCCTCCCCCGTCCAAACAAACTTCTTTTTGCTGCTGAGACAGTCCGTGATGGGCGCCGTCAGGTGAGCGAAGTTTCGGATGAACTTACGATAAAAGTTTCCAAACCCTAGGAACCTCTGCACATCCTTCTTAGTCTTGGGGGTTTTCCATTCCAGCACCGCTTGAACCTTGCCGGGGTCCATGGCCAACCCCTTGTCTGACAAGCGGTACCCCAGGAATTCCACCTCCTTGGTATGAAACTGACACTTCTCCAGTTTCACCCACAGTCTATTGGCATGCAGCCTGCTCAACACTTCTCTGACGTCTCTCACATGTTGCTCCTCATTCTCCGAATACACCAACACGTCATCTAAGAAGGCCACGCAATTCTTGTAGAGCAAAGGCCCCAGTACATGGTTCATAAAGGCTTGAAAACACGCGGAGCCTGCTTGTAATCCAAAAGGCATAACAAGATATTCAAATGCCCCCAAAGGGGTGAACATGGTGGTCTTCCATTCATCCCCTTTCCTTATACGTATCAGGTTGTACGCCCCCCTTAGGTCCAGCTTTGTAAAAATCTTTCCTTTTCGCACCCTGGTCAAAATATCATCAATCCTGGGCATAGGAAAAGCCACCGGCTCTGTCACTGCATTTAGGGCCCGAAAGTCACATACCAGTCTCGGCTTGTCCGTGTTCTTTTTATCCACAAAAAACACTGGGCTACCCCCCGCTGCCTTGGACTCTCTGATGAAGCCTCTCTTCAGGTTCTTGTCAATGAACGCTCGCAACTCCTGCATCTCCCTGTCTGACATGGCATACAACCTGCCTACAGGAAGCTGTGCTCCAGGGAGTAAATTGATCTGGCAATCAAAGGGCCTATGCGGGGGTAGTTGGTCAGCTTCCTTCTCGCTGAACACGTCGCTGAGATCAGCATACTGTGATGGCACCTTCCCCTTCTCCATCACTTCCGTCCCTGCTAGGGTGGCTTGGGCCCCTGCTGACCCCTTTTCCCCCCTGCAGTGTTCTAAGCAATGTGCGGAACCGAAGGAAACCACTCTTTGATGCCAGCCCACCAGCGGATCATGTAGGGCTAGCCAGCTCATTCCCAAAATAATGGGAGCGCCTCCCAAGGTGGCCACATTAAACGCTATCAGTTCTGTGTGCCTTGCCACCCTCATTATCATTGGGATGGTCTGCAAGCTGACGCCTCCTCCCAACAGTTCTCTGCCATCGATCGTGGTCACCTGCAGGGGGTTGCTTAAGGGGATAGTCTGTATCTGGTGTTCAGCCGCAAACTCCTTGCTCATGAAATTGCAGGAGCTGCCTGAGTCCAACAGCGCCTTTATTTTTAGGGGGTGTCCATTTTGCAACTCTAGCGACACTTCAATCACTAGAGCAGGTCGAGGAGCTTCTGGCACTGGCACTTGGGAAAGGGGCACTTTCACTGCTCTTTGGCCTGGCTGCAGTGCCCTGCTGGCAACCAGGCGTTGGCTTTTACCTGCTCCGTTTCTCCCTGCTCTTCCCCCTCAACAGTTCCCACCATCCCTTGCCATTCCTTCCTCTGGGGGCAGACTCTGGCAAAGTGGCCTGGCTGTTGGCAGAGATAGCATTTCCGGGGTCCCTTTCCCTCCTTCTTCGCCCCCTCACTGGGCTTTGAAACTGCGCGCGCGCGGGCTGTTCCGATTTCCATCGGCTCTGCCGGCGGGAAAGCTGGCTCAGGAATGTCTGGAATGCGTAACTCCTTCCAACGTTCCCCTCTCCCTTCCCGCCTCTCCAAGGCTCTTGCCTCCTGGCGCGCTCCAATGGTCAGCGCAGATTTGGTCAGCTGATCCATAGACACCGCCCTGGGGCTCCTGGCCAGCTCGTCTTTCACAGCTGAAGAAAGACCTTCTTCAAATAGCATCTGAATGGGTGCTGCCGATAAATCCCACCCCAATCTGTGAATCAGCATGGTAAATTCAGTCCAGTACTCACGGACAGATCTGCTTCCCTGCTTGCAAGCCATTAGCTGTCTGCGCACTCCCCCCTCCTCAATATCGCTGGAGAACATGATATCCATTGCACGAAAGAATTTCATAGCGTCCTTCAGGATATCGTTGTGCGTTGCCATCAGGGGTCGAACCCAGTCCCGCGCCCCCTTCTCAAGATGCCCAATTACGAAAGCAACTCGGGATTCCTCATCAGGGAACTCATCAAACTGCACATTCAGGGCATATTGCATTTCAGTCCTAAAGGCATGGTAATCCTTGGGGTCCCCCCCAAACTTCTGCACTAATCCTGGTACCTTTCTTGGGAACTGAGTGGTTCTCCCCTTCTTGTCTGCATCTTGAGCCCTCCTCTCCTCGAGCCTCGCCGTCTGCAGCGCAAGTTGGACCTCCAATGCTCGGTATCTGTCTTCCAAGCTTGGACCAGCTCCACCCCCTGCGGCTCCGGCTCCTGCTGGGTCGCTCATGATGCCTTCTCCTGCACAGGCAGCGTACAGAGACTGTCGGACTGCTGTCAGGGGATGATTAGCTGCTTGTGCTTAAAATAGTGCCCCTTCAGAGTTTGTGCGACCCCACAAACCTCTGTGTGTGACAGAGCTCCTCAGACATGTCTGCTCTAGTCACTTGTAGAGTCCGACAGTGGCTGTCTGCGGAAGCGCTTCCAGCAAAGAAGTTCCTTAACGGAAACGCGTCTCCTGGACTCACGACGTGACAGCTTCCGGCGAAGCATAGGTCTCCCTGCAGTTGCTTCTGACACCTCCCCGCTATTTTCGCTCGAAGTGTCTCTCACCCCTTTCTCTCCCCTTCTGCTTCCTGCCTGGGCTGCTGCGTCTCTCTCAGCATTACTGAGATCCTCCTCCAGAGACCCCGCGCTCCCCCTACTGGTCCCTGCTTTAGCTGTTGACTCTCTCCCAGTCTCTGGGAGCCCTACCACTTCCCTTTCCTCCGATGTCAGTTCCCTGACAGCTTATTTCCCCAGACCTCCTCATACCTCCCTTCTTTGTATTCCACTTCAATTTGTTAGTTCAGCAAATCCTTACCATTAAGCTTTTACCCATCTGTAAACCTTTTTTTCCCCCGTATCTCCTAAAGCATTACAGCTGGAAACCCCTTAGTTTCTTTCCAACATCCTTCTAACATTCATTAATTTTACAATATTTCTGTAAATAGTCTTTAAATTTCTTCCAGTCTTCTTTCACCAACTCTTCTCCCTAGTCTCGGATTCTGCCAGTCATTTCTGCCAATTCCATGTAGTCGATCACCTTCATGGAAAAGTGCAATTCTCAATAGCGTGGAAAGTCAATTGCAGTTCCTCATATTTGCAGCAGAAAAACAAGGCTGGGCGTGAGAGGGCTGGCATCTCATCTGATCCCATTAACACCAAGATCGAAAGGAAAAGCATGATCCAAGTGCCAGGGGAAATATCATTAGTTAATGTTGTTTATGATGCTTCTCTGTCCGATGCATATGATAACAGCGATTGCCGTCATCTATATTAGACCTATAATATTATGTTAGCTCAGCTGTCACGCCATTGCAGTCAGTGGGCTTTTCCTTTAGAGCCCAGAGTTTTATTTTCTATTGGTGTTTCTGTTTTAGACATAAAAGATTATTTTTAAATTGCTGCTTTGCCGTTTAAAAGGAAAATGCCGCTGGGAACTAATAGGGTAGGTCAAATGCTTTTAGAGAAACCAAAATGACTCTAAATAATAATTGCATGCGAGCTGCGGGAAAGTGCCAATAAATGAAATATTACTCTTGAAGGCTGTATTCAAAGACCAAATAGTTATTGATGAAATGGTTTCCTTTTTTAAAAAAAAACCTAGCAGAAAATGTTATGGGAAACAAATAAATAAAATAAGGTGTTTGGGGGATCATGCAAAACAGTAATTTGGGGTTCAACCAACATTAGGAAATATACCATCTTGCTTTGGGGACCTGCTCACAAATGCACCATCTGGTCAACAAGAATATCTCTTCCTCAGGTATTGGGAGTCAGGATTCTTTTTTAAAAAATATTTTATTTATTCAAACATTTATATAATCAGGATTTTTCTGTTCCTGCTCAGGAGGAAAACAAACCCATCTGGTTATTCTTTTTATTTTTTTACTTCGGCTTTTGTTCTGTGTTCCCCCCCCCCTCTGCAACCAACAGGGCTAGAAACTTGCTTTTTTGTTTTAAAAAGAGTAAAACATAAGCACCAGGTGGAGATTGCAGGACCCAGAAAATGATGCAGGAGAAGCATATGAAATCTGATGTGAGGAAGAGACCATGTGGAGAGCCTGAGGAGATGGTGATTGGACCAGTAGCAAGATAAACTATTTTGACTGCGTAGACTTGTCTAGGTTTTTGGGGCTGTAGTTCATTCAGCGGCCAGGAAACAGATGCTGCTGGCCTCCTGCTAAACAGAAACATATGGACTCTTTTTGACTGCAAACGGAACATGCGAGGATGTTTGGGAGCGGGGAGTTGTGTTGTGTTTTCATTGCAGGCTCCGCTTCTGTGCCGCAGCTCGTACTGTAGGATTAACCGTTCAGGACAGCTTTGGAATTGGAGGGTGACGACAAACCTGAAGATGTACAAGGACAGGGCACAGCCTCGAATATCGGTGTGTGCTTCACTCAGCTCTCAAATGCTCTTGCTTCCCCAGATCACAGCCAGTGTCGGATTTATGTATAAGCTAAACAAGCTATAGCTTAGGGCCCCACTCTCTTGTGGGGCCCAAAAAAATTAAAGGGGAAAAACTGGATGTACATTTCTGTTATGTACTGAGTTGAATAGGATCCAAAATGCAGCAGTCTGATTGGTCCTAGAACAATAGGATTCAGAATGCAGCAGCCTGATTGGTCCTAGAACAATAGCCTCCAGAATGTAGCAGTCTGATTGGTCCACAGGAGCCACCCAATCCAGCTCCAGGTGGAAGTGCATCCGCAACCTGATTGGCCTACAGGAGAATCCCGGAATTGGCCAATCACGTGGGGCCCATTGTGTAAATACTGTATATAAAGCAGACATTCTGGGGGAACTTCCATTCCTCCTCACCACTATGAGCTGAATAAAGAGCATGAAATCCACTCTCAACTCCGAGTATATTTCAATTTCCAAAATATAAGATAAAAAACAAATAAAATGAAACCTACATACAGTAAGTGTTTTGTGTTGTGTAGGCTCCTATGATGTAAGTAATGGGTCCGACCTGCTAGCCTGCTCCCTAAAATATCACTGGTTTGCTCATTTCTATATATAGGGTGCCTACATTCTGCATGTGTAAATGGCTTTAGATACCTATTAGGTCCATAAATTACCATATAGCATATATTCAAGACAAAAAACAGTGACAGTTTGTTGTTGACAAAGGACAGCTGGACATATAAATGGCCCCAATACTTTCAGTAGCTTAGGGCCTCATCAAACCTAAATCTGGCCTTGATCACAGCCTCAATTATTCTGCAGTAGTAGGAGAGTTCTAGAAAGTGTACCATAATATACAAAGGATCTACCGTATTGACCTGAATATAAGCCTCACTTTTCCTCCCAATTCCGACCGTGAAAAGCTAAAGCGCGGCTTAAATTCGCAACCTTACAAAAACGGGCTTTTACGATATCACTGCTGAAACAGACACACAGTAAAACAGAACACACAAAAAAGGTTTTATTGCCAATTTGCAAACTCAGGTCTGTTCATTTGCCATTTACGGGTGTGAGTGCCTGCGGAATTGTGGCAATTGAATTGCGATTTGCGATTTATAGCGATCGTGCGGCAACTTTTGTGGGCTTGCAAGATCAAAGCCTTAAATTGGCTCTGAGTTACAATTCTACAAACCACAGCGATTTTAAGCCTGTATTTGTGGGTGCAGCTTATATTCAGGCCAATACGGTACAATTGTGCTGCGGGGAACTCCCATTGGCTTCTGTTAGTTGGCTAACAAACTTTTGGCCTCTCCTACTGTTTCTGAAGAGCCATTCGAGTCTGACTCGCAGCGGGTTGCTCATATATTCCAAGGATGTATTCTGCAGAAATTAAATCCAAATCACTTGGCTTCTGTAAGGGTTTCTCACATATTATGGGGTTGTTCTTGTTTTTATTTTTAATTTGTATTTCATGTTTTTATATTGTGATTTCATGTTGAGAACTGCCCAGATATAGGGCAGTTAATAATAGTAACAACAACAACTTCAGAATACGGCAGCTCGGCACATATGAGAAGAGTATCTGTGGCTTTGGTGCCAAATTGGGTGTTTCCAGACAATATATTTTACTTTACAATATCTATGCTTTTGCGCACTCACTTTTTATAACTTTTTACAATGTTGTCAGCAAACAGTCCCAGTTAGGGACGGAGGAGAAGGTGGTTCACTATGCATTTAAAGCTGAATCTGTGAAATTTGCACTTTCCAAAGCAATATCCATACTGAAACACAGCTGTCCTATGTTCTTGAGGAGTTTCTTTTTTATTTTCAGGAGTTACCTGGTCGGGGACCGTGCTGAGGAGGGCTGTACTGAGGAGGAATGGTGGGAGCCACCCCTCCCCCTGCTCCTGCTCCTGAATCTTCCCAGGAGCGGGAGGACAGTATAGATTTAGAACAGTGGTTTGCAGAAGGGCATAGTTCAGAAGGAAGAAGCTGGGAAGTACTTGGCAGGGAACAGCTAGGTGAAGAAACACTGGAAAAGAGAGGGGTAACAAATTCACAGTTGTTGGACAGCATTCCTCAGCTCTCCCCAAGGTCGAGAAGAGCTCAGAAAGTCTTGGAACAGAAAGCGCAGAGGGTACAAGCTCAGATTACAAGACGTAGGAGTGACGTAGATTAATAGGGATGGAGGAGGGTGTAATCCTTAACTGGGAGCATCACCATTCTAGGAGATGAGTCCGTTGTTCTCTCACTGTGATTATTAAAGATTTTAACTGGTAAGACGCTCCTTTTGTTTGATCTTTTTGGTTTGGTTTGGTTTTTTGTTTTTTTTTAATTCAAAATTATAACAAGACATATTATCCAAAAACATATTATCCTTGTCCCCCCCAATTTTCCTCCCCCCCTCCCAAACAAAACCCACCAACCCCCCACCCCACCCTGACTTCCCTCAGTTCCAGTCTTTGGTTTCTCTAAGAATGCTGTTTTCTGAATGTTACAAAGTTGTATAGATCCTCAAACTATTTAGCTGATTATTATCAATAAAAAGTTTGTGAATATTTATTCAAAACCTGCCAAGGAGTCCAGTTCGCTTTGTTGCGTCTTCAGATACTTTGTAAAGGGTTCCCATTCATTCTTGAAGTTATCCTTGTCCCGTAGCTTATATGTCATTGTTTGATCTTTTGTTTACTGCCACGAGGGAGGAAGTCGATTCCCCGAAGCCTGACATCTGCGTACCTTTGGCCCCAACCTGCACTTGGCTCTCAGCTGTGGCTCCTAGAAGCTGTCAGCATGCAACAGTGGCCACATACCGGAAAACAGCGTTGACTGGCTGGCTAAACCAGGTGAGGGTAGCCAATGGGTCACAAACCCTCAGTGATTATTTTGTTTTTATATATGTTGGAAGCTGCCCAGAGTGGCTGGGGCAACCTAGTCAGATGGGTGGGGCATTATTATTATTATTATTATTATTATTATTGAATAGGACGTCCCTGTTTTCATCAGAGAAATGTGGGAGGGCATGCAAGCTGCAAATATTAACAGGAACTACAATCTGGCGAACCGAAAATGTGGGCCCTGGGGCAGCTACCCAAACATATCCTATTATCAATCTGGTCCTGGAGTTGCTGAGATGCTAAATATGGAAACTTTTATATGCATGTGTTTCCCCCGATCCTATTAGTAAAGGGTGGAAATGCATTGTTGGTGGGTACCTAAGCGTTTTTGTCATCCTTTACCAGCTCTCCCAAAATGCAAGCTAAGCATTTTCGCCTGGCATTTCTGATTAATACCATAACAAGCTCCAGTTAATAACAAGAGTCGGCAGGAGAAAATAATTCTAATTGCCATCTTGCCAGATAAATGCCCTCCTTGCTATTAATTGTGTGATGCAGATTTATATTTTGAAGGGTTCTTCGTTCCTCTTTTATAGTATTAAAAGTTGTGTGTGTGTGTGTGTTTTATCCTCCAAAGGATGTTTATCCCAGAGTAAAATTGGCAAGGTTAAACAGTAACCATAAAACGAAACCCAACCATGCCAGGGAATGAATTACATAATATATCACCCATCAATCCAGCTTTTCAAAAAATTGCAAATATTTCCCCCTCTTTATCATGGATGAGTATTTTATATGTGGCTTCTCTTTCCATGAAGGTAAAAATGACCTTGGGTATTAGAAAGCGAGGATATATTGAGTTGGTTAGAACCAACACCGTTCCATTTCATTTAGTCTCCACTAAAATTGCAAGGAGTGAAAATGGAGATTGAATTTATTTTACTATATATTGCCTCATTTGAACTTTAGTAAGGCATTAACCACCAAGGAAAACCCTCCCCACCCCCATCCCTCTTCCATAATCTCGTCTAGATGGCATGTTAAGGAAATTGCCTTGACTTTATTGATTCTCGGGTGTGAGGTACATTGTAACAGTCGGTGTGTTAAAGTGGAAAAATTTATGCTGTACTACACTTGCACAGCGAGGCAGCTCTTTGACCCTGTGGCTGTATCTCCCTTCACAGGAAACTGACATTTTAAAATTACAAATTAGTATGTTTTATCTAGGCATCAGGCCATCTGCTTTCCCTGGCCCCATTTTTAAAAAGTTGTATTGGATCAATCGGAGCCATTTCTGAAAGACAGAAGGCAGCCCTGGGCTTAGCAGACGGGGCTGGGAACCCAAGCTGGTTCTGGCTGTCATATTCAGCCAAACCATCATCGCTACAGCAATCTCTTCCCTGAAAACACATTTCTTAGGTACCAGTTTTAAATGGAAGCAAGTGTGGTGCATTTGGAGTGAGTCCTGTGGGGGCCAGCGCTTCGGTGAACTTCCTGCCCTCCTCCACCAGATTAGCTCCCGCTTAAAGACAGGGGGAAAAGAAAGCATGAACACACAGCTTTCTCAAGCGTTCTGGGAGAAAGTCAGATCCGGGAGAATTAATCTGAGCATCGTTTTTTAAAAAAACATAAAAATAAAAATAAAAATAAAAACAGCTGATGCACACATGCAGTTCTTTGTGTTTATCTTTGCCTTGTTGTTGTTTGTTGTTTCGTTGTTTAGTCGTGTCCGACTCTTTGTGACCCCATGGACCAGAGCACGCCAGGCACTCCTGTCTTCCACTGCCTCCCGCAGTTTGGTCAAACTCATGCTGGTAGCTTCAAGAATACCGTCCAACCATCTCGTCCTCTGTCGTCCCCTTCTCCTTGTGCCCTCCATCTTTCCCAACATCAGGGTCTTTTCCAGGGAGTCTTCTCTTCTCATGAGGTGGCCAAAGTATTGGAGCCTCAGCTTCAGGATCTGTCCTTCCAGTGAGCACTCAGGGCTGATTTCCCTAAGAATGGATAGGTTTGCAGTCCATGGGACTCTCAAGAGTCTCCTCCAGCACCATAATTCAAAAGCATCAATTCTTCCGTGTTTATATGCCTGTTGTTTTTGTCCATGGAGTTTTCTTGGCCTTACAAAGAAACAAAAACCACGAATGTTTAACTTAAAGTTGCAAAGGTGCTCTGGCTATTGGGAAGAGGTTGATGACGTCACAGTACCAGCCAATAGGTGCCTTCCACATTCAACCCCAAACCTGTTGTTTTTTTAAAGAGCTTGAGCAGAAATATTGCTGGGGGAAACAATATGTACTTGGGAATAAGACTGGAATAAAGTTAGGTGTAATTGGAGAACACTTAATAATGTTGATAATATTGGGGGGATGAATAGTTTTGTGGAGCCTTAAAGACTAATACATTTATTAATGATGATGATGATGATGATGATGATGATGATGCTTTATTTATTTCCTGCCCATCTGGCTGGATTTCCCCAGAAAGACTTGGGGTAGTATCCAGCTAACTTCTAATCAGAGTAGACCCATTGGGTCCTTGTGTGTCACTTCCATTAATTTCAATGGGTCTTCTTCAAGCAGAACTAAAGTTTGATACAATACTTAAGTTTACAAAGACCTCGGCCACATTCACGCCAGACACTTAAAGTGCCACGACACCTCTATAAACAGACATAGTTCCCCCCAAAGAAGAGTTTATTAAGTGAGCTGAGAATCCTCTTCCAGAGCCACAGTCCTCCAAATTCACTGGAAAGAAGGTTTGTTAAAGCACTTTGGAAATCATAGCTCTGGAAAGGGAATAGAGGCCTCTTAAAAACTCCAACGTACATAAAAACATAATAAAACATTAAACATTTAAAAACTTCCCTATACAAGGCCACCTTCAGATGGCTTCCAGAGGTTATATAGTTACTTATCTCCTTGGCTCGGGGGTCGCATAACTCCCTAGCCGCCAACATTTCTCTGATGAAATAAGGATGTTCTAAGGAAAAGCAGTGGCGCTGTAGGGACGCGGTGGCACTGTGGGTTAAACCACAGAGCCTAGGGCTTGCTGATCAGAAGGTCGGCGGTTCAAATCCCCGTGACGGGGTGAGCTCCCGTTGCTCGGTCCCTGCTCCTGCCAACCTAGCAGTTCGAAAGCACGTCAAAGTGCAAGTAGATAAATAGGTACCGCTCCAGCGGGAAGGTAAACGGCATTTCCGTGCACTGCTCTGGTTCGCCAGAAGCGGCTTTGTCATGCTGGGCACATGACCCGGAAGCTGCACGCTGGCTCCCTCGGCCAATAAAGCGAGATGAGAACCGCAACCCCAGAGTTGGTCACAACTGGACCTAACGGTCAGGGGTCCTTTTACCTTTACCTTTAAGGAAAAGCGGGACATTCAGGGATCGAATCAGAAACCAGGATGGCTTCTGTAATTCTAGGACTATCCCTGGCAGGCCCGTCTTACCCATTGAGGCTAGGGGCGCGGGGCACCGGGGCGCCATGTTCTGGAGAGCGCCAGGCGAGAGTCTGGGGAACACCAAATAAGTGCGCTGAGTGAGTGAGGGGGTGTGTGCTGCTCCCACTGAGCGTTGGCTCAGATTTTTTTCCCCTTTTAGCCTGCAGGTGCCAAATTCTGCGGGATGCCAGAAGGCCAAAAGGGAAAAAAAACCGAGCCGGCGCTTGCCAGGAGTGGCGCAAATGCCCTTGCTTGCTCTGTGCAGGCCCACTTGCTCACTCAGTGTGCTGCCTGCCATCGCATCCAGCCTCTGCTTCTTCCTCGCCAGAGGAGCCACCCTCCAGCCGCTGCCCGCCTCCTCCAGCCCTAAAAAAAGGTCAACTCTGGGAAAGGGGGGCGCCAGAGGGCGCCGGATATGCTTAAGACAGCCCTGGTCCCTGGAAAATAGCAACACTGGAAGGGTCTGCAGTGGAGACTGAGCTGTAGCCTCATGCAAATTTCACAGAGACTGCCATATATAGATGCATATCATTAAAATTTGCTAAATTTGCTGAATAACTACACAGCAAAAGCTGAGCACAGATTTACTCTGCAGTTTTTTCCCCCCTGACTGGCATGGCAAAGTGCCTCAAGATCTAATTTTTCTATTACTTAAGAGTTTTTTTTATTTCCCTTTCTTAAGATTAAGAAATGACGAGAAACACTACAGCTAGATTTCTTCATTTTCGTAGGCATGGGTTGATATTTCCCCCCTTCGTTTCCTCAAAATCTGGGTGACTTTGAAGGATAAAGAAACTGTCTTTGAGAATCGGGTCCATTCTGAGCTGTATTTCATGCAGCATTAGATCATGTTAATATTAGATATAATCCACTGCAAATCCTCTTAGTGTCCCTGGCACTGTAATCGTTGCTATAATTGCTCAGTGCTAAAAACACTTTTGTAGCTTTTCCTCCACTCAGACTGTCAGTCCCAATTAGACCAAGCTAAACTTTCTGAATCTGTAGTGGTTGTACTGAGAACTCAGCTTTTGTCTGTGGAATATGCAGTTTCTCCTAATGGGGTGTGAAGAATGACTGTGCCATTGCCTCATGCCAGCGGTTCTCACACTTTTCTTCTCTGGGCCACACTTTCAGAAAAAAGATTTGCTCGTGCCACACCAATTTTTTTATTGATAAGAGAGACATTGGAAAACAATATACAGTGGTACCTCGGGTTACATACGCTTCAGGTTACATATGCTTCAGGTTACAGACTCCGCTAACCCAGAAATAGTGCTTCAGGTTAAGAACTTTGCTTCAGGATAAGAACAGAAATCGGGCTCCAGCGGTGTGGCGGCAGCAGGAGGCCCCATTAGCTAAAGTGGTGCTTCAGGTTAAGAACAGTTTCAGGCTAAGAACAGACCTCCAGAACGAATTAAGTACTTAACCCGAGGTACCACTGTAGAGTCACGGAGTCCTCAGAGTGATTGACTTGGCATTGAAGTAAGCAAATATAATTTCAATCAACAAACTCAGGCTGAAATGGCTAACTTGTGGTGTAATCCAAGGTCGTCTTAAGCATATCCGGCGCCATGGTGCAAAGATCCCTCCGGCAACTCCAAATCAAGGGAGGGGGCGGTAGAAAATGTCCTCTGCCTCCCCCACTGCCCCGATCCCCAGCGTGGTTGCGGTGTTCAAGCAGGAAAACGTGCTGGCGGACATGTTCTCCAGCATAGGGGGGCCCAAGAAGGCAGCCCGGGAAGGCTGCGCGCCACCATTCGACAGGAAGCAGGAGGAGAACAACGACGGGAGCAGGGCCTTCTTTAGCAGATGCAGAGACTTGGGAAGGAAGCTGCATGCCCGCCAGCCATATAGTTGACGGGGTGCAGCTGGTGGGCGTGCAGGGAAAGGGGATTATTATTATTATTTTAGAGCCTCTGTAAAAACTGAGCGCTGTTTCCCACATGATCATTAACTTTCCCAGCACTTGATGAACTGTTCGCGAGAAGAGATCCCCCTGCTTTTAGAAACCATTGCATCTTTGAGGTGACATTTTGCATGCGACATTTGATCTGAGATGCAAGTTGCTGCTTGGTGCTGCGGTCGTCTAGTGACGAGCGCATGAACCTGAACTCCAGAGATTATGCAAGCAAACTTTCCTTGGCAACCCAGAGCCAATGCGCTGGCCTTGAACCTCAGGTTGATTGGCATCGTGGGTTTCAAGGGAATTCTGGCTGCTCCTTGTGTTTCCTCTATGGATAAGAATCTAGTTCATGAATAAGCGGGCAGCCAATTGCCTTGGGAATTGTTCTGTATAATAGAAGGCCATCAGCTTCTCTCTGTGTTCCTTTGACAGCCATTCATCTTCCCATGCACCTCATCCCTCTTGGTTTTGACAAAGGCCTTGCTGCAGTAGACTGGAATGCTATCAGTGTATGCACTGACACCTCATCTGAAACTGAGATTTGTAGAAAGGTTACAAGAGGTCACCGGGAGAACAGAACTAAGGATTCTAAAATTGCTGCCTGAACGAACAGCATCCTAATCCTACCATTACCCCTCTGCCAACCTTGCAATGAACAGATTTTTAATGGAATGGGAGGGGGGATCAGTCTCAAATATACATTAATAACAGTGTAATCCATGCATTTTCCAATGTTAGAGTAACAGAAAATGCAAAATATTTGAAGAAAAGAACTATATCTTTTCTTTGAGGAGGGAGGAAATGCATTGAAGGACGCTAAGAGGCCAGAATTATGGGACAGCGGTAAACATCTGCAAAGTCCCCCCAATGGAGTTCTGTTTCATACAAATCAAATATCTCAATGTACCAGGAAAAATGGCTCAAAAGATGGATTTCAATAATGCTCCACTTCAGGACATTAGTAAACCAAGGAGATGTGTGTGCCTGTGTGTGGAACTTTAGCGGAAAGTTTGTCTTTAAAGAAAACCCTATAGCTAACCTCATGGAAAGGGAGGGTTAGAGATAAAGCGCTGTGATAAAGGAGAATTATTTTCTCTTCAGATGTACAGTACAATGTCAAATCAGATTCATTTCTGTGCTTCAACTTTTGCAAATGAGAGGAAGCCGTCTCTAAAACTATTTCTGTTTTCAAGGTCAATAAGCAAAGAGCGAGTCCTCGTTCTTTGGAGATAGCGTCCAGTCACATTCAGCAACTCCCTTGTCAGCCAGCTGTTATCTACACAGCCCACTTCTCGTGTTTGATGTGCTACTGGTTTCTTGTCACTAGAGCGCGAGATATTTTCATCCTTCCTTTAGCAGGCACCCTTAACATTCCACATTTTCCAACGCAGAAATCTCCATCCATGTCCTTAAAGTGGCAATTGCCTTGGGAAAGGAAACATAGAGAGCTCTTCAAAAAAAAATTAAATTATCGCCATAGTAATGTGTGACACAAATACTCCGGCATCTGGTCTCGCTGACCAAGAATGGCAATTTGCATGTTTTTATTAGAAATTAAATGTCTAGTGAGAGATGAACTGTGTGCTCTCAGGAGACCAGAGTATCAAGTCCCTGGCCTCGAAATTTTGGAGTGTTTCTGAGTAGCAAACCTACAGACCAGACTTACTAAGGTACAATTAGAAGTTGTTGTTGCTGATCTTGTTCTCGGAGTTATTACATCTCCTTTTGTGGGAGCCAGTTTGCTTCGATTCCATCTGGGCTCTGCAATTAAAGCTGAAGCAATTGCTTTTTGCTAGTCATTAGTGGTGACTAAATTAGTGTTTGCCTACATCCAGTTATGGTAGGAGACTGTAAGGGTGTGGACCGAGCGAGGCTGGGATTAGGCAATTTTGAAGTAATGAAAGTACTGACAGCCTTATAACTTGGTGGCAACTTCTCTCAGCAACAGAATTCACAGTGCAATGCTATGCATGTTTCCTCAGAGGTTCAGTGCAGGCTCACTCACTATATTGTTTTCTGCCTTTTAAATTTAGTATATTTTAAAGCTTCTCAACCGAGTTTGTTCTTTTTGTGGCTTTGTCTGGTATTATCATCTGGCTTCCCTTTGTCCTCGCAAGCGAAAAGCACTTGGATACTGAAATCAAAAATAAAAGCTAAACAATTAATTGGCCACTTGTTCATTGCAGCCAGATTGACATTTCCCAAACACTGGAGAGACTTGTAATGTGTGCCATTGGACCACAGGTGTGATATTTTGCCCTCATGGAAATAGTGACTCAAAATGATATTTCTTTGAGGTATTTTTTAAGAAATCAAATAAATTTGTTTTGACTTGGCACGCACTTATTTTTTATGTTAGCAGTAAGGGCCACAATAAAAATCCACCATCCTATTATAGAATTTGGAATGAATGGCACTGTGTTGGTTTTTTTATTTACACACACACACAACGTTTTTGTGGCCCATAGACCCAAAATACACAGTACATTTTTAAAATTTACATTGTTGCTGTTGTTTTAAGTTCATTTTTGCATTATTCCCTTGTATTGTTTTTAATATTGTTGCAACCTGCTCTGGGACCTTATTGTGGAGGGCAGGTAAGAAACCCATGATATAATTATAATAATAAAAACAAGAAGAAGAAATCCAAATAAATAAAAATGATAGGAAAAAACAATATGTGACCCAGGGATGAACTGCCCCATTTCTTCATGGACTTTAGAAAGTATAAACATGAAATGTGGGCTGCCATTCCCCCACCCACCCACAAAACAGATAGATGATAGATGATAGATGATAGATGATAGATGATAGATGATAGATGATAGATGATAGATAGATAGATAGATGATAGATAGATAGATAGAGTGGTGCCTCGCAAGACGAAAAGAATCCGTTCTGTGATTCTCTTTGTCTAGCGGTTTTTTCGTCTTGCAAAGCAAGCCCATTGAAGGATTAGCGGATTAGCGCTATTAGCGGCTTTTAGCGGCTCATCTGCTGATCGGATCAGCTGATAAGCGGCTTAGCGGCTTAGAAAAAAGGGGGGGGGGAACCAGCAGGAACTTGCAAGACATTGTCGTCTTGCGAAGCAAGCCCATAGGAGATTCGTTTTGTGAAGCACCTCCAAAACGGAAAACTCTTTCGTCTAGCGAGTTTTCCGTCTTGCAAGGCATTCATCTTGCGGGGCACCACTGTAGATAGATGATAGATAGATATAGATAACATAGCCATGTGATTAATTGCTTTACATTAAAAGCAAATGGCTGGGAATTTAGACAACAAAACCACCAAGTACAGTGGTACCTTGGTTCTCAAACGCCTTGGTTCCCAAACGCCCCAAACCTGGAAGTAAGTATTCTGGTTTTCGGATGCTTTTCGGAAGCCGAAAAGTTGGCTATTGTTTCCAGGATGCCTGCACCAATCAGAAGCTGCACCTTGGTTTTTGAACATTTCAGAAGTCAAATGGACTTCCAGAACAGATTAAGTTTGGTGCTTTTGTTTTTGCTATTTATTTTGCGTTTTTGTTTTTGAGGCTTTTTCGGTTCATTTGTTTTTGTAACTGTGGGGAACCCAGTTCAGCTACTGATTGATTGATTGATTGATTGATTGATTGAGTGATTATTTGTGGGACTGCAGAAATAGATAAAGGACCCCCATCCAAACAAGGACTATCATTAGTGCATCTAAGAAAATAATAATAATTTTAATTTTTATCATCTACAATGCTGCCTTATTTATTTTTTATTACAGTACATTGATTATTACTTTCATTTTATGGATCAGTGGTCTCGCTAGATAGTAAAATTCATGTTAAATTGCTGTTTTAGGGGTTGTTTTTAAAAGTCTGGAACGCATAAATCCATTTTGCATTACTTTCTACAGGAAAACAAGCCTTGTTTTTAGAACGCTTTGGTTTTGAAACGGACTTCCAGAACGGATTAAGTTTGAGAACCAAGGTACCGCTGTATATTTAAAAGGTTTAAAGGTTGCGTTAAGGTGTTACAGAGCTTTTAAAAATAATAATAATAATGAAAACAATCCAGCTTTATAGCATAACTTAGCATTTTTTAAATTAAAATGGAAAGATAAAAGGTATAGGGCAATGTTGAAAGATAGGGCTGATTCCCAGACCATCCACTGGCCGGATTTAGAAGGCAATTGGACCGGATCCAGCCCCTGGGTCTTAGTTTGCCTACCCATGGTCTAATGCTATGCAAGAGAATGAACTTCTACACAAGCCAGATCATAAGAATGGTTGCACCCAGAATCCAATCTGTAAGGGTCTAGACCAGTGGCATAGCGTGGGTTGTCAGCACCCAGGGCAAGGCAAGTAATTTGCGCCCCCTAACCCATGGATTTGCGCCCCCTAACCCGTGGATTTGCGCCCCCTAACCCTAACCCCCAGATGTTGCGGCCGGTGCGGCTGCCCCCCCCTGCACCCCCCACGCTACGCCACTGGTCTAGACGCTCAAAAACAGATTGGAAAGTTGCCACATTACAACCCAAAGAGCCTCCAGCATGAAACTGCTAAGCTGGACTTTATTGGAAGATCGGATCCTATCGGACTTGGTCTCTATAAGGAATGGGAGCGGCTAGCTTTTTGTAGAAAGTAATTGCCTCTCATTAGGTGTTTTAAGGACACTATTCATCTTGATCTGCCAATTTAATACGAGTGAGAAGACTACTGCACCCACTCTGATTGGATTTTTAAAATGCTTTTGAATGGATCTTTCATTCCACTGTGCTTTGCATAATAACATGGCACACCTTATTTCTTGCCTATCCTACTCTCTCTCTCTCTGACCAACTGAGAAGAACATTTTGTGTATCTGATGAAATCAGCTTTAGCCACCAAAGCTTTTCAGATGTAGGTGTCACCAGACCCTTTTGCATTTTCATTTTTAAAGTTGTCCCGTTCCACTCTAAAAGTTTTTAACGTGACTTGGTGGCTCTCTGGACCACCAAGGCCAATTTGGCAATATATGTTGTTGAAAAGGAGCCCTTGAACCAGCCTTTTTATGGAACGAGAAGTGAGGTATCCGTTCTCCTACGTGTGGAATTGATGAGCTTTCATTCACCGCAGGCCAAAAAGCCCTCAGCCATGTCTCCAGCACTTTGTTTCAGAGGTATCTGACATCCTAACCTAAAGGGATTTCGGGACTGAGTGTCAGAGACATAACTATTCTTGTTTCTTCAACGGATTCTCTAAATAGGTTTTGTGGATGGTTGTAGTTTTAATCCAGTACGGTATTGACCAGTTTCCACCAGCACCGTGATGTTGCTTAGCAACAACCTTTTCCTCTTTCGATCTGTTCCCACCCCCCCCACCCCCGCCATATGTTTGTAAAGACTAAAAAAAGAGAAACAAAATGGGAAAAGAAGGTTGCCATTCTATAATATATTCATTAGAATATCACTAAATACAGGGCCTCCGAAGTAAAATTAATTTTTGTTTTTGTTTTTTACCGTTTTTATTTATTTTCATGGTGCAGAAGATAAATTTTGTTACAACAGTAAGCAACAAGTAACTTGTCCTGATAACATAAAACACTTTTATCATGCCATCAATAATGGCAGTCCCTACTTGAGAGACCTCAGAATCTAAATTCTGAGCGAAGCTGTGGTGTGGGGAAGAGTATCCGATTTCAACTGGAGAAACTGTGGTACAAAACCCCTCCTTCGTCCTGAAGTTCACTGGCTGCTTTTGGTCAGTAAACTACTGTATTTTTCACTCTATAACACGCACCCGACCATAACACGCACGTAGTTTTTAGAGGAGGAAAACAAGAAAAAAAAATTCTAAATGAAACAGTGGATGTATGATTTTTGTGGTTCATGCTGCGGCCACAGACATGTGATCTGACAGTGAGTTTGGGGTAGCCCAATGCAAAAATCCTGAGGATCCATGTGGATCCATGCTTTATAACCACATTTTAAGTGGGGAGGGAAGGAAAAGCACTCAAGGGACAAGGAGCACGCGTGGGGTGGGTGGAGAAGGATGCTGCTAATAATGCAGAAGAGGGATTTAAGGGGAGAAGGAGCACGTGTGGGGTGGGTGGAGAAGGATGCTGCTAATAATGAAGAAGAGGGGTATAAGGGGAGATGGCTCCTCTCCTCTCCCAATTTGCTCCTTTAAAGCGAGCAGGCTCTGCTTTTCTCCCTCCTCCCCACTCATCCCCGGCAGTGGCTCTTCTCCCGCTTTGCTGTTTCAAAGCGAGCCACAGAGGAGGGAAGGAAGGGGAACCATGGATCCTCTGCTCACGACTGCAGCAGATCCCCCCTGCCACCCGTAGGCATTCCCTCCATAACACGCACAGACATTTCCCCTTACTTTCTAGGAGGAAAAAAGTGAGTGTTATGGTGCAAAAAATACGGTATTTCTCACCATAGCCTACTTCACAGGGTTGGTGTGAGGATAAAATAACCCCAGTGTACATCTTTTTCAAGAAATTGCACTGCACAAATGTGATAAATAAATATATTGTTGTTGTTTAGTCGTTTAGTCGTGTCCGACTCTTCGTGACCCCATGGACCAGAGCACACCAGGCACTCCTGTCTTCCACTGCCTCCCGCAGCTTGGTCAAACTCATGCTGGTAGCTTCAAGAATACCGTCCAACCATCTCGTCCTCTGTCGTCCCCTTCTCCTTGTGCCCTCCATCTTTCCCAACATCAGGGTCTTTTCCAGGGAGTCTTCTCTTCTCATGAGGTGGCCAAAGTATTGGAGCCTCAGCTTCAGGATCTGTCCTTCCAGTGAGCACTCAGGGCTGATTTCCTTCAGAATGGAGAGGTTTGATCTTCTTGCAGTCCATGGGACTCTCAAGAGTCTCCTCCAGCACCATAATGCAAAAGCATCAATTCTTCGGCGATCAGCCTTGTTTATGGTCCAGCTCTCACTTCCATACATCACTACTGGGGAAACCATAGCTTTAACTATACAGACCTTTGTTGGCAAGGTGATGTCTATAAATAAACTATAAATAAATATATAGTTTGGCGTAAATGTGTTAGCTGTAGCTTTCAGAGAAGAATCCTTGACACATAGATCTCAACTTGTTTACAAATGTTCTGTTTATCTGAATACTGTGTGCAAATAATAATAATAATAATAATAATAATAATAATAATAATAATTTACTTATACCCTGCGCATCTGGCCAGGCCTCCCCAGCCACTCTGGGCGGCTTCCAACAGGATATTAAAACACAACAAAACATCAAACATTAAAAACTTCCCACAAATATTTCTGAGATATGATAACATTTCTGGGAATACGGAATACTTTCAATATTCACAAACTAGGCACAGACCACGGGGCAATTGGTATTTCACTGCTGGTTCTAAACCTTGTTTTGGTGTATTTAGCTATTTTTTTTTAACAAGTTTCTTTTTTATTATTTGTATTTTATCATGATATTTTGAAAATGTTGTAAGTGGAGCTATCGCAAGCACTATATTGCCCAACAATACGGACTGTTGGGAGAGAGGTTTTTGTGTGGGAGTCAGAGAAGTATTCTCTTCCACTATTTCATCTGAGACCTCAACCAAGCCTTGTAGGATCACCAGGAAGTATTTTAACATTAAGGTAAAGGTAAAGGTACCCCTGCCCGAACGGGCCAGTCTTGACAGACTGTGGGGTTTGTGCGCCCATCTCACATTTATTGGCCGGGGGCCAGCGCTGTCCGGGGACACTTCCGGGTCACGTGGCCAGCGTGACATCGCTGCTCTGGCGAGCCAGAGCCGCACACGGAACGCCGTTTACCTTCCCGCTGGTAAGCGGTACCTATTTATCTACTTGCACCCGGGGGTGTGGTCACACATAACTTGCCAGCTCCATGTTAGTATATAGATTTTTGTAGAATATGGGCTTGAATCAAACATGAGTCATATTATTATTCATTAGGACTAGTCACCTGCATGAAATTATTTGCAGAGTCAAACCTGAAAGATTTATGCGATCTAAAGAGTATTTGTAGAGTCAAACCCAATGGAAGTATCCATTTATTTCCCCCCCGCCATTGAAAAGGGGGAGACAACTGGGAATATGTATAATTTATTTGCCTGAGTCATTGTGTGTGTGTGTGTGTGTGTGTGTGTGTATCACCTGATTATATGCTTGATTCCGTTTGAAGGATGCAATTCACACTCCCAGTAGATATTTTGACTTCAATAGAAATGATGAGAAACTCACTGGAAGAGGACCCTGATCTACTCTCCTTTCTTGGTTCCATGGATTCTCAATTCCTTGGTACAAAACTAGGGAAGAAAGAATTAAATCATAGAATTGTGGCGTTGGAAAGGACCCCAAGGGTCATCTAGTCCAACCCCCTGGAATGCAGGAATCTCAGCTAAAGCATCCATGACAGATGGCTATCCAACTTCTGCTTAAAAACCTCCTAGGAAGAACAGTCCACCACCTTCAGAGGTGAAACTGTTGAACAGCTTCTACCACCAGTGAGTTCTTCCTAATATTTAGTTGGAACAGCAACAAATCCAACAGCAGTTAATTTTGGGAAGATGTAATTCTTCTGTCCAACTCCCTAGACCATTTGTTCATACATCAATGGCATAGCCATTATTATTATTATTATTATTATTATTATTATTATTATTATTATTATTTCGTCCATCTGGCTGGGTTTCTCCAGCCACTCTGGGCGGCTCCCAACAAAATACAGTGGTACCTCGGGTTACATACGCTTCAGGTTACATATGCTTCAGGTTACAGACTCCGCTAACCCAGAAATAGTACCTCAGGTTAAGAACTTTGCTTCAGGATGAGAACAGAAATCGTGCTCTGGCGGCATGGCGGCAGCAGGAGGCCCCATTAGCTAAAGTGGTGCTTCAGGTTAAGAACAGTTTCAGGTTAAGAACGGACCTCCGGAACAAATTAACTACTTAACCCGAGGTACCACTGTATTAAAAACACAATAAAACATCAACCTTCACAAACTTCCCTGTACAGGGCTGTCTTCAGATGTCTTATAAAGTCATCTATTTATCTATTTTACATCTGATGGGAGGGCGTTCCACAGGGCAGGCGCCACCACCGAGAAGGCCCTCTGCCTCGTTCCCTGTAACTTCACTTCTCACAGTGGGGGAACCTACAGAAGGCCCTCGGAGCTGGACCTCAGTGTCCGGGCTGAACAATCGGGATAGAGAAGCTCCTTCAAGTATACTGGGTTGAGGCCGTTTAGGGCTTTAAAGGTCAGCACCAACACTTTGAATTGTGCTTGGACACAGTTGTCCAACACAGTTCTGCAGCTTGTACTTTCATCCATATCCCAATTAATCAAAATCCTACAATATCTAGGGTTGGGGGGTCCTCCCCCAAAATACTATAACAATAATAATGTGTCTGCCTTTGCAGTCTTCTCCTCACTTCTCAATAAACTGTTATAAGAATTCTAATGTCTCAAATAGAAAATAAATGTTCATAAATGTACAAGGCAAACACATACATAAGGATATAAGCCACGTGTCTGAAATAGTACAGGAGAGCAATCCTGAAGCCATTTTGACTCCCCCAGTGACCTCAAATATTCCTCTGCATTAAGGGATGAAAATGGGGAATGACTTCTCATTGTCTTTTTGCTTTCAAATCCTGTCTTAAGGGGCATATCTGTGTATGAAGAGGGTGAGCGTGTGACCTGGATTCAGGAACTAAAGTATTTACCATCACAAAAGAATGGCTGCTCAGGTAATGCAATCAGTGACCATTAATTCTTTTTCTTTAGCGATCACTAGTAGCCGAGTAAGATTGTCTTCCGTAAACACGGTTTTAACAATGAGTCCGTAAGTGACTGTGGAGGCCAATTCTCGATCCACACGTCTTTCCACAGTGGGGACATTGGTTTCCGGGCAGGAGTTGGATCACAATGTGGATTTGCCAAGCGTGCCTTCCTCCTAGGACCTTTCTCCCTCGTGTCCTGAGTTCGAGTGTCTTCAAAGCCCATGACACCTTTGCGAGTGCTGCTTTTTCCCGATGGAAGTGCAGAGTGTTTGAGGACCAGGACATTCACAGGGAAACCAAAATGCTTGTTTACAAAGTGACCATTAACAGATATCCTGGTAAACAAGATTTTTGATGTAGACCGCCCCCTTCTGTGATGTATGTATGATGTTTTAGGAGGGTGGTCTTGGGCTACAAGGCGGGCAATTTCAAAAGTCTATATAAGGGCTTACGCACCATTATTCTGGGTTCCTCCTCCCTCCTGAGTGTGGTGAGTGAGGACCCTGTTGCAACAGTTTAATAAAGATCAGGCTTACTAGCTGCTTTGCTTCTCACTACAGTGGTGCCTCGCAAGACAAAAAGAATCCGTTCTGTGATTCTCTTCGTCTAGCGGTTTTTTCGTCTTGCGAAGCAAGCCCATTGACGGATTAGCGGATTAGCGCTATTAGCGGCTTTTAGCGGCTTACGGATCAGCTGATAAGCGGCTTAGCGGCTTAGAAAAAGGGGGGGAAACCACAGGAACTCGCAAGACATTTTCGTCTTGCGAAGCAAGCCCATAGGAGATTCGTTTTGCGAAGCACCTCCAAAACGGAAAACTCTTTCGTCTAGCGAGTTTTCCGTCTTGCGAGGCGTTCATCTTGCGGGGCACCACTGTATTCTCTAGTTGGCCTCTGTTATTTTTTCCTACTGATAGGGAACCCACTTAAGGACTCTATACAGGCTCTTGGATACCCCATAAGGGAAAAGGAGCAGGTTTTTTTTCTTCCCAGCAGTGGCAAATGAAGGAAATTTCAGTTAGCCCTTTAAAGGAAAAGAACGACGATTCCCCTGCTGCAAAGTCTTGCTGTTTAGTATTTCCTTTTCTTTTTGTTTATGCTTTTTAACAAACTGTGGGTTGCATGGATCTAAAATCTAGCACTTCAATGAGTCCTGTTGATTTCAATGGGGAAGTTAAGCATTAGCTCAAATCTCTGCAATTGACTTAAAGGTGTTTTGCGTTGGTTAGATATAAACAACTAGCGTTATTTTTATTTTTATTGGAATTGCTTTGTTACTTTCAGCAAAATTGTTACACGGCTGGTTTTATTCTAGATTTCATTCACGCGGCCCAGAAAAATCTTGTTTGACGATAGGCCTGCTTGAAATAAATAAATAAGCCATATCCTTAGTTGCTCTTTTCAGTTTTCAAAGCTCAGGACTTCTCTCTCCAATGCTGGAACACACAATTCCCATGACGTAAGTGTTTTATTTTTATTTTTAGTCGAAGGAACGCTATTTAGAGAGTACAGGGGGCAATCACCTCACCCACACACCCGCAATTTTTCTCCCTTCCAGGAAAAGCTTCATCGGCTAGATTTCTGGAAGTGGAGCTGCTGCAAAAGGCATTGGAGCAGTTAAAAAAACAGGTGACAACAATAAGAAGTACTTCCCCACCTTAAAAAAAAACACAAATTTATACCATTGGTATGCATACCTCAGTGCTTTGGCCCATTTAACTGACAATAGCAATATTTTCAGTATGTAAAACCTGGGGCATCTGTTATGGATGCTTTAGCTGAGATTCCTACATTGCAGGGAGCTGGACTAAATTACTCGGGTCCCTTCCAACTCTGCAATTCTATGATCATATGTGTAAGTTGCTACCTGCTGCCTGTATGTCCCAGGCCAGTAGTTGTCAAAATCATCAACAAAAAAGAACTAGAAAGGCTGGAAATAATTTATTTCCGTATTAACTTTGAATATCTCAAAAAATGGGCTTGTAAGTCTTGCCGACAGTGGCTCAGGATCTGGGTTAGTGCTAAAACCCCTTCCAATAAGGTCCCAAATCAACAGTTTTGAGTCATTTCCACTGTTTTACAAAGGGTTTCTTCTTCTTCCCAGCATGCAATGGGAAAGTGTGAAAAAGCCTGAAGTATGTAGGAGTCTGGAGGAGGGAACAGCAGCTTGTAGATTTGAGAAGGTGATGATAAGATCTTAGGAATATTTAAGATTTAACACTGAATATTTTGTTGGTGTTTAATTCCAAGTCGTTTTGCAAAAGTAAGTTTTCACGCTCAGGCACAAGCTGCATATGGTTCCGGCAGACACGGGTATTGAAATACGGTTCCATTTGTTCCATTCAAATGCCAAACGTGTGTGTACAACAGACTTAAGTATCCAAATGGGACAGGGAATGGAAGTTTTCGTCTTGTGGCCTCTGGGGTGTCGGCAGGCAGGTAAGACAGGCAACATGCCTACCAGGAGAGTCTGGTTCATGGGAGTTTGGGTTTTTCAAGCAGATAATATGATGGCGAGCATATTGTTGGGGATTAACTGTGTACCTTTTTAATTAAAAAAGGGTTTTCCCTTGCAACTACCTCATCATTTTCATACCCTCCAACATTCTGCCAATGAAAATAGGGAAGTCTATTCAATAATAATATCTTCTGCCAACCTAACAGTTTAAAAGCATATCAGTGCAAGTAGCTAAGTAGGTACCGCTGTGGCAGGAAGGTAAACAGTGTTTCCGTACGCTCTGGCCTCCGTTGTGCCAGAAGCGGTTTAGTCTTGCTGGCCACATGACCCGGAAAGCTGTCTGTGGACAAATGCTGGCTCCTTCGGTCTGAAGCAAGATGAGCACTGCAACCCCATAGTCGCCATTGACTTGACTTAACCGTACAGGGTTCCTTTACAATAATAATAATAATAATAATAATAATAATAATAATAATAATAATACAGTGGTACCTTGGTTTGCATACGTCTTGGTTTGCATAAGTTTTGGATTACAAACATGTCAAATCCGGATGTGCGTGTCCTGGTTTGCAACCTTTTTTTCGATTTCAACCCCTTTTTTTGTATTACGAACAATTTTTTTTTTTTTGAGGCCCCATTGGCGAAAGTGCACCTTGGGTTACAACCTGTTTCGGTTTACAAGCGGACCTCCCGAATGGATTATGATTGTAAACCAAGGTACCACTGGAAGAAGAAGAAGAAGAAGAAGAAGAAGAAGAAGAAGAAGAAGAAGAATTCTATTATTTATACCTCACCCACCAGACTGGGTCGCCCCAGTCACTCTAGGTGGCTTCCACAATAAAACATTAAAAAACTTCCCTACACAGGGCTGCCTTCAGATGTCTTCTAAAGGTTGTATAGTTACTTATCTCCTTGGCTCAGGGGTTGCATAACTCCATCCCCTTCCGTACATATACATCTTCCAACATATATAAAAACATAATAAAACATTCAACATTTTAAAAAAACTTCTGATGGCTCAGGGGTTGGATAACTCCATACCCTCCAACATTTCTCTGATGAAAGTAGGGACGTCCTAAGGAAAAACGGGACATTCTGGGATCATATCAGAAACTAGGGCTTCTGTAAATCCAGGACTCTCCCTGGAAAATAGGAACACTTGCAGGGTCTGTCATGGTCTTCTTTGTAAGTGGTAAGTGGCTAAGTAGCGTACCGTAAGTGGTTGAAGAAAAGTACCATCAGCAGCGACAGACAAATTCTGACCATGCTATCCTCTATGATATTTGTATTTAGTGCATCTATAGACTGCTTTGTATTTCAAACAAAATTGGTAAGCAGTTTACAACATCCTCAAATACAAAAAAAAATAATATATACAGTAAAAATTCCACATTTTAGAGCAGGGCACATAACAATTATATGATACCCTCTTAAACCTCAATATAAATGGAAACTAGCACATGGGGAACATAATAAATGGTAGCAGATCCAAAATCTAGAAACCCAGTAGAGAGAACCAGCTCTACCCACCAATTATACAAGCCTGTATTTATAGACAGCAAGAACACTCTCATTTCTGCTGCTCCCTCTCCAAATTAAGCAGATTTTAAAAATTATATAAGATAGTTTTAGGTCATATTTTAGGAGCAATCTCCCGCAAGGCAGCTTCCACCAAATGAAATGCAAAATGTGTACTTATCATTTATATTAAACATAAAACAGAAATCAGCAATAAAACGATGCGAAATGAGCAGAATCATTAGCAATAACAACACCCAGCCCAGCATATTAACAAGAAAAATCAATTCAAAGCAGTTTTGGTACAAAGGGTTCTCTGTATGTATTGTGCCTTGTCTTCCTCCTAGATCTCCCTATCTGACTGTTTCTTCTCTGCACAGAGTTTCACTGATAACTTCATCTGGTCATCCATTTGTTTGTCTGATTCCATCTATCAGAATCCACATGGTGTGAGAAGAGAATATTCTGCTTTCTAGGCATAGCTGTCAACTTACAGATTTGAAAATAAGGGACCAGCAGCCTTGAAAAGAAGGGACCAGCAGCCAAAAGAAGGGACTTGCAGCCTCACCTGTTCCAGGCACTCCAGTCTTCCTGTCCTCCTGCAGTCTGGTCAAACTCATGCTGGTAGCTTCGAGAACACTGTCCAACCAACTTTGTAACCAGAGGTTCAACTGAATAGAATCTGAATCACATGCACCACAAGGCCTATGCAGTCTCAACTTAAGATGGCTCCCCGGTCTGGCTTTGCACTGCAAAGTTTGCAGCAGCACGTGCAACAAAATGGCGTCCAGCATTCAAAAACCCCCTCAGCTTGCATTAACTAGCCACACACAAGGCATGCAAGCTCCACCCCCCAGTCGTTCTTAGACTTCTTATTGGGTGAGCAACACAGCCAAGCAACACAGTTGGAGCCTCCCGCCTCCCTGGCCGGCAGGGAGGGAGGGAGAGGAGCTGCTTCCTTTGAAATATAAGGGGCATCATTGAAGGGACATTTAAGGGACATCTATCAATAAGGGACAGCAGCGGGACATGGCGCTGGAATAAGGGACTGTCCCTTCAAATAAGGGACACTTGACAGCTATGTTTCTAGGGCTGCTTTTAAAGCCCTAGGACCAGGTTACTGGAAACACCGCCTTCCCCTATATGTATCTACTGGACTTTAAGACCTTCTTCGGAGTCCCTGTTTTGACTGCGTCTGCCAAGTGAAGTGAAGTCAGTAAGATAACCATGAGGTTGGGGGTCTTTTTAGTGGTGGCAACTGGGTGTGGAACAGACTTGCCAGAAAGATTCACTTGGCACTTTCTTTGCGGTCTTTCAACCCCTGGTGCAGATCATTTTGTTTTTCCAGGCCTTGTAAATATATTGTGGTCTGGCCACGATACCTTTTAAATTCTGTGTCTTGATTGCTTTTCGTTTTCAATAGCTTTTCTTGTCTATACTGCATTTTAAATGTTGCATTTGTTTTATGAGCCACCTTGAGAACTTGCGTTACGGAGCAGCAATATAAATTTAGTTCATAACGAAATAAACCCGGTGAGAATACTTCTGTTGAAAATTACAGGATGTGTATTGTGTGTTGTAGAAACCTGTTCTGTGTCCTGTTTCCACTTTTCCCCTTCAGCAACCGAGGCTCTTATCATTTTGCCAGAGGTTCTCATTAATCTTTCTCCTTCTCCATTTGCTTTGGTTCAGTGAGTTGTAATTTTCCTGTGAGCAAATCCTCCGTAATCTGCAAACAGTTCTAATTCCAGTCATTGCAAAGGCAATCCGCTGCCTGTTTTGAGTGTGTCTGGGATTCCAGAAGATGTGTCACCTGACTTGGGGACATCTGCTTTTGCATATGTGGATTTCACAATGTCCACCAGAAATCCCCAACCATGACAGCAAGCAGGAAATCCAACAGAAAAGACTCACAAAACTCTGCAAACATTTCTGACCGTGGTCTTGGAATAATGTAATCATACTGAAGGGGTCCACAACTATATGAAGCATAGCAGTGAAATGAGGCAGACATCCTTTTGAACAACAGGGCACCCCGATTTAGAAAAGGTGTGCAGGTTTCTGGTTTGATCCCAGAATGTCCCACTTTTCCTTAAAGGTAAAGGGACCCCTGACCATTAGGTCCAATCGCGGACGACTCTGGGGTTGCAGCGCTCATCTCGCTTTATTGGCCGAGGGAGCCGGCATACAGCTTCTGGGTCATATGGCCAGCATGACTAAGCCGCTTCTGGCGAACCAGAGCAACACACGGAAATGCCGTTTACCTTCCCGCCGGAGCGGTACCTATTTATCTACTTGCACTTTGATGTGCTTTCGAACTGCTAGGTTGGCAGGAGCTGGGACCGAGCAACGGGAGCTCACCCCGTCATGGGGATTCGAACCGCCGACCTTCTGATTGGCAAGCCCTAGGCTTTGGTTTAACCCACAGCGCCACCCACGCCCCTTCACTTTTCCTTAGGATGTCCCTATTTTCATTGGAGAAATGTTGGAGGGTATGGAGTTATCCGACCCCCAAGCCGTCTGAAGTCAATCCTGTATAGGGAAGGGTTTTTTATGTTTATTGTTTTATTACGTTTTTATATATGTTGGAAGCTGCCCAGAGTGGCTGGGGCAACTCGGCCAGATGTGTGGCACGCACACAAAAGCTTATACACACACACGTGTCTTCTACATAATAAAAATTTTGGTCTCATTAACAAGCCCCTTTTCAGCTTTGCATTTATTAAACAGAAATTGTAATCTGTTAATAAAAATGATAGAAATGGTGTTAGTTAACAACAAAGCCTCACCTCAAGGAGGGGAGGAGTTGTGACTGGGAGCCGTTTCTCACGTTGGCAGGGGACGTTCCACCTCCTGCCCAGCTGCTCCTGCTGCTGCGCCACACCCCCAAGTGGCCAGCTAATCGGCTGGAGGCTTGGGGGCGGGGTTTAGCTGCTCAAACGCGGCCGCAGCAGCGTTTCCCAGCCATTGTGCTGCTGCTTCTCGTCAGATCTATACCGTGTCCATGTGTCTTTCTTATCCTCAAGCGGGTGGCAGGTCCTCGAATCACAACTGAATGTTTCACCAAACGAAATGCAAAATGATTCAGGTAGGTAGTCGTGTTGGTCTGACGCATTATATATAACAAGAAGCCGAAAACACCAGCCTGAAGATGACGAGTGAGACCTCGTCGAAACGTCGCACAGACACCCCGACTCTTACACGGGAAGACACCCGAAGACACCAAAACCTGCATTCCTGTACCCGTGAAAATCTACGAAAGCAAATATCTCACCTCTACGGGGAGGAAACCTTCCAGCTCTGTTCCAGTAACAAGAAGCCGAAAGCACCAGCCTGAAGATGACGAGTGAGACCTCGTCGAAACGTCGCCCAGACACCCCGACTCTTACACGGGAAGACACCCGAAGACACCAAAACCTGCATATATATATATATATATATATATATATATATATATATATATATATATATAGACTGTGTCAGACCAACACGGCTACCTACCTGAATCTAGTAAAATTATTGTTATGAACTGGGACGTCCCTATTTTCATCAGAGAAATGTTGGAGGGTATGTGGTATGTAAGAATCAAAACAATCAATTTTACTATTTATATTTCTCTAAAGGGAGAAATATTATTTCTTTTCCTCCATTCAATTCAATACTGAACAGGACTCATTATTTTACACGAGTTGCGACTGCACTCGGAGGCTGCCTTTCTCTCTGCTGCAAATGCTATGCTGCCTGCGGTTTTGAATTTGAGATTGGAAAGAAAAATAAGGAGTCAGGTGTCTCCGAGCACCAGTCCAACAAGCTCTGGGAATGGTCAGGACACTCCTGGAATACATAACGTGAGGGTGTAATTGTCGCTCTGAAAAGCAGCCAGGTTACACCACAAAGAGAGGGTTGCTTGCTTCCAACAGCGCAGATGTTTAATGGATGGGTGTGGTCACTCACTCAGTAGCATAAACACAAAGCATGTGCTGTTTCCATCTCTTCTGTTTCCTTTTTCTCCCTTCCCCTGCTGTGAAAATGCTAGGCTGGATAGCAACGACAGAATGTTCTGCAAGGAAATGTCAGTCTTACCGTCCCCCGTTCTGTACGAAGAAATGTAAACAAGGTGGCATTTTTTTGGAACACCGAAGACCTTCATCACAAAGGCTAGGGAGGAAAACCATCCATATGAAGATGTTTTTTCCCCAATGAAGCCAATCGGTAAACCTCGTTGATGCTCCTATTTATGTGTACACTGGGATGGAGCCGAAATTCAGTTTGGTTTCCATTTTCATGCAAGCTTGCCTGATTTGCTCTTCTTGAAGCAATAAGTGGACCGCAACGCAGCTGTCCTTCAAAAGTCACACCCCTCTGAATTTCGTGATGGTGTTCTCCAACCCAAAAATGCATACAAGCAGTTTAGCTAGGAATGGGTGTGTTAAAATGCATATATTAGCAACAACCGCAACCAAAAACCCCAAATTTCTTTATATTTGGGGAAATGGTTTGCTAAAATGAGCTTATTAGGCAAAATGGGAGTGTATATTAGGATAAAAATGCATGTAAATGTAGATGAATCTTCATGCAATTGTTTAAAATGAAAAATTTGTGTGGAAACGTGACAAACTAGCCTTAGGATTAGAAAACTAAGTAACTGAGAGAAACTAAATTCATCAAAGTCGTTTTGTTACTGCAATGACTTTTGGCTGCACAATGTAACCTCCCCTTAATTGTGCAGTTCCAAATTAAAATCTCTTCCCCTTCCCTTCCAAAGACGCAATGCCTGCCAAGGTCCGTCAGAGCATTGCTCTCTGTGAAATAACCACTATTTTTACTGAACACCAGTAAAAATATCTTTACTGAACACCAGACTTCACTTTCCTAGACATTTCCTTATTTTTAACTCGTTTTGTAAACAGCAGATAAGCGTGTGAGTCTGTGTGGGGGTCACAGAAGTGTAGAATTGGAAGGGACACCGCAGGCCATCTAGTCTAACCCCTTGCATTGCAGGAATCTCAGCTAAAGCTTCCATGACAGATGGCCATCCAACCTCTGCTTTAAAAAACCCCTCCAAGGAAGGAGAGTCCACAGCCTCCAGAGGCAGACTGTTCAACTGCTGAACAGCTCTTACTGCCAGGAAGTTCATCCTGAAGTTTAGTCTGAATCTCCTACCCTCCAGAGCGGGAGAAAACGGACTGAGAGTGACAGAGGAGGCCTTTATCCTTCCCCCCCATGTCATTTCCCCAAAGCATGTTCTCCTTCATGGAGAGCATGTGTTGCGGTGGGGTCTAGCAAGTCATTCCTCTGTTGCTGGGCGGGATTAGATGGCCACGTTTGCAATTGGGCTCCTCTATGTTGTTGGGGAGATTTTAATGTTGCTATTCCTGATTGACAGCCTATTAGCTTTATATTCCCTGCGCTTCCTCTTTTCGCTGCGTGCATCGGATCACCCACCAACCCTCCCTATATTTAGGGTTGTTCACATTGACCTTGCTATGCCTGTCATGGGGTCGTCTGCTTTGGGGGCAGGGGCCTGGTAGGAATTTTGTCCATTTGGCTGATTGGCTGCTGCCATTTGGTTTTCGCCTACTGCGTAGCAAATCGTCACAACTTGTAAGGTTGCGGTTAGGCATTGGTTAATTTTTGGTTGGTGGAGGGGATGTGGTTGGCTGTGCCTGCCCCTCCAATGCTGCTGCTGCTGCAAGGGAATTCCGGTAAAGGAATCCAGGGTCTCGCCATGCTCTTGTCCGAACCCCTGGCAAGGGGCTAGGGCCACGCAAGAGCCCCTGGGAGCATTTGGGGAGAGGTGAGGGCCTGGCACCCAGCTCCATTTTCTCCCCAAATTGTTTTCCCTTTCTGACTTTTGCAGATGTCAGTCTGTCCCCATGCGGGGACGGATAGTCGCAACCAATGCCTAAGCAACCACTCACATTTTTTGTATTTTAATAAAGTTGTGGCCAAATTTATGCCAAAAAACTGAAACTAAAATTCTGTGTGAATTGTGTTTTATTTGAGGGTGGCTTGGGGGCCTTGACACGCAATAAAAATCCCTCCCAACTGGCTGTTTGCTCCACTGGTGAAATACACAGACATAGCTATCGTGACAGGCGCAAGAGTCCATGCCACCTGAGGCAGAAAAGTCACCACTTTTCTCTCTCTGGCAACAGGAATGCCCCCCTTGTGCCACTCACCTCTTTGGTCTCCCCCTCCACCCTTCCAAGGAATGACACTTTTCCCCTGACGCCATTGGGCCAGCCCTCACTTAAATATAGTGCACCCCCCTCACAGAAAACCAGTTCATCAGATTCCTACAAATTATCTAGTGGGGGAACTTGTGTGAGGGAAAACTTAATGATCTGGAGTCTCAGGCAGGATTTGATGAAATAAACAAGAAAGATTTTATTAAAGAAAGGAAGTTTATGACTGTCAGCGCTGCCTCAGGTCCTAGCTCACAGAGGACCAACGCCAGTTGCTCTTTATAAACAAAAGTCTTTATTGTGATTCATTGTTGGTTTGACATCCGTGGCGCGCAGCGCTACGTCTGAGTCCTTAGACCGGCGAAGCTCCGTCTGACTCCTCCCCGCTCATACACCAGTTCAAGAGCCGAGCTTTGCTCCACCTTTCCCTCTCCTCCTTTTGCTCCTTTCTCCTCCGGGTCCTCCTGCCCTCTGGGGTTACCTCCTTCCTACTCTCTTCAGAGGCGGATTCTTCCGACTCCGCCCCACCCTTCCGGCGGGCTTTAGGACCTGGCTCCCAATCCGGGTTTTCTGCTGGCCCGCGCGCCTCCACATTTGAACTTGGCGCGCGCGCCCAGCTGCCTACTTTCCTCCTAACGGCTACGCTGCTCCCCCCACTGCTTTCTCCTTCAGGGAGGCTGGCTGGACCTGCTCTTCCCTCCGCCCCTCCACTCTCTGACGGAGGCGTGGTCAGTCCCGCCTCACTTTCTCCTTCTGCAGGAGGCTCTTGTTTTAACCCTTGGGATTCTTCCCCCCCCCCCCGCTACGCTCTGGTGGGGAAGCTACCCCTGATTTCCAGCTGCCGCTTGGAGACTCCCCACTGGCCCCCCTTGCCCTGCCTTTGGGTGCCCCTTTCTGGGAATCCTCTGATTCGCTGGAGAGACTCATGGAATCTCTCTGATCACTGGCATACCCTCCTGAACTCCCCTCAGATTGTTCCCCTTCGCTCTCCATCTCCTCCTTCCCCTGTGGCTCAGTCCCTGAGCCCATGACAATGACACAAAGTGGGTAAACCAAAGGATGATGATGATGATGATAATGATAATAATAATAATAATAATAATAATAATAATAATAATAATAATAATAATTTATTATTTCTACCCCGCCCATCTGGCTGAGTTTCCTCAGCCACTCTGGGCGGCTCCCAATCAAGTGTTAAAAACAGTACAGGATACTTCAGATTATAATGTTATTTCAGGTAGCCGTTCACTTAATAATATTTGCACTCAATCTAACTGATGTTATAGACTTCTAATCAAGCACAGCTTCTTTTAAACTTCAGTTGTTTATGTTCAGCTACTTCGCTTCAGGTAGATGTTACAGGCTTTTAGACTCGACGGTAAATGCTCAGCTTATTTCCAGTTATTTCACCATTCTTCCTCAGTTGTTGCACAGCTGTTGCCGCCTGATACTTTGGTTCTTAAACAAGGTGGTATTTTCTGTCAGTTGCACACCCCTTTGGCAACCCGACTCCTGAGGTACTCCAAGTAATAGACCCAAGAGGTCTCCATACACCTCTTAACTGATTTGGGAGTCTTCACTTTTTGTAGAAGAATCTCTCCCCTCCTGACTGGAATGAGACTTAAGTACAGTGGTGCCCCGCAAGACGAATGCCTCGCAAGACGGAAAACTCGCTAGACGAAAGAGTTTTCCATTTTGGAGGTGCTTCGCAAAACGAATTTCCTATGGGCTTGCTTCGCAAGACGACAATGTCTTGCGAGTTCCTGCTGGTTCCCCCCCCCTTTTTCTAAGCCGCTAAGCCGCTTATCAGCTGATCCGATCAGCAGATAAGCCGCTAAAAGCCGCTAATAGCGCTTATCCGCTAATCCGTCAATGGGCTTGCTTCGCAAGACGAAAAAACCGCTAGACGAAGAGAATCACAGAACGGATTCTTTTTCGTCTTGCGAGGCACCACTGTAAGCTGTATCCTCACAGCTTCTACTTCTCCCATCTCAACCTCAGCCTCCCAGTTAATTCCTGGCCTATTACTCTCACAGGACACCACACACTGCCCTTTGCACTAAGCTCAGAGACTCCTTTCTTTGGCTTGCGACATTTTCCTCAAAGTGGATGTTTCTACCCAGAACCAACTCTCTCTCCCAGCCCCGGATTTAGGTTTGATGAGTCCCTAAACTACTGAATGGGGCCCTTTATATGTCCAGCTGTCCTTTGTCAACAACACATTGTCACTGGGTTTTTTTGTGCTGAATATTTGCTATATGGTAATTTATGGACCTAATAGTTATCAAAAGCCATTTGCCACTGTTGCTGTATGTAGGTTTTATTTTGTTTTTTATCTTATATTTTGGAAATGTACATCCAGGTTTTTTTCTTTAGTTTTTTTGGGGGCCCCCAAGAGAGTAGGGCTTGTTTAGCTTATATGTAAATCCGGCACTTGCTCTCTTCTCTCACTTGTTGACTCAACTTGCCCAGCAAAAAGAAACTTTTCCGTCACAACTCCTTCCTCAGAGTGGTGCATTCTGGGCAACGCGGCCAGAAAACTGGCTTAAACTTGGTTTAAAATGTACAGCTGGTTCTTAGGTGAAGACATTTAGCTAAGGCGAAAATGTAAATTAAGATATTTAAGCTTCCAGCCGCAGCGGCAAAGTGGTGGCGTTGCAGGCGGTTTCTTGCCCAGAATGCATCACTCTTTGAACCTCTTCCCAACTACCCCCCCCCCCAAAAAAAATTACTACTTCAGTAAAACAGGTTGTGCGACCCCGTGGGAGATAATGTTAACATCTATAGAGCTGGCTCCTTGAGAATTTAATGCACCTTAGAACTAATGCATTGTGAAACAAGATAGAACACAATCAACAGACATCTTTTGCAAATTTCCACTTCAATACTCACCCTCTTTTGAGTTCGTTGCACGACTGAACTAACTGGGTCATTTGCTTTGGGTGGCTAGGGTATTTTCCTCCTTTCTTAAAGTAAATTGGCTTTTATGTAAATAATTTCTAGACCCGCTGCACTGAACTAATTATCTGGGTCATTCAAATTTCTGCTTCTGGAAGTAATTATGGCCTTTGGGAGTGTACTGTATAATACAGGCTTCTGATTGGAGCGGAAGGGAGAGGCCTCCTTATCTGAGTGAACAGTAGGAAGCAAGGTTAGCAAATCTTCCTTATATCCTAAGGGCCCCCGTTTCATGCATAAAACTCCCATGGATCTGAATGGAAATCACACACAAACACACACATAAACCGAGAACTATACGGGGACCTTGTTACCTCCGGATTGTGTCTTCCTGTTTGCCGAAACAGTCCAGAACTGTTTTCCTGGAGACCGTTTCCAACTGGTTCCTGCCCCATTGGAACCAGAGACAACATGGCAGCCGACCCAGTTCCCGATTAGAGCATGCAGTTGTCATCTGCACAGGGGCGAGGGGTGGAATAATAGAGGTTAGGACGCTCCCATTCTCATGATTCCTCTTTTAATCCATTGCTGTGTTTATGTGCAGCCAGAGGTGTCTTTAAACTATTGTCCAGCAAGACAGCTGTTCAGCTAAAAATAAGAAGGAATGCCAAACTATAGTTCTTAAGTATTGTCACAATACTTCACCTAAGGGTAACGATTCATTGTTCCCATTCAGAGGCAGACTATATTGGAGTCAGTAAAGCTACGTATGCTGGTGCTCACCAGATGTTTTGGACTACAATTCCCATCAGCCCCAGCCTTCTTTGCCAGTGGTGATGGGAGTTGTAGTCCAAAACATCTCAAAGGAACCAGCCTGGGAAAACATGCAGTGAAAGGAAGTCTGTAAAGTAAACAGAGAGGAGAGTTTTTCTTCTGCACAAAAAAAAAAAAAAAAACAAAACCTTCAGGTTCTGCTTGGTTCCCCCAATCTTCTGATCTAACAACAATGGCACTTGCTGCTTAATGAATTGGAATGGATCCCAAGATTGCTCGCGACCAGCAGAAGGCTTTTATCCGTGTTAATCTTTTATAAACTTTAAACCCAAAATAAACAGCATGACATATCTGAATTTGAGAAAACACTGGGCCCAGCAGTTTCCAAATATGTATATTTAAGAATGCGCTTGGCAAATTTCCCCTGCTCTCTATTGCACTTTGCTTACATTTTCCTTCCTGTTATTCAGTCCCAAACTCAACTGCTGCTGAATAAAATATTTCTGTTACAAAACAGAAGTCCAGCTCAAGCCTGGTCAATGTTCTACCCTCAAATACTAGGACAGCATTATATGTTCTCCCAATTACCAGGTATGCCTCCGGAGTTAATTGATTTATGAGAAATCTCTGCTAGTGGGCCTCCTATTTCATGCACCAACTCTTTTAATATTCTTAAATGAGCTTTATCTCTCCTCTCCCCACCCCTTCGTTGAAGTGCATTAAGAGCTTAAATGTCTGTAGCTCCACTGTAATAACTTCCACTTTGCCACATTTTGGCGTGTGCTTTTGTTTCAGGCACCTTTTCAGAACCGGCCAATTATGGCTAGTCCCCCTTGGGACTGATGGGGCAGAAGGCTGGGAGGCCAGCAGTAGGGGGCAGCAGAGCAAATGACAGGCAGGGCCATACTCTGGTTGTAAGGAATAAGACAAGGAAGTGGAAGCTGTCTCAGGGCAGACTGGTGAGGTTGGTGGGTCTATTAAGCTTCTGTTGCCGTTGCTTTTTCTGCTATCTCCAAAGATACATATTCTAGTTCCTCATCTGTATTTGCCGCTACAGTGGTGCCCCGCAAGACGAATGCCTCGCAAGACGGAAAACTCGCTAGACGAAAGAGTTTTCCGTTTTGGAGGTGCTTCGCAAAACGAATCTCCTATGGGCTTGCTTCGCAAGATGAAAATGTCTTGCGAGTTCCTGCGGGGGTTCCCCCCTTTTTTCTAAGCCGCTAAGCCGCTTATCAGATGATCCGATCAGCAGATAAACCGCTAAAAGCCGCTGATAGCGCTAATAGCGGTAATCCGCTAATCTGTCAATGGGCTTGCTTCGCAAGACGAAAAAACCGCTAGACGAAGAGAATCACAGAACGGTTTCTTTTCGTCTTGCGAGGCACCACTGTATTTTGCAGTTTTAGAAATAGTGTACATGTCATTGAAATTTTACTGAATATTGATCTAGAGTAGATTCCAATGTATAGTTAGCAGAGTAGAAACTGAAACACATTGCAAGATCCCCCCCCAAAAAAAAAAACAGACCAGAGGCCATTGTATTTCATCCAGGAGAGTTTTACTGCTACTGAAGGCAAATGAGCATAATGGTCACAAATCCAATACATTCAGGATTGGCAGTGTCCATAAGAAATCCAGTTGCAGCAGACTTAACTAAAACTTACAATAACTTATAATAAGTCTAAACACTATAGCATACTATGTACAGAACACCACACCAGAAGGAAAAGAGATAGAAAGAGAATGTGAACCCCAGGCTCCTTCTGGCTTTACTTTTATAGTCAGCTTGACCTTGACAGAAGAGATAAGAGAATCAGTTTAAGCCAGCTGTACTCGGCTTCTCTGAAGGAATAACCCAAACATCATGAACCTTCTGCTTGTTTCTTTCACACAGAGAAGCTTCCAGAGCTCTCTTGAATTAAGTAGAAGAGGAAAGATCTCTACACATCAGATCAATACTTTCTGCACTAAGAAATGCAAACCGACAATACACGATGCCAGATTTCCACAGTGTGGTCTGCAAACGGGACATGAAGGCTGGCAGCACCGACCCCGCCATGTGGAAATCCCTTGCAGATGCCCACAGTGACTGGAGACAGCCAGGTCATGCATCAACAGCAACGACCGGAGGAGGAATGACAAGCTAAGAGGAGCTCAGAGAGAAGCAACACCACGATCAATCTGAAACACAACCAGATGCCTTCATCTGCCCCAGCTGCAACAAAACATATCTCTCCCATATCGGTCTCTAGAGCCACAGCAGGGTATACAGTGGTACCTCAGGTTACATTCGCTTCAGGTTACAGACGCTTCAGGTTACAGATTCCGCTAACCCAGAAATAGTACCTCGGATTAAGAACTTTGCTTCAGGATGAGAACAGAAATCGTGCTCTGGCAGCGCAGCGGCAGCAGGAGGCCCCATTAGCTAAAGTGATGCTTCAGGTTAAGAACAGTTTCAGGTTAAGAACAGACCTCCAGAACAAATTAAGTACTTAACCCGAGGTACCACTGTATACCCTTCTAACAGTTTGACTTCACCCCCAGAGACTAACAGTTTGACTTCACTCCTCCAGAGACAGACAGACGCCCACACCATCACTATGGTCAGAGAGGACTACACGATGCAAAATGTCCACACAATTCATTCTGATCTGTTATAGGATGGCATTTATCGTCTTTGAGTGTTTCTTCACTCTTGCCTGACCAGTTGTGGAGTTGCCTTGACACAAGGGGTCAATGGGGACCTTTAACATTACCAATGTGAAACAAGTGGCTCCTTCACGTCTCAGGTGACCCAACCACATAGGCGAAAGCCAGTCGCATGGGTGACCCAGAAGCCATGAGGTGTAGAGGTCAAATGCTTTATCCGATTTCTACAAAAAACTGTGAAGGGGTTCATGATAATGCAAGCATTTCTTCTGCCCATATTTAAGAGATTATAAACTTGCCGGATGCCCGCCTGTCGCCTGTGAGCCACACGCTCCAGCTTTAATAAATATTTTTGACAGCTCCTGGGAGGAGTTGTCAGTGATGGAACATCGATAAACAGTGCACTCCTGTGAGCGAAATGAAAGGTCAATTTGCCCCGAATGAAAGCTTCACATAGAGCCTAGGGACAGGATAAATTGTGTTATGTTGGCAGGGAAGGGTGTGGGCAGGGAAAGTTCAGAACATGGAGACAGAATCAAAGGATATTGGGGGGGGGGAGAGAATAATATAAGTTGAGATTTGGGCTCTGTGATGCCCTCAGTGGGACGTTAACTCCTCTTTATAAGTTCTGAAAGCTGGCGACTTATCATCTTTCCCCATCCTGCTTAGCCCTGATTTGTCCTCCATCTATCATATTACTTCCATTCCTAAATCCTAATTACATCCTACCACTTTCCCCAACTGGAGCCCATTGCAGTCTCGAAACCTTTTTGTAAAATATTTTTTATTGATTTTCTTTTCTCATAACAGTATTTATAATCATTACATAACAATCACATTTCAGTTTCCCCCTTCCATGTTGACCTCCCTCAGCTTCCATCCCTGGTTTATTACATCTCATGTTACATTCTGCTGTTTATATATGCTTCTATATTGTCATACTATTAAGTTTCTTCTTTTTTTGTAAAAAAAATTGTATCTTTATTTAAATCCTGCCAATGAGTTCATGGGTTTTTTTGTTGTTATTTCTGCAAATATAATGTAAAAGGTTCCCATTCTTTTTCAAAGTCACTATTGTCCTTTTAATGCAATTTGTCTGTTAACTTTGCCAGCTCTGCATAGTTCATCAACTTTTCTTGCCATTGTTCCTTTGATGGTACTTCTCCAGTCTTCCAGTTCTGTGCTATCAGAATTCTTGCTGCTGTTGTAGCATACATAAATAATGTCCATTTTTCTTTTGGCAGTTGTCATAAAATTCCTATCAAGAAAGCTTCTGGTGGAGTCTCAAAAACTTGATCAAGTCATCTCACGGGACTTCACCATCCAATGGAAGCACCCCCTTGAGAACATAGAGCCTAATAATAATAATAATAATAATAATAATAATAATAATAATAATAATTTATTAATTATACCCCACCCATCTGGCTGAGTTTCCCCAGCCACTCTGGGCGGCTCCCAATCAAGTGTTAAAAACAATCCAGCATTAAATATTAAAAACTTCCCTAAACAGGGCTGCCTTCAGGTGTCTTTTAAAGATAAGATAGCTGCTTATTTCCTTCACATCTGAAGGGAGGGTGTTCCACAGGGCAGGCACCATTACCTCTGTCTGGTTCCCTGTAACCTTACTTCTTGCAGTGAGGGAACCGCCAGAAGGCCCTCGGCGCTGGACCTCAGCGTCCGGGCTGAATGATGGGGGTGGAGACGCTCCTTCAGGTATACAGGACCAAGGCCGTTTAGGGCTTTAAAGGTCAGCACCAACACTTTGAATTGTGCTCGGAAACGTACTATGTCAGAACACTGTCATGGTGTGTTTTGACTTCAAATCTGTGCTTTCAGACAAATAATTTCTGAAAGCAGAGGTTGAGGAAACCTCATGAGAAACTTCCACCACCACCACCGTTAGAGTTTGCATCAAAAGTAATCCCTTTTGGTCCAATGGTCTGCCTGGCAACTCTTTGAGGTAGGTTTGGTTGAGAGTAAGTGAGTAGCGGAGAGGGGATCTGAACTCCGATCTTCCAGGTCCTTACCACTACACCACAATTGGGAGTCAGAATCACCTGCTAATCTGCTGCAAGCCACTCAGGGATCCACTAGCAGATTTTGATCTGCGTGACACCTGGCTTGAGAGCAGTACATGTGAAAAGGATCTAGGAGTCTTGGTTGACCACAAACTTGACATGAGCCAACAGTGTGACGCGGCAGCTAAAAAAGCCAATGCAATTCTGGGCTGCATCAATAGGAGTATAGCATCTAGATCAAGGGAAGTAATAGTGCCACTGTATTCTGCTCTGGTCAGACCTCACCTGGAGTACTGTGTCCAGTTCTGGGCACCACAATTCAAGAAGGACACTGACAAACTGGAACGTGTTCAGAGGAGGGCAACCAAAATGGTCAAAGGCCTGAAAACAATGCCTTATGAGGAACGGCTAAGGGAGCTGGGCATGTTTAGCCTGGAGAAGAGGAGGTTAAGGGGTGATATGGTAGCCATGTTCAAATATATAAAAAGATGTCATATAGAGGAGGGAGAAAGGTTGTTTTCTGCTGCTCCAGAGAAGCGGACATGGAGCAATGGATCCAAACTACAAGAAAGAAGATTCCACCTAAACATTAGGAAGAACTTCCTGACAGTAAGAGCTGTTCGACAGTGGAATTTGCTGCCAAGGAGTGTGGTGGAGTCTCCTTCTTTGGCGGTCTTTAAGCAGAGGCTTGACAACCATATGTCAAGAGTGCTCTGGTGGTGTTTCCTGCTTGGCAGGGGGTTGGACTCGATGGCCCTTGTGGTCTCTTCCAACTCTATGATTCTATGATTCTATTCTAACCCCTGACTTAGCGGGTGAAGCAGACACCGCTGCATCCTTCAACACCTGACTGTCCCTGCAATCTTTTGCCACACCTACCTCATTGTGCCCAATGAAAGGGCCGGCCCTGGTTTGCTGCAGTGCACACGCACAAAACCCTACTTGCCCACCCTTAGCTGCTCTTAGCTTTGCCTGGGATCACTTTCCTGTCCCCTACTCCTTTCTTAGCAGCAAATCTGCAGCTTGGAAGAAGAAATGCCCTCCGTCTGCAGCTGCAGTATTTGAAATCTGAAAGTCAGTAGCTGGCCTGGGAGAAGCCGCATGCTCCTTTAAAAACTACTAACTAAGGGGTTATCCATACTTACTTTTCGCCCCACAAATGGGTTGGACTAGATGTACCCTTCGAACTCCACAATTCTGTGATTCTACAGTTCATTCCAGGCACAGATCTGTGCTTTTTGCTTCAGGAGCTTTCCCCATGAAAACACACTCAATCATAGCAAACGTCAATTTAGATTTACTGTGGGTTGATGTTTACTCCAATGGAACACTAAAAAAACGGGTTTTTGTGGGGGAAAGCTCTGGAGCAGAAAAAAAGTGTGCTTGGGCGTGGAGTTTTAAAGCAAGGATTGGGCCTCGAAAGAGCGGAGGAGGAAAGGTGTTATGTATTCAGTGGTCTGTGTTTGCCTAAGCTTGAGTCTGGACTAAGGAGTCTGAGCTCCTGTGTTCTGATTCGAAACATGATATCCAATCACAGAACATTTCAGGATTTGGGCCTCTGCCATTGGCCCTTAAACTCTGAGTCATGATTCGCAGCTTGGAAGTTTAGACAGCCAATCACGTTTGGGAGTGGGAGTGGCCCAGGCCTTCAGAAATGTATATAAGCAGTTGCTTTGCCCCTGTTATCCAGTTATGCAGTTCAATAAAGGTTCTTGCTGTTATCTCTGTGTCTTGCCCCATGGGAACCCACCTACACTTCAAAAGGTAAATGTGGATAAGCCCTTTTACACACATAATGCCGCTTGATGAGTGGTACCAAACACAACAGGTCTAAGCAAGTGTTTTCTCACTGTATAATTTAATGGCTAGGCCACACAACCATCAGATCAAGGTCAGGTCTCGCAGACAAAACAGATTATATTAATTTATCCTGCATGCATTGAGCTACGGCCATTGCACTGGAAGTCCCCATTTCCATCTCCTTCACACAAATTATTTCTCTTGCTCAGCTGGCGAACTGCACCCTCTTAGACTGCCTCTCTCACTGAAGCACCCTAGAGCCAATCATACAGGGAGGCTTCTCTTATTTCCACATCACATGCTGTAAGCATGGAGGCATGAATTACAAAGGGTTCAATTGATGGAAAAGGAAGGAAATTATTTTTGCCCTTATTGCCTAGCGGGCTTTCTATCTGCAAAACACAGCAGAAAACGATCCCGTGACACAAAGGCTCGACTCATAGCAAGGGACTGGCTTGTGCACCCCCCTGTACGAGTCAAGATGAGCCATTGTTGCTACTTGAGCTGTTATTAGCACTTGCCATTTGTGGAACACTTAAAGTTTTAGAGAAGATGGAGAGAGAGAGAGAGAGAGAGAGAGAGAGAGAGAGAGGGAGAGGGGCCGCTCTCAGCTGACTTGCAGTGTAATAGACATGACACAAAATGGGATGGAGACAATGCAGAGGGAACAGCAAAGCAAGAAAACTCGGATGTCTATTCTCCAAAGCCCTTTTTGCAAAATTATTTATTTCATTTACGAATCAGTTCCCATGAAGCGATTTGCAACATGACAACATATAAAAACAGTTAAAATAACTGCACAGAAAAAAAAAGACTTTATAGAAACAGTTTAAAGCAACAACAGCTTACACACAAAAATCAATTCAGGTCCAAGACAGATACCAATGAAGGGATAAAGGTTTTAGAAGGCCTGTTGCAAGAGGAATATCTTTAGCAGACACTGAAAAGACAATAGCGTAGTTGCCTGTCTGGTAGGCAGTGGGAGGGAGTTCCAAAGGGTAGGTCTGATTCTGACATGGTGATGATGGTATGTGTAGGTGCCCTCTCATGCATAACACAGTGATTGGTTGGGGATGTAGGGAATGTGGCGAATGGAGCTTGCCTTGTAAAAAGGACATGGTGACGCAGATTGACCCTCCAACTAATGGAGGAGGAAGGGCCGCGGGTGGCGCTGTGGTCTAAACCACTGAGCCTAGGGCTTGCCAATCAGAAGGTCGGTGGTTCGAATCCCCGCGACGGGGTGAGCTCCTGTTGCTCGGTCCCTGCTCCTGCCAACCTAGCAGTTTGAAAGCACATCAAAGTGCAAGTAGATAAAAACAAAGGATTGCCCCAATGCCCAACCAGTTGTGACGAGTGCGATGAAGTAGGCAAAACCACTGGGTCAGTGCCAATTAGCCCAGTAGGCAAATTCCTACCTGGCCCCATAAAGAGTGGCGGCCACTGTAGCCACAGGAAAGTCATTGACTATCAGCTTAAACCAAGGGTGGGTCGGTGGGGGAAATCGTGGCAAAGGAACAAACAGGTAGTGCCCCAGGTGTGGGCTGCTCAAATGGGGCAAGGGGCGGGTCCAAGGGTCCGTCGGCTCCACCCCCTGGCACAGCCCAAGTCCCCAGCCTGCATCCCCATTCGACAAAGCACGGTGCAAGCAAAAATATAAAAAATAAAATAAAATTGGGAGGATGCTAAATGAGAATTGCCAGTGCTCTAAATCTAAATCTGTAGAACTTTAGGTTTTGTGTGTGTTCTTTTTGCTAGGAGCCAGATAGGCAGTTCATTAAATCCACACAATTTGTATGCTTTCATAACAACATAGTTACATGCCCAACACAAGAATCTATCAAATTCTGTTTATAAGGATTATTGATATATCAGCTGACTGAGATATAGAGGACTATATGCAGCCCCACAGTCAAAACTCTGGCGGATTTTGTAAAGAAAAGGAAGGAACATTCTTTCATATGTGGTGGACCTGCTCCAAGGTGAAAGACTTCTGGGAAAAGATTTATAATGAATTGAAATTTTTTTGAAATATACATTTATAAAGAAACCAGAGGCCTTTCTTCTTGGAATAACAGGTTCGGAACTGCCCAAGAAAGATGTTAATCTATTTTTGTATGCCACAACTGTGGCTTGTATTTTGTTAGCTAAAAAGTGGAAAACTCAAGAATTACCAACAGTAGAAGAATGGCAGATGAAGATGATGGACTGTATGGAGCTAGCCGATCTAACCGGAAGAGTCCACAACCAGAAGGAGGAGGAACACCATAAAGAATGGAAGAAATTTAATGATTACTTAGTTAAATTTGTTAAGCTAAAATAACTGGAAATAGCATCCAGATACTTAAAGGGCTTAGGATTGTATCTATGTTAACTGATAAAATAATATGTTTAATACAAGAAGGAGAAGATTTAAAGATGTTAATGTTTAATTTAAACGGTATTAAAATTGGGATTTGGAAAACCGTTATAAGGATATGCAATGAAATTCAACTAAGGGGAAACGAGGAAGTCGTTTTGCAAAGTAAATAACTGTTATTTTCAATAAGGTTATGATTTATGTTCGTTATGTTTTGTTTGTTTTATGTTTTTGTTTGTCATTGATATTGTAAAAACTAATAATTTTTTTTGCAAAAAAACCCCAACAAAACAAAACTCTGGCGGATTTTACACCAGTCTTTTAAAATAAAGAGATTCTGGGGAAGTAAGAAGACGCTCGGCTAATGTGAAAATAAATGCAGGTCTTGAAAAGTGGTATAAAGAGATATTTTATTTGCAGCCGTTTACCCTGTAAAGACATGAATTCTCAATCTCTGTTGCTGCATAGCATTACACTGGAAATAAAGTGCCTTGGGTGAATGACAGTAATTGTTTTAAACCAAAATCTAAACTCTCATTTTAAGAAATAAGAGTGTTGCCTGAGAAACAAAGGCGACGACAGATACTGCATTTCACACACACACACACAGAGAGAGAGAGAGAGGGGGGAGATTTGTTTATTATATTTTCTTCCTGGTCAAGTTCATTACCTCCACTGCAATGGGATTTCTCATTTGGATGGTCGTCAGCAAACCGGATAAATTAATCATTCTGTGCCCAGTATTGTCTTCTGAAGGAGAACACCAGCTTTCCAATCACACAGGCTAAGTTGAATAAATGCCCTGTAGGAACTGTGCAAAACCTGAACCTGGAACTAACATTTTTTTCCTGCCTAACTTCATGAAAAAGACCTATCTTTAGGGGCAATCACTCAATATATATATTTTTAAAAAATGTTTACGGGTGTACCGTTGTCTTGTTCTTAATTTGAAAGGGCTGTGTGAAACCTGTAAAGCCAGACCTCAAAACTGGCCTGGTCTTGAAGGATTTATTTATTTAATTTATATACCACTTCATACTCCAATACAAATCCCTGAGCGGTTTACAAATCCCAACGGAAAGGAATTAATGTAAGAAATACAAAACAAATTCCACATTCAAAAGGAAAAAATGCTGCTACCGGTTGTCGTCACTGCAATTCCACATTTTAAGTAACATAATCAGATAAATCTCTCTAAACAATAAAAACAACTAAAAACCAGAAATGCAGATCGTATACAAAACATTAAAAATGCATTGATACATCAAAATGCAACGTAATCACAATATAGCATTTGAGAAATTTGTTGATATTGCAAAAAGGAACATGTAATGCAGCCACCAAAATATTCACCTACATTTAAAGCACATGAGGAAAATTATGTCATTCGAATGTGCTAAGCACCATGCATTACCTGCCCCGACCCCTTAAGAATAGCTGTCAGCGTTTCCCATTTTTAAAGGGAAATTCCTTTATTCCGAATAGGATTCCTCACTAGAAAAGGGAAAATTTGACAGCTATGCTTAAGATGGAGTGAGCTACGTACACAAGGAAAGAAAGAAAAGGCGAATTTTCCTGCACCCCAATTTAAATGTTACAGCTTCTCCTGGGGTCTCATGGTTTTGCAAAGCTGGTCCCTGATACAGTCATACCTAGGGATGAATACGCTTCAGGTTAAGCATTTTCGGGTTGTGCTCTGCAGCGACCCGGAAGTAACAGAATGCATTACTTCTGGGTTTCGCCGCTCGCGCATGCACAGACGCTCAAAATGACGTCACGTGCATGCGCGGAAACGGCAAAACATGACCTGCGCAGTTGCGTGTTATGTTCGCTTCAGGATGCGAATGGGGCTCTGGAATGGATCCTGTTCGCATCCAGAGGTACTACTGTATTTGAACATTCACATTCTTATCCCATCCCTTGGCAGCAGACCTATTGTGCAATTTAAGGATACCTTGTTTGGCTCTCATCTATAAGGCGATAAGATACAGTGCCATAAATACAGTGTTTTCAGCATCGACGTTTACTGCCAGGCAACCTCTAGCCAGTATTTTATTATTTGTTCCAAAGCTAAGAAGAATGGGCTTCAGATCGTATCTTTGCTTGGTCTTATTGAACATTTCAACTCTGTGCCATCAAGAGATAAATATGACCTTCTATTATCTGAGATTTAGAATGGAAATATGGCCCCCTCTGTAACCTAATGCTTCTCCCACAGTATACCATGATTTCGCCCAGAAGTTCGTCTGAGAGAGCCAAGCTACACATTACACAGCAATTGTCTCTGCCCTTTTTTGGGGCACAACTTTGAAACTCTGTGGAAGGGGAAGCTCATTTGGGGAAATGATCTGGAGCTAGGGAAATGCAGGCTGAGAAAGGGGCCTACCACTCCCAATCTCTTCCTTTGGAAACCTCCTTTCCTGTTCAAAAAGGACACACCATATGTTTGCATACAACAGCATTTCCCAACCTGGTGCCCAGATGTTGTTGGGTGTCATCTCTCAACATTTCAATCCCTTAGGAAAGGGATTGGAAATAAAACTGCCAATATCCTGAGGCTATAATGCAAATCTACAGTGTGACCGCATTTGGGATGCTGTGTACAGTTCTGGTTGCAGTGTTTGGGAGCTTTTCATTTAGAGAAAATGCAAGTAAGAGGTGACTTGAGAGAAGGGAATAAAAGGGCATGGGGCTTGGAGAAAGCAGACAAAGATAAGTTTTCTCCCTCTCTCATAGCACTAAGAATAGTCAACATCCAAAAAAGATGAGTGTTGGAAGATTCAGGACAGATGATGATGATGGTGATGATGACAATATTATTACCTGCTGCCTTGTGGGACATCTTCAGGAGAAGAAAAAGTTTCTACACAAATCCAGAGTGGAGTTGCTAAGATGATTGGATGACAACTTGTACACCTCCTTCGGGCAATTCCTGCAGCCAAGCTGGTGCCAAATGTATTGCTCTGCTTTCCTTTGGACCACATCAGAACAGGGGCGTAGCGTGGGGGGTGCCAGGGGTGCCGGCCGCACCGGGCGCAACATCTGGGGGGGGCGCGCTCGCTGCCTCCGGAGTCGCCGAAGAGCCTCGGGCGCAGGCTGTAGCGGAGCCGCATGTCTCGCGGAAGCGACGAGCTGTGCGCACGTCCGGGCTGAAGGCGCCCGGCAGGCAGCAGCTCTCAGCGCTCGCCGCAGAGGACGCGCCAGGCAGCCCCTCCTCACAGCCCCGCCTCCGCCGGTGCTGCTGCAGCTGCTGGGCCGTTGCATTTTCCTCGCCTCTCTGCCCCCCTCCTCCTCCGGGCAAGCGGCGTCGTTTGGGCGGCAGCGCCAGCGGCAACTCGCAGGTTAGGGGTTAGGGGGGGCGCAAATTACTTGCCTTGCCCCGGGTTAGGGGGCGCAAATTACTTGCGTTGCCCCGGGTGCTGACAACTCACGCTACGCCGCTGCATCAGAAAGGCTGAGGAGAAGAAGAGGAGGAGGAGGAGTTGGAGTTTGGACTTGATATCCCACCTTTCACTCCCCTTAAGGAGTCTCAAAGCGGCTAACAATCTCCTTTCCCTTCCTCCCCCACAACAAACACTCTGTGAGGTGAGTGAGGCTGAGAGACTTCAGAGAAGTGTGACTGGCCCAAGGTCACCCAGCAGCTGCATGTGGAGGAGCGGGGAAGCGAACCCGGTTCACCAGATTACAAGTCTACCGCTCTTAACCACTACAACACACTGCCCAGGCTTGCACCCCAGAGAGGCCACTTTGGTGCTGCTAAAACAATGCAGGAGGCAGCCACTTCAGCCACAGCAGGTGCTGTGATTCTCCAGCGGTTTGACCGCCGGAGGCACACTCCATCATCTCTCGAGACAGACGGATGCCAACAATAATAATATATTTATTTATACTCCGCCTCCCCACCCCTCATGGGACTCGAGATAACAGAAAGTATTTCTGAATGCAGAGCATAGTTAAACTATGAAAAACTCACTTTCACAGTGACCGCTGCCAACTTTAAAAGATAATTAGATACATTCACAGAGAATAGCATATTAACTGCATGTTTCTAAATACCAGTTTGCTGGGAATCAAGGAAGATGAGACTGCTCTTGTGCTGGGGTCCGACATGAAGGGTTGTTGTGAATATAAAGAGAGAAAGAGGAAACCAACCATTTGACCAACCCCCTTGAGGAGGAAGAGCCGAACAGGAATGGAATAAATGGGTTTATACCGAAGCTGTTTTAGGTGCACGCCTAAAAATGCAAAGAGTAAATATGACAAATGCACCTGTAAACCTATGTATCGTCCAGGTGGCCTTATCAGGGAGGGAGCAGCAGTTGGTTGTACAGTGGTACCTTGGGTTAAGAACTTAATTCGTTCTGGAGGTCTGTTCTTAACCTGAAACTGTTCTTAACCTGAAGCACCACTTTAGCTAATGGGGCCTCCTGCTGCTGCCACGCTGCCGGAGCACGATTTCTGTTCTCATCCTGAAGCAAAGTTCTTAACCCGAGGTACTATTTTTGGGTTAGCTGAGTCTGTAACCTGAAGCATATTTAACCTGAAGCGTATGTAACCCGAGGTACCACTGTACCTGATTGCTGAACGCCCATTCCACAAGAAACCTAAGATTGCCTCTGTGTCGTGTGTGGAAAAGCTCAAATGGTTCCAGTCATAACCCCTATAATTAATAATGCCTTTTATTCAAATTGAAGAAGAGAGGGGCGCATTAAGGTGAGAAGAGATTGTCTTGTTTTGGAAGAGGAGAACATTTCAAAAGCAAACCCCATGATTATCCAGGCATTAAATAACCTGGTATAATTTCTCTGTGTGCTCTGCTCTTTCTCTCCCGTTAATTCCTCCTGAAGTTTATAGCGATCGTTCATTTCTCTGGCAACATGAAACAGATGATAACAGAACTCCCCTTTTGCTTTGGGTTTTGCTTTGGCTCTCTATCTAGCCTTTGCTGGAAGACCAGGAAAAGTCAGGAGAGGGGGAAAACTGCTGTCTTCCCCCGTGATGCTCAGTGCTAAAGTAGCAAGAGTGCTTCTGAACCCTGATCCTTCTCCCTATGTGCTTTAAAGGGGTAATTAAGTGGATTTATGCTCGCCAGGAAAAATTCAGAAAGTGCAGGGAGTTGGGCATGTGTATGTGAAGAGAGAGCATATTGAAACAAGCACACTTATCTGCCTAATCCTGTTACTCGTAATCTGGAAAGCACTAGATTCTGTGGATTGAGAAATGATTTGAGGAGGCTGGGAGTGGGATTTGACTTTGTTTTGTTGTTGTTTCCTTGAGGTGCATTAAATGACTGAGATGTCCGCTACTGTTTAGATGGCCTTTCATGAGTAGAGTGCAACTTGGGTGCAAATTTACAGCTATCTTTTCATCTCACTTTGGAAAATAAGGAGACTGGTGTTAATTACAACCCATAGTATTCCCCTGGTGTCAGCTAGTTATGTTGGTGATAGACTGCTATCTGCAGTTCACAGCTTGGGGGTCTTCCTGGATCCTTTGCTGTCACTCTGGTAACCTCAAGGTTAGATCACTGCAATGCGTTATACGTAGGGTTTGGAAACTTCAGCTAGTGCAGAATCCAGCGGCCAGCTTGCTCACTGGAGCAATACAATTTGAGCATATTACAGTCGTACCTCGGAAGTCGAACAGAATCCATTTCCGAAGTCCATTCAACTTCCAAAACATTCGGATACCAAGGCACAGCTTCCAATTGGCTGCAGGAAGCTCCTGCAGCCAATCGGAAGCCACAACAGACGTCCGGGTTCCAAAGAACGTTCGCAAACCAGAACAATCACTTCCGGGTTCGGGAGCCAAAACGTTCGTCTCACAAGGCGTTCGACTTCAGATGTATGACTGTACACTGATCCTGGTCCGACTGCACTGGCTACCAGTTAGTTTCTGGGCCAAATTCACAGTGCTGGTTTTGACCTATAAAGCCTTAAATGGCTCAGGACCGCAATAGCTCAAGGCCTGCCTCTTTCCATATGAACCTACCCGGACCCTGAGATCATCTTCTGAGGCCCTCCTTCATGTGCCTCCTCCTCCTCAAGAGGTCCAGAGGCTGTCAACATGAGAACGGGGCCTTCTCTGCAGTGGCTCCCCATCTGTGGAATGCTCTCCCCAGGGAAGTTCACCTGGCGCCTTCATTATACACCTTTAGGTGCCAGGCAAAAACGTTCCTTTTTAACCAGGCCTTTGGTTGATCTGTTTTACATCCTATTCTTGAGAGTCAGTGTGGTGGTGTGGTTAAGAGCGGTAGTCACGTAATCTGGGGAACCGGGTTCACGTCTCCGCTCCTCCACATGCAGCTGCTGGGTGACCTTGGACCAGTCACACTTCTTTGAAGTCTCTCAGCCCCACTCACCTCACAGAGTGTTTGTTGTGGGGGAGGATGGGAAAGGAGAATGTTAGCCACTTTGAGACTCCTTTGGGAAGTGATAAAGCGGGATATCAAATCCAAACTCTTCTTCTTCTATGCCCTTTTAAAACGTGGGTTTTTTGGGGGGGGCTATTGGGTTGTTGTTTTTATTTTTATTATGTCTTTTGTGGTTTTATATCTTTATTTTATTTTGTGAACTGCCCTGAGACCCCCAGGTATAGGGTAGTATAATAATAATAATAATAATAATAATAATAATAATAATAATAATAACTTGCCCAGCTGTGAGGATGGGTCTAAGGCCTCTAGCTTTTGGGTCTCCAGCTTTGGAACTTAAATTCCCATCATGGAATGGGGATGATGGGAATTGTAATCCAAAAACAGTTGAGAACCTAGGTTTGGGAAACAAAGCATTATATTGAGGCAGACCTACCGGTCACTCTAGCTCATATTGCATGCAATGCCTGGCAGTGATTCTTCAAGGTTTCATGTAGGAGTCTCCCAGCCCTACCTGGAAGTGTCAGGGGTTGAACCAGAGACCTTCTGCAGGCAAGACAGATGATGTACCACTGAGTTATGGCAGCTTTGGGGCCTTTGTGCCCCTGTATTAATGGGCTAGGCTCAAACTTAAATGACCTCATAGAGAAATTCATGGAGGTTAAGTGTAGGGGCACCATTCATTAGGGGTAAAACTATCACTCCATAGACTGTCTCCTGGCAGGGAAGTACATTTCGCTATTACAGAGGAGGGAAGAAAAGGGATGCAGAGCAGTAACTTTTGGCACAATCTCCCCTTGCAGCTGCTCATTGGGAGAAATGTACCTGAGTTTGCTTATTTCCTCCTCCCCTCCAATCCATGTTCCTTTCATGCCGCGACTTTTTAGATTCTAAACCTGAGAGCAGGAACTGTATTATTTTTTTTCTATTTAAGGATCTGTAAACCAGCCTGGGGGGATGCGGGTGGCATTGTGGTCTAAACCACAGAGCCTAGGGCTTGCCGATCAGAAGATCAGTGGTTCGAATCCCCACGACGGGGTGAGCTCCCGTTGCTTGGTCCCAGCTTCTGCCCACCTAGAAGTTCAAAAGCACGTCAAAATGCAAGTAGATAAATAGGTACTGCTCCGGCGGGAAGGTAAATGGCATTTCCGTGTGCTGCTCTGGTTTGCTGGCCACAAGACCCGGAAGCTGTACGCCAGCTCCCTCGGCCAGTAAAGCGAGATGAGCGCCGCAACTCCAGAGTCGGCCGCGACTGGACCAAACGGTCAGGGGTCCCTTTACCTTTAAACCAACCTGGGAGCCTTCCCCTGTACCCATTGTCCCTATCAGTTTCCAAGCTGCAACTTTTTATTTTATTTTTTCAAAAGGTGGGTTATGTTGGGCAAGGATGGTGATCTTTAATCTGCTTTAAAAATGCAAATCTAAAGTTCTGGGACGCGCTTGGATCCTTCCTGCAAAATACGGAGTCTGGAGGCATTTTTCGAAGGACTAGGTGTGCTTCTGAAAGCGGAATAGCTCCTGCAATCAGGAGTTCACTGCGAATAATTGCGGTACCTTTTCTTCCTCTTGTTTCCAGCTGCAGTCAGAAAAATGCGGCTCAGAATTAGGGCACAAGAAAGGGCCTCCCCGCTTCCTTCTTCTATGTCCTCCTTCCCTCACCTGAATTCTGCTGGGAGCCAGCTGCTGTTGCTCCCTTAGGTTTAACACCTCCAAACCCAGGCCACGCTATCAGCACTCACATGTTCTCCCCTGTAATAATAGGGCTGGGGATTGGGGAAGAGAAGAAAGCAGGGCTACTGAAAACCTGGGAGCTCCTTCTCCCCCCCCCCCCACTTCCCACATAGTAAATGTTGTGAGAAGAAGTACTCACCACCTATCAGTCTGTGCAGGATGAAAGGAAACATCCCAGCTTCTTTATCACAGTGGAAAGGAGGGGACAGAGATGGTTTTCTAATGGTTTGATTTCACAGGCTTTTGTGCCGCTTAAGTACTATTCAACTTCTTCCAAATCTCCAGAGAGGGAGTTTCCATGTGGCCAGGCAGGTCTATTTTTATCAGCTCAGCCAGATCATACAAAAAAAAAAAGCCCTATCTGACCAGATATCTAGCTAAACCCTGGCAGAGATGCAAACAATAGGTTACTTCTTCCACTCCCAAGATTACACACAAAAATAAAATAATACGCGTTGCTTTCATCCCATACATTCAGAAGCAACAACTACACTTATCTCTTTCTTTCTCGACTTCAGGGGCTATCGCGTCTTCTTAATAAGGATTTGCACCTGGGAATTGCAAGCGTCAGCCGCAGATACAACTTCTTTCTGATAGTGAAGAAACAATTTCGGTTGCAGCTTAGGAACACGGGGAAACTGCCTTGTACTCTGCCAAACCACCTGTCCATTCAGTTCAATACTGTCAACAGTGACAGGCATCAGCAGGAGTCTGGAGATATTGGAGACTGACGCCAGATACCGAGGTTTGATCAGGATGAGGAGGGGAAAGAGATGCTGAAGAAATCAATGTGGAAACCTTTCTGCGATCTACTGGCATAATCCTTGGAGATGGGGCGGCCGTGTTCAGAGTAAAGCTCACCTCCCCATTAGCAAGCTTTCTCACTGAGAACCTTTGATTAGGTGCAAGGGTAATTATAGTGAATTAACTTGGTGGTGACATTTTGAAAATAATGTGCTATGCACACAGCATCACTGGTGAGTTCTCACAGGATTCTTAACGCTGGAGAAAGAAACTGGACTTTTCTCTCTCTCCCAGAAAAGCATATGTGCATTTAAGAGTCTCAGCACAGAAAGGTTCATTGGAACCACACGAGAAGCAAATATTAAGCTACAAGGCACTCAAATGCAAGGAGTTCAGATAAAAGCCAAATTAAGCCAATAAAACACAATTAAGATGCAGGAAAGACAATTCCTCTTTGGAGTGGACATATCCTGCGACGCCAGATTTATTAGAGGATCTGGCGTGGGCTTGGCAAACCACACTGCCCAAAGGAAACAAAATCAACCACAACATCAAAGCCGTCAAACTGACCTGAACAACAATAAAAGACCCAGTCATAGGGAGGTGATGTGCATTGTTCCCAACATAGGAGCCTACTCCTAGGGGCCAAGATCCCTTTGCCCCCCCCATTACATATTTGAGGGAACTGTCCTCGTCCCCCCAGTTGATGGGAATTGCCATTCAAATGGGGGGGGGGTGCCACATCTTGCAATCGATTATGTGGAGTGGGGCTTGTCTGGACCCTCCCAATATTTTATTTAAGTTGGCACCCCTGGTTCCCAATGAGCAGGAGGAAGTGACAGTTCCCTAAACTGTTCCCAGTATATCTGAAGGAGCGTCTCCACCCCCATCGTTCTACCCGGACACTGAGGTCCAGCACCGAGGGCCTTCTGGCAGTTCCCTCACTGTGAGAAGCCAAGTTACAGGGAACCAGGCAGAGGGCCTTCTCGGTAGTGGCGCCTTCCCTGTGGAACACCCTCCCACCAGATGTCAAAGAGAACAACAACTACCAGGCTTTTAGAAGACATCTGAAGGCAGCCCTGTTTCGGGAAGCTTTTAATGTTTGATGTATTATAGTATTTTAATATTCTTTTGGAAGCCGCCCAGAGTGGCTGGGGAAGCCCAGCCAGATGGGCGGGTATAAATAATAAATTATTATTATTATTATTATTATTATTATTATTATTATTAACCACTTCCTAATCAGGACTGTACTAGTATAAAACATTTTCCCCAGAGGAAGAAATCTTCCCGGGCAATGAAGGGCATATGAAATCCACACTGTGACTTTCCCAGTTGTTGGAAGCAAGTTGTTGCAAGCTTACTGTCTGCATGTGAAACATGGACCACTTATAAACATCACCTCCAACTCCTTGAAAGATTCTATCAATGGTGTCTCCATTAAATAAGCATTGTCCTAGAAATATATATAAAAAATAAAAAAATTGTCCAGTAGCACCTTAGAGACCAACTAAGTTTGTTCTTGGTATGAGCTTTCATGTACATGTGTGTATCATGTGTATCTGAAGAAGTGTGCATGCACACGAAAGCTCATACCAAGAACAAACTTAGTTGGTCTCTAAGGTGCCACTGGACAATTTAAAAATTAAATAAAATATATATTTCGACTGCGTCAGACCAACATGGCTATCTACCTGAATCTAGTACCTGTACAATGTTTTTTTTTAGGTGCCTTTCAGCAATTGAACTCAACAATTAACAAAAGCTAATATTGTTTTAACTCGGCTTTAACACATTGGAGTTAGCTTCATCATCACGTAAGTGCTATCCGGACACCAATTAACACCTGGCTGATTAGGATCCTCACTGAGTTATCCACAGTATTGAGTCATTCCCAAACATAAAAGGCATTGCTAGGGTTGGAATAAAACTTACAATGTTTGCCATTGTGTTTGCCTTTATAGCACAGACCTGCACTCATACCACATTAACAGTCCTAGATAATACTGCCCACTCACAACACAAAGAGCTCATAACCCACCTACTCTCAGCAGCCAGAAACATCATAGCCAGACACTGGAGAGACCAGTCAGGAGTAAGCATGGACCAATGGTATCAGACAGTATGGGTGTTACGGAAAAATCTAGGTGCGAGGCTGCTCAGTCACCCAGCTCGTCGGGCAGAGCCCGCGGGTCCCTGTGGAATAAAGGAAGGAGTCCAGCCACCAACCGGAGCAAACAGCTGTAGACCAAAGTTTATTGCACAACAGGTTCAAAGAGGAATTTTGAACCCCGAGGATGGGGTGACAAGGACTTTTAAAACTTTCCCACCATATCCCAGAATACAGTTCGTACAGCATCATTGCTACATCACTTATATGTCACAAAAGCGGAGGGGTAGACAGGGGTTATACTAGTTTAACCTTGGCAAACATGTCCAGACAAGTCCTTGGTGCAAGATTAGCATAAGCAGACATGTCAGGGCAAAACCCAGGTATAAGATTAGCATAGGCAAACATCTCTAAAGTCCCACCACCCAAAGTACAATGGAACTTCCTTTGCATGTCTGGACCCCTTGGCAAGTCTGGGGATGAGATTGGGCTTTCCTTGGCCAACAATCAGCTCAGCAATTGTCACCTCTGGGCACTTCCTGGGGTAGGAGGCGTGCAGGGAAAAGAGTCATTTTTTCCAAGGTCAAAATAATGTTGAAATGGCGGAAACTGGCCAAGGAGTTGATTTTATATGATTGTTAAAGCTAGGTAACTTCCCTGAGCTGTTAAGTCGAAAGGATACATTTATGCATAATATTTGTAACATTTAACAACTTTAAAGATGTGCCCCCCCATAATTTCCATAACAATGGGAAACAGCCTTATTAGAAAAACTAACTGAAACTTACAGAGGGACACATAGAAGAAGATGCCTTCATTGGCAATTGTTAAAACCATAGTGTCTTGGACCCAAGGGAAAAGCTGATGTCTTAGGCATTCTGTGTGCTTTTCTTACAAAGAGATGGGTTTCACGATTGAATCCTCCACTGGAGTCAACTCCAGGGGGCCTGTGGGTACTTTGGCACCCACAATAATATATTTGTGGGGGCTGGGGCCCTCAAAGTCAATGGGCAAAGTTGAAGGCCTTCACTGTGAGCAGCCACAATCTTCGGCAGCTACGGAATCCTCTATTCATAGGTCAACCTGCCTCGCCAAAACCTTGTGTCCTCGTAAAGTTGTAAGGACCTGTCAGAAAATAAAAAAGATGGAGACATCTGTATACAGGGCAATAAAGAAGCAGTTTACGGTGCTTCCCAGCATTAAGCCTTTTACCGAAAACAAGACATGCCATCTCTGTGAATTAGCTGCAGCACTTGGCATCGACTGTGTTAGTTTAAAGGTTTGCATCGAATCGTTAACCTTTATTATTATCAAGATCCCCATTGCAGGTGGTGTTAGACATACCTCATGCCATACCAGCTAATTAAGCCTGATAATACAGTTTTGCCAGGCAGGTCAAGAAATTATTTCCCCCAACAGTCTCTCTCATTACATTCAGGATTTCCAGTTCTGTTTCAATTTGGAAATGGATAATGCGGTCTTAAAATGTGTCTCCTCATAACAAGCAGATATGCTGATCTGGAGAGAATGTAGCAGCAAAAACAGTGAGACCTCAAGACCAGGGAAGTTTCTCTTTTTGGCTTTGGAGCTGAAACCCAGAACCCTGATCAAGATTCTTCAAAGCACCACACTGTACCCTTGTGTATAAAGCACATAAATTCATTCTTCCACTTTGGTTTTAGCAATTACTTCCCTCCCAATGACATCTCAGCTTATAAAATCAGGATATGAATACATTTTGTCACATGAAGACCTGTCTGTCCTGTGGAAATATAGCTAGATTTTGTGCAATAGCCGCAAGTCAAAGAAAGCAAAAGATTATACAGTTCCACAAACCAGTCATAAATTGAGACAGCTCACAGTCAAATTCCTCTTTTTTAAAAACAAACTTTTAATGGGATCCATATTTCCTTGGACACCTATTTTAAATCTATTTAATTAGTATATTGATTGTTAAATTCCACTTTGACTGTTTTAATGTTTATGTAAAAATTAACCTGAAATTCCGTTTATTACTATGCTGGCTGTTTAGCCTAATAATAAACATTCATTCATTCATTCCGCCCTGTAGATGTAAAATAATGGAGACAATGCCTCAGACCTCATGTCTGGAGACTTCATACAGCTTCACTCCGATTGGAGAATGTTAGCCATATGAAAGTATTCCTGCCCACTGGTGTGCACTGAGATCAGACAACTTGGAAGCACATCCACCCATGCAGATGGGCACGGCAAATGTGCAAATAAAAAGGTCAAGGGACCCCTGACCATTAGGTCCAGTCGTGGCCGACTCTAGGGTTGCGGCGCTCATCTTGCTTTATTGGCCGAGGGAGCCAGCGTACAGCTTCCGAGTCATGTGACCAGCATGACTAAGCCGCTTCTGGCGAACCAGAGCAGCACACAGAAACACCGTTTACCTTCCCGCCGGAGTAGTACTTATTTATCTACTTGCACTTCATGCTTTCAAACTGCTAGGTTGGCAGGAGCAGGGACCGAGCAATGGGAGCTCATCCCATCGCGGGGATTTGAACCACTGACCTTCAAATAGATAAATAAAATAAAAATGTGGTTTGAAACACAGTGGAGGCAGACCATCTTGCTGTGCTTTTTATTTTTATTATTTATATACTTTATTTATGGTTTTCAATTTTATACATTTCAATAATTTTACAATCATTTTAGCATTTCAAAACTCGACTTCCTTCCCCCTCTTTCTGCGGTTCCTTCAATTTATTTTTAATATTTACTGCATATCCAAATTAACTTAATTTGTTCATTCATTCATCTACTTTAAATATATACTCTTGTAAAGCTGCAGGTTATTACAATAATCCTGCCAATGTTCTTATCTGTTTACAGTTTGTTTGTAAATATTCCATTATAAACCATTTCCATTCTTTTATAAAAAGTTTGTTATCTTGATTTCTTATTTTTCCGGTAAGTTTCACCATTTCTACATATTCATAGCTGTCAACTTTTCCCTTTTTTAAAGGGAAATTCCCTTATTCCCAATAGGATTCCTCGCAAGAAAAGGGAAAAGTTGACAGCTATGTACATATTCCATAAGTTTTTGTATCCATTCTTCTTTTGCTGGGACTTCTTTCCATTTTTGCTGTGTTTTAAGCCCATATTGCGAACACAACCGCCATTAAAATGGCATGTGGAGAGTGCTATAAAATCTATGCTTCCCTGCAAGAAATTATGCCAGAGAGTATGGGATCTGCAGTTTCTCCTGCCTCCCAATTCAATCCAGGGAGCAGGGCAAATTACAATTCCCATGGTAAGAACAATATTTCTAAGTGTGCTGAGGAACTGGAAGACAAGAGAGGCACCAGATACAGTGGTACCTCGGGTTAAGTACTTAATTCGTTCCGGAGGTCTGTTCTTAACCTGAAACTGTTCTTAACCCCAACTTTAGCTAATGGAGCCTCCTGCTGCCGCTGGAGCATGATTTCTGTTCTCATCCTGAAGCGAATTTCTTAACCTGAAGCACTATTTCTGGGTTAGCGGAGTCTGTAACCTGAAGCGTATATAACCCGAGGTACCACTGTATGGCTTTTCCAGCCTTCCCTGGGAATATTAAGGGGGCGCGACACCCATCAAGGAACAGGATACCAAAGTATAAAAAATGCACAGAAATCCCAATTGGTTTGTTGAGACAAGCCATTTGCCTAATGTCTATCACCACCTGTGGGTTTATCCACACTTTTTGCCCTGCTTTTTCCAGGAACCTGTGCCTTAATGTTCCATGTCCGAGTGTGGGGGTTTTTCTTTTCTTTTGCCCCAACCAAGCTTTCCCCATGAAAACCCATTCTTTAAAGCCAAATCAGAGCAAACATCAATTCGGATTTTCCACGGATTGACATTTGCTCCGATTGAGCTTTAAAGAGTGTTTTTAGGGAGGAAAGCTCTGGAACAACGACAAAAAGGAGTGGTGCTCAGAGAAGGAACTTGGCCGTTGACCATGCCTGGAAAGAGCAGAGCAAAGGTAAGTGTGAGTAATCCCTATATCTTACAGCTCTTTACATGGGATCTTTCTTCTGACTGTATTCACTATGCCATACAAAAATAGGAAGAGGCGTGGCCTGTTCAATTGGGGATTTCCTGACATGTATAAAACACACACTTCCTTGCAGTCATTGCTACGTTTGCAACCAAACCATACTAACTTAACTCCTTCCTTGTGAAATTAGAAATCTCTCCTGTAAATAAGCTCAGGGTTGCCATATTTCAAACAGTGAAAATCCGGACAGAAAAGCATTTTTGGCCAAAGCTGCTGAGCTTGAGGGAGGCAGGAGCTTTTCTTAGTTTTGTCCAAAGTTGTTCAGCTCTTTTGGCAAAATTGCAAAAAAATGCCGTTTTGGACCGATTTTATGGAAAAATGGAAACAAAGGCACTGTCAACATGGGCTGCCATACGTCCAGATTTCCCTGGACATTTGGGTGATCACTGCCCGGACACTGCTGCTGACTGCAGTATTCCGGATATATCCAGAAAATTCTGGATGTATGGCAACCCTGTCAGTTTTGGATTTAACAAGCACAGCCAGATTTCTTAAAAATCTACAGAAATGAAACAAAAGGACCACCAGATCTCTCTGAACTTCTAGCAATCTTTAGCATTTGGGGAACTCCCAGGCTAGTGCCACAACTGGAGAAAGATGTCGATAAACTGGAAACCCAGCCAGATGGGTGGGGTACAAATAATAAATTATTATTATTATTATTATTATTATTATTATTATTAAGAATTGTAAAATGAGTCACGAGGCTCACAAAGCATCTAGAGGAGGTTTCCCCTACAATTTTCTGTTTCTATGGAAATGCAGCTTTGGGAGTGGGCAATTTAAAGGAGACCAACAGTGGAGAGTGCAAATGAGTTTAACCCTTTGTCCACTTGCCATTTCTCTGCTCTAAATCACACCCCTTTCCCCATCCTAAGCAGAAGGGAGGATCATTCTGGCATTAAAAAAACACACACACAATATTCTACTTATTTGAATTGATATTGTGTATATCACCAACTGTCTCCAGCTGGAGACAGAAGGGAAAAAAGGTAGATAAATCACTCTGACATTAACCCCCCCACACACAATATTCTACTTATTTGAATTGTTATTGTGTATATCACCAACTGTCTTCTACTAGAGACAGAAGGGAATAAACTTAGATAAATAAATGTGAGCAGAATTGTGGGTCCCATAAAATCAGTGAGTCTTTAAAGAAATTCTGTTTTCCCCAACCCAATATTAGGTGAATCAGATTATATTGTTACATGGTTAGGCTTACTGGCCCAATCAGTAGTGGATGGCATGATCAAATGACAGCACAAAGCTGACCTCTTGACAACTGAGTCCAGTTTTCTTCGGGGGGGGGGATGCAGGGGTACGCATAACCCTAAACATTTTGTGAATCTAAGTTTGGCCTCAGTGAGGGGCAGTACAGTGGTACCTCGGGTTACATACGCTTCAGGTTACATACACTTCAGGTTACAGACTCCGCTAACCCAGAAATAGTGCTTCAGGTTAAGAACTTTACTTCAGAATAAAAACAGAAATCGAGCTCAGGCGGCGCGGCGGCAGCAGCAGGAGGCCCCATTAGCTAAAGTAGTGCTTCAGGTTAAGAACAGTTTCAGGTTAAGAACGGACCTCCGGAACGAATTAAGTACTTAACCCGAGGTACTACTGTAGAGTAGGGGAATGAGAGTAACCCTAAACATTTTTTTAAGGAAAAAAAGCACTGACTGAGTCACTGCTGTTTCTTTGAAAGGAGAAGCCTCCCTGCCACCTCCTCTCTCCTTCCATAATAATAATAATAATAATAATAATAATAATAATAATAATAATATATTTATACCCCCCCCCCCTTCTAGTTGGATTTCCCCAGCCACTCCCAGGACGCAGCAATGACTCACAGGAGACTCTAAATATGAGGTCAGGTAAGTACCACTGCCCCAAGACTGCACTGATTTGGGGCGAGGTCTTGCCTAGAATCGTGTGAGATCTTGCACACTCCACAGGATCTCGTGTGATTTCAGGTGAGATCTTATCCCAAATCTCTCAGAATCGGTGCCAAAGGTGGCAGCACTTCTCCAGTGCTGGTGGAGGCAGCGGGGCAGGCAGGGCACCCAAGGGCCTGCCACCTGAAGGTCTTCTGCCTCCTGAAGCACTGGCCTCACCTGCCTCATGCTTGGGCCGGCTCTGACTGTGAGCAAAATATCTCCCTCCTTGGATGGATCCGTGCATTTCTACCATCTACAACGCTGACAGGTTCTCTTATAATTTCTTTTCTCTTGTTTGGTGCCCTAATACATACTTCATTAGCGCCTTCTGCATTTTTGACAGAATGCTTTATTTCCCCCTCTACAGGTCGTTAAATCTCTATTGATTCCAAGCAATTGGTTCTCCACGCTATCTGTGCTTTGTTATAAATTAGTAATACATGATGGGAGTTTATTTAGCTTCCCGTCAGATACCATTAATGGCACCATGTAAAATGCTGAATTTTTGGTTTTTCTTTTCAAGGATACTTCTTCGGGCGGCATTTGTTACAGGCTGCAGTTGACACTGATTGGCCTCGGTAGTAGCAGTGCAAAGCAACACATGCACCCGAGGCCTCAATTCAGCACATCTCCAAAAAAGCTAGTTCTGTCATTTATTTTGCTTTGCATTTGGTACCCGGAAACTGGGTATAAAATATGAGAGGAATCTGGGGCCAGACCAACCCTTCTCTCACATACCCTTCAACAATGTTTCGATGAAAGTTAAGATGTCCTATTATTATTATTATTATTATTATTATTATTATTATTATTATTACTATTACTCAGACATTTTGGCTACCGAACGCCACAAGCCTGGAAGTGAGTGTTCCCAATTGCGAACATTCTGTGGAGCCTGAATGTCTGACAGTGTTTCCACGGTTTCCAATTGGCTGCAGGAAGCCATGCTTTGGTTTCCGAATGTTTTGGAAGTTGAACAGACTTCCGGAACAGATTCCATTCGACTTCCAAGGTACGACTGTATTATTATTAATATTGATACAGCGGTACCTCGGGTTAAGAACTTAATTTGTTCCGGAGGTCCGTTCTTAACCTGAAACTGTTCTTAACTTGAAGCATCACTTTAGCTAATGGGGCTTCCTGCTGCCGCCGCGCCATCGGAGCACAATTTCTGTTCTCATCCTGAAACAAAGTTTTTAACCCGAGGTACTATTTCTGGGTTAGCGGAGTCTGTAACCTGAAGCATATGTAACCCGAGGTACCAACTGTATTGATATACCCCACCTATCTATCTGGGTTATCTCAGACACTCTGGGCAGCTCCCAACAGATATAAAAACATAATCAAACATTTAAAATGTTCCCTATAGAAAGCTGCCTTCAGATGGCCCAAGGGTCAGATAACTCCATACCCTACCCTCAGACATTTCTCCAATGAAAATAGGGACATCCTAAGTGGGACATTCTAGGATCAAATCAGAAACCAGGATAGCTTCTGTATATGTGGGACTGTCCCTGGAAAATAGGGACACTGGGAGGGTCGACTGACCTGTATGTAGGCCCTGATTTTAGCACATGGATCAGCTGACATACCAAAACAGCTTACAGAATTACAGAATTACAGCGTGGCGGCAGCGGGAGGCCCCATTAGCTAAAGTGGTGCTTCAGGTTAAGAACAGTTTCAGGTTAAGAACGGACCTCCGGAACAAATTAAGTTCTGAATCCGAGGTACCACTGTAGTTTCTGCATGTGCAGATGAAGTCTAGTGGTTCTAGACACTGTATCCCCTCTGGGATTTGTAAACCTTAATTTCGCAAGCGAATTCAGATTGAGTCATACGCGACACAGAGTTCAATGGAATCTTATGTCGACATAACTGTGTTTATCATTGCACTTTCCGTAGTGGAAATGACCAGCGTATCTTTCTTGGTGACAATTACAAATCACATTCATTTGCTTAAAAATGAGTTACGAAGCACATTACGAAATGAAGGAAATAAAAACGCGACTCTCCTCTACAGGAACCCCTTTTATGGCAAAGAACTTACGTAGCATGCAGTAAACCTATAGCTACACAGTTACGGCGAAGTTCATTAGAAATCACAGGTGTTTAAAGCCCCCTTTGCATATACCAGACAATAATAAATGTACATAAATAAACGAGCATGGTGGGAATCTACTGGTTGATTAAGCCGCCCCTTCGCTATAGCAAAGAAGTTTGGTCCCAGCCATCAAGTGATAACACAGCAATAGCACCACTCATTCCTAAATAAGGCTGAGATGTTTTCACAAAAAGCGATTTGTGTTTTGGGACTCAGGGCTGACTGCTCAGGGCCTTTTTCTATTTCATCATGGACCACTGTAGGCAACGCTAGAACTCTTTACAAAAGGGATGAGGACCCTGAGGCTCTCCAGCTCTCACCATCCCTGAATATTGACCATGTTGGCTGGGAGATGTAGTCGCACGTTTCCCGTCCCCCCATTTACAAAGCATGTTCCAAAGGACAGGGACATTTCTCAACAAGGATGCGATACGGACAGGTATGCCTGCATCCTCTGCTGTGGTTCATTTGGTTGCTCAGTGTTCACTGCTGGGACTTTTAACACCTGCATGGTCTCAATCTGTAGAGCAACACAAGTTGCTCATGGGAGAGATGTTCTGGGACGGTAAGACTTTCAGGGCTGAGCCGCTGTCAGAAGGGAGCCAGGAGTTGTGCCAGGGCATGAGAGCCAAGGGGCCCGGCCACAAGTCAGAGATGAAGAATAAAGCCAGGAATCGGATCTGAAGAACCCATGAAAACACTACACAGCCAGGAAAACTGTTGCTCCTCAGGCAAAAACTCAGTTCCCCAACCACTCTGGGCAGCTTCCAACAGAATATTAAACAGAATAAAACTGCAAACATTAAAAACTTCCCTAAACAGGGCTGCCTTCAGATGTCTTCTAAAAGTCAGATAGTTGTTTATCTCCTTGACATCTGATGGGAGGGCGTTCCACAGGGCGGGCACCACTACCAAGAAGGCCCTCTGCCTGGTTCCCTGTAACCTCACTTCTTGCAGGGAAGGAACCGCCAGAAGGCCCTTGGAGCTGGACCTCAGTGTCCGGGCTGAACAATGGGGATGGAGACGCTCCTTCAGATATACCGGGCTGAGGCCATTTAGGGCTTTAAAGGTCAGCACCAACACTTTGAGTTGTGCTCGGAAATGTACTGGGAGCCAATGTAGGTCTTATATATTCCTTCCTGTCTAGGAAGTGATCAGTGGGACCAGCCCAGAGCCTCAGGACACTTCATTGCTCATAAAGATGCTTCATATTGCCTCACCACATGAAGCAGTTACAGAGCTGAGCTTTCAGCTGTGGTAGTTTGTGATGGAGGCTCAGGGAATGTCACCCTGGGGTGTTGCATGTGCCATCAGCCTGTGCTGCCCTTCTGAGGAAAAACTTGCCCATTCTTCCACAAAGTGGGCCGGGGAATGTTGACAGACCTTTAGCACAAACTCTGGCCTGTATTACTGCGCAACGGCTTTGCACTGACTAATAAGGGCAGGGGAAAAAACTGTCAACAGGAAATCTCTCCAGGTTGAGCGGTGCAATGATGTCATCCCTTGACAGACGGCAGAGATGAATGATCTGAACTTGGCTGCTTTACTAAATTCTCACGATAAATTCTCAACAATATCCTTCTTTCAGGTCTCGGCTACTTTCCCTTGAATTGCCAGCCAGCGTTTCACTGATTTGTCGGTTACAAAAACACCCCACCTTTCAGACAGGTAAGCAGTGTTCACGCCTGAAAAGCCAGTTCTTCCCAACGAACAGCGAGATGCTTTCAGGCTCCATTCCTGGTTCTGTGTTGGCTTCGCTCCTGGTCTGCCTGATTCTCTTTTTAAGGGTTTTAAGCCGAGGTTGGAAGGCCATCTGTCATGGATGCTTTAGCTGAGATTACTGCATTGCAGGGGGTTGAACTAGTTCAGGGGTCAGCAACCTTTTTCAGCTGTGGGCCGGTCCACCGCCCCTCAGACCATGTCGTGGGCCGGACTATATTTTGGGGCGGAAAATGAACGAATTCCTATGCCCCACAAATAACCCAGAGGTGCATTCTAAATAAAAGGACACATTCTGCTCATGTAAAAACACGCTGATTCCCAGACCGTCCACAGGCAGGATTGAGAAGGCAATTGGATCAATGCTTTCATTAGACAGTAAAATTCATGTTAAATTGCCGTTTTAGGGGTTGTTTTTAAAAGCCTGGAACAGATTAATCCATTTTGCATTACTTCCTATGGGAAAGCGCGCCTTGGTTTTGGAATGCTTTGGTTTTGGAATGGACTTCCAGAACAGATTAAGTTTAAGAACCAAGGTACCACTTTCTATATTACCACGTTTCGAGTAGTTTGAAACTCATAGAAATGACAAAATATACAACAAACATCGTCGTCCTGCAATGTTTTAAAATAGATTTAAGAAACAATGAGCTAAATTAAAGAACCCATTTCACGCATTGTGAAATATCAACAAAATATCTCATGACAATGATGCTGAACATTTCAGAAATGATTCTTAATTGTTTGTATCCAGTGCTTTTTTCTGGGGGGTAAACAGGGGTACGCATACCCCTAAACATTTTGTGAATCTTTGTACTTTTGTCCACTTGCTGTATTTTTTCCCCCCGATTGGAACTATAAAATGGTGGTTTTCGTGAGTCGAAATGAGAGTACCCCTAAATATTATTTTAGGGGGAAAAACACTGGTTGCATCAAAATAAATCATACTCAGAGCAAGGGGATACCCAGGGTGGCAGCTGCCCCCTCAAAAAAAATCAAGTAAATAAATAAAAATATATAAGTAAAAGTAGAAATTGTAGAAAGATTTTGACAGATTTTTCTCAGCACTGAGGTCAAAAGAAAGTAATTTAAAACAACTATTGTTGAGACATTTCATTCCGAATCTGCTAGACAGAGCCAGACAGAGGACGATGTTATGTTGTGCCCCCCCCCATAAATCCTGGCTACGACCACGACTCAGAATAGACCTACTGAATAACTGGATGTAAGTTAGTCATGACTAAGTTAAGTCCATGTTTCAGGGAGCCTAGTTGGAGTATGACTCATAGTGCAATCCTAACAACATCTACTCAGAAGTAAGTTCTAAGTACTTTACCATGGCTTGTACATAGGGTTAGGATTGCAGACTTAGTCACATAGAACCCAATTTTTATTGAGAACGACTTCATAAGCATCCAAAGTGCTCAGAGAAAAAGCAGCGATGGTTTTTTTTACAAGTTAAGCCAACAGGAAAGATAAATATAAAACCCAGCTTTACTGTAGTGTAACGAAAAGGCAAAAGAAATGGGGAGAGTCATGCTGGAGAGGTGGTCATGCTAATTAAAATGAACTGGGCAATTTTAAGATCAGACTTATTCTAGTCCCTTTAATGAGGATGTAGACAAATGTTTCTCCCTGGATTTTAATTCAGCTTCCTGAAACAGTTTGGCGCAATGCAAAGGAATTGGGACTGCCACCCAGTTGGGGGAAAAAAGCTGATTAATCAAGTGACTCTGAAGGGAAGGATTTGTACCAACACCTGACCAATGAGGAATTTGTCAGCAAATGGCACAAAACCCCCAACTGTATTACCTGGGTTATGAAGGCGCCCTAAAGACGTTAAAGCAAAGATTATGGGATAATGCACACAGTGACTTGAGATCTCGATCACACGCAGTCTGTAGTCCGCTGGCAGTAGGAGTACAATATGGGCATGTCTTTAAGTTAACATCTTACATTAAAAACCTGACAGTACCAAACTATCGAAGCCTTTTCACCAAAGCCAGACTAAACGTCTTTCCTTCTGCAGTGTTGGATGGCAGGTTGAGAGGAGTTCCTTACCAGGACAGACTTTGCTCGTGTGCTCAAGACATCGATTCCATAAAACGTATTTTGTTGCACTGTGCAAAATATGAGCAAGCCAGGGCTGAACTGATACTACCCTTGCTGGTACCTTTCCCGGGAAAAATCAGAGGATCACTATGTCAGGTTCCTAGTGGAAGACCGGACAAATGCTAGAACATTAGCAGTGGCAAAGTTTTTATCGGTGGTTGCAAGAACCAATGATCCCTATATTCTGAACAAAATGCTTGTTTAACCTGGAGGTAGGCTGTATGAATTGTGCATTGCTTTGTAACGATTTGTTGGGTCTCTGGACCGTAATAAAGATTGTTGTTGTTGAATCTGATTCAGCTGAATCTGAGTCAACAAGAGTTAGAAAGAGAGAGGAAAAAACCTTCCTTCCTTTAAGATGGTGCATGCACATGTCTTAGAAAGCACATTCCCTTCCATGTTGGACCAAAAGAGGAATGCTACCTGCTGGTTGTGGTCCTATATGCACTTTCCCAGGAGTAAGCTTCATTAAATGCAATATAAATTACTTCCAATAAAACATGGATATGATGGTACTGTGTCTTGTTTTAAACTGGCTTTTAAACCAAGCGTTTTAACCAATTTAATCCGTTTCAACCAATAAATTAAATTAAAGATGGCAACCTTAAAAATAATGGAAACTATGGATGATGGATATTACCACTGCTGAAATCATAAGCAATAGGGGGTGGGGAATTATGGGCAATTGCTTCGACTGCAAATTCAGCCAATGAATAATGCTGCACCATTCACAGGGAACAGGAACTGACTAATCAAGGGCCAGTTCACACAAGTGAACAGAAAGCAGTTAATTAAATGGGCAGAAGCCACTAATGGGGCAAGAAGGAAATCATTACTTAAAGAGCCAGTTGCGGGGAGAAATGGCGCCTTTGCTGGCCGGGACTTATTTATGAGTAAACATAATAGGAGAATAAGTGCCTGTGAGGAAGGGCATTGCTAGTCGTTTATGGAGAATATAGCACTGTAATTAAGTGCCAAGCAGAGTTAACTCTGCTAGTTTCTAAAAGCAATGCTTCCGGTGTTAAAGGTTTGGAAGCAACCACTGATCTGACGGTGAATGGGGCCATTTCTGCAGGAACTGGCTCCGTATAAATAGCATGCCCACTCAATTTGCTACCAGTGCCGAGGAATCAGAATTTCAAATCAGTCTTTCATTATTGGTACGATACTTTTCTTCATTGAACAAATGGATGCTCCGGCGAGGTACAATAATGATGAGGACTGAACATTGGGGCTTAAAAGGTATAGATCCCAGTAAGGACCAATGTGAGAAGCCGTGTGTGTGTGTGTGTGTGTGAAAGAGAAAGAGGTCTGTAGCACTAGAAATATTAAGACTGCATTCCTAAACACACTGAACCCTACTGAAGGCCCAGGGAAGCCTGGTGTGGGGGCAGTTCCGTTTCGTCCATTGTTTTATAACCACCTTTTCTATTGTTAACACCATTACAAGCTATATTTCTGTTTTCTGTAATTTTAGAAGATACAGGCATAGTTCCACAACAAAATGTTGCAGCGTAAAGTGCTTCTGTTTAGGTTTCTGTCTTGATTTAATTGCGTCATTCCCTCCTCTCCCCGCAGTTTCTTTGCTTCTCCCACTCCTTCAAAATATCGCTACGGGGTGAAATAAAAAATTCAAGGTCACACACACACAAAAGATAAATGTTCATAACTGCATATATAAACCACATGTCTGAAACCCCCCCGAAAAAGTCCTGGAACCATTTTGTCCCTCCCAAATTGACCTCAAATATTTCTCTACTAGGTCGAAGGAAAATGGAAAAGCCCCCCCATTGTCTTTTCGTTCACAAATCCCGTCTTAAGGGTATGTCTGTGTATGAATAAGGTGAGCCTGTGACCTGGCTCAGGAACTAAGTATTTATCATTATAAAAGACTGGCCAGGCTCCCCAGGGTATCCAATCAAGTGACCATTAACAGGTAACCTGCCAGACAGGAGATAAACAACGAACTCAAATTTCTGTTGTAGACCGCCTTTTCTGTGATGTAGGTATGATGTTTGTGGGGGGTGGTCTTGGATTACACCCCTTCTGTGATGTATGTATGATGTATGGAGGGGTGGTCTTGAGCTCCAGGGCAGGGAATTTAAAATGTCTATATAAGTGTGGGCACACCTTTGTTCTAGGTCCTCCTCCTTTCCTACGTGTGAAGGGGGCACCCTGTTGCAACAGTTCAATAAAGATCAGGCTTACGAGCTGCTTTGCTTCTCAATATTCTCTGGTTGGCCTGTTATTTTCTCCGGCCGATGGAGAACCTACAAAGGACTCTACAATGGCTCTTGTGTTCCCCATAAGGGCAGATTTTTGTTTATTACAGGGGGAAAGCATTCCAATGAAGCCATTTGCTGCGTGTTTAGCTGGCATACCACAGAATGCCGAGTTTACTTTGGGGCTTCTTTGTTGCCTGTATTTCTGAAACGGCAAGAGCGAAAACCCTAAAGCCCTCTTCATGACATTTCCCAGAAGCTATCAGTCCACAAGCAAAGGAAGGTCTAAGAAGCTGACTTCAATCTACTCAAATGCTCTTATCTCTGTTTCTAAGGTCAGTGGGAAACATGCCAAAATGATTATGCAGGAAGTAGCTCCGAGGGATTATCTTATTTGTCAAAGTAATAACAGTGAATTCAATATGTGTAAATCTCTTCTCCTGATGCAACAGAGTGGTGCTTTGGGATACTAGAGGGAGTTGGACGTGAATTGTTTTCTAGGCTCCCCGTCTTCTGGGACAGTTTGTAGATGATCTATCCTTCTCTCTCTCTCTCTCTCTCTCTATATATATATATATAGAGAGAGAGAGAGAGAGAGAGACCCCAAATTTCTGTAGGGCTTCCTTAACAGCTAAAGGAGAATTCATTGGGCACAACAAATCCTTTGAGCTACCTAGAACAGGGCAAAATGATCATAAACCACACAGCAAGCACTGTGCTATCATACCAAGGTAGCACATAATTGAGTATTGGGTGAAGAATATCCCCTATTGATTTTTGCAGCCCTTTTGGCACTAATCCACGGCAGGGCCTTTTCAGTGGTGGTTCCCCACTTGTGGAATGCATTCCTTAGTAGGGTGTGCCTGTCTCCATTATGATTAAATTTCAGGAAGAATTTGAATATGTTCATGATTGCTCAGGCATTTGGTAGTCAAATAATACTGGCAAGCGCAAGATGGCTAGATGGAAGGCAGATTTTAACTGTAGTTTCTTAAATAAGAATAAGAATAATAAGAATAATAATTTATTTATACCCCACCCATCTGGCTGGGTTTACCCAGCCACTCTGGGCGGCTTCCAACAGAATATCAAAATACAATAGTCTATTAAACATTAAAAGCTTCCCTAAACAGGGCTGCCTTCAGATGTCTTCTAAAAGTCTGGTAGTTGTTTTTCTCTTTGACATCTGGTGGGAGGGCGTCCCACAGGGCGGGCGCCACTACCGAGAAGGCCCTCCGTCTGGTTCCCTGTAACTTGGCATCTTGCAGGGAGGGAACCACCAGAAGGCCCTTGGCACTGGACCTCAGTGTCCGGGCAGAACGATAGTCGTGGAGACGTTTTAACTGTTTTATAAGGTTTTTGCTTTGTCTTTGTTTTTAGTTTTCTTATTTGTTTACTGCCCTGGGCTCCTTTGGGTAGAAGGGATGGGTATACAGTAGAATCAATATATAATACTTCTTTTGTGAATGCTTCTAGCTTAAGAAAGCAAAGGTATCCTGAAAAGTGCAGATGTGTGAGTGGTTTGTGTAGAATTAGATGACGGATCCATCTATCCAAGGTAGATAATTTCCTTTGGCCAGCAGGGACTCACCACAGTATCAGGCAAAGGTCCTTTCCATTCCTGGCCACTTGAAATTTTGAAATTGGAGACATTGAGAACCGAATTTGAGATCTTATGCAACGTATGTGCTCTGTCATTGATCTGGAGACCTTCTCCATGGGGGTGTGAAAAATCCAGTGAAATCTTGGGACCCGGAGTGAGTGGAAAGTGTGTGTTTGTATGTTTGAGAGGGGGGGGGATTCCCAGTAATTGAAGCCTTTCTCAAATTTGGGTCCCCAGATGTTATCGGACTACAACTCCCATCATCCCTAGCTATGAAGACCAGCGGTAAGGAATGATGGGAGTTGTAGTCCAACACCACGAGGGAACCCAAGTTTGAGAAAGGCTAGCTTAGAGGCCATAGATAATTTGATTTGCAACAACCTCATAGCTCATCCCCGCATTTGGCAGATCACAAACAAATTCCTCAATTGTGCAATTTTTCAACATTTATCGAAGCTGCAGAATTCAGCCTGCTTGACACAAAATGTGGGTGATTCTGCAGTCTGATTGTTTTTAGGACAGAGTGCACTTCTGGCTTGCCTTTCTCTTTATTTTCTCTCCTCTTCCAATTCCTTTTCATCTCACCTGCACGGACACAAATGATGGTCAATGATTACCGAATTTCCTCTTAATCAGTCTTTAAAACCTGTTTCAAACCTTTCAAGAAGAATGCACTGTAGTTAGAATGCAGGGAAAGGAATGTGTTTATTGTGCATTAGGAGATTTTTTTACGATCGTGCTATCATGTATTTTTCCTTCGGACTCTGGGCTCTTTCGCCTATAAGAAGGATAAAAATACTTTCCATAGTCATTATTATCACAGCCTTGGCTTTGATTTTTTCTCTGTAATGTAAGAGCTATTTTCTTTGGATCTCGGTTTCAGTAACAATAACAATAGTATTTCAATACTATGATTGTTATCTCTTTAGCAACATTTTCATATAATCCTAAATATAGCTGACCCTCAAGGGTACTGTGTTTTTATAACTCTGAGAACGATGCCTACCAAACCCAAAAATCTCTCTCGCACATTGAAGCTTGTGTTTCAGAAGTGATGAGGCCATTTAGACATTTCTGGCAGCCATCCACAAATTAGTTTTGTCTGACGACTTGGATTTAAGCAATTTATAGGCTGATATTAATAATAATAATAATAATAATAATAATAATAATAATAATAATAATAATAATTTATACCCTGTACATCTTCCAACATATATAATAACATAATAAAACTATAGAGGACTACCTTCAGATGTCTTCTAAAGGTTGCAGAGTTACTTATCTCCTTGGCTCAGGAGTCGCCTAAGTTCATACCCTTCAACCTTTCTCCAATGAAAATAAGGATGTCCTACCATGTCCTCCAAAATTTCTCTGATGAAAATAGGGACGTCCTAAGGAAAAATTCTATACAAACCTAGACAGCATCTTAAAAAGCAGAGGCATCACCTTGCCAACAAAGGTCCGTATAGTAAAAGCTATGGTTTTCCCAGTAGTGATGTATGGAAGTGAGAGCTGGACCATAAAGAAGGCTGATCGCCAAAGAATTGATGCCTTTGAATTATGGTGTTGGAGGAGACTCTTGAGAGTCCCATGGACTGCAAGAAGATCAAACCTCTCCATTCTTAAGGAAATCAGCCCTGAGTGCTCACTGGAAGGACAGATCGTGAACCTGAGGCTCCAATATTTTGGCCACCTCATGAGAAGAGAAGACTCCCTGGAAAAGACCCTGATGTTGGGAAAGATGGAGGGCACAAGGAGAAGGGGACAACAGAGGATGAGATGGTTGGACAGTGTTCTTCGAAGCTACCAGCATGAGTTTGACCAAACTGCAGGAGGCAGTGGAAGACAGGAGTGCCTGGCGTGCTCTGGTCCATGGGGTCATGAAGAGTCGGATACGACTAAACGGCTAAACAACAACAACCATTCCTTCACAGATAAACCTCAGTAGGAGAAAAAGAAAGAGTCACATGTGAAATATCCCTGAGCCTGACCACGCCAGCAACTTTACAGCTTCAAGAATGAAGCAGTAGAGAACTGGAAGTACTGGCCTGACAATCTTCTCTCTTTAAAGGCAGGTCGCTTTTTTGTTTTGTTTTTTTATAAGCATGTGGATTACAGTAATGTATAAGACATGGAAACTGGTCGGACCGAAACAGGCCTCTGAAACTGGCACGAAACACCAGCCGGTTCATAAGAGGGCAGCAAGGTTAACTTGGGTGATGGGCTAATACGATTACCGTATTTTTTGCTCTATGAGACTCACTTTTTCTCTCCTAAAAAGTAAGGAGAAATGTGTGTGCGTCTTGTGGAGCGAATGCAGGCTGCGCGGCTATCCCAGAAGCCAGAACAGCAAGAGGGATTGCTGCTTTCACTGTGCAGTGATCCCTTTTGCTGTTCAGGCTTCTGAGATTCAGAATATTTTTTTTTTCTTGTTTTCCTCCTCCAAAAACTAGGTGCGTCTTGTGGTCTGGTGCATCTTATAGAGTGAAAAATACGTTATATGTTTTTCTAGTGCTTTGCCATATAAAGAATCAGAGTTGGACAAGACCCTGAGGATCATCTAGACCAACTCCCTGCAATTCAGGAATATGCAGCTGCCCTTTATTGGGATCAAACTTGAAACCTTGGCATTATCAGCGCCACACTCTAACCACATGCGCTATCCAGCTGGTGTATAAGATATACTGGCTACCACTCAGTTTCTAGGCTGGTATTAACCTTTGAAGCACTCAATGGCTTGGGCTACATGACCTAAAGTGTCTCCTTATAGATGTCCTTCTCACACCCCTGATATTATCTTCAGAGATCTTGAAGGAACGTCTCCACCCCCATCGTTCAGCCCGGACACTGAGGTCCAGCTCCGAGGGCCTTCTGGTGGTTCCCTCGCTGCGAGAAGTGAGGTTACAGGGAACCAGGCAGAGGGCCTTCTCAGTAGTGGTGCCCACCTTGTGGAACACCTTCCCATCAGATGTCAAGGAAATAAACAACTATCTGACTTGTTTAGGGAAATTTATAATGTTTGATGTTTTATTATGCTTTTATGTGTGTTGAAAGCCCCCCAGAGTGGCTGGGGAAACCCAGCCAGATGGGCAGGGTATAAATATATTATTATTATTATTATTATTATTATTATTATTATTATTATTATTATTATCCTTCCATGGCTGCCCACACCAAATGAGGGTGAGCCACATGGCAGCACCGCAGTTGTATGACCCCAGAAAAGGTGGTCTAGGTCCTACGGCATGGTCTTTTTAGCCAAGACTGTTTTAATTTTCCTTTGTTTCTGAGTTTTAAAAAAGCATCTTAGTGCTTTTTAGACCTTGGGCACCACTATTTCATCTGCTGCCAGTTTTGTTCTGACATCGTTTTGATTGTATATTTATGTTTTATGGTTTCTTGTTAATGGGTTTTTACTGTTGTTAATACACACATAAACCTGAGCACCACCACCCTGGATGCAAAGATCGTAGAGGAAAGCCTGGTTAGCATTCTATTTGGATAGTTCTCCATCTACAAAGAAAGTCCCTCCTCCTGACAGAACTCCTAATTGGCTCTCTTTCTTCCGGAATATGAGCTTAGCCTTATTCAAGGTCTCTTGTACTTTGAGCCACGTCAAATTGGGAGGCCTTGCTGCATAATTTATGTGGCAGCCCCAAACGATTTCCTGCATCCCTATGCTGGAATATCCACAGATTGCGTATACCTGTGTGCTTTGCCCAAAAAACATCCCCCATTGCCAGATGTTGAGGTTGGGGGGCTGCAAAGGTACATTTAACCCAAAGGGGAGGTGCAGGAAATGTCTAGAAGAGCAATTTCCAAGCAAAGATTCCATTTTGTTCCATTATTTATTTTTAAAGTCCCATTCAGCCCTTTGGACAAAGGCCAGAGCAGGCAGCTTACGATTCTTCTTTCTTTTTTTTATGTAAAGAAAAAAAAATCCTATAAAGCAGTCGTGAGGTAAAATTTGTAATAGTCGAAAAGGAAACAGAAAATAAAATAAAAGCAATGCAGGTGAAGAGCCTTCTCAAAAGGTTGCTCACTGGAAAGGAGGGCAGCAAAATTGCCATTCGGGCCTTCCTCACAGGGCATTCCACAACCTAGGCAAAAAATCCTGTCTCGGGCAATTTCCAGTAGTTGGAAGAAAAGAATGCAGCGTGCCAGTTGCTGTACAGAAAATCATCCAAGCAGGCTGCTAAGAAGAAGAAGAAGAAAAAATTTATACCCTGCCCATCTGGCTGGGTTTCCCCAGCCACTCCGGGTGGCTCCCAATAGAATATTAAAAACACAATAAACCTCAAACATTAAAAAATTCCCCAAACAGGGCTGCCTTCAGATGTCTTCTAAACGTCAGGTAGTAGTTTATTTCCTTGACATCTGATAGGAGGGCGTTCCACAGGGAGGGTGCCACCACCAAGAAGGCCCTCTGCCTGGTTCCTTGTAACCTCACTTCTCGCAGGGAGGGAACCGCCAGAAGGCCCTCGGCGCTGGACCTCAGTGTCTGGGCTGGACGATGGGGGTGGAGACGCTCCTTCAGATATACTGGGTCGAGGCTTCACAAGTACACTGAGCAAAACAATGACTCAAACCCTCCAAGTGTTGCTATTTTCCAGGGACTGTCTCAGATTTACAGAAGCCGTCTCGGTTTCTGATTTGATCCCAGAATGCCCCTTTTCTTCAGGACATCCCTGTTTTCATCAGAGAAATATTGGATGGTGTGGTAGGTTATCCCTATCTTCATCAGATAAATGTTGGAGGGTATGGAGTTATCCGACCCATGAGCCTTCAGAAGGCAGGCCTGTATAGGGAAGTTTTTTTAAAAAAATGTTCAATGTTTTATTATGTTTTTATATATGTTGTAAGCTGTGCTGAGTGGCTGGGACATCCCAGTCAGATGGACAGTGTATAAATAAAGATGGCAAAATCATACTGCCCATAATATTTTGAAATTCTGTTAAGCCCTCTTTGAATTGTGGCTTGAGGTGTTAGCCCCAACCGCCAAGGGCAAAACAATGTATAATTTTATTGATCCTGCCAATAATAAACATGGGAGGACAAAAAGGTATACATTCTTGCTTTCAGCCTTTCTTGTTAAACAGTGGTGCCCCGCAAGACGAATGCCTCGCAAGACGAAAAACTCGCAAGACGAAAAACTCGCTAGACGAAAGGGTTTTCCGTTTTTGCGTTGCTTCGCTAGACGAATTTCCCTATGGGCTTGCTTCGCAAGACGAAAACGTCTTGCACTTTTTTTTAAAGCCGCTTGAAGAGGCGCAGTTGCGACGGACCGTGCTTCGCAAGACGAAAAACATCGCAAGACGAAAAGACTCGCGGAACGAATTCTTTTCGTCTTGCGAGGCACCACTGAATTTTCATGTTTCAATAATATTTTGTTAGAAAGAATATAAATACAGAATATAAATATTCAGAAGGTATTTGCAGTGGATCATGAAAAACTGACCCAAGTTCAAGACGTTCCCACTCTCAGTATTTGCAAAACTATGCAATTACTCATTATTGTTTAACAAGGGTTAATGAAAATGAAACTAATATAAAAGTATTCAGTGCTCAATATAAAGAAACGTTCTCAGAATGAGCTGGAAGAAGGTCTCTTTTACAGCGAATAGTTTGTTGTTAAGCCACTTACACCACTGAAAAGAGAGTATCTTAACTTGTAAGTGGCCTGTTCTTGCAGTGAAACACATTTTTTTTAGTCAAGCAAATGTGTTTAATTCAGAAGCAAGAAGAAGAAATTATCGGCATTTCCCCCCCTGTGCTGGATGTACCATAATATAGTTTTCTTCATTGTAGTAAATGGGAGGCTTCTTTAAAAATCCATGCAGACATTATAGCTCCCTGTTACGAATATTACCAGAGCGGTGCAGCTATGGGGAGTGGTTTTGGCAGTTGTTATCCAGACAAAAGAGCTGCTGACATCAATGAAAGTTTGGTCCGATTAAGGGCTTAAGGATTAGATCGGCAGGATGGCACGAAGAAGGAGAAGAAATACAAAAAAGGCAATGACAAGTAAGGATTAGTCAATGGCTGACTGGAAAATGGAGATCCTATCCTGTCAGAGAGTCGGCACCCAAAGCAAGATATGTTGCCTTGAGCAGAGATGAAGAGGGAGAGGTTTGGAATTTCCTGCAGAAACGGAGAATTCACAAAGGTTTATATAGTATCAGAAAAGGGAGAGATAAAAACCTTCCGCCAAGGAAAGAGAGAGAGGATGGGGATAATGCAACATACCATGGAATAGATGTTAGAAAACGACAACGTCAAGGATGCTAGGACAAGAAACAGACATGTGCATTAAATAAATTAAAATTGCGTTGCCCAATTCCTTATCCCATTATCTTATGGAATTGTTTCCTCTGAAGGGGGCCTTTGTCTGAAGACGACATCCTGACAACAATACAATGTTCAGTAAATAATTTTATTTTTTTTAAATGTGTCTTCCCCAATTCTCAGTTCTGTTACTGATAGGTCTCTCTAAGCATCAGTGTGAGACTTTTGCTGTGTACAGCATGTTTTAGGACTGGACGATTAGCATTCAAATTTTGATTTCTTTTTAAAATTTCCAATGCCTTAACCCAGTAAGGCATTCTATTCTGAAACATAGTAAGAGCATCTTTTGTCCTTTAGCTGGTGCAGGGCATAGCTGTCAATGTTTCCCTTTTCTTGCCAGGAATCCTATTCGGAATAAGGGAATTTCCCTTTAAAAAGGGAAAACGTTGACAGCTATGGTGCAGGGACATTAAGTTCCCAAACACCTGGGGGCTCTTGGATGTTGCGTAGGGGCCTTATGTCTCATTGATTTTAAAGGGAACAAAAATTCTCATTTCAATATTGAGAAGAGGAACTTTCTGTGGAGATTTGTCTGCAGAACTGCTCCATCGTTGACACCAGTGGGGAAGAGGAGCACATGGCTGTGTGGGCAAAGGGGCTGGGATGGGGCAACTGCCCTTCAGAAAAGGTTTGCTTAAGACTGCAACTTTAACCACAGTGGGGAACATCTGCACATGATCATCATTCACCCAGAGTCCTCATAATACGCTGGAAAGAAATGACGCCACTGGAATTGTTGCAATGTAAAAAAATACGATTCGGTGCTAATCTTCCCCTGATATTCAGATCACTGCGAAGTTAAATCAAAACCACTAATGAAATCTAATCAAGCTCCAAGAAATTAAGTTTAGAACATCTTTCGGAACCTATAGGCACGCACAGAGCTTTGGTTTTTAGATCAAAGAAGAAACATCTCAAGGTTAACTCCGTAAGGCAGAGCAACCTTTTAAAATACATAGTACATAATTGTTTGCTTTAGTCGCGCAGCTTCTCTTTGGAATGCACCGCGTGGCAGCAGCAAAATTAAAAGGCAAAATCAAATTAAGAAAACATTCGCCGGGAGAAAGCAACATTTGAGCCTTAAGTTTCCAAGGATGTGGTTAGCCTCTTAAAAGTTTCAGTCCAGTAAGGGATTGCAGTGGTATACCCATTTCTATAGGAGCAAGCCCCACTGGGCTTACTCCTGAGTAGGCATGTCTGCAAGTTGGGCTGATGCTTCCTTAACCTGCACAAGAGAGCTGTTGCTTTCCTGGCTGGGGGATGAATATGGGCAGCTGCTTCTGGGCACGACAGCTTCCCTTCACCTTCAGCTTTTGTGCGCTTTTGAGTTACTGTGTTGCATCACTGGTGGCCAGCCATAAGGTAGTTGACTAATCACCAGTCTCGGCATTGACTATAGTCATCCAGAGGCTCACTTGCAGATTCGACACATGGAGAATTAAATACAGTTTACAACCCAAAACATGATTACTCGGTACCCAGCCTCACTGTATTGAATGGCACATCACCTGGCCATAAATAGCAAGCTTCAGATTAATGGTAAAGGGGCCCCTGACCGTTAGGTCCAGTCACGGACAACTCTGGGTTTGCAATGCTCAGCTCGCTTTACTGGCCGAGGGAGCCGGCGTACAGCTTCCGGGTCATGTGGCCAGCATGACTAAGCCGTTTTCTGGCAATCCAGAGCAGCACACGGAAACGCTGTTTACCTTCCCACCAGAGCGGTACCTATTTATCTACTTGCACTGGCATGCTTTCGAACTGCTAGGTTGGCAGGAGCTGGGACTGAGCAACGGGAGCTCACCCCGTTGCAGGGATTTGAACCGCCGACCTTCTGATCAGCAACTCCAAGACTCTGTGGTTTAACCCACGGCGCCACCCGTGTCCCTCTTAAGCTTCAGATTACCAGACTTTAAATTCCTTTTGTCTTCTAATGGAAGTTGCAGGCATCTGAACTTGTCTCAGCTACCACTGAGAAGGACTTGCCGCACGCCCCCCCCCATGTCCTTCCTCTGCCTCAGCGCAACGCCATTACCGGCAAGGATCTTAAAAACAAGAATAGCTAAGAGGTGTTTTATCTTCAAGGCTGGAGATATTGAGTCTCTTTAAATACTTTTAAAAATGCCACCCACTTCTGTGATGGTCGAAAATCCTCTAATTTTGTCCTCTACCAATGATGAAAACGTTCAGGGAAGATGGTCCTTGACAACAGAGGCACATGAGGTATTAATAGCAGGACACCTAAATCTGCATTTATTTTTATTTTATTTTTTGCTTGGTGCAAGAGTGGGTGGGGGGCCATAATTATATTCCAAGAGGAAACGGCTTGGGTTATACAGTTCAGATCTCACACACCTGCAGCAAATTAATTTGTTGTAGCACATTAATTATCTCACAGCTTCTATTTAGGCTGCAGCTGTTGCTATTATGTTAATATTTCCAGCACCACTGTCTACAACAGGTTACGGCAGTCTCGAGGAAAAATTACTGGGGCGGGTCCCCCTTTCCCCGTCTTCCGGGCTGTGCATGCGTGGAAATAAACAAAAACATGTTTTGGTCAGGCATTTCACCTTCCATTTATTAACCGACTCGGGGAGGGATTGGGCAACATCAGAAAAGGATAACAATAGACAAAGATGGCGCGTGCAGAATTTGTGCGAGGAAAAATAGAAGGTGGGGAAGGGAGAAAGAAAGAAATCCCAAAGACTGCAATGCTGGGGGGGTGAGTGTTCGGGGGGGCGGGGAAAATGCTGCAGTTTTCATGAAATAATAAGGTGGAGGAAAAAGAGGCATACAAAGAGTAGGTTTTTCATTGTCTGTAAAATATAAACACAGATGAATTCTGTCTTTGGTTTGTTCATGCTTTTCACTCTGCACAGCAGGGATGTTCTTAAGAACTTGCCCTCTGCGCAATTTTACTAAATAGGAACCGTGGACCTTGCATGATGTGATTATAATCACACCGGCCAATCTTTTATTTTTATTTTTACATTTTTTTTGTTTAAAAACCCAGCAAATCTTTATTGTTATTATTATTTAAAATATAGAACTACATTTGTATATAGGTACGTAAAACCGTGCCTCTTTAAAATTTATTTTAACACCCCTACAGCGATGTAGGAAGCGTGAAGATATGACTGGCTCTGCATCCCATGACAAGTCTCCATGGAGTCAAAAACAATATGAAAATTTGGAGCTGACAAGAACATGTCTGCTGCCTGCAGTCACCGCAATAGCTCACCATGTTGCCTACTAACCAAAAGATCAAAAATTATCGATTTCATGGCGCTGCGTGCTCGGGATAGAAAAGCTACTTTAAAATTTGCATTATTTAAGTAATGAAATAAGAGAAAAAGCCCAGTGTTTTAGGACGCTTTGGAGTGTAAAAGAGCTTTATGTTTTAATCTTATCAATGATTTACTATAATTCTATTATTTTAAACAGCTGGGGTCTGGAAATTATTTTTCTTTTTTTTCTTTTTTAACCGGTGAATTTAGGATTTTGCCGCAGTGTACATCTGCAGTCCCAGAATCCTCTGGTAAGATAATCCCCCTTGCGAAAGGGAAACGCCTTTAACCTTTCCGTGAATAAACAAATCTGCACCCATTTTGAAATTAAAGAAGGGAGGGGAAGACTGACGAATTCCAAGGGACGGAGTGGTTTTGGCTCTTCGGTGAAGGAAAACGGGAAAGAAAATAAGACTGTAAGCGCTTTATATCCTTTTGGGTTTCTGGCGGTCACCTCCATTGCTCGTCATCTCCCATCATTGGAGCATGATTATAGCATAGAACTGTAACAATACTGCATTTGCTTAGGAACTGAAAGCTGAGATCTGAGATATGTGCAGCATTGACATTGCAAAAAATGGCACAACTGTTACCACAGAACAATCCTTTGCACATTTGTTCCGAAGTAAGGGCTACTGTGATAAGTGAATTTACTCCCTAGCAAGTGCATTTAGGATCGCAGCCTTAGCAGTTGCAACATGGATGCAGACAGAGCTTTTTTTCGGGGGGGGGGGGAAGGACGCAGACCCCATAACCTTTTCTGAATCTAAGTTTGGCCTCAATGAGGGGCAGCATTTCAATATGAGCAGGAAAATCAGAGTACCCTTTAAAAAATTTTTTAAAGCACTGGATACAGGATGATAGAAACTTGCTTTGTTTGCACAGCCCAATGGACACTTACATGGCTTGTTTGTATTCTTGTTTGCAACTAGTCTGACAACTTCTTTTCAGAATAGTTTTAAGCTGCTAGGGCTGGAAAGAACATTAACAATTTAACTAAGCAAATACATACCCTTCAAATCTAAAATCCAGATTTTGCCTGTTTGGGGGTCTCTTGAAATAAAACTCTCATCCCCATTGCCAAGTATTTTCAAATTAACCATTCATTACGTTGCCTCGGTTGATGAAGGAATTGGCTGCAGTCTGTTAAGAAATAAATAGAGCTGCAGCAGAATATTTTCAAAGCAGCCTATCAACTCGTTATGCCCCGCTTCCAGGCTTCTTATTCTTAATCAAGTGGCAGAATTTAAGGGGTTGCGCATTATTCAAAATATTGGGACCAGGTAGGTGGAATTGGAGGAAAGATGCGTTGCTGCTACAATTTCTTTCCATTCGATTTCAGACAATTCCTCCCCTACAAGGCTGGCTAAACACAGAAATCCTATATTGATTTAAAAGACAAGAGGAAGAATATAATTCAGAAAGGACTGGATACGTATATATTTAATGATCATTTTGAGTCTGTGGGATGCTTGAAAGGGCACAAACTGGGATGAAGGCCACATACACTGACACCAATCCCATTACTTCTGTGCAATCCTATTAGTTTGAATGATCCTTGTATTCCCTCGCTCCCCCATTTTGATGTCAATAAAAATCAGAAATGCCTACCAACCTTTGTATTTTCATGTTCAGGTTACTGTTTGGTAGGGGGCCGCCTCCCATTCATGCTTCCTTATTGCATACTTTGATGACTAATGTCTCTCCTGCTAAATCACTAGGAGACTTTCAGTCACACAACCACACTGGAATTTGAAAATATAATGGTTAGGGTACCTATATAAATTGAAAGAAGGATGGTAACTAGTCCTATGTTGTACTTACCTTTGAGGGGAGGAACGTTCATGCTCAAAATTTTTAATTTATGAATCTATTCCCCCCCCCCAAAAAAAAATCCTCTAGCAATGGTTAGTGATTCTTACCACTAGTATTTAAAATAAACAATAAATTATAATCAGATTTTTGGGCATTCACTGTAACAAGTTTGGCGAATGTCAACTTTCACACTCGAACACTGACAATCCAAGATGAAATCGGTGACTGTCCAAAAAAATTAAATACCTATTTTCGCTCTTTCTGGGGGTATTACGTGTTTCTAATTTTCAGACATTTGCAAAATCTGGCTGGGATCACCAACAGTCCCAAAACAAGGTATGCGGGTATATTTGCATTGTACACGTATACATGAAAATGCATGTGTGTTTTAAATATAATGTTTACGTATGCTTCTTAAGTAACACTAAAAAGAATATCGTCATTATGTATAACATGAGCTAAAAACAACAACCCAAAAACCTAAACAAAAGCTGCTCCTAGTGGTAATATTTATAAATCTAAGGTTTGGCCAGAATAATTACTCACCTACTGTGGCAAACGTCAAATATATTTATCAACTGCAAAGGTGACACTGCACTTATTACTCGTAAGGCGGAAGCATAATACAGAAATGCAAGATATTCCTCTTTTGTATTCATTTCTAACTTTATCCCATCAGAGAAGCTAGAGTATGCCATCTATGTAACAATTTTACTTTTGCAAGTGTGAAAATATTTTGTATACTGAAGAGAGTGTTGTTCTGCAGTTAGGTAGCATTCAAAATAAAGTTCTGCTTCAGGAAAAAAATAAGCATTTGGATGATTTTGAAATCTGTTCCTAGCATACACAATGTTATAAGTTAATTCTACGTATCTTTCAAGGCTGCACATCAAAGGCTAAGGCCCACTGTTTTGATGTTTCTTTAAATGTAGTTTTGCTCCATCAGGGGCACTACTGTACTGTTTAATTCTTCAGTATGCTTCTGAATCAGGAATAGCTAGAATTTAATATTCTGAGTGTAAATAAGAGCCAATTATGATTACCTTAAGCATAACTTTCTGCATTTTATCTGTTTGCTGCATTGAAGCGGATTTCAACAAATAAAACGGCCCAACAAACTAAGAAAAATGCTTTTATTTTTAAGCAAATTACAAAAGCAGATAGATGATAATGATATCAGACTGTAGCTTAACCCTGGTTTTGGTAGGGAAAGATAAATCTCTGCAGGGTCACCATAACAACACTTTCAAACTATCATCTCTGATTCAAAAACTGCAACCTCCAAAACTATGAACATTGCTTGAAAATACCAGTGGCTAATTTCTATACACAGCTCTGTACATCTATTAACTCCAGTCTCGCTTGTTAACAACAACAGAACCACAATAAATTGCCTTACATTGGGTATAAGTTGTATTGCATTGAGGGGTTGAGCAATTCAATCATAAAACGCAGTTATTAGACATTAGTCTAATAACGACCACTTAGAGTATTATGCCCAAAATTGGTCAGCCTGGATTCTAGAAAACAAACAGTTAAAAAAGCACAAAATACCCAAGTAGAATTCTTCCCCCCCCAAAAAAAGTGTAAATGAAACCAACTAAACATTTCATATGCACATTGCCTACATGCAAAAAAAATGCCCTAAAGAGCCTGCAATAGGATGCAGATTGAATTGCTAAAATATACAAGGGGATTGGGGGGGGGGAATCACAAGCCTCTTGAAGTATATTTGAAATAAAAGTTTAGAAACCTACTCGCATCGTGCCCAATTCTTCCTCCCTCTGCCATGTTTCCAGGACCAGAGGATGAGATACAGACAGTATTCCTCCTGCTCCAGCAGCAATACCCAGACTTCAATAGCCCCAGCTCTTCAGACCTCAGAGGGTGGGATGGCACACACAAAGAGGCTCTGAAAGGTAACGGGGACCATGAAATGCTTCAAGGGTAGTAGGCAATTTCTCCTGTTGTGATCAAATGCCCAGTGGAATTACTTGCAGACGACTCGAGGGGGGTGTCCTGTAGCCCCCAACACTTCAAATTTTCTGCACACATTGTGGGGGAACGGGCCTAAATGCTGTGCCCTTATCCCCATTTTGCTGGGGGCGAAAGAGGGCCTAAAGTGAGAAAACCTGTTTGTTTGTTTGCCTGTTTGCTCTTGGGGTTAAAACAGCTTCTCAGGTAGAACGGCCTTTGAGACCACAGTCAATTCCCAATTCCAAAAATGCATCTTCACAATTACACACAGCACCATTTTGATCCAAATGGAAGGAGAGAATTGGGGGATAAAGTTGTATATGTTTACAGGGTCCGTACTCACAGCATTATCAGGTGTTCCTTATTTTAAAATAATGGCTGCAGACTCCAATAAACAGAAAATACACCCCTTAATTCAGGCACCACTGGGCTTTTTTGGGGTGTGTGTGTGGGGGGGAGATACTGGCCATTATTTTTATCTATCTGTCTACAAATGCATGCACAAACACACAAATACATATGCCTTACTTTTTGCCGCTAATTTAATCATTAAATTAAGCAGTTATCCTGGGATAATTTTAAATCCACATTGTGTCATGCCAATTCAGTGCCACGCTTTGAACCCAGGGCTAAGAACTTTGTATGCACTTTGAACTAAGATTTTTACTCCTGAGTAAAAGCTTGTAGGGTAACCATCTAGTCTAAGTGAGTAGATATATTCATGCTCCCAGCTACTCTGGGAAAAAAAATATATATTTTAGTTATGGATTCTTAAATGTTAATCAAGGTTATGGCACTGTATCTCAAAAGCAAGACAGTCTCATCTCAAAAGTAAATGATTTGAGGAGGACTTCTCATTATGACTTACCTCTGAACATGTCTAGCATTGGGCTATAAATCACAAAATATCAAAAACTGTGTACCTCTCTCTAATAATTTACATTTTAACCATCTCACATGTCAAATATATGCAGTTAGGCGATTTGTTTTGACACAGGCACTGAAATCTTCATAGCTTGAATACAAACAGCAAAACTCACTTGAAATACTCCTCTTAGGATTTCATTTCATGGTGGAATCACCCAGGCCATCTTCGTTCATAAGCTGAAAAACAAGATTCTTTATAATGGGATCTTGTTATTTTCTTACCCACAGTGTCAAAAGTTTCCAGCTGTAGCAACAGATCCTTAAACTAATTTAACAATACATTATTGATCATTCATATCGTAATAATTAAGAACTACCCATTCTTTTTTAAAAAAACATAGCACGCTAGTTTCAAATCCTCAGCAATGCATTTCATTGAAACCATTGCACATTTTGGATTGGGCTTCCAGAAGTTTAGAACTTTTTCACCTTTGAATTAATTATGATTTGGAAGATGCTGGTTTTCGATACTTAAACAAGTTACTGGGAGAACAGCTTCAAGGAGGAAGTGACTTGGGAGAGTTTGCTGCATAATACCCTGGGGGTATAAAGAACAAATGTTGTGTTAGGTACTCAAAACAAAGTTCTGGCAGCTTACAGGTAACCCACAAACCATTGAAGCTGGCAAGATACACAGGGCAGCCAGTTTGCTTATTGCTCCTGCTGAGTTTGGTGGGACTTACTCCCAGGTAAGCATCCAAGACACACAGGACGACAGTGGATAGAACGTGAGACTCTTAATCTCAGGGTCGTGGGTTTGAACCCACGTAGGGTGGAAGTTTCCTGCATTTCAGGGGGTTGGACTATATAACCCTTGCGGTGCCTTCTAACTCGCAGAAGAAAGCCCCCCTGTATTCAGGGAGGGTGGGAAATTCCTTCCAAGTAGTATGCATGATGGCAGTTGTTGTTTACTCGTTTAGTTGTGTCCGACTCTTCGTGACCCCATGGACCAGAGCACGCCAGGCACTCCTGTCTTCCACTGCCTCCCGCAGTTTGGTCAAACTCATGCTGGTAGCTTTGAGAACACTGACTGTCCCACCATCTCGTCCTCTGTCGTCCCCTTCTCCTTGTGCCCTCCATCTTTCCCAGCATCAGGGTCTTTTCCAGGGAGTCTTCTCTTCTCATGAGGCGGCCAAAGTATTGGAGCCTCAGCTTCAGGATCTGTCCTTCCAGTGAGCACTCAGGGCTGATTTCCTTCAGAATGGAGAGGTTTGATCTTCTTGCAGTCCATGGGGCTCTCAAGAGTCTCCTCCAGCACCATAATTCAAAAGCATCAATTCTTTGGCGATCAGCCTTCTTTATGGTCCAGCTCTCACTTCCATACATCACTACCGGGAAAATGATGGCAGTTTGGGATCAATAAATTTCTGGGGATTTAGGTCACCCCCCCAAAAAAAAAAAACATTCCTGCAAAGTCTCACCACCCGATGAGGTCGGTGGGGAGGTCTTTCCCCACGTGGCCTTTGGAGGGGACGCCAGCCTGGGACTCCTCCTCCCAGTTCTGCGAAGATGGAGAAGAGGCGGAGCGAAGGCAGAAACAAAAGCTCGCGAAAAGCCAAGCTCGTTTGGGTGCTCCGATTCCTCAGCTGTCAGGAGGGTAGGTAGCTTGCGGTTAGAAGAGGAAGGGGCTGAAGGAAGGGGCTCCCTTTCTAGACTCTTCCTGCCTCCCAAAGTCCACACGGGGATCGTCCCTCATCGTTTACTGAAACCTGCCCAAATTTCCAGGCAGACCTAATCGCCCCTCCTCCACGTTTCGGAGTCACTTCGGCTCCGTCGTCAGCTATTCACGTCGGGTCTTATTCAGGATTGCGCCGGAGCAAGTCGAGTCTCTCGCCCGGCGCAAGTTGAGATGTTTTGTGAGTTGACGCGCAACATTTGTGAGCGTGAGGGCGTCCCGATGTTTGCAACATCCACGCAGATCCGAGTTGGGAAAGGAGTTTGGAGGAGGCAAAAAAGCAGCCGAGTGCTTCGATTAATAGGCGTGTGTCTGATCAGTTAAGGCTATTAAGAACTCGCCCATATTAATATTCGGCGCAGCCTAGAAAGGAAACTAAGATGGGACAACTCGCTAAGACAAAATCACGGCCCCCGCCAGTTAGGAGGCCCCTTTGCAAGTGGTTGTGGGTGCAACACAAAACACCTCGCAGTCATCGGTGGGGCGGGGAGTGCCACCCTCTGCACGTTACCTTGGAAAGCAAGCTTTGATCCCAGGAAAGCGTGCAAGGGATCGCAGCCACCGGACCTAAAACTTGGGAGCATCTATATTGGTAGGGAAAATCTGGCATAGGGAAAATGCACTTTGGCAAGCCTAGGCGACTTGTGTGGGGAGACACACACACACGCCACCCTATAGGGTTGCTTTTGCACCGTCGAGCCACTTCCAGGTACCGTCTTCGAAGCTCCTCGGGCTTGTTTTCGCTCACCAGAAACCACGGGGGGGGGGAAGAGAGAGAAAGTGGGGTGTTTGCTTTGGCCCACATCTCCGCGGCGCGTTTGTTTGGAGAAGAACTGCAGAGCAGGCTCTTCCCGCTGCCTCCGCCCGTCCCCACAATCTCCTCCCCGGCCCTCCGTCGTAGTAACTTTAAGTTTTAAGGAGTGGCTGCTGCTGCTGCTGCTGCGGGGAGGGGAGGGGAAGGGAAGGGAAGCCAGAGCAGCAGCCGGAGGAGGACAATTCCCAGCCCGACGCCGAGCCCCACGATCCCGACTCTGCAGACCAGGCTTCCTTCGGGAAGGGAGAAAGCGAGCAGTAAGTTGACGCGACACTGGAAGCCCGGAGCAGAAGAATTCTTGATTCCCGGGCCGGTCTGGATAACCAAGGGGGTGCATTTAAAGTCACTTTCGCTGGATGCAAATATGGGGGGGAGGGATAACGTTTCCCCCCCCCAAAGTATTTGCAATGGAGAGAAAGGGGGAGAAGCATGCATGCTACGTTTGCAAGGGGTTTGTGTCAGGGGGGAAACAGCCTGCAGGCAGCTCCCCCCCCCCCGAAAAAGCAGCAACTTCTCTCCCAGGCTGCGGGAACGCGCCTCATTCCTAGCCTCTCCAAGATCAGAGGGGGGGGGGAGGGAGAGGGTGCCTCTCCTTCTGTGCCCCCCTCCTCCTCGAGGGCCTCATCACACCTCGCCGGATCCCTGCACCCGTCCTGCCTCGTCCCTCCCCAGCCCCTCCCCCCCCGAGCTCCCACAATCCCTCATCCTTCTTCCCTTCTCTTCGCCAGCGACTTTTCCTGTCTCCCTCCGCCGCGCTCTCTCTGTGTGTGTATGTATGTGTGAGTGCGCGCGCTGGCTGAGGGGAAGCCGGCCGGGCACTATTTCTCCTCCCTCCCTCCCTTGCGCGCGCGCGCGCGCTGCTGCTGGGTGGGTTTCGCCTGCGTGTGGAATGCTGCGCGCGGCGTCGGCGGCAGGATACCATGCGAGCGCTCCCGCCGCCCTCGCTTATAAGAAGCTCCTGGCGAGCGGCGCCATTTTAAGCTTCCCTCACGCTCGCTTTCTCTCGCCCGCCCGCCCGCTCGCTCGCTCTCGGTGTTCGGTGGCCGGCGGAGGAGGAGGAGGAGGCGAGGACGGGCGAAAGGAGCGCTGGCGGAGGCGCCTGCGTGGCCCGCGCTGCGGCGGTTAGCGAAGGGGGCGAAGGCGGCGGCAGCAGCAGCAGCGGCCGGGGGAGCAGGAGCCGCGAGGAGAGGAGGACCTTGCGCTCTCTCGCCTCACCGCCAGTGTTAGTACCGTTTCGGGGCTCCCGACTGTTCCCTCCTCACACGAAACTTGGCCTTGGTCCCAGCACTACTACTTCTGAGGGGGGGGGAGAGAGAGTATTATGGTGTGTTGTTGGGGAGGGGGCCGAGGGAGGCTGTATTTTTGCCTCACAAATTGATTGGATTTTTTTTTTTAAAGTGAGGGGACGACGACGACGGGGTTTTATTCTCGGGGGGGGGGAGCGCGTAAAAAAAGAAGGCAGAAAGCAAAGGAGACCCGGAAGGCGTTTCTGTAATTTCGGCGTTGCGTTGAGAGGTGGAAGGGGGGATAGACACCCCCCAAGATTTAAAATGGGGGCACCGTTGGGATCAGGTTGCGGGAATGTTTTCTCTTTTCTCCCTCCCCCCCCCCACTTCCTGTGTTAAGGGCGGAGCGCAACTTGTCGGGTTTTTAACTCGCAGCCTTGGCCACAAGGTGGGACCTCTTTTCCCTGTCGGCTCGGGTGAGGTCGGGACCGCGAGCCGGGCAAGTAGGCGGCGTGCGCGACGCTGGTTTTTGTGGGTTATTTATTTTGTTCTGGGGCGAGCCTTGGCATGTACACCTCGGGGGGAGCGGGGTGGGCGGGGAGGCGAGAGAGAGAAAAGGGGCGAGCGCGCCGTAAGGTCCGAAACGTGCGACAAAAAGCGCCCGGGGGATCGGGAAGGTGGGGGATTCCTGCAGACGATCCGGCGTCTCGTGGTGGGCTTGTTTTCTCCGCCGAGGTCGTGGAGCGACTTGCTGGCGGGTTTTCGCCCCCGAGGCTCGGGTTAGGGGGATGGTGGAGGAAGCGGGTGTTTGGGAAGGTAGAGGGAGGGGGGGCGAAGTCTCGGGTTTGTTTGGATTGTGTGGAATTAACTCCGCCGCCTCGCTGCAGTCAGCAGCACCAGATATCTGTTGCATTGTGGGGTGGGTTTTTGTTTTTTTGGCCTTGCAGGGCAAAGAGGCTCTTTTGATTTGTCCAGCTCTGTGAAAAGTGGGGGGCGGCTCAGATTCCCGCCGCTTTGGATCCGAATGAAAAAGCAAGGCGTGCCGGAGATTTGGGCGGATTGCATAGGAGCTCTTTGCAAAACATCTTGGGTGGCACAAGGATCTTTGAGAAGGGTGGAGGCGACCTTGATAAGGGAAAGTGCGCGCTGCTGAATCTGGTGCGGGGGAACGATGAAGGCTGTAGGCTTTCCCAAATGTACTATTCGGGTCTCCCCTCGTGAAGATGTTAATTTCCCCTCCGGTTCCTGTTCTTACACCGAGGGCTGACTTAACCAAATCCTGACACTGCTAACTGCCGCTGCCATTTTTCTAGATAGCATTAGAAGAGAAAGTTGATACCCCGTCTCTTGGAGGTTTGAGAAGAAACAGGCTCAACAATATCTAGAACTTCCAAAACTATTGTACATGCTGGTGTTCTGTTGATTCTAGGTGTTTGAGCAGGCATTGCTTTACCATCCTGCGTTTTCCTCTTTTTGCCTTCCAAATGCGTACAGTGAAGTGTGTGGTATGAGAAGTATGTAGAAAAGAGCTTTTTTAAAAAAAACAAAAACCCAGTGGGAGCTTAATAGCAGAGGTAAGCCCAAAATACATGACTTGTCTTAAAGTTCCAGTTGGTTCAGGGCATACTAAACTACTGTGAAGCTTTAATGGTGTTTGGCATTTAACTCTTTTGGGTTAGGCTCCTTCATAAACATTATCCATGCTTTTAAATATTTCACACAAGTAAACCTAGAGACCTAGTACAATTGGCTGAGCACCCTCAAAACATGACATACCAGAAAACAAGCTGGGACTTGAGAAGGAAGGTTAAAATGCACATTCATAACTTATCTCCTCTTGGTTTCACAAAGATTACATATGCCAACCAACTACATCCCTTGGTCTTAAACTAAGTGGCGTTATTACTTAAGTCTTCCAACAAACTATAATTTCTGTTTTGAATAGAATACAAATCCTAATTAAGAACTGCAGCAGAAATGGGGAACTTGTGCCCCCTCCTACAGCTCCCATAATCCCTGATTATTAGCCATTCTGAGAGTTGGAGTTAAAACACCTGAAGGGTCACAGGTTCCTCATCCCTGAACTTCGAATATTATGACAAGACATAGTTTAGAAAATTCTAAAACTGCAGGCATTTGAAGTTTGTGTGGCTTGAAGTAAATTTGTATAAAATTAGATAGTAAATGCAAAGCTTTCACAAGTGTTTTGGCATCTAATGCAACTTCTAAACCAGAGTGGGGGCATGCTTGTATCTTAAATTTGTAACTTGTATCCAGGTATTGAGGACTTAGGACCCTTATGACTGTAGGGCATATATTCCAGTTTAATGTTTCTGTTGAAGTTTAAATTTAAAATCTAGCATGTTGTGGAGCATCTCTGCCATCTGATCTAATTCAGGCCAAGCCATAACTTGTGTTAATGTTATAGATGTGAAAATATATATGAGGGTGCGCACCTTCAAAATACATAACTGTACCCTTGGCAGCTAAATCTAGAGTTACTGGTCTAAGACACGAGCTTGAACATCTCAAAAATTTAAAGAATAGTTATTCTGTGGCAGATAACAAACTTGTAGTGTGAATGCTTTTGAGTGGCTAAAACTGTTCAGCATCTGGGTATTGAGGCTAATATTTTAAGAAGTGCATTCTGAGTGGAATGTCATTGAGGGGGGTACTCTGTGACAACTGTGTTGACAGCCATTACCTGTATATAACTTCTGTATACCCTAATTCTTGTACCTCTGCATTAATGGTCCATGAGATCTAATTTGTTTGGGAATGAAAGTTGAGTTGGGATTTTCTTGGCTACCATACTGAATTTTCCCCATTTAAAAAATTTGTATGAGCTTGTTATAAATTGAGCAAATATTTAGTGCCTAGTCACTGTGCCTAAAAACTATAGATGTTGCCATCTATGTTTCTGAAACTTCTAGCCCTCATACAGGCTTCTGTGGTCTAATGTTGACAACGTTTGATCCGATTTTGTATAACTTCAAAAGGAAAAAGGCTGCTTTGCTTCTGTAGAAATAACGTATATGAAGAAATCACTGCAATTTCATATGGATACCTTCACTTCTGCATAACAAACCTATGTGGGTTTATGCATAACATAAGTGAGCTGTTTCATACGTAAAGTGATTCCTGCATTGGAAAAATGGGGAACTTAATTTATTTTGGTAAAACCCTAAATGCTGCAAAAATCTTTACCTAAAGAATAATTGTTGTTTGTAGTAATTCAGGTGAGAGCAAGTAGTTATGGCACAGCTGGTATTTGAATCTAAATTTGCAGCTCTGCCCTGCTCTTTCCAACAGCCAATACTGCATGTACCAAAAGGGCGCCATATGGTACATCTGGGTTACACTTGCTGCTCTTTTCTGGGAGGATTAAAAAGTTAGGTGATGGATTTTAAGCATTAGTGTGGCATTTCAGCTTTTGAAGCAGATTGTGGTTAGCATGAACAAGTTTATAGTGGATAGAAGGATAGCTAGTATGGTGATCAGATGTGTATACTGCCATGTGAGTATGCTTTCTATAAAGTCATGCTTCCAGGCCTATATATTGAACCTTAATGAATATAGACATTTATACAGTATTGTGAAAAGCTGGGCTAGACATCTAGTTAATAATAGTTGTCAGTAGAGCTTTGCAAACACAATGTTCAAATTAGATTCTTAAAAATGCTTGGTGTTGGAGGGGGACAATATTGCATATTGGTTCTTAGGCAGGGTAAGTCTTATGAACTAATTCATAACTTAATTAAGAAAGTAGAGTACAGTTCTAGTACTCTATAGCTCAGTAGTTTAATATGTAAGAAATACAAATATTTTAAAAAGCATGCATAGCTAATAAACAATTGTGCTTCAAACAACAGATCTAAAGTACTTGCAAGATGGGGCTTGACAAAATTAAATGTAAGATATTAGGGTGTAAGTAATTTTGTGTAATAATTCTTGGATATTTGTTTCTAACAGGTGTTTAATCTAGGCCAATCCTAGCTTTCTATTGTTGAGTTTTAACTTTAAACTTGTCTGTTAGGGTTTGTAACAGAAAAGTACAGCTGTCCTGAGTTTGAATGCCTCATTATAGTTGGTAATTCCATTCCTAAACATCTTACCATAAAGTTGGTGCATAGGTAGCTTAACCAGTTGTCAACAATAAATTGGAGATAAAAGCAGAATGGTGACATTAGAAGTACTTTTATGACAAAGTAATGAATATTTATGACACAAGTTGTGGGATATAATGTTCCACTAAAACGCTCTTGGTGTCTTTAGCAAGTAGTTGCATGTTAAACTGGGATGGTCAGTAATTAAAGGCTGTAGGTGGAACTGTAGTATAAGAGCTTACTGGAACAGCAGATTCTGAGTGGAAGACCTAAAAAAGGAAGAGGAGAAACTTCATAGTAGAAGCCTTGGCAAATTTAAATAACTTGCTATTCCAGATTTCCTGTTGGTTTTATAGGAAGATACTAACGCATCCATCCATCGGAACTTCAGCCTTGAAACATGTAGAGGTATTTCACTGCATGTCCATGTGTTGTTGGTTGCACCATATTCTAGTTCTTTGCAGCATGACACTATTTTTGTATTGTCAGAAACATACTTACTGCATGCACATTAAGTTCTGCAGGCATACATAATTTGAGATGGTCTTAAATCAGGTGAGGGTCTAAGATAGGAATTATGAGAGTTGGAAATGTATAAGCTTGCTGAAGGCAATCATACAGGTGTTTTTTTTGTGGGGTGGTGGTGAGGGAATGAGTGTAGCATGCCCGGCCTGACTCAGCCAAGAATTGATCAGTGATGTGTGTTTAATTAGCAAGAAGTTGGTAAAACTGTAACATGACAAATACCATGAGTTAGTTCTTAAATAGTGAATTAAAATGTTAGCATATAGACTCCAGAAAGTTATCTGAACAATGTTTCAAAATAATACAGCAGTGCTGAACATCCGTAAGTTCTCTGGTCTGCATTGCAAAGTAGAGGGGAGTTTATGGTCTCTTAGTTAGGCATCATTGGTTATTTCTCCAGTTGGAATAGAAATCTTGATAGATAAAGCATTAACTGGTCTATTGGCTTCATTTAGCACCAAACTGCTTACACTCATGCAGCCATCTTTCCATGAAGGGCCTCTTACTATAGCTGAACTGGCTCTCTAGCCTGTCATAAATTCAATATATCACAGAAAGTTTTTGCAGTAACTAGGCAGACCAAGAACTTAAGTAGCTGTCAACTGCTTAAGAACTTCCCTGGCCAAGATTTTTTTCAACATCCCTGAAGTGTATTAAGTTATTGGACTTGGTTTCTCTTCCCCAAGAAGACATGGGCCTAGTTTACACAATCGGATCCTAACTTAATAAGCACCATGCACCTACATGTAATCATTTCTGTTTCCACTTTGTGAGAACAGGAAAGCAAATCAGGACCCTACAGTTAACCATTGCTTCCCATTGCAGGATCTACTTTTAACATGAAATTTTCTGAAGAAAACCCCCAATGAATGTATCCTTCTTTATGAAAAACAAATTGGAAACGTGCACACTGCATAGTATACCTTCCGTCAAGCAAACTTGTTTTTTTAAAAAAAACTCCCTCCCCTGCCCCAAACCAGGCTTAGCGGCTTTCTTCTTTCACTTAGATGAGTTTCTTATAAGAATATATTAATCTGGGTATGATGATTATGATATTTATACATACATACATACATACATACATACATACACACATACCCTGCTCATCTGGCTGTGTTTCCCCAGGTTGTGTGTATAGACAGAACTTAAGATGCATCCAACTCACACTCTGACATAGTAGAAACTACTATGCTCAAACAGGTTTGCTTGATAGAATGTTGCTACTTAAATGTTAATGCTGGTATGCATGAATGGCACAACAACAGAAGTAACCATGTGGATGATGTGGAAGTGACCATCTTCTCCTGTAATTTATTACCTGCAGGAAGGCTGGCTAACTTCCTTGGCCTGCTAAAGTTCTTCACCCTGTTATACTGCACTTCCTCTGTAGGAGGAAAACAATTTAGCTGATAACACTAGACAATTTGATAGTTCGTTAGAGAAGTTGTCCTTAAGTAATTGGAGTTGAAAATTATATACCCAACTTCAGTTGCAGTTAATTTGCCAAATTAACTATTCAGACCCTCTGAGCAAATTGTCTGAATGGATACCTGCATGTGAACACCCTCTCTAGTTTCATTTTAAAAACAGGTTTTATTTCTGGACATAAAAAAAAAATTAGGTACTTTTGTAATTTTAATAATAAAATTTTGGACCTGTTTGGGCTAACATGTTCCCATATGATGGGCTGGTGGTAGTTGATGCTTGAAATCAAACCTTTATTAGGCATTGTACAAATAAAACCATAAAAGAGAAAATAACATGTAAGTGACTTGAAATATATATAAAAAGGCAGCGGTTGGCTACATACATATATTTATATATACATATAGAGTCAGTGGTTTTCCTTGTTAGCTGGTGGTAGTTAGAATTGGGCAGTGTTTCTGTGAGGGGAATTTCCTTGGTGTCTTAGGTTTTGCTCTTTAAACAGTATACACTGCAGAGCTTGTTGAGTGTAATATTAAAGTAAATTAAAAGAAAAAGAAAGCAAGTAAGGGCATAGTTTTGTTAGTGTTCACCAGTTTTTCACTTGGGGGAGAGCTAGAACAGTACAGCTGAGACTGCACACAGCTTCTAATAAAAGGAGAGGGGAGAAAATGCAACCTTGAATTCTCAGGAGGATAGGGAAAAGGAGTGTTTAATCATTCTATTTTGCACTCGCATAATGTATTGGAAGCAGTGTGTGTATGAGGAACAAAAACACCTGCCGTTTGCTGTTTAAAACTAAATATTGCTTCAACTAAAGCTCTAGCTTGGGAGAAGGAAAACTAATATTTCCAGTGCAAGCTAATTGTCTGGAAAGGACCCTTACTTTGGTGTTTCATAAGTATTCAGTAAATATTTATTATTCCTACAACAGGAAAATAATTCTTTAAGTTACATATAAGTGTGGGGGGGAATGAAACCTACTCCTAGACTACTAATATTGCAAGTTTAAACATGGTGATGTTGAGGCTAGATAAACTTGCTTTCTTTGAAGCACTGTAATAGAAATTAGTGAGTCACTGGAGTAATAGTAAACTTTCACCTGCATATGATAGTAACTGAATATGTAGTAACATTTCTTTCACTTCTCCACATGGCAGAACAAATTTTCACTGAGGTCTTGGAGCTTTTAAGTTTCGAGATTCAACACAGCAACACCGCAGTTCATAGTGTTGAAAGTATTATGGAGGTGCCTGAGTCAAATTTATTTATTTATCTGAATGCTGCCAGGTTTATTGTAAATTTTTCTAAAGCTTTTTTATATGGCACATAGTTCTATTTTCAGAGAGTGAAGAAAAGGATTCTGGCGCGGTACCTCAGTCAGGTGTATAAACTGTGTCGGTCAGTGAATATTTGAAAAACACCTGTTTAGAGTAAGATATTCAGCTGATTCACTGACATAAGTAGCATATGCAGTCTTTCTTCCCTGTTAGTAGTGGGTAGATCAGCCTAAGAACAGGTCTGTTATTTTCACAGACCTTGTGAACAAGTATAAATAAAGACTTTAAAATAAAGTAATAGTAGTAGTAGTCTTATTGAATGCCTTTTATATTGAGCTGCTTCTGAAGATTGTTTGGAAACTGCAGCTGGGACAGAATTCAGTGGTCAGGTTGCTAACTGGGGCAAGGTGGTTTCAGCACAATTCTGGCCCAGAAAAAAGTTTGATCTATTAAGTCCTGTGTGTCTCAGGATCCAATACATCATGGACCGCCTCTGCCCGTATGGCCCACCTGGACACTGTGATCATCTGAGGCCCACCTTTGTCTGTCTCCTCCATGGGAGATCTGGAAGGTGGCAACACAAGAACAGACCTTTTCAGTGGTGGCTCCCACTTGTGAAATGCTCTCTCCTAGAAGGCTTGCCTGGTGCCATCATACATATTTTGTGTATGTTTACAGAGCTGTTCCAAGTGTGATTGTACTAGTAGCATGCCCTAAGCAGATTGCAGATACGGTTCTGGAATTTGCTATCAACATTCAAGACATTCAGATTTCTGCATAAAAGAAAAAAGTTGCAAATTTTAAGAGAAAAAGAGAAAAAATTTTGTTAGCCGCCCTGAGCCCGGCTTTGGCTGGGGAGGGCGGGATATAAATAACATTTATTATTATTATTAATCCAAGTAGCTTTCCAGGGACTGAGCAGCAAAAGCAGCCTCCATTTGGCCAGTCTTGTAACTTGGAACATCTGTCTTTGGAAGAGTGTGCCTTGAGCACATATTTAGCTTTGGCTGGAAAGGCATCAGTCCTAGAGAAGAATGCTCACTTAGTTCATGCCCCATTCTGAGTCAGTAACAAAATTAAGAAGAAACCTAGAGGAATACATAGGTGACTAGATGGTTCTGAGGCAATATAGGTGCCATTTGTTTTGGGGTGGACTAGAAGCTAGGATTGTCCCTTGCTAGCAGTGCTAGAGGGTAGGTGTTTTTTTAACCTGTACTGCATTACATTTTGTGCCAGGTTGATCCTGAGCCTGAAAAGAGGCTTTAAAATAGCTTATGCCTGTTAGAATTTGCACCAGATGGGCAAGCTTCAAAGATACTGCTTTTTATGTCAAATAACACAAACACAGACAAGTGGGCTGTAACTTGTAAGGCTGTATGTACATATAAGCAGCTGCTTAATTAGTGGAATAGAAATGCAATACGTAGGGTTATTTGCGCGTAGGACAGAAGTTCAAAATTTGAGCCTGCTGTAGATGTATTAAACCACAATACCACAAACCATCAGACACCATTTCCCCTTGCACCCTAGAATAGCAGTAGCTATTCTAAAGTGGACGGCATTGCCAGTGTAGTTTTAATTTTCAAAACAGACATGTAAGCGAAAAAACCTGTTTGTTGTAACAGGTATCTCTGCCTTTGCCCCAGGAAATGGTTAAATGATAAAACTGTTTTCTTAAAAATATGGCTGTCTAATTTTATATTGACTCCTGAATTGAGAGTATTTCCAGAGCATATTTTGTATACTGCCTAGAGGTTTTTACAATCAAGTGGTATATAAATTTTGTTTAATAAAACAATAAAATAGAGCTGCTGTAGTGTAACGGATAAAGAGACTGAGTTATGAATTTGATAAGTTCCCACTTCTAAGTTGTCATCTTGCCTCTGTTATGAGCTCACTAGGTGGCCTTAAGGAAACTACTCTCTCTGCCTCAGTCCTAATCTTATGTGGAGGGAAATACTGATTATGCATTGTGAATTAAACACTTGAGCACTCTACAGAAGTTTGTTATTTGATGCTACTAGTATTGCTTATTCCATTAGTATTTTATAATTGCCTCTCCTTTGGTGAAGCTGTGTAAACACATGCTTGCATTAATATTATGGGTTGTGCTAAGAGCCCAAAAGTGCACTTAGGTACAAGTTTTTAGATAATCTGGTTGATAGGTGGCATATTGTTAGGCCTGCAGAACAAATTCATCTGCTCATCTCCCAAAATGTTTTCCACCAACATTTAGGAAGTCTGTGCTCTACTTTTAAGAAAATAAGGTTGGCAGTATAACCCAGGCTCTTTCTGTGTGTCTATGTATACACACACATATGAGCATCAAGTCTTTAATTAAGAACTTCATAGCTTGCAAAAAGCTACTGAGAAAGGGGTCTGCATATTGAACTGGCTGGTGTCCAAACCTGTCCATACGAAGAATGGGACATTGCTGTAGTCACAGATTGCCTGCCATCCATCAGACTAGTGAGTCCAATATTTTCTGCATTAAAACACACACAGCAGTACTGCTGTGTGCACCGGTTCTTTGATGCAAGTTGCTCTGCCTGTATGTCTTGTCTGGTAAAGCTTTATTAGTCAGTTTGTGTTCCATTATATGCCATCTGATACGGATTTCATTAATCAACTGTCTTGGGTTAAGAACCTGAAAGGTGCTAATATGAGCAGATTCCAGCAACTGATGAAATAGCATAAAAATATTAGTTGAGGCTATGACTCCCACATTAGAGAGCAGCATCCTTTTTGCTATAAAGTGAATACAAGTAAAACAAATGTAATTTCATTAATATATTTGCATGCATTGGGTTGCCACATGCGCCCAAGGCACGCATGTGCCCAAAGGATTTCCCCTCCTTGCTGAAACTAAGCTTTATTATAGCCAGTAGAACAGGTTGTGGCATGTACTTGGTTGCTGTGTGGCCCCCGTGACAGTTTCTGCACTTTGCAGATGTGCCCATAGGCCCTAAAATGTTGGCTACACCTGCATTAGGAGAGTTCCTAAATGTAACTGACTGCTTTGCACTGAAAGTGTTTAGGCTACTGCTTCAGTCAGGATAGCTGCCTGATCAACAACAATTTTTGTTGAGTCTTGTTAAAGTACCCTGGGCTCATCAGTTTTGATTCTTTTGAATATGCTATTAAGACTTGTAAACATTTTATTACTTGAGTTCACAACTAGATTGAAAACAATTTCAGTTTTTCTGCTGGAGAGTCTTATTTATAAGGGAACATTACAGGCATGTGCTTTTGTGACTGTAGGTTAGTGAAGTGGCTAATAAGCTGTTCATTGGAACAACTAAATTTCATCGGAGCACATTAGATTTTGAATTGTTGATTTCTGAAGCAAAACATGGATGTACATTCAGTAATAGCTAGTAAAACAGAAGGGGAAGAAACCTGTCTTAAAACCTGTTGGCTATGTTAGGGAGAAATGTGTGTATGTCGTCTCGGAAGGAAGCAAGATCTGTTTTTCTCAGGCAAAGTGTTTACTCGAGCTATCAGAAGGAAATGTTTCAAAATTGATGAATGACTATTATAGATTATATATATATTTGAGAACAGGTTATAACAATGTATACAAGCCATAGCAAAAATTGGTACCTGAAGAGGTGGTGTGTAGGGAGAAGGGATAAATGTATTTTGAAATTATAGTTATCTGTTGGAACCATACATGCAGTTCTATAATGTATACAAAATTATTTTGTACTAACCTTACTTGCACATCTGGGGTGGGGGCTGAAACAGACTGGAGCCTTAGAAAAACAAATGGATATTCATGCTAAGGAAATATGATTCCCAGACAAAGCAAAACTTCTGCAAACTTGTCTAACCCTACGGCAGAAATAATGTCTGCGTGATAGAACCAGATTTTAAATTCCTTTGAAACAGCTTGGTATTCATAGTTGTATTCATAGCAGTGATTTTGCACAGTGCACAGGACATCTCCAGAGCATCTATGTAGACACTTTGATCTCTGTTTAAACTTACAGAATAGCTGCAGTCCTCCTTCACTTGAACTACCAGACAGTTCCATGAAGGTGTGTTACACTATTAAACCACCGTTCTAGCATGTGTGACTACATCCATTATATTTCATTAACCTTGTTGGTTGGCATCCTGAAGGGTGAGCACTGAACAAGCCCAAATATAAGTAGGTCTGACCACTTCCTTCCAGATACCAGTTTCCACACTTAATGAAGCAGTGAGTGATTTCTTTTGAAGGGGGGCTCTACCCAGCACAACAGATTAGGAAAAGAAATGTTTAGCATTTAATCGCAAGCTTGCAGAACTAGTTATGCAGCAAGTAAACTAGTATTGCTTGATATGAAGCAGGAAGACTACATAGCACATTCACCAACAAGAAAATATTCAACTCTAAAAATGCTGGAGTTGTACATGTAACTCTCAACTTACGTGCCTTTTAATTTGTGCTCATTCAGTTTTACGTGCTTTGCTTAAAAAAATTAAAAGGGGCTCGGTATCCAGGAAGAAAAACTTTGGCAATCCCACCCACCACTGAACCCAATGTGTTTTGACCATGCACAGTTTTGGCCTTAGCCACTATTCCTGGAATGTAATCCCCACATAAGTTGAGAGTCACCTGTATTACAACTGAACTTAAGTTAATGGTTGCATCTCCATAAATCTCACTCCTTTGGCTTCTGTTATATGGCATACTTCCACAAATGCCAGTACAGTGGTACCTCGAGTTAAGCACTTAATTCGTTCCGTAGGTCTGTTCTTAACCTGAAACTGTTCTTAACCTGAAGCACCACTTTAGCTAATGGGGCCTCCTGCTGCTGCCGCGCCGCCAGAGCAAAATTTCTGTTCTCATCCTGAAGCAAAGTTCTTAACCTGAAGCACTATTTCTGGGTTAGCGGAGTCTGTAACCTGAAGCGTATGTAACCCGAGGTACCACTGTAGTTTTTCAAAAGGGATTGCAGGTGATAGTCTTAAATTGGTATGTGGGGGAGGGAAGGCAGCAAACAGAAGAGACACTGTTTGGCCTTTTCATCCACGACAAAGTTGAGGGCATAATTGTATCTTGCCAGAAAGCTATGTTGGTAAGTGTGTATCCAGATGTATTGGAGTATTTAGGCTTAACCCTCTTGTGATCTTTATCACTGACTCTTGTCAGTTACTACTCTTAATTCAGAGCTGGGGAATCTTTTCCACCCTGAACCAGATTGCCTTCTTGTCAGCATGTGCATGCCAGTGGTGGGCCAAGCAATAAGCACAGATTTTATCTTTTTACAGTAGGCTAGTTTATACACACACATCTTTCTATCAAGACTAGAGATGTAAAATTTTGAGATATTTTGAGGGTGGTGGGTGAGGGTGTGTGTATGCTTTTCTCACTGTTTTTTGTGGAGGGGAGAGGGAACTGAAAAAAATGCAATACTTTTAAAAAAAGCATTCTACATATTGAAAGTCAGTTTGTTACTGTAGGAACATAACATGCATTATGTATAGCTTGGTTTACTGTAGGATTATTGTGTCTCATGTATTAAAAGTACAGTTTTGTCAGAAAAAAATTTCACATTGATTTTTTTAAAAAAATAAGTTTTTATTACAGCTTAGCGTATAAGGAAGCTAGCACCTCTGCTTTTGCTAGTTTGAGGAGCAGGCAAAGTAACAATAGAAACAGGAGCCATCAACATTACAGTAAAACAAATCATTATTTTGAAAATTATCATGTCTCCTCCAATTCTCCCGCAGTTTCAAGCAAACATAAAACACTCATTTCCATAAAAATGGGGGGGGGGGACAAACCTCAATGAACACCACATGAAATTCAATTGGTCTCCTTTTCTAAGTTATCACTTTCCATTTGTTCCTTCGTATTGCAGTTCTAAAAATGGATGATTTGCTCAGATTAAACTAAGCTAGTCCAGAGGACAGGACAGAGACAGGTCCACTACCTATGTCAACAAGAAGGCCACAAACAAAGAAGGCAGTGAATCATTCTTCATTCTCTTGTGACAATGACAGTGCCCTCCAAGAGGCAGAAAGCATCTTGCTCTTACATTTTAGAGGTGTACTTTTTGTGTACAGTTTAGGATTTGTTTGTGCTCTGTGTACAGAAATATTATGATCCGATACTGTACACAGACTTGCATAAACATTTGGGGGGCCTAAATATATGCATACCTTGTCTTAAAACAATCCAGTTTTTTCTATTTTTCATAAAATTCTGTGGGGGGGGAAGCGAATTTCTCCTGCTTTTATTTACTGGGCTTTCATGTATATAATTCAGATGAAGCATTATTTGAGTTCAAGGAAATACTACCAAGTGCGAAGCAGAGCCCTTGAGGGCTGTGGCTTTGTGTGGCCTGGGCAGAGTTCTGAGGGCCAGGTAGAGAAGCCAGGAGGGCTACATTTGGCCCCTAGCCTGAGCTTCCTTATTGCTGCTCTATTTTAAAGATTTCCCTGACCTAGCAAAGATGCAACTCCTTCATTCAACTTCATAGAAACTAATCTTTAGATCATAGGTCATAGCCTAGCAGTTGCATTGTTCTCAAGGTCACCTTTGAGTTGCTGTCGCAAGGCCTCCATCACCCAATAACATTTGGGCTAGGAGTGTGGCAGTTGCTTTCTCTGCTGTAGTTCATTAACAGCAGCTCACAGTTTCCCTGCAAGGAAACACAATCTTCTAACAACAGTGTTAATGTTCACTGCACTTAAATGAGCAATAAGAAGATCCAGATGTGTAGTTTATGCCTGGGTTTGGTTTCCTTTGGAAGGAAGTAGCTGGGTGTGTATTGGTATTGTAATATTTGCATTTATTCCAAATGCTCAGGTTAAGGCACAGTTTAAACAGCTGAAGTCCACTGTTCCCACATCAAATTTCTAGAGAGGCAGTTCCTCAAATTGCTATTTGCTGACAGGGCCAAGCTCAGAGTATAGGATGGCCTACAAATATTATGCTAGTTTCTTTAGCAAAGCTATGTCTCATTACTTAGTGGAATTGTACCTTAGATCCTACTATTGAAATATATTTTATTTATTGAACTATATATTTTATTGTATTTTAGGGTCTGAAGTGCAGTAGACCACAGTTCTGGGAGCACATCAAGGATCATGGCAACCCAAGGTGTGTCTTTTGTGTAGCCATCAAGTTACTGATGGTTCATTGTGATTATTTCAACTCTGATCTTGCTGGGTGTGGGCATAAATTCTCAAGACTTAGCAAATAACAACTCTATGTGTCCAGGGAATTAAGGCTGCATGGAGTTGGCCTGTTCTGGTGGTTTCACTGGATTCTGATTTTAGGTTTACAGTGGTGCCCCGCAAGAAGAATGCCTCGCAAGACGGAAAACCTGCTAGACGAAAGGGTTTTCCGTTTTTGAGCTGCTTCGCAAGACGATTTTCCCTATGGGCTTGCTTTGCAAGACGAAAACGTCTTGCGAGTGTTCCGATTTTTTCCCCGCTCCCCCCTTTTTCTAAGCCGCTAATAGCCTTTTAGCCACTAATCCACTAAGCCTTTAGTAGCCGCTAAACCGCTAATAGTGCTAAGCCACTAATAGGGTTGCTTCGCAAGACGAAAAAAACTGCTAGACGAAGATACTCGCGGGATGGATTAATTTCGTCTTGCGAGGCACCACTGTACTTTGAACAGAAAGTGATAGAGTTGCAGGCTTCTGAGTGGGCTTGACACGACTCCAAAATTCCAGTCTTTTCTCCCTGCCCAACAGACATTTAGTTAGCCTGTACTTACAGGAAGAACAATACTGTTACAGGAAGAACAATACTGTTAATCAAATTTCAGGGTTTTTTTGTTTCTAGAATTTAATGTGTTTGTAAAACAAAAATAATGAATGGCAAGAAGAGATCAGTAAATATTTGAATGCTTATGGAACATGGCCAGTAGGCATCAGATGGAAAACTTGAATTGTGGGGCTGCAGATAAAAGCTCAGATGAAGGAGTATGAAAGTATGAGCTTGAACGGCTTGTTGAAACAAAAAGGTTTCCACAATAGTGGCGAAACAAACAGCAAGGAAGGGGTAATGTGGAATTCTCTTAAATGGGATTTCCTCGACTAAGGCTCTTGTCTCCTAACCAATAACTCTTCTGGTGTGTGATATAAAGAAGAGCCTCTCCAGGAGGTCTTAAATGGGGTGACCATTATAAACGCGTAGTGTAGATAACTTGTATTTGTCCAAATCCAGGATTTTGCCAAAATGACGTGTAATGTTGAAGCAAACTCATTGTTAACCTTATCTCTTGCAGCTGACTTGATGGAGTTGGACATGGCAATGGAGCCAGATAGAAAAGCAGCTGTCAGCCACTGGCAGCAACAATCATACCTGGATTCTGGTATCCACTCTGGTGCCACAACAACGGCTCCCTCTCTGAGTGGCAAGGGAAACCCTGAGGAGGAAGATGTTGATACCACCCAAGTTCTATATGAGTGGGAACAGGGATTCTCTCAGTCCTTCACTCAGGAACAGGTTGCTGGTAAGTACAGTCTTATTACCTAAATAACCGCCTACTTCCTTGTTAGTCAAGTTGTTAAAAAAGGCTTGCTCCTGTTCCAGATATTGATGGACAGTATGCTATGACGAGAGCACAGAGGGTGCGTGCTGCCATGTTCCCAGAAACATTGGACGAAGGCATGCAGATCCCATCAACACAGTTTGATGCTGCTCACCCAACAAATGTGCAACGCCTGGCTGAACCATCCCAGATGTTAAAACATGCTGTGGTTAACTTGATAAACTACCAAGATGATGCAGAACTTGCAACTCGGGCCATCCCAGAACTGACCAAACTCTTGAACGATGAGGACCAGGTAATGTACATGTAATTATTGGCGTGTAAGTAATGAGTCTTTTTCCATGAGCCCCACAAGGGACACTTCGAGTTGGACTGTGCTGTTTCACATGGAAATTGTGCCTCCAACATTCATAGTTTTCCTGTGTTGAAAGTGTTTTAGTGATCTTTTCATACCTTGAAAAGTTCATGAACATCAAAACAAGTAACTCTTTCAAATGCCTTTTGTAGGTGGTGGTGAACAAGGCTGCAGTTATGGTTCATCAGTTGTCCAAAAAGGAAGCCTCTCGCCATGCGATAATGCGCTCTCCTCAAATGGTTTCTGCCATTGTGCGTACTATGCAGAATACAAATGATGTGGAAACAGCCCGTTGTACTGCGGGTACACTACACAACCTCTCTCATCACCGTGAAGGCTTGCTGGCAATCTTCAAATCAGGAGGGATTCCTGCTCTTGTTAAGATGCTTGGGTATGTAGATCGTTGACATGACACACCTTTCCAACATCTGTCAGCCTTGGACTGGAGGTTTGCTAACCTAAACTTTCTTCATAGTTCTCCCGTGGATTCTGTGCTCTTCTACGCCATTACTACTCTGCATAATCTTCTCTTGCATCAAGAAGGCGCCAAAATGGCTGTTCGTCTAGCTGGTGGTTTGCAGAAAATGGTTGCCTTGCTCAACAAGACAAATGTTAAGTTTTTGGCCATCACAACAGACTGCCTGCAGATTCTTGCATATGGCAACCAAGAAAGCAAGGTAACTATCGAAACATTTTAAAGTGTTTTGCGTATGCAAAGGACAAATAGTACTGTATTTACTCAAATGTAACACGTACCTTTTTTGGCCAAATCACGATGCAAAAATTAGGGTGCGCATTAGATTTGCGCAAATGTAAATGAGTCTGGCAGCTCAGAAACACAAGCAGTAAACAGAGGAAGAAACACCTTCCATAGTTCTTTTAGTGATCAAGAACCCAATATGTCTATGCAGGCAGGGAATGACACAAATGTCAAAAGAGCCCACATGGCACAGTGGTTAGTGTTGGGCTGGCGAAACCAGGCTCAAATTGCCACAGCCATCAAAAGCCAACTTGGTGACTTGCTGCATCTTCCAAGGGTCTTCTTTGTGGGGCACCCAGAAGGTCTTACTGTTAGATGTTCTTCTTCCGTATTTCTTTAATTTTAGCTGCCCCTATCCATGGATTTTTAAATTAAATTTATTGCAAAGTTGGTTGTCCCTCACCCTGGTATCTATATAGATGAAAGGCAGGTTATAAATATTTTAAATAAATAGTTATTAGGAGTAAAGGTAGGATATAAATGAAATGAGTAATTACTGCTTTGTTTTTTATTTTATTTTTAAACTTTTTGCAGCTTATCATTCTGGCCAGTGGTGGACCCCAGGCTCTAGTAAACATAATGAGGACCTACACCTATGAGAAACTACTGTGGACCACAAGTAGAGTGCTAAAGGTGCTGTCAGTCTGCTCTAGTAACAAACCGGCAATTGTAGAGGCTGGTAAGTATCTTTTTTATGGCAACACCATCACATTTTGTGTTGCCTCTGTGCCAAAGCTTATGGATATGGGAGGTGTTTCAAATCAATTGGAATGCTTCGTGTTTAGACAATTATTGCTAGATAGTACTTTTAACTAAAGTGCCACATAGAAGTAAAACAAAAGTTAGATGATGCCATGCCACTTTAAAATGGGTTTCATTTCCCAACTACTGTATAATTAGAGACCTCATGACTTTCTAAACTGGTGGATAGGTTAATGTGTCTGAATCCTGAAGAGGTAATAAAATTAGAAGTACACTGTGATTCTGGCCGTGTGTGTGTGTGAGAGAGAGAGAGAGAGAGTAAGAGAGAGAGAGAGAGAATGTGTCCTCATTCAGTGGCTTAAAACTTAGCTCTGAAATGAAACATGGTTGTCAGAAGAGTTAGATGGTTTAAAAGTGAGGAAAATTCAGAACAGCAATCTGGCACATGTGTGGTACTTTTAAGTGAAAGACTGAATGTCCCATGTAAAGACTTGAGGTTGGAAGAAGGATACATGATGATGTGAAACCTAATATACCTAAATGTTCTTTAGGTGGAATGCAGGCTTTGGGACTCCACCTTACAGATCCAAGCCAGCGGCTTGTTCAGAATTGTCTCTGGACTCTTAGAAATCTTTCGGATGCTGCAACTAAGCAGGTAAGGAACAAGAACTTTAAAGGTTATCATAAACGCCAAAGCTATAAAGTGTTCTCAAGTGTCAAGCTAGGTTGATAAAAGTCACCATGAATAAACGGAGGAGCATGCATGAGCCTGAACCGTGCATGCTCCTTGCAGTAAACCATGGGTTGCATGTTGCCTGGCCCCTGAATTACAGAGCCATGAGACTAGTATTGAAGCATAGGGATGCTATGCTGATTAACACAAGATAGAGGCATATTGCAACAACCATTTGTTAGTGGGGGCATGGAAGAGATGATCTAAGAAATAATGATGTTGTGTCCAGGTGAGGAATTCTTATGACAGACTGAAATGAGTGAGGAAGAATTTGAGGTGCCTGGCTTTCTTCCTCATTTTTACAATGTTTTTATTTAAAATTATATGCTGTCCTTTAATGAAGCATATTCCAGGCTAGTGTAAATTAAATTAAATTCTGCCTATGGATATGCAAATACTTCCCCAGGATTGTTTTAAATCAAATGTGGGAAATATATAGAAAGAGATGAAGAGAGATGCTTTCTAATGATTGCACTGCTGATTCAGCCAATACTCTTGCCTCATCCCATATTTTGGATGAGCTGTTCATGTTTCTGTTTTTCAAAGTGCCAGTTCTACATGTTAAACTCTTAAGGGTTCACTTATTCCCCCCTCAATTTTAGCCTTGGAGAGGGTTAGTTACATGCTAATGAGAATGTGGTAGGTGGACCTGTGCTTTTCATCTGTACCCTTAGTTGGAGAACAAATCGTCATTGGGAAGAACGCTAGTCACCTCTGGGAAAACATTTAGTTGTGGGCTTGATCAAAAGGGCCTTTTTAAGGCTTCCCATTGTATAAGCAGATGCTACAGGAGGAAGAAAGTTTCTGGTAATCAGTGTTGCTAGAATGGATCTACCTTGGTCCTTTTCATTGTTGTGTACTTTGCTGAGAAGCCCTCCCTTTAAATTTCCTATCTGGATTAATACAACCCACAGATAGGAAGGTGAGATAGTAAAAGTAGCTCTTACAGAAACTTGGCATTAATAAGCAGCCAGGTACAAAGAAGCTGGTGTTAATGCATGCTCTCTTCTTACAGGAAGGTATGGAGGGTCTACTGGGAACCCTTGTGCAGCTATTAGGGTCAGACGACATCAACGTTGTAACCTGTGCAGCTGGTATCCTGTCTAACCTTACTTGCAACAACTACAAGAATAAAATGATGGTGTGCCAAGTGGGTGGCATTGAGGCTCTTGTGCGTACAGTTCTCCGGGCTGGTGACAGGGAAGATATCACCGAGCCAGCTATCTGTGCGCTCCGTCACCTCACTAGTCGGCACCAAGAAGCTGAGATGGCGCAGAATGCAGTGCGTCTCCATTATGGACTTCCAGTGGTGGTTAAACTCCTGCATCCGCCATCTCACTGGCCTCTTATCAAGGTAACAGAATTCAAAGTATAATCCTGTCTTCGAGGGTGGGAGAGGACGGAGGGAATCCAGTTGGACTTTCAAATGCTGAAGCGAGGTTTTTGAGTGCCTTGCAGGATGTCTTAAAACTTTCTAACGGCCTTCCTTGTAATTTCAGGCTACCGTTGGTCTGATCCGCAATCTTGCTCTCTGTCCAGCAAATCATGCTCCATTGCGCGAACAAGGTGCTATTCCAAGACTAGTCCAGCTGCTGGTTAGAGCACATCAAGACACCCAACGCCGTACGTCAATGGGTGGCACACAGCAACAGTTTGTGGTATGTGACTCTTAATGAAGAATGGCAGAAATAAGTGCAGCAGGATCTCCTTTGTCTAACCAAAAGCTTCAAATAATGCAACTACTTGTCTTGCTTTTCCTGCTATTGTGTTAAAATACTGTAGGCGGCTTACTGCTGAGGCTGATTCTGTAATGGCAGACAGGAAGAACTTACTGGTAGACGTCTGTAAGTGTTCACTAAACTTATTGCCATACCTGCTATTCAGGGAGGGATACATTATTCCACTATAAAGGTGGTTTTAACTCTTATCTCTGCACTTGCAAAACTTGACTGCTCACTGAAAAAGCACTACAAATATGCTGATGCAGACTAGGTATCAAAGGCATGTTTGATTTGTCAGGATTTCTGTAACTAACCTGTGTAGTAATTAACCCCCCCCCCCAATGTTTCTTGTGCAGGAGGGCGTTCGTATGGAAGAAATAGTTGAAGGCTGCACTGGAGCCCTTCATATTCTGGCTAGAGATGTCCACAATCGAATTGTAATTAGGGGTCTAAACACCATTCCACTATTTGTGCAGGTAGGTAAAGTTCCTGAGCAAGAAAATACTTGGAAGAGTTGTGATCTTATGGAAGAGTGTGGGAAACAATTTTTAGAAACTGCCCAGTTATTTTCTAGCTGCAGTCTTATCTGAGCACAGTATTGGCAGAGTTTTAGTCAATATACTATATATTTGCATAGAAATAAATAATTTGGCATTGTGTGCAGAATTTGGCTTCTGCCAAATGTGGTTGAAAATGTGATGGTATGGTGCCCAGGAGTCTATAAAACTGAGGAGGGTCACTACATTCATGTAGTAATGTGCCCACTGCCCAGAAAAATAGGGGCTGGATATTTACCTTTGCTCACTTTCAGGACCATCAGACTCGCTGTAATTTTCCAGAAAAAAATAAATAAGGGAAGGCATCTGGTCCAATTAGTCGAGGTGTCAGTGGCCTTGGAACCCAGCTTGTACCAGACATCACACGTGCACTGAATTCGCGATCTAGTCCTCATTAGTGAAAGTTGAATTTCTTACCAGAAAGTAGTGTTTGATTACCTAGAGGCCTGCAGGAACCAAACTTTGGTCAAGGCCTAAAGAAGGTTTTTCTTGACAATGCTTGTAGTTTGTGCTCAAACAGCATACTTTACAATGTCTGTCCTGCTTGATGTTTCCCTTCTAGCTGTTGTATTCCCCTATCGAGAACATCCAGAGAGTGGCTGCAGGTGTACTGTGTGAATTGGCTCAGGACAAAGAAGCAGCGGAGGCAATTGAAGCAGAGGGAGCTACAGCACCACTGACGGAACTTCTTCATTCTAGGAATGAGGGTGTGGGTAAGTGGAGGAAGAGAGAATTGGGCTTGGTGGTATTTGGATTCCTCTTCTAAAACTCCCTTCTCCTTGAACAGCGACATACGCAGCTGCAGTGTTGTTTAGGATGTCCGAAGATAAACCACAAGATTATAAGAAACGGCTTTCGGTCGAACTGACGAGCTCCCTCTTCAGGACTGAACCAATGGCTTGGAATGAGGTCAGTTAAACGGCTAGATACACAGCTAACAGTATTCCTTTAATCATGGAGTTGAAAGGGACCCCGAATGTCATCTAGTTCAAACCTGCAGTGCAAGAATCCTGCCCCTGGGTGGGCTCGAACCACCAACCTCCTGGTTAACAGCCAGACACGCTGGCCCATGGCACCATATGCCCGCAAACAATAACATTAAGCTTGGACTTTTGCAGTGGGTTTCGGAGCAGTTTTCAAATAAAGGCCATTAGTTCTGTTCCTAAACTTTTCTGTGATGTGAGTGAGCCTTTGGATTCCTAAATGCTGTTCAATGTTGCTAGATCACTAATGGACATGGGTGGCGCTGTGGGTTAAACCACAGAGCCTAGGGCTTGCCAATCAGAAGGTCAGCGGTTCGAATCCCCGCAACGGGGTGAACTCCTGTCGTTAGGTCCCTGCTCCTGCCCACCTAGCAGTTTGAAAGCACATCAAAGTGCAAGTAGACAAATAGGTACCACTCCGGCAGGAAGGTAAACTGCATTTCTGTGCACTGCTCTGGTTTCGCCAGAAGCGGCTTGGTCATGCTGGCCACATGACCCGGAAGCTGTGCGCTGGCTCCCTCAGCCAGTAAAGCGAGATGAGCGCCACAACCCCAGAGACATCCGCGACTGGGCCTAAGGGTCAGGGGTTGCTTTACCTTTTTAATGGCAAATTAACGGAAACCATATAATGTTCCTGTTAAACACCTGATTGTCGCATACACTAGAAGTGTCCCAATATTAAAGTTTCTATTAATGAGACTATTGCAGAGGACTCTGCCTTGGTATGGCAACTTGGTCTGCTTCCTATGTGCTAGCTACATAGAAAAATAGCTGGAGCTGACTGTTGTGTACTTCTAACCAAATCAGTGCAGGCATATATAACATTAAGTAACTCTTTGAACAAATTCATAGATGATGGGTGCTTCTGGAATTAATTTCCTGCCTCTGCTGAGAGACTTAATTCTTTGCATATTCCCTACAGACTGCAGATCTGGGACTTGATATTGGTGCCCAAGGAGAACCTCTTGGCTATCGCCCAGATGGTATGTATCAATTGCAGTAAAGCCAAATATACTTAGAATGCCTTTAAGAATACATTAAGATGGTAGCATCTTAACTGAACCTTTGTGATTTGCGCTGTTCCGTGGAACAATGCCACTCAAAACACGCGTTGAGCAGCCTCTGTGTGAGAGCACCTCACCAAGTCATTCTAGATCAATTGCCTCATATTCAAATGCTACGAAAGTTCCCTGTTGTAAAGCGTTTTTGTATATAAAAATGTGCTGGTTGTGTAAATATAGACACATCTGTTTTATGGGCAGGTAAAAAGCAAGCTATAAGCGTTTCTAGTTGCATATTTAAAAGTCTGCATTTCAGTTGTGTGCACTGTAACAGTATTGCTGTTCTGGGTTTTCAGCAGTATGCAGACTAATGGCTTGGCTGGAACTTGCTTTATGCTTCTGATAGTAGCATGCTAATGACTTGCCATTTTGTCCGTACAACTTCCGGGCTAGAAAATGTGACTTCAGTGTGGCTGGGTTATGGAATCTCACCCACTGATGTTTGGAGCTTCTGGTGCGCCTAACATGTTAACATGCTTTTCCCCCCCTTCTCCCCTCTGCCATCCTTAACTTTCTTAGATCCTAGCTACCGTTCTTTCCACTCTGGAGGATACGGTCAGGATGCCTTGGGTATGGACCCAATGATGGAACATGACATGGGGGGCCACCACCCTGGTGCTGACTACCCAGTTGATGGGCTGCCAGATCTAGGACATGCCCAGGACCTTATGGATGGGCTGCCTCCAGGTGACAGTAATCAGTTGGCCTGGTTCGATACTGACCTGTAAATCGTCCTTTAGGTAAGAAGCTCCACCTACCTACCAATCTGAGAATTTGGCTGGCAGGGAGGGAACAGCTTTGGGTTGGTTCGTGTTGGTCACAGACGCGCGTTTCAAAATTGCAGTGTCTGCTTTCAACCTAACTCATGATTACGGTCTGTCAGAGTGATTTACTTAGGTGTGTCATGATGCAGTTCTAACCTGAGTAACCATTCCTGTTGTTTAACCCTGATTTATTTTTTTCCCTCCTACACAGCTGTATTGCCTGAATGATCTTGCATTGTGATTGGCCTGTAGAGTTGCTGAGAGGGCTCGAGGGGTGGGCTAGTATCTCAGAAAGTGCCTGACACACTAACCAAGCTGAGTTTCCTATGGGAACAACTGAAGTAAACTTTTTGTTCTGGTCCTTTTGGTCGAGGAGTAACAAATGGATTTGGAGAGTGACTCACGAAACGAAGAATGCACAAGAATGAATATCACAAGATGGAATTTATCAAACTCTAGCCTTGCTTGTTTAAAACTTTTTTTAATTTTTAAATCTCTTGTAATGGTACTGACCTTGCTTGCTTTTAAAGTAGTTTTCTTTTTTTGCAGTAACTGTAGGGTTTCTAAGTCTCTGTGTTTTTAAGTTATAGTGAACCTGCTACAGCAATTTCTGATTTTTAAGGATCGAGTAATGGTGTAGAACACTAATTCATAATCACTCTAATCGTATTCTGAAAAGTGTAACATTGTGTAGCCTTTTTGTATAAAAATTAGACAAATAGAAATGGTCCAATTAGTTTCCTTTTTAATATGCTTAAAATAAGCAGGTGGATCTATTTCATGTTTTTGATCAAAAACTTATCTGGAGATGTCTGGGTAGGGGCCAGTAAGAACTGTTGTATGGAACCTTGTATTGGACAGTTTACCAGTTGCCTTTTATCCAAAGTTATTGTAGCCTGCTGTGATACAGATGCTTCATGAGAACAGTTATACAAATGGTTCAAAATTAAAGTAAACTTTTAAATTCACTTTGCTGTGTTATTTCAGTTATTCTCTATGAACGAATTTTGCTGAAATGCAAAATGCTAGGGTGGGAGGTATGAACTTCCATCTTTTGATATTTTCATGTAATGCCATTTGCAGTGCAGTCCTGTGCCTTGGTACCACGTGCTCAAAGGGGTTTTTACTTCCTACTAAATTTGTCCAGGATTATAGATGCATTACAGGATCTTAACATTTCTAATCTCAGATAAAATGTAACTGAGAAGTTTTATAGATGCAGAAAAAGCAACATTTCAGAAATTGCCACTTTGAAGTTGGCCATATTCCTCTTTGAGTATTATTCCAGGTTTGTTACAAAATCCAGAAAACATCCATCTAATACAGTATCTATGGCAAGGGATACAGAGAAGTGTCTTGTGATAGTTGCCTCAGGCAACTTCCAATTTTTAAAGGTCAAAAATAGCATCTTGGATTCACTTTGTAACCAGTGAGTAATGTTTCCTTATGTGTTGGCAAATTAGGAAACATCTCTCATTAATTTCATATATAGACTGGGATAACAATACCTATGCAAAAGGCCTTCAGTAGGTGTGCCAAAAGGTCAGTAGACAGCGCCTATCTGATAAGTAACAAGCCACTCACCCACAGTTCCTCCCATCTTGAGCATAAGTTTCCTGGGGGGGAAAGAGCTTTTAAATTGACTTGTGTTTGAGCAAAGATCATTGTGTAACATTACTAATGGAAACACATGCAAATTTAAAATTATACAGGATTTGGCTTAACTGGTAGTGATTGTACATTGTTATGCTGCCAGGATATCTGTTGGCTGCCTACTTACTTTATTACCAACACACCATTAACTTGCTTCGTTTTCTAAATGGCTTGATTAAACGGTTGAAGCTAAGGGGAAATGTGTAGGCAGCAGGGCTCCTAGGTAAGCCGTTTTTTTAAAAACTACCCATCTTCTAATACTCCTAGTGCCCCTCTAGTATGACTAATGAAAACGAAGTTTGGAGCTAGGCAACTGCAGGTGTGCATTATTCCTGTTCCTCCCCCACTTGCAATAGTCCCTTATATTTGGAACAGCAAAAGACACAAGACTCTTCAACAATCTCATATTTTGTGCTCTCAGCAGAAAGGTAGGAGAGCTAACGCTGTTGTCTATGTGAGCATTTGGTGAGAAAAGATGGTTCTGCAATTAATGGGGCTCATTATATTACACACATAAAACAGGGTTTTTTTAATATTTCGGTTGAATCTAGATATAATTCAGAGCAGTGGAAGCTGATTCCAGTTACTCATCACAGCCTTTAGAAAAAAGACAAATGATAGCGTAAATAAAAATTCTCATTACTCTCACTTAAGTTATTTCTAAAGCAACAACTGTCTTAGCTGAATGAGCCTTGATAGTGTTCAATTTTCTTGAGGATTTCATTTGCCAAGGAAGCAATTGCCATATCAGCGTGGAAGCTAAAAAAGGGAAGAGGGAAGCCAGTTTAGCATCATACAGCAAGAGGAATGACAGAGAACTACGAGCAGGTTTAATTCCATATACCATCTCGACCCACAGCTGCCACATTATCTGTTAAAGAAATTTTCCTGCCTTTAAAAAGCCATTGTCCCTCTGCAAAATTGTTTCAGTGCTCTAAAATCTAGGCAGCACGATTTGCTCTTTTCCTGGTGAGCTCATGTAGCATAATAAGCATAATATAGTTACAGCATTTGGCTTAGCAGCCTAGAGTGATTCTTATATCAGTTGCAACACAGATGAATTGGTAGCTAACCCAGGGAAAGTACCTGGTTCTCGTGGAAGAGAAAAGAGAATTTGGGGTGGGTAGGGGGGGTGAGAGTGATGAATGTTGGCAGCATCTAAGCAAAGAGGCATAAAATGCATGTAGGAAAAAAGACAGGGTCTGCCTACTGTGCCTCACTTAATACTTTTGATACTGAAGTGGAAAACTAGCAGAAAATGGATGTAGTAACAATGACAACCCTCCCCACCCCGACCAAAAATGGAAAAAAGGCATCAAAAGTGGGATGGGACTGATGTTTAGGGTTAAGGATTAGGAGAAAGCATTGGCTTCCCCATAGGCTTCTTCAGCAGCTCTGCCTGGAAATCATCCCCTAAAATGTAAACATTCAATCAATGTACTTTGTACAAACCTAATATCCACATAATGTAATCTGTGTCCCTCCAGTTGTTGCTACAACCCCCACAATGCCTAACCATTGGCAATAGTTGCTGGGACCAGTGAGAATTAAGAGTCCGACAGTTGCATACTCCACACAAATTATGTAGTTTGAAAATGTGTTGCCGATAACTTGAGTCAATAACTACTCATGTAATATAGGAATGCAGGCAAATGGCTTAGCTGAAAAAGCAAGTTGGCTTAGATCAAAGTTGAGGTGCTGCCTGCTTTTTAGATGCATGGTCTTCAGGCATAAGCAGGAATCAAACCATACTTGCACAACATTTTTAAAAACAGCAAGAGGCTATTTAATTAACACCTAGAGCACAGATGAAGGGCACTATAAAAAAAACAAGGGAAGAGACTACAATCCAATGAACTACATGCATGTACATGCAGGGAGGGAAAAACAAGGCAGAAGGTAAAAAGGTACCAAAGGTACTTCAAAAAGATTTTTCTACAGAGAAAAAGAACTACCTATCTGCAGTAGAGACAGGGCAGCTCTGGAGGGAGGGGCATGAAGAAAGAGCCCTGTTTATCTAAACCAAAGAGGTTTTGCTTCATAAGGGCTTGATACAGAATCCTAAAAAGCCAATGCTCATTGGAATTAAGTGCTCTTTGAAAAAAACTATTGGCTACTTAGCCACAAGAGAAACTAGAATTACTAGTCATGGGGAAGCACTGAGGCCTCCTATCAGGAGGTGCAGCGCCACACGTCTTGCTAGTTCATTGTGTACCAGATGAGCAATGCAACGGGGAATGACTCAAAGTGGTGCCTTGCCCAAGGCCGCCAAGAAGTTCATGACTAAGCAGAGATTTTCTTTAATCAATGTATTAAATCTATATCCCACCCTAAGGCAAACACAGTGGGTAACATGCTTTAAAGACGGGTAGAAACTATAAAGATGTTTTTAATAATGAGGTGCAGTAAACTGAGATTCTCATTTTACAGACAGGAAACGGGGGCAAAGAGAATGTGACACGCCTAAGTCATGACTCCACTAAAATCTGAGCACATGTCCACTGCCAATACCCAGTTAACAGCCATTTCTCTGAAAATCAGAGTAAACATTTTGTTGAAACTAAGGGAAATGAGATATACATAATGAGCTATGCCACAATTAGGTTATTAGGCTTAGGGATTAGGGATGGAGGAGGAATCAATCTGAAACAGCTTATGTCCAAGCCACTTCCTTTTTCCTCCCCACAAATGGGCAACAATTCTATATTACAAAAATACATACAATACGGATAAAGGAGTCGAGGCCCACGTGTTAGTATATCAGTTTCAGAAGTATTAGCACAAGTATTGGCATGGAGGTTTTCAGATAATATCCCTAATTAGAATCCACGCACTTAATCTTCCAAAATATGTCATTCAGCTGGATCCTACGGCAACGACCCCAGCAGAATCAAACTTAGGTGTCCTCCCACAAGGAAGGGAACATTTAGCTCAGCCAAGCAGGCGCCAGGACTTGTCTCCTGCTCTGCTGTGGGCTCAGCAGCTGCCATGCCTTACTGCAGTAACAGTGGCTGGCAGTAACTACTGTGGCAAAGAGTGGCTGGCTTAACTAGCAGCAATCCTAAAAGCAAGCACTGGGGGTTGGCGGTTGTGTGCTGCCAGGAGGAGTTAGGATTTAGCTGCTGTGGAATAAGACGCTGCTTGCATTAGCGGATCTGGATGACTGAGAACTATCAGTGGACATCCAGGTCGTCACATATTTACTTTGCAAGAAGACACACCATTCTGTGTACCTCAAAGGATTTAAAGACCCCCTACTGTCATTTGTCTCAAAGAAGGCACAGGCAGCATGCAGGACTCTCAGACTAGTATGGGGATGTGTGGTGCAATGTTGGAAGGGAAAGAAAGGAAAGGAAATGTGCCACATAGCTCTGGTCTGCCACATCAGAGGATCCAAAGAAAAGTAGCTGAGAGAGAAAGCTAGAAAGCTTTGAATGAAAGGAATTTTGATGGTAGTATTGTGTAGGAGGGGGTGGGCTGGTAATACAAGAAGCTTGTAGTGCGGGAGGTGATTGCAGACAGATGAAAGGGGAGGAATGTACACACAGCCTGGAAATTCCAGGAAGCCTAAGGGGAACTCACCTGGCAGTCTGGGCCAATCTTTCTAGTGTGCGAACAAGCGTTTCTCCATCATTCTTCAGGCTTTCAGAGTGCTTCTCATTTGAAGTTATCTGCAATCAAAAGAACAGCTATCAAAGGTTTAGAAAGACATTCTTCTCTGTCAGGTGCGGAGGAGAAACAACTTAGTTAAGTGGAACTCGGGATTAACAAGCCAAACAGCCAATTATCCTGGCACAATGGGAGAACAACCTTCTTCCTATTGCTCCACCACAGTCATAGAAGCCGTAGAATTCTCTGCCTCTTTGCAGATTTGCTGCTCTGCCCACAGCTGAACTAGCAATGCTACTGGGAAGAGCAATATGACAGGAGAACTCAAACCTTAAATTCCTGTATGTCTTCAGGGCTGGATAAAGGTGGTTGGAGGCCAGATTGAATTCCCAAAACAATAGCAACACAAAATTTGCATATTGATGGTGGTGACGATAGTAATAAGTAGTGGTTGTTGGCATCTGTCTCAAGAGACAATGGAGTGTGACTGCAGTCAAACCACTGCATTAGCAGCACCAAAGTGACCTCCTTGGGGTGCAAACATGGGCAGTGTGTCTGGTGGTCTTGGGCTGCCCAGAAGAAAAGAACTCCCTCTCTGCCTTGCTGATGTGGTCCAAAGGAAAGCAGAGATGTTTGGCACCAGCTTGGCTGCAGGACTTGCCGAAAGGAGGCATGCAAGGAAACAATCCAACCATCTTAGGGACGATTTATGTAGTGTTTACGCCTTAGCCTTTTCTTTTCCTGAAGATACCCTGCAAGGCAGTGGAGGTTTCTAGATGTGCTACTTTCCCTGGTTGATAAGCCCCACCTGCCCCTAATATGCATTACTACTACTACTACTACTACTACTACTACTACTTATACCCAGCCTTTTTCCCTGACAGGCACTTAATACAACACACAACAGCTTGCATTAATTAGCCTCTTTATTTCACAAAAGTGACCCCAAGCAACTTATAAAAATAGCGTCCCCCTTCCCCCACCCCCAGAAAGGAAAACACAAATAAGGTACTACAGAACAACTTGTGGTATCTTAAAAACTAACAAATTTACTTTGATATATGCTTACATGGACTACGAACAAAGCTTTCAGCCTGTAGAGTTTCACAAAACACACACCTCTGCTCCCCCCCCACCGCTAAATGGAAATAAAATACTCTGAGCATGTATAGCTTCATATTTTAAACTCGGGGAATCATTGCTTTTGCTCACCAATTCTCAGCCTAACCTATCTCACTGTGCCTATTGTGAAGATGCAGAGGAAGGCGTGAAATGGCTACAGAAGAGGACTTGCTTGTTGCATCCGAGGCATCTCTGTATTACAAAGGGCCGTGTTTTTCTGCCTGCCCCCCTGCAAAGTGCTACAGCTCCAAGGCTTCAACAAATCCCCATGTGGCCTAACTGCTGCGTGTTTAAGATGCCTAAGTCCAGGGCTTTTTTTTTTTCAGCTGGAACCCACCAGAACTCAGTCCCGACACCTCTCTGGTGGCTGCCATTGCCGTTATAAAAGAGAACAAGGGAGGCGTTCACAGTGAGTTCCAGGACCTCTTTTTCTAGAAAAATAGCACCATGTCCCACAGGGGATTGATACCTAAGAGAAGGTATCTTAGTCCTGTAGTCACTGGAGATAGGATACCACAGAAAAAGAGGGGGAAACAGCAGCTCTTTAGGATCACAGGGATCCCTATAGCCTGGTGTTCAAACTTGTCAAAATGGCCAAGAAAAACCGATGGGGAATTAAACTTCAGGGCACAATTTTGATGGTGGGAAAATGTTAGAAGATGTCCAACAAAACACCGGACTATCACATGATTACCATCTCATGCCATTAAAATGAATGAGGGATGTGCAGAAGCCTCGGCAAGTTGGGACTGGCGATAGCTGACCTGTAAATCTTGTACATCAGTTGCATATTCTTTTTATTTCTTAATATGCTATGTTTTTATATTGTAAAGCACCTTGTGATCCTCGGATGAAGGGCAGTATAGAAATTTAATAAATAACTAACATAAAAATTTGGGTCTACGATATTAAAGTGTTACAGTGATGTGACTGTTTCAATGTTCTTAGGAAGTAAATCACATTACCTGAAAGAGTAGTTAGCAACTTTCACTGTGATCAATGAACTGACACAAAAGCCAGCCCCTTTCAGAGTCCAGAGAAGCTTCCCCAAATTACACTGGCGAGTTGTCAAAAAATGAACAGTACTATTAATGGAAAGCAAACACAAACACTTCACCTTGAATTGAATGATAACACATAATGGAGCTTCTACATGCATGAAGGTATACTTCTTCCACACAATGCACATCTGTGTTAGTGTATCTACTGCACACAAATGCTCTCTTAATAGTGCACTTGAGTAGGGCATCTACATCATATGTATGAGTACCCTGTGTGCATTGAAGCTGTTGTGAATGCAAGCACAGAATTATGAGAGTTCTTTGAGAGCGTCAACAAGCAAAGAGATACGAGGTGATCCAGAAGGCATTGCATACTTAGGTTTTCAGAAGGCTTTTTGACAAAGTACCACACCAGACACCTGAATAAGCTTAGCACTCATGGAATAAAATGATAGGTCCACTTGTGGATGAGTAATTGGTTAAAAGACAGGAAGCACAGATCAGGAATAAACAGACAGTTCTACAGATGTAGAGAGGTATAAAATGGAGTCGCCAGTGACTGGTACAGGGACATGTGCTTTTTAATTTATTCATAAATGATCTAGAGTTGGGTAAGAGCAAGGCAGCCAAGTTTGCAGATGATACCAAGTTGCCTGGGATAGTTAAAACAAAAAGGGATTGCAAAGAGCTTAAAAGCATCTCTCCAAACTCAATTAATGGGAAGTAAATTGGCAAATGCAATTCAGTGTAAGCAAGTGTAAAGTCTAAATGTTGCATATACACTAATGAGGTCTGAACTGGCAGTGGCCAGGATTTATAGTGGATACTCAATGAAGATGTTGACTGTGTGTGGCAGCTGTGAAAAAGGTGAATTCCATGTTAGGGATCATTAGGAAAAGGACCGAAAATAAAACAGATCTCATAATGCTATTATACATACCTATTCACATGGAACACTGCAAACAGGTTTGGTTTCCTCACCTTAGAAAGGATGTTGTAGTGATGGAAAGGGAACCAAAATGATGAAGAGGATGGAGCGACTCCACTACAAAGAAAGGCTACAACATTTTGGCCTTTTTAGTTCAGCACAAAGGTGAGTAAGAAGAAACATGGTGCAGGTGTAATGTAATGTAATGTAATGTAATGTAAAAGTGATTATAAATGTTTTTCTCCCTCATTCGTAACACTAGAAGAACTCAGGGAAATGAAATGAAACTGGATGTTGGAAAGTTCAGAACAAAGAAAAAGAAGTCCTGTACGCAGCACATATTTAATGGAAATCATTCCCACAAGAGGTACTGATGGCCATCAGCCTGGGTTGCTTCAGAAGAGGATTAGATAAATCCAGGAGAGAGAATGTTACCAATGGCTACTAGCTACAATGGCTAGGTTCTACCTCTACTACCAGAGGCAGTAAACCAGTTTTAATACCAGTTACTGGAAATCACAGGTGGGGAAAGGGTTGTTGCACTGAGGGCCTGCTTTTGGGCTTCCCATAGACATCTGGTTGGCCAAACTGTGAGAACTGCATGCTGGACTGGGTATGTTATTAAGCAGCCTCTGGGTCTATCTTATGTTCTGCTTGGTTTTCAGATGAAAGCATCTTTTAATTATGTGCCTCAACAAGTATTTCATTTGTGCACATTCTCTTACACTTCATATAAAACTTGTAACATCATCTCACCGGTTCAGCTGGAAAGGATTCTAAGACTTTCCCCTAACTTATATCAGGTTATTGTTATGAGGAATAAGCACATGTTGAACTCTTTACAATCACTAACTCTTCCCTTAATTAAATACTTAATTAAATCTTGATGTAGCGTGCATTCATTGCAACTGAATAAGAAATCCAAAACAACTTTTCTTTATGAAGCCAATAAAATGCATTGCAGCTTCCCTGGTTAATACAATTAAACAAAGATGAGTTATAAAGAACATCATTGATATGTAAATATCCAAGTTTCTCAAATATAGCATAAATGTGCAGGTGAAACAGCATTTTAGGAAGAAATTACATTTCACATACAATGAAGAAGAAAAAGAAATTCATGAACAAATCTATGCTATTGTTCTTCTAATCTGTGTGGAGTCAGAAGGTCTATTTACATGGCAGTTTTTGACTGAGTTAATTATTAGAACAAGAAATAGTAATCCATATTTTCTAGTTTAAAAGGGAAGAAGAGGGTCTCGGCTGCTCAAGGTTTATGTGTTCATAGTACTGAATTAGTTCCTTCCCCCATTAGTCACAACTTGCAGTTTTCAATTTACAAGAACTTTCAAAATCAATTAACCTGAAGAATGAATTACTTTAATGCTTTTGAAAGGGATGGTTTCCTCCTCTCCTGCCCCACTGCAACTTCAATTAAGTTGGGAGTTTGCTGCCTGGTTTGGAAAACTCTTTGCTACTTGCAAAACAGGAGCTTTTTCAACAAAGAGCTTATAGTTTTGCTTGGTCCAAATGCAACTGTAGCCCCCCTTTTAACTGCACTTTAGAGCAATTGTGCAACTGAATAACAATGTCATGTGAAATTAGATGGACTTAACTACTCTCAGGGATAATGACCATTTCCCACAGACCACTGAAGTCAGATTACACACACATGCAAATGCAGATAGCACGTCCAGTATTTTACACATTCCTTGGATTTCTTTAATTATGGCATTTATACCCCTCCCTTTAGCCAAAAAGGCTGTCAAAGCAGCTTTTGTTATTTCTTAATATGGACATCCTAAAAAGCTGAGTTAACTTTTTCTTTGAAAATTGAGGCCACTTTCTCAAGCGTTTTCAAAGTCCACACATTTCTGTGATTGTAACATACAAATTCTTATGTGCTCTCTTCTGTATTCTTAACAGGATCACACATTTTAATGGATCACAGGACATAAGTGAACATACTATTGTTTACTGTGACTGTGTGAATATACAGTGGTACCTCATTTTTCGAGTGTCTAGGAAGCTGAACGTTTCGGTTTTTGAACACTGAAAACCTGGAAGTAATTGCTTCTGTTTTTGAATGCGCCTTGGAAGTCAAACAGCTTCTGCTGTGTGTATTTCAATTTTTGCCATTGACTTTGCTGACGCCCTTTGCGCCTCAGTTGTTGAATGGTTTGGAAGTTGAACGGTCTTCTGGAAAGGATTATGTTCGACAACTGAGGAACCACTGTACAATGGTAAATACTCCACAGTCCACAAATGAAGCAATCACATCCAGAATGTGGAATAACGTGGAACCTAATTTCTAGTAATAAGGAAGGCAACCATTTTCTTATTAAGCATTTTGGTTTCTCTTTGGATGTAAAGGTAAAGGGACCCCTGACCGTTAGGTCCAGTCATGGCCGACTCTGGGGTTGCGGTGCTCATCTCGCTTTATTGGCCGAGGGAGCCGGCGTACAGCTTCCGGGTCATGTGGCCCGCATGACTAAGCCACTTCTGGTGAATCACCAGCGCATGGAAATGCCGTTTATCTTCCCACCGGAGCGGTACCTATTTATCTACTTGCACTTTGTACTTTTGAACTGCTAGGTTGGCAGGAGCTGGGACCATAGGCGCCGACTCCATGGGGCTTGAGGGGGCTTGAGCCCCCTCAAAAAAATTTTTTGGGGGGCTCAGCCCCCCCAATAATCTCGGGCGCCCTTGCTGCCGTCCCCCGCCTCCTCCCCACCTGCTCCCTCCCCAGCCAGCCAGCCAGCCGCGCGCCCTAGCTGGAGAGCCCCGGCCGTCCCCCGCGAGAACAGGGGAATCCCCGGGGGCGGGGGCTTCTGCCTCTAGCCCCAGGTTTCCCGCATATCAGCTGTTCCGGAGCTGATTAATAGGCAGCAGCACGCTCTCCCCTATTCGCTCACGAGGGGGCGGCGCCACTTCATTTGCATATTCATGAGCTTATTTGCATATTCATGAGCTTATTTACATTTCACGAGCTTTCCCGGCCCCCCCAATATTTTTTATAAGTCCGCGTCCCTGGCTGGGACCAAGCAATGGGAGCTCACCCCGTCGCAGGGATTCGAACTACCAACCTTCTGATCAGCAAGCCCTAGGCTCTGTGGTTTAACCGACAGTGCCACCTGTGTCCAACAAAAAAATAAGAAGGCTTGCACATCCAAAACCGTCAAGAAAGTACTCAAACCTACATCAGGCTTCCATTTGCAGACGTAACAAAAGGTACCAGGTACCAGGTTTAAGTCAAGGCTCAACCTTAACCTATTTTCAAAGCCAGAGTTCAGGAATCATAAAGAAGTATCTCACAAGCATGTCCAAAGTGACTTTCCTTCACTAATGAATATCAGAAACTGAGCCCCCTCCGAACATCTGTCTGTCATGGTCAGGCAAGATATATAATATCAAAGTTTAAAATCAGTGTGTGTGGTTTGTGGGCAGGTTTGAGTCTCAGTGTGAAGTTCTACCTCCTTGCCTTCAGGAAATACGTCATATGCAACATATTGTATGGAGAGGCAAAGATATAAATGCAGTCTGTGTATGGCAAGAAGAAAGCAAGTTAGACAAGTTCAGTTGAGACTGTCAGTTGCTGACTCATACAAACAAGCCTGGGCAATGACAATGGGCCATTTAAACCTGAACCATGTACTTAAAAAGCCAGAGTATTCCAGGTGTTCTTTGGCATATATCATTATAGATGTGTATTCTCAGACAGATTATGGAGATTTGTAACATACAGATCTCAACAAAGACATGTTAGAACAAGCAGATCATCTTCAGCAAGGAAAAGAAAAGAATCAAAGCCTAAATAGAAGAGCTCACATTTCAAACACTGAACTTATTTTCTCTTATTTATGAGAGGACTTATCTTTTTAGGAGTTCAAAGTAATTTGCACTTGTAACTTGGCAAGGCATGCACTGCCTGAAAGCGGCTCCTTCAAAAATCTCCTTTGAGAATTTCATTTGACCTCAGGGTCTTCTGTGTGTTGTTCATTTGGAATGTATTTTATATTGACAGAGGAGTAAAAATAAATAAATCACTATACATTAAAAAATTCCATATTTTCAGTGGGCTAAATAATCAAAGGTTTGCGATACTTGAGTGTATGCATACATTTATATATACATACATAATGCATAAATGCACACACACAGGAACCAGTATGGTGGTGAATTGTGCAAAGCAGGACTGGAGGGACCAGAGCTCAAATTCCCACTCAGTGATGAAGCTTGCTGGGTGATCTTGGGCCAGACACCTTCTCTTAGCCTAACCCATCTCATAGGATTGTAAGACTATGTGAGCATGTGTATCATGTACATCACTCTGAACACCTTGGAGGAAGGGTGTGAATAAAAAAACGTATCTCCTCTCTTCTCTCTCACAGACACACTATTTAAGAGAAATGTTTTCAGAATGGAAATACCAGACGTTCACTCTTTTTATAAATGAAAACTCACTCTTTTTCCCTTTAGAGAGAAAATACAACAGCTATTATCCATTCTTGACACACACTAATAGAGAAATTATATTAGAAATGTTCAAGGTTAATACTGTTGATAAGGGATGTCAGTGATACTGTGTATGTTTGCATAAAATATGGGACTGTATGCCTCTTTTAATTATAACTGTGCTCAAAGTATATTAGAATGCAATATTGCAATGCATTATACTGTCAATTCCTTACAAAACAAGCCCAAACTTTGACTTCACCAAAATCTAAAGACTGCTTCACTAGCTTAAAGAATGTCAATCCCCAAAGTTCCCAATAAAGGTAAAGGTAAAGGTACCCCTGCCCGTACGGGCCAGTCGTGTCCGACTCTAGGGTTGTGCGCTCATCTCACTCAAGAGGCCGGGAGCCAGTGCTGTCCGAAGACACTTCCGGGTCATGTGGCCAGCGTGACGAAGCTGCTCTGGTGAGCCGGCACCAGCGCAGCACACAGAAATGCCGTTTACCTTCCCGCTATAAAGCGGTACCTATTTATCTACTTGCACTCAGGGGTGCTTTCAAACTGCTAAGTGGGCAGGAGCTGGGACCGAAAGACGGGAGCTCACCCCGCTGTGGGGATTCAAACCACTGACCATACGATCGGCAAGTCCTAGGCACTGAGGTTTTACCCACAGCGCCACCCGCGTCCCTAAAAGTTCCCAATATCTTCTTCCAAATAGCATGATTGTGAGCTTTTCCTTTTGGCACCAATCCCAAGACTAGAAATTACTACCAAAGTGTTCCTGATGATGACATTTGTTGAAACAGAGATGGGAGAGGCGAGTGCAACTCTGCTCATTCTCTTTGACCTCTTTGATTGAAGCATTTCAAATTTGAGCTTCCCAGCAGGTTTCAAAAGTCCAGTTCCACATGTGGACCAGCATCAAACCCAGAGAAGAAAGAGTTGTTTAAGGGTTAAGGCTTCATGTCTCAGGCAATGAGGCATTCTAGTGTGACAACAACTTAGGCAATTATGGCCATAACACCTGATAATATGAGATGCCATGATGTGATAACTGGAAAGTGTTGACTTCTGCAGAATAAATATGCAAGCCACAGATTTGAGAGAGATGAAGAAATGGCTTGATTACGTAAGGAACAGAATTCCCAAAGGCTGTGCAGTTCTGGTTGCCACGCCTAAAAAAGCATTATTGTAAAGCTGGAAAAGGTGCAAAAAAAAAAAAAAAAAGGACTACTAATTTGATCATGAGGCTGGAACAACTCATCCATGTAGAAACTACACATCATTAGAGATTCTTAGTTTAGAGAGAAGGTATGTAAGGGGTGTGTGGGTTAAGACAGAGATTATAAAACTATGCATGGCAGGAGGAAAGAAAAGATTTTCTTCCTTGATCATAAATTTAGAACCTGATATCATCCGATGAAGCTGCATGTTGGAAGACTCAGGACAGACAAAAAAGGGACACAAAGTACAGTTAAACTATGGTATTTGCTATCACAGGTTGTAAAGTTGGTCCTCAACTTGTATGGGTTTAAAAGTGGCTTAGAAGATAAGGCTATCAATAGCTGTGTACTACCTCCAGTATTAAAAGGGATGCGGGTGGCGCTGTGGGTTAAACCACAGAGCCTAGGGCTTGCTGATCAGAAGGTCGGCAATTCGAATCCCCGCAATGGGGTGAGCTCCCATTGCTCAGTCCCTGCTCCTGCCAACCTAGCAGTTCGAAAGCACGTCAAAGTGCAAGTAGATAAATAGGTACTGCTACGGCGGGAAGGTAAACGACGTTTCCGTGCACTGCTCTGGTTTGCCAGAAGCGGCTTTGTCATGCTGGCCACATGACCCGGAAGCTGTACGCCGGCTCCCTCGGCCAATAAAGCGAGATGAGCGCCGCAACCCCAGAGTCGGCCACAACTGGACCTAATGGTCAGGGGTCCCTTTACCTTTACCTCCAGTATCAGAGGTGGTATTCCTCTGGATATCAGTTGCTAAACAGCACAAGTGGGGAGAGTACTGTTGTACTCAAGATCTGCTTGTGGGGTTCCCACAGCCATCTGGTTGGCATCGTAACCGGATGCTGGACTAGACAGGCTTTTATTCTGAACCAGCAGGGCTCTTTTTATATGATTGTCTAAGAACATTATGAAAACATAATGGTCTCCAAGAATGTACTTTAACAGGATTTTTTAAAATAACTATGTCTCTCCAGCAGTCAGATTTTCAAATATGAATTCAAATATAGCTTACAGTAAAATCATTATGACAGTAGACAGGCAGTAAACAAGAAAAGATGGGGGAAGAAGAGGAACAGAACTTGTATGACGTCCATAGTCCTTCTAGACTTAGATCGCTTGCATGAAAATGTAAAATATATTTTGTGATATTAGAATTCATCAGTGTGTCATCAAAACCCACAAATCTCACATTTATACACATTCACACACACACACAGGAAGTTGCCTTATACCAAGTCAAGACATTGGTCTGTCAAGATCAGCACTGCTATCAGCTATCCAGTTTCAGCCAGGCCTCTCTTGAGATTTCCAGTGATGCCAGACATTGAAACCAGGACCATCTATCTGCAAGCATAACACTTGTTCTACCACTGAGATGCATCTCTTCACAAACATACAGACACTTGAACTACTGAAATTTAAAATTTGATTTCCTATGTTCTATGTACTAAACCTGTTATGAAAAACAAACAAAACTAAGTGATGTTTTTTTAAACCACTGTAAGCAGCAATATTGTTTTTAATAATACAATTTTACACTTTTAATGCTAGAATGTACTGCTATTACTGTATGGGTTGGAAAGAAAACCACTAAGGTTATGAATTATCAAGCATGCAAGTACCAAACCCCAGTAAATGAGTATTCACACATCAGTTAATTTTTTATCATTATAATCTGTATGCCAAGAAAAGGAAACTAGATTTATAAATGACTAAGCATTATGTTGAGCTCTAATCTGCCAATTTCTAAAGAAAAGTTGAAGGAGGCGGTAATACTACGTACACAGATGGTGCTATGTAAATAATGAATAGAAGTGCCTTGGTGCACTCAGATGGTCTTAGGCCTTGCAGGGAAGGAAAAACAAAGCAATGTGAAGTACTGAAATACCCAATCCAAGCTGTGACACCAGACGAGTTGCTTTGGAAAATATTTTATGTGAATTGTGCTATTTAGCAATAGGTGGCAAACACCAACAGATATGCGCATTTATTAATATGGAATGGACCGGGGAGGTCCAACCAAGGTTGGGGAATGCAACCATTGAATCCCTAGCATGTGTCAATGGCACATTTACATAGCGCCATACATGCAGCAATTTTGTCTTCAGTTTGGAATACATAGGTTTGGAATACAAATCCGTCTCTCTCTAACTATCTATATATATAGAGTGTGTGTGCATAAATATGTAGACTCTTCCTCTGCTGCCCCACATCCTACTTCCCCCCACCCCCAAACTTTATCCCAGTTTCAATCAGTGACTGACAACAGCAAATGTGTACAAAGGAAATTGAGTTTCTATGCTTGTATCCACCCCAGTGCTGGAAAGATATGTGCGTAGGGGTGTACAAATTCCTGCAGCTGTCCCCAACATAATGCCTATTTGCTACTCTCTTGAATCGTTATTTCAAGACACAAGCAATTGTTAAGAGCAGATTTTAATTGCTGCAACTATAGAAACAAAGAAAACATGAATGTTAAATTAAAGGATGTACAATAGCAACTCTTCTAATGATGCGAAACAACACTGCTCACTTCTTTGCCATTTATCTATATAAGGAGTGGAGAATCTGTGGCCTTCCAGATGCTGTTGGACTACAACAATTGGTAACTTCAAGACTCCATTATTGTAACGTGCTCTATTTGAGGCTACTCTTGGGTCTGGTCCAGGGGCTCCAGCTCATGAAAAAGGTTGTAGCAAGACAACTGATGGGGAGAGGCAATTGCCAGCACATCGTAACTCTAGTGTCTGAAAGTTTGCACTGGTTGCTCATATACTATCAGGTCAGGTTCAAGGTTCTTGTATTAATGTACAAGGCCCAAAACAACTTGGGTCCAGGATATCTTTAGGACAACCTAATCGCTTATATTCCTGCTCGATTGTTGAAGTCTTTGGGGAAGTCACTGTTAGTAGCCCTGCATGGACTAAGAGCAAAGCAGCATCTAATGCGCCTAACATCACAGAGAAGTCTCTGTTAGGCCTGTTAAAGGTGTGTGTGTGATATAACCTCTTTTTACCTTTGCAAAAGGGCCCCTCCTGCTTCCGGTGCAGCGCCATTCGTAAGTCTTAGGAATGGCTTAGAGGCTTAGGAAGCAGGAGAAAGTATTTCTTTTATATTTTCTAAACTGAAAAAAAATGGCTTTCTTTGTCCTCTCCATCACAGGATTGGAGAATCCTCCACCAGTGCTTCTCTGGATAAGAAAAATACTGTGTTTTTGCAGCTCTCCCCTTAGAAATTTCAACAGTCTATTCAAAATTATTTTGGCTTCTCGAAAATTCTTCATATGCGGGGCAGCTTGTCCTGCTTTGTTGCCCCAATGCCCCTGGACATATGCTGTGGCAGCATAATTATCTGATATAAGGAGGAATTAACTAGTCAAAATCACTTCAGCCACCATAATACAAGTAACTTGCAACTTCTGCACATTTAACTTGTGTGCATTCAGCTTTACATACTTTGCAAAACAATCTGAAAAATTGAAAAGGGAATGAAAGGGGGCAGGGTTCTAGCAAAAATAACTTTGGTAATCCCACCTGCCATTGAACCCAATGTGTTTTGACTATATGTGATTTTGGCTTCACACACTACCCCCAAGACGCAACCCCTGGAATAAACATTACACCCAAAAGTTCTCTGAAACTGGCATTTACTGTTCTTAAAACAGGCATATGACAAAATCCTGGTTCCGTTTTCTATCACTAGCTCTTGTAAGACCAGGCCCTTGCTAATCCTATCACATAGCAAATATTAATGGTGTCATATACATGTAATATCAGCATTGAATACCTAGTTACCTACTGGCAAACTGAACATAGGACATAGTTAAAATTGATGACTCTTGACTTTCACTCAAATTTCACCTATATTATTAAAGAAAGCCTCTGAACAAGCAGTTAGTAATAGCATTGGGTTTTTAAAAAATGTTCAAAAGCTTAATATAATCTAAATAATTTACTGCCTTGTTTTTAATAGGCATTTCTAGAGATATATATCATCTCCCTCTCCCCTCCCCCCAAGTCTGTGATCCTTCTTCATGGAATTAAGATACCTGAAAGTACCTTTCTGTCAGGTTAGAAATAATCTTTCACATTAAAGAATAATTTTGTAAAAACAATTTGAAGTATTAACATCAATCAAATTTGGCTACGAGTTCAATTTTTGAAGGCTTTAGTCCCCTACATGAAATTTGGATTATTCTCTGGCAAACTATCAGACGTGTGAAAACAACATCTAAAATTACTAGTTCCTTTTAAAAAAAATACTTTCATGATCAAAGCTCAAAGCTCACTTGAATTTATTGAAGAACCGAGTAGCAGCAGGAAAAGTCTCATCATGTCAGAGATGAAGTAAAAGCCAGGTGTTTAAGGAACAGCTGATACTAGATTTTCTTTCCGCCCCGTCCAGGTGCATCAGGGATATGGGCTCTTTCTTACACCTTCAAATGATGGATCTATATCCAGTTCAGAACAAGTGTTATCACTGGTACACAGTTGGAAGGGACGCCAAGGGTCATCTAGTCCAACCCCATGCAATGTAATACTCTCAGCTAAGGCACCCATGACCGATGGCCATCCAACCTCTGTTTGAAAACCTCCAAGGAAGAAGAGTCCACCGCCTATCATGGGAGTCTGTTCCACTGCTGAACAGCTCTTACTGTCAGAAAGTCTTTTCCTGATGTTTAGTCGGAATTCCCTTTCTTGCAACTTGAAGCCATTGGTTCGAGTCCTACCCTCCAGAGCAGGAGAAAACAAGCATGCTCCCTCCTCCATGTGACAACCCTTAAGATATTTGAAGGTGGCTATCAGAACTCCTGCTCTGGAGTTCTGCTCTTTTCCAGGCTAAACATACCCAGCTCCTTCAAGTGTTCCTCATAGGACTTATGCACACATAGCCACGGCGATCACTCTTCTCTGGACTTGCTATAATTTGTCAGTGTCCTCCTTCAAATGTGGTACTCAGAATTGCGCAACAGTATCCCAAAAGCAGCCTGAATAGCAAATATTACTTTTTGTGATCTGGACTGTGTTTCTGTTAACTGCATTAGCATTTTTAAGCAGTAGCATCCCCCTGCTAACCCATGTTACCAAGACACCTAAACCTAGTTTTTGAAGGACAGGAGGTGTGTGTGTGTATATATAAAATAATAATTCAAATATTCATGCTTAATAAGATATTATTCCTACTTCCAGGAAGTAGGAATGTAAAGGAGTCTATTACTTTGCGAGGGCTTCCATAATATATAAAATAATTTCCACCATATGGAAGAGATTTGCCTGTGCTGATGTTGGAAGAAATTTATGAACATTTTTAGTTTGTTTTCCAGCTGCTATTGATTCACACTTATATTAAAAGACTCCTTTTGTCAGGGAACTTAGGGTGGGTACATTTTCTTGGGGCAAAGGCGACGGAATGCTTTTAAATCACATCATAGTTTTTAATTTTTTAAAAAAGCCCTACAAGTCCCACCTGGGAACTCTAGTTGATGACTGTCATAAAAGTCTACTAAATAAATAAAATACATTTGGGTGAGATTTTGTTGGCTCCTGATGCTGAACACATGGAATGGCATGGAACAATACCTGCTCTAAAGTGACTACATTCTGGGAATTCATCAATACTGCTCAGAGATTAATCTGGAGGTGAAGCCCATGTAAAGGACAGTACTCATGCGGTCCGCTTGAAAAGGAAAATTGCAGAAGCTATAAACAGAAGATAACCACAGTATACAATAGTAGCAGAGAGAGGAAAGGAATGTTGCTTGTTATCAGGTGGGCTAAAACTTGGCTGTTCAGGGCTAAGGCATATTTCAAATCAGGGAGTTTAAACCTCACTAAAAAGGATGCAGAGCTGCTATCCACCAATCTGGGCAATGGATTTGGCAATCAATGAAGAGATCTAGACTACAAGCACCTGGTGATTCAGTGGTCTGGTTTACATGACACAGTAAGCCAAATTATGATTCACTAGGACTATGCAAATGTACGAGCTCCCAGAAAGGAGTTTGCAGCTCCTTTGGGTCAATAACCTAATGCACTTTAATTTAGCAACTGTGACCTTCATGAAACATTTCCCACTGATATACACCTATTATCTGCCCTGAGGCAGGACTCAGTTAACACAGTTATTCAGAAGACACGGTGAATAACAGCTACAGGTAAGCAACTCTGTTTTATCCTTTTTTATGTAGTCTGTGAGATCTAGTAAGCTGTCACAAAATAGGAAAACAGAACTCAATGCTGTTCTTCCTATGGTGGCACTAGAACTCAACTGGCTATCAAGAGAACAGCGTTCTCTACATAACTGAACTTGAAGACCAGTGTGTATATGTTTGCATCTGTCAGCATTGCTACCCATCTCGGAACTTTTCCAAAGCAAACTATAATTGGTTGGAATATGTTTGGAGCAGTAGTGCAACTGCAAAACACTTGATTGGGCAAGTAGAACTGTCCATGGGTAAAGTAATGTGTGCTTTGGTCCTTTCCATCAAGTATCAGAGTTTGGAGGCAAATTATGCCTTACAGCAACTTATATTTGTGACGATGGGCTTGGTGTCAAGCTTGTTGACAGGAAGACTTTGCCATGTCGTGAGGGTTGTGCAGCAGCTGAGATTGGCAGGACGACTCAAAGGTTTGTCATTTTAGCCTCTTTCAGCTTTTGAGGGAACTGTATTTGTTAACCAAACAACACATACACACCCTTTGTCCAATACCAGTAACTTCAAAGCCATATGGCTAATATAACCAGTCCTGCTATCTTAATGTTTTGACTGCTTCTCTATGAAAAACAGTTAGCTGTCAGAAGATCCTCTACAGCTTGATGAAATAAATCTAGAGATGAACAAAGGAATTGTAAGCCCAGTGTCCCAAGCACTTTGACCCATTGCTTAGCCATCTCCATCTGGAAGCAGATGATGAATGTAATGTTTTGATCTGCCAGCTTTTAGCATACACCTGACATGAGCCGCTGGACATTGACCAGGACTTGAGGATGTGTCACATTCTGTTTTACTGAACCAATGCTAGTATTTCAGAGTGAGAAACACAACTGATGTAAACGAGACAAACAATTATAGGTCAGCCAAACATTATTAGATGAACACTGGAGTTTCAAGATTCTGGTTGAAAAACAGCGAGAAAAATCCACAGCAAATGAAGTACAAAAATAACTCAGCCTTCAAGCCATGACAGGGAAATGTCCATGTCCTCAGCAATTTTAGATTTTCTGCTGAAGAGAAGTGACAGCACGATAACAGTTATAATAAAAATATAAGCCTCCTCCAGAATTCTAGAAAGAATAGCATGACCTCCATTCAGTGTGTATATTTGCAACTGACAGCAAGGACAATTTTAGCTTCAGGACTGTATTCTTATTCCATATTCTCTACCTGCTGTTAATGCTCATCTTACTTTTCCATTTCCCCCTCTCTTTTAGGATGAGTAGAGAGCAGTGCTCAAATATCTGCATCTATGAAAAGCAATCTGCATACAAAAGAAAAAAAATATACTATGCACAACAAAGCTTAAGAAATGACTGTGTTTTGTCACAGCACGTGATGGTAAATTTGTCTTAAACAATTGGCCACCCATAGTAAAGTACAGATGATCACTACTACATTTGTAAAATAATAATAATAATTTTTATTTATACCCCGCCCTAACCAGCCAAGGCCAGGCTCAGGGCGGCTAACAAGCAATAATAAAAACAAGTTGAATGAATACAACTTAAAAACAAGGTTAAAATAAAATATTGAAACATTAAAGTATTAAAATGCAGCCTCATCACAGGAGGAGAAAGTAAAAGGAAAAAAGAAAGAGGGGGAGGGAATCAAATTGGCTCCAAGCCATAGGCTAGGTGGAACAACTCTGTCTTACAGGCCCTGCGGAAAGAAATCAGATCCTGCAGGGCCCTGGTCTCATGAGACAGAATGTTCCACCAGGCTGGAGCCAGTGTTGAAAAGGCCCTGGCTCTGGTTGAAGCTAATCTAACTTCCTTAGGACCCGGGACCACTAGGGTGTTGCTATTTATGGACCTTGAGGCTCTCCGTGGGGCATAGCAGGAGAGGCGGTCCTGTAGGTACGAGGGTCCTAGGCTGTGAAGGGCTTTAAAGGTCAATACCAGCACCTTAAATCTGACCCTGTACTCCACCGGGAGTCAGTGAAGCTGGAAAACCACTGGGTGAATATGCTCCCATGGCAGAGACCCCGTGAGGAGCCTCGCTGCAGCATTCTGCAACCGCTGGAGTTTCTGGGACAGCTTCAAGAGCAGCCCCGCGTAGAGCGGATTACAGTACTCTAGCCTGGAGGTGACCGTCGCATGGATCACTGCGGCCAGGTCAGGGCGGGAAAGGTAAGGGACCAACTGCTTGATGCGGCGAAGGTGGAAAAATGTTGCCTTGGCTGCTGCTGTAACCAAGGCAATTCCGAAATCTGCCAAGAAATACTGGTAGACATTATATGATTTTGGACTTACCCATCAAGAACTTTTGCACAAATCCCTTTTGCAGTGTATGGCAAATGAGCATGAACACCTTTGTGTTCTCATTAATTGCACTGAGGCTTGGTCAGGAAGTGCTTGGTAGATTGTAGTTTTCATTAATAAAAAGTAAGGCACCATGCACCTCTCTCCTAACACCATACAAGAGATGCTTAGCTGCTCCACAGAAAGAAACGGAGGAGTGGAGTGGAAAGAGCACTGGATGAAGACCAGAGAGACTGAAGTTCAAATCCTACTCACCAAGGAAGCTCACAGTGTAACCTTGGCCCAGTTAGCCTCACAGGTTCTTGTGAGGATAAAATGAAGGGTGAGACTCTTACATAACAACCATGAAACACCACACATTTTCTCTTAAATCAGGCAATGGGTACCCAGCTGCTATGAAATATTTTCCTTTTACAATATCAGTGAATACAGAACACCTTAGGAGCCATTTATTTATGGAGCACTTTAATGGCAGATAATCAGGACAATGTTTCCTGATTCAGGTAGGTAGCCGTGTTGGTCTGATGCAGTGCAAATATATTAAAATAAAACAAAAAAATTGTCCAGTAGCACCTTAGAGACCAACTAAGTTTGTTCTTGGTATGAGCTTTCGTGTGCATGTGTGTATCGTGTGTATCTGAAGAAGTGTGCATGCACACGAAAGCTCATACCAAGAACAAACTTAAAAGTAAAGGTAAAGGGACCCCTGACCATTAGATCCAATCGTGGCCGACTCTGAGGTTGCGGCACTCATCTCGCTTTATTGGCCGAGGGAGCCGGCATACAGGTTCCGGGTCATGTGGCCAGCATGACTAAGCCGCTTCTGGCGAACCAGAGCAGTGCACGGAAACGCCATTTACCTTCCTGCCAGAGCGGTACCTATTTATCTACTTGCACTTTGTGCTTTCGAACTGCTCGGTTGGCAGGAGCAAGGACTGAGCAACGGGAGCTCACCCCGTCGCGGGGATTCAAACCGCCGACCTTCTGATCAGCAAATCCTAGGCTCTGTGGTTTAACCCACAGCGCCACCCGTGTCTCTGAGAAGAAGCTTAGTTGGTCTCTAAGGTGCTACTGAACATTTTTTTATTTTTTTAATATATTTCTAGGACAATGCTTATTCCTTCTATTTCATACTACATAATAGCTATTCTTGACTCCCAAGGTCTCATTAATTATTGGTCTTTGCAGATCTAATCATAACCATAATAATCCTTTTAAAAAACATATATTTATTTTAAAATATAAACCACCATGGAAGATAAATATTATTTTGTGTTGGTGTGTTGCTCAGTTAGAAAAAAATCCCAAAGCAAAAGAAGCAAATGGCTTTATTTGGGCCAACTGAAACATCACAGAATGATTCACATACTTTCAATTTTACCAGAACTCCTACTTTGGTGAAACCAAACACTTGTGGTGAGAAGAGGAATTATTTGATGGGAGTGGAAATCCTAATCTGCGGACTGTAAATGTTTAATGGAGGACTTGTTTTGCAGCTGTAATTAGGTTAAATCATGCCTACTGCAAAAATATTTCAGGTTCTAGCATGGCATGCTGCACTAAAGCAGCAATGGATATTCTTTGTTGGAAAATATAAAAGTCAATTGCTATCTGAATCTGCCTGTAGCATTAAGTGGAACACTCTGGTCCTTTGTAAAACAGAGACCAGAGAGGATAATTAAAGGGAAAGCATGCTATTCTTTTTAGCAGCAAAAAGGTAAAGATTTTAAGTGGTAAAAGTATCAACAGAAACCAAACTGAATAGGAGGGAAAGGCAAAGAACCTTGAAGGCAAAGAACCATCAGTTCAATAGCAGGATTCAAATGTCTTCCAGTGCTAGGAGCCAGGACAGCTAATTTCTACGTTCTCAATTTTTAAACTAGCCATGTTGGTGTATTAGAAACAAGCCAAAATCAGTACTAGTGCAATAGTAATGCAAAGAACATGCTGAGATGTTATTATCTTTATTTATTTATTTGATTTCTTACCCACCCTTCACCGTGTCTCAGGACGGGTGGCAACAGTGAAAAAACCTATTAAAAACAGTTTTAAAACTAATTACAATGAAGAGATTAGGATAGGTCCCTAAATATCTATCTCAAGGGTCAAAGGGATGTGCCTTCAGCATATGAGATAAACTACATAATGCAGATGCCAGACACACCACTGTGGAGAGGAAATTCCACAGCCAGAGAGAATGCCCTCTCCTAAGCTGCTAGGCCCTGAACTTCTGAGGGAGGTGGAAATACCAAGAGGACAATAATAGGTGCAATGCTTTGGAGTGGAGGGGAAAAACAATCTGAAATTATGGCATGATTATTAGCATATTAGGGAAATAAAGCAAAGGAGCTCAGTGCTGTGCAGGGAGGAGGCAGCGCTGTACATCTTTGTCAACGGCTTTTCTTTCAGTATGCAAAGTAGCCAAAACGGAGCAAGCTATTTTTCTTATCTAAGTCATTTGTGCTTCTAAACAACAAATGAATAACCAACTTTATTATGATGGGAACATCAGGATAAATGACTTGAGTGAAGCTGCAACTCCCGAGGGGGAAATTTAGTAACATTTAAGGGTTTTGATTTACAACAAAGCACCGTGCCATCCAGCCCTATAAACTGGTGCTTTCCAATATGCTAAAATGCATCCAAAAAGGATAAGGGCAGGGCAAAAATAAAAATGCCACAATAACAAGATGGATCTTCCCATTCAGAAATTAAGGACACGGAGTTCAATTATTTTTGCTCAGCGTCTTATAGTGACGGAAAGAAATCAAAATTAACTTCTCTCTCTTCCCAGGGGAAAAATAGAGTTTGCCACTTTTCCAGAATAGACGGTTTCTGATACTGCCGTTCACGGTTTACAGTGAATTATTCATGACTGCAGTGCAAGCTCACAACCCCCTTCTCCTGCCCCCCCCCCGAGGAACTAACAGGTCTGAGGTCACCAATGGCATATGTTAAGATGCAACATTTACTTTAGCTCCCCCCACCCCCAGTCTTTTAACACACTTAGGCTTTAGCTCTTCCCTAAATTGAATTATTATTGCAAAAAGCATTGTCCCCATAGCATCACATCATTGCAATGACGGGCCAGTCTTTTCTAACAACCCTTACTATACATGACAAAAATGACAGTATTGATGGTGCTCGGTAAATCTCAGTGACTGCCATCTTTTCATCTCTGGCTACTTATCTGTGTCAATGGAAGAGTATTCCAGCAGTGATCAAAGGTATATTGAACTATGGCTTGTAGCAATATAGGACATACTGGCTTGCCTCGAGGTATGGTTGAGATCCAACTTAATATTCTGAGGCGTTGCTAAATTTCAATCAACTTGGCAATGGACTCTGCAGTATTTTCAACAGGCTCTGCCACCCGTGTCCCCATCAAGTGAAATATGCCTGTAGTGGAGAAAGAAGGTGTGTGCATGCATGTGACCTGTGTAATCCCAAAATTCAGTCCTATTTGTATCATATTTATCATTACTGCTTACGCCAAACGTGATGAATGCATTCTGAATTTACACAGATATGTCAGTAGTCTGCAAATGAACAGCATGTTCCACTAAGGTTTTTGTTTGTTTCTAGTGAGAACACATTTGTTTTACAACCCCGCCCCCCAATCCCAAAGTTTAATGTGATGTTATTTGTTGTTCCAAATTGCTAATTTTAAGATGAAATGTTTGAGTCTCTTATTTTATATTTCAGTTTCTGGTGTAAACCCCTTTTTCTAAAACTATAGATGGAAGAGAGGTCTATAAATTAAACTACAATATAAAACTTTTTTAATAAGGCTGATGTTAGTCTGTCCAGTGATGGTGTCAATAGAGTGAATGGAAAGGCAAAGGTAATATGGTACGTGGTTCCTTTTTTGTTGTTGTTGTTTTGAATTGATTCTGTTTCTATGCTGCTTTTTATTCAAATAAATCCCAAAGTGGCTTACAAACAAAAGATAAAAATAACATAGTGCATAATGGAACCTCACGAATACAGCATAAATCGTACAAAATCCTTAACAAATTATCAGTAAAACAATCACAAATAAAACAATGACCATCTATGTAACACTATTAACAAAACAACTAAAAAAATAAGCTAAACATCAGTTACACCAAAAATCATATTATAGGATTCACAAAGTGCTACAGCGTTAATATCTATAGAACAATACTAACAACATTAACAAAATAGCAACAAAACAGACAAAGCCCTGTTGAATGCTCTCCCCACCACTATGACTGAAAAACTTTCATCCTTGATACCGCTCTCTGCTGAGTAGCCTGCTATTGGTAGTATAGTGGTGCCTCTGGTTGCGAACGGGATCCACTCCGGAGGCCCGTTCACAACATGAGCAGAACGCAACCCGCGTCTGTGCATGTGCGGGTCGCAATTCGCCGCTTCTGCACATGCGCTTGACATCATTTTGGGCGTCTGCGCATGTGCGAACAGCAAAACCCTGGTAACAAGCCCAATTTCATACTGACAGGCTTTACATTTTGCAACTCAAATAAAGTGTTTATTGACCATTCCATGTTAGTTCTTTCAGTCTAAAATATATTGCTAAGTGGGAAGTAAAAATTAATGCCAGTTGAGCACATAATTTTAATGCCAAAGAGCAGATCACCTAAATGTATGAAAATATTAACAAAATTTGACATAGGTGACATAACAGGTTTAAAAATATGTTGGGAGAAAGAACACGGAACAAGGTGGCTATGAAATGAATTTAAGCACTGGTGCTAACATATACCAATGATCTTATCATCAAGAAATCCCAATCTCTCTCCAAAACACTGTTGTTGAGTAAAGCATATATATTTTCAGTGGCAGCCTTTTGAGAGATAGTGTTCCTACAAATACAGTGGTGCCCCGCAAGACGAATGCCTCGTAAGATGGAAAATTCGCTAGATGAAAGAGTTTTCCGTTTCGGAGGTGCTTCGCAAAACGAATTTCCTATGGGCTTGCTTCGCAAGACGACAATGTCTTGCGAGTTCCTGCGGGTTTTTTCCCTTCCCCCCCTTTTTCTAAGCCGCTAAGCCGCTTATCAGCTGATCCGATCAGCAGATAAGCCGCTAAAAGCCGCTAATAGCGCTAATCCTTCAATGGGCTTGCTTCGCAAGACGAAAAACCCGCTAGACGAAGAGAATCACAGAACGGATTCTTTTCGTCTTGCGAGGCACCACTGTAAATTCAATAGCAAAACAAGAACTGATGCCACTCCCCTCATTAGTATTACTGATATGAGATGGGCAAAATGAAGACAGACTGCATAAAGAAGCGATTTTATATTTCTTATTATATTTTATACTTCTTAGTTCATTTCAACTACATAGCAGAAAAGTATTTTATATATAAATGATGAGACTGACATGTACAGGTTGTGAACCTCCAAGTCTAGTGCGGCCTACTTGACATACTTGTTCTTGTAGCCTTAAGCAACCAGCACAGACAGAAGCTTTATGAAACCTCTAATGGTAGGTGAACTGCAGATGGTTTGGTGGATTAACATGATTTAATACAATGGTGCTCCAAATTTGATGCTTCGTATGTTACTATTACACCTTTTTAAAATAAATAAAGGACTGTAATAACAACACTGTATAATGACTGGAGGCTTAAGAATATCATGAACAAACGAGATTTACAATAATAATTGTAAATAAATTGGCATGAGATGTTGCACAAAAAGAATGGGCAAATAAGAAGAAATTGTAAAATGATGTTTTATCTCAGCATAGGGAAGCAGAGCAAGACACTGTACGTCAGCCAATACACTGACAGCCTCACATATTTCAGAATTATCATAATTCATCCAAAAGTATAATCCTTACCTTCAAGGAGGTAGCTAAAATAGGAAAAGGAAAGCTTTTAATGTACTTTCTCACTGCATTACTCTGCTATTGATTATGGATGCAGCTCACCTGTGCTACCTAGATTAGAGAGATGGCTGTTCTGTCAGGCTCAGCTGCAGCCAGAAAGAATAACCAGGTGATGCAGTTATAGGGTCCCCTCCCAGCACCTTATTCAGGACCATCAACTTAAAGAAATATCCCTGTTGATAGAAGCTGCAGTGTTACTCTGTCTCCAACTACCCTTTTCATATTTTCTTTTATTAAAATGAACTTAAGGGCCAGATTCTGACAAAAGCCTGTCCACGTTCATTAGCTTCAACATGGCCATTTAAAATTATGTGCACTTCAGAGCTGGCTTTGGGATTAACAGCATTTATCCTTCTCTGTTTTGGGACATCTTTAAATTATCTGATTCCATTAAATCCATTAAATGTGTTCTGTGTTACATCTTATCTCCTCCTCCCCTCCCTTTTTCTTTTATGCTGCAGCCTTTCACACCAGGAGATTTTCGCACACAAGCTTCCACAGCTCCAATAGCACTCCTGCAGGCTCATTTGAAAAAAGAGAAGATGTGTTAATTAAAGCACTAATGGTCAGAAAACAATCTTTCTCAATTTCCAGAAGAAATGAGACTGCTGGAAACCCAGCATTCATTTCCAAAGTGCTAGACTGCATGTACTTTTAGTTCAATGGTAAGGAATACTGGTATACTGGTATAAAGAGGCTAATGAAGCTTTGATCTTTTGAAATTATAGGCATAAGTATTTTGTTTTTTGCATGTGACAATAAAATCTTTTAATGTTTGACCAAGTCACATGGTGATATGAATTCACCCTAAGATTATCTACTTATTTCCCACATATATTATTTTAAAACAGTTCCATTTAGACCATGCCTTATCTCAGTGATTGCCAAACTTGGCCCTCCAGCTGTTTTGGGACTACAATTCCCATCATCCCTGATCACTGGTCCTGTTAGCTAGGGATGATAGGAGCTGTAGTCCCAAAACAGCTGGAGGGCCGAGTTTGGCCACCACTGCCTTATCTGATGCTACAATTAAGTCAGTATATAGTAACTATGTTAAAACCAAAATACTAATTTATACTAAGCACTCCAAATCTGCAAATTACTTAGAATGAGATTCAGTGTAACAGTAGTCTACAAAGTTTGACAGCTGATACTTTACGAACAATAGGTAAAGGGACCCCTGAGCTTTAGGTCCAGTCGTAACCGACTCTGGGGTTGCGCGCTCATCTTGCTTTATTGACCGAAGGAGCCGGTGTACAGCTTCCGGGTCATGTGGCCAGCATGACTAAGCTGCTTCTGGCAAACCAGAGCAGTGCACGGAAACGCCGTTTTCCTTTTCGCAGGAGTGGTACCTATTTATCTACTTGCACTTTGACGTGATTTCAAACTGCTAGGTTGGCAGGAGCAGAGACCGAGCAACGGGAGCTCACCCCGTCACGCACAAGCCTAACTGTCACCAAGTAACAGCAGTTGTGAAACATCTTTCGCAAGACACCCATTAGATCTGGCTGTTGTGCTATGCAGCTACAACTAGATGCCACCTTTAAACATATTGTAGAATTAAAAGAAATTATGCAAAAAGTTCCCTAGTTTAGAGAAACAACTCGTGTAAATCTTTGCGTCCTTTTTCAGTTGATGTCATGACGTTAGCAAGAGCAGTTGCAAACATTCTTAGATGAAACTGATTATGTAGACAGAGTTCAGTCTGGGCCGTTTCAGAGTCAAATCAGTCTTGACCGGCATCTGTGCTGTGGGGGTGTCAAACCCTGTTGCTCAAGAACCACAAAAACCTGAATCCAGCCCTGATTGTATGCTGCATCTTTTAAAACTCTGCATGGGTTGTGGGTGGTCAGATGTACACTTGGCTGTACAAGTGGCATGAAAGAGCTTAAACAGCTGTTTCCAAGAAAACTTTGGTGGCATATTTTTTCCTGACATTCATCCAAGACCCCGCACTGTGTAGTAATTACACTTCCTTTCAACCTCTACTAGTTCTCTCTCTCGTTTTACGGCATATAATTTATTCTAAACGTAGTAGACTATAAAAGCAGCAACACCTGATAACCCAACTTTTACATGTTTAAAATCTACAGTGAAGGTTTTCTCTATGGAGAAGTATACGTCTCAGGATAATTTCTGAGTCTTTTAATATATTTGAATAACAATAAAATCCACCAGTTACTTTAGGCCTTCTCATAAGCAGATGCCAGAGTGGTGAAACAAAAGAGAGTCTTTGAAGAATTCACAAACTGTCATTCCGTTAACAAACATTATTTTTCCATTTCTATATTTAGTGAAATTGGCTTAAAAATTGCCTAGATGCCTCGGTATATATTTGTAAATTGTTTTGAGCACTGCATTACTTCTGCATGTAATTTCCTCTTTGTTCTAGTCTAGTTCAGATCCTGAAGCTGGGGCTCCAATACTTTGGCCACTTCATGAGAAGAGAAGACTCCCTGGAAAAGACCCTGATGTTGGGAAAGATGGAGGGCACAAGGAGAAGGGGACGACAGAGGACGAGATGGTTGGACAGTGTTCTTGAAGCTACCAGCATGAGTTTGACCAAACTGCGGGAGGCAGTGGAAGACAGGAGTGCCTGGCCTGCTCTGGTCCATGGGGTCACGAAGAGTTGGACATGACTAAACGACTAAACAAAGTTGGCATTATAGAGAAGAAATCAATCTGGCAACTAAAGAGTAGATGGAGACTAAAAAATGTTTCCCCCTGGTCCTTTTCTTCTATCCAGCAATGTCTCCTAATATTAAACTACACATTATTGGGACAGCAGTGATCACTGGAGGAAAAACAATCTGAGCAAAAATGTTTGGTAGCCTTGAGGTACTGGGAACACAGAATGCTTCTGTATTCACAGAGGAATGTGTATGAAGAGAACAACAACAACAAACGCTACTTGGAATGAATGGGACAGGTGTGGGTTCAGGGTATGTATGTGTGACACACACATACGAAAGAGAGATATAATATAAAAGAAATAGATGATGGGTTGGGTAAAGTATACAGTGGCAGATGGCTGAAGTAAACTGTGGTTGTGCTCGAATGGCTCACAGATCTGTCAAACCTAGAGATTTTAACATAGCTATAAAAAGATTTTAAAACTTTACCAAATAAAAAGTCTACTGGCATATGGCCAATACAATAGACAATTATAATCAAACCCTAGAGTGTGGATTCAGAGCAGCATACAGTGTATCTTTATGACAAAAGTGAAGACTGAGAGTCACTACTGAGTACTTTCTTTTCTAAGGGGACAGTGCTTTTCAATAAAAAGCTTTTTTTTTAGTTGAATAATTATAACCTAGAGGGAATATTTTCCACAGGGGACTGGAAATTGCTGTACTGCAGAAGAGCCTCAGACTAATCTTTTTAAAATGCAGAAGTTCGCAGCAGCATAATATATAAAAAATTTAATGAAGAAAATTTTGAATGATTAACGTTTGTTTTTTAGAACATGATATGTTAGTGGGAGAAAAAATCATTTTATATACATATATTTAAGAATTTCACCTCTGAAACCACACACATGGATATGCCATTTTTCAGCTATATGCAACTTTATATGTATCAAAATGTGTTTGGCATGTTTTCTGAAACACATTTGTTGTAAACAGTCTTCATCTTCAGGATATCAAGGTTTGGTGCAACCATCTCTTTGTATTTCAGAATACAGATGATATTATATGATGGGGCTTGTCAACCTGGGAAGGTAGCCCATCTAGGAGAAGAAAAACTCTGATCCTAAACCTCTTTTGCCTTGCGGGATATCCTCAGGAGAATAAAAGAATAAGGCATAAACCCTACACAAATCCAGAGTGGAGTCTCCAAGTCGTTTGGATGACGACTTGTAGACTTCCTTCAGGCAACTCCTGCAGCCAAGCTGGCGCCGAACATATCTGCTTTCCTTTAGACAACATCAATGAGGCTGAGAGCAAAGTCTTGTCTTCTGAGCAGCCCAGGACCTTCATATTCATGGCCCATGGTTGCACCCTGGGGAGGTCACTTTGGTGCTGCTGACAGAGGAGTCACACTCCATTGTCTCACTAGACAGATGGATGCCAACAACCAAGCTATCCTCAATGTTCATTTCTTTTAACTTTAGTTCTCATATATCGCCTGCTAATAAAGTAAACCCACTAATCTGTTTAACCTAAAGGTAAAGGTAAAGAGACCCCTGACCATTAGGTCCAGTCATCACCGACTCTGGGGTTGCGGCGCTCATCTCGCTTTACTGGCCAAGGGAGCCGGCGTACAGCTTCTGGGTCATGTGGCCAGCATGACTAGGCCGCTTCTGGCGAACCAGAGCAGCACACGGAAACGCCATTTACCTTCCCGCTGAAGCAGTACCTATTTATCTACTTGCACTTTGACATGCTTTCGAACTGCTAGGTTGGCAGGAGCAGGGACCGAACAACGGGAGTTCACCCTGTCGCGGGGATTCGAACCGCAACCTTCTGATCAGCAAGTCCGAGGCTCTGTGGTTTAACCCACAGCGCTACCCACGTCCCCTCTGTTTAACCCAGTCCACCTCAAACCTCTGATGCAACTATTTATATGCTGTTTTCTAGCAGAATGCCCTCCAAGCAATGCACCAAAGCTCATGATCATTCTTTTGGTACAGAATTTACTGGTGTCGAGATGCCAAATGAAAAACGTTGCTTTTATTTCTGCTGCTGTTTTAATCTGCCAAAGCTTTGATTTGTTATTTATTATTATTATTGAATGTTTTATTGTTTTTTAATGTGTTGTACGTCACCCTAGGAATTTCAGTTGAAAGGAAATACATAAGTCAAATGAATAAATTAATCAAGTACTTCTTTTTTAGTATTTTAAAAACTTCATTTGGCTTTCTTGCTGCAGGGTAGCCTTAAGTACAACTTTTCCTATAGGATTAGAACACAAGAAGCCCTCTGAGAGCAGATCAAAGGCCTGGAAGAGATGCTAAACAAACTGACCCTTAATATATGATTCCCCAAGAAGAAGAAGAGGAGTTTGGATTTGATATTCCGCCTTTCACTCCCTTTAAGGAGTCTCAAAGCGGCTAACATTCTCCTTTCCCTTCCTCCCCCACAACAAACACTCTGTGAGGTGAGTGGGGCTGAGAGACTTCAGAGAAGTGTGACTAGCCCAAGGTCACCCAGCAGCTGCATGTGGAGGAGCGGAGACGCGAACCCAGTTCCCCAGATTACGAGTCTATCGCTCTTAACCACTACACCACACTGGCTCTCAAGAAGCTTAAAACAAAACAAAACAAAACAAAACAAAAACTGGGATTACATTGGCCATGTTCCTGTTCTTACATTTGGAGCTCAACCATGCTATTTCTTTGTAGAGAAAGAGGTGTCAGATCTCACAATGAACGCCTCCCTTGTTCTCTTATAATGCCGGTGCTGGAATTAAGTTCTGCTGAGTTCTGACTGGGGAAAAGAAAAGCTTTGGAGTTCAATCTTAGGGACCCACTTCACTGGTTGCTGAGGCCCCTGGGTTTCTCTTACACCTCCCTTCTTACACCTCCCTTTTTTTAAATTTTCCCTTTCAGGCTTTTCTGTTTCCAGTCACTCTGGTCCTCCTTTCCTTCCACCAATACAATAGTTGACTTTGCACATCTCAGCTTCCTCTTCTTTTCTGTTCTCTCATGCCTTTCAAACACCTATCACTGCTGTCCAGTCAGGATGGAAGGAAGTGCACACAAGTAGAAACCCCAGCAGCGCAAAAAAACAAGGCCTATCAAAGAATTGGAACAGTCTGGTGGCACTGCTCTGGTGACTCTCTGGGCACCACTGGGCACTACATTGGCAACTCAAAACTAAATGCTTGAATTACCATATTTTTCTGTGTACAGTGGTACCTCAGGATGCGAACGGGATCTGTTCCGGAGCCCCGTTTGCATCCAGAAGCAAACATAACTAGCAATGGCACGTCTGCACACGCATGCGTCGCTTTTCACCACTTCTGCGCATGACGTCATTTTGAGCATCTGCGCATGCGTGAGCGGCGAAACCCGGAAGTAACACGCTCTGTTACTTCCGGGTTGCTGCGGAGCGCAACTCGAACGCACTGAACATGAAGCATATTCAACCCAAGGTATGACTGTATAAGATCGCGATTGGTGGTGAGCAGGTGGGTGATTGGCAGTGGCAACCTCCCCGCAAAAGTTCAACAACTCCCCTCTAAAAAAACCAGTAACTTTGGCTAACGTCCCACTAAAAAGCTCAACAACTGAAGGGTGACACCCCCCCCCAAGGAAGCTCAACAACTCAAGAAACATTAATTTCTTAATTTTGGCAAGAATTTTTTAGAGGTACCTCTTGCCCTACTTCCTCTTTCGTAGTTCAGTTTTTAGAGCAAGCTGCCATCTGGATGCAGCCTGATTCATTTATCTTCCTCCTCCATCATATTTCATTTCTTAATTAACATTTAAACTTATTATTAAATTGGCTTGCACTTTAAGTGAGGCTGTGCAGTACTTAAGAGATAATGGGCAGAAAGCAATATGATGTATGATTTAGTTTGTTCAGCCCACTATTCAGTTGTTGAGAATGCAAAAATGATGGTGCTGTTTTGCTTTGCGGATCTCCATTTGGCTGAAAGGATGTTCTCCACTATTCTGTTATCTAAAAATTAGCGTGCAGATTCATGATCAACAGCTATTAAAGATATGCAAACCCTTGTACGTGAGCCACTAACAAGCAACCAAGAATGCCTAGAATAAAAACTAGGAGAATGACTGACACTACACATAATGTGTTATGATTCTAAAAATTATTAAACATTGTATAAGCTTTAATTACCCACCAGCAGCAATCATACTATTATGATACCACAACATTCAATTCCCCTATGTAAACTATGTGGTTAGTCAACAGATGCAGCATTTTAATTAATGTCAACGAGGGATTGTAGTCAGTGTTGCTAGCCTTAGATGAAAACACAAAAGCAAGAACGCAATACTTTAAAAACAGAAATGATTGATCCGTGTCTATAGTTAAACCCTATTTGGTATTTATGCCATGTTTGTTCAACCATATCAGACAATAACAAGGCATTATTACTGAGGAACATTGGCCTAAAACCTCCTCTTTAAAATTATTGAACAACCAAACATAGGCACATAATGCTGTTTAGTATTATAGAATCAGATTTTAAACAACTGCTGTTCAACTTTTGTTTGAACATGGGCAGTGGTACAGTGGTAAATTCTGAAGTACAGCAGCTCATCACGAGAAGCACAACAAAAATGACATTTTGACCAAAGCAGACATTGTGGTTCCATTATCAAACCATCCTTTATCTCACCATCACTCCACCCACATCCATCCTCCTGGTTTGCTTAGCATTCAGCCTGAAGAGTTCTGGCAGACTCAAAAATTTGCTCACTATTTTGTGACTTTAGATTTTTTTAAAGTAAAAGTGGAAGTTTAATTCTAGTATTCATACATGCTAATCTCACTCTTCCTCTACTTAGCCTATTTGGCCAGGTTCTCTCTGAGAAAAGATTACTAAGTATGCAGAGGATTTGCATCTCCAGAGAAAGGTGTGTGTGAGAGAAAAAAAACAATCAGAGAAAAAACTTGGTTTCCCTGTCAGAGAGAGGAGGGTAGCCTTTAATGTTGGAGAATGTTAGGAAGAATTAATTTATTGGTACTCACAGTTGAAGGGGAATTGTTCTTTAAATTTAATTTGTAACTTTTTAAAAAACAACAACAACAACAACCACTGCAAATAATTATTTGTATAGATGGGCTATACATGTGTCAAAATCTGTCATCTAGCCCAAAATGTTATGATTGGACAATCCTTTCCTACCCTAGTTTCAAAATATCAATGAGAGTATGATAGATTGGGTACAGAAAAGTTCCGGCGTAATGCCCAATTTATTATGTACAGAATTTTAGACTGCCATACTCCCACATTTGATTTATCCTCTGGTTGTTATGATGGTGGCTTCTTTCTCTTTTTTCAGTAGTGCAAAAATATATAGCAATAGTGCTCACAGGCTCAGCTCATTATCAGGGCTAGTCATAGTAAAGACACATTCTTAGAGACAGCTCCTGCCCCAAAGGGCTAGTATTCACCATGCTATCCCCAGTGTCTGTCATCGGAAGTAGACTGGTTTTACCACTATATATTCCCAGGCTTCCAATTTACATTTCTCATCCTTCTTTATTTCTATTGCATTGGACCTGTGTGTTCTGCAGAATTTTCCACCTTACTTGCCACAACAAGTGTCTGCTTGCATATATTACAATTACCTTACATTTTATATGGGGCAGCCAGTGCTCAAATTAAAGCTTTGTATCTGCTTGTCGGTTTACGTTTTTATACAAAATTGCCAAAGATTTCTGAGCCCCCTTCAAAAAACGTATTTCACTATTCTAAAAAGATACACAATGTCATCACACTGCATACAGAAAAAGTAGCAGCCAAGGAACTGACAATAGTAATGGAACAGCCTGAGGTTTCAAAAACCAGAACGTGAAACAAAAAAGATGAGAATTATACATTCTATGGTGACCACAGAAATGCAATTTCAACTGAACTTTAGAAAACAAGGTAAAGAAACAAGGTAAAAATTAAGAGTTAGTCTCTCTCTTTTTGAAACACAATTCTATCTTATATACAGGAAGGGAATTCTGCCTTTTCAATGAAAGGCCCAAGCGTACACACCTGACCTGCAAGTGCTGCCACTTGACCCAAGGTTATATTTGACTGTAGCACAGTCCTCTCAGAGGTCTTTGGCACTTTAACTTATACAAAAGCTTTGCAATGCTAAGAAAGAAGCATGGTGTTGAACTACTTAACAGAAAGGTAAAGGTACCCATGACCATTAGGTCCAGTTGTGGATGACTCTGGGGTTGCGGCGCTCATCTCGCTCTATAGGCCGAGGGAGCCGGCGTTTGTCCACAGACAGTTTCCGGGTCATGTGACCAGCATAACTAAGCTGCTTCTGGCGAACCAGAGCAGTGCACGGAAACATCGTTTACCTTAGTTCCGGAACGGTGCCTATTTATCTACTTGCACTTTGACGTGCTATCGAACTGCTAGGTGGGAAGCTGGGACCGAACAACGGGAGCTCACCCCATCACGGGGATTCAAACCACCAACCTAGGCTCAGTGGTTTAGACCACAGCGCCACCCGCGTCCCTATAACAGAAAAGTAGGGTTGCCATATTTGGAAGAGCAAGAAAGAGGACGCATTTTTACTTTTAACTACAGATTGCTATACGGCTCTCTATAGAAGCTGTGATATATTGCTAGTAGCAATGTTCTTAACTTTCAACAAAATAACAACAACAACAACAAAAATAATAATAATGTGCATACATTGCTTACATTAATAAAGCTTGGAAACACGGAACTGTAAGGCATCCGACATATTCAGCCTCAGGAAAATGGCCTGGAAACACAAACGTGAGTTGCTTGGCATATCAAGCTCAGCAGTCTGTACTGACAGCGGCCAGCCAGTTGCCTACGGGCAGCTCACAAACTGGGCCCAGCTCAATAGCACTCTCTCCACCAAGGCCAAAGGAAGCCTTATCCAACACTTACCTATCTGGGAGCAAGCTCCGCAGAAGACAGTGGCACTTCCTGAGTAAGCATGAGCACAATTGCACTGAAAGACTCTTGCACGTCTACTCGAAAGCAGGCTTCACTGACTTCAGTGGAACTTGAGCAGGGGGACTGACTGCCCAGAACTGCTGCATCAAAGGACTCGGGGGTGGGAGTTTTCCCACTTCGCCATCAAGCCTGTCAGAAGCGCTGCGGCCTGCCAAAACCCTGCCTCCTCCTCTTTCTTTCTGCCGCCTCAGCCACAGAGTCCTGTTCCTTCCTGTACCTGTGCCACCCGCCTTCTCCTCCTCTGCCTGCACATGTCACAACACCGCTTTCGGCCGGTGATGGCAGAGCGGCTGGCTGAGGCTGCGACACCATTCCCATGGAGAGGTGGAGGCAACGGTGGAATCTATGAGGAGCAGCCGCTGCTCCCATTGCCCTGCTGCTTGCCTTGCCGACTTCATCAGCAGCTGAGCTGCTGCCTTAGGTGATCAAGTAGCGCCTGAAACCAACCGAGCAAGCGCCGGCCCGCCCTGGCTCCTTGGCTGCCACTCACCTGGGTGCTCTCCTTCAGGTGGTAGCATGTGGTCCAGGTCAAAGCCGATCACCCAGGGAGGAGGGCAACGCCATGGCAGAGGCGGCGCATGAAAAGCAGCAGTTGCGGCCGTGTCTGCCTTTCCACTGCTCCACGAAGGAAAGCCGCCACTCTGCTCTGGAGGCGCTTTCCTGCGGGAACCGAGCCGACTCATACCGCCAGCTGCCAGTGTCCCCAAAAAGTGGTACCATACAAACACACTCCGGACATTTTGCAATATTTTAAAAATCCGCCCGGACAAAAATTTTAACCCAGAAAAAGAGGACTTGTTTGGGAAAAACCAGACATATGGCAACCCTACTTAATGACTGTTGTGGAAAAGTTTTATGTGAACAATCAATTAGCTGATAAAATGTGGGTGGTCCCTTTGTTACAGGGGCAGCTGTGGGTGGGTGTGGATACAAATAGTTAAAAAGCTGTTGAGACACAGAACAAGCAGATAGGAGGAGATGCAGAAGGTTGGACAATCCAGCAGACTGATGGGCCTTCAGCTAGTATTTCAATAGGAACCCAATGACATTTAGAATCAGGCTAGACAAGATGCAGGAGATCTGTGGGATGCCCTTTGGTGTGTGTGTTTGTGTTTCTCAAGATTGAATTAGTCATAGGAGAACTGGATCAATACCACAGGTTGTAGGGAAGGAAAGATTATCAGCAGCCATTTGTTCCACAGGAGAAAGCATACAAGTACCATGCATACCTGTTCACAGATTTTCTGCACCATAAATAGGTTTGGCCCTTAGAAAGAGCCCTAAGGCAAAACATGCTTATGAAAAACATATCAGTAATTATAATCTATACTTGCAATGTTATTATTTCAAATGGGGTGGACAAGCCTGTTTTATTTTCGACGTGTTTAAACCACTAGGGATTCATGAGCTCACCTATATCATGACAGGAATTAACTTTCACATGATGGGAATTGAAAAGTGAGGCAAATGGAGGAAGCAGCAGGAAAACAAGCACCTAGGCAAACTTGAAAATGGGGTAAAGTAAAAGAGAAAATCTTCTCAACAGAAAAGATGAGTATATTTGGTTGCCTAAACTATTAGAAATTTCATTCTGATACCCTGCTGGCATTATGAAGGCAAAGAAAAAAATAAAATATGGGTGGAAAGAAATTGGTTTCTTTCCTAAAGACTTTAATTTTTCTCTCTGAAAGAATAACTGAAAAACACTGGGGAACAGTGAAACCCCTTCATTTGCAATATTTTTCTTTTGGAATGTGCAGGATGAAGATTTTCATGATATATTTTTAAAAGTGTGGGTTTTTTTAGGTAATTGTTTGTTATTATAGTATGTATTTGTGTTTTTATTCTGTAAACCTCTCTCCTTAACCATGGTTTGGGCACCTGTCTTGCCCCAAAGCCACAGAGCTGTGAGGAAAGAGTGGCTAGAAGCTAAATCCACTTAGAAGATTGAGTGGCTCTTGTTGGCACTTCTCCTGAAGGTGACCAGTCATCAAAACTCTGCCCGTCAACAAGCATTATTCCCTGCCCTCTCCTCTATGAAAAGCACTTTCTAGCTTTATTTTGATGCTCCTGTGTTGCAAGGTGAAGGAAATTTAAAGGGATCACTGTCCACTCTGTTCAGGCTTCATCTAGAAAGGAGCAATAGGAAAGCAGCAACACACAATTAAAAGGTGCCCAGCAAGTAGTTAATTGAGGTTATTTTCATCAAAATTGCAAAAGCTGCTCTGGGGCTGTTCTGGAGTGCATTCTGGACTCAACAGCACACTAATACGTGCAAGATCAGGGCTTCAATGCACCACGGAGCTGCCACTCCCAATCTATTGAACCACTACAGCAGGAGCCTCCCGCTCTTATTAATTTCCCTGGTAATTCCACAGAGAAACAGAGAGAGGAAAATATACTCCTTAGGAAAGCTGTCACTTATCCCCATGGGGTTAACACATAATCCTTAATATACCTTGATGCCACTGCACTCCTCACTGGTTCTCCCTAGCCATTAATGGCTCCCACTGCCTGAAGTAATGCCCTGAGCAATGTGTAGAACAGGGGTCAGCAACCTTTTTCAGTCGTGGGCCAGTCCACCATCCCTCAGATCATGTGGTGGGCCAGACTATTGGGGGGGGGTTAGAAATGAACAAATTCCTATGCCCCACAAATAACCCAAAGATGCATTTTAAATAAAAGCACACATTCTACTCATGTAAAAACACGCTGGTTCCTGGACCATCCGCAGGCCAGATTGAGAAGGTGATTGGGCCACATCTGGCCCCTGGGCCTTAGGATGCCTACCCCTGGTGTAGAAAAACTGTTCTTAACATTGGGGCAGGGGGAATAAAAGAAGGCCAAATATCACATTTTGGATCTTGTGTTGGGAAATTTCTACTCTAGCACAATGCAAGGAAGATAGCGTGAGAGGTTGGGGGCTGGTAGGGGGCAGGCAGAAAAGCCATGCTCTGATGTAACAAAGAAAGGCTTGTTTGATTGTCCATAGGATGACTCAAACACTAACAATAATTTATTACTTAAACTGTGGCTGACATGTATAAATGTGAGCAGTGTGTGTTTAGCACAGTACAGCCTCAGATGCCACTCTGTCAGTAACCACAAACCTATCTACCTCCAGAATTCAAGTATGCTTCGGGAGGAATCTTTAGCCCAAGAACACTGTAACTCAATAGATTACACTGAGGTGCGTTCCGATATCCTCAATGCAAAACATTACAAGCACCTACTTCTCCATAAACCACTGTGAACATAGTTACAGGGCTACTCAGTACCACTCAAAGGTAACATCCTATGGTCCTTTGTGGTACTTCAGGCCTGGGGTCTGAATGCAGCCCTCCAGGTCTCTCCCCCTAGGTCACACCCCTTACTTGCCTTGCTTTGCACCCCAAGTGTTAATGCCTCTTCCTTCCTTGGATGGAGAATAGGTATGGAGGTGGTGTAGAAACTAGTCTACCCTACAAATGTAAAATTTTCATTCATTGCTCCACCCACTTTTGCCTCTGTTCTGCCCTTTGGTGCCACATGGCCCTTGGAAAGCTACACAGGGGGAATGTGGACCTTGTGCAAAAGGTTTTCCCACCCCTGTCCAATGCCTATGGGATTCTGAATCTCACTTCCATTCCTCGTTCTATGTCTTTCCCTCTTCTAATTAAGTAAAATGGTTTGTAGTTCTGTTGAATGCGGTGCAATTTCCTCATCCTAAATATTCCAAGTCAGCGCTAGGTACTAGTACATATTACTTCCATCCAAAATATGACGCAATTGGAGAAGCTATGCTGGTGCAACATGCCCCACCTCATGTGGGCAGAACAAATCACTAGTAAGAGTTTGCCAACATCTTCAAAAACAGCAAGCTAGTTTTACTGCCTAACCTTGACACATACCTCCATAAATATTTAATACTTCCCAAAGATCTATGATTCAAAAGAGCTGCTGAAATCAGACCCCAGAAGCCTACAGTCACTGGTCACTGTGGAAAAACTTGACCATTTATATCCATGGATAGAACAAACAAAAACCAAAAGTATTCACTCAGCATTCTTAGGGGTGGGGAAACGTATGCTGGTCACTGTGCAATGTAAGATAAGGCATATGAATATTCAAGATGTTGCTGTTATTCCAATTCTTATACAGATTGTCAGCTTCATTTTGTAGAAGATGAAGTGTGGAAAGTTGTCAGGTAGGTGCCTTAGGACAAAGGATGAGAGAAGAATCAGAAAAATGTGAAGGAAGTTTAACAATAGGATGGAGGAAAAGTAAGGTAAAAAAGATTTTTTAAAGTCTTCAGAAACAAAAATGGAACTGGGGAGGGGAACAAGTTTAAGGGATTTTCCAGATGCCAACTTCCCTAGCAACGGTAGCCATAAATACAGCATGTGTGCCGTGTAAAGGTTCCCATCATCATAGGTGTTTAGAACCTCATTGCCGTTGTGCTGAACATTCTCTGGTTAGGACCAGCAGCCATCTCCATCAAGATCGGCACAGTTGTTACCTAGTGTGTGTGTTGCATGCTGCTATGCTAACATGCCAGTGTGCAAATCATCCACAAAAGCACTACCTTACTGGAGAAACATGTATCTGAAATACCTTAACAGATTAGAAGACAGCGAACACAAAAAATGTTCACTACAAAATACTTCACATAAAATAAATCACATATTTGTCTTTCTAGTAGTATATTAACTAATGCTTAGCTGGGAGCAGGTGTAAACTTTTCACAGAAGTGTTCATTTCATTTTTTGTGCGTGCGCCTGATGTTATATCCAAATTGGCCAACTATGGTCCATGTTAGGGCTGCAATCAAGGATAACCAACCGGTTTCAAACCATGATTTATAATCCTGGTTTGGAGGGCTAGCACAAACTGCAATTTGCTGGGTGTAATAACTATGGAAATAATCCAACTGAGGCACACAATGGGAGGAGATGAGAGTGCATGAGTCTGAGGTCATGGTTTGGTGATACAAGGGAACTGACCCTGAGTACAGTGGTGCCCCGCAAGACAAATGCCTCGCAAGACGGAAAACTCGCTAGACGAAAGAGTTTTCCGTTTTGGAGGTGCTCCGCAAAACGAATCTCCTATGGGCTTGCTTCGCAAGACGAAAATGTCTTGCGAGTTCCTGCTGGTTCCCCCCTCCCCTCCTTTTTCTAAGCCACTAAGCCGCTTATCAGCTGATCCGATCAGCAGATAAGCCGCTAAAAGCCTCTAATAGCGCTAAGCCGCTAATCCTTCAATGGGCTTGCTTCGCAAGACGAAAAAAACCGCTAGACGAAGAGAATCACAGAACAGATTCTTTTCATCTTGCGAGGCACCACTGTACTTGTAGGCCCACTGTGATTGAAGAAGAGTCAAGCTATTTACTGAAATGCACTCCTTGTGCACTTACTATGGAAAAATTGCTTTCTCAACTACTGAATAAAATAGCCTTTCAGAATGCAAAGCAGAAGATTTGCTTTCCCCTGGCAGATAGCCGTATATATGCAACTCATTGAGTGGCCCTATACACTACTGCAGCTGCCAAAATTAGAAATAATTTTGTGGAGGCAAATATGATTAAGTGTCAAAGTTATTTTGGAACAAAATAAAAGATTAAAAAGACCCCTTATAAGTTACTATTCCCCAAGAAAATGCACAGTTAGTCTTAAGACGTCCCTTATGTTTTGGATGCAAATTCATTCAGGATATGACACACATCTAGTTATTTTATACATTTTAAAAGTCACGACATTGGTTTGGATGATAAAAGGAACACTATTACTTCAACCATGAATGTTTTAGATTAGAATGTGCATCTTAGTGCGCTTTGTGTGACACAAAGATGGCAGTACAGGTCAATGCAAGTCTTTAACTGCAAAAATAACATATCCATCCTTTTAATGTGTTGTGGGCCAGCTGCTAGCTAGTTGAGGAGGGTGCAAATTCCATTGCATGCAAGTACTGTACACTACTACAGCCACGGAGCCCCCTAGTGGGATTCTGAGCTTCATTCAGAGCCACTGGAGCAGGTTAGAAAGTCTTTCTGACCAATGAAAATGTGTTTGATTAGCATGAAGGTGATTTTATTAGGAAGTTTTTACAGTGGTGCCCCGCAAGACAAATGCCTCGCAAGACGAAAAACCCGCTAGACGAAAGGGTTTTCCGTTTTTCGATGCGCTTCGCAAGACGAATTTCCCTACGGGCTTGCTTCGCAAGACGAAAACGTCTTGCAAGTCTTGCGATTTTTTTCGCTTCCCCCCTTTTTCTAAGCCGCTAAGCCGCTAATAGCCTTTTAGCCGCTAAGCAGCTAAGCCTTTAATAGCCGCTAAACCGCTAAACGCGCTAAGCCGCTAATAGGGTTGCTTCGCAAGACGATAAAACCGCTAGACAAAGAGACTCGCGGAACGGATTAATTTCTTCTTGCGAGGCACCACTGTATACCTTATTTCTAGTGGGGCTCACAATGCTCACCTGTTCTGAAGCTTACCAACTACTACCCAACTGATATAGAAAACTTTGTTTTGTTCATGTGTAACATTGGGTTTTATTGGAGAAGAAATGATCTGAAACATCTTGAAAGAAATAAGAAACCAAAACATCACCATTCAGGGGAAGGATGGTTGGACTACAGAAGCTGGGGAACGTATTTGAAGAGAGAAGAATGTGCACAGGAGACAACTAAGAAGGAGTCAAGATACGCTCTGAATTTGTTTTGGAGGGTGGGAACCAGAACAAAAGTTTTGATTTCCTTAAAGAGAAGAGGGGAAAGAGGCAGTAGGCCTTTGTCACATGATGTGAATGTATTCATTCAGGGTTAAGATTTAGATATTCAGTAGACACAGCAGCATCAATTTGTGAAGTTTTTATTCCCTGGATTGTACTAACTGGGGCTGCTGTTAAGGGGCTTCATATATGAATGCTCCCTCATCTACAAAACTCATTGCACAAACAAAACTAGCATTGTAGGAAACAGAATTCACTCTATCCTTCTACCAGGCACATTTTTTAGGTGGCTCATAAATTAAAAATGATATAGCAACAAATTTATAAATAAATACATGTTGCAGTCAACAAGGCACAAAAGGACAGGAAAATAGGAGCAGAATTATTCATATTTAAAAAAGTGAAAGGGAAAGAAAATCAACTCATCATTCCACAACGAAGAGAAGGGATTTCCCTTGATATTGGCATAATGAGAATTCCAATAATATCGAAGCAATTTCTGCCTCTCTTCAAAATAGGTTAATCTTTCAATGTCCTTCTTTAATCAGTATATTGCTTGTTACCAGGATCACAATAGCTAAGGCTTCAATCCAAAGCACACTTACTGGAGAAGAAACGCCAATGAACTCGGTGGCACTTACCTCTGAGTAAATATGCTTAGGATTGCTCTGCATGCCCCATTATTCCAGTGATGGTGTTTTACTATTCTTCCAATATTTGGTGGCTAATCTGGATGCCACTAACATAAAGAACAGATAGATTTTTGGCATCTGAAAACTATTCTTTTCAAATACGTAATGAGATAACCTTTAGAGTCAAGCACCAATTTAATCAGAAGGGTTTTATTTATCAGATACTTTAATTCTAAGCAGAACCTTCTAGCTCTTTTTCATTCACCAACAAGGAATAAAGTCTTTTCTTGGTAACATTTTTAAATCTTCCTTTGCTTGGTGATGTTTCCATGGTTCATAATACAGTCATACCTCCGGTTGGGAACGTGATCCGTGCGGGTGGCACGTTCACAACCCGCAGCGTTCGTAGACTGAAACACCGTGTCTGCGCATGCGTGTGACGCAATTCGGTGCTTCTGCACATGTGCGTGATGTCATTTTGTGCTTCTGTGCATGCGCGAGTGCCAGAACCCGGAAGTAACCTGTTCCAGTACTTCTGGGTTCAGTATGGTCCGCGACCCAAAAACGCGCAACTCACAGCGTTAATAACCCAAGGTATGACTGTAATTATTACTGTATCTCAGGCATTAAAAAAAACTGAGGGAAAAGAAGCAGCACTCAGGCACCTGTCCACGGGTTCCAAATCTGAACCTTTTATCATTACAAAGAGATAGGAAACTGCCTTATACCCAGACGGAATATTTATCTATCTAGTCCCTGGCTCTCCAGGATCTGTTTTTCAAGTTTTTGACCTTGAGGGTCAACCTGAGACATTTTGTTGCTGGAGCAGCAAATGACACCCCCCCCCCAGTCCAAGTCAAGGAATATGCAATAAAGTTGGTTTTAATGGGGTACAGTGGTGCCTCGCAAGACGAAATTAATTCGTTCCGCAAGTTTTTTCTTCTTGCGAGTTTTTCGTCTTGCGAAGCATGGTTTCCTATAGGAATGCATTGAAAATCAATTAATGCGTTCCTAGGGAAACCGCTTGCCAGGCTGGCGGTGCGGAGAAGGGCTTTTCTCCGCACCGCAAGCCTTCAGGACAGGTACGGGAACAGAGGGGAAGGTGCGCAGCGCTTTCCCTCTGTTCCCGGGGCTTGCGTGGGAGGAGGGTTTTTCCTCCCCACCGCCAACATTCAGAACAGCATTCTGAATGTTGGCGGTGGGAAGGAAAACCCTCCTCCCACCCCAACTCTTCAGGAAAGCCATCCGATGCCGGGTGGCGGGAGAAGGTGCCCCCCGGCATCGGAGCATCGTTCCGATGCCGCGCGGCGGGAGGTGGCGTTCCCCCGCCGCCGCCCGGCATCGGAGCTTGGTTCCGATGCCGCGCGGCAGGAGGAGGCGTTCCCCCGCCGCCGCCCGGCATCGGAGCTTGGTTCCGATGCCGCGCGGCGGGAGGAGGCGTTCCCCCGCCGCCGCCCGGCATCGGAGTTTGGTTCCGATGCCGCGCGGCGGGAGGAGGCGTTCCCCCGCCGCCGCCCGGCATCGGAGCTTGGTTCCGATGCCGCGCGGCGGGAGGAGGCGTTCCTCCCCCCGCCGCCCGGCATCGGAGCTTGGTTCCGATGCCGCGCGGCGGGAGGAGGCGTTCCCCCGCCGCCGCCCGGCATCGGAGCTTGGTTCCGATGCCGCGCGGCGGGAGGAGGCGTTCCCCCGCCGTCGCCCGGCATCGGAGCTTCGTTCCGATGCCCGGCGGCGGGAGGAGGCGTTCCCCCCCGCACGGGCATCGGAGCTTCGTTCCGATGCCCGGCGGCGGGAGGAGGTCCGAGGACAGTGGGGAAGACGCCCTGCGCTTCCCCGCTGTCCCTGAGATTTCCCTATGGGCTGTCGTCTTGCGAAGCAAGCCCATAGGGAAATTCGTTTTGCGAAGCGCCTCCGAAACGGAAAACCCTTTCGTCTAGCGGGTTTTCCGTCTTGCGAGGCTTTCATCTTGCGGGGTACCACTGTATTTTATTTCCATAGGATCCATAAACCACAGTACTATGTCACCTGCCTCCTTTTCGCAGAGAGTTGAAGACATAGGCTCCCCAAACACAAAGAAATAAGGCAGGGGTAGAGGCAACTAAAAAGTAGAGACATCACCTTGCCAACAAAGGTCTGTATAGTAAAAGCTATGGTTTTCCCAGTAGTGATGTATGGAAGTGAGAGCTGGACCATAAAGAAGGCTGATCGCCAAAGAATTGATGCTTTTGAATTATGGTGTTGGAGGAGACTCTTGAGAGTCCCATGGACTGCAAGAAGATCAAACCTATCCATTATGAAGGAAATCAGCCCTGAGTGCTCACTGGAAGGACAGATCGCGAAGCTGAGGCTCCAATACTTTGGCCACCTCATGAGAAGAGAAGACTCCCTGGAAAAAACCCTGATGTTGGGAAAGATGGAGGGCACAAGGAGAAGGGGACGACAGAGGACAAGATGGTTGGATAGTGTCTTCGAAGCTACCAGCATGAGTTTGACCAAACTGCGGGAGGCAGTGGAAGACAGAAGTGCCTGGCCTGCTCTGGTCCATGGGGTCACGAAGAGTTGGACACGACTAAACGACTAAACAACAACAACAAGAGGCAACTATTTTCCATAAGCCTTAATGGTTCTGGTTTGCACATGTGATATGTAAATGAGGTCACTATATCTTACATCCACACCCCCACCCCCTTTCATTGTTTATTCATAACTAAGTGACACTTATTCCACTGAAAAATGCTCTCGTTTTTGTGTTTCCCATAGGCATCTAGTTGATCACTGTGGAAAACAAGCTGTTCTTCATACCATATACAGTTTTGCCATGGGGCTAACTAGTTCTGATTCTTCTGGAAATCAAGTGGCAAAATGGAGTGCATGCACGCAGTTAATTAACACCTGGAATTCAAGGACATAGATATTCAGCTTCTGTGGATAATGACAGTTAATTCCAAATCTAAAGCATACCCTCAAAATCATGAAAGCATTTTGCATGGGCAATTTAAAACTACTGTGCAATTCTGAGGAACTGTGTAGGAAAGCATTTAATAATGTATCAAATGTATTTCATGGTGGACCAAAGGTCCTAATGAACACCAACAACACCCCTAATTTACAACCAATAATAAACTAGTGGAGATAGCAAAAGTAAAAGTCCAAGCACAGAATACATCAAAATATGAAAATAAAGAAAACAGATGCCTAAGGTCAAGCACTCAATTGAATATATATTCTGGCAGGCTGTTCTAATCAAGAGGACTTCATATCCCAGAAAGAAGCAGTATGAAATATGAAACTGTAATTCACAACTCATGCATAGACCAATACATCATCATCACTATACAAATTATGGTTGTTATACATTTATAATAGTATTCATATTAAAAATACATTTTAATAGTTTGTAAAGAAATGACAGCAGTGGGCACGTACATAAATGATTAACTAGGTGATCCTTCATAATTCAAAATGTTTAGGTTTCATTCCTGAATATGTGAATTACAACATCATCTAAACCTAAAAAAGTCAATTACTGTGAAATACACTGAAAGCACAACCTCATTCCAAGTGCTATATTTAGACATCACTTGCAAACCTGAGGTTCAGATGAGCAGCCTTTTCAAAGCATGGATTCGTCATGTGTTGTTGGCTCTCTCTCTCTCTCTCTCCTTTTTACTGCTCCCTCCCTATGTAAGAATTTAATTCAAGAGGGTGGTTCACTTTTATGGGAATCCTCAAGAGTAATTAGTAAGTATGCACATGTTAAACACTCTTAACATTAAAAAAATTCCTTCCAGTAGCACCTTAAAGACCAACTAAGTTAGTTCTTGGTATGAGCTTTCGTGTGCATGCACACTTCTTCAGATCTGAATCTGAAGAATGCACACTTCTTCAGATCTGTATCTGAAGAAGTGTGCATGCACACGAAAGCTCATACCAAGAACTAACTTAGTTGGTCTTTAAGGTGCTACTGGAAGGAATTTTTTTTTATTTTGACTATGGCAGACCAACACGGCTACCTATCTGTAACTCTTAACATTACAAATCTAGATCTGCCATTCAACACAAACTCAAGATACCCAGATCTTCAAAAAGAATGCTTCATAATGGAATTCTGTTGTCAAACGCATCTCCTATCCCCAACCTAGCAAAACCGACAACAGAAACTAAGCACTGAGACCTATATAAAATTACAAAAGACACTTTCCATTCCACCCGCCCCTCAGCTCCTGGTCCAGATATATTGAAAAGTTATTGCTAGTCTTCTGATATTACAGTAGGTGGTGTTACCAGATCTCCTAGTGTGTCCTGTACAAACATGCATGCATATTACATGTGTTTTCACAGAAAGTTGTAATTTGAGGAATTAGCAAAGAAGTGCTTGCGATCTTTACTGGAAATAACTGTGTGCAGGATCACATGGGCTTACAATGTGGAACTTATCACTGAGCAATAAGAACCAAATATGGTGGTGTTTGCTCAACAATGACCACACCGTTGTTACAATTGTGATGTTTATTTACAAATGAATAATGGTACTTTGAAGTCAGGTCATGCCAACAAGGAACAACAATGGCTTTTGCAGCTTGAAACGCCACTGTATGAAACTCAACCAGCTGTGTGGAAACAGTATATATATATATGCTTAATATGGTGAAAATCTACCTTGGTGTCAATATGAGGAAAGACTTCTTTCACAGCATAGTTTCCTAACCCACCACCAGAATATAACCTTTAGAATGTGATTAGTTCTACTACTTTTTCATCAGAAACTGGCAATAGAGAAGTGTATCATACCATTACAGTGCCTGCAAATGTAATGGTTTAAGGTTGCTAAGCAACTCTTTAGCAGTAAAGGCCTTGGTATCTATGATCTCTCAAGAGTCTCAAATTTCATTAAAACATGCTTGTAACTATTATACAAAAACCTTGGGTGGAGTTTACATACAAATAAGGCTTCTCGACACTAGCAATGTGATTTTTAAAAACTGCTGTGGCATTAATACTATCAACAGTGTTTTTGCAACAAAAACATAGGGTTCACAACTTGTTTCTTATATGTATAAATGTACCTTAGTCTTAAGCTAGCTTTTTATTTCTGAAGCAAGCTTTAGGAAGAAAATAAACAGAACTTGGGAGGCCTGTGATCAATAAAGCAGATTCCAACTAAACATCAGAAAGAACTTTCTGACAAGTAAGAGCTGTTTGACAGTGGAACAGACTCCCATGCGATGTGGCGGACTCTCCTTTCCTGGAAGTTTTTAAGCAGAGGCTGGATGGCCCATCTGTCATGTATAATCTAGTTGAAATTCCTGCATTGCAGGGGGTTGGACTAGATGACCCAACTCTACAATTCTATAATTCTATGATCCAATCCAATATGATTCAATCTTGGCCTGACTGCACTGGCTGCCAATTACAGTAGTTTCCGGGCCCAATTCAAAGTGCTGGTATTGACCTATAAAGCCTTACACGGCTCAGTATTGCAATACCTTATGGACTGCCTCTCCCGATCTGAACCCACCTGGATCCTGCGCTTGTCATCCAAAAGGTTTGGAAGGTGGCAACATGAGAACAGGTCTTTTCTGTGGTGGCTCCACATCCGTTGAATGCTCTCCCCAGAGTGGGTTGTCTGGCATCTTCATTACATATCTTTAGGCGCCTGGCAAAAACATTCCTCTTTATCCAGACCAATGTCCAGATCAGAATTTTATAGGTTGTGGATGCTATACTTGGGCCTTATCTGTCTGTGTATATTACAAGTCTTTCAAATGAGGTTAGTGGTCTTGTGGCTGCCTTACTGGTAACTGGGTTAGCCAAAAAAGTGTGGATTTGGTTGAGCAGCCGCCGCCAATGGGTTTCTATTTAATTATTCTTTTTCTGCCACTTTTGTATCTGGTTGAGTGGGATCGGGAGTGATTGGAATAGAAACAATTCTCCCTGCAGCCCTTCAGTTGAATATAACATTCAGTGTAACTTTGCCATGTGCATTCCATATGCATCTCTGAGTGGTGCAAGACTCCAGGGGTTCCAGGCACTTACCCAGGGTTCTCTTTCCTTGGAATCAGGAACAGTAGATGCTATGGTGTCTTTATGATATATGCTTCATTTACACATATATACAACCTGAGCCTACAATGTAGGGGCTCACAGCATCAATATCCCAAAAAGGGTCTTGCTTCTCCTATAGTCACAGCCTTGGATTCAAACAGAAATCAAGCATCTCTCTCCCTCTCAGGCTTCTTTCTACTGCAGTCTGCTTCTTCTAGCCCAGCTCTCCCACACAACTCAACTTTGGCTTTTTCCTTCTAACTACTAACCAGCTGGGGATGCGGGTGGCGCTGTGGGTTAAACCGCAGAGCTTAGGACTTGTTGATCAGAAGGTCGGTGGTTCGAATCCCCGCAATGGGGTGAGCTCCCGTTGCTCAAGCCCTGCTCCTGCCAACCTAGCAGTTCGAAAGCATGTCAAAGTGCAAGAAGATAAATAGGTACCGCTCCGGAGGGAAGGTAAACGGTGTTTCCGTGAGCTGTTCTGGTTCGCCAGAAGCGGCTTAGTCATGCTGGCCACATGACCCGGAAGCTGTACGCCGGCTCCCTCGGCCAATAAAGCGAGATGAGTGCCGCAACCCCAGAGTCGGTCACGACTGGACCTAATGGACAGGGTCCCTTTACCTTACTAACCAGTTGAGGCAGGCAGGTCCCACCCATTTGTCTTCCGGCACAGAGCCACTTCCTTTGTTACCCCCAGGACCTAAATTTAGGGGACCGTTACCAAGAAGCTTGCCTGGCTACTTCAATCCTCCATTGGATTTTAACCCTTGCTGGATCCAGGAATTAGAAGGATTTCAAGCATACAGCCTAACACGTGTCCTCACCCCCCGCCACAACTTACAACAATACTATTGTGTTGAAGAAAGGTCTCATGACACCTTAACAGACTGTATTCACAAACTATCCCATTTTACCCTTCCAGACAGATTAGCAATAATAAAAATGATGATCCTACCAAAACTGATGTATCTACTCTATAGTTGCACAGCTCCAGAGTCTAAATGCCAGCCAATGAATTATGGTTCTTTCTCATGGGTTTTGCATCTGTACTATGCACACACCTAGCTGCACTTCTCACAAACCATGCAGAAGCTGCTGTCTGTCTTCAATAAAACCAAGATGACAAATTCAGAGAGCAGATATCCCTATTAGGGCAGAATACTTTTCCTTGGTTGCTATTGTTGAGGAAGAGCTAATTACCTGAAAATACAGCTAAAGGATCTTCCCATGAGACTTCAAGGTGAGAAGTATGATAAGCGGTGTGCATATCATGTGAATTGCCATGTATTCCTGTTCAATCTATTTCCAAGAAACTAATTTGCCACTTAAGCGGGAGAAGTGTGAGAGGAATGAAAAGTCATTATATGCCAGCTAGTTTCCATTCACTAACAAGTGATAGTGTATTTTTTGTTGATAATTAATGCATCTTATAACCACTCTACCATTAGTGCTTTTCTTTCTTGATGAGAACAATCAATAATCTGTAGTTCTGCAATGCAACAGAATTACTAAAAAGATGGGAAATGAAGTGTTTCACATTGCAGAATAGAGAAATGTCTATGACCTACTCAAGGAAAAATAATTCTTCTCATGCTCATTTTTGCTATAGAAACTCATGTTCATGTTTTAAAAGTCAGTTTCTGACATGTCTTACTTATGCAAAGTAAAAGCTAAGGTGCAATTTAACGGATGAAACTCTTTCCTCATTAGTTGAATCATGTTTAAATACATCTCTTGACTACCAGGTTTCTCCTCAAGTAACTATGTACACATCCCAATGATTGTTTTTGTGCAGCATTTTTCCCACATCCTTGCCACTGCACCATAGATGAAACAAGCCAGAGTCCAGCTTGTTGTGTCCTCTGGGCTCATGGCTTGTTCCCCCAAATAAGCCAGGAATGCCAAGTCAAGAACATACCTCGGTGTTTGGAAGAAACATACCATTTAACAATGGACAACAGAATGCCAAACTCTGACTTGCTTCATCAATGGCACAGCACTAGCAGTGGGAGAAGCACTGCAGGAACTTTCGGGCAGCTTGCATCGGTATGTTGATCATTCACATTAAACCATAGCTTATTTTAAATATAATATGATGCCTAAACCACATATTTTTTTTAAAAATCAGGTAGGTAGCCATGTTAGTCTGACGCAGTAGAAATATATATATATATAAATATATAAAATTGTCCTACGCCAAAGGATAAATGGACATAAATCTGACATCAGGAATCACAAAACAGAGAAACCAGTAGGAGAACAATTCAATCTCCCAGGACATTCTATACAATATCTCAAAGTAGCTGTCTTATTACAAAAGAATTTCAGAAAGAGACTGGAAAGAGAAGTTGCTGAATTACAACGTATTACCAAACTTAAAACCATGGAGAGACCTGGTCTGAATAGAGACATTGGATTCTTATCTCACTATACATGATAAAGCTATTTTTGGCCATCTCATCCCTTGCTTTTTCCTGTAAGACCAATTGCAGTCGTTAACAGCCGTCAACAGGTTTACCACACCTATCAGCCAATCCCCCACATTCCCATCACCCTTCTGAGTAATACCCCTCCCCACCCTCTCACTATATATAAAGGTCTGGTGACTTCTGTTTCAATGTATCTGAAGAAGTGTGCATGCACACGAAAGCTCATACCAAGAACAAACTTAGTTGGTCTCTAAGGTGCTGTGGCGATCACACAGGGTCCCCAGACATTCCACCGTCTATTGATCCCCGTGCCACCACTTTATTTCTCGCTGCTACCACCCAGGCCATACCTGGTACAATACTGAATCCAGTCAGGGTTAAATTGGAACATAAACTTCTGTTTATTTATTGCAGTCTAACAAGCGTGTGGTTTCATAAATGGTATTACATTCATGGGGTGCCTATCCAGACCTATAACTTCCACTACCTGCTCTCACTCACTAAACTACCTCTCAGATATTTACTTGTCTTCCTAGCTCCTAACTGTTCCTGACTCAGCTTATTTCGCCACACTAACTCAACCTACCCACAGACTCTATCCCAATTCACTCCCACTCCAACCAACTACCCAACTCCCAACGAACTACCCCCTTTGCCCCTCCCTCGGACTCCAGCCCCCTGGGTTCTGGTTGGGCAGGGGTCTGCAACCTTTAAGACAAAAAGAGCCGCTTGGACCCGTTTCCGAAAAAAACAACAACAACTGGGAGCCGCAAAAACATTGCAACATTTAAAACAAATATAACACTGCATATATTGTTTCTGGCCTTAATGCTATATATACAGGATCGTGCAGTCAGCTGTCAATCTCAAGAAAAAAGGACAAATTAATAGCTAATTAAAATATTTAATTTACAACCAGGTAACCAGGTTAATGGGACTTTTGCTCCTGAACCTCAGTGCTCAGTACCTGCACATCAGGGCTGTAAGACGTCACCTTCATTTTCACACAGGCTTGCAAGCTGTCATCTGTGAGGCGTGATCGGTGTTTGTTTTTAATATAGTTCATGTTGGAGAAGACCTGCTCACATACATATGTGGAAGAGACCACAAGGGCCCTCGAGTCCAACCCCCTGCCAAGCAGGAAACACCATCAGAGCACTCCTGAGATATGGTTGTCAAGCCTCTGCTTAAAGACCTCCAAAGTAGGAGACTCCACCACACTCCTGGGCAGCAATTCACCAAACTTTCACCAAACTTTCCCCTGCTTCAAGCAACTAAAAAGGGGCTTCAGGCAACTAACTCTACGTGGAATTCCACGCGACCGCGACTGCATAATCAATGCCACAAAATGCCAAAGAAAATTAACCAGGGCCCCAGTGAACCATAAATCATAATCAGTGCCTGATGTAAATAATAATTAATAATGAGGGCCCAATGTCATCCTCGTCATTATAAAAATAATCCCTCTCTTCGCGCCGCCCAGCCTCCCAAGAAAAAAACCCCACTTCAAAAGGTCACAAAGCACAAATTCCACGCGACCACAACTTGCTATGCCCAATAACCAATGCCCCAAAATGCCATAGAAAATTAATCAGGGCCCCAGTGTACCATAAATCATAATCAGTGCCTGATGTAAATAATATATAATAATGAGGCATTCGTCATTATAAAAATACCTTTTTTGACACTTTTTATTATTTCTTTGTTTGACCCCTCAGAATTACTCCTCCTCATATAAATAAACATTAAATTAACAAGTTTCCTTTTTTTGAGTGTGTGTTCTTCACTCCCCTTCAAAACAGTGACCAGTGTATATGCCCCCTTTCAATGCAGCCTGCTTACAAAGGCGGGACGACAAAGACCAGCAATAAGCTGTTGCATAACGTTAAGGAAAACAATTCACCAAACTTCCCCCTGCTTAAGTTTAAAAAGGGGCTTCAGGCAACTAACTCCCACGTGGAATTTCCTATAGTAAGATGGCGGCCGCCTCAGAAGACCACATGGGCAGATAAGATGGCTGCTGGGACGATCCGGTTACCCAGCAACAGCACAGCTGATACCGACGCTTTTGAAAGCAGCCGGCAAAGCAAGTGTTGGAGCTCCGAAGCCACAATGCTACGCATGTGACCAAATAGCGAGGACTTACTTTGCTAGAGACAAGCCCCGACGCTACCACAAGCCTCCCTCTCTTCGCGCCGCCCAGCCTCCCAAGAAAAAACCCCCACCTCAAACAGTCACAAAGCACAAATCAGTAAACATAATAAACATTAAATTAACAAGTTACCTTTTTTTGAGTGTGTGTTCTTCACTCCCCTTCAAAACAGTGACCAGTTTTGAACAGTGGCTTCAGGCAACTAACTCCTCCGCCTCCTCCTCCCCTCACGCCCGCCCCTCGCCTCCTTCCCTCGCGCCCTCCCCTCGACCCCGCCCCTCGCCTCCTTCCCTCGCGCCCTCCCCTCGACCCCGCCCCTCGCCTCCTTCCCTCGCGCCCTCCCCTCGACCCCGCCCCTCGCCTCCTTCCCTCACGCCCGCCCCTCGCCTCCTTCCCTCGCGCCCTCCCCTCGACCCCGCCCCTCGCCTCCTTCCCTCGCGCCCTCCCCTCGACCCCGCCCCTCGCCTCCTTCCCTCGTGCCCTCCCCTCGACCCCGCCCCTCGCCTCCTTCCCTCGCGCCCTCCCCTCGACCCCGCCCCTCGCCTCCTTCCCTCGCGCCCTCGCCTCCTTCCCTCGCGCCCTCCCCTCGACCCCGCCCCTCGCCTCCTTCCCTCGCGCCCTCCCCTCGACCCCGCCCCTCGCCTCCTTCCCTCGCGCCCTCCCCTCGACCCCACCCCTTGCCTCCTTCCCTTGCGCCCTCCCCTCGACCCCGCCCCTCGCCTCCTTCCCTCGCGCCCTCCCCTCGACCCTGCCCCTCGCCTCCTTCCCTCGCGCCCTCCCCTCGACCCCGCCCCTCGCCTCCTTCCCTCGCACCCTCGCCTCCTTCCCTCGCGCCCTCCCCTCGACCCCGCCCCTCGCCTCCTTCCCTCACGCCCGCCCCTCGCCTCCTTCCCTCGCGCCCTCCCCTCGACCCCGCCCCTCGCCTCCTTCCCTCGCGCCCTCCCCTCGACCCCGCCCCTCGCCTCCTTCCCTCGCGCCCTCCCCTCGACCCCGCCCCTCGCCTCCTTCCCTCGTGCCCTCCCCTCGACCCCGCCCCTCGCCTCCTTCCCTCGCGCCCTCCCCTCGACCCCGCCCCTCGCCTCCTTCCCTCGCGCCCTCGCCTCCTTCCCTCGCGCCCTCCCCTCGACCCCGCCCCTCGCCTCCTTCCCTCGCGCCCTCGCCTCCTTCCCTCGCGCCCTCCCCTCGGCCCCGCCCCTCGCCTCCTTCCCTCGCGCCCTCGCCTCCTTCCCTCGCGCCCTCCCCTCGGCCCCGCCCCTCGCCTCCTTCCCTCGCGCCCTCGCTTCCTTCCCTCACGCCCTCCCCTCGCGCCCTCCCCTCGCCCCCGCCCCGCGCCTCCGCCCCAGAGCCGCAGCAAAGGCTTTAAAGAGCCGCATGCGGCTCTGGAGCCGCAGGTTGCCGACCCCCGTGGTTGGGTAACCTGTTAAATATTTCACCTCCAGCACTCTCATATGTTAACGTCACAGGTGCTACTAGACAATTTTTAATTTTTTTAAATATAACTTTATTTTAAAGTCATATTTTCTATCCTGACTTATTTGCACTGGGTCAGATTGTTATAGGATTGTGATCTTTGTTTTATATTTTGCTTGGTTTCTATGGCTTGTAATCTGCCTTGTGTACAAAAGGTAGAATACGAATTAAAAGTGAAATGAAAAAATCAAATTAAATGGTTTGTATTCACTATAGTTAAAGAGCCACCTCTTATCTGAGATGTACAACAAGCAAATCCTGGTTTGATTTAGAGCAGCTTGTCAATGGTTTGTGAATCTAAACATAATAGCAAAGAAATTTGATTGCTAGCTATTGGAAAGAAGACAGCATCCCAACAAAAAGAGAATGGTTGGGGAAACTTTGCGAGAACCTGGAACTAGCAAAACTGACGGATATAATAAGGAGAAAATCCAAAACTATGGTTATGAAGCAATGGGAGTTCTTAAATGATTATTTACAAAACCAGGGCTCAGCTACAAAAGTCTGGTTGTGTTTAGAATAATCTTGTGCATAATATAAAAAAATACAAAGTGAGACATTAAGGAAATCCAAAGGGAAAATATGAAGGACAGAGATTCTGACGAACGGATTATTAAAAATGTGTGAGGTAAACGGTGGAAGACTTTTTTTAAAAAAACAACAACAATTTATTTAAGGTAGATAAGGACAAGATGAAATTATACAATTGAATATAAATATAGATGGGAAACGGCTATGTATTGTGAGTATTTATCTACTTTTTAAAAATTTTCACTTATGATCTTTTTCTTTTACTTCTTTATTCTTTCTTTGTTCTTTTTTTCTTTTTTTCTGATATCTTATCTTTCATTTCACTGCTTTATTGTGAATAGCATTTTATAGAGGTATAAATAACTGTAAATATGAAAAGAGACAAAATATTCTCTAATTTTTTCCCTTGGTTAGATGTATTTTCTTTTTCTTTTGTATTTTCTTTTGTTGTGAATATGTATGTTTTCTAATTTGTACTTAATAAAAATATTTTAAAAATCTGAAAAAAACATAATAGCAAACCAAAGCACAAATTGCAGTGTGCAAACCTGTTTCAAACCATAGTTTCAGAACCTTAAACTATGATTTCTGGGCTCAGATTCAGATATTAAAACAAGTTATGTTTTCAAGTTGTGTCTGAATCTAGCCCATTTCTAGTATTTGCTCCCTAAAGGGACCCACCAGAGCACAATTTTGTACAGTTTCAGAAGTCACATAAAGGTGATGATGTCCACATAAGCATTTGAGAATCTACACTAGTTTTATGTAAAACATATTTCATTATTTTGTGACAGCATATTTTAAGCTATTTATATTGTTTTTGTTAACCAACTTGTGCCTCTTAAATTACAAAGTAAGCCTTTGTATAAAATAGTTATACTTGTATAAGCAGAAAAATCACCTCCTAAAAATCTACCTTTCAAATAAATATTTACTTTATTTGTACCCCTTAGTTTGCAGATTAGGTAATGGGCATTAGACATACTTCATGAAAATTGTAGATGTGAAGTAGGCGACTTACCAGTCTTTTAATGATTCTCAGCAGAAGCTTCTGATCTTTCACTTCCTTTTTGAACTGTAGTACTTCAGCAAAGCTGTCCATATTTTCTGGAGCCATACTATCCACATTGGCCCCACCATAGAGTTGCACTAGCAAAGACAAGCACTGTGATGCGTTCACATATATTTCATTGTCGTCACTTGGAAGCTAAAAATGAAAATAGTAAATGAAATGCAAACTTTCCTGAAGTCAGTATCCTTGGTTTCAGATGAAGCAGCAGAATTCACTTTCTAACTTTAAACAATTTCTGCTTACCCTAATTTTACTTTAATAAAGTGGCAATTATAATACAGTGCTTTAGAGCCCAATTATTCTACTACTTGTTTCATAGCATAGATATGGATACACATGGAACACTTCCAATTGTTTAATCACATACCCTGTCCATCCCCTTCCTTCTGAGTTGAACTTCTTTGATTTAATTCTGTGTCATCACGGGCATTAACCACAGTTAAGGCTAAGGGTTCCTTCGTAAACATAATCTGAAAACTTCGGTCACAATAGGATGATTTCCTTCCTCTGGACATGACAGGCTTTGCCTCCTCATCCAGGGAAAGCTGTCGTCCTACCTTCCAGATCCAACTGGAAGAGCCAAACAACACCTCTGTCCTATTACCTGCACTTACTAAACTTATGAAACTGCATTGCAAACCAAGTACACATGCATAATACAGGCAACAACTGGTTAATGCATGTCTGAATGACATACCGTGCATGGTGAACCAGGAAGTGATTTGAAAATGTCACTAAACACATCACTAAAAGGGTGGAACACACTTATATTCCCTTCGCAAACACGTGCAGGGGGCAGGAATGGAACCCCCGTGTGAGAAAACACATACACACACACTCTTCTTCTTCGATCACTCATAGCCGAGTAAGATTGTCTTCCATAAACATGGTTTTAAAAATGAGTCCGTAAATGACTGTGGAGGCCAATTCTGGACCCACACGTCCTTCCACAGTGGGGACATTGGTTTCCGGGTGGGAGTTGATCATGGTGTGGATTTGCCAAGCATGCCTTCCCCTTAGCATGCTTCTCCCTTGCGTTCTGAGTTCGAGTGTCTTCAAAGTCCATGACACCTTTGGTAAAGGCTATTCTCCAACTGAAGCGCTCGCAGGCCAGTGTTTCCCAGTTGTCGGTGTTTATACTACATTTTTTAGATTTGCCTTGAGACAGTCTTTAAACCTCTTTTGTTGACCACCAGCAATACACTTTCCAGTTTTAAGTTCGGAATAGAGTAGTTGTTTTGGAAGACGATCATCAGGCATCCGCACAACATGACCAGTCCAACCAAGTTGATGTTGAAGAATCATTGCTTCAACACTGGTGATCTTTGCTTCATCCAGTACATTGATATTAGTTTGCCTGTCTTCCCAAGTGATGTGTAAGATTTTTCAGAGACACCGTTGATGGAATCTTTCGAGAAGTTGGAGATGGTGTTTATAAGTGGTTCATGTTTCACAAGCATACAGTAAGATTGGTATTACAATAGCTTTGTAAACAAGCATTTTGGTTTCCCTGCGAAACACTCTGCACTTCAATCGGGAGAAAGCAGCACTTGCAGAGCTCAGGCGATGCTGGATTTCGGCATCAATGTTGACCCTTGTGGAAAGATAACTGCTTAGGTAGAAATGATTGACATTTTCCAACGTTACACCATTGAGCTGGATTTGTGGCACTGCAGAGGGGTTACTTTGTATTTGTTGGTGCAGCACTTTGGTTTTTTGGATGTTGAGCAACAGGCCAAGCTTTTTGTAAGCTTCTGCGAAGATATTTAGGATGGTTTGGAGGTCATCCTCTGAGCATGTGCACACTACGTTGTCATCAGCATACTGAAGCTCTATGACGGAAGTTACAGTAACCTTACTCTTTGCTTTCAGCCTGCTCAGATTGAAGAGCTTTCCATCTGTTCGATATATGATTTCTACCCCAGTGGGGAGCTTCCCTTTGACAAAGTGTAGGATCATGGCAATGAAAATAGTGAATAGAGTTGGGGCAATAACACAACCCTGTTTAACACCTGGTCCTACTGTGAATGGTTCACTTTGAGAGCCATTGTTATCTGCAATTGTTGCTGTCGTATTATCATGGAGGAGCCAATTTTCAGAAGGACAGTCCACAGGGCATCACAATTTACAGTGTCGAAAGCCTTAGTCAGGTAGATAATACAGGGATTGGTTTTGCTCTCTGAATTTTTCCTGAAGCTGTTGAGCGGTGAAAATTATGTCCACTATCCCCCTAGAAGGCTGAAAACCATTTTGGGATTCAGGAAGGGTCACCTCGGATATTGTTAAGAGATGATTTGCTAAGATGCTTGCAAGAATTTTGCCAGCCGCAGCTAATAGAGAGATGCCGCGATAGTTTCCGCAATATCTCTCTCTCTCTCTCTCTCTCTCTCACACACACACACACACACACGTGTACTATGAGACCTGCTGCCAGCAGTAAAAGATGCTCACACCCAGCCCGCGTGAGATTTGGTAGAAAGCAGAAGTTTCACTTGATCTAGTTTGTGTGAGGCTTGCTCACGTTGCTGCTGCAGGAGTGTGCAATAGAACTAAGAAAAAATGGCTGACCGCTTTACAACGGTCACTCAGAGCTCTCCTTCTCTAACCCCACCAGGGACCAAAATACAAAGGGAAGAAATAGGGGAATAATTGCTTTCCTTGAATACCTTCCCTGCCCTCACCCCAAAGAAAATTCCAACTGTGGGAGGGGACAGGGCGCACAGACGTTGACACATCTTCTTTTAAGAGAAGACACACAAGGAAACTAACAAGTAAAGAAATGACAACAATCTCACAAAATCTCAGTCTCACTAAGATTTCTTCCCACCTTAGAGGCAAAAAGACCTATCCCAACGGAGGCAGGTAATATCTCGAGGGTAGGATGATTCCTCCCTCAGAAAGAGAAGGCAAAGCTTCAAGACCTTGCTTGTCACATCCATACACAGAATGTCACCATATGTATAGACTGTTGTCCAACACAATCCAGTTAATGTTCTCTCACTCTCAAGGCACTTCCAGACAGGTATTTTACCCTTGTAAGGAAACTTGCCAATAGATAAGCTTACAAGTTAACATGAGCCTAAGGAGGTTTCCTCTGAGTTCAAAAGGATTCACTTAGTGCAGGGTTGTCCATTAGGTCAATCGTGATCTACTGGTCGATCGCGGGGTGTCCCTGGTCGATCCTGGAACCCCCATGAAAACGTCCCCCCCCCAAAAAACTTTGACTTCCTAAAAAAAGCTTAACAAACGGCTTTGGGTAGATCACGCAGACTCTTGGAAGTTGAACGCCGCTGACTTAGTGTAATCTTCTCCCTGTCCCCACCCCCCCAAATGTGAGTTATTTGCTCTATGACACCACTTTATACTTTTGTTTTAAAGGCTGATTGCTGTGCTAAACCTTTGCTCCTTTCCACAACAAAATCCACAGGGAGTGCTGCTGTCACAAAGAAGTGAATTCACTTTGACATACTGCCAGGGCACCTTACTAGTGCTATAGCACAAGAAAAGGGGGAGCATAAAGAAAAAAGAATTCCACAGAGCATGTGTGTACAGGATCTGAACAAAATTAATAATATGGGAGTTATTATTACAATAAAATAATTATAATTTCCCCTTATATACTGCACTGGAAATATATACAGTATATAGAAAGGGTCCCAAAGCATGGTCTGTAGGTACATTTTGAAATAACCCCTTTGGGGAAAAAAACAGGTTTGGGACTGATTGATGCCTGGAAACCTCATTGATTTCTATAACAGAAAAAGAGCAGAACATACGTTGATGTAAATACAGAATGGGAGATAATTCTCCCCTCTGACTAAAACAGAAATGTAGTAATTGTCATATGATCCTTTTGTTTTGGCCTCAGTTACACAGCATTTATGAATTGCAAACTCTTGCAAGAAAGGTGTATGAGTACTTGAGTTGAAGCAGCAGTTTTTGCACGGATAGAGTTGATAATGCATCTAATAGCCAGAGGGAAGTCTATTTCAGCACATTAATGAGGTTATGCACAAAGAGAGCTTATTAGAACAGATAGATGTTTGTTACATTAGAAATATGACAACAGAACAAACTGTAACAGATGGGCTGCTGGAAGTTATGAGAATGATCATTCAACAAATATTAGACAAAACGGAAAAGCAAATTTTCATCAGTATTATTAAATTTGCTAATTTTTTTTATTTCATCTCACTTATTAGAAGACACATAAGGTATCCAACATTAGTCATACTCAGCATAGACACATTGAAATTAATTTCAGTGGATCTACTCTGAATAGAACTTAGGTGGCTACAACCCATAAAGACTGAAATATCTTAACAATATTGTTTATTGGCTTCCAAATATCTCCCTCCTCTAAAAGAAAAAGAAAAACTTTATTAGCATCGCTTTCTCAAAAAATCTTTCTGAAATTATGCAGTGTTCATACAAATTTATATTGGAGACCTGCATCCGAACATTTACTTGTTATGCCTTCATATTTATTTAGGAAACGTTCAAATTTCATCCTTGATTTCTAATTGTCTTTCTGTATTCAAAACACCACAAATGCATTACCTAGAATCATAGAATCATAGAATCATAGAGTTGGAAGAGACCACAAGGGCCATCGAGTCCAACCCCCTGCCAAGCAGGAAACACCATCAGAGCACTCCTGACATATGGTTGTCAAGCCTCTGCTTAAAGACCTCCAAAGAAGGAGACTCCACCACACTCCTTGGCAGCAAATTCCACTGTCAAACAGCTCTCACTGTCAGGAAGTTCTTCCTAATGTTTAGGTGGAATCTTCTTTCTTGTAGTTTGGATCCATACCTATTTCCTTTTATTTGGAAATGCATTACCTATTTCCTTTTTTTAAAAAAAAATTATTGGTGTGAGTGCATGTGCACATGCATGTTTTAATCTTATAGCTTTCTATTCCTCTACATTTTTTCTTTTCCACGCAGCTCACGTACACAATGAAATATTTTGCAAACTTGCCTATCCCGATCTAAATTGAGTGTAGAGATATTTGCCCATTGCTAGTTACAACCATTAACCAAGGGGAGAGCAGAGTAATCCGCCTAACTCCAAAATTAGTGGCCAACATAGTTCCTGTGACTCTCACTCCATAAACTGTGCTCTGATCCAGCTACAATTGGTGATATTTGTTATTACAAGACTGAGGTCCAGTGCCGAGGGCCTTATGGCGGTTCCCTCGCTGCGAGAAGCCAAGCTACAGGGAACCAGGCAGAGGGCCTTCTCGGTAGTGGCACCCATGCTGTGGAACCCCCTCCCACCAGATTTCAAAGAGAAAAACAACTTTTAGAAGACATCTGAAGGCAGCCCTGTTTAGGGAAGCTTTTAATGTTTAACAGACTATTGTATTTTAATATTTTGTTGGAAGCCGCACAGTGTGGCTGGGGAAACCCAGCCAGATGGGCAGGAAATAAATAAATTGTTGTTGTTGTTTTAATTTAAGGGGAAGAAAAGGGGGAAATACTAGAAGAATCCAGTGTTCCTTAAAGCATCCTGGGTTGCTTAAACTAAAAGGCTAAAACAAGCCTAAGCTGCCCTTTTAAGCAAAAGGATGGCACTCTGTTGAATTCACAAACATAAGGAAGGAGGGATAATATCTAGCAAATATATCCTCTCCTAGCATGTAATCATATCCCAACATGTTAGTCTTGTTGTTGTTGTTTTTTAAAAAAATTACATGACAGTGTACATCAATTTACCACCTAACGCACCATTTGGTTACCTCAACTGTCTGCCTCCTATTCTTATCCTTCTCTCATGGCTCTGTTTCTCAGTTCTCTGTCTAATGTATCTTGCTTTTTTCAGAGCCTTCTCTGCTAGAGGCCTGTTCATTGGCTCCCATCTTTTAATTCTATTTCATATTTGATTTCCCAACACTAAGCTACCACACTAAATACTCAAATCTGCCATTAACTCCCCTGGTCAATTTCTAGGTCAACTTCCCATTCAACTTCCCAGCCAACAGTTTTTCTTCTTGCACAACAACCCTGTTTCTGCTCCCACTTCCTGAATTGTATGACATTCCAGGTGTTCCTAGACCAGGGGTGTCAAACTCAAATTCATTGGGGGGCTGCATCATCAGTTTGGTCACCCTCAAAGGGCCGGTTCGAGTTCGAGTGTCTTCAAATACAAGATGGGTGACACCTGGCTTGAGAGCAGTACATGTGAAAAGGATCTAGGAGTCTTGGTTGACCACAAACTTGACATGAGCCAACAGTGTGACGCGGCAGCTAAAAAAGCCAATGCAATTCTGGGCTGCATCAATAGGAGTATAGCATCTAGATCAAGGGAAGTAATAGTGCCACTGTATTCTGCTCTGGTCAGACCACACCTGGAGTACTGTGTCCAGTTCTGGGCACCACAATTCAAGAAGGACACTGACAAACTGGAACGTGTCCAGAAGAGGGCAACCAAAATGGTCAAAGGCCTGGAAACGATGCCTTATGAGGAACGGCTAAGGGAGCTGGGCATGTTTAGCCTGGAGAAGAGGAGGTTAAGGGGTGATATGATAGCCATGTTCAAATATATAAAAGGATGTCACATAGAGGAGGGAGAAAGGTTGTTTTCTACTGCTCCAGAGAAGCGGACACGGAGCAATGGATCCAAACTACAAGAAAGAAGATTCCACCTAAACATTAGGAAGAACTTCCTGACAGTAAGAGCTGTTCGACAGTGGAATTTGCTGCCAAGGAGTGTGGTGGAGTCTCCTACTTTGGAGGTCTTTAAGCAGAGGCTTGACAACCATATGTCAGGAGTGCTCTGATGGTGTTTCCTGCTTGGCAGGGGGTTGGACTCGATGGCCCTTGTGGTCTCTTCCAACTCTACGATTCTATGATTCTATGATTCTATGATTCAAAGCCCATGACACCTTTAACAGCTGGATTAAGTAATGCAGAGCTTCTGGCTCATGGAACACTACACCTTGATTTCATTTGAATACATATATGAATATAAAAATTGTTTCCTGTTTGGCTTGGTGTTTAAGTTACACAAAATGTGCAGGTTTTAATTTTTCTCATTCCTCAAATTTTAATCGAGCATTTGTTTGGATTTTTTCCCCTTTGCTACCTACCCTAAACCTTTGAGGAGGGCGGGAACTGATGGCCAGACCCTCTAATAACATTGAGGAAAAAATTGCATGATGTGTAAATACTCTAAAAAATAAACCAATTCCTTATCAGCTTTTTTTCCATATATAAATTTTTGCAATGCGCACCCTGCGGAAGCCGCGCCTAACGTTATTTACAAAACATGCACTTGCGTATCGAATTTGCTTTTGAATCGCGAATCCCCAGAGGCAGAGGATGCTGTTCATTGGGCAGCGCGGAAATGCGCCTAAAGAAATAAATAAAGAAAAGAAAAGCAAAAGCACGCCGCGCCGAGTATTCACAGGGCACGCTCCTGAAACACAAGCGCACTCTCGGTCTCCCTCTCTCCAACGTGCGCGAAGCCGGCTCTGCCCTTCTCTGTGTTCCACCTCGCGCAGGGACTTATTTCACCCCAGCGAGCCCAAAAAGAAGTTGAGAGCAGCAGCAGCAGCCTCCCATATCCAACCCCGCCCTCGCCGTGTCAAATAAGTCTCGGCTAGGTAGCTGGAGGAGGGGGAGGCCTCCGCCTGCACAGAAGGGACCCGAGGTGCCCTGTGTGCGCGCTGTAGCCCAAGCTTCCCTCACAGATATATATAGACCAGACTACACGGGCCCCATGATGAGGTCTGGCGGGCCGCATTTGGCCCGCGGGCCTTGTGTTTGACACCCGTGTCCTAGACCTTGAGTGAGTTTTTTCACAACCAAATTTCCCTCACTTAATCAAAACTGACCCGGTATGAAATGTAATGTAATAGTTATCTATAAATAATAGATAAAAGTTGCTTATAAATAATTGAAAAATGTAAACAGTTGAATAAAAAGTGATGGTTCAAATTAGTTATCTGACATAAGTGGGAACGGAAGGACGAGTGTGGAAAATTAATAGTTATTAAACTTCAAAGGATTATTTTAAAATAAGCTAAATCATCATTGTTTTACGTTATTTAAAGCTAAAGCTAACAAAAACTTTAAGTATGCAGGCACAAATTTTGCACTGAAATATTTAATAATTTTTTTTTATCTCTGAGTTTATTATTTTGGTTAGTTTTTCCAGAAATGCATCAAGGACATTATTCTGTGCATTATTTAAAGAAACTGAGTTTTGCTAAGTTTTAATACTTAGCATTTTAAAAAATAAGCAAGTTAGTCATGAAAGAAGATGTCCAACTTGTGGCTGACACAAAGTTTATTTTGTAAGTACCCATATCCCTGACAAGGTTTCCATAGGCTTGCAGTGTCCCTGGGCTTGTGTTAACTATGGATAATGACTAAATGGTTGGAGGTGCAGACAGCAATCAATCCTTTACCTGAAGTAAAGATAAAACTATTGATACATCTATATTGATCCTGAGAATGAAAGTTACAAGCTCAGGAAAAGATATGGGTAAGGGGCAGTAAGGGCATTCTTCTTAATCAGGGCCAAGAGAATGGGAGCAAATGGATAATACAAGAAAAGAAGAATATACACTTGAGGAACATTTGGAGAGGGCAACTTAATCTTGTTCCTCAGTACTGGCAACTTTTTTAAAGTGGAAATATATTTTCTGGATTATTATTTTTTAATCATCCTGTAACCTGATCTGAACCTTTCACATGGGGGTGGTGATGATCTAAATAAACTATAATTCATTCCAATCATTCTAACTAAAAATAATAAAGCTCTTACCAATGGAATAAGCAAGCTAATTAGATCTGTCAGGGGTTTGTTGATAAGCAGAAGGTCCTCAGCGGTTTGAGTGTCCCCTCCTGTGCCAGATTTCTGTGCCTTCATGAGAAAAAAGTGTAATTAACCACAATATTAGAAAGAACACATCAAAAATATCACTACCACAGTCATTTCAGGATCAAGGGTTCCCTTGAAAAGCATTAATTTTTGAAAATAAATCTTTTTTTAAAATTTGATTGATATGTCCTTGAGTGAGTCAACTTTAGAAAGGGAAGAGTTGTTTGAGTATACATCACAAGTCTACTCCACAGTAACTTGGAACAGGGTTTTCATTGTGGCAGCCCCATTTGTGGAACAGCCTAGGACCTCCAAACACAATGCCCAGGATTGTACCTCAGGGAGATCACTTTGGTGTTGCAAACATAGAGGTTTGACTTCACCTTGGAGGTACAATCCATTGTCTCTTCAGCCTGATGGATGTCAACAGTACTTATCTAGAAATGTACTATTTTTCTGTCTCTGAAACATGCAAAATATATGAGGGTTCAAATCGTCTTGGATAAAGGGACTGGTAAAAATCAAAGAACCCATTATGGGTACTTACTACATAAGCCAGAAAAACTTAAGCTTCAATTAACTCCCATGTAATTAATTAACCATTGTCAGTGGAACTGTGTAGACCGTGGGAAGGCAAACTAAGGCCTGGGGGCTGGATCTGGCCCAATCTAAATCCGGCCTGCGGACGGTCCGGGAATCAACATGTTTTTATATGAGTGGAATGTGTCCTTTTATTTAAAAGGCATCTCTGGGTTATTTGTGGGGCATAGGAATTCATTCATCCCCCCCCAAAAAAATATAGTCTGGCCCCCCGCAACGTCTGAGGGACAGTGGACCGGCCCCCTGCTGGAAAAGTTTGCTGACCCCTGGTGTAGACATTCACTTATTAATCTATTCAACTTCATTTGTATATATAGTGGGGAATTCAACCAGAACAATAGAAAATATACGCAATGACCCTCATTCTACCAGAAAACAGATTATATACCTGTAGTGTTAGGCGGACAATATTTGCAGTGTAGATCAGCATATGGTGCAAAATATCAAGCAAGGACAGAAGCAACATATTTGCTGTCTTGATGTTGCTTTTATCATCTGCATCCAAGCAAAGAGCTGCAGTTTCTATTAGAAGATTACAGATGTGATGGACCAGACCTAAACAGACAAGCGTACAGAATGAATAAACACAGTATTTGCAAAGAAAATAGGTATATAGAAGAAAAAGGATATTAACCAGAATAATGTATTTCCATATAATCAATTATATTTATTATCCCATTTTCCTTTATATAAAACTCAGGCTTTAAGGTGGGGGCAGGGGAACAAGCAGCCTAGTATCAAATTGACAATTGAGAGAGTGGATTCCCACTAGGAAGTCATTCACACGGGTGACGACAGTAGGGCAGGGGGACAGTAAAGAATCATATTCATCTGTGCAATTGTGATTGTAACATAAAAAGAGAAGAGAAGTTGCATTGGTTTACAGCTGAGAGCTGAATGCATGCACCTGAAAGAGTAGGGCAGGATACGATCATGGCTTTTTGAATTTTAAAAGACACTCTATTTTTTGATACACATGAGTTTTCAGTGGCCTAGTAACAAATTTGATTCAATTTATTTTCAGATTGATATATTGATAGTAATCTAAAAATATGTAAGTTGCTAGCATATTTACAGTATATATATCTGCAGACATACGCATAGAATATTGACCACCCATTTGGCAAAATATGGACCTACGAAAAAATGCTTAGTTGGAATCTTCTCTCTTGTAACTTGAAGCCATGGGTTCATGTCCATTGTCTGGAGAAGGAGAAAACAGGCTTGCTCCTTCCTCTATGTCACAGCCCTTTAGGTATTTGAAGATGGCTATCATATCTCCTCTCAGTCTCCTCTCTTCCAGGCTAAACATATCCAACTCCCTCAACTGTTCCTCATAAGGCTTGGTTTCCAGACCCTTAATAATCTTGGTCATCCCCCTCTACACCCGTTCCAACTTGTCAATATCCTTCTTAAATTGTGGCACTCAGAATTGGACACAGTATTCCAGGTGTGATCTGACCAAGGCAGAATAGAGTGGTACTATTACTTCCCTTGATTGAGACACTAGCCTAGGCATAGGCAAACTCGGCCCTCCAGATGTTTTGGGACTACAACTCCCATCATCCCTAGCTAACAGGACCAGTGGTCAGGGATGATGGGGGTTGCAGTCCCAAAACATCTGGAGGGTCGTGTTTGCCTATGCCTGGATTAGCCTTCTCCTGATGCAGTTTACAACAGCATTAGCTTTTTTTGTTGCTGCATCACACCGTTGATTAAGTTTGTGTTCCACTAAAACCCCAAGATCCTTTTCACATGTAATACTAGTTCCACTGAAATCAATGGACACGACTAACATGGTGCATTCATTTCAATAGGTCTACCTCAAGAAGAACCAATTTGGCTATGCTATCCTATGCTTGATTTTGCAATGCCTTCTCAATTATCTGGAACCATTGCTGATGTAAAGTCCACATTCATTAAGCCAAGACCAACCACAGACTAAAACCTCCCTCTATTGGTCTATTCACTGTAGTGAAACAGACATGTTGTGCTAGCATGAATGATATTAAAAACCATGGGAAAATATGCTGTTAAATTACTGCATATTTTTTAGTTGCAAACGCACTACCCTTCTTAACTAACTATAAATTTGGAAAATAAATTTGCCATTTGTTCTTCCTTTTACAATAAACTTGCTCTATGCACACATATTGAAAAAAGCTTAGGATCATAGTAAGTATCAGAAATGGAATAATTGTTTATCGTTATGTTAGAAGTTCACTGTGATTAAACACAACATTTATAGGAAACCCAGTGGCTGCAGGTAGCATAATGAAGGTAAGATGGGTGAACTTTACACAATGACATGCGATATGTCAACTTTAAGTTAGTAAAACTTTTTAGTAATAAAAATCAAGATGCCAGATGAGGAGGAAGCATTGCAAGACCATATGATTACTGAAAAATAAATCAGCATCACTCTGGTCTCTTGGGCTCCACAGCGTGGAGGAATAACCCCAAGAAAGATGACACCAAACTGGGAGGAGTGGCTAACACCCCAGAGGACAGGATCACACTTCAAAACGACCTTGACAGATTAGAGAACTGGGCAAAAACAAACAAGATGAATTTTAACAGGGAGAAATTTAAAGTATTGCACTTGGGCAAAAAATAAAAAAAAATGAGAGGCACAAATACAAGATGGGTGACACCTGGCTTGAGAGCAGTACATGTGAAAAGGATCTAGGAGTCTTGGTTGACCACAAACTTGACATGAGCCAACAGTGTGACGCGGCAGCTAAAAAAGCCAATGCAATTCTGGGCTGCATCAATAGGAGTATAGCATCTAGATCAAGAGAAGTAATAGTGCCACTGTATTCTGCTCTGGTCAGACCTCACCTGGAGTACTGTGTCCAGTTCTGGGCACCACAGTTCAAGAAGGACACTGACAAACTGGAACGTGTCCAGAGGAGGGCAACCAAAATGGTCAAAGGCCTGGAAACGATGCCTTATGAGGAACGGCTAAGGGAGCTGGGCATGTTTAGCCTGGAGAAGAGGAGGTTAAGGGGTGATATGATAGCCATGTTCAAATATATAAAAGGATGTCATATAGAGGAGGGAGAAAAGTTGTTTTCTGCTGCTCCAGAGAAGCGGACACGGAGCAATGGATCCAAACTACAAGAAAGAAGATTCCACCTAAACATTAGGAAGAACTTCCTGACTGTAAGAGCTGTTTGACAGTGGAATTTGCTGCCAAGGAGTGTGGTGGTCTCCTTCTTTGGAGGTCTTTAAGCAGAGGCTTGACAACCATATGTCAGGAGTGCTCTGATGGTGTTTCCTGCTTGGCAGGGGGTTGGACTCGATGGCCCTTGTGGTCTCTTCCAACTCTATGATTTTATGATTCTATGAAAAAATTATGCTGAAGAGCTTGAACATTTTTCTCTTTCTTAGACTGATTCCTTCAATCCAGCAATCCGAGAGTTAACTAGCTTACTGAATTTCCCGTAAGCAGATACTCCTGCAAACTTGTGACCTTCTAAAAGAAAACATAACACTAAAAACCAACTTCAGTTATGGACACAGCTGCAGTCAGTGTCTTCTGGCTGCTACAAGCATTCATTTTGGCTTGGCAAGGCCCACTACTGAATGCAAAGGCAAACCAGGGCTTCCCAGAAGAGCAAGCAAGAGGAGGGTTGTTTTTTTTCTGCAAAGATGAGTTTTCCTGCCAACATGGGGCAACTGAGATATTTGACTCTAGCAAATGATTCAATATGTTGTCATTAGAAGCTGAGGAAGCCTCAAAAACCAAGCCTATCTTTATTTTACTGGACTGTGAGCAGAGCACCTGCTGAAGAATTAATAAGAATTCTCTGAGCTGGATGGCAACATTACACATATAAAACTTCCAGCAGAGAATCCATTGTGAGGCTCAAAATCAAATAAAATCCATATGCAGCTTAGCCCTTTTATACTACCTCCAGAAAACAGATAAGGCCCAGAAGACAAACAGGCATTTTAGCAAGTGACTTATGAATCACTGCACACACACATACACACTCGGTATTCAAAATGCAAGATGCTTATATATATGGGAATAAAGATAATAAAGCTGAAGATTATAAAGTTTGGTATCTAGAAGGCAAACTATTAACATTCAAAACATAAGCAAGGGGATCCCAAGTCATTAAATCAGCACATACTAATTTCACTAAATATTTTTCAGGCAAATTCAGCCTGTTCTAAGTTACTAGGTTTTGCAAGTATTACATTCTTTTTAAAGGTGCAATATATATAATCAGAATCTCACTACAATCAGAGCTAAGTGCTCGCAGGAAAAGACCATTAAAGACTCGCTGAGTACATAAATTTAGACCAAACACTGCAAAATGATTCATTAATTTATTAAAAACTCTGCTGATACGTTTCAGTATTTTATCATACTCGTTTCATAAAGTAGTTAAATAAGAAACATTACTTGAAGCCATTGTGCACTGGCAGGACATTCATAATCCACTCTTAAACATTTATGTTATATAAATTTTATTATTTCCGCAATGGGCCCATTTTTTATTTTTTTACATATTTGACACCCCCCCTACTTAAATCAAAATCTCAGCATTTAAATAAAATTGTTATTTGATTTCATTCTCTTTGTAGACTGCTTCTGTTAGCATTTAGAGTATGCAGCACAAATAACAGACTGTACATAGATATATTTAGGTGATGTCACCACTGCCTACAAAAAGAAACTGCAAAAACATAATTACATATCTGCACTACTCAAAACCTGTCATCAGTCAGTTTCTTTCTACAAAGCGAACATTCAGTAAGCCGAAGTAAACAATCCAGCAGAAAGTGGTGCCTATTGAATAGAAAGCTGCAAATGTGGACAGATGACCCTTTGCACTATGGTTTGCTCCCTATGCAAGGCCACTACAATTATGCTCTCTCACCACATCAAGTTGCGGTGCGCAACCCTGCTTGTCACTCTTGCTATGGCAGGAGTGATGAAAGGAGCTTAGCCTTCTTCTCCAGCTCAGAGTTGCGCAGGTGGGAATTATCCTCTACAGCTGTGCTGAGCTTCAGAGGATGCAACACAACTTCAGGGAAGATCCCTGCTCTGTTCTGCAGCTCAAAGCTGGAGAAAAGGGCTTTGGTTTGCTGCTTTGCTTCGCAGCTGAGAAACTGAATGTTTCAGGGATGCCAAGCTGAATAAAATATTGGAGGGCCTAGATGAGCCCTGCCTTGCAAAATCGTTCACAAGACGCAGTGCATGCATGCCATTTGAATAATAATAATAACAATAATAATAATAGAAAGGTAAAGGGACCCCTCACCATTAGGTCCAGTTGTGACCGATTCTGGGGTTGCGCACTCATCTCGCTTTATTGGCCAAGGGAGCCGGTATACAGCTTCCAGGTCATGTGGCCAGCATGACTAAGCCGCTTCTGGCGAACCAGAGCAGTGCATGGAAATGCCGTTTACCTTTTCCGCCCTTCCGGAGCGGTACCTATTTATCTACTTGCACTTTGACATGCTTTTGAACTGCTAGGTTGGCAGGAGCAGGGACCAAGCAACGGGAGCTCACCCCGTCGCGGGGATTCGAACCACCGACCTTCTGATTGGCAAGCCCTAGGCTCTGTGGTTTAACCCACAGCGCCACCCGTGTCCCTGCAATAACAACAACAACAACATATTATTTATACCCCACCCATCTGACTGGGTTTCCCTAGCCACTCTGGGCAGCTTCCAGCAGAACACCAAAATACAATAACCTATTAAACATTAAAAGCTTCCCTAAATAATGCCCATCAACTTTGGGGGGGGGGACCCAGACCCCTCAAATATTTTATGGGGGGAGGAGAGAGATCTTAGTCCCTAGGAGTTGGCTCCTATGCAGTGCTTCAGCAATACAAAGTCTAAATAACTTGTTTTTGTCCAGCTTTGACATTCATACAGTATTTTTCTTACACTGAAGTTGAGATACATATTTGTGCAAGTAGGCAGCAAATGGCAAGACACAGATGCTTACGGTACTGTGATACTGTTGCCGTTTTTTCAGTGCCAGCGATTTTCAGAAGCAGACATGTCCCTTTTGGCACGCTATAATGATTTTGCCTGCTACTTTTAGTGGGCTTGGAATTATTTTTATGTTTTCCTCTGGCAAAACAATAGAACCTTGACTCATGCAATGAAACAGGCTGGCAATTATACTGGGACAGATGATGAAGAAGAATCAGACCTTTATAACTTGCCTAATTAATTTATAGAATCTACTAAATTAATTAGGAGAACTGCTGGTTATTTATTTAGAGATTTTGATGCTGCCCTTCACAAAAAAAAATAATGTTCAGATAGTGATTTATAAAACACTGCCACCTGATGGCTACCACTTTAAAACAACTTTACACTGATTCTTGAGGTCTCATGCTGTGGTTCAACATGGCACTGGTTCCACTTCAGAACTCTCAGTCTGATTTTACAACACATACTTTTATAATTCCAATTTTAATGGGGTATCTTTATTTGTATGATGGGTAAATATTTTTTCCCCTCCACCCTTTTGTAATTAAAGTACTGTAATGAAAATATATTTAGAATCCGCCTCCGACCTACAAATTTAGTTGCTGAAATTCATCTACCAAGAATTAAAAGGAAAGGCCTGTACTAAGATCTTCAACCTAATATTTCAGTTACTAGTGAAATATGAAAATAATTAAAACCTAGTAAAGCTTACTGAGGAATTTTATGATGCAGCATATTTTATCTTTTAATTGCTTGTTTTCTGCTGTAGTATGCAAATTAGTAGTGCCTGCAAATCAGCACTGGGGACTTGTAGGACTTGTAGTGAACTGTTCAAAGCAGATAGGTTGTACTCAAGGGGGCCAATAGAGATAATGGCAATATTTATGAACTGTCACGTGGCTTGAATCTTTCAAAGGTGGCAAAATGTAATGCTTGTCAGGTACACTTCCTTCTTCAGTGAAGCATGCTTTTACAATGGTGCTACAAAGCATACTGCAAATTTGGGGCTCTTGAAATGTACCCCTCCTTTCCCAGTGTTTGTCTAATTGGAAACAGCCTACAAATGGAAAAGAGGCTCTGTGAGTATTAAAACTAACAATAAACAGAGAACTGGTATATTTCTAGTTCTAATCCTTTTTTAGCATCTTATTTATTTTAATACATTTTTATCCTGTCCTTCCCCCAACAAACTCGGGGGGGGGGGGCTATTTGATTCTCTACCTATCCATTTTATCCTTGGAACAATCATATGAGATATGTTAGGCTGCATTCACTGATGGGTGGTAGAGCCAAAGTCTGCTAGGTCTACTAGGGAACTCACTCACTCAGCCAATGCCTACAGAAATCAGCTGGTGGGTGGTAAAAGCTGAAGTCTCAGGTGTTTCATAGTCTGTCCCAGCCTGGTCCCTGGGATGCATAATTTACCCCTACTCCCGCGGGGCCAGGAGGAGTTTGGAAGAGCTTGCTTTTGTTTTCATTTAACTGTGGTTTGTTGTACTGTCTAGTACAACCAACTGTGGTTATACTATGGGTAATTTTCATTCAATTATCTCCAAACCATGGTTCATCAAGCTGGTCTGTTTAAAGTAACCATAGGTAATGTTACCCATAGTTCCTAGTTTGCTCTGCAGATGGAGTCCATTTATAAGTTTTCTAATCTGCACCTTTTGCAAAATTACAGATATACATTTAATCATTGCTTACATTGTTCATAATTGCTGGTACTCCATTTACCACTTTATAATAGGGTCTTTTGTGCATGATGGAGTTGCTATTCCAAAATGATGTACAGTACTAACTCTTTCATTATATTTTAGAGGGAGAATTAGATTGGGATAGAAGTGTTGGAGTTTTATATTACTCTTCCATTATATATGAACATTTTACTATTAGTATAGTAAAGCCAGCCATACTTAATTGAAATCTTGTGTTGCAATCTAACTCAATGGAAAAAATAATAATTAATTTCGGTAGGTGGTTGTGAGGCTTCATGAATTCCTATCTCCTTCAGTGCAACTAATGCATGGCCACTCAGAAATCCCACTGTATTCAACAGGACTTACTCCTAGGTAAGCAAATATAAGATTGCAGGCTTGGGTGTTTGGTCATTGAGCTTGTGCAGACAAACCCACGCTCCCTCCCACAGCTTCAACTTTGGTGCTGGAGAGAAAAGCAGGCATGGTCCTTGGAGTTAGGCTCACTTTGGAGAGCTCAGTGAGACTCTGACAATAACCTCTGTCTTTCTTCATCACCTCCATCTGCAAGGTGTACTTAGATCCTGTCTTCCTTCCTGAGCTAAAGACTGGGGGTTGTTCTGGTGGTGGGAAGCAGACGTGTTTTGTTTTTGCAGCACCGAAACAAGCCTTCCAAGCCATCCACTTTGAAGACAACAAAGTAAGACTTATGCAGTGTAACGACTTTGCTTAGACAGCTTCTTTTCTCTATGGCATAAAGCAGCTGTCCTGTGCATTTTAGTCGCTCATGAATCTAGGAATTCACATAATGGTGAGATATTGTTAGAATAATAACAAAGATCAGGCAAGAATACACACAGAGTTTGCATGTGGCATTTATAAGCAACAACAACAAATCACTTTTTTTTAAAGCATGGGAGGCCAGCAATTTTTTTTGTTATAATAATAATAATAATAATAATAATAATAATAATAATAATAATTTATTATTTATACCCCGCCCATCTGGCTGGGCTTCCCTAGCCACTCTGGGCGGCTTCCAAAAAAAATATTAAAATACTGAAATACATCAAACATTAAAAGCTTCCCTAATCAGGGCTGTCTTCAGATGTCTTCTAAAAGTCTGGTAGTTGTTGTTTTCTTTGACATCTGGTGGGAGGGCATTCCACAGGGAGGGCGCCACTACCGAGAAGGCCCTCTGCCTGGTTCCCTGTAACTTGGCTTCTCACAGTGAGGGAACTGCCAGAAGGCCCTCGGTGCTGGACCTCAGTGTCCGGGCTGAACAATGGGGGTGGAGACGCTCCTTCAGATATACTGGACCGAGGCCGTTTAGGGCTTTAAAGGTCAGCACCAACACTTTTAATTGTGCTCGGAAACGTACTGGGAGCCAATAGGTCTTTCAAGACCGGTGTTATATGGTCTTGGCGGCCGCTCCCAGTCACCAGTCTAGCTGCCAAATTCTGGATTAGTTGTAGTTTCCGGGTTACCTTCAAAGGTAGCCCCACGTAGAGCGCGTTGCAGTAGTCCAAGCGGGAGATAACCAGAGCATGCACCACTCTGGCGAGGCAGTCCGCAGGCAGATAGGGTCTCAGCCTACATACCAGATGGAGCTGGTAAACAGCTGCCCTGGGCACAGATTTGACCTGTGCCTCCATGGACAGCTGTGAGTCCAAAATGACTCCCAGGCTGCGCACCTGGTCCTTCAGGGGCACAGTTACCCCATTCAGGACCAGGGAATCCTCCACACCTGCCCGCCTCCTGTCCCCCAAAAACAGTACTTCTGTCTTGTCAGGATTCAACCTCAATCTGTTAGCCGCCATCCATCCTCCAACCGCATCCAGACACTCAGACAGGACCTTCACCGCCTTCACTGGTTCTGATTTAAAAGAGAGGTAGAGCTGGGTATCATCCGCATACTGATGAACACCCAGCCCAAACCCCTTGATGATCTCTCCCAGCGGCTGCATGTAGATGTTGAAAAGCATGGGGGAGAGGACAGAACCCTGAGGCACCCCACAAGTGAGAGCCCAGGGGTCTGAACACTCATCCCCACCACCACTTTCTGGACACGGCCCAGGAGAAAGGAGCGGAACCACTGTATGACAGTGCAACTAATGCAGCTCCTCTAGACGGTCCAGAAGGATGTTATGGTTGATGGTATCAAACACTGCTGAGAGATGCAGCAGAACTAGGAAACAGCTCTCACCTTTGTCCCTAGCCCGCCGGAGATCACTGACCAGTGCGACCAAGGAAGTTTCAGTCCCAGTTCAGTTATTGCTTATACATGCCACATATGAACTCTGTATGTATTCTTGCCCGATCTTTGTCATGAATTGGAGTGCTGGAACCAAAGAAGTACCATTGTTCAGTACTTCTTTGGTTCCAGTACTCCAATTTATTCCCTAACCCCCCATCCCCACATTTTCCTCCCCTACTCCAACACTGAGTCAACATTCTGTTCCCACTGAGCATGCACAGTCCTCATTGGGCTGTTTTGGGTTTGTCTACATTTTGTTTTTGTTCTTTTAAATATGGGTGTGTGTGGGGGGGAAACAAATACCTAAACCCAGCTACATTTAAATCTTAGTTTTCTCCACTGATTTCGAGAGGCAGCTCTCTTCTGTCACAGGGACATTTAAAAAACAGCTCTCAGTGTCAACCAGTACATGAAGCTGCAACAGAGCTCAGTTGGTAGGGCATGAGACTCTTAATCTCAGTCACGGGTCCGAGCCCCATATTGGGCTTAAGATTCCTGCATTCCGGGGAGTTGCAATAAATGACCCTTGTTGTCCCTTCCAGCTCTACAATTCTATGATTCTGTGTCAAATTTTATGGTATAAAGGTTCTCTTAATCATTCTAATACCTGTGTCCCTTCCTCTTTTATCGTTTCCCCCCATTCCACTACCCTTAAAATGTACAATTTCTCCCTCTTGGTCAGCCAGCACTTGGTGTCCATTGTGCTGTTTTGGGGGCACCACCCCTTAAGAAGTTTTCCCTAAATAATTTTGTATTTACAAGAGTATTGGCCTAAAAATAATAACACAAACTAATATTGAGTACAGAAAATTATCTAATGTTATTCACAACATAGCACTTAATATTACTTACACAATTTCCTATTTAGGAAAAGATAGAAGACTAACGTGACCTCTATGTGTATTCCTTTTGATGAAGAAACGTTTAGTAGTAGGTTTTATTATTATTACAATAATTTTTAAATCATGCTTCTTGTACATTCACTGATGGACAAAATAACAGTGCCCCAGCTGTGCTTTATTATTCTTCAAAGTGCTCTCCCCAACTTTTATTATCTTGATGGGTCAAAGTGCTGCCTTTGTCTAAAAGGCTATCTTGGAATGCCACATCCACTTTCTTGAGGGCCAAAACAGACACAATGTGGGAGATTTGTGATTATAATACCATGCATCTGAAAAATAAATTAATAGCAACTGGAGGGAGAAGAATTAGATTGGGATAACAGTATTGGAGTTTTATATTGCTCTTTCTGCTAAGGTGACATTGCCTACATTAACATGCCCCTTCACACACACAATTTGCTCTATGGATAGAAAAAAAACATAAATTTCTGACATGTTAATTATTCACAGAGGCATCTGGAGGGCAAAGAACATATTTTACTCTGGGAGACACTTGTAAAAGTAGTTATCATACAGGTACTTCTATGTCCCCTCCTCACATTACAAATAAAATTCTCCCTCCTTTTATTTTATTTTCAGTGAGGTGGGGTAGGGTGGGGGGAAAGAGTTAAGCCTCTCATTATATACATTCTCAATTTATTATATTGAAGCATATTTATTCATGATCAGGTTTTAGAAATCAAAGGGCACAAAGCAGTGTTTTATCTGAAATCCAGAATAACTCATAATCTGGTTTTACTTTATTTTCCATTACAATGGTGAACCCTAGAACATATTGAGCAAAAACAGAGCAAAGTACTCCCAAGAAGCTACAGCAGGAATGAGGAACCTCAGGACCTCCCAACCATCTCTTTGTGGGCCATCACTTTTCTCTTCCCAGGCAACACCTTCTCCTTATAAAACTACCCCTGCTCTGTACCCTCCTCAGCGGCTTTTGCCTGGCTGTAACATGTTTTTGATCTCTACTAATGCCCCTTGCTTGCCTGGAATGAGAGTTTCTGGGCCCAATTCAAGATGCTTATGCTAGTTTTTAAAGTCCTAAATGACTTAGGTTCCAAACATCTGAAAAACTGTCTCCTTCCCTACAAACCCTCTTTGGGTGTTAAGATCAGCAGAGGGGGCCCTCTTGGTAGCTCTGTCTCTCTCTCAGAGATTTGGGGGTGGAGGTGGCCCAGGAGAGCAGCCCCAAAGTTGTGGAATTCCCTTCCCTAGAGCTGCGCCTGGCTATACACTATACAGCTTTTGGTAAATGCTCAAGATTCACCTTGATACCCCTGTTCTTTGACACCTGAGATGTGCTTTCGCGTCTCACCTCTTCCTGTTATTGTAATCTGTTTTAAATGTTTGTTTTAAATTTTAAATTGTTGTAACCTGCCCTTGGTTCTGCTGCTAAAGGGCAGGTAATAAATTTGACGATGATGTGTCTGAATTTTGTGTAGCTGGAGTGTACAGAGCAAGAGTCACACCTGCTGCTCCATCCACTTTTTGCCAGACCCTCCCTTTCACTGGCATCCTGCCCACATAAGGTTGCGCATAAGGGAATGCAGCCCTCGGACTGAAAAAAAGGTCCCCACCTTTGAGGTACGGAGTACATTTCACTCACTACTGAGTAGCAGCACACAGGGATTAGCAGGGAGAGGTTCCCAGATCAGAGGGCAGTGTTCCCACACATAAAAAAGGTAAAGGGACCCCTGACCATTAGGTCCAGTCGTGACCGACTCTGGGGTTGCGGCGCTCATCTCACTTTATTGGCCGAGGGAGCCGGCGTGCAGTTTCTGGGTCATGTGGCCAGCATGACTATGGTTCTGGAGAACCAGAGCAGCGAACGGAAACACCGTTTACCTTCCCGCCAGAGCAGTACCTATTTATCTACTTGCACTCTGACGTGCTTTCAAACTGCTAGGTTGGCAGGAGCAGGGACCGAGCAACGGGAGCTTACCCCGTCATGGGGATTCAAACTGCCGACCTTCTGATTGGCAAGTCCTAGGCTCTGTGTTTTAACCTACAGCGCCACCCGCGTCCCTTGTTCCCACACATAGCTGAGCACTAACATTTCTTTTCTGAGGACATAAGCATTGAGCACAATCAAATTCAAATAAGAAATATGCAAGAATGGGATAAAAAGTCCTCTCCTTACTGAAGTGAACTGTCCTTCTAAAGGATGGTTTGAGTTCAATGCTTTACAAAACGTGCTAATTCCAGTAGAGCCAATTAAATATCACAGAATAAAGATATTAGGTGGAATGGCAGAATGGTAATTAACAGTACTTAATTCTTACTATGTTTAGCACTTTTCATCTTCAAAGTTTTATGCAAGCCTTAATTGCTCTCTGACACATGGATCTTGGATTTAGAGTATATTTTGGACAAAAATCACCATAAAAGCTGTCTATCAGGTATTACAAGGGATTGTTCTAGATAACTTTTGAACCACATTTTGAATTTACTCTCCAGCAACTTCTGAGAGTTTTTATAATTATATCTGACACATTACACAGTGGCACTGTCAACATTAGATTCCAACGTATAACCTTTAACTACACTTCAACAAAAATATTCCCATTATTTATTCTTTCAAAAACTGAGAATGGTTACTCTCCAACTGGCATGTGCGGCAGCCACATACAAAGCAAAACCATGTGTACAGAAGCATATCTGCACGCACACATACTTCACTGTATCATCAACTAAACCAGGCATGGTCAAACTTGGTCCTCCCCCTGTTTTGTGACTACAATTCCCATCATCCCTGACCACTGGTCCTGTTAGCTAGGGATGATGGGAGTTGTAGTCCCAAAACAGCTGGAGAGCCAAGTTTGGCCATGCCTGCATTTAACAGAATACCAGCTCCTCTCCACAGTTTTAGAACTGATCTTTTTCCAGAACTACTGAAGATTCCAGAAATTAATATTTGAACCTTCTGCATGAAAAGCACTGTCCACTTATATGCCTGGTCTAGGATTGTGGTACAAGAGACACAGTCAGAAACTTCATATCACCTATGTGATATTTACATGTTCAGATTGTGCCCAAGCCATGATGAAAGATCAAACAGTCAAGACCTCCACTATTAAAACTTTTTAAAAATCTCGACATAGTATTAAAAATAGTATTAATCTCTGAAAAGCAGGAATTACTGGAAAAGCAAAACACTTTAGTTGCTCCCAATTAGATAACTACAAAAGTCACCTATTTAATGGCCCTCTGTGTTACTCTATGTCTCTCCGTTGCAACTTTTGAACTCCTTTGTTTAAGAAAAAAAACCCTATGATTCTGGACCAAACGGCATATTAATCAGGCCCTTTATTGAACTGATGCTTCTTCTTCTTTAAATCCATTCACAATGTGGCCCACAAAATATTACATTCTTAATGTAAGATATTCAAAATAGTATATATTATTTCAAGGGAAGGTTGTGCTTAACGGATGGAAATGGAAAGCATGGGAAATCATGAGGGATTCAAGATCTATTCAACAATGACAGTGTAATGTAGGAGTTGGGTAAGGGCTGACAGAAGAGAAAATAAAGTTGACTCTGGAGACTGGACTTGTAATAAAATTACCTATACATACAGGAAGGGTCCTGCAAGCATTTAAGCATGCTGTACTCTCTTTGGGGCTTATCAGGATCTCAGAACCTTTTGAAAATTGCCCATTATATATTAAAAATATAAAAGGCTGACACATGACCTTTTTTGATTAAAAGCGTTAATGCTAGATTGCCGCTCTCAGAGGAGTCACTTTAAGGATGCAAGATTTAACAGACTTTAAGAATATGACAGGCACAAAGACATTTGAAATCTAATTAATCTCTTGACATTTGACTAAAAGTCAAAGCAGTGGACTACAAGATGGAACAGAGGACCTCACCCGTGAAGGTTGACTACTATTATCTTTCTTTCATGAGGTGTAAATGAGTTATTAAGTGTCTTCTACCAAGGTTTATTGCAGACCTAATCCTCTTTTTAATAACTGCCCATGCATTAAGAGCCTATTGTTTTCTCTTAATACAATCTTGGATGTAACAACTGCTGCAAGCTCTCATTTGTGATTTCACTAAAGGTCTTCTTCATGTATTTACAGCTGTGACAAGTCATTTCTATTGAAAGTTGCCTTTGGAAGCTTTAACACAGTAATGTGTGTAAGATGCTTGTTTACACAACCGCTTTCCAAGCCACATGATGGTTATGACAATTTAGGTGATACTCTGGAAATTCAATTTTATTTTAGTATCCAATATTCAGCAGGTACAGCAACTCTAAAATAGAGGGACAGCCTATAATTCATGGTTTATTGTGCAGCAATTTCTGAAGATAAAAAGTAACACATTAGAGTTAACTTCTCTCCATTGCTTTAATATCAATGACACCAACAGGCTATTCCTGCATTGATTTACATCTTTCACCTTCCAAAATAACAACTGATTAAAAGATAAATACCACTATTTATTATTCGGATGAATTTGATTTCTTTTCCCTTTTTTATTTGCATTTAAGCTGCACTGTTTTCAAAATATTTTGTTTAAAACTTTGTTTTTAAAGTATTAGTTGATTTTAAAAAGTGACTAATTAGAGTAAATTCATAGGCTTGACTCCACGTACAATGCTCATTATTATTGTTGTTATTATTGGTTTCTATTGATTTGTTGGTTTGTTTGTTGCTCGTATAGGATATTTTGTTTTTTAATGTTTGATGCTTTGTTGTGTTTTTATATATGTTGAAAGTCACCCAGAGTGGCTTGGGAAACACAGTAAGATGGGTGGGATATTGAATATATATATATATGTTGTTGTTTGTTGTTGTTTGTTGTTGTTGTTGTTGTTGTTGTTAAGGATTGTAGGCTTGTTGATAAGGTTGCTACTTCACATGACAAGCACTAAGCAACATATCTTAACTTCTATTGTGTGCACAAAATTCAGTACAGTTTCTGGTAGAGAAACATTTCACATATGGTACAAGTGAAGTCACTGTAGCAATGGTACCAAGTACCCTTAAATAATATCCCAATTCAAAATTGCCTTTGTCAATAAGCAAGGAGTAGACAAACATTTTTTTTCTGAGTGACTGAGATTTCAATCTTATGCACACTTACTGAGAAATACCTCCCATTGAACTCAGTGCAACTTAATTCTGAGTTAATATGCTTAGATTTGTATTGCATGCAATTAAAATATATTCCAACTATCTCCATCAATCTTTTTTGTGCCAATTAGCAACATGCATATTAATTTTTGATGCTGTTTTGGGCTTGGTGTGTTACTGTCATGCAGGCATTGTAGACTGGTAGCTTTTGTTTAATAAATTGTAAGTTATCTTACATATCTTTCTATATGATAAGAAAGCATTTTTTTTGGCTCTGATGATATGCAATTTTATTTAAATCTCTTCAAAGGGAGTTTATTAATTAAATAATTAGATAACTCAAATTCCTAAACAGAATCACAGTGGTACTATTTAAAATGATTTCTTTTATTTTCTCCAAGTGTCTTGGTAACCTTTGACTTCTTGGCTTTGACTAATTTCAGATGAGACAGTGTGCTTTTGAACATTGCTGAATACAGTTCTCAGCGTTGATTCACAAAGTTTAAAAAAAATTTTCCCCTGTTCTTCAAACATCAAGAGTTGCTCAAGATGAAAAAAGTGCATTTTGAACAGCATGGTAAAAGCATAAAGTCCTGTGCCCCCCCCCCTGTTATAGCTGTAAGAGCAGTTGAACAGACAAACATTAAAAGTTCAGAAAGTCAAGAAACAAGATGCATCATGCAATGTGTGTAACAGGTAAACCGGATGTCATGCTATAATATCCTTCATCTGATGCACACAAATTCTTAGACAAAAAGAAAGAAAGAAATGCAAAAACTAACTAGGCTCTTTGATTTGCTTTTCAAATGTAGTTGCTTGGCAGCAAGACAGAGCAGCACATCAGACAAAATCTGAGGGTTAAACCAACAAAACTTTATCTAAGTAAAAAAAGAAACCAAACACTCTAGAGACATATGAATAACATCCCTGTGAGGGTTCCACCTGGCAACCCCGAGGTCACTGGCTGAGATTGCTTTTAAACTGTTAGAATTTTTATGATGTTTTAAAACTGTTTGAGTGAGACATTATGTAGACGATGCTGTTTAAATGGGAACACAAGCAGCTTCAGATACACACAGTAAACTCAAGTGCAGAGAAGTCCAAAGAAAACATGGAGGAAAACTTGGGAGTGCTTTTTTTTAAATGGGCTATGAGTTTAGTTCTATTCATACACACCAGCCACTATTTTACACTTGACTCTTACTGGTGGATCTTGTGTTTCTAGTAAAAAGGAAAGTAGATCCCACAAGCCTAGAGTCTCTTCTCCTTAAGCTAGGGCAATTGTGGGGAATTTTTTAAAAGTTATTGACTCTGTAAGTGTTGACAGCATACTAAATTCTGGAATTAAGGAGAAATCACCAGTGATGGAAGCCATTCTGAGATGATTATTCTTCCTAAGTCACATTCTGAAGAAACATACAGTGGTACCTCGGGTTAAGTACTTAATTCATTCCGGAGGTCTGTACTTAACCTGAAACTGTTCTTAACCTGACAATGGGTCCTCCTGCTGCCGCTGCCGATGCACAATTTCTGTTCTCATCCTGAAGCAAAGTTCTTAACCTGAAGCACTATTTCTGGGTTAGCGGAGTCTGTAACCTGAAGCGTATGTACCTCGAGGTACCACTGTACTGCCAAATATTTCTGTACAATAGGTGTACAGTGAAACAGTGTTAAAATACATACCTTGCTCATAAAGTAATGTCATGTTTGCTTTCCTACAGGAAACCAGGTTATTCAAGACTGCCACTGCATTTTGCATTGTATTCCCCAGAAGTGCACCTTGGTGTTCCTGCAATGAAAACATATCTGTATAAGAATTTTCCTTCCAAGAGTACAAAAGGTTAAGTCACATTGAAAAGGAAGCCCAGCAGGTGATGAAGACTCTAGGAACACCTGATGCTGAAAATAGCTGATACTACCTGCCTATCTTAGCTAATGTTTATTCTAGATATGCAACAGATTAACTTTGACCATAATGAAACTTGCTATTGCACATATTACAATACAAAGAATGGCAGTCAAGCAAAGTTCCAATATACAGTCCTGATGTATATTTCCAGATCTGACTTTGTGGCTACAATCACAGATATGAAGAAAATGTATAGATGTAATCAAATAAGATACTTGCCACCTGTAACCATTAATTTAAACAGCAGCGCTTTTAGTGTTTATTTTCTAACTGCAACAAAAGTAAACAATCAAAACTATAGGAGCAGCCCAAGCCATTTTTGTAGCAGAGGACGTAAATCCAAATGGTGTCCCAATGTGATGACAAAATACAATAAACTAAATAAGTAGGCAATGTATTTCCTCCTATATGATAACTCAAAATCTGTTGCCAATCCTAAAAAAAGTATTAGATATTTTCTGTTATTTTCAATTGATGAAGCAAGTGCTTTGTGCTTGGATACCAGGCAATCTACAATCCAAGTTGCCTCAGGGAAAAAGAGGGGGGACAAATGGGGGGGTTGCTGTCAAAAGGAACAAAGGAATCTATACACTTCACAGCCATTCCTGAACCCTTCCAGGGAGTTATCTTTATCCGGCTGTTCAAAGCCCACTCCCCAATGACTTCCTGAGGACCCCCACGAGAGAAGAGGCTCTTGATGGTTCTCTGACAGTTTCCCCACTTTTCAGGTTCATGTATGTGTCCCACACTCAGTCTTGCCCGGTTACCTAGCATAATATTAGCAAATAAAACAAAACTTTAAAATAGTCCACCAGCAGTTTAGAACTCAACTAATTTTACTGATACTTTGAAGCGTGTATCACAACACTGACTATGCCCATTTACTGATATGATTTATTTATTTAAATGTTTATACCACTGTATCAGGGACGCGGGTGGCGCTGTGGGTTAAAACTACAGAGCCTAGGACTTGCTGATTGGAAGGTCGGCAGTTCGAATCCCCGCGACGGGGTGAGCTCCCATTGCTCGGTCCCTGCTCCTGCCAACCTAGCAGTTCGAAAGCATGTCAAAAGTGCAAGTAGATAAATAGGTACCGCTCCGGTGGGAAGGTAAACGCCGTTTCCGTGCGCTGCTCTGGTTCGCCAGAAGTGGCTTAGTCATGCTGGCCACATGACCCGGAAGTTGTAAGCCAGCTCCCTCGGCCAATAAAGCGAGATGAGCACCGCAACTCCAGAGTCGGTCACGGCTGGACCTAATGGTCAGGGGTCCCTTTACCTTTACCTTACCGCTGTATCATCAAGGTGTACAACACTTTATAAAACAGATCTTTACAGATCTAAAATTTTCCAAAGGAGGACAACGGAAGAAGCTGGAAGGGGTGGTGAACATCAGAAGAAAACATAAATTTGTTACCTCTGAATATGTGTTCAGAGCTATTGAATACCTGTGGGACGATACCTCCTATTGGAGCTCACAGACAGAGCCATCCAAACCTGCTTCCTCTGCTAGGAGAAACCACCCACCACTCCCCAGGCAAAACTGGAAGTATCAGGAAACCCCTCAAAAATCAACAACATATAAAACAAAACTCAAGACTACTACACATTATACATTGAACCATACATTATCAACTGTAGGCAAACAGAAGCCCGGGAGACAAGGTATGGAAGTGAATCTAAAACACCCCCTCTACATTCCCCCATATATGGTGGCAGCAGAAGCTATAAGGATCTAGATCACCCAGCAGTATGTTAAACTCTCCTGGAACCCTGAACAAGAAGAATGCCCTTCAGAAGCCTCTCTGAACAGAAATTGACAGGTAAGAAAGTTTTGCTTTCCCCAGAGGTTCTTAGAGGGAAATGAACACCATTGAGACACAGCAAGACAGTACCAATACAGGGATGGTGTGTCTAGGGACTAGGGCTGCTGCTTTGATGTATTTTAACTGCACTTTATATTAATTTGTATATTTATTTTTACTTATTTGGAAGCCCAAGTTGAAAAAGCGGGTATAAACATTTAAAATAAAAAAGGTGAATAATCTGGCAGATTTATTTCTGAAAGCTAACCCTCATAATTGTCAAACAAAAGTATTTGTTACTTGGAAAGCATTTCATGATGGGCCCCATATGGTTGTGATCCCATCTTCTGGAAGAAAGAAGGGGTGGGAATAGTCTGAAGCCTTCACACTGAAGCTTCCCAAGAGTAGAATAGTCCTAACTTGTCTCTACTAACCTCCCCTGCACTTCTTCAAGTCATAAGACAGAAATACAAGTAAAGTTAGTGAGTAATCTGTGTGTCCATCAGTTGCCCACTCTGATACGCTTCTGTCTATTACCAACTGCAAGCAGGGGCATGTTCAAATCAGAACAGGAATCAGCGTGTTTTTACATGAGTAGAATGTGTCCTTTTATTTAAAATGCATCTCTGGATTATTTGTGGGGCCTGCCTGGTGTTTTTACATGAGCAGAATGTGTCCTTTTATTTAAAATGCATCTCTGGGTTATTTGTGGGGCATAGGAATTCGTTACCCCCCCCAAAAAAAATAGTCCAGCCCACCACATGGTCTGAGAGACGGTGGACCGGCTCACGGCTGAAAAAGGTTGCTGACCCCTGCCTTAAATACTTTCAATTTGGTGTAATAAATATGTCAGTCTGTGTCCAATGCACCATATAGTTGATAAAAAGATAATAAAATCCAACTTTATAATGTATCAGTATAAAATAGAAAAATATGTGCAGCTCTCCAATTCTTTCACAAGGTTGACAACATTTAATGATACCACACTTCTATGAACAAAAATCAATCAACGGTTACACAGCGGTCTAATGAAATAATGTTGTATAGATGCTGTTTAAAATATTAAGATTGCATTAAGATTGCATAAACAGCCCTGTCTCAAAGTAGACATGGCGTAGTGCTCTTTATACTTGCTCCATCAGTGCCTGCTGTGTATGGTTTAGACCAATATGCTATGGAGAGAAACATAGTTTTATTCTACCAGTGCACAATGAAGCATGTTTGTGGACACTGAGCCAGCAGTGGAGTGCTGAAAACAACCTGGAACAACACAAAAAGTCTGAGGAAAGTGGCAACTGAGCCACCGCATGAAATCTGAGATGACACAGTACTGTGAAAGTACCGCCACATCAGTTTCTGCATGTCTGAATCGGCCCTAAGTATCATGAAGTCATAGGTATTTCTCATATGTACATATAGAGTTGCTTGTGGCTGTTACATTGGATTCTAAGGCTTGTGTAGAAAGTATTTAAGTTCTACACAATCCATCAATGAGCAAAGCTGATCTAATTTGTGTGTACGACACCACAGACTGTGGACATTTAATGAACAGTGCTCTTGACAGCTTTAATAAAACATAGCATTTGCCAGCAGAGATAATTAGAACTGAAGCAGCAAAATTCTAGTGTTTGGCAACACAGATGAAACAACTTCATTAAAATGTACAGCTTCAGCAAATGAAAGGCAAGAAAGCACTGGACCCTGAAGAATCAGCCTTCTCAAAACTAATTGCTTCAGTGCTTGAACAGGCCAGCTATGAAATACCAAGGGTATAACAAGGAAAGGAAAATAAATAAATAAATTGGAATTCAGGAAAAAACCCCCCACCAAAACTAATACTTTTTAGGGCACTAGCCTTTTTATTTCCATTTTAAGCAGCACAGAATGATGGAATAAATTATTTTTAAGATTTTGAAACAAATAGGGATCCCTGCCCCAGGAAACCTAGCTATGTATTCCACGTTAATGAATCAGATCTTAACATTTGTCAGTACTATTGAGTTTTGAAACAATTTAAGCTCCTAAGAGAATAGATTCGTATTTATCTTTCAACTTTGACAGATCAATACACACTGTAAGGGTTAATTTCAGGTATATAATTTAACTAAATCATAGGGTGCCATGACATTTCACACAGTAATGTTATTCCACTTAATGAAATTACACTGGTTAAATTGCAGTTACTAGGGGCATCTCTCTCTCTGAGCTTCTACATGACCTTTGTTGGCAAACAAGATAATTATTGGGAGTGTGGGGGGGGGGAGTGAAGTCCTCATATCGTCTTCTACAGATACAGTAATCTAGAAGTGGTGTGGGGGTGGTGGTTATGTCTTACATATTAAAAGGTTATTTGGTGTAGCATTTGTGTGAAAACTAATATAGCAAGCATCAATGTCTCTACTGGTTGTCTATGGAAAAAATAAGCAGCAGCAATGTTTTATGCTGAATTTGGTATACATTATTCCTACCAGCAAAGGGATGCGGGTGGCGCTGTGGGTAAAACCTCAGCAACTAGGACTTGCCGATCGCATGGTCGGCGGTTCGAATCCCCGCAGCGGGGTGCGCTCCCGTTGCTCGGTCCCAGCGCCTGCCAACCTAGCAGTTTGAAAGCACCCCCGGGTGCAAGTAGATAAATAGGGACCGCTTACTAGCGGGAAGGTAAATGGCGTTTCCGTGTGCTGCGCTGGCTCGCCAGAGCAGCTTCGTCACACTGGCCACGTGACCCGGAAGTGTCCTCTGACAGCGCTGGCTCCCGGCCTCTAGAGTGAGATGAGCACACAACCCTAGAGTCTGTCAAGACTAGCCCGTACCGGCAGGGGTACCTTTACCTTTACCTTATTCCTACCAGCACCCAGAAAGCCAAAATCACAGTCTAAAGATAGGTGGCTATTCTATTGTATAAGATTTTATTTGTATTATTTATATATGTTATTTATATATTATATATCAATGTAATAAATTAATATTATATTTTTAATTAAAATTGTAGAATGAATCTACATTTGGTTTGTGACAAAGGGCTAAAACGTCACTTCCATGACTAATTTTCCTTTTCTCCCTAGTAATGTAGAAGACTTCAGACTCTTGTTTTATTGCAGGTGTCTTCTTCTTCCCAAAATCCGCTCTGGAGGGTTAGGGGGAGGAGAGGGGAGATAGTTCCGTCTGGCAAGTAGAAATACTTGCGCTGATGGAACTACCATATTAGTGCAATGTTGAATTCCACCAATAGTTTCTAGCAAAGTCTGAGAAATAAATTATTTTGTAGCCATGATGAAAGAGAGTAATGCAACTGTATGTTAGTTTGCCCACAGTGAAATAGAATCATAGAACTGTGGAGTTAGAAGGTACCATGAGGATAATCTATTTTTTAAAAAAATTATTTATTTGTATACTGCCCTATAAAAGGTAAAGGTAAAGGTACCCCTGCCCGAACGGGCCAGTCTTGACAGACTCTGGGGTTTGTGCGCCCATCTCACATCTATTGGCCGGGGGCCAGCGCTGTCCGAAGACACTTCCGGGTCACGTGGCCAGCGTGACAACGCTGCTCTGGCGAGCCAGAGCCGCACACGGAACGCCGTTTACCTTCCCGCTGGTAAGCGGTACCTATTTATCTACTTGCCCCCGGGGGTGCTTTCGAACTGCTAGGTGGGCAGGCGCTGGGACCGAGCAGCGGGAGCGCACCCCGCCGCGGGGATTCGAACCGCCGACCTCTCGATCGGCAAGCCCTAGGCGCTGAGGCTTTAGCCCACAGCGCCACCCGCGTCCATACTGCCCTATACCCGTAGACTAATCTAGTTCAACCCCCTGCAATGCAGAAATCTTTTGCCCAATGGGGGTTCAAATCCACAACCCTAAGATTATGAGTCTCATGCTCTACCAACTGAGCCATCTCAGTCAATGGATGTGGCAGTTGTCTGTTCTACCCAGATTGTAGCTCTGTTCTATGTATAAGATGAGCTCAGGTTTTGCTGCCTATCCAGAACCAAAATATATGACTAACTGTTTGGATTCCCAAACTGTATTGTTTATTATTGTTTTTGATTTTATGGTGCAAGTTAATACTGGGGAAAGAGAGTGCAGATGGTTACTTCACCTCATAAGGGATTTATAAATGTTTGATTTCAACAATGTGATTATATAAGTGATCAGTAATGGAAATACTTAACTAGGCCTACATCATGTGGAAAGGCTCTGGTCCTCTGCTAAGATGTAAGCAATGAAGCATGAGGTAGTAAAGTTACTCACCACTGGAAACCTACAACCATGTTACAAACTCATGGGCAACTTAGCAAGAACATCTGTTTGAAAGCAGAGGATTTGTAGTCAAGTGCAACATGGATCTTATAAATTGGCAAGGTAACTTCCATTTCAAATTCCATTCCAAAAAAAAAGAATAAGTAAAAAGTAGAGACATCACCTTGCCAACAAAGGTCCGTATAGTTAAAGCCATGGTTTTCCCAGTAGTGATGTATTGAAGTGAGAGCTGGACCATAAAGAAGGCTGATCACCGAATAATTGATGCTTTTGAATTATGGTGCTGGAGGAGACTCTTGAGAGTCCCATGGACTGCAAGAAGATCAAACCTATCCATTCTTAAGGAAATCAGCCCTGAGTGCTCACTGGAAGGACAGATCCTGAAGCTGAGGCGCCAATACTTTGGCCACCTCATGAGAAGAGAAGACTCCCTGGAAAAGACCCTGATGTTGGGAAAGATGGTGGGCACAAGGAGAAGGGGACAACAGAGGACGAGAAGGTTGGATAGTGTTCTCGAAGCTACCAACATGAGTCTGACCAAACTGCGGGAGGCAGTGGAAGACAGGAGTGCCTGGCGTGCTCTGGTCCATGGGGTCACGAAGAGTCGGACACGACTAAGCAACAACAAAAACTTCCATTTTCTAAAGTTATATACTCAATAGCTATTGCAAATCAGTAAAACAAGTAAGGAATCAATGCAAGTAATTGGCTTTTGTTCGGGAGTAGACAACAATATTTACTTTGATTACTTGGGAAGCACGGTAAGCCAGATCTAATTTGAGAGAAAATGTGCACTGGTGATTGAGACTCCCCTTGCTAATGAAACAAACCACCACCTGAAGCCTTCACATAAATGTTGAACTTCGTGTTATTCCATGAAATTCATTTTCCCTATAAGCATTTGTTCATATAAACAGATGATTGCACTTAAGGATGTTTTCAACTTAAGATCTGCAACCATGTTTTCAAGAGGACATATCAATATTGCATTATTAGTCATTTTTATTTCCAGCACAACATGTATTTCAGTGCCTCATGGAAAAGTAACTCCGTGAGACTGGTAAAGAGCCTAAATTAGGTGTAAGGAATGATAATGCACCTTAATGATTGTGATAGCATGAAAATTAAATCTAATCATGTTCCATTAAGCATGCTCTCACTTCCATTTTTACAAAATTATTTTATTATGGTTCCTCTACCGTCTATTGAAATAAGCTTTTACAGCAATTTAATTTTCTACTATAAACAACCCTCATTTTTCACAATGCATCCCCCTGAGATTAGAGAAGGATAATTTAAATTTCTCCAGTCTCGCAGCTATACTAAGGTAACAATTTGCAGAGGCGAAGATTTTGTTTTCCTATTTGCAGTAGAGATCATTAAGATATAATTAGACTCTTATTCATGAGTATGAGCATCCTTGCTATGGAGATGCCAGTCATCCAATCAGCGTCCTCTGCACCTGTGTCGAATATGAAGGGCAGCAAGAATAATCCCCACTTCAGTCTCAGGGGAGTTCTGCATTAAATGAACTGCACTAGACATCTCTTTCTCCCTCTTTTGTTATTAATGGAATCTTATTCATGCCTCCAGTGTTTTCTCAGACTCCATTATTATCGATCAAAATTGCTAGACTATTTGCTTTCAGCAATATGCTGCTACACTGCTACCCAGATGTGAGTCCTAACGACAACTACGTGTGGTGAATTTTAATCACACCCTGTCTGAAACTGATCACAAGCAACTTATGCTGTACAGAAAAAGGCAAACCAGTCTACTTACAAAATAACCCGTGGCTCTTTCAGAAACAGTATAAATATATGTAGGTCTTGTTTTTAAAACTCAATACTAACCCTGCCCCCCCCGCCCGCTACAAAAAAAGTTCTAGATTTAAAATGTATGACTTTAATTAGAATTTAAACCAGCATTTTAATACTTTTGCTGCTATGCTGAGGGAAAATAATGGTAAAAATGATGTAATAGAACTTTCTTTCCTGAAGCCAGAGGCTTGGATCCAATGCTATCCTAGTGTTAGAAAAAAGCCACACCTGCTTGTGCAAACAGGAGATTGCCCATTTCTTTTGATTTGTCCCCCAGCTGCCTGTCACAGCTGGGGCCTGGATAGTAAAGGAGAAAGAAGAATGGGATATGACAGTAGCTAGCCCAGAAGTGCAAGTCAGAAGAACCTCAGGGCTAGTGAAAAGCAAGTGAAAAGTTAGGACTGAAGAGCAAGTCAAACCTTAAGGACAAACAAGGAGACAGAAGATGAGTAAGGGAACTACTACAGAAAAGATCAATGATCTTGTTACTATCCTCTAGGCCTGTTTCAGAAATGGCAGACAGAAAAGGGCTTCCAGTGATGATCTCAGGGTCCAGTCATGTGGTAAAAGGTGGTCTTTTAGCCATAGGTGTCCTGAGCCATATAAGGCTTTAAAGATCAAATCCAGCTCTTTGAGCTGAGCCCAGAAACAAACTTGCAGCTTCTGCAGTCAGGCCAACACTTCCAGAAATCTATTTTACAATGAATTTATGTTTGAAGATGATGGTGGATACTCCTAACCTCTTGAGATGATGCTTCCCTAAAAAAAACCTGCTGCCACAGTGCTCAACACTCATCTATCTGTGATATTTCTTCACTGGTTGATAAAATGTAGTGCCCCGGCCACCACCACATTCTCACATATTTACAGATTGATAGCAAGCTGTTATGTGTTTTCCTGGCCCCTCTGAGAATGCAGGATTTTGAGAAGATCAGGGCTAGGGTCTTCTAGCTGCCCTGCCCTGACTATCTCATCTTGGCCTGTAACCCAAATACTTTCGAGACTTGGAAAAGGGACATGGAAGGGAAAGTGGACTGGTTCCATTTCCCCTTGCATTCCTCTCTCCTGGCAGAGGAAAGAGCTTTCTTCTCATCCTGTGTTTCCACAAGATGTTCTCCCAGTGGTTCTTCAAATAGTTTGACGCCTGAAAATGGAAGGGTGGTCACCAGGTGCCTGGGATCCACCTTCCACTCTCACAACCAACTGTCCCAACATGCCAAAGTGGTAGCAGCCATAGACCTGGCTTTGAACTGCAGCGTATCCAGAGACGCAACAGGCATAAGGGCTGACATATGAGAGGCTTTCATAAGGCCATCCTTAATTTATTTACGGATATCCTGCTGTGATCCCAACCCCTCGGCTCACATATATCTGGCCCTAGCAGAGACTGAAGTGGTGACTGAAGACTTGAAGGCACCAGCCTCAAAATTCCTGCACAATGTGTCCACCACTAATTTATCAAAGAAATCATTTGCATCCCTCTTTTCCCCTCATAAGGAGTGACAAGAGAAGAAACCAGGGCAACCACAGGCTATTTCAGTGCTGGAAATTGATCTGCTGCATAATTTTATTGGGGAAGGTATAATGCTTCCCAGCCAATCTGAGGTTCAGTTTCAGCTTATCAGGACTGATCTACTCCACCTTCCAAACACTATCAAAGGCTAGTGGAAAGGGCACTGTAACGGGTTTAGATGAAGCTGAAGGAAATACCTTTTCTACCCCAGAAGCCAACGACTCATTAGAAGATTCAGGCTCAACAAGGAATTCCTCATTAAGCTGTAAAATCTGTCTAGCTTTTGCCAACAAGGCAGGATAAACATCTGAAGAAAAATGCTTGCCCTGAGAGCTAGTGGACTCTAGCTCCTCCTCAGATAACTCTCCCACTTCATTGCCTTCCATAGCAACCGACTGCTCAGATTCAGAAAGTGCATTCCCATCTGGCTCTAGTTTGCTCTGTTGGTGCCACAATTTCTCCTAAATTGAATTCTATGTAATTGCCTTAGCTCCCGCCACGACCCACATGTTGCCCTTCAACTGGAGAGAAACCAGGGGAGGATACTGAGGAAAGAGATCCCACAGAACTGCAGTGGAGATCTGGCATCTCCTCCTTTTGTGGCTTTCAGATTTAAGCTTCTGTTTCTTTTTGCATTTCTTGCTTGTGAAAGACCTCCCTCAAGCCAAACTAATAGATTTAGAAGGAAGAGAATCCTTTATCTTCTTCAGAGAACAACTCTCTTATCCACTGCAGGAATTTGGAGAAATGACCTCCCCAGGAAAAGGAGCACCAGTGAGGGCAAGCCACTCATCCCTTCAGTGGTGTGACTGCTGCCTTTGGAATTCAGATGTGCTGTGTACAGAATCAGACCGTCCATATTCAGAAGTGCTGTTTTCAGAAATTGCTCTGTTTTGGGCACTGGTACGCGGGTGGCGCTGTGGGTAAAACCTCAGTGCCTAGGACTTGCCGATCGCATGGTCGGCGGTTCGAATCCCCGCGGCGGGGTGCGCTCCCGTTGCCCGGTCCCAGCGCCTGCCAACCTAGCAGTTCGAAAGCACCCCCGGGTGCAAGTAGATAAATAGGGACCGCTTACTAGCGGGAAGGTAAACGGCGTTTCCGTGTGCAGCTCTGGCTTGCCAGAGTAGCTTCGTCACGCTGGCCACGTGACCCGGAAGTGTCTGCAGACAGCGCTGGCTCCCGGCCTATAGAGTGAGATGAGCGCACAACCCTCGAGTCTGGCAAGACTGGCCCGTATGGGCAGGGGTACCTTTACCTTTACAGTGGTACCTCGTGTTAAGTACTTAATTCGTTCCGGAGGTCAGTACTTAACCTGAAACTGTTCTTAACCTGAAGCACCACTTTAGCTAATGGGGCCTCCTGCTGCTGCCACACTGCCAGAGCACAATTTCTGCTCTCATTCTGAAGCAAAGTTCTTAACCTGAAGCACTATTTCTAGGTTAGCGGAGTTTGTAACCTGAAGCGTATGTAACCCGAGGTACCACTGTATATGAAACACAGAGGAGGCCACCAAAGAGAACATATGCCTGCCAAAACCAAGCTCTTTCCAACAGAGTGAGAAGCAGCCCTCTGATAAGCGCTTCACAAAATTCTATGGCAAAGGAGCTATGATGAGCTTGAGGGAAATCACCCCAATTGAGCTAGAATTGTGGAAAGATTTGCTGTGATCAAAGACCAGCGCTCTACAGAGGTCTCAAGGAAAACTGCTAAATGTGGACTAAGTCACCACAATCCTGCTGGGTTTCACCGAGGTAGCAAGACTAATCATCACTAGCAGAAATAACGATGGTAATGACGCAGGGTGATGAGGTCTAACCCTTCCCCTCCCCAGCCACCAACCTGACAAACAATGCCCATAGTCAGCCTTACGAAAGGCAGAGTTGAAAGCTTAACCACACACAGTACTTGATGTGTGTGTGGGATTTTTGTTGGGATCGTGGTTGGAGAGGGAAGAGTTAAATATTCTCTCCCTGTGCACAATTGTCCCAATTAACATTTTCCTCCTTCTCTCAATTTGCTTGAAACCACAGATGCTACTGTATACTATGATTTTAATACAATGCGTAGTTAGGCTCTTAGTATGTTGAAATGCTAAGGCCCAAGGCATCTTTTGCATCTTAGAAAATAACATTAGAATTGACTTCTCCGTTTTAGTGAAATTAAACCAGAAATAAATATAATCTGTGGACAGATGCCTTCTTCACATAAATGACGAGGAAGGCATCTAGTCATCTGTGCAAATGCACCTTTTCTGTATGTACACAGGTACTTGGTATGTGCCTGACCTTTCGAAAATGAAATCTCCCTCTAAATTATTGAATCCTCTATGCAATATATTTAGAGTGGTGCATACCATTTGGATTCTACCAGACTTCAAAATAAAGATAATTAACTGAAGTATAACGCAGAAATTTGTTCAGATAATGGCAGCACCATTAACCTGGAAACATTATCCCAGGTATTACTTAATTACAAAAGGTTTAATAAGATTGAGAGGTTTATAATTAGCTCATAACTTCTCCCGTATTGAAACATCTATCCACACAACAAATGTTAATTCTTTGAGAACACAGTATCAAATGATCATCATAGCAGCTATTAGACTAAGTTATGAACTGGGAAGTTCCCTGTTTAAATCTGCTATCTGTCACAAATTAAGTACCGTATTTTTTGCACCATAACACTCACTTTTTTCCTCCTAGAAAGTAAGGGGAAATGTCTGTGCGTGTTATGGAGGGAATGCCTACGGGTGGCATGCCTACGGATTTTCCTCCTCTAGAAACTACGTGCGTGTTATGGTCGGGTGCGTGTTATAGAGCAAAAAATACGGTAGATCATCTTAGGCAAGGCACTCTCTCCCAGTCTCAGTCATCCGCAGCTGTAATATGAAGACTAGTAATACTGACACTTTAAGGCTGTGGCGTGGAACCTTTAGCCTACAGGCCTATGTTGCCGTGGTCTAAATCCCAATTAGACCCACATAAATCACACCTGCCTTCCCCATACCCTGACATCATGTGTGGGGCAGGTATGGATGTGGCTACAAAGGAACAATTTGGAGCTTAAGGTGAGTGACAGGGAGCGCACTGAGATTAGCTGCACTAGGGAGTTCCCCACTGGGTGGAGTATAAGAGACCAGACAGTATTAAAGGTACTTTGAGCCCAAGTGAACGAACACAAGAATCCTGAACCTTAAATTGGCAAATAGTGCAGCTCTAAGCAGCAGAGTAACATGTTGCCAGTAACCTGCAGCTTTGGACCAGATACAAGGGGCAACCCCACATAAAACATGATGCGAAATCAATATTTGAGAAACCAATATGCATGTACCACTATGGTCAGGCTATCATGGTTCAGAAATGGTTGCAGCTGGTGTACCAGTTGGAGCTGGTAAAAAGCACTGCTGGCCACAGAGGTCACTCTAGTGACAGAGATCAATCAAGGAAGACTCCCAGACTGCGTACCTTAAAAGGGAGTGAAGTCCCATTTAGAACAGGTAATTTGACCCACAAGGCCTCAGTATTTCAGAATTCAAGCTCAGTTTATTGACCCTTATCCAGTCCAACACTGCATCCACGCACCAGTATGAACATGCTCCCGACTCAGATGTAAAGGAGAAATAAGAGTTGGGTAACATCAGTGTACCGATGATACCTTGCTCCCAAACACCCAATGACTGCTCCCAACAGCTTCACAGAGATGCCGAACAGAATTGCTGACAAAATAGTGTGGTGCCCCATAGTGAAAACACCATGGAGCTGAAGAGCCTTCTTCCAAGACTACTTTCTGGACACAATCCTGCAGCTAGGAGCAGAACCACTGCAACACAGTGCTACTGATACCCAGCCCACAGATTCAGTCCAGGAGGGTATCATGTTCAATGGTGCTGAAGGCCACTGGGGGATCATGCAGAAGTAGCAGGGTTGCACTCCCATCAGGGCAAACAAAGCTGATCCAGTCCCAAACCTATACATACAATGTATAACAGAATGATGTCACTGGGCTTATTGTGAACCTTTCAAAATTCAGTGAACTTTTGTGGTAACTACAAATAAAGCTTTGCCCATAAAAACACATATTAAGAAAAAGTGAGGTGCCGTTATTTCAAGTTATTCTGATCTTGGGTGTGGCTGGCCATCATTCAGGCTATGATGATAAATATAGGAAAAAATGAGCTTTTTAAAGAACATTTAATTTACCTTGTTACAACCTTTTCATAGACAGAGCTTTAAATTAGAGATTTGAAAGAATTTCCCCCAAGGATGTAGTTTAATTTGAAAATATAATTAACTTTGGAATAATTATTGCTACCACTTCCCTCCTTCCAACTTCCCTAGAGAAAAAGCAAACTTTTGCTTGGTACCCATGAAATGAGAAAGTCATTGTAATTTTACAGCATTTAAGGAGTACCAAGGAAGACATAATAGAATTCTATTGCTCAAGGAACAGAAAGGCAAATTTACAACAAAACACTCAAGCGGATTTTGTAAAGAAATAAATATTCTGCTAATCTTTAAATTATTTTCCAAAAGCCAAAACCTCCAATTAATTTTTTGCTTGCTGTGCTGTTATCAGTTACTCCAATTCTGAAAGTTTTGCATACTATAGCACCTTAGTAATTTAGCTAGTCTGTCCACTCCCTACCCCGCAATTCGAATAAATAATGCTGTCAATTAGTTCTAGTGAAACATGTTGGAAACATACTCTTTTTGTCAGATGTTACGACTAACCTGCTCATTCATTAGAAGGAACATGGTTCTCTGGATAGAACAATCCATATGTATGCAATCAATCCTCTGCCCTCAGTTTACTCTCCCTTCTCATTGGAACCACCACCAGCATAGCTGCCAACCAGGCCTTCTAGGTAGTGCAAGCCCCTATAAGCAGTGATGCTGCTGGTAACACATGCAGCAAGCAAGCGGAAGTATTTTTCCCATGAAATAGGTACACAGCTAAGATGTAATATGAATTGCCTGGCTCACCACAACTTACAGGGATGTTCTAAGTTACATCTGGAGGGCCCCAGCTAACACTGCCAGTAACATCTGGACAGCTCCTCACCCCTGCTCCAAGCCATATATACTACATTGTGCAGCAAGAGGTCAGTCTGCAAAGTTAGGTGTGATGTTACTCTCCAGAGGGACTGGGGCAGGACTGGTAGGGTTAAACGCAGGGTGGCCAATGAGAGGCAGAGCCAACTAATTCTAGTTTTGTTCCCATTCATGTGCCAGGCAATGGAACAGCTTCCACTGCCTGGCACATAGTTTGCAGGAAAACTGCAGGATTTTTGCTTTCTTTTCACACGAAAAGTCCCTAAGACGGTTGGATGGCGCTTGTATGCCTCCTTCCGGCAACTCCTGCAGCCAAGCTGGTGCGCTGCTCTGCTTTCCTTTGAACCACATCAGCAAGGCCGAGAGGCGGGTCTTGCTGTCTGGGTACCCAGGACCTCCATACACACTGCTCAGGTTTGTGTCCCAAGGAGGTCACTTTTGTTGTTGTTTAGTCGTGTCCGACTCTTCGTGACCCCCTGGACCAGAGCACGCCAGGCACTCCTGTCTTCCACTGCCTCCCACAGTTTGGTCAAACTCATGCTGGTAGCTTTGAGAACACTGTCCAACCATCTCGTCCTCTGTCGTCCCCTTCTCCTTGTGCCCTCCATCTTTCCCAACATCAGGGTCTTTTCCAGGGAGTCTTCTCTTCTCATGAGGTGGCCAAAGTATTGGCGCCTCAGCTTCAGGATCTGTCCTTCCAGTGAGCACTCAGGGCTGATTTCCTTAAGAATGGAGAGGTTTGATCTTCTTGCAGTCCATGGGACTCTCAAGAGTCTCCTCCAGCACCATAATTCAAAAACAGGTCACTTATGTGCTGCTAATGCAGCTGTTTGACTTCCTTTCCAGAGGCACATTTCATTTTCTCTTGAGACAGATGCCAACAGCACAACTCCTGAGCCACATGGCAACTTTGGGCTCTCAGGCTCTCACTTCATTCTGGGCCTGCAGCTCAGGCTTGACTCTTTATGCATCTATGATTTTGAGGGCAGGGGGGTGGTTTGACTGCTCCCTCTGCCTGCTTCCCTAAATCTTCAGTCAGTGGGTGGTACAGTTTGTTCTCAAAAGAGTCTGAGTCTGGCTCCAAGTCAGGTTTAGGCATGACAATCTACAGTATACCAAGAATATGAAAGAATTTTCTCTAGTACGTATCACAACAAAATCAGTCTAATAAGACTGCACAGCCTTTTTCAAATAATGACATGCCCACTGAAGTAGCATATTAACAAGCAGATCATCATAATTAAATAATGCTTTAAGGTTATGTTAAAATCAAATTCTGTAAAATATATTCTCACCAGAATTACTTGAAAAATAGTTGGAACAAGATGAATTTCTTCAACAAGGCTGTAAAAAAAAACCAGAAACCCAAATTAAACCATTGAACATGAAACAGTGTGACAAAGTCTTTGTTGCTAAAATCTGTGACCCAGAACCTCAGCCCCTGACTACCTCTTCATTTAAATAAGTTCTACCACAGCTATTAAAACATAAGAAATCCAATACTGCTTTAAAAATTACTTCTTGGTCTACCTTACAGATGTGAAGCAAGTGAGTGGAACAGTAAGTAAATTAATATTTTTTAAAGGCAGTTATTAAAATGCATTAAGTCCATCAAATGGGCAATGGAGGCAGTAAAATAATTTGAAGTAATAGGCTACAGTGGATATACTGAAATTAACACACATACACCGAAGCAGCTTTTTATGTATGCTTCATTAGCTATTTTATCTTCTCTGCTTTAATACATTCAAGTATATTAGAATCACATACTGTGTATCTGAGAAGTGATTAACCACCAGGTTTCAGATAAAGGACATTCAACTTTATGACAACAGAGAGCTACAGAAGCCATTAAAAAACTGTTTAAATATGGAAACCTGACCAATTGGCCTTAAACTTCTACCACCTCAAATGTGCTTCCAAATTCCCTTCTTTTGCCATGTTACTCCTTATTTTGCCTCATTTGTCCCTAGTTTTCTGACTCTGCTGTGCTCTCCTACAATTCAGGAGATGAATTTTACCTGAGTTCAGAGAAAAATAATCAAAAATCAACATAAGAAAAGCAAATCTTACACACTTGCACAAGCACGATTTATGTGAGGGTGACAGCACATCAGAGACGCCCAAATAGCTGTTGTATAGTGGTGGGCAAAGGAATGGATATGGAAAAACAGGCTAACCAAAAAAAGTAGATCAAGTCATTAAATAGCAATGTCTCGTGTCTGGTGGACACTTTAGTCTGAACAGAATTTTGAAGCACGGTTAGAAGACTAATTTATACAACATTTCGTTTTTTATTGAGAGATTCATTTTCCTCAAGTGCCTCGTGAAACGGGGGGGGGGGAGAGATGTAACTGTTCCTTGTTGATATATTCAATAAAGTCTCACCAAATCTTGCATGTAGATTTCAAAGTACTCATATCTCCAAACTTAATATTGACTAAAGCGTTGTACATAGCTGCAACAAGCTCTTTCCCCGTGGGGGCCTATATTCAAAATATACTCTCTAATTATGAAAGAGTATGTGTAGCATGTATGAGGACCACAGAATTGTTGATGAAATTGAAACCACCCAATGGCCATTCATTCCTTGAGACACCATTTGTAGCTGTTCTTTGGTGGGTGCGTCACATTTTTTTGCCCCTAAAACCCCCTCAATCTATAATAACCCTTAGATCCAAATTTATATTTCTACTTAGAATTAAGTTTGAGTCTTTCGGTAAGAATAGTTCTCTTCTTAAGTCAGTGACAGTACAATCCTAAAGATGATCATGCAGAAATAAGTCCCACCATATTCAGTGATGTTTACTTCGTAGCAAATGTGTTTATGATTGAGAAAATACGGGAAAATGTAATTTGATGGCCAGAATACTAGTTCTTTGAGTTCAAGAGGGTTTTAGACTCATTTTTCTAAACAGCAGGATCCTACACTACATGGCTCACTACAGTTAAAACTGAAGGAAGTTTCAAAAGCAGTTTATAATATGACATATCAAGGGTCAGCTGACTGATCTAAGATGAGGAAAGGTCAAGCTCTCTGGATTCTGGCTCACAGAAGTAGTGAACGTACAATTGGATTACCTTGTAAAAACGGGGCTATACTCTGTAAGGGCAACTAACAGCTTTAGACCATAAGCAGGTACTGGGTCAGGTGCCATTAGAATTTGCTGAAACCTAGAACAAAAGAAAGAACAACCTTGTGAAACACAAATGTAACTATTCCACCCATCATTTTCTGTAGGAAAATATGCTAGCAGTTGATCAAGTGAACCTTCCCTTAATCTGTCCACTCATACATCCTTCTACTGACTTATCTACTTGTACAATTTTTTGAAGGGAAAGCTATGTGTTTTGAACAGCAGAAAAATCAATTTTCTGCTAGTCTTTTGTAACAGGATGACCCTATTAGCAGTGGCAGGATTTGCCTTGGCAGCTTCTAAAGTTCAAGCCAATTTTCTATCTGCTCAGCAGTAGATTTTATTATTAATTTGAGTATATTTTTTGTAATTATCATTTGCTTTTTTTGTTCTCTTTTTTACTCATAGTTGATGTATGCTTGAAACCACTCTGCAACACTTTTCAGTTGAAGGAAAATTGGACTAATTAGGACAACCCATATATATTATAGTTGAAGAAGCAAAATAACTTGTGTTTTTTTAAAATCACACTCAGAGGATTAGAGGAAACCTTGTTTCTCTTTAGGAAGAGCCAGGCAGATTGTAAAAGGGTTATGCAAACTTGGGTGTCCTGCAGCTGTGTTGTTTCTACAATAAATATAGTGAAGGACTGTATAAAATCTCTTACACTGAGACATCTGGCAGAAAAATGTGCGACACTGTTTATTAATCCGACTGCAGTTCAGAAATGTGCAGCCAAAACAGATTGGTTATAGAATTAGTTTTGATTAGAAAAACTGTTCTGTACTTACTGAGGCAGCAATGAGTCTTTAATGAGAGACAGAAGTTTGTTGTTTGAGTTAAGGTTCTCTTTCTCTTCAGCCATGACCTCGTGGCTCACAAGCAGTGATGTGGTTTCTGAGAGCAACCGCAAGCTGAAGAGTCTCCACTCCACTAAAGAAGAAGAAAGGAATCAATGTGCCAAGAATGTGTCCGCACCGATGCTTAATTAAAGCAAAATGGGTATTTCAGTTGATGTGGCCATATATTTACCATTTTGACTGGAGACCAAAGAAACTAAGGGTGGGAGGATGTAATCCATAACCTAAAGGAAGGCATGATAAAGATCTGGCTTCAATTATACAGACATAACGATATTTCATGTAAACTGCAATCCACGTTTATTTCCCAATTATAATAAATTACAATTCATAAATAGAGAAACCAACTTCACTCAGGTAAATTGTTTCAGTATAACAAATAAGAATATGTTCTTTTTTTAAAAAAAAAATAATGTACCAGTTCTTAACTGAACACCAACATAGAATTCCAACCATCATTTTTGCAAGGTAATTGGCATTGATTTTTAGGAAAGAAAATACAAACTTCAGTGGCACAATGTTGCTTATTTAAGATACAGCTCACAAAGTTTGGAAATGAAGTACCTCAGCTAGAACTTAGTCCGCCTGCCAGAAACATGGTGGTCCTTAAAGCAACAGTTGTAGCAGTGAGTCAGGGGAGCAATTCACCTCCCATCTCTTGTGGCAGAATTGGCTCGCATGCATAAGTGGGCAAAGTAGGGGATGGATTCCTTGCTTCTGCTATATATTCTGATAAAGGATCTTAGTGGCCACTTTCTACCCAAAGTCCCAGTTTAAGAGCTTCTGGGCCACAAAGGTCCTCAGCTCCCCTAAAGGGCTTGACACATTGGTCCGTGCTCTGGTGGGCTCAAAACCTCAGTCCAATGCCCTACTGGTGAGCCCAGCAACTGTGCCCTGCATCATGCATGACTTAGTGCTCTGGAACTAAACTACAGTTGTAGCCTAAATAAACCAACACAAACCTCTTCTTGTGTATTGCTCCTTGGACCCCAGGTCTTTCCTGTGCATGGTAGCACAAAATGATGGCAAATAAATGATTGTAAATCTCTACTGATGTTTACTTAAGCAGTACTAATTTGTACTTAATTAATAAGTAATTTTCCTTGACAAGGTTTTGTAGTGTGAAAAAAAAATCCAAATAATCAACTCTAATTACATAATACTGAATATGCTCATACGTACATGAAATGCCTATAGATTAACTCAATTACTGGCTGCAGACCTTATCATTCTGGTCCATTAGTTTGAAGAGAACATCACGTCCATATACTTAATTCCCATTTCCTTAATTTCCTATTGCAAGCAATTTTGCTCCTCTCTACAAACTATTATTCACCACCCAAGGTAGCTTAAAAACTATTTTACTTCATGAAAACAAAGAACTCTGTTGACACTAACTAGCTTAACCTCTGGGACTAATCTTAGACACACATTTCTAGTCAGAGAAAAGGATATCCTATTAAGAAGTTTTATATTTGAAGTATTGATCTGGAACCTTGAACATGTCTAGCTTCAATTTAACAAGAAAGCACTAAGCTCCTTTGGGTGCTCAGCATTTATATTCATGGATTTCAAGTCATGCTCAACCACCACCAATTAGAAGACATCCCAGGAGTGAAAGTATTTCTTTAAAAGAACCCCAACATTATATATATATCATGCAAATGAATTACTGCACAATGCTGCTAAGACTTATATTCCAATAATTACAGTTACACACCTTTTGAGTGATAGAGCACTACTGCAGTTCATGCCACTAACTAACACCTGGAAAGGTCATGAACAAGTCATTATGGACCTCTGTATCATTTCTCTAATACAGTGGTACCTCGGGTTACATACGCTTCAGGTTATACACTCCACTAAGCCATAAATAGTGCTTCAGGTTAAGAACTTTGCTTCAGGATAAGAACAGAAATCGGGCTCCGGCGGCGCGGCGTCAGCTGGCGGCCCCATTAGCTAAAGTGGTGCTTCAGGTTAAGAACAGTTCCAGGTTAAGAACGGACCTCCAGAACGAATTAAGTACTTAACCCGAGGTACCACTGTATACATTTGTAGAAGACTGTCACCACGTGGTAGTTTGTGTGACTGCCAAGAGATGGTGCTTGCCCTACGAACTACAGTGTGACACTGTGAGGAAGAAGAGGCTGATAAGGACAGGTGGTGGTGGTGAGATGACAGCAGCAGGAGGAGGAGGAGGACGAGGAGGAGGGATGGGGGCTGAAGGAGGTGAGGAAGCTGAGGAAGAAAAGAGCAGGAGGCTGAGGAGTTGTTGACTGAGGGGGAGGCCCATAGGAGGGAACAAGGACTTGGTGAGACAGGGAGAGCAACAGGGACAGTCCCATTTGCCTAGCTAAGCTGCCCACCCCCTCAGCCATGTAGAATTGCGGGTACTTTCTTTTTTTCAATTCCCCTGTTCTTGGATAGAGAGACAGAGGAGGGTCTCTGTGTGTGTGTGTGTGTGTGTGTGTTGTGTGTTAGGGAGGGAGATGCTCTTGGGTAGAGAAAGGGAGAGAAGGCTATAGTGACCCTCTAAGGGATGCGGGTGGCACTGTGGGTTAAACCACAGAGCCTAGGACTTGCCGATCAGAAGTTCGGCGGTTCGAATCCCCGTGACGGGGTGAGCTCCCACTGCTCGGTCCCTGCTCCTGCCAACCTAACAGTTCGAAAGCATGTCAAAGTGCAAGTAGATAAATAGGTACCGCTCCCACAGGAAGGTAAACGGCGTTTCCGTGCGCTGCTCTGGTTCGCCAGAAGTGGCTTAGTCAGGCTGGCCACATGACCCAGAAGCTGTATGCTGGCTCCCTCGGCCAATAAAGCGAGATGAGTGTCGCAACCCCAGAGTCGGTCACAACTGGACCTAATGGTCAGGGGTCCCTTTACCCTTTACCTTTAAAGATATAAATACAGTGGTACCTTGGTTCTCAAATTTAATCCATTCCAGCAGTCCGTTCGACACCCAAAATGGTTAAAAAAAAATAGGCTGCAAGAACTTCTTGCACTCAATCTGAAGACATGGAAGCCGTGTTGGATGTTCAGCTTCCAAAAAATGTTCACAAACTAGAACACTCACTTCCAGGTTTGCGGCGTTCAGGAGCCAAGCCGTTTGGGAACCAAGGTACCACTGTACTTCTAAAGGAATAAATAAAATTATACACAACTGCCCCACCCCCTCTCCACCTGAGTCAAACATAGTTCAATCACTTTCCTTTTTACCCCCAGCGCTTCATTTCTAAAGCCATGACCCTAATAACTCCTAATGATCTGGGAATACTAAATTCACTAGTGACAGTTGAGGCGCTAAGCACGCACGTGGCATCAGAACTTACCGTTGAGTGGTAAAGCGTTAACAACACTGGATGTTGCATTATTGCTTCAAATACTGACAAAGCAGTCTTAACTAGTTCTTCTGAAGCTGTTTGACCTGTTGGGAGACAAGGAAAAATTGTAGTACATCTCTTTTGCAAGAGAAGAAAAATGATTTTATAGAAAGGGCATGACTGATATCCTAGTTATACTTACCTATTGCTCCATCTAAGTTAGTTTCTCCTGAATCTATTAATTTGACAAAACCCTGAAGAGAAAAATAAGACACAAAAAAAGAAAGGTTAACAAAGACTGATGGCTTTGTTAAATAAATGTGTATAAAATAAAGGCCACATAGCAATAACAGTAGATTAAGGTTAAAGGTTTTGTGACACAATGGCAGGATCTCCACAGAGAGAACATAATTTAAGCCTCTTTAGCACATTTACAGTACAGTGCAATCCTATCCAAGTCTACACAAGAGCTACTGAATTCAACAGGATCTATTCTCAGGTATTTAAGTATAAGACTGCAACGTTAATTATTCAAATTCAGCATAAGACTTCTAGAAAACACAATTTTCTCTTATTTGTGCCATCTTTTTTATCTCCCCACATAATTCATACTTTATGGGTAGACTTACATGTAAGTAGAGAAAACTGTACCCTACTACATTTTAAGGATAACCTAAATAAATCATCCTTCTGAGCAGCAGCAAAAATAAAATATTAATGCTTTGGGATAAGTAAATACTTTGCTATTATTCCCTCTTCTCTTGTGCCACTTAATTTATTTCCATTTTTCTGATTCAATTTAATACATAGAAGACATTTTATAGGGATGCAAGAGGTATGTCACTGATGCCACAGAAATAGTAATCCACATAATTTAAATATATACGTTATATATAAATTATCAGGTCATTTACATGGCTACCTTTTCAGTATTGAGAGATACATTGGGGAAAGCATCATCTGATTAAAAAAATGATCCTGGCACACTGATGATAAATGAGGAACAACTTGATACATTTATTTATAGCCCTCTCTCTTTTTCAACAAAAAAACCTAAAACTGTTTAACAAAAGAAATATAAAACAGAAATGGGTCAAAGCAGATCAATAGAAGGGACACTATTTCCCATCTCTGCAAATTGATTGGCCACGGATGGCATTCCACAGAGGAATAGTATCAAGGGTACATATAAAAATGCACAGCATCTAACTGCATATCCAGTAGCCCATTTCACATGCAAAAACACATGCAAACACATGCAACACCGCATCACAAATCAAACAAACACACAGATCACTGTGTCATATGCGAACATGCACAAAGTAGTTTTTCACAAACAAACATGCAGCAGTTATTGTCTTTCATTGCGTTAGCCTACTCTTTCTAACTACAGCGACTTTCCTTTTGACTCCAACATGGGAGCTGCAATCTGTCCGATATGTGGATGAATACCTGCCCTTGGCTACATCACTGATTAAAACAGGAACTTATACTGAACCATAAGGGAAGTTACTGGTTTTCTGTAAAGTCAAGATCTCCTTCATTCGTCCACTTTTGGTGTTCAGCAGTTGCCTCATATGAGAGGAGGTGTGGGAATGTGAACCCCCCCCACCCCCAGGAACAACCTCAGCAAAGGGACAATAAAGAAGGGTAAATTTGAAGAAACCCGGTGGCCTTTCCTAACCTTTCTAAAGCAACCTAGATCTACTAGACGTCCACCAAATGGCCACTTTTTGTTTTGGTCAGCCCATAATCCCAGATACTAAGTTTTTGTTATCTTCAGGAAACCCACCCTTCCACAGTAGTTTTGCTGAGTGGGTGTTTCTTTCCATTTTGCTCTTGCATGTGTTTGCACATACTTGTAATTTCTATTGTCCTTACCTTTATTTCTTTTGACTGTTATTGTTAGGTTGATGTTGAAAACTATTTTTAAAAATTACACACACCGGGGGGGGGGGGAGAGGGAGAACTGGGAGACATGGATGCTTTACTGAGGCGGTTTCCAAGGTATTAGACCTTGGAGCCAGAATCTAAGGCTACCTGACTTTCAGAAGACACCTGAAGGCAGCCCTGTTCGGGGAAGTTTTTAATGTCTGATGTTTTATTGTATTTTAAATATTTTGTTGGAAGCCACCCAGAGTAGCTGGGGAAAGTCAGCCATATGGGCGGGGTATAAATAATAAGTTGTTGTTGTTGTTGTTGTTGTTGTTGTTGTTGTTGTTGTTGTTGTTGTTGTTGTTGTGTAGCACAGTCACATTGGCTGCTAAATGTACCATATTACAGAACTGGACCACAACCAAATTCCCACCGATACATACCGTATTTTTCGCTCCATAGGACGCTCCTGACCAAAAGACGCACCAAGTTTTTAGAGCAGGAAAACAATGGAAAAATTCTGACTCAAATGTTGTACTAAACTATTTAAAACAGCTAAGTGTGTGTGGCTCCTGTCCACTTTGCTGCTTTAAAGCGAGCAACGGTATATAATGATGAGAATGGAAAAAGGACACATTCCATTATAATGTAGCTGTTTTCATTATCACTGGGAAGTCATTATTGGCAGCAGTCACAAAAACTAAAATTTGAGCATTTTACTGTTATTAATCAAGAATATTAATAGTCAGGGAGAGAAACCAGGGCTGTGCAAATGAGAAGTGCTTGGAGTATGGAGGAACAGCAAAAAGATCAAATGATTGTGCTCCAGTTCCTAAATCTCTGAAGTTTTCTCAAAACAGGCCTGGTTGTTTTGAAAGGAAGATTCAAAATGGAGTGACTGAGCAAAGAACAGAGGAGGAAAAGAGGGCAAATAAATAGCTTCCATTCAATAACAAGAGAACACAATGTTTTTGGTTTAGTATAGGTGGACTGTACTTGTAAGAATTTGTATAATGAATTATAGAGTTGGAGTGGAATATCAGAGCCTCTTTTCAGCAGTAAAGATTAGCTACTAGGAACATGGTCCACACACACACAGGATGTCTGGTTATAGCTGTGCAGTTTAAACTGTTCCTGAGCCAGATACCTGCTCTGTTTTAGCTGAAATTACTATTACTGGTTTGTGGAGATGCTTTGCATGTATTTATGACTATTTCCCCAAAACTGCTACTTGAAGAAATCCCCAAACTTACTATTTTTAAACTTCAAATGGAGCTCAGAATCCAGTTAGGCAATCCTTTGCAGTTGAATTAGGAGGCACTGAGAGACAGCAATTTGCTGCTCCCCACCCCCATGAGCAGCCCAGGAACACACAGCCTTCCCTCTGCTTGCAAACCTTGTCGGGACTTCAGGGGAAAGCAAAGTCTGCAGGCAGAGCAGTGTAGCTCCCCACCCCCACCCCCAAAAAGCACCCCAGCAGCACACAGCCTTCCCTCTGCTTGCAAACCTTGTCCGGGCTTCAGGGGAAAGCAGAGGCGGCCGGCAGAGCCGCATGGCTCCTCCCCCCACCCCCAAAGAGCAGTCCGGGAGCGCACAGCCTTCCCGCTGCTTGTAAACATTGCCGGGGCTTCAGGGGAAAGCGGAGGTTGCCGGCAGAGCACCGTGGCTCCTCCCTCCACCCCCAAAGAGCAGCCCAGGGGCACAAGACAACAACGATTTGGCTCCAGGGAACACACATTCGCTCCATAAGACGCACAGACTTTTCCCCTTACTTTTTAGGAGGGAAAAAGTGCGTCCTATGGAGCGAAAAATACGGTAATTAGATATGCTGGTTTTGGTGGCACTGTTTGGTCCAATATTGTTAAAATGCCTTTTAGTTACTGGACACTGATGGGGACAGTATGCTCGGTCAATTCTGGCAAACCACTTGTGCACTCAATCCTTGTCCATCATAGCTTTTTATTTTTTTTTTAAATAGTTTTTTATTTGCTTTTTTTCCAAGGTCAAAATACATCGTCATTAACACCACAAAAGCAGTTTTACAGAAAAAAGAAGAAATTATAAAAGAAGAAAGAAAAAGTCACATTTCCAGATCTATTTTCATAATCAACTGGACTTCCCCACATCTTCCATCCCCTGCTTTCTTTACAATGAAATAAATAGCAAATTGATACCTTATTTTATGTGTTTTTGTGCTTTCATTTAATTATATAGTCTGTAATTTATATTTTTCAGAGTCCTAACTTAATTTCCACCATTTACAAATCTCAATACTGAAGCATGTTTTTCCCGAAAACTTGACAAATTCTCAACATTCATATAGTTTTTGTAGATAGTCCTTAAATTTTTTCCAGTCCTCTTCCACCGCTTCTTCTCCCAGATCTCGGATTCTGCCGGTCATTTCAGCTAGTTCCATGTAGTCCATCAGCTGTGAATGCCACTCTTCCAGCGTGGGTAGCTCCTGTGCTTTCCAATGTTTGGCTATAAGGATTCTTGCTGCTGTAGTTGCATATAAAAAGAAAACTCTATCTTTCTTTAACACTCTCTGGCCCACAATGCCCAGGAGGAAGGCCTCTGGTTTCTTGTGAAAGGTGTACTTAAACACCTTTTTCAACTCATTATAAATCATTTCCCAGAAAGCCTTCACCCTTGGGCATGTCCACCAGAGGTGAAAAAAGGTACCTTCAGCCTCCTTACATTTCCAACATTTATTGTCAGACAGATAATATATCTTTGCAAGTTTAACTGGGGTTATGTACCACCTGTATACCATTTTCATAATGTTTTCCTTTAGGGCACTACATGCCGTAAATTTCATACCGGTGGTCCATAACCTTTCCCAGTCTTCAGACATAATGTTGTACCCAATGTCTTGTGCCCATTTTATCATAGCTGATTTAACTGTCTCATCTTGAGTATTCCATTTAAGCAACAAGTTATACATTCTTGAAAGCACTTTAGTCTTAGGTTCAAGTAATTCTGTCTCTAGTTTTGATTTTTCCACCTGGAAACCAATTTTCTTATCTTTTTTAAAAACCTCTAGAATTTGGGCATAATGAAACCAGTCTCGCACCTTTCCCTTCAATTTTTCGAAACTCTGCAACCTCCAAGTATCACCAACTCTTTCTATTAACTCACAATATTTTGCCCAGCCACTCTCCATGTTACGTAGTTTAATGGCCTTGGCCTCCGTCGGTGATAGCCACCTCGGGGTCTTATTTTCAAGTAAGTCCTTGTATTTAGTCCAGACAATGAATAGAGCTTTCCTGACAATATGGTTTTTAAACAATTTATGAGACTTTGCCTTGTCGTACCACAAATAAGCATGCCACCCAAAAGCGTTGCTGTGCCCTTCCAGATCTAGGACATCTGTGTTTTCTAACAGAAACCAATCCTTCATCCAGCAGAAGGATGCAGCTTCATAATACAATCTTAAGTCCGGCAGGGCAAATCCCCCTCTTTCCTTTGCATCTGTTAATATCTTAAATTTTATTCGGGGCTTTTTGCCCTGCCAGACAAACTTAGCAATATCCTTCTGCCACTTTCCAAAGCATTCCACTCTGTCCACGATCTGGAGGGTTTGAAACAAGAATAACATTCTTGGCAATACATTCATTTTGACTGCTGCAATCCTTCCCGACAAAGAAAGTTTCAATCTTGACCAAATTTCTAAGTCCCTTTTAATTTCAGACCAACATTTTTCATAATTGTCTTTAAACAAATTTAAATTTCTTCCAGTCAAGTTAACCCCCAGGTATTTCACTTTTGTTACCACGTTTAATTCTGTTTCCTTCTGAAACCCATCTACTTCTGAAGAAGTCATATTTTTTGCCAAAACCTTGGTTTTTTGTTTGTTCAGCTTAAATCCCGCCACCCGACCAAATTCAGAAATTAACTCTAAAGCTCTTTTTGTACTGGTTTCTGGCTCCTGTACTGTCAAAACCAAATCATCTGCAAAAGCCTTCAATTTATATTGTTTTTCTCCGACCTGTATTCCTTCCACCTGTTGGTCCTTCCTAATCAAGTTCAGCAGCACCTCCAGGACAGAAATAAATAATAAGGGTGATAGGGGGCATCCCTGTCGTGTCCCTTTTTCAATTTTAAACTCCTCTGTCACCACATTGTTTACTATCAATTTAGCTTTTTGTTCTGAATAAATTGCTTCAATACCATTTTGGAACGCCCTTCCCACTCCCATTCCTTCCAAATTTTTCTTCATAAATTTCCAAGATACATTATCAAAGGCCTTCTCTGCGTCTATAAAAATCAAAGCTGCTTTTGTGTTCATATTTGTCTGTAATAACTCCAAAACGTCGACAATATTCCTGGTGTTGTCAGACAAGTGCCTGCCCGGGAGAAAGCCTGCTTGGTCTTTATGTATTACTTCGTTTAAGACTTTTTTCAGTCTATTTGCCAGAATATCAGCAAAAATTTTGTAATCCACATTTAGGAGTGAGATGGGACGGTAGTTCTTAAGTTGGGTCTTTTCAGATTCCAATTTTGGTATCAAGGTGATGAATGCCTCTTTCCACGATTCTGGTGCCCCCTTCCCTTCCATAATTTGATTACATACCTCCATTAGTGGCTGAACCAAATATTCCTTCAGTGTCTTATAATACTTGGAGGTAAGCCCGTCTGGACCTGGGGATTTGCCTAATTGCATATTCTGAATGGCACTTTCAATTTCCTGTTGTGTTATTTTATAGTTCAGGGCTGTTTGTTTATCTTGTGTTAGTTTTTGCAGGCCATGACTTTTTAAGAATTGGTTTATCTCAGTCTCTGCTTGGTGTCCTTGGGTAAACAATTTTTTAAAATATCTCTGGAAACACTTTCTAATTTCTTCTGGTTTCTGGATACATTCTCCTTCAACCTCGAGATTGGTAACAAAGTTCAATTTTTGTCTCTTTTTCAGCTGCCATGCCAGCAGCTTCCCACATTTATTTGCCGATTCAAATGATCTTTGCTTCATCTGTTTAATTTTCCATTCAACTTCTTGATTTATTAGTTTCGCGTATTGTGCTTGATGGAATTTTATTTCTCTTAAAACCTCTTTTGATTTTGGGTTTAGTCTCAATTTTTTCTCTCCGTCTCTTATCTTCTCCAAGATCTTGTCTTTTTTACCATTCCGAAGTTTTTTCTTGATAGAATTCTGTTGTATCAGAAACCCTCTCATAACAGCTTTACTCGCGTCCCAGATTATTCTCTTTTCCACCGAAGTATTCAAATTTATTTCAAAATAATCTTTCAGCGTTTTTTGGGCCTGCTTCACAATCTCCTGATCTCTAAATAAATAGTCATTCATTCTCCATCTGAAGGATCCAGCTGGTGTAAGTCTCAAGTCCATTTTCAAAGCATTATGGTCGGAGCAGGTTTTAGGGCAGATCTCTATTTTTTTAGTCTTAGGTGCCAGTCCTCTAGATATCCAGATTTGGTCGATTCTTGTCCAAGATAGGTGGGCTTCAGAAAAGAATGTTCCCTCTTTACCTAAAGGGTTCTTTGTTCTCCAAATATCAGTCAAGTCCATATTGTCTGTAAGTTCGAAGAAAGTCTTTGGGAGTCTGCCATCTTTGGTCAAATTTTGGTTTTGTGACTTGTCCATGTAAGTGGAGACAACCCCATTCATATCTCCCATCAAGATGATGTTAGAATAGTCAATATGGTCCAGCATTATCTCATGCAGCTTCTTGTAAAATTCCGATTTCCCATCATTTGGTGCATAGATTCCTACTATCAAAAATTTTTCTCCTTGTGCTTGTATTTCAATTGCCAAAATTCTTCCAAATTCGTCTTTAAACACCAACTTTGGTGCTAGGCTCTCTTTTGCATAAATCACTACTCCTCTTTTTTTAACTTTGTCTGATGAAATAAATTCTTGGCCTAGTCTCTTATTAATTAATACTCTCCTGTGGAGCATAGACACATGAGTTTCTTGAAGGCAAGTGACATCTAATTGTTCTTTTCTCAATATGTGAAAAATCTTTTTCCTTTTTTCAGGGGAATTTGCGCCATTAATATTCCAGCTGAGAAGCTGTAGAGACATCCTGGATCAATTTATTAGCCGGTAGGGGCTTCTCCTTTATCGTCTTTGACTGGAGGTGGAACCGGGTTAAAGCCAAACGAAGGAGGTGGCCAGGCTCCTACCCCTTTCCGGAGGTCCTCCCCGTGATCGTTTAAGAACTTTTCTTGCTCTTCTGCTGTTCTGATTCTTACCTTCTTCCCTTTCCAGGAAAAAGATAGTCCTTGAGGGAATTCCCACCTGTAGGGTATTGTGTTATTCCTCAATAGGCTTGCCAGGTCTTTGTATGTAACTCTTAAATCCAATAGCTGTTTTGGTATGTCTCTGAAGATTTCTGCTGTCTTTCCCTGGATTACCAATGAATTTTTAAAATGTAGGCCGAGTATATTGTCTTTTTCCTGCTTAGATCTCAAAATGATCAAGCAGTCTCTTGGTTTGTCCTTCTTGGCCACTCTTCCCAATCTAAAAGCGGTAACAATTTTAAAGTCCTTCTCTTCTGTCAGATCCCAGAACTTGGATATTTCTGTTGTCAAAAAACCAGTCAAATCTTCTTTTTCTGATTCTGGGATATTTCTCAGCCTAAGGTTGCTCTCCCTGTTTTTCAATTCCGCCATGGACAGGTACGCTTGTTGTTCAGTGACCTGTCTGCTCAGTGGTCTTACTTCTCCTCTTAGTTCCTCAATCCTTTCTTTATTTTGATCTGCTTTAGTATTTGCTTCCAAAGCTAATTTTCGATTTTCTGTTGTAGTTTTTTCAATATTCCCTAGTGCCTGTGTATTTTGAGCGACTTGGTCTGTCAGTTTATTAATTGTAGCTGTCACCTTATCAAATTTAGCCGCTTGCTCCTCAAATTTAGCTGCTTGTTCATCAGCCTTTTTATTTAACGCTGCCAACTGATCCAATATTTCTTTAGATACAGGGTCTAGCCCTCCTGCGGCCATATCCCCAAAAGTTGGCTGCTAGGGTTGTCCTTCTTGCAGACCTATCACAATAGGAACAGATGATCTGCGTGGCTGCACAGGCAAAGTTGTTTGCAAAAGTTCAGTTTGTTTTGCTTTCTTAGCAGCCCTTGTTTTTCCTGCACCACTCATTCCACAGCTGTCCAGGCGTCAAGGTCAAGTTGTAAATCCCATGGGAAAGACAATCCAAAAAAAGTAAACATCCAGACATAAAAATTCCAAATCAAACAGCAGTTCTCAGAGACTAATAGTTCCACAATCCAGCAGGGGGAGCTCCCAAGAAATTAGGAAGAAGGATAGGAAATTTCCACCATTAAATTCCAGCAGAAAAGAAGGAAAATCAAACAAAATCCAAAACAGGGGGGACCTTCCAAGTTCAGTTTTAACTGCAGAGAGTAGAAGTTCTTTACAAAGGTGCATGCAACAGTTCCTTTTTTACAGCTTACAAAGTAGCCCAGTGTAACTTTATATTTTTTTTATCCATAGTTACCACAGTCCGATGTTTCTTTGTATCCAGACAGATCGAGAGCAGGGTTTCTTAACTTTATAATCCACAGAAAGATAGATGGAAGAAAGAATCACAGTCTTTATCCACTTATAAAACTGGTATAACTTTTCTTTAACTTTTAAGCAATCAAATCCGAATTTGCAAAGTATATTCCAGCTTCTTTTAAATTCCTTTCAACGCTTCCGCTTTAGAAAGTCTTTGCTTAATACTTTAAACAGAGCCGGAAGACTGACTTCCTTTTTAGCGTCTCCCGCTTTCAGCCGAATTTCGCCAAGTTTAAGTTCAGATAAACCTCAAATTTCTTACTCACGAGTATGTTGTTTTCGATTCAATTGTTGAAAGAAGAAAGGTCAGCGCCGATCAGCAGCAGCCGCGCGGCTTCGCTTCCGCGGAAAGAGCGATGGATTCACAGCACCGCTGCCCCCTCCACGTTCCGAAACCCCTTACGGGGTCTCTTCTGCGTTTCCGAGGTCGCTCCTGGTGCCCGCCGAACCCCACGGCCACGAGCTCACTCTACCCGTGGTTTTTCTGACTGGGTCGTCGCTGTGCCGCAGCGCACGACCCTTTTCCGCGGAGCCCCTCTTCAGCAACTGAAGAGGACCGCCATTGCTGAACGCGCCGCCTCCGGAAGTCCATCATAGCTTTTTAAATATAGCAAGAAGGGGGGTGGGCAGCTGGATCCAAGGGGTTGTTAAGGCCTCTTTGAGAGAGGGAGTTGTTCCAGCCTCTTTAAAAGAGGCAACAAATCGATTATTCCTGTCAAAACCTAGCCTGGATCCAGAAGATGTTATGATCAGTCACTCTTGGATCTTAGTAATCTGTTTCATCAGTTTAAAATCAGGCTTCAGGCCTGGGTTTTGGGTGTAAACTGCCTTGGTTGCCCGGTTTGATGGCTTTTTCTGCAAGAGAACCAAGTAGGACCTGCATGTGCAACATTTATAGCAGAACACCTAATGTCATGCAACTCAGGCACACAATGGGTGATTGCATTCAGCTGCTGACACAAAGGTTGGTGGTTCAAGCCTACCCAGAGACAACTGTGAGCAGGATTTCAGGGGGTTGGACTAGACGACCCTTGGGGTACCTTGCAACTCTACAATTCTATGATTCTCTGTCTCTTCCAGAGATTAAGGCTACAAGGAAGAATGAGAAAGTTTGAGAAAGCCACACTGATTCAAACAGCATGTCAAATATGGGATTTAATGCCTGAGATTATTTGCAGCACTCTCTGTAAATGACAATGCCCATCCCATAGAAGTGACCGGTTCCACAGGTGTCAAAGAGGTTTGCTTTTACTCATCACAGGCAACATCAGAAGGACAAAAAAACATATACACCTTTTCCAGCGATTGCCAATATTTTGACATAGCAGTTCACGAACTACAAACCTAAAGGCTGACAGCTTTACCATATGTCAATCTTAAAATTCATTGCATCGCTCAAGATAATCAGAATGATCCACTCCAACCCAAGGTGTTTAAAGCTCATTTGATTTCAATGGAAGAAAACAAGCACATACTTTAACCTTAGCTGGATTTTGCTCTCAATTTATCCTCTATTCCTCATTATTAAAGGGGGAGTGGAGGGGAAGGAACCTTTTATTAAGACAAGAAGGAAGCATCTGTTAAATGATGAGACCTGAGAGGTGACATGATATGGAATTCCAGACACTATGCAAAGACTCTTTCACATTACAAATCTCAATCTCCAGGAGGCCTACATATTAGCAGTGTACCACTGTTTCTTTTCAACTACTACACATTAAAATAAATAAATTTACATTCAGTTACAACCCATATCCTCAACTGCAATCAGACAAAAACTATAGGGCTGATGTAAAGCTGTAATGAGTGACATCCTGTTTAAACCGCCATTCTGCAAAGCAACTACAGAAATGGTTCTTCACAATTTGCCTTGCACAGAAATATACAAATATGCTGATTTATTAAACATTCATATCTTGTACTCTTTGTTCATAAAGTTTGTTTTAGTGAAGAATAAGCAGGACAGAAATGAGAAATAGATACTGTCCTCCTCTGCATTGCATCTGTTCTGTGGAAATTTTTTTGACAGCAATTTGTAGCTCAATACATTAATCCAACCTCTGATAAAACCCAAAGTAATCAAATATTTAAGAGAAGAGAAAGCTTTGCATTTTATTTTTTTACGTGAGCTTACAACTTATTATAATGGTGGTTCTAAAAATATTTCCTTCACAAACATTTCAGTGTCTCTGTGAAATCATACAATGGTGCAGCTAAATAATTTATATTTTCTTGGAATTAAAGGAACACAACAAAAGTGAACATGAGGTCCATACTGCTTCCATTAGGAAGTACTGTAGTCTCCTGTATAAGTAAATCATTAATTTAAGCACCTGTTACTGAAACATGTGTACTCACCATATTTGGTTTCAAAGGAAAAAATGGTACTCTTAGAATAGAGTCATTTCACAGCAGCTGTTGCAGACATGGTGAAAACTAACAATACAATGCAGAAGTACTACTTCATTTTAACAGCAGCACTCTGGAGCATTGGGAATCCCAATACAGATTTTATTGTTAATATCAAAGCTAGCATGCTGATGCTGTATGTGACAAATGTCTCAGCTTTCTAGTTTATGCAACTTAGCATTTCATCAACTAAACATAATACAACTGTCCTAGCAAGAAAAATAATATTTCAAAGTAAATACAATATTAAATTGAACGAGCTATGAAGAATGATCTAAAAATTCTGTTCATAATTCCCTCTAAAACATTGCTAGACAAAGAAACACTAAACAAAAGAATATAATAATTACATTGTGCTCAAAATCTCTCTTTTTTTAAATAAAAACTCAGCCCACTCACTTCTCTTATCCTTAATTAAGCTAGCCTTAAGTTTTGCGGGACCTGATGTAAGTGAAAGAGAGATTTCTGGTAGGTCGACAAAGGCTATATAAAGTTTATGAAGCTCCAACAGCAACTGTGTAGAAGTTGGCAGCAAAAGGAATAGAAAGGTAATGTATGCTGATTCTGATCATAGGGGTGCTGTGGTCCTAAGATTATTAGATGCCACTATGGGTGAACTTGTTTAACAGAGAACTGTCTTATGGAAGGACAGGTACAAGAGATAAAAGGAAGATGAGTTGCTGTGGGCTGTCTTTGGACATGTGATGTTCAGTAAAAAACAAGCTACCAGATGTGTAACAGCAGAACCTAATGTAACATGCATAGACAGTTTAGTGCAGTTCTTTAAAACATTATAGATTTTAACGTCAGAGTTCTTCTTGTGGGGGTCCTTAACTAAATATGTTTTTAAAGTATACACATTATGTGTGGGGGGGAAGTAACACTATTATATTTTTCTTGAACATGCATATTTCAGAAGGGAATCATGTATCACTAAGTTAAATTAAAAAGGTAAAGGTACCCCAGACCATTAGGTCCAGTCGCGGACGACTCTGGGGTTGCGCACTCTTCTTGCTCTATAGGCTGAGGGAGCCGGGGTTTGTCTGCAGACAGCTTCCAGGCCATGTGGCCAGCATGACTAAGCTGCTTCTGGCGAACCAGAGAAGCGCAAGTAAATGCAGTTTACCTTCCCGCCGGAGTGGTACCTATTTATCTACTTGCACTTTGACATGCTTTCGAACTGCTAGGTGGGCAGGAGCTGGGACCGAACAATGGGAGCTCATCCTGTCGCGTGGATTCGAACCACTGACCTTCTGCTCAGCAAGCCCTAGGCTTAGTGGTTTAGACCACAGCGCCTCCCATGTCCCTTTTTAAAAAATTTAATATATATCTAATACATATTAAAATAAAAACTGCTAAAATTGTAGGTATTCCATTTTGCATATACCGGTAGCTTGTTTTTGTATTAGTTTTATGTATGCATGTTCTCCACAACCTGAAACCATTACTTACCAGCAAAGTTCCAAAGCTGCACAGAAACTCCTCAGTTACAATTTGGGGACGAAATACCTATGAGATATATAACATTGAAAAATAATAAGTACTTGGAAGACATGGTAAATATGCTGTAGCATGCAGTAAAATTGAAAATGACATTTTTGAGTCACAGTTGATTAGTAATAGACAGATAATACAATAGTTGGAGTTTTTCAGTTTAGAAAAAAGGTAAGGCAAGGGCAAAGACATGATACGGATATATAAAATTATGCATGTTGTAGAGAAAGTGGACAGGGAGAATTTTTCTCTCTCTCTTCTCATTCCAGAATTCAGTATCAACTGAAGCTCAACGGTGGAAGTTTCAGAATAGACAAAATGAAGTATTTCTTCACATACTGCATAGTTCTAAAGAGTTCCCTACCACAAGATGTGGCAAAAAGAGCAACTTAAACGGCTTTAAAATGGAATAAGGGAAATTTGTTGAGGATAAGGGTAATTTTGGCTACTTGTTAATTATGGCTATATGTACCGTATATTTCGTTCTATAGGATGCACATTTCCCCCTCCAAAAATTAAGAGGAAATGTGTGTGCGTCCTATAGAGCGAATGCAGGCTGCGCCGCTAAGCCCAAAGCCAGAAGAGGAAGACGGAGCACTGCGGAGCGCTCCATCTCGCTGCTCTAGCTTGGGGACGGTGCCTTCACCCCGCTGTCCTGCAGAAGCTAGCAAGGCTGTTCCCAAGCCAGAACAGCGAGACGGAGGGCTCCGTCTTGCTGCTCTAGCTTGGGGATTGCTGCGCGCAAACCTCTGCAGGGCAGCGGGGCGCTGCGCTCCAAAGGCTTCAGGGATCTTTGAGGCTGGCGGTGGGGGAAAGCAGCGCTCCCCCCCACCGCCAGCCCCACAAGCTCTGGTGAATGTACCTTGAACGCACCTTGTTTTAGAGGGGGAGAACAAGAAAAAATAAATTTTCCCTGTTCTCCCCCTCCTATGGTCCGGTGCGTCCAATGGAGTGAAAAATACGGTATGTTCAGGATCAGAGGTATTACATCACTAAACCAGTTGCTACTGCATTCATGTCCAGTTTGATGGCTTCCCATAGGTACCTGGCTGGCTGCTGTTGGAAACAGGATTGTTTGATTAGATTGTTCTGATCCAATGGGGATTTTCTTATGTTTTTATGTATGACAAGTTTGAATTAAGCACCTTAGAATGTGACAGAGATGGAAGGAGCAACTTGACATAACGGTGTTAGGGCTTAGATAAGGGCTTCAATGTTACAACATGAAGCTGACTGTCTCCTTCCCTATCTTCATCCAAAACAGTGGTGGAGCATATGTGCAACAGTTCAGGGTAGGAGAGGGGTGGGGAAGCTGCTGCCCACTCCCCCCCCCCCGATCTCTGCAGCCGGGTCAGAAGTGAGCTAGCGCCACAGCTGACACTGCCGGGAGCAAAGTGTAGCGCGGCTGAGGGTGGGTGGCAATGCTGCCACAGACTTGCCCGCTCCCCTGCTTATTCTGGTGTGGAGCCAGGCTCCGATGAAGGAGCCTGCTGTGGGGATGCCTATTTGCACCCCCTCTCAAAATTGTGCCTGGGGCCACAGTACCCACCACGCTATGCCTCTGATACAAAATACTACATACTGTGATATTTCCAGTACAGTGGTACCTTGGTTTACAACTATAATCCGTTCCGGAGGTCCAGTTGTAAACCAAAACAGGTTGTAACCCAAGGCGCGCTTTCGCCAATGGGGCCTCCCCCCCATATTGGTTGTAATCCAAAAAATTGGGTTGTAATCCAAAAAATGGGACACGAACTTCCAGGTTTGACATGGTTGTAATCCAAAACGGTTGTAAATCCAAAGCGGTTGCAAACCAAGGTACCACTGTAGAGGGGTGCCAGGAACAATGGCAGGTAGAAACATGGTGTGTTCTCTTTACTGCCCTCTGCTTTCATTTTATTAAAGCAATGTTTTAGATGAGTTCTGTGAAGTTTGAGAAGGCTGTCTCTCCCACTCTTCCACCCATCACCCTCTTTCAGGGCACTGCACCTGTCCACCTCTTGAATCAACTGGTACTTTATACTACTCCTGGGCTCCGTCTGGAGCAGACACTTTCCCACCCAAATGTAACACTGAAGGAGAGAGTTAAAAAGGCTTGTGTCCTGCCAGATCACTGCATGCCTTATGGGGCAAATGTCTTGCACATTTTCTACTTCTGCCCAGTACTCAGAAATGCAACAGGAAGAGAACTGAGGGAAGTTGGGAGCAGAATCTTCTGTTCTCTACGTCACTGTACAGACTGGTGAGACCCTGGTCTTCATGTGCTCCACTCATACTTGATGTAGAACTGGAGAGGGCTGGCAGCAGGGGTGCAGGTTGGAGAAACAAGCCACAAAAGCATGATATGCTTCACTTTAATTAGCAGAATAAAATGAAAGTGTAAGAACTCTGTAACAAAACTCACTGGCATCAATTAATGCCAATCTACAACAAGGCAACATTTTGGACTATAACCAATAAAGTGGAAAACGCAAACAACCCAGAAACCAGCAACAGTCTTCATTTTCTTTTCTTTAACAAATTATACCTGGGATGTCACAAGATGAAGTACCACAGGCATCATTGGAAGGCACCCTTTCAGCTGCTTAGCTTGAATTGTTGATGGATGTTTACGTCCTGATACATTTGCTAAAGCAGAAAGAATGTCACCTACAAAGCACAAATTGCATGATATTAGCAAGTCTGTGGTCCTTTGCAGTTACTGAGGATAAACTCCACTTAACAGTTAGACTTTCTTCCGACAAAGTCTGGGCTGGTACAAACTGAACTCCTGTGGTGTCAGACACTGTGATTGCAATGGAGCATGAGTGTCCTGCGGTCTGCCATTTGGCTGGGGCTATTATGAAGTAAGAGGAGCACCTTCATGCCCTATTTATAATTATATCTATTTACAATTATTATCTGCTAACTGAAAGGGAAAGCTGTAAGATATAACTCCCTTCTGCAATGGATAACATTTTTTTTACAGAGGAGCATTGTTCCAGTTATGTAATACCCTCCAAATATGTTCATTAATAAATCATATCGGTGTCTGAATTTTTAATACAGTACAAGTTGATTGTAGAAGGTCCCAGCTAAAATTGAATTTTTCAGGTTTTCAGTATTTTAACCTTGTATGCAATGCTCCACTATTGGTGCTCTAAATAAAGAAACAGGCTTACTTTAGCGCTACCTAATTATCTTACAGGCTTACTTTAGCGCTACCAGAAGTAGAGGCTTGCCCACTAGGGCTACTGGGGCATGGCCCTCCCAAGGAAAATGTCAAGCATCCTCCAAAATCTCAAAGCCCTGTGGGTTTTTCCTGTTGCACAAACCTTTCATACTTCTACTTGAACTCAGAGATGTTCTGCAAACATTTCTGTCAACTTATTGTTCTCTGACCAATCAAGTATTTACAGAACTCAGATATACTATTGGATTAGGATGGGCTACGTGTCTCTCTAAGCAGAAAAACCATATGACTGACTGGACTGTCTAAAATTCAGCACCACTATGAAGGCGTCAACTCCATCTGTTATGAGGTTAACCAACAACCTCAGTATTGACCTAGTGGGGCTGCCTTGAAGGGTAGTTACAGCAGACACAGAGCTGTTTCCTAAATGGCCCATTCCTCAAAATACATTCTTTGCTGCTAGCCAGAAGAAGGGCGTGGTTGCTAGTTTGAGCAGCTCAGTTTATAATTATATTGATTAAGAGAGTGCAATGGTGCAGTATATGTTTTTTGCTTAATCATTTGCAATTATTTTTGTGAATGGGGGGATAACTGCTCACTATATAAGCCCCATAACCTCCTAACACCCATACCAGGTCTAGTGAACACCAGCCACCACTGATGCTGTGTGTGTGTATCTCAGTATTAGACTCAGGCTAAAAGTTGATCAACCCCTAAGACACCAAATAGGCAAAATAGACAATGCCTTTTGGCCACACCTCTTAGAACCCAGGTGGGCAGAGTTGCTACTCAACATGCAGACAGATACTCCAACAGGTATAGGTGACTCAACCAGTCTCTCACAGGTAATATTGTTTAAATTACAGAAAATAGTTTTCTTAGGTAGAATCCAATAGTTCAATCCTGGCACAGCAACACAGTGTTGGCAAAAGGTCTCAGAGCCAAATGATATTTCATTAAGTAGGTAATTTGGCCTTGCATGTCTGTTTTGCTTTTCAAAATAGCAGCTGGCAGGGCAGTTTAAAATATAAAATCACAAAAGTGCATAACACAATTACAAACAAAGCAATACCCCACTGCTGTGGAGGGGGAGAACCATGTGTGGCACCTTGAAAAAATAAAAATGGAATAAATAAGACACCAGGATTGGGACTGCATGTCCAAGACGGCTAATTGAACCCTCATTCAAAAATCCTGATGAAAATCGTTATAACACCAGTCAAGATGACACAGGAAGGAATCTGTCATTGATGGGTGATCTATTTTTTATTTTTGCCTGCGGAATGGTATGGTCCTGACAATATTTCTGTGGGTTCTGGCTTCTGTCAAGGTGTTCCGCTGAGCCAGAAAGCAGTTAAGTCATGCTGGCCACACGACCCGGAAAGCTGTCTGTGAACAAACGCCAACTCCCTCGGCCTGAAAGCAAGATGAGCACCGTAACCCCATAGTCGCCTTTGACTGGACTTAACCGTCCAGGGGTCCTTTTACCCCTACCATGACAAAACAGCTATTAATTTAACAAGAAAAAACAGACATGCAAGGGAGAACAATATATTTAACATGAAGTGTAGTCGGACTCTCAGTGCTGGCACAAGGTAACCTGTAAGTTTCCAGTGACATCCATCACCGGACTCAGCATCAAACTGCAGCCACTACCTTTCCTATACTGGAGCCACAGAACAACTCCTATGCTGCACTGGTGAAAAGACTAATGGAATACAAGATACCTTTCTGACACCATTGCACTGATTTCTGTTGGGTCCCTGCTAAATGAGGACATGCCTGAGAATTCTCTGAAACTACATGCCATGAAGCAGAAAAACTCATGGTTTGTACTGCTAAAGCTCAGACAAAAAGGAGGTTAACCAGTTTTTAATAAGCATTGTTATAGTTTACATGATTTAGGTTTGAAAAATGTACCTCTGAAATGTGTTTCTACTTTTTAAAAATAAGTACTTTAATATATATGGTTTACAGCTACATCTGCTGGAAGAGACTGAAATTTCAATATTGTTTACATGCAAATGGCCCTCTCAAATCTACAAAAAACTAGATCGGCAATTGAACACTTTTTAATTTAGTTTTATGTGCCAATTTGATTATTTTGGACATTAAAGGGCCTTCTTGCTAGTGACGCCCGCCCTGTGGAACACCCTCGCATCAGAAACTACTACCTGACTTTTAGAAAACATCTGAAGGCAGCCCTGTTTAGGGAAGTTTTAAATATTTAATATTTTAACGTGTTCTTAATATTCTATTGGAAGCCACCCAGAGCCAGATGGGTGGGGTATAAATAAATGATTATCATCATCATTATAAAGGGTTAACTAAATATTATTCATAAAACACGTGTAAGAGAGCCCCATTTTTTTTTAAGGAAATGATGGGAGAAGCATGTTTGTGTCTTATCTTTGCCATTAAAACTGAATATAAATTAACAAAATGTTTATATCCTCACGTATACAAGAAGATATCTTGGCACTGTAATATTGTTGTCAAGTTCTCTTAAACCTGCTGTTGCCCTATATATTCAGCAAGAATTCAAAACGCATTTCTTAATTATGACATTATGCCTCACTTAATTTCTCTAGCACTTGCTTTCTTGAATGAAATCCTTGTATATCAAGTAATGCTAAGATAATCTTGTAGCGCTCCAGCAAGTGGCAGCTTTTGGGCTCTCAAATGTCAGTGGTGCCCCATGCAATGCTAAAATTCAGTGCCCATCGCCTTCTGTGCTCTGTTCTACATCACTGCTCCCTCTGCTCCAGCAGACTGGTGATGGTTGAGTCATGGAATGAATGAATGAATGAATGAATAAATAAATGAATAAATAAATAAATAATAATTTATTTATACCCCATCCATCTGGCTGGGTTTCCCCAACCACTCTGGGTGGCTCCCAACAGAGTATTAAAAACACAGTAAGACATAAAAAAACACTAAACACGGCTGTCTTCAGATGTCTTCTAAAAGTCAGATAGTTGTTTATTTCCTTGACATCTGATGGGAGGGTGTTGCACAGGGCGGGCACCACTACCAAGAAAGCCCTCTGCCTGGTTCCTTGTAACCTCACTTCTCGCAGGGAGGGATCCGTCAGAAGGCCCTTGGAGTTGGACCTCAGTGTCTGGGCTGAGCGATGGGGGTGGAGACGCTCCTTCAGGTATACTAGGCTGAGGCCCTTTAGGGCTTTAAAGGTCAACACCAACACTTTGAATTGTCCTCGGAAACATACTGGGAGCCAATGTAGGTCTTTCAGGACCAGTGTTATATGGTCTTGGTGGCCACTCCCAGTCACCAGTCTAGCTGCCAAATTCTGGATTAACTGTAGTTTCCAGGCCACCTTCAAAGGAAGATGCTGGGATCATGGATGTCGAAGCTGATGTTGTAGTTCCACTCTAAATGTGGGCGTGGAGGGAGCGGCCACAGTGGTGGAAGCTCCCCAAGAAACTGTAGAGCCTACTACCCTTTCTCCACCATTTCCAATTATAACGGTGGAATGCAATCCAGCAAATTCATTCCTATTACCACAGGACCACAACTGTAGCCCTCTAATACTTCTCCCATTACAGCATGTTATCTTTCCTACTGTAACTCATGCCATTACTGCTTTTGGAATGTCAGCGTCTTGAGGCAAGAACTGTGTTTGCTTTTGTCATTAATCCTCTACAGTGCTTCACAAGAAAAGAGCAAAAGGGACCTCTACCTCCTTTTATAGCGAGGCAGCAGAATTTACCTAGAATTTGTGGCAGCTCCTGCACAATGTGATAGATGAGAAGATCCAGGCATTTTGACAGGTATTCATTGCTGCTTTGCTGCTCTTTTCCTGGCATGGCCTTTCTGCTGTCTCTTTCAATGTACATCACCAATCTACACACATAGAAATTCATCTTATATAACAAAACAATGATACTTCTCTCAAAAGATCGCTACAAGAATTTCCGTAAGGCAGCATACCCCTTTCTGGAGCCCTCCAGATGTTTTGGCCATGTTGGCTGAAGCTGATGGGAATTGCTACCCAAAACATCTAGAGGGCAGTGGGTTGGTGAAGGCTGTCATGAGAGTGGGTATAGGATTGCAGCATGGCATAAAGGTAAAGGTAAAGGTACCCCTGCCCGAACGGGCCAGTCTTGACAGATTCTGGGGCTTGTGCGCCCATCTCACATCTATTGGCCGGGGGCCAGCGCTGTCCGCAGACACTTCCGGGTCACGTGGCCAGCGTGACAACGCTGCTCTGGCGAGCCAGAGCCGCACACGGAACGCCGTTTACCTTCCCGCTGGTAAGCGGTACCTATTTATCTACTTGCACCCGGGGGTGCTTTCGAACTGCTAGGTGGGCAGGCGCTGGGACCGAGCAGCGGGAGCGCACCCCGCCGCGGGGATTCGAACCGCCGACCTTTCGATCGGCAAGCCCTAGGCGCTGAGGCTTTAGCCCACAGCATGGCATATAAGCTGTTAAAATCTATTCTACGTAAGTGAACCTTCATTGCATGTAACTGTATCAACTTGTTTTCACATTTTAGACTGAAGAGGAATAAAAGTCCTTCTTTAACAAGTTAATTTATAATTTCTTCATTCCACAGAAAGTAGTACTAATTCTTACAGGCTTTAATTGGCTGAGTAATCCCTTAGCATCTAAAAAACCCCTCCACTGTGATTACTATTCATTCAGGAAGAGAATCACTTCAATAGACCCTTAGGCAATGGTGAAACAGAATGCATAGCAAAGAGAATATATACAGTGGTACTTCGGGTTACATACGCTTCAGGTTACATATGCTTCAGGTTACAGACTCCGCTAACCCAGAAATAGTACCTCGGGTTAAGAACTTTGCTTCAGGATGAGAACAGAAATCGCACGGCGGTGGCACGGCAGCAGCAGGAAGCCCCATTAGCTAAAGTGGTGCTTCAGGTTAAGAACAGTTTCAGGTTAAGAACGGACCTCCGGAACGAATTAAGTACTTAACCCAAGGTACCACTGTATTTTAAATTTTACTATGTTTTTCTGAATGTTTCACATTTGAAAATGCTTTGGCTATACGTATGATGACTCGCACATCTAAAAAGCCAACAGTAGCTCAAAAGAAGTAAGCAAGCCTGATAATAGCACCAAACCTTAGTTTGGTGTTATATCTGAACCAACTTTAATACAGATGCAGCGATCTAAAACTGATTGCACAGTCTTTGAAACGATTTACTGATTTTAACATTTTAAACAACTTCTTCTAGACTTTATTTCTAATGAAGTTTAAGCACTGAAAGTAGGAACAAAGCAAAAAGTCCATTGAGCTAATTATCATCAGTCAGTGAGAATTTATAGTATAAGCAAAAGCAGGATGGAGAGAAATTAGAAGCTAGTAACCAGCTAGGGCAAGGCAAGTACAGTGGTACCTTAGGTTAATTCGTTCTGGAGGTCTGTTCTTAACCTGAAACTGTTCTTAACCTGTAGCACTACTTTAGCTAATGGGGCCTCCTGCTGCCGCTGCGCCACCGCTGCACGATTTCTGTTCTCAGCCTGAAGCAAAGTTCTTAACCCGAGGTACTATTTCTGGATTAGCGGAGTCTGTAACCTGAAGCGTATGTAACCCGAGGTACCACTGTATGTAGTAAGAAAAAGATAAAGAAAAGAAGCAACAGAAAGTATGTTCAAAGTGGCTTGCATGGCGGGGTGGAGCTGCAACAATAGCCTCCAGAGAACAGCACTGCTGCCACTGGCGGAAGAAGAGGGGGGAGGGGGGAGCGCACCGCCCCCGGCCCCACGATCCTGGTGGGGTGCCATCGCAGCTCCCCACCAGCACTGGGCACCACGCCCCTGCGGACAGTGCGCCACGCCCTGGGATGTGCACCAGCCACCCCCCCTGTCTGTTCTCTGCCCCCAGTGCTGGAGCATGAAGCTCCACCACTGACTGCTGCCACTTACTAGCAAGGGGAGAGGAAAGGCAGTGATGAGGTTAGGCTGTATGGGCACAACGACACCAAATTGGGTCTGCTGTTGCTGCCTCACAACCCTAACACCATTGCTACCTTGTCCCTACCAGTAAGCAGAAAGGACGGTGCTGCCGGAAGATTCAATATTGCAACTCCCCCTGCCCAGACCAATAAGCTGCCAGTAGCTGTATTAAGTTTTCCATTGTCAAATATCAGGTAGTGAGATTCAAAATGAGCTTCCGATTTTCTTGGGCCATGCAAGTGCCGTATCAACACTTCACAGCTCAATTTCTGACTTGCTCAGAGTAGCTTGGCAGTCTTTCCCATGTCTATAAAGGTTTCTCCTTTGTTCTGATCAATCAGAGGCTGCTCACTCGGTACTAGTGATTTCATAGTTCTGCCTTGTAATCCACCAGATAAGCAACCATGCCGCCAGCATTGTAAGGTAACAAGTTTGTTGATAGAAACGTGATACAATTCCCAGAGTAAAATTTTAACTGCAGACACCTTTCGGTCCAATAATAGCTTAGAGCATCACTTTACCTCGCTTGGCAGCTCAGAAGAAGCATCTCTTTATTATTAATCAAAACTTGTAACAAGACTAGAAAAGCCTTTGCTCGAATGGAGGCAGAAGGACTTTCAAACATTCGAATAACTGTAGTCACAAGGTCCTGGTTGGAAAGTTGGGGGTGGGGGGGGGGAGAGAAACACAGTTTCAATGAGAAGAATACATATAACGTGACTCTTCCCCTCTCCCTATCATTTTAAATTAAAATAGTGCATTACTAATGGTATTTTTTCACAAGTCAAAACTACAGAAGGAAATTGTGAGATAAAAGTTCTGCTATTTGTTAGCCAGTATCAGTTTACCATCCTTCATGGTATCTGCAGATGCCTGTCCTGCCGTGGTCCACCTTATAGACATCACCAGTTTTAGTCCGCACAACCCACAGGTAGGAGGCTATGATTTCCCTTCAAATTGTTTTCCACACTTCTTTTTGTGACATCACAAACTGTAATGCAAACACTTTCCATGAAGTTGGGTCTTTCATGGAAACTGCATACACTATCTTCTGAAAACTAACAGATAACATCAGATTCCTCTTCTACTAAACGCAATGTAGTGAATAGATACAAGGGTGAACACAGCAAATGAATGCACAAATTAAAAGGTGCTATTCCAGCGTTAAAATTAAGGGCAGTTTAGCAGACCAAGTTGGCAACTCTTTAGTTTATAGAACTGAAGATATTGATTTTTTTGCAAATGTGTTACAAGATAAAAAAAACCTTTATTGGCAGTGTTGTCTTGGACTATAAAGGGATGAATTACTTTTTTTGAGATAAATTTCTGTTTTGTAAATTGTATTTTTCAAAATTCACATTGCCAAAGATCCCGTAAGCAGACAATAGTGATAAAGCAAAGAAAATCCTTAGCAATCCCATGTGACTTTGGATTGTTAGGCGGGAGGTATGCCTTTATACAGAAATATGAAAAGATGTACAGTCACTGTGTGGCATACTATGTAGGCTGGCAGGTAAATTAAACAGCAGGCCACAGACTTGTCATTGTCTTTAATGTAACACAGAGGTCATTGGAACTCTCAAACTATAACATACAGAAGCAATACAGGAGGAAAAGGGGCTGGTAATTATATCAATAAATCTGTTGTTTAAAAAATATAATTGAGTGGTATTTTAATACGTTCTACAAATGACTTTTTACAGTCTGAACTATAGGTAGCAATTCCAAAGCACAGGAAGAGACTTGGTCTCTTGCCTCCAATTCGTAATACACTAAACTAGATGTTCTATAATGACTCTGAAGGGATTTATTTAATTAAATTTCTAAAATTATAGCCTCCCATGGAACCGGGGATGGGGACAGGCAAAAGCTAACTTTTCATTTTCCTTCTGTCCACATCAGCACACAGATCCCTCTCCCCACAGATGTATCTAGAATCGGGAGATCCTGATGAATGGCCTGAGGGTTTTTTTCAGGGACTGGCTGGATGAGGAAGAGTGGTGGCAGCCAGTAGTCCAGGAGGTATGTGAGGTGGAAGGGGACTTTGAACCAGGTTCAGACTGGTGGGACAGGGAGGAATCATCAATAGAGAGTGAGAGTGAAGGGGAGAGGCTTGAGGTATTCACAGGTGCTGATAAAGAAGGAGCAGGGGCTGGGTCTCCTGCTCTGCAACACAGTCCTGATTCAGGAAAGACGGGTCGAGAAAAGGCGAGAACAATTAAGAAAAGCTGAGACACAGTGAAAAAATGCAAGGAGGGAGGTATAAATAAGGGAGGGAGAGGACAGAACTTTAGCTTCTGCAAATGACGTGCTTATCTGATGGATGTGCTGTGTGCTGACTCCTTGATTACTGAGCAATAAAGTTAATTACTGCAAGCACTGAGCCTGGTTCTGCTTACAGCGTCAGACAACAGATGGAGGGGCTTTTCTGGCAGCCTGACAGGTTCACTGTGAAAAACTGGGTAGAAAGACCTTAAAGGTAAGAATGTGGCATGTCTGTGCCATGCAGTTTCTGCATGTGAAACAAACATGGTCAGAGAAAGTAATGTGTGGGATGTATGGAATCAGACAGACCAAGCATAGAAACATGAAGCCTGAGTGAATCATGCCCTCCTTCCTGTCACCTGACTAGCTGAAGACCCAACAACTGGGTCCAAACAAACCTCAAACTATATTTTATGATCTGCATATTAACAATGTATACAAAGTAGAAAGAAAATTATGGCCATTATTCAGATTTCCTGCCCCCACCAAACTACAAAGTGGTAGATAAATATATACTAATTATGCCAAGGATATGCAGTGGTCTTTTGCATTGGAAACTTCTATTATCTCAGTATGCAATTACCCTGAAATCTCTTGTACTCCATTACTCCTGAGATCTTTAAAATAGTGAGATTTTTAAATGCTATAAATAAGAGTATAAGTATAGTTTCCCTAAACTTTTTAAATTCCCCCCCAAACCACCCACTTTAGGCCAAAGTTTGTATGAAGAGTAAGCTATTTTATTATTGAAGAACTATGATAAAGTCCTAAAATAAATATTTTCTAAAATAAAAAAAAAAAGCTACAAAAAAAACACCCATTTACCAACATCTAATCAAATAATTACAGAGATTACAACCATTTTCATGGACTCATGGCTATGGTTTTTTTGTATGGTTAAGAAGAAGAGTCCAGTTTACTAAAAAGTTTTTTCTGTGTATTTCACTTACAAATTGGCCTAAGGTCCTTTAAGGATAGAATAATCGCAGTACAACGTTAGTTGCAATTGTTGCACTCATTTTTTTTCCTTTTAGGTGTCTGGGAAGGACCATGCTAAAGTAGTTGTCTTCATACATTTCTCATTGGTTTTTTCCTTGTGGCCATTATCTATAGGCATACTACAGCTCATTGAATTTATTGAATTTCAGCAGCAATTCAAGTATAGATTAGTTCTACCTCTTGGGACTTGGCAAAGAAATCATGTCAAATTCTGTGACTCATTATTTTATATTCAGCTTATTTCAGTTATTATTCCTTCTATTAGTGAAGTTCAGGGTGTATGCTGATATTTATGTAGGTAGAACATTAGCACCAGGCTTGGGGAAAGTATGTTATTTAAGAAAGGAAAGGAAAGGAAAGGAAAGGAAAGGAAAGGAAAGGAGAAGTTGAGGTCCCAACAGCAAAACTGGAAAAAAGTCTGCATATGCAGGTATTTATTTGTGCAGAAAGCTGAAGGGGTAAGCAGTATGGAAAAAAGCCCAACAATGTCCTCTAGAGCTCAGGACATGGCCAACTGTACCCTCTTCCTAGCAAACCCTTCCTAGCAAACTGATTTGCAGAATCCATAAGCCACCAATCCTCTGGGAAGAGCTGCTGAAAATCTTATGAATAGCAGCGAAAGGCACTTTCTTCTGGAGGCAAAAGCAGTGAAGAGGCTGATGCCAAGAAACAAAAGGGGGGATGGGGTGACAGGATTGGAGCCAATATGGGAGCTTAGAGAAAGAGGAAGGAAGCTACATGTTAGAGGCAACCACAAGGTATGCATGCAGACGTATGCAAGTCCGAAAAATTTAGTCTCTCAAAGGGAGAAAACCGCTCCCAAAACAGTTAAGTGGGAAGTGAGCAAACTTTAGAAAAGCCTAGGAAGTTCTTTTAATGTCTCAATCATAAAAACGGTCTAAGAATAGCAAAGTGAGTGCTGCTGGAGGCTCACAAGTAGAAAATACATATGGCTGGAACTTTGCTTCTCTTTCTAGGCAGGCATGCAGACCAACACAGCGGTGCACAGCAGTATCACACAAGCAACATTTCAATAACCTTAGTAAGATGACAATGGCAGCTAACATGCAGTCCTTTAAACCTGGCAATACTAGTTAAGGTTTCACTAGGCTTCCCTGGACTTCTCTAGAGAAGGAGAAAATCCCTGTCAATTTCCCCAGTGCTTTCTTTTTTACGTTACTGAGAATTCCTTCTACACTGGAGCAGAACTATACAAACACAAACGCAACACAACTGAATGAATCGTGATACCACTGCAAATTGTGTGGAGGGGAAATCATACAATGGCTAAGATAGACCTCCCTGAATAAATCTGTTTTTTTAACCAACCACAGCAATTTTCCTCTGATGAGAACATCTTTCTTGTTGCTCTCCAATAAGGGGTTTCTGAAACCACATACGGTACCTGCCTGCCTGCTTATGAGACTGACTACAAGGTAGTCAGTCCTTAGCTGAGTCCTGAGCACAGTTCCTTAGCCGTGGTAGCCCCCCTTCATATCTAATAATATCAGATGCAGGAAAACTTCTTTTGTTTTTATTCTCTCTCATAATTTATTTGCTTCCATAGAGAAACATTCCCAAGGGTGGTGAAAAACAGCAGTATACCCCACGTATCACTAGGCATCTAGGGCAGGGAGGAGGCAAGCAAAACACACCTCTCTTACTTTGTTTTGGCCCCTGCTGTTTATGTTTGCAGTGCTACTATTTTATGATTTTTTGTTTTTCTTGTATGAAAATTTTTTGAAGATCACTTTAATGGAAAGGTCACTTACGCCTGCTTATTTAAAACTAAAATATGAACTGGCTACTGTAAAATTTATAGACGGTTTATAGAGATGTCTTTAAAATCTAGTACAGCACACAGTAACAGTCAATAAAAAAAGTTTATGAAAAATATTTGTAACACAAGAAAATGTTTAAACAAACCTTTTCCTGAACCAGCCTTTGCAAATGGATTCCACATGACAACATAGCGGAGAACATAGTCATCATGTGCTGTTGAACTTTGCATATTCCAGTTGCAAGTGAATGTATCACTGCTGGTAATCCCACCTTTTCAATCACACTCTGGAAAACACTAGGTGAGTGACGAGTAATTTTGCACAACGCCTGTATAAAACAAAAAACTCTGTTGAATGTTTTCAGTTTAACAAATGTAAATACATACTTTGTAGCAATATTTTTTCTTTTAATTAAATTTATAGGCTAATTTATAGTCTTAAGAACCCTCAAAGCAGCTCCGAGGTTTCAGTAGTGAAACAACACTGTTTCCTAACTTGGCATTTTGCTTTCTTCAAAAATCTATGTTTAATTTTAACATGTTGAACAGTGTATTGAAATACAAAACACACCATTGTTTAACTTGTCGGTTTGCATTTCTTAGTACAGAAAGTACTGATCTGATGTGTAGAGGTCTTTCCTATTCTAATTCATTCAAGAGGTTTCTGGAAGCTTCTCTGTATGAAAGAAGCTTCATGATTGTTTGGGTTATACCTTCAGAGAAGCTGAGTGTACAGCTGGCTTGATCTGGTTCTCTTATCTCTTCCAATTAAGGTCATGCTGACTATAAATAGAGGCCAGAAGGAGCCTGGGTTTTACTTTCTCTTTCTATCTCTCTTCCTTCTGGTGTGGTGTTCCATACATAGGATGCTTAGTGCTAAGGTTTAGACTTATTGTAAGTTATTGTAAGTGCTGCAACTGGAATTTTATGGACTGTGCCAATCCTGAATGTATTTGATTTGTGACCATTATGCTCATTTGCCTTCAGTAGCAAGTAAAGCTCTGCTGGATGAAGTACAATTGCCTCTAGTCTTTTTGAGGGGAACTGTGCTATCTGTTTAAGTTTTTTCCTCTTCCGGCGCTGGCGCAACCTGTCTTCTATTTCTTTGACAATGGCAGTTCCTGACATTGAGAGGCAGCCTGTCACCAGAGCTGCCTTCTGTTCCTCTTCATCCTGTAGCGCCAGAAACCCAGGTTTAAAAGAAATCAGGCTGGATATAATTAAGCCTTGTTCCAGCAAAGCAATGGGAACAGTCTCCTTCCTTTAACTACTTAAGCATCCCTTAGTTGTTTATATCTGTTACTTGACCGGGTTGCTTATACCTTTCCTTTAAATAAGGTTCCATATTGGTAAGGTTTTCCAATATTGGTAAGGTTTTCCATATTGGTAAGGTTTTCCAAAGAATTGATGCTTTTGAATTATGGTGCTGGAGGAGACTCTTGAGAGTACCATGGACTGCAAGAAGATCAAACGCATCCATTCTTAAGGAAATCAGCCCTGAGTGGTCACTGGAAGGACAGATCGTGAAGCTAAGACTCCAATACTTTGGCCACCTCATGAGAAGAGAAGACTCCCTGGAAAAGACTCTGATGGAGGGCACAAGGAGAAGGGGACGACAGAGGACGAGATGGTTGATGGTGTTCTCGAAGCTACCAGCATGAGTTTGACCCAACTGCAGGAGGCAGTGGAAGACAGGAATGCCTGGCGTGCTCTGGTCCATGGGGTCATGAAGAGTCGGACACGACTGAACAACTAAACAACAAATTGGTAAGGTAAAAGATAAAGGACCCCTGGACAGTTAAGTCCAGTCAAAGGTGACCTAGTGGGCTGCGGTGCTCATCTCGCTTTCAGGCCAAGGGAGCTGGCGTTTGTCCACAGACAGCTTTCTGGGTCATGTGGCCAGCAGGAATAAACCACTTCTGGCACAACGGGACCCCGTGATGGAAACCAGAGCGCACGGACACGCCGTTTGCCTTCCCGTTGCAGCAGTACCTATTTATCTACTTGCACTGGCATGCTTTTGAAGTGCTAGGCTGGCAGAAGCTGGGGCACTGTGGTCTAAACCACTGAGCCTCTTGGGCTTGCCGATTGGAAGGTCGGCGGTTCGAATCCCCGCAACGGAGCGAGCTCCCGTTGCTCTTCCATATTGGACATAGACATACAGTATGCCTATTCAATTTTAAGAAGAAAATCTTGTTGTGTAGTGAAACAGAGGCTGCTGTAAAATGTTGTGGTGGCTCCCAGTCAGAATTGAGAGGGTTAGTAGAGGAGTTCCATCTGAAATCTTGGCAACATTGTTTGGGATCCTATTTTAGATTAAAGTTTGTATGAAATTGTATTTCTTTTGGAAACTTAGTGAAGTTCAACAGTAACAAAAATAATAAGAAATAAAAAATAGTAAGCCACAGACCATTTCTACATTAATATTTTGCATAAGGCCACCTACTTGGATCTACTGACAGCTCCTCAACTCAACTGCACATATGTACATGTAGAAGACTATTATATTTTTAGTGAGCTGACAAACCATGAGATTCCCTTGCATAGGGGGAGCTATTAAAAAGATTTAAAGGATTATAGCTTCAAACGGATTTTGACTAACAAGGGCAAACATATGCTACTTATTTAGAGGCAAATCATAACAATCCATCTTTGTAATAATGATTCTAAAATTTAATAGAATAATTTTGGATTTTGACACTAGCAAGATGATGAAAGATTCAGTCTTGTTAGAGGGTATGTCTGTGACACATACCTGAGGCAGGTTACACTGCAAAGCAAACAGAAAATGTTGTGACATAGTTCTGGATTATCAACCATGACAGATAAGACTGCAGAGGGCAGTGATATTTGCTATTCAAGCCACAGGCTACATACCTAGTACTTCTGGCATAAAGACTTTCCTAAATACATTTTTATTATTGATTTAAGAAATAATAACACCACCAGCATGATTCTTTTAATATAAACATTGCTCTAAGAAAACACAGTGTCTACTTTCTCCAAGTAAACTTGCCAAAGCTATCAGGGGAAACTTCTCAAAATACTACATAAAAATGTCATAACTTAATTTTTTTTTGGGGGGGGATAGAAAACTACAATGCAAGCCCTATGGAAAACAGTATTATACAAAAACACTGTAGCCTAAATGCAGAAAATGGCATTAGTTTATAAGGAGGTTTCAAAACAGCATACAGCATATTCAGTTTGACCTGAAAAAGTGGTACCTTAACTTTTCTTATTGCATTAAAAACAAGGATAATTCCAGTGATAATTCCCCTAATTTTCTGTTCAAATACAATTAAAATGAGATTTTCAACTTTGTAATTCTAAAATGCATATTGAAGGTTTTTATTTAGCTACCCCGATGCAATAAAGTTAACGGGGAAACATAAAAAGTAACTCATTTTTACTTTTAGCATATTATTTTGAAAAAGGGTAGAAAATAAAACCTCAAATTTGGACTCCATTTTAGTTGCTATTTACAATAAGCCATGCCAAAGAAACAGCATGAACAAAAATGCACCATTTTTGAGAAGAGAACCTAGAAGGACCTTAAGATGTTTATTACACAGCTGATGCTTCAACAAATGATGGAGCAGTTCTTCACCACTGTCCTGCAAAGTTCAGTAGGGAACATTCCCTTCTACCTGTTGTTCCATATATATGACATTTGTCTGAAAACACAGGTCTATTAAAAAATGAGTACCCTACCTCTGTGCCCAGGCGTGCAGGCTATTTTTCAAAATAATGTTGCTTAATGCAGGAGAACAAAGGTGAAAGCTGAGGATTTCTAATCATATCAAAATGATTTTGCAGTTCTGTATCTTGAACTGTACTTCTAAACTGTACTTTAGCTTCTGACAGGTTAAGAAATCTTTGCTATAAAAGCAAGGAATCAAATATATTATAAAGAATATAGACTGAAGAGCTTGATGAACAGAACCAGGATTATGCTATTTACATTAATGAAGTTCTACTTTCCTACAAACTAATTTTAATCAATAAGTTAACCATTTCATCTCAGGGGGCTGGGGGGGGGAGGAAAAAGGACAATCAGATCTTAGATCTTTTAAGTTGAGCAGGAGTAGTTCCTGGGAAATCAAGTAAAGACCTCAGCAAATAAAAACAACAATTACACAGAATCACAGACTTGTAGAAGTGGACGAAACCAATGAGGGTCATCTAGTCCAACCCCCTGCAAAGCAGGAATTCATTTTGAAATTAGGAATAGTTGAGCAAAAAGCCAAATGCCAAGACAATAGTAATATGCCCTACTATGTATATTTCAACCATAAGGAAGATGAGAGACAGTTTGGAAGAGCATTTTTTTTTTGTTGAGTCAACTAAATAACCACCCATTTTCTTCAAAATGAGTATGAGTTACATCCAAAGGTAGTTTTGCCTTAGTATAAAGAATATATTTCCAACCTATCGTAGTTTAAAAAATGAGAAGAAATGAAGCATAAAAATTAGGAATGATGTACACCTTTATTTTTAAAGAACAAAATCTGCTTACCGAAACAGCAGTTATTCTCAAAGAATCTATGGTTGAATGCGTAAAAAGATACCACAATATTGGTCCAATTTCTCCAGTAATAAATCCCTGAGCATAAGAAGAGAAGGTGGAGCATACATTTTCAACAATCTTTGCTGCCATATGGTTTACAACTCGTTCTTCCTAGAAAGAGAGAATTTTTTAAAAAATTAACTATCACTAAGTAAAAATTAAATTCAAACTATAGCAACTGCTGACTGATACAGGGAAATGTAGGAAATCCCTAGGGCATGATTTTCCCCACCTCTGGATAATAATTTATTTCTATTTTTTTCCATAAGGGCAGATTCAAACCACTTTGCTTCACATGTTATTTCTACAGTAAAATGACTCCCACTTATCAACCGTTAATGAAGCATCAACTCTAGTTTACTACACCAGTTCTTAACAAAGAAGTCCTCATTTCAACAAGATGGAATGGATTATCCTAATACAAGTTGGCAAAGCAGACATTTTAGCATTGCTTCGCCAAACAATTTTGTTCCAATTTTAGTATATGTGCTGCCGAAGCGAGCACTTCGCCAAACAATTTTGACAACTGTCCTAAGATTATTTTGTCATTTCTTTGCCTCATAGATTCCAGCAAAAAGGATGCAAATGGATGAAGGAAGACCACGTCTCTTTGGCACTGGAGTCTTAGAGCTATTCGTGGGAAAGCAGAGGGAGGAAGATATATTTTTAATTAAATAAATTATTTTATAAACCTGCTTCCCCCTTTTAGTTTTGTTCTGACTGTATTTATTTTAACTATAGGACACAGCACTACAAATTGCTGTGAGCCATTCCCAGTATGACTGTATTGTTGAGAAACAATAACCACCAAGAAAAATGGGGGGGGGGGAGAGAGAAAGTGTTTAATATTATGAATCTTTAAAGTGTAATTATTAAATCATTTGGGTTCTAATTTTGCTTTAATTCAGCACAAATTAAAACTACTTTCAAAACAGATCAAAACCAAAGTAAAAAATTAACAGATAGCAATTGTTACTATAAATAATATATCTCCAGCAACATAAGGCAGTAATTTAGGTTATGTACAGTCAAATGTATTCCTTAAGGTTCTCTTTAGTTTGCATATGGCAGCCAACGACAAGATGAAGCATGCCCTGGACCAGATAACCATAGCATCTTGGCTGGAAAAGGGTCATGGATTGTCACTGCGTTTCATGAACTCAATGAGGCTGTCAGACTAATTCAATTTGCTGCCACCTGAGATAGGCTCTCTGAAGCCCCTCTGGGATCTATTATCAAACAGTGTATACGCAGGAAGATTGTGCCATTTTCTGCTTAATTAGCTTCTGGAAAAGAAGACTGACCTAAACTAATATTTGGTCTCTTATACTGAAGGGTTCATTTTGTCATAACAAGAGCATATAAGCTACCCTGCTTGACAAAAATGAATCTGTAAGACATGTTTATATAGCTTTCCTCAAACCTTTCGTCTGTCCTGTATAGTTCATAAACACCGACTAAATAGAATGTTAAACATACTTTTAAATCAGATTCTAGTTAATATTAAGAATCAAATTCAGGAGATATTAAACACCTATTAGTTAAGCAGAAGTTAAAATGTTCAAAACAATCACATATTTTACGTTTACCTAATAGAGCCCTGGGAAAAATCAGACCACCTGCTTCTCATGATAACTAGGAAACTAAAATGCTGTAGGGAATGGCATGGCACCACCTAATTGTTCACAACAACAGACAAATATGTCATCCTGAAAGCTGAATTTAGGAGAAGGGAAGCAACAGTCTGTTCATCCTGCCAGCAGTCCAGCTCCAACTATCATGGGATTCTAAACTCAGGTCCAACATTTGCAGTGGGCATAGTCAGGAAGGAGGAGGAGGACAGGTGGGCAGTGATAGTGGCAGCGCCTTCACTTCTTCCACATCATTGCCAGACTGCCCTCCATAGGAAAAGAAGAAGAAAAAACCAATGGACCAGACATAGCTCCATCTTGCCCTCTCTGACAGTGACCAGACAGTTACAGTGGTAACTCGGGTTAAGAACTTAATTCGTTCTGGAGGTCTGTTCTTAACCTGAAACTGTTCTTAACCTGAAGCACCACTTTAGCTAATGGGGCCTCCTGCTGCTGCTGTGCCGCCGCTGCACGATTTCTGTTCTCATCCTGAAGTAAAGTTCTTAACCCGAGGTACTATTTCTGGGTTAGCGGAGTCTGTAACCTGAAGCGTATGTAACCTGAAGCATATGTAACCCAAGGTACCACTGTACTTCCAGAGAAGTTCCAGTTGCAAGATGGTGCCATCATTTTGTACAGTTCACTTCCAAAGGCACTTACACTAGCAGTCATCACCACACCTTGCATTCCATATCTTAATTGTGTGTTGTGTGAAAGAACATATTTTTGTCTCTTCTGAATCTATTGTCAATCAGTTTCATTGAATGACTTTGACTAGAGGGAGGAAATGTTTTCAGTTTCACCATGGTAGGCATAATTTCATAAATGTCTATCATGTCTCCACATAATCATTGTTTAAAAATCTTGTTTGTCATTGTGCTGCACGTTCACCAATTTACAGTACAATCTGAATCAAATCTACTCAGAAGCCAGCCCTGCTGAGATCAATGGGACTCACTCTGGCGTACGGCCATTCTTAAAAGCTCTTTAGGAAAAATGAAACATTTATTTCTGTTTCCCTGTTCAATACCTAACAATGGTGCCACTAGAGGGAGACTGGGGCCTTTTTCAAAGGTACAAAGGGCCTATATTTCTTTTCTCCAGTGAAACGCTGGAACAACAGGAGACCCTAGTACACTAGTCCTGCCCTAAAGAGGACAAATGCTGTTGAACGTGTGTGTGTTTGCTGAGTCTGTTTCCCCACACACATTCTGTGCCTGTGTGTGCAGGATCTTGTCTGTTCCTTTCTTCTGCTGGGTGTGTAGATGGAAGCTGAATGTCTGCCCATCTTTCTGCTGAATGTGTGCATGCACATGAAACAAAATGTGTTGATATGAGAGTATTCACATATGAAATGAGCTCTGGCTGGTATGCAACTCTCAGAAAGGTGGCAAATCCTTAATGTGGCCATCGAGCCAGAAAAAGTTAGCCTTTTCATTCACAGTGACGTTCAAGTCAAGCCTCCTTTTCCCGGTTATATATCTTTAGATTATTTCTAATGTCTAGCCAATGATTCAATTCTATTGCTTAGTTCATCAAAGCCTTAAAATAAAAGGCATTCTAACAGTAACTGGGCCCATGATAGACTCCAGAGGAATTCTACTTTTGGATTTTAAGAATCCATTCAGATTTTCAGAATAATCCAACCATTCCCTGTTATTTGGACATTATCTTTCATTCATACAAATATGTAAATGATAAAGAAGTTTAAAGACTCTCTCAAGGCATTTAAAAATGTAGTATAAACACCAACAATTGGGAAACATGGGCCTGCAAGCTCTTCAACTGAAGAACAGCCTTTACCAAAGGTGTCATGGACTTTGAAGATGCCCATCTCAGGACAAAAGGGAGAATTGTGCTAAGAGGAAGGCACACTTGGCAAACCCTCACCATGATCAACTCCCATCCAGAAACCTATGTCCCAACTGTGGAAGGACGTACGCATCCTGAATTGGCCTTCACAGTCACTTACGGACTCACTGTTAAGACTGTGTTCATGGAAGACAATCTTACTCGGCTACGAGTGATTGCCAAAGAAGAAGAAATATGTTTTGCTTGATGTTTTTCTTCCTATAAGCATTTCACTCCTCCACATTTGCCATGGGCATTAGTAATGCCAGCTGGCCTCATGAAAATAGCAAATGTAGTCTTCTTTGTGGCTTTAATCCAACGTTTTCCATTTTATATAATCTTTGGTTATAAATTAAGGAAATTATCCCCAAACCAAATACACAAAACAGCAAACCAAAATTAGTTGAACCCAACCCAATATGCCATTCTAAGGATATGACAACTGAGAACATAAAAAGCTCATCAACTAATGTCTATAAAAACAAGTAAAAGAATAAAACTTGCCAAGTATAAAACTAAGAAATTGTATTTGTTGTCAAAGCTTTCCTTTAAAAAATACCGTAACTTAAAATTAACCAGCTAATTTTATTTCCAAAATCAAAAGATAATTTATAAATGCTAAGCATATCGGAGAACACTTTTTCTCCCTTTTGCACTTTCTTCTTCTGTGGGTCATGGTCTTATGATTATTTAAATTCACGAGCAATCCTTGGTTGATAAGGCACTGCAGTGCTGCAGGCTACAATCCTCACACAATGCCTAAAGGGTTATTACAATGGAGAAATTCTATTGAGAACAACAAAAGAAACTTACCCCTTCCCGAAGGCACCTCATTAGCACAGTGTAAGCAGCTGAAGGAAGGGCCCAGGATTCTCTGGGGTGCTCCTTTTTCCCTTCCTGTAAATGATGTGGAAGGGCCAGAAATGAAGTGAACAGTATAAATTATGTTAAATCTTTATGGGGGGAAATGCAATTTTATACGCACACATTCTCTGTGAACCTGTCCATTTTTAAATGATGCCTCTTATGTCACTGCATACACATAAGGAACTGGTTTTGCTAAATATGTTAACTTTAGTCACAAATTAACAACAGTTCTGCCAACCTTTTAAATCAATGGCATATTTATTTTCAGATCAGTCACATGTAGGTAGAAGAAGCTCCTGGACCATTTTTATATTTTTTTAACTTTGAGCATCTGAATAGACAGGTTAATATCTTAATATTTCCCGCTGCCCTACCCCAAGGCAATTACTTGTATCTCTTTTTCAGTTTGCAAAGACTATGCAAGGGAGATCAGAGTTCTAAAGGGTTCGACAACAACAGAAAGAAACAAGACAGTTGTGAGAGCTTCATTAACTATGAATTCTGAAATCAATCACTGGACCTTTGAGGCAATTCATAAACTTATCTAGAAGATACAATATAATGTTTCATTCCCTGTGTGCAAGGAGCCTAAGCTCTAGTTGAGGTTCTCCACTCTGCATCCCAAGGTTCCTCAAAGGGCTTGGGGAAGGGAACAGAGGCAGGCTTAGCTATTGCTGTATGAAAAGCTTTGGTTACTTCCAAGGGATTCAGTGGGGTCTGTCTCTTCCTTTGGCAATCGCAGCACCCAACAAGGCATAAAGGCATAAAAACCTTAGCAGAGAACACCCTAGGTTGGTTCTTAACCTCAGTCACTTCCTCTTCTTGTCTGGGTTCGACTGGGAAGACAGTTCCCTAGAGGCCTCCCACTAAGCCCCAGTGGCACCCTGAGGCTTGGGGGGATTAGGTGTGACCTCTCCTGTGGAACTACTGCCTGAGTGGGAGGAACAGACGTCTTAGCCTGTTTGGGTGGCAAGGGAGGGCCATCCAGAAAAGGTTCCTAGGACCCCGGGTGTGAGAGGAAAGAGGCGTAACATCCAGCTTTATCAGGTGAATAGCCCCTCTTTTCCCTACGCCTGCATGTGGACCGCTTGTGCTTGCATTTACTCTTATGGTGATGAAGCAAGCTGGTCTGGGTGTAAAAAACCCCCTGAGGGAATCATTAATATCTGAAGAGATAACCCCCTTTGTCCATGAAGGCAATGTTGGGAAATTTGCTGAACTAAGGAAGGCCTCATACTCACCTCCGCCTGTTCTGATAAATAACCTGGAGAATCACCAAAGGCCACTTTGCCTGGGATCTCTAAATGTATAGGCCTCCTCCGTTGGGAGGAGAGAGGCTGTCCTGCCAAGGCGAAGTCATCCCGCATGCAGATGCAGCGCAAAGGCAGGAAATCAATGCGACTGAGCACACTGCTGTCGCTGCTCCAACTCCCAGTTGGTGCTGGAACCCGAAGGTGCAGCAATAATGCGGCCAATCAAGGCAGGGAGAGATCACAGAGAACATGAAAGCCACTAGACCAACAGGTGCAGCGATCACCTCTCTAGGTGCTGTTGGGGCCTCCTGAAGAAATGCTGAGTTGTTGGAACAAAATGACATTCCTGCCTTTTTCAAAAAAGGGCAGGAAATGCAAGCTCCTGGCCCTATTGCCTCTGTGGACTCCTCCTGTGCCTCCCCGGCAGTCAGGTCAGAATCCAGCTGCCCCCTACACTCTTCCCTTCCCCAGACAACCGGGAGTGGGGGAGAGAAAAATGAAGAGAATGAAGTAGAAATGAAGATGTTTGTGGGGGAGCAGCCAACAGGAAAGCACAGTGGAAAAACTCAGAAAGATGATCTAGCAAACCAGATGAAGGTGAGGACTAGATAAAGGGAAAATCTACACAAAACAAACACTCAAGCAAACGGTTCTCTCCACACAAAGAGAGAGACATGAAGACCCAACCATCCCTTGCAGTAGGCAGGGTTGGAATGACTACTCCACTCTGGAGAGGATATTTCAAGTTGAAGACTCTGCCTGTGTCTAGTTGGGGGTCATTCCTATCAGGAATGGCATCCCCCTCCATCTGGTAAATCTTACCTTCTCCATCTGTCTCTCAACTATTTCGCAGTCTTCTATCTACTTACAACTTACAACTACTTACATCTATAATATGCAGCTGGAAGCCAAAAATGAAATATTTTGGTCCTACTTTGGTGCTACGTTCCTGAACAACCACACCCAAGTCACATGATAAATTTTACACCAGGTTTACATTTCATCAAAAGCATGAGCTACTCACATATTGATTGCAATGGTGTAGAAAACAGAATACGTTCAATAGACCACTGGAAGTGGAAAATCTGGGACTTAATGGTGCTGAATGAAACAATACAATATAAACAAATATGGGATGGAAGAATCTATTTAACGTAAGTATTTCAGAAAAAAATGGTTCCTGTCAGAGTTGCTCCCCGATCCTAGCTCACAGAGGATCACGCTAGCCAGCGATCATTTAGTAAAGTCTTTATTGAGTTACAGTTCCCATTCTCAAGCTGCTGCGTGCAACTCTACTTCTTATGGTTAGATCGGCGAAGCTCTGTCTGGGTCCCCGCCTCCTGTACACCAACTTAATATCCTAGCCTTACTCCACCTTTTCCGCCTGACTGTTCTTCTCTGGGTCCCTCTGCCCCCCGGGGTCTCTTCCTTCCGGGACTCTTCTGACGCTGACCCCCCGGACCCTTCTGTCTCCTTGCGCCGGGCTTTAGGACCTGGCTCCCATTCCGGGCTGCTTACTGCGCCACCTTCCTGTGCATTTGAACTTGGCGCGCGTGCCCAACCTTCCACTTTCCGTCTGACCGTTTCTTCGCTCCCTGATGGAGGTGTGGCCACTCCTGACTCGTGCCCTCCCTCCTGTTGTGAGCTGCCAGCGCTTGATACCTGACTCCCTTCCTCTCCCCTGCTCTCTGTTGGTGACGCTGGTCCCGATTTCCAACTGCTCCCCTCTGAGCTCCCTCTGGCCCTTTCCTCCTGGGGTGTCCCCCTAGGCTCCCCCCTTGCCCTGGCCACTGGTGCTCCTTTCTGTGAATCTTCTGATTCACTGGAAAGACTCGGAGATCTCGGGTCGTCGTCATCACTCATCCTTTCTTCTGCCTCCTCCCCCTCGCTCTCTGTTTCCTCCCTTGCCCTTGCCTCTGCTCCTGAACCCCTGACATCCATCCCCCCCTCGAAGCCCCCTCTTCCCCCCTCCCCTCCTTCCGGTGCGGGAGCTGGGTGCTGCCGTGTCATGGGGACGAATGTCGGATACAGTTCGCTTCCCGTGGCGGGCCTGCATCTGAAGTCTTCCGGTTCTTCCTCCCTGCTCTCGTCGACGACGGTCACTTCCGCTTCCATCTCTGTGCCGCCGTGCTCGAAACCCGGGTCGTCCCCGAATACGTCCAAGTCCGTCTCTCCCTCACTTCCTCCTGGGGGCGTTGCTCGGCCTGGACCCTCCAGCCACTTCCTGCGCCACTGCTCCTCTGGTCTATCGTCCCACCAATACGAAGGTTCTGAGGCAGATCCCGAGGGTGACCCCTCCGGGGAACGTGCGTCGCGTGTCGGTTCCTCGTCCGAGTCGAACCCCCGGAACGTGCTGGCTGAAAGCGTGGGCGTGAAAAGCCAGTCGTCGAAAAAGTCTGCTGGCATGGGCCTGTGTGGGAAGAGGGCATGAAACTCTTCTTTGAGCAGAGGTTCGTCTAGAGCGTAGCCTGGCACCCAGCTGTTGGCACTGGCCGGGGTGCCCTCCTTGGCGAGAAAGTATTCTACCCCCTCTTCCCCCCATCTAGAGTCCAAAATCTCTGTGACTTCGTTGATGCGCTCCTCCTGTGCCACTCCCCCTTGCTCGGTTCTCTCTCGGAGTGGACTTGGTGCCGTGCCTGGTTCCTGAAATCTGTGAGGTGCCTTGTAGGGAGTGAGCACCGATCTGTGGAACACCGGATGCATCCTGGAACCCTCCGGAAGCGCCAGCCTGAAAGCCACCGGGTTGACCTGCTCTTCGACTTGGTAGGGCCCCAGTTGCTTATGCCCTAGTTTCTTCTTCGCCAACGACCTGACCGGCACTGCGTGGGCTGCTAACCAGACCCAGTCTCCCACATGGATCTCTTCGCCAACCCTTCTGTGTTTGTCCGCTTGTACCTTGTATGCGTGTTTGGCCAGCTCCAGGTGCCGCCGCAGCTGATCGTGGACCTCCTGCAACTCTGACGCGAACGCATCTGCTGTCTGCGGCTCCCCCTCCCCCATTCTTTCCAGTCCCGGGAAGGTTCTGGGGTGCCTCCCGTTGTTGGCGAAGAACGGCGTGACCCCCGTGGACACGTGCTTCGTGTTGTTGTAGGCGAACTCGGCGAGAGGCAGGTAATCCACCCACGTCGCAGGCTGTTGATTCGCATAACATCTCAGGTACTGCTGCATGATGGCATTGACCCGCTCCGCTTGCCCGTTGGTCTGCGGGTGTCTAGCCGACGCCAGGTTGATCTTGACGTTCAGGAAGCCCATCAGCTTCTGCCAGAAATTCGAGATGAACTGTCGCCCTCGGTCGGACAGAATAGACCGCGGCAGACCGTGAACCTTGAACACGTGGTCTATGAACAGTTCGGCGGTTTGTTCCGCTGTGGCCACCTTAGCACACGGAATGAAATGTGCCATCTTGGAGAACAAGTCCACCACCACCAGCACGGCCGTATTGCCCCTCGAGCTGGGCAGATCCGTGACAAAGTCCAGGGCCACTCTCTCCCATGGTTCGAACGGAGTTTGCAGCGGTTCCAACAGTCCGGCCGGCGGTCTGTGCACTGGTTTGGCCCTCTGGCAGGTGTCACACCTCGCCACATAGTCCGCGACTTCCCCTCTCATTCCGGGCCACCAGAAGTCTCTGGCGACTAATTCCATCGTCTTCTCCTTGCCAAAGTGCCCGGCAGTGGGCGCGTCGTGCAGCTGCTGCAGTACCTTGGCGCGAAGTTCGTCTCCCGGCACGTAGATGGCCCCTTTACGGATGAGCAATCCATCTCGCAGCTGGAACTCGTCGGTCGCTGCCGTGCCCCTGTGCACCTCTGCCATCTTTGCTTGCGCGAAGGAGTCATCCTGCAACGCTCGTCGCACCGCCTCCAGGTCAACTGTTGCCGCAGCGCACGCCCACACTGTTGGTGCGAAGATGTGCATGGCGGCCGCTGGCGTTGCCTCCTCCAGATACTGCGGCTTACGGGAGAGAGCATCCGCCATGATGTTGGTGTCCCCTGGGACATACTCTATTCGGAAGTCGAAGTTCGCAAAGAACTCAGCCCAACGTATCTGCCTCTGGTTCAGGAACTGTGCCGTGCGCCAGTGCTCCAGATTCTTGTGGTCCGTGCAGACCTGCACCGTGTGCTTGGCGCCGATCAGGAAGTGCCTCCACGCTTTGAACGCTGCATGAATGGCCAGCAACTCCCTGTCCCAGATGGTGTAGTTCTGTTTGGACTTGCTGAGCTTCCTGGAGTAAAACGCTCCCGGCCTCCAAACCCCCTGCGGGTCTTTCTGCAGCAGGACTGCTCCCACGGCTCTGTCCGAGGCGTCTTTCTCCACCCTCATCGGCCTGCTGGGGTTGACATGAAGCAGCTGCTCTTCCGACGCGAAGAGCCGCTTGAGTGCCTGAAAGGACTGCTCCGCCTGCTCTGTCCAGATGAACTTCTTTTTCTTGGAGCTGAGCGTGTCCGTGATGGCCGCCGTCTGCATAGCAAAGCCTTTGATAAACTTGCGATAGAAGTTCGCGAAGCCGACAAACCGTTGGACCTCCTTCCGGTTGCGTGGGCTTTTCCAATCCAACACTGCTCGAACCTTGGCGCTGTCCATGGCGAGTCCCTTGTCAGACAACTTGTAGCCCAGGAAATCCACCTCCGTCACGTCGAACTGGCACTTCTCCAGCTTGGCGTAAAGCCTATGCTGCTGTAGCCTGCTCAGCACTTCCTTGACGTGTCTGTCATGCTCCTGCTGCGATTCCGAAAAGATCAGGATGTCATCCAAGAAACAGACGCACGTCTTGTAGAGGAGCCCCGCCAACACGTGATGCATGAACGCTTGAAACACGTGGGAGCCATTTTGCAATCCAAAAGGCATAACTCTATATTCGTAGGTACCCAGGGGCGTGAACATGGCTGTCTTCCACTCATCTCCTTCCCGCATGCGAATGAGGTTGTACGCCCCTCGCAGGTCCAACTTGGTGAACACGCTGCCCTTCCGTACCTTTGCGAGGAGGTCGTCGATTCGGGGCATGGGGAAGTCCGATGGCTTGGTCACACTGTTTAAGATGCGATAGTCCACGACCAGCCTTTTTTGGGGCGTGTCCCGCTTCTTAACAAAGAATACAGGACTGCCCCCCGCTGCCTTGGACTCTCGGATGAAACCGCGCTCCAAATTATGATCTATGAACTCTTTGAGTTCCTGCAGTTCGTCCTCAGACATGGAATACAGCTTCCCTTTGGGCAGCGCCGCCCCCGGCAGCAGGTCAATTGTGCAGTCATATGGTCTGTGGGGGGGTAGCCTGTCTGCCTCCTTCTCGCAGAAAACCTCCAAAAATTCTGCGTACTTGTGGGGAACCGCTTGCAGCGTGCCTAGCTGCAGCTGTGACTCCTCTTCCTCTCCTTCCTGCCGGGGCACGATGCAGTGTTCAGCACAAAAGGAAGAGCCGAAGGTCAGCTGCCTCTGGTACCAAGCCAGCGTCGGGCTGTGCTTGTCCAGCCAACTCATGCCCAATACAATGGGCGTGTCCGATAGTTGAGTGACGTTGAAGCTGATGATTTCCCTGTGATTCCCAAGTCGCATCACCATTGGTGGCGTCTGCTTCACCACTTGCCCCCCGAGCAGCTCCCTGCCATCCACCGTGACAACCTGCAGGGGCAGCGTGGCAGGCAGCAACTGTATGGCGTGCCGGTCGACAAATTCCTGCCCTATAAAGTCTGCATTGCTGCCTGAGTCGATGGTAATTGGCACGTCCATGGTGATTCCATTGGGCAGCTGGAGCGATGCGGTGAGCCTCACTACTGGCTTGGGCGGGAGGGGGTCCATGGGCTGTAAAATCTCTGGGGACTGCTTCACTGACACGTCTGGCTGGGCCCCAGTGCCTCTTCCTCCAGCCAGACTGCGTCGTTTCCCTGCTGTGGTTCTCCTTGGTGCGTTGCTGCAGTTACCATTGCTGAGGCTGCAGTGTGCTTGTGGAGCCTCCGGGGACACTCTTTCGCCATATGCTGTGGATCATCGCAGATATAACACTTCCTGTTCCCTCTAGGAGGCTTCGCTTTCACTGCTCCCGGTGCTAGGGCTCTGGCTGCTGACTGAGCCCTTGCACCTCCAACCTCCATAGGTTCCGCTCTTCCTCCTGGCGGAGGCGTGGATTGCGCACGCGCTGCTTCTCTGGGAAGGAAGGAGGAGCCCCTGGCTGGTTCGCGCCCTCCACGCCCTTCGTCCCTGCTCCACGGACGTTCTTCCAACCGCACCCCCACCGCCAGCGCCCTCTGAACGATCTCCTGCGTGGTCCGGGGTCTCTCCCCCCTCGCAATTTCATCTTTAACCGAGCCGTGCAAGCCCTCCCAAAACAGGTCTCTTACAGGAGCCGAATCTCTGTCCCATTCCAGGGCACTGACCAAGGCGAAAAAGCGGGCATGGTACTGCCTTACGCTGGCCCTCCCTTGCTTCAGTCCATGTATCTGCTGCCGAGCAAGATCCACGTCAATGCTTGATAAAAAACACCCATCCATCGCTTTAATAAAGGCATCCGCATTTTGGAGCGCCGGATCCTTATCCCTCCACAAATTGCGCAGCCATGCTTTAGCATCTCCATGCAAATGGGACATGATGAACCCCACTTTCTCTTGCTCATCTCTAAAGTCTTTGTTCAGCAGTTGCAGTGCACACATTACATCTGCTCTAAAGTTGGGGTACTGTTGCAGATTCCCATCGAAGTGAGAGACCAGACCGCCTGTTCTTCTTCCCAATCCAATCCCCTCCCGTCTGGCTGTCAGTTCCCCTTGCTTCGTAAGCACTTCCAACCTGACCTGGAGATCCCTGTAGGCGGCAGCTGCGTCCTCCTCTCTCTTCCTGGATGCAAGTGCCTCGGCATTCAGTCGTGTCACTGCTTCTCTGAGTTCCGCTATCTGCTGTTCAGCCGTCATGTTGTCTGCCGTTCGTGAGCTCGCTAGTAGGCACCCGCTTTCTCTCCTCTCCGTGAGGCCGTAGATGCCCACAATTTAAGAGACAGAGCTTACTGTCAGAGTTGCTCCCCGATCCTAGCTCACAGAGGATCACGCTAGCCAGCGATCATTTAGTAAAGTCTTTATTGAGTTACAGTTCCCATTCTCAAGCTGCTGCGTGCAACTCTACTTCTTATGGTTAGATCGGCGAAGCTCTGTCTGGGTCCCCGCCTCCTGTACACCAACTTAATATCCTAGCCTTACTCCACCTTTTCCGCCTGACTGTTCTTCTCTGGGTCCCTCTGCCCCCCGGGGTCTCTTCCTTCCGGGACTCTTCTGACGCTGACCCCCCGGACCCTTCTGTCTCCTTGCACTGGGCTTTAGGACCTGGCTCCCTTTCCGGGCTGCTTACTGCGCCACCTTCCTGTGCATTTGAACTTGGCGCGCGCGCCCAACCTTTCACTTTCCGTCTGACCGTTTCTTCGCTCCCTGATGGAGGTGTGGCCACTCCTGACTCGTGCCCTCCCTCCTGTTGTGAGCTGCCAGCGCTTGATACCTGACTCCCTTCCTCTCCCCTGCTCTCTGTTGGTGACGCTGGTCCCGATTTCCAACTGCTCCCCTCTGAGCTCCCTCTGGCCCTTTCCTCCTGGGGTGTCCCCCTAGGCTCCCCCCTTGCCCTGGCCACTGGTGCTCCTTTCTGTGAATCTTCTGATTCACTGGAAAGACTCGGAGATCTCGGGTCGTCGTCATCACTCATCCTTTCTTCTGCCTCCTCCCCCTCGCTCTCTGTTTCCTCCCTTGCCCTTGCCTCTGCTCCTGAACCCCTGACAGTTCCTTTTATTCTTTACTGAAATACAACAGAATATGTGAGCAGCTCATGTTGGATACTGTAAGAAGATGAATCAAATGTATTTTTGCTGTAACTGTAATTCTATAGATTTAAATTTAAAAAATCAGACCAAAAACATGATCTTCCTAAAACATTTAGGAATATGTATGCCATAGCCATACCTGTTTAAGAATGAGCACACTTTCATGATCATCTACAGACCATAACTTGCATAATGGATTAGACAGTTTGTGAAGGTGACTACGGACTTTAACACAACTGCTGTACAAATAATTAGATGGTTTTTCCTATGCTCTTAAAAGCTTGAACAAAAGATGAACCAAACTGTTTGATAGATATTTTCTATTTCTGTATTTCACTGTATTTTATTTCAATTATAGAAACAAAGCTAGAAAGGTGAACAACCTCTCAGTTTTTAGAGCATAATGGAAGTATGCTCAAAATGTAAATGCAGTTATCTTATGTTCATATGACTGCTTCATTTTTATTCAGGCTTAATGCCCTCAGCCAGTGACCTTAGGAACTGACTAGAAAACTAATATAGGAACTTCTAGAAATGACAGTTAACAGATATGTCCCCTGGGGAACCAGACACCACGTCTCTTTAGGCTTTACTTCCATTCTGAAGCCATCTAAGAGAAAACAATTTATATTATAATCAGGAACTAAAAACCCATGCATCTCTACTGATAACTATTATCTGGCTCTGTAAATAAACACTCCCTCTTGTTCTACAATTGTAAGAAAATAAAAGGGAGAGGCAACTTAAGTATACATGGAGGGAATCCAAGAAAACCGAATCAAAATTACTTTAAGACCCACCACCACATTTGGACATAAACTTAACAGCTTTATGACAGGGAAGAGAATGTCTTCCTAAGACAGATAATTTATGACATCCTAGCTAGCATTCGGCCTTAGGTGTACTGTACTAGAATCTAGATGAGGAAAGTTACCTGGGGTAAATTTTGTTATCCTTCTTAACTTCCCTGTAATTTAGTGAAATCGAATGTCATACAAACAGGCCTCTGCTCATGCAATGAGATTTATCTTTCCCTTGTGTGCCCCCATATCTGTTCTGGAGGGAGTCACCAACCCTTAAGATAAATTTTGATGGCACATTTAGGGTTGAAGGGGGAAGAGGCAAGAAAGAGGACGTCTACTCCACTTGCACACAGATAACTGCACCCACTGTCTTTGATTCCTTCTCTCTTTTCCCAAGACCTTTGTCCTTGTCTTACAAAACACTCCTTTTTTCCAGTCTCTTCTCTGCCCAGCTCACATTTAACACAGTGGAGTTTACTTCTGAGTAAACACGCACAGCATTGCACTGTAAGGGCAGTCAAATTACAGTGGTACCTTGGGTTACATACGCTTCAGATTACAGACTCCACTAACCCAGAAATAGTGCTTCAGGTTAAGAAATTTGCTTCAGAAATTGTGCTCCGGCGGCACGGCAGCAGAAGGCCCCATTAGCTAAAGTGGTGCTTCAGGTTAAGAACAGTTTCAGGTTAAGAACGGACCTCCGGAACGAATTAAGTACTTAACCCGAGGTACCACTGTAGTAAGTTAATTATTATATGAATGCAATGTTCAATGTAAAAATTACCCAAACCACAAGGAATCTGTATTCATACCATAATTTAAAGACTCCACGTAAATACTTCCAAATGGGTCCTGGCTCTCAAGGAAAACTTTTGAATGGCTCAACAGCAGTACTGTATAAGGAATATTAATTAATAAAGTAATTTAATTGGTCTAGTCATATTAACTGTGACTAATTTCCACTCTCCTTCACCCACCTCCTGTCTGGTAACTGGTAACAAGTATACCCCAGCACTTTAGGATAAGAATTAACTTTCTGGAAATTTTAGGGAAAGGCGTAAAACTCTCTTACAAGAGGCTACAAGCAGAGACTGCTTTAGGCATGTCCAATTTGTGCGTGACCACACACATAATTCTGAACCTGAAAATGTCACAAAAAGGGATGGAACAGGAATGGGGTGGAGGTGGAACAGAGTGTTTGCAGGTTTTTCAATGGTGTTTCAAATATATGTGATTTCACTTAAAACACACAGTGCCTTGGAACGCAACTCCCCGCATAAATAGGGAGTTTCCTGTAATTTAAACCTTTAAGAAACCAGATCCTGTAACATTTCAAAGGAATACAGCCTAAAAAGTCAGAACGGTAGTCTTTCTATATAGCATTTTTAATAGGATAATTCAAAAATCCTACTTTTAAGAATGGGCTTAAAAGCCCATTTATGCTTTAAGAGTAGGACATGTACAATTTTGGTTACATTCTCTGTTTGCTCTAAAATGTGGGTTTTTAACTCTATTTTTTGTATTTGCCATATTTATAGGATGCTGAAAATCACTATAAAAAGGCTAGCTGTTAAAATTATTTTTAAGACACGTCAGGATGAAACTTTTGATATGCAAGGCAAACTTAAAAACAGGCAAATGCAGGAAGCGATTGTTTTAGACACGTCTGATATGTGTGTAACCACACACACGTGCATCACACCGAATCTGGAAGTGACCAAGTGTTGCAGAATTGGGGGGGGGGGGGGAATAGCCAAACAAGGTGTTTGCAGGCTTTCTCAATAGATGCTATGATTATACACGATTTCATGCAAGCGCGTAATGACTCAGAACCCAACCCACACACAAATGTCTGTATCTTAAAATTACAACAAGAATTTGTTGTTGTTGTGTCTTAAAATTAGCATATTTTGCTTATCTCGTATAAACTGAAAAACAAGCTATACTTCCAAGAGTTCTATTATCTCTATTTATTTCCAGCTGCTCACTTGTTTGTTTACTTTTGCAAATGTAAGATATTTTTTATACAACTGTTTAATTTACCTGGTTGGCCACAAGATAAAGCAGTTCTCCAAGGGTAGGTAAAAGGCACTGTTTCAGTTTGCTGTTCCTGAAATTTTCTCGGATCAGTTCCGTTAAGAGTGTGACTGCCTGGAACAATGAATACATTATTAGCACAAATGGGATACAGCAGGGAAAAGCATGATAACTATGCAACTTTACAGGAAAGAAAGTAAAAGCTACAGAAGACAAAATAAATTTTCTCTGGTAGTTTCTGAATGCCTTTCTGCAAAGGCACAGATTGCCACAGCCAGTACTTTTTTCTGGGGGGGGGGGGTGTACAGGAGAATGCATACCCCTAAACATTTTGTGAATCTAACGGGAGAAGAAACAAAAAAAATTAAAAAATTTAGTTTCTTCTCTAGCACAGTGAATTGTCAGTTCCATTGCTGCCCCTGATGGCGGCCTCATTTCCTGTCATGGTGTTTCCCGAGTCTCAGACGGAAGCGAGTGTTTAATATGTAAAGTAGGAGTTGGAATCTAGCACGGTGACTGGTCAGTTTCGTTGTTACCACCTCCGACGCCGGCTTCATTTTCTTTCCTGGTGATTTTCTTGTGTCAAAATGAGAGTACCCCTAAACATTTTTTATTTTTTTTGGAAAAAAGCACTGGTCATATCTGTTCAGTCAAAGACATGTAAAGAACCAGCTGCTCCCCTACAATATCCAAGTCCATAAGATTTTTATAAATTTGGCATAAGAGTCCTTTAGAATGATTACTGGATATCAAACTCTGTGCATCCTCTTAAGGTTGCATAATTTCTTATGACTACTTTGGAATTTTCCTAAAAAATATATGGTAACCCTAATTTATTATCACCTCATATACCCTCCTCTCAATATTTTATATTACCCAGTGAATCTAACTCTTTATTATTTAAAAATGTGAATTCTCTGCCTGGGTAGAATTTCTGTTTTTGAAATGAATGCTCTCATATTCTTATTTCTTTTATTAAAATTTCCTGTGTTTTCACAGAAATTTCAAAGAATGGCAAAATGTTTCTGTGTTTCATATTAAAAAGGAAAAGATCTGAAGTCATAGCTCATAAACTTTATAAAACAACCAAGGCTGGGATGTTAGATTTTCAAAAACATTAAAACTTATGACAATATGAAGTTATTGTTTACTCATAATAAGAGACTAATTGAAAAACAGTTTGGAACATGAACTGGTTTTTTTAAAAAAGAAAAAAGCCAACCTATTACAGACTAAATATGGAATGGTTTGAAGGAAGGCAGATTCAAGAACTATCTTATAATCAGAAGGCACCGGGGGGGGGGGGGAGTGTAAGCTTGACTACACCTCACTTGTGGGTAAAAGACACATGCTAAGGTTGTGGGTAATCCAGACCAGTTTAATTTTTTATTTTTATTTAAATCAATTAAATGCAGGCCAAATGCAATCCCAATCGTAAAATGCTACATTATTTGGGAAATGGCCAATTATTTCAACCAAAATACTCTTGAGTGACTAGAACACCATCTACTATATAGTAATAACATAATTATATTGTTTAATATGCATCCTTGCCTAGTGTACATTGAGTCCCCATATTAAAAATAGGATTCCCTCCTCACCACCCCTGTATTTAATTTTAATATCCAAGTGACCTCTAGTGGAGGTTTCTATAACAATACACTGATCTGTTGAATACCTTTAAAATTACCGAATAGAGATGATAGAAACATTAGACCCTTGTGACATATACCCATAGCCCATTCCCTTTCCATCCCCTCTTCTGCTGTCGGCACACAGCTTTCACAAATCCCAGAAATGAATTTTATCCAAGCCATCAAGTTTATTGTTGATGTGGCTATCAACCTTTATAAGATTTTAGTTGTGAAGAACTTAGAAAAGAAATAATATTCTAAACTATTTCATTCAGTTTTCAGTGTCTTCCTTAGAATATTAAAATGTTCAGTTCTGTATCTCAGTACCTTTGCCAACTCTAGAAATGAGAGAAGCGTAATATTCATATTCAAAAGTTAATTTCAGATGGTTTAACCCAGGCCAAAACTAAAAGATCCCCAAACACTAAGATTTTCTTAGGACATTTTGTAACTGATTATTAATCACAAAACAAATCTGATCAAACCCCACAAATTACAATTATTGCTATGGTTACTGATTTATTACCCTATTTATTTATTAACTATTTATTAATAGTCCCAGAGCTATTATTATCCCTCTTCTATCATCCATACCAGGTCGTTCATCCACTGCTATAGTGTCCTTCCTTCTTGCAGACCAAGATTACCAGGTGAAGCAAACATGGCAGAAATTTTAGCTGGGGCAATTAGAATTAGCTCTACTACCTGACTAATCTGTTTAATGCTTAGTAAAGAAAGCTCACTCATTCATATGTTTTATTTGTGGTCAAGGACAGTTATTAACTCTTATTTGTATGGTGGTAAATTTTGAATAGCCAACCATCTAGCTATATCTGTATTTTATTGCATATTTTATTGCATTTGATTCCTTTGCTATGGCTTCTGGCTGACGCAAATAAAGATTTTATCTATCTGTCCCAGGGCACGTCATAACAATGTAAAATGCAACAGTAAAAACAGTTTAATATAAACTACAATCACAAATGTGCTAAGTGTAGACCAAGTTGCAGCCTTGCAAACTTCCTCCAAAGGTGTTTGTAGAGTGAGCAGAGGAAGCAGTATGCCTTAATGGAGCAAACTATTAAACACATAATTATCAGTAACTTTTGCAACTCATAAACCAAGGCAATAAAATGCCCAAACATTGCTTTTGAAAACTCCAATAATTGTATTAGCAAGAAATATTACCTCTATAACGGGAACAGTCTCTTTAAGCTCAGTTGTATGCAATGCCAGTAAACCAATCACTCGAGCTGCTTTGGCACGTCTGTAATTAAATGCATTTATTAACTTTATGAAAGCCACAAATCTGAAAATGCAAAACTATGAAAAGGCTCACCTTACATAAAATGTAATATAAGTTAGTGATCACAAGTAAATTAAATTAAGCTTAAATATAAGCTTCGTTAGCACCGAATCGCTTTAAACTGATAGAATGACCACAAAAACTTTTAAGCATGGGAAAACTTTTAAGCATGGGAAGACTAAGCGTTGCACTTAATTCTTTCAGATGAAAAAATGGAATGAATGTTGGAAAAATGGTAACCAAGAAGGCTGGTAGCAGATACGTTATACATTTTGCCATGCAAATCTGTCGCCTGCATCTTAACACAAAAAAGGGAACAATTTACAGAAAGTAATATGTGCTTCATTAAGTGCATACATGTGTGAATACAGAAGAGCCATTTATATCTGCCTTGCTTCTATTTTCCTGTTTAAAAATGTCCAACTTATTTTTCACTCACAGTGGTGATGGGGATATACAAGGATCTTACTTGTGGGGTGGGGGTGAGAAGAGTAATGCAATACAGCTATTTGCAAAAGTAGCCAGCAGAGGGCATTATGATAGAACACTTGAGGTTCACTTACTCTGTTTTATAAAATTACAGAAAAGCAGCCAGCAAAGGAGATTGAACAGTGAATAGAGAAGGCTATGCAGCAGACAGGAAATTCAATGCACATTCAAAAACAGTACTATCAGATTTCAATATATTCTAATATTCTCTTTTCCATATAAACATACCGGTATTTAACAAATTTGGGAAAATAAATCCGTTTCAATCAACAATTATTTTGTAGAAATTATTCACTAAATAACAGCCCTTGTACAGTAGTACCTCGGGTTAAGTAGTTAATTCGTTCCGGAGGCCCGTTCTTAATCTGAAACTGTTCTTAACCTGAAGCACCAGTTTAGCTAATGGGGCCTCCTGCTGCCGCCATGCCGCCAGAGCACGATTTCTGTTCTCATCCTGAAGCACTATTTCTGGGTTAGCGGAGTCTATAACCTGAAGCGTATGTAACCTGAAGCGTATGTAACCCGAGGTACCACTGTATCTGACAGGTGGACATAGCTGAATGATTCTTTTGGGGTAAGTTTCTTCCCCTCTCCAAAACCCTGCCTCTAGCCCTCCTTATTGCTTCCCACTAAGAATGAGAAGTTACATAACATTACAAAATTATGTCAGTATCAGACTTTGATATAGAGCATGTTCATGCTGCAGCTTCTGGCAGGTTTCTCTTAAAATATCTAAAAGCATTCCTTTGCCTGCAGTCTGAAATAGTACAGCCTAGCAAAGGTTGCCCCATGTATTCTGTTCTAGTTGTGTGTTAGCACATTTTATGGTGAATTCTAGAAACATGTAGCATGAAGAAGTGCTTCCTTTGGCCTCTCCTGAATTACTTCCAGTTTTATTTCTCTCTGTCCTAATTCTAACTTTTCCTGTTCTTTTTCTTCATTTTTCAGGTTTTGCAATGCAGCACGGTCAGTGCAGGCAGGAAGAGAGTTACCAGGAAAGTGGCTCTATGAGCGCTGGCCTCCAGTCACAGCACAATTCCTGTCACTCTCAAGCATGATAAGAGCCATATATATAGATATATAGCCCTAACAGCATTTTAAGTACTTTAATGAACAAATATAGTACATCTCCTTTCCTGTTATTTAGACAATTAAAATTAAATAATGAAGATTAGCAAGTCAAACTAATCCTTGACTCTTTAAAATCAGAGCTTTCCACACTGTGTGTCACAAGACGTTAGCGTGTTGGCTGCAGGGTGTGGGTGTGTTGCACAAATGCTCCCTGCTCTTCTCCCGGGGCTGGAAAAGGATTAGTTTAACCTCTAGTTTGCTAGTAAAACTGAATTACTGTACTGTGTCGTGAAATGATGAATGTCTAAAAACTGTGTCACCAACATGAAAGTTTGAAAGCTCTTACTTAAAATATTTGTATTTTAATGGCAGATATGGAAAATATTCAAGTACTCTGGATATCTGAAGGAGTGTCTCTACCCCCATCATTCAGCCTGGACACTGAGGTCCAGCTCCGAGGGCCTTCTGGCAGTTGCCTCATTGCAAGAAGTGAGGTGACAGGGAACCAGGCAGAGGGTTTCCTTGGTAGTTGCACCTGCCCTGTGGAACGCCCTCCTGTCAGATGTCAAGGAAATGAAAAACTATCTGACTTTTAGAAGACATCTGAAGCCAGCCCTGTATAGGGAAGTTTTTAATGTTTGATGTTTTAATTTGTTGGAAGTCACCCAGAGTGGCTGGGGCAACCCAGTCAAATGGTTGGCATATAAATAACAAAATAATAATAGTAATAATATACTACAGAGATTGCATTTCAGAAAGCACTGCTGCCATAATCTTCACTAATTTCAATTAGACATGCGTTAGTTGAACTGCTTTGCTTTAAATAAGCTTTACAAGTTTCTCTTTCGTAGTAAACACTTGCAAAGTACTGTCAAGGTATACGCAGCCTTCTAAAATTCTGAAGAAGCACAAAAAGCAGACACAACCCTGCCTTTTGTATTCAAATTACAGATAGGTAGCCGTGTTGGTCTGCCATAGTCAAAATAAAAAATTCCTTCCAGTAGCACCTTAAAGACCAACTAAGTTAGTTCTTGGTATGAGCTTTCGTGTGCATGCACACGAAAGCTCATACCAAGAACTAACTTAGTTGGTCTTTAAGGTGCTACTGGAAGGAATTTTTTATTTTGTATTCAAAGACAGTGCTGAGAGAGGTAAACTATCAGGCCACTGTCTCCAGCTGGGGACTGAGAAACTTACCACAAAGTTAAATAGATATGAAGAGCGATTCAGAGAACCTGTCAAGTAAGGGCACTGTAAACCAGCCTACACATATTCGTTTAACCCACTGTTTCTCAGTAAGTAAATGAGCCCTTCCTGGACTCTTCTCAATCAACAATCAGCCTACCACTGGTAGATTGTATCATGGAAGATACTATTTCTGCTCCAGACAATAACAGACCACATGCAGGAGCCAAGGCCCAGGTTCTTGTATGACAGTGTTGGTGGCAGTCCTTGCTTTGGTAGCAAGCCTACCCTATTCAGAGACCAGAATGAAGGAAACATATATGCCTTTCCTTGATCCTTTGCACAGTATGTGGTTTGTTCTCCTGCATGAACTCAGCAGAGGCAGGTTTGTGGCCAATTTTTGAAGATACCCAGACAGATGCTGGTTGTCACTTACATGTCCCAGTTTGGAGCTATCCGCAACTGTTGTAGTAGCACAGGGAACTAGATTTTAAAATAAACAAACACACAGAAAAGTACAAAATTAATCACTGTGATTTAGTTCACCACCAAAATGTATAGCATACTTAGTGTTAATAGTTTTACCTACAGAGCGCAAAGACCTTGCAAAAAATGACTGGTTTTTATTTGCGATGGGACTTAAATTTTCTATTGCACCTTTGCTGTTGTATATAATATTGCAGAAGGTTAGTGTGGCAATCACACAGGGTCCCCGCACGTCTACTGATCCCTGTGCCACCACTGTGCTCGCTTCCCCGCTGCCACCAACCAGTTACTCTCTGGTGAAACACTGAGTCCAGTCAGTTGTTAAAAGTGAACCAAAAGAAACAAGTTTATTTTATAAACATTAACAAGTTGGTTTCTCAGGTAATATTCCTGTCAGTATCTTAACTTTAGTTTCTTTACCAGCTTACATCTTCCTAATACCTTCTGACTGATTATCTCAACTGTTTGACTGACCCCACTTAACAAATTCTCTCACTCTCTCCCACCAGACTAGCCCAACTCACAGACTTTTCTTATCTGTCTCTTCTAACTCCAGACTGTCTTCTCAACAACTCTAACTCCTCCCCGAAAAAACCTCTGTGCTTCAACCTTATACACAATTAACTCTGCCCCCTGGGTTCCCATTGGTTAGTCATTTTACAATTAGTTCACCCTTTCCCTATGAACCCAGTATGATGTCACACACATACCCCCCCCCCTTTAAGAAGATTGACTCAGGAGGGATAACTTAACCTGACTCGGCCCCAGACACACTGATCAGATGTTTGGAAGCTGTGACTGGATGGTTATATGGGAGCCGGTTGAAGTTAAATCCTTCGAAGACAGAGGCCCTTTGGCTGGGTTGGGATGATATGGGATTGGGGGGGCCAACTCCCATCTCTTGTGGGGCGCAATTAGTGACAGCACCATCCGTTAAGAGTTTGGGTGTAATCTTAGACACCTCCCTTTTCATGGAAGCGCAGATTGCAGCTATAACAAAGGCAGCATTTTTTCATCTCCACCAAGCTAAGCAGTTGGCTCCTTGCCTCTCTCGCCCTGACCTAGCCACTGTGATCCATGCAATGGTCACCTCCAGACTGGATTATTGTAACTCGCTCTATGTGGGGCTGCCCTTGAGACTAACCCAGAAACTCCAGCAGGTGCAGAATGCTGCGGCGAGAACTCCTTACGGGGTCCTCGCGGCGGGATCACATTCACCCAATGCTATATCAGCTGCACTGGCTCCCGGTGGAGTACAGGATCAGGTTTAAGGTGCTGGTTTTAACCTTTAAAGCTCTATACAGCCTAGGACCCTCGTACCTACGGGACCGCCTCTCCTGGTATGTCCCACAGAGGACTTTACAGTCTTCAAACAAAAACATCTTGGTGGTCCCGAGCCACAGGCAGGTTAGGCTGGCCTCAACCAGAGCCAAGGCTTTTTCGGCTGTGGCTCCAATCTGGTGGAACGCTTTGTAACAATAGACTAGGGCCCTGTGGGACTTGACATCTTTCCACAGGTCCTGCAAGACAGAGCTGTTCCACCAGGCCTTTGGCCAAGGCACAGCCTGATCCCCTCCTTTGGTAATCCTCCCAGATGTACGGCTTCAGTTTCTGTAATGCCCACATGATGGCAAGGAATTCCTTCTCAATGATCGAAAGATGTCTTTCTCTTGGAAGTAATTTCTTGCTTATGAAGGTGATCGGATGGAGGTCATCCTTCTCTCCCTGTTGACACAGTATGGCCCCGATCCCAGCATTGGATGCATCAGTGAAGACGGTCAACTCCCAATCATAATTAGGAGCAACAAGGACTGGTCCTGGTGTCAAGGCATTTTTTAAGGCATCAAAGGCCTGCTGACACGCTGCTGTCCATTTGACCTTATCTCGCTCCTTCTTCCGAATTAGGTCAGATAAAGGCGCTAACTCACTAAATTTTGGAATAAATTTTCGATAATAACCGGCTAGTCCTAGGAAAGCTCTGACTTTCTTCTCAGAAGTAGGGGTAGGCCAGTTTGAAATGGCTTCTACCTTCGTCTCTAAAGGTTTCATCACTACTCCTCCCACCATGTGTCCCAGGTATTGAACAGTCGAGCCCCCATCTGGCATTTGCTAGCTTTGATGGTTAAACCCACCTCTTTAATTCACTGCAGTACTAACCCTAAGTGCTCTTTGTGTTTATCCAGTCGAACAGTACATAGCAATTTCATCTAAATAAGCGAATTTGAACCCTCTTAATTCGTTCAGGATTTTGTCCACCAGTCGGTGAAAAGTGGCTGGTGCATTCTTTAAGCCAAAGGGCATTACTTTAAACTCAAACAGCCCTAAGGGACTTCTGAATCCAGTTTTCTCCTGGTCCCTAGAGTCCATTTTTACTTGATAGTATCCCTTTGTCAAGTCTAGGCAGGTGATGTAATGACAATGACCTATAGCTTCAGTCAGGTCATCTAAATGTGGCATTGGATATGCATCTGCTCTAGTGACATGGTTCAGCTTTCTATAATCCAGGCAAAATCTGATAGATCCATCAGGTTTGTCTAACAACACTATGGGTGCTGCCCAGGGACTTTCTGAAGGGGTTATGATCCCTGCCTTCAACATCTCCCTTACCTCATTGCTAACATTCCCCACATACTCTCCAGTTATCCTATAGGGGTTTACAGCAATGGGCTTGGCATCCCCAGTGTCGATATGATGTACAACTCCCTTAGCTCTACCTGGAGTATTACTGAAAATTTCCCTATATTCTTGTAGGATCTGTTTAACCTCCACCTGCTGATTAAGGGTTAACGTAGGAGCTACCTTTATTTCTTGTAGATTGCCGTTGCTCCCCTCTCCCTTCCCAGCATGTTATATCGGCTTCATCTGCATCATCACGTATTGCACAGTGTCCAGCCTTCTGTTCCAAGATAAGGCTTTAAAATGTTCACATGAACCACCTTACGCCCTTCTTCCCCTTGTTGGATTACGTAATTTACATCACTCATTTTGGACACGATTTTGTACGGTCCCTACCATGCTAGTTGCATTTTATTTCCTTGGTTGGTCTCAACAGCAACACTTCACTACTGGGTTCAAAAGTTCTTACTCTGGCCTTTTTGTGGTACCAGGTTTTCTGCTTTGTTTGGGCTGCTTTTAAATTTTTCAGACCACAGCGCCACCCACATCCAACCTACACCCCTTACCTCATACTTAAGCCACAATCTAGGAACGCATAGTGATGATGCTCATACACAGTTTCGCAAAATGACCTTGAATGATTATCCAAATTGATGAAATCAGCCATATCACAACATACCAAGAGCTCCATGTGTGCACTAGAAAGGCACACAGTCCTCTTGATTGTGCTCATGCTTTTTAAAAAATTAATGCAGAACAGTGTAAAGTATTTTAGTATTTCTAATCCTTGTTCAACCTATCCATCCCAAATAATCAAAGTCATTTGGCAGCCTGCACACAATCAATGTATACAATGCTTTATCCAGAAGTATGATTAGACGCTTTCGAATTATGGTGCTGGAAAAGACTCTTGAGAGTCCCATGGACTGCAAGAAGATCAAACCTATCCATTCTTAAGGAAATCAGCCCTGAGTGCTCACTGGAAAGACAGATCCTGAAGCTGAGGCTCCAATACTTTGGCCACCTCATGAGAAGAGAAGACTCCCTGGAAAAGACCCTGATGCTGGGAAAGATGGAGGGCACAAGGAGAAGGGGGCGACAGAGGACAAGATGGTTGGACAGTGTTCTCGAAGCTACCAACATGAGTTTGACCAAACTGTGGGAGGCAGTGGAAGACAGGAGTGCCTGGCGTGCTCTGGTCCATGGAGCCACAAAGAGTCAGAAACGACTAAACAACAATGATTAGAACGTTAACATTCTTCATTCTTGTTATGCACTAATTCTTCTTACAGTACAGTCTTAGGCATTTTTAATCAAAAGCAAGTTTCACTGTGTTCAGTGGGGCTCATTCATGGGTATGTGTACATACGATTGCAGCCTTAGTTTCTTAAAATACCAGTGAAATGCACCCTAGCAAAAGGTAGCTGACTTTTGCCATATTTGCTGGCATGTCAGCTTGTGGGCTCTAGCAGTGTTACTTACCAGCTGTGTGCTGATTAACTTAGTGGCTACTTCCTTATTGCCAACAACAGTGCAGAGGTAGCAAAGTAAATTCAGTTTAACTCTGGCTGCCCCTGTGCTCTTCTCTGGGGAGTCAGTCAGCTGACATACTTGGTGTAAGAAGTCGTTCCAGTCATCTTCTTTTAGTATCAACAATTTATCAGCTGGAAAGAAAAATAAGAGCATTTGTTGGGAATATAATTTCTTTATTTTTATTTTTTTAATTTTTATTTTATTCAGGATTTTCTTGTTTTACAGAAGTGTAGTGCCTCGCATATTTTTTTTTAATGTAACATTTTTACAAATCCATTTCATTTGTTGAGGCATTAGGGGGAGAAGAAAAGAAAAAAGAAAAAAGAAAGGGGGGTGGAGAGGGAGAAGATGGATGGGGGTGGGGGTGGGTGGCGGTGTTTCTATTATGTTTAATGTATGTAGAGTTTGGTGTCAGCGTTGCTTGTGTTGTTCGCTTGTGTTCCTTTGGTGGTGAGAGAGGTTGGGGTTGGCCTAGGGTGTGATTGTTTGCTTGTGATTGGCTGTGGTGATCTTTGTTTTCGTGTGTGGGTGAGTGTTTTGGATCAGGTTAGCCATATTGATTTGTATGCTGTTGGTGGATTATTGTCACTGTCCTGTTGGGCTGTGTATGTGATAAAGGAGAGCCATACCGGGGTGAAGGCGTCTTCTTCTGTTTGTCCCCGTGTCAGTTTCAGTTTATTAGTTAATTTTTCTAGTAGGGCTGTTTCCCATACTATTTGGTACCATTGGTCCATGCTTACTCCTGACAGGTCTCTCCAGTGTCTGGTTATTGGGAATATAATTTCCAAGACCCAATACTGAAACATAGTATAGTTCTTTCTCCCTACTTGAAGCCCTGAAAAAGCTTGTTGTGAACATACAATGTATGTCCTGGCCCGACTGCACTGGCAGCCAGTTAGTTTCTGGGCCCGGTTTAGAGTGCTGGCTTTGACCTGTAAAGCCTTAAACAGCTCAGGACCACAATACCTCAAGGACTGCTTTTCCTCAAATGAACCAACCTGCACCCTGTGATCATCTGAGGTCTTTCTTCGTGTGACTTCCTCATGAGAGTTCTGAAAGGTGGCAACACAAGAATAGGCCTTTTCTGCAATGGCTCCCCATCTGTGGAATGCTCTCCCCAGGGAAGTCCGCCAGGCTCCTTCATATATCTCTTTGGGAGCCAGATGGCAATGTTTCTCAAGAACCAGGGCTTTGGTTGATTAAACCATTTACGGCCTTTTAAATGTGTTTGTGGTAGAGGGGGTTATTGGTTTGTTTCTGTTTTCTGTAACGTATTTTGTGTTCTTGTTTTGTATTTTTACGTTGTGAAGCACACCCCCCCCCCCGGGTGATCTTCAGATGGAGGGTGGTATGCAAAATAAAGAAACAACAAAAAGAAGATATATTATTATTCCAGACTTGCCTTTAGGCAGGAAGCAAAACAAAGAAAGGATCTGACTTGTCACAAGATCCCCAAAACTTTGGCTCAAATCCACATAGCAGAAAATCTTGACAATGCTTCTAAATAGTACGTAAGGAAGTGCTCCTCAGGAAGAAAGTTAGTATGCTGATAGTGATCTTTTGTTTCTATAAACAGCAGCTTAATATAGTACTAAAAACATGCTGCAATAGCTGCTGGAGCAGCATCATTGTTTTATAAAACTTAATAAAAAAATTCCTTCCAGTAGCACCTTAAAGACCAACTAAGTTAGTTCTTGGTATGAGCTTTCGTGTGCATGCACACTTCTTCAGATACGAAGAAGTGTGCATGCACACGAAAGCTCATACCAAGAACTAACTTAGTTGGTCTTTAAGGTGCTACTGGAAGGAATTTTTTTATTTTGACTATGGCAGACCAACACGGCTACCTATCTGTAACTGTTATAAAACTTAGTGATGGTCAGTAAGAATCTACCCTATAAATGTGTTTTAGACTATGTGCTTTAGGTATAAATATATCACGCAGGACACACCACAGTGTGACTAGGTCACCTGACCCATAATCATTTGAGTAAAGCATAAAATAGAGGTATAAGTGACTTAGGTTGCAATTGTATTAGAAACAGAAATAAGTCCAACAAAACTCAATAGAACTTCCTTCTACCTAGGCATATATAAAATTACCTTATTTTTCCGTGTATAAGACTAGGGTTTTTCCTAAAAAATAATGTCCAAAACTGGGGGGGGGGGTTCTTATACACGGATAGATCTCCCTCCCCATTTTCTTAAACTGGAGTCCCCAAAAATAGGAGACGTCTTATACATGGGGTGTCTTATAGATGTAAAAATACGGTACATTGTGAAAAAAATACTTTTTTTGCTAGCTTATATTGAATTGGATTATTACTCTGGTCCTGTTACACTGTTCCTTGTGAGCCAAAAATACAGCATGCCAAACATGGTCTGCAATGACACATCCAGCTGTGATCTCAAAACTATGTTCAATATAATTTAAAATGACAATTAATTATAGCAGCTGTCCCCTCTTGCTTGGGCATGCATCCTATATATCAACATTTGTGAGAGTTGGGAGTAGATGCAAAACACACAGACATGAGAACAACAGTGTTAAATGAATGCTAAGACATTTTTGAGTATTAAAGAATAATATTTTCTTCTAAATGGCAAGTTACCTATAATTACTTTAGCAAACTGTACCTGAATGTGCTGGTACGTGTAAAGTTTTCACATCAAATCTCACTGGTGTTTGCTTCACTATCTGAGAAAAAAAATGTTTGACTTGAGGCAATTCTGAATATCTCATAGACCAAGGGTACACTATGCACCTCTCCTCAAATAGAACACTTTCTACCATAATAAACGATGAGCTGTCAATATTTCAGCTATAAATACACAAACTTTATGACCAGTAGGAAGTCACTGAACAAGCTACAAAAGGAAGCAGACTGATTTCCAAAACACTTCCTCAAAATGGAGAAACTCCTCAGAGAAGCCAATTCCAGTGGAGTTCCCTGTTTGTGTTAATAGCTCAATGGCACTGACAGGGAACCCCACAGGCAAAGAACAACTGGGAGAAAACATGAAGTTCTCAATTATTTCTTTGTAGCCAAATCCATACCTGCCCCACACCTGACATCATATATGGCAACGGGTGGGATTGATTTCCGGGGAATGGTCTCATAGGCCAAACTAGGACCTGTGCCAGATTTAATTAGGTTCTCCACAGTGGGTATAACCTAGATAATACAGTTAATGTGAACAATGTATGGTTAACTTTTTCCAAAATAAGTTAATTTTCAGGGAGGCCCATATTTTGAGTTTACCTCCAGCACTGATCTGTGGCTTTTTTTGGTATATTCTTAACAAGTTATCTAGAGTCAATACCACTTATATATTGTAATGATTCTCACCTACGTTTTGACAGATTGTTTTAGCCAGACCTTTTGTGAATATGCAATGCCATATCTGATCCAATATATCTGAACCTGTCATTTTGCCCAAGGCTATTTAAAAACCTAATTACCACAAACGAAAACATCATTCTTGATTCTAGGTTCCTTAACTTATTCAGTTATCTTTTATTTTCTAGCTCTAATCCACAGCAGTACGGCAGCAACAGACAACCACCAAAAATTAATAGCATATGTAAAAGAAGAAGATTTTTCTTGCTAATAAAAATAAAATGAGTATGTTTTTCCATATTTGAACTATTTTATGTTCCTGTCTATCTTCTTTTTCTGTTCTTTTGGTAGTGGCAGCCATTTTGTGTTATACCAAAAGTAGCTGTGTTGTGACTGGTTGCCCTCAACACCTTCTCAAAATTCCAGTTGTGCCCCCAGAGAAAAAATGGTTTGTGACTGCTGGAGTGGAGGCTTGCATTAATGTGAGTGCTATTTTGCTTAGCATAACAATTTAGTGTAAACCTGCAGAACCAGGTATGGCCACTAGGTGGGAGTAAAATAAAGGTAAAGGTAAAGGTACCCCTGCCCGAACGGGCCAGTCTTGACAGACTCTGGGGTTTGTGCGCCCATCTCACATCTATAGGCCGGGGGCCAGCGCTGTCCAGAGACACTTCCAGGTCACGTGGCCAGCGTGACAAAGCTGCATCTGGCGAGCCAGCGCAGCACACGGAACGCCATTTACCTTCCCGCTGGTAAGCGGTCCCTATTTATCTACTTGCACCCGGGGGTGCTTTCGAACTGCTAGGTTGGCAGGCGCTGGGACCGAGCAGCGGGAGCGCACCCCGCCGCGGGGATTCGAACCGCCGACCTTTCGATCGGCAAGCCCTAGGCGCTGTAGAACCATAAAATCCCTGTAGAACCATAAAATTGTAGATTTGGAAGGAACCAAGAGGGTCATCTAGTCCAACCCCCGGCAATGAAGAAACATTTTGCCCAACATGGGGTTCAATACACAACCCTGATATTAAGAGTCTCACTCTCTACCGACTGAGCTAGTGTAACGGATAACAAAAAACACTATAAATTCCTGAACATATTATTTGAAAAGTAATGTATGGTAAATTCAAATAGTACCTTTGGATTATCAATTACAGGGGTGACAATAAGGTCAGACTCCAAGAAGATAAGCTCTTTCACTTTGGACTCTATATCCTGCTGGCTGCAGCATATGTTTTTATCCTAGAATATAAGGAAATAGTAGTAGTATTTACAATGACATATATTTTAAATGCAGCAAACATTGTGCAATTCCTGCATTTATTATTAAAAGGCACCAGAAGGCTTCCTTGTCAACTCCAAAGGATATTAATGCAGGCAGTAGAATTAATTCATTGGTTTCCTAGAGTGACAATATTGATTCTTGAAATATGTGTGAAAGTAATGAATACCATTATCTAGAAAAGTACATTAGGACCTATTAATTAAACAGCTGAATTTTTTCTCACCATTTCCTGGTGTACAAGAACACTATCATAATCTTATGCAATAATTTGCTCGTTGTGTAAAAAACATCACTCAGATTTATTCCACTTTAAATATATTCTGATCCTTCAGTATTCTTGCTTATTTCATTCAATGGCTTCATTTTTTTCACACTTTACTCCACAACCTTCTGTTTTGTAACCCCTCATTCTTCTCTTTTTTATATTCTCTCTTCTTCATCATATAACATAGTTTTCAGGCTGGAATGAATATACTTCCTGTTTTCTTCGTGCTACCATCCCTTCAAAGCTTATTGAGGGTGCAACTTTTATACTAAAAGTAAAAAATGTAAAGGACCCTTGGATGGTTAAGTTCAGTCGAATTAGACTATGGGGTGCAGCACTCATCTCTGCTTTCAGGCCGAGCCAGTGTTTGTCCACAGACAGCTTTTCAGGTCATGTGGCCAGCATAACTAAACCGCTTCTGGTGCAATGGGATACCTTGACTGAGGCCAGAGTGCATGGAAACGCCATTTACCTTCCCACCGCAGCAGTACCTATTTATCTACTCGCGCTGGTATGCTTTCAAACTGCTAGGTTGGCAGGAGCTGGGACAAGGCAACAGGAGCTCACCATTACGGAATCCTAAACATTTATAGTTAGAAATAAGCCCCTCTGAAATAAATGAGATTTCCTTCTGCACAAATCACTAAGATTGGGCTGTACTACTGCTTCTTTGCCTTCACCTCTCTGATAAACTCCATTACTAGTTTCTGTTTAATTTATTCCACCAAAACTAGTTTTAACAGGAATTACCAATTGCTGTTTTCTAGTTAAATATATGGGCCTCATCATCATCCTCACTCTTCTCAATCTGTGTGCCTCTTCTGACACTGTCAATTATTTTATCACCATCCTTGACTTCAGTAACACAATTTTTTCCTAGTTGTGATTTGACAGCTCTTCCTCTTCTGTTTTTCTATAGCAGTCATATGGAATTCAGTCTCTTGCTTCCGTTTCCTTCAAACTATGCTCACCTTTGCTGAAGGACTTGGAGATGCTGTGTGTGCGGAATTTGTAGCTAGAACAGCAGCAGCATTGTTTATTTCCACTGTGGTGGTAGTTCTAGGGGTGGGACGAGAACTGAAAGACAATATACACATGTTTATACAAAACTGAATACTTAAATGCAAATTATCTGAATTATTTTCTACAACTTCATTTAAAAGTATTGTGCTGTCTTCATACCTGAGTAGAAATATAGATTCATTTGATTCACCATCAACAGCACTTTTAGGGCGTAGTTCTTCTGGATTTTCTTGACAAAGAAAATATTGTAACTATTTACCAGCATGAACTATGTATACAATTGTAATGTTTCAAGCATACATTTTAGTTCTCAGTTTTACACTACAGTGGTACCTCGGAAGTCGAACGGAATCCGTTCCAGAAGTCCGTTCAATTTCCAAAATGTTTGCACACCAAGGCGCGGCTTCCAGTTGGCTGCAGGAAGCTCCTGCAGCCAATCAGAAGCCACGGAAGCCACGTTGGATGTTTGGGTTCCAAAGAATATTCGCAAACCAGAACACTCACTTCCGGATTTGTGGCGTTCGGGAGCCAAAACGTTTGACTTGCAAGGCGTTTGAGATCCAAGGTACGACTGTACATGGTCGCCTCCAAAGCTGTTTTCATTAACCAACATCCACATGTCAATTGCTCAATCAGGACTAACAAATGTAATTTCCTTGCAGGTGCTTTTGAATCTCTCACTCTGAACCCCCTCTTCTTAGACCTTTGTTCATTCTCTCCTTGCCCCCACACTTTCCACTAGCCCTCCATGAACCTGCACTGACAGAAATAACTGCTATTCAAGGTACTCTGTGTGAGAGAAAAAGCCTTTTTCTCAGCTGATCTGTGAAACGCAGGGGGAAGAAACCTACTTTTTAGATCAGCAGTGAGATGGACCTCTCTTGCACACAGTGGATGCCTATAGAATACCAGCTTCCTTGTCCCCATGCCTCATAAAGATGGAAAAAGAATCTCTTTGCTAGCCCCATGTTTGCTGCTTTGGGAAGTGCCAAGCAATAGGGCTAACAAGCCACTTCTGCAGTGGTTCCCCAGGTCCCGACAGGACCCTGCACAAGGGATTGTAACAGGTGGGCAGGACAACACACCTGTCAATCATGTGTTATCATAATAGTGACTAGCAGGTAAGTGGCTGTCAAATTTGCCCATGAGGCCTATTTTGGTAAGAATCTGGCTCAAGAAACCAAAACAGTTCCCAATTCCTGAACCAATACATAAAACGAAGGTGCAATCTTACCCAGCTTGAAAGATCTGTTAAGTTGATTGTTTTCTGTTCTTGGCAACATTATTTCTGGAAGGCTTTTATTCTCTAATTGAATCTCAGACTCTCCAGGTTCAAGCAGTTCGGCTTTTTTCCTGCTGTTCAAACAATTGACAATGAAATGTACTTTGCAGGCAATGCAAATTTCTCTGCATTTTATTCCGGTCAGATCCTTAAACAACTGCAAAATTATCTTTTTACTTATTTATATACAGACAAGCAATTTTTTATTTAATTTATTTATGTTCCACTCTTCTTGTCCAAGGATATCAGCTACACTGCTAAGGGGTTGCAGGACAGCAGCTCTCTAAAAGCAGGGCTATAGCCAAGGGTGAAGCCATATTGTTCTGTTGCAGCAAAAAGAGGGAATCTTGTGACATCTTAAAAGCTAGAAATGTTGTGGCAAAAGCATTCAAGAGACAGAACCCCCTTTGTCAGAAATCTTTAGCCTCATGCATACATCCTTCTAACAGTAAGTTTGCTAAGCAACAGAATTCAAAATTTCAATTTAATTTTAAACTGAGTCTACTGTACCTGGAGCTTGTTTCTTGGCTGGAGATCGTGTCACTGGGAATTTGGATAAAAGCATCTTTCCAGAAAGGATGCTGCAACAGCTTGGCCCAAGTCAATCTTTAAATAAAATACATATACAATCCTCTCAAATAGTACCAATTTAAATTCCACAAACTTCTAGATTTTTTTTTAATCAGTGTGCATCATTAATAAATAGCCAGATCTTCAAATCATAATTTTACCTCTTCTGAGGATCCTTTTGAAGTAAAGAATCAACCAAGTTAAGGAAGTCTGAAGATGGTTCTAGAGATGCTGATCCTGTAAGATAATGAAACTATTCTATTTTGAAACAAATATGATTCTACTAACTACCAAAATCTACAAACAGCAACATAAAAGAATTCATATATTAACTTCTTAAGGAGGGAATGCATGGAATCATTCACTCATTTGTCCCATTTTATAAGCTTATATAATTATTTTCACCATCATTTATCTAAGGAACAATACCTTTCTGTGTAGGTGGGAAAGGATCTTCATGTAAAATCTGTTCTGCTAATTCAGTAACACTTTTGGAGAAGAACGGAGGTCTTCCTAGAAACATAAGTAGATAAGATTTCAGTAAAACTTGAATAAGCATCAGAACAATTAAGTAATAATTTTATTTGCATCAGCCAAGAGTTATTACAAGTCCATTTAAGAGAACATAATAATAATGGAAACTTGGCAGAATTATACCAATTGATTTATAAATTTTTTCATCTGTTTTGCTTAAGCCTCTTGACAGCAAGAAACACTGAGTTACACCTATAATTCATAAAAAGATATACAATTGGGGGGGGAAATCAAACCAAACAAGATGCAGAAGATCTGAGATCACATCCCGAGACATTTCCTTTGGGAAGAAAAAGCAGCCACAGAAAGGGATCTGGGCAGAAGCAAGAATGGGTGGGGGAATCTTTCCTCTATGCCATTCTCATAGTTTAAACACCCACCCACCCATCAAAAAACCCTATACTATTTGACCTGCTGGCAGAAGACAACTTTTTTGGGGGAGAGGAAAGAGCTAAAAAGTTAATGTCAGAAGATGAAATCACAAATTACTCACATCTCATTCAGTGAGGCCCTAACAGATTGTCAGTTAATCATCTTCTTCCATCTCCACTCTGAAATGCTGTGGCTGCAGCAGCTACTCCTCACTATCATACAATAAACGTCCACAGAAGACAACCATAGACCAGCAAAGTGGGTTATGATGACTACCTACTGTAGCCGGAACAGTCACTTGGGATATGATTTGAAATTTAAGCAGAGTGTTCATTTTATTTTACTTTTATGAATTTAACAAAATTAATAAGTCACGTGATAAAAATAACTGTCTAAGTGATTTACATGAATATGAAATAAAGCATTAAAATTTTATTTATAATGAAGAAGGTCTGCAGCAAGAACTTTAACCTAACCGAAGGGAAAAACCAAGGGCTGAGATTATTCTAGTCTGATTCTGAGATTAAATTCTACCTGCCTCTCCATACATTTCAGTTCCTTAAAACACAATAATCTTTACACTGAAAGTACATTCCAATGTCTTGCCACATGTCTCACTGCTTATTCTACTAAGTAACTGTATTAATGACTATACAAATTAGATGTTCACAGCTCTGTTAACAGCAAAGGAACCTACACAGGTTCATAAATGGAACAACATCTCCATCTTAATGTTAGTATTAGCATTTGTAACAATAATTAACATTGTAACGTAATGTTAAACATGTTAGTATAAATAATATAATACCTGAATACATTTCATATAACAAACAGCCCAATGCCCATAGATCACTGGCTATAGAGAAGTCGCTTCCTTCTATCACTTCTGGAGCAATATATGACAGTGTACCTACAAAATAAAGTCATGAATAGTGATTTGCTCTGATTTTGTAATAAACATCCTTTCAAAAGTCACCAACATTTTTATCCAATAGTGGATGGTCTTGCAGGGTAGGATCACTCATCTGACCTCCAGTTAGTAATGTTACTGCTTACGGGAGGTAGAGGGGGAGAGATGAAGCCATGGGGAGCTTGGCAACAAGTGCGCTGGATTTGCTCCACCATTTACACCATGCCAACCTCGCCCCTCGTTTTATACCTCCTGATAAACAGCAGTAACACAACTGACTGGTGGTGTCCCACCCTGGTGTCCACTACTGTTTTAATCTTAAACTCATTTCTGGGATACTCAAAAGGAATTTCAGACTGATTTTCTTCTAAGTCTTTGCTAATGTAGCAGGGTACAGTAAACATACCCAGAGCAGCTCCAATAATCGCAGAGCAACAAGCAACCAGGAAGAAGCGTAAACACAAAGACTGAGTGCACTCTACTTTGTCTAGCCCTGCACCTTACAACAGCAGGAAGGTAACCCCAAAGTGGAAAAACTGGAGAGTTCAGGGAAGGAGACTGGGGTAATACGGCACCCAGCATTTATCTGATGAAACTGACAGCCACACAACTCAGCTCTTTGAAAACGTAACTGCTTGGTATGACTTTGCACTGAGGAAATGACTCTAAAGGGTTACTACTGACACTAACTAGCACAGCCAAAGGTGAAGAATGATGGAAGCTGTAGCAACATACTGAGGGTCACAGATGCCCTCAAATGTAGAATCACTGCTTTCAATAAGACAGGGTAAGATATCACTGAATTAGTTCCCCCATTTCAACTTTTAGAAAATAGAACCATTACACAATTTTAATTACAACTCTGTCTTTTGCAACTGTTGTCCTTACATATTGCAATGTACCTCTGAATCTGTTCTTCACATTTTGTCTTGAGTTTTCATCACTATCACCTCCTCCGTCTTCTGTTCCAATTAAAGCAAAAAATTCCTCCAAGTTTTCACCCTCTGCTTTAGCCAAGCAAAAGTTACTGAACTTCAGTGTACCAGGTCCTTCAAGGAGAATCTGTAAGGTATATCAATTAGTGATTTCTTGAATTATTATTTTTTAAAGTTGTTTCCAGAAATCATTCCCTCTTACCTTCCCAGGTGTAAGGTCACAGAAGAGAATTCCAAGGTTGTGAATATGATGGAGTCCAGTAACCAAATCAACACCAAATTCTCTCACAACCACCTCAGGTAGACATTCATCTTGAGTAATTACCATTTCCAGTGATCCACCTGTAAGGCATTTATGGATATTCTGCTATGAAGTGTTTTCTTTAAAAAAAACAACAACAAATTAACTGACCTCTGTAGTACTATGTAAATTTTTATTCGTAAGCTTTTTCTGACAAAATAGGCATACAAAAGCTTTGATCTACACTGCCCACCTGCAATTCCTAGCATGCAGTATTCAGAGCCATAATGCCTCTGACGCTGGAAGTAGAAAGAACGATTGGTCTTACCTTAAGTGTAGATTTAAAAGTGGGGCACTGGAGTAAGTTTTATTTTTTGCTGTTGTCTATCTTCTGGTAACCTCTAGGTTAGATTACTGCAATACATTATACGTGGGGCTGCCTCTGATGATGGTACGGAAACTTCTACTGGCACAGCATTCAGTGATCAGGTGTTATATGCTCAAGCCTGCTTGAGCATATAACACCAATCCTGGCCTGATTGCACTGGCAGCAATATGAGAACAGGTCTTTTCTGTGGTAGCTTCCCACTTGTGAAATTTTGATTGGACCTAGTAAAATGGAGGTGGGGAGTCTAGGGACTAAATCCATCCCTCATGGCTTCTCTAGATGGCCCTTGGGAAACAACGGCCACAAAACATTGTGTTTAACAGCTGCTTACCTGTGCACAATTCCACCACAAGCCAGAGGTGATTGCTTGTTTCATACCATTCATGAAATGTTACTATGTTCTTGTGCCTAATTTCATGAGTAAGGCGCACCTGCAACAGATTATCCACACATGAGTTGGTTTCGGTTGAGGATGGGACAGGCACAAAATGGAACAGTAGCCCTTAAGAAGTTGGAATTCAAGAGATGTCTATGCAAAAAGCAATGTAGCAGACTAGGATTCCCCCGGTCCCCATGGGAAAGACACAAGAGGATGGTAATAGATTAATACATTTGTGAAAAATGTTGGAGTGGATTCATTATGTTCCAAGAAAAGTACAAAACAAAAGGTGTGATGGATGGTTTACAGATTGTGAATTTTCAAGACAGAAAAGGATTGAACAAAACATTGAAGGCCTATAGCTATTTTTAAAAAGTTTGAGATTAGTCAATTAAAAACATTTTTGAAACCATAAATTGCCCTGTAGGCCTCTTCATGAACACTTCATTTGATCAAACCTGATTAGTCTTTGTAACAAAGGTGAAATGGGAACCAAATCCACCCATATATACCATATATTACTCTTGCTTCTCATCCCCAACAAAGTTATTTCAGAGAGAGAGAACTGCCCAAGACAAGAGCCTTTCAGGGTTAAGTAAAATAGGGATTGATTGAGCAATTGCCAAATCAGTTTCAGACAAAACTGTGGCACACAAAAATCCTGTGGGTTGCTGTGTTTTTGTGCCAAGCTCTCTTCACACTATTGTAATAGATCTATACAGCAGTCACATCTTTCTCCAGCACATCTGAATTACAACCGTAGTGAATTCTCCAGAGATATATGTAATGACTGTTTACCTCATAAAAGTCAAAAACCAACAGTTGTTGCATTTATGATTTTTCCAGAATGTAAAGGATTTCTTATGAAACAGTCACGAAGCATACAATGAACACTCAGGGTACTCACCATAATTATCCAATCTGAGCACACCCAAAATTTAAGAGGAAAAAGAAGTTTCTAGATTCTGCTAAAGAACCCCTTTAAAGTACAGCTAATTGGAACATGGATCTTGTTCAAAATTATTGTGGACTTTTTCAACCAAATGGCACATTTGTATCTGAAAATATCTGAAAATATGTTGAATAATTTCATTTACATCTCTTTCTAAAATAATTAATGTAGTTCTTACCCAGTTTGTTATTTCAGCTCTCTTGCATTTCTCGGTGCACAAAATAGCCACAAAATTAATAGTTCCTTTTCTTCTCCCTTTATATACAACTGTTTTGCTTCCTCTTCCAATCTCCTCATACAAAATAAAGTTCTCCATAATAAAACCTGTATAGATAAATTAAATCAAAGCCACAAAATTATAACCTCAAAATGAAAAGAAAACTCCTCTAATTTAATATAAGAATGAACACCTTGATTTTTTGAATAGCATAACCTACAAAATGTTTATAGGCATGTAGTTTTATATAGTCTTTAAGAGAATAACTTACACCAGAGAATCAGAACCTGTGGCCCTGCAGAGGTACCTAGAGTCCAAATCCCATCTGCCTCAGCTAGCAGAGCCAACTTCTGGAGGACCACCAGTTTCTCATCCCTGACATGCACAACAACCTACAACTAAGGGAACCTGAGCAACACAATATTTTACATATGATGACTTTAATGTCTATGAGGAGAGCCTGAGAACTCAATCTAGGTGACAGTTATGGTATACAAAGTGACATAATACCAAAGAATGAGCTATACCTTCTTTCTAAAGGACTAGGATAAAAGCCATTGTTAATTGTTAATTATTTATATAGGTAACTTACTAACATATTTCTCTTCTGGAGTAGGGGGGATTAACTAATTAGCAGTGCAGATTATACATTAGATTACAATTACATGTTTAGGGGACGCGTGTGGCGCTGTGGGTAAAACCTCAGCGCCTAGGGTTGCCGATCGCATTGTCGGCGGTTCGAATCCCCGCGGCGGGGTGCGCTCCCGTTGCTCGGTCCCAGCGCCTGCCAACCTAGCAGTTCGAAAGCACCCCCGGGTGCAAGTAGATAAATAGGGACCGCTTACAAGCGGGAAGGTAAACGGCATTTCCGTGTGCTGCGCTGGCTCGCCAGAGCAGTTTCGTCACGCTGGCCACGTGACCCGGAAGTGTCTCCAGACAGCGCTGGCCCCCGGCCTCTTAAGTGAGATGGGCGCACAACCCTAGAGTCGGACACGACTGGCCCGTATGGGCAGGGGTACCTTTACCTTTTTACATGTTAAGAAGTTGCATAAATTAAAAAAATGTGGGAAGAGAAAGGGATCTCAAGAGTTCAATTTATTTTTGAAAGCAGCAAGCTGCTCTTGCAAGAAAAGTCGTTCCTGGTGGCGCCAAGCTCTGTTCTTGGCTCCATATCCATCAGTTAGGAAGTTTTGCCAGAAAGCTTTACAGGAGGCCCATAGAACTGTTACAGTGAGAATTAGTGTCTGCAACACCCAATTCAATTTGGGATAGATTATAGGGCAACTTTTATGGATCCTGGGAAATATACAAAAACATTATTATTATTATTATCATCACCATCACCGCCTTTTTGGTGCTCCCAGACCCTGGAACTCCCTCCCAAGCAGATGCAAACTTTCTTGTTTCAATAGGCTTTTGAGAACTGATGGCTTTTAATTAAAGGGCTGGTGCTGTTTTTATTGTAATTATGTTTGCATAAACTAAAAAATGTGGGAAAAGAAAGGGATTTCAAGAGTTCAAAATATTTTAGAAAGCAAGCTGCTCTTGCAGCAAAAGCAGCTTTTATATATATGTGTGTACATATATATGTGTGTGTGTGTACATATATATGCGTGTGTGTGTGTATATATATATGTATGTCTGCTTTTCTGGGGGTACGCACACCTCTGAACATTTTCTGAATTTTTGTACTTTTGTCCATTTGCTGTATTTATTTCCCCCAATTTGAACTATAAAATGATGATTTTCTTGAGTCAAAATGAGAGTACCCCTAAACTTTTTTTAAAAAAAGCAGTGTGTGTGTGTGTAGCAACCACCGGCACTTCCGCCATCCCCTTTCAGCTACGTTTGGTGGACTTCTTAACAAGATAGGGAGAAACCTAGGTATATTTTAATTTAGCTAATTATGTAATAGGTTTATGTTAGAAAATGAATATGGATGTTGAATTCGATGTTTGTAATTTTTCTTTTTTCGGTTTTGGAAATAGGAGGAGGAAAAAAGAAGAAACAAAGATAGGGAGAGACGCGGGGCAAGTTTCTCCCCCCTCCCCTCGCGGAAATCCCAAGAGCAAGGGATTTTCACCTGTTGAATGCCTGCCTGTTACAGTTATTAGAGGCGCCGAGTCTCTGCGAAAGGAAGGGGGAGAAGCAGCAAGAGGAGGAGAAAGAAGATGGTTAAGGTGATGGCAAAAGAGGCGGCGTATTTCTAATCCTTTCCTCGGAATGGACCGCTGAGTGCAAAAAATAAACCAAAAAAAACACTCGCGTTTTTAAATCCTCCGGACGCTGCCTCTTCGCTGAGGGAAGCAGCTCCCGCCCTCAGCCCCCAACGACACCCCTGAGGTACGCGGGGAGGAGCCCGTATGGGCGGGCGAAGTAGTAGTAGTAGTAGTAATAATAATAATAATAATAATAATAATATCTCCCACTGAAAGGAAGGGCTGAGGGGCGCGGAAGACACGACGCCGGAACCTCTAGCTCGCTCGCGGCCTCATCCCGCAACGCCTCGAAGGGAAGAGAAGACGGACTACCTGCTCTCCTCCGAGGGAAGGAGGACGCGCCAGCCCCGCTCAGAACACAAAAGGAGCGCGCGCGGGGCGGGGCGCGAGAGAGCCGCTTCTGCCGCAACCGTTAACTGAAATCCGCGAGAGACCACGCCCTCCGCAGGCCGCTCTATTTTCGCGGGGGGGGGTGCCTCTTGAGGCCTTTCCGGCTGAAGGGAAAGCGGGTGTTTTTGCCCGGCGGGACGCGTAGGGTTGGGGTAACACTCTACCGGGAGAAAGTCATTCGTCAGTCAACTGACTTCTCTGGGACACGGTGTGGTTGGAACCTTCTCCTCCTCTCTCCTCCCCCCCCCTTTTGGGCCATCGTGTGGGCTAGTCCTAACCGCCCCTTCAGTATCTTAGATACGGCACAGGACGCCGGAAACAACAGTCTGAGGGGAGTTTGGGCGGGGCGGGGGAGAGAGAGAGACCCTGGGCTCGCGCTCTCTGCGTTAGATCCGCCCCCTCATATCAGGGGTACCCGGATGTTCGCCGCCCTGTGCAAGCTGTTGCTATGGAAACCTGGCCTTTACGGCTTGGACCCCTCGCCCCGGATGGGGCCTTCCCGCCGCAGGTGAGGGAACAGATTAAGAGTAAAGTGGTACCTCAGGTTACATACGCTTCAGGTTACAGACTCCACGCAGAAATAGTACCTCAGGTTAAGAACTTTGCTTTAGGATGAGAACAGACATCGTGCTCTGGCGGCATGGCAGCAGCAGGAGGCCCCATTAGCTAAAGTGGTGCTTCAAGTTAAGAACAGTTTCAGGTTAAGAACGGACCTCCGGAACAAATTAAGTACTTAACCCGAGGTACCACTGTAGTGCGAGACTTGCTTCTACCTCAGGCTTCCTCAAACTTGGCCCTCCAGATGTTTCTGGCCTACAATTCCCTTGATCCCTGGCTAGCAGGACCAGTGGTCAGGGATGATGGGAATTGTAGTCTCAAAACATCTGGAGGGCTGAGTTTGAGGAAGACTGTTCTACCTCACCTTTGGCCCTTCTTACCGTTCCGTCCTCCCAGAGGGCTGCCATGGTTAAGCCCCCTTTGCCAACACCCTCCCGTGTTTACGTTTCGTTGCGTTGCTACCTCTAGTGGGGCGACAGTTTCGGAGCGAAAGCCCTTTTCCAAAGTTCTGTTGAAACGCCTGCCAGAATCTGTTCTGTGTGGCCGGCCCCACCGTTAGGCAGCAGGAGGCAGCAGCCTCAGGGAGACAATTTGCAGTGCTGCAAAAAACCTTTCTGCTTTTTGTATGAAACTGCAGCACGTAGGTAGCTATTGTTACTGTGGTGATGTTTTCCTGCAAGGGAGAGGCAGGGATGCATGTGAGATTTTCCTTCTCTGGGTGCCATAGTAGGGAGACAAAGGTCACCCCTCCCCCCCCAGTCTCTGTGGAATAGTAGCAAGATCCCAGGTATATTGTGTTTCCATTCAAGACAAGGCGGAGACTGCTGTGTCTTTCAGAAATATGGTTTATTAACACATATTTACAACCTGGTGCAAAAGGTTTAAAAGTTAAACTTTAAAGGACCCCTGGACGACTAGTCAAAGACGACTATGGGGTTGCGGTGCTCATCTCGCTTTCAGGCCAAGGGAGCCAGCGTTTGTCTGCAGACAGTTTTCCAGGTCATGTGGCCAGCATGACTAAACTGCTTCTGGTGCAACGGAACACCTGGACAGAAGCTAGAGCACATGGAAACACACTTTACCTTCCCGCCACAGCGGTACCTACTTATCTACTTGCACTGGCATGCTTTCAAAGTGCTAGGTTGGCAGCAGCTAGGACAGAGCAATGGGAGCTCACCCCGTCATGGGGATTTGAATCGCCGACCTTCCAATCAGCAAGCCCAAGAGGCCAAGAGGCCCAGTGGTTTAGGCCACAGTGCCACTTGTGTCCCACTTCAACCTGATGCAGATGGAGGGAGCACAGAGTTTACAGCATCCGTGACTCCAGAGGGGCTTATCCTTCAGATGCTTTCTAAGCACCATCTCTGTGCCTCTGCCCCAGCTTGTCTCCAACCAGTCTTCATGGTGTCTGCTCTTCAGCCCCCTGCATTGAGTTATCTCCCACTTCCTGCTTCTCCTTCCCAGAAAACTCATTGACAAGCAACTCCTCCCCTTCTGTCTGCTCATCCCTCTTCTCCCCACTGTTCCAAGCCTAGTTTTAATAGGTTGAAGATGACAGGTACCAAAAGGAACCAAAGTGGAGCCATATTGTCTCAGATAGCAGCCATTAGCTAAAATTTAGGTAGTCATTTACGAACTGTCAGAAACCGTTCTTTTTTTGCAACCCACCCATGCTGGCTTATGAAGGAGAAAGTGATACAGAGTAAGATATATCGGGTTCAGACTCTATAATCACCTTCTGCTTGGTGCAAAGCACAAGATCAGACCCTATTCCAGGGCACATAATAGAAATTGTATTTGAACTGTAGTTGAACCCTACTCCAGTGCTGGTAAAAGGACAGTGTCTTCCTTTACACTTGAGAGCAGCAGGTTAGCGTAGCATTGAGATATGATAAGTGTTATGGTCCTAGGGTTACCATGCTTTTTAAATCTTTGTTTCAATGGTGTATCTAAGGGTGGGGGTTAACAATTTAAGTTTCTCCTCCCATGGAAGGATGGGATAATATTCACCTGCTGAATTCCCCCATTTAGCATATGCCACAGATGAACATGCAGAGATCCTTTCATGCAATTATCTGCATGCAGCATGCTGCTGAGTACAAAAAGCTGTGGCTTGGGACCCATGGAAGGAATAATCTCAGAAATCTAATGTGGACCAATAAAAATCCTCATCTAAGAATCATGTCTTTAGCAGTGTTCGAAACTCCCATTGTTCTAGACGCATTTTGTGACAATTTCATTAGTGCAAGCAGTTTCTGAGCTCTGGGCACAGTACTGCACCTAAGATTTCAGATTAAAACTGCAGTGTGGAAGGAAAGGAGGACCTTTTTCTGCCTCCCCACTTCCAGCTACTCTCTGAAGACTGGAGAAAAGACCCTCTTAAGAATATTAGGGGAGTGGGCAGGGGAAGGACTCAACCATGTGAAAAATGAACATATTTTAGCTGCAGCTTGTTCATTTTCAGCTTTGTATTCTTGCTATAAAAAGTGTACTAGACATTGTTGCACTCATAACCTAGGTTTAAGGGCCCATTTAGCTCTAGCTTTCATATCTCAGTTTCTAAAACTGGTCTTTAGCTACTTATGACAAAACATTATCGATAGCTATTATGCACTTGATTCAAAAAGTTATACAGATGCATAATCAACAATTACAGTGTTAAATTAGCCAGGTGGATAGCTATTTATAAGTGTGAGATGACTGAGATTAACAACTGGAAGAAATTCGCTTTACTTTTAAGACTGCCTTAAGACATAACAAATCTACATTCCCTCCCCTCACCCTTTTGCTTTGGCCACTTTTTTGTGTGTGCAGGCATTAAATATACAACTCCTACATACTGCAGGGAGAAGGTGGCTACAGTCCTATAGACCAGTGTTTCTCAGACAGTAGACTAGGAGTCCAGGATGCACCAGTGGACCTTGGGCTGCTCTCAGGTAGGCCTCAGAGTCACAGCTTGACAATTACCTCCTCACTTGCCTAGAAAAGTTGTTGTGGGGGTGGGGGGCAGCAGCAGAGTGTTTATACATTTGTATGCCTTTGAAAAACAATGCCACCTTAACCATCATGGGTTAGCATAGAGTGAGGTTTTAAAGCTAGGGCTAGAAACAGAGGTGAAAGCTGTTCCTTGGTTCTGCTGGATCTCTCAGCGGCTTTGATACCATTGACCATGGTATCCTTCTGGACTGTCTGGGGAGGTTGGAAGCTGGGGACCACTGTCATGCAGTGGCTCTGCTCCTTTCTCTTGAGCCATTTCAATAAAGTGGTGTTGGGGGATTAGTGTTCGGACCCCTGGGCACTCACTTGTGGGGTGTCTTGGGGCTGTGTCCTCTCCCCTATGCTTTTCAACATCTATATGAAGCTGCTGGGTATGCTGGCTGATGCTGATAGCAGTTGTAGTTCAACAACTGTAGAGTCACAGGTTTCCCATCCCTGACTAAAATTAATAACTTATCTTTACTCCTGGAGTCATAGCTTTAACACATGCAATTATGGCAATGAGCCCAGAGGGAGAAAAAACCACCATCAACCAGGCCATGTTTCCCTCCCTTGTCAGCAGCCCTACTTCTCTTGAATCTTGCAGTTGAAGAATGGAGTTTCCTTTTGTTTGCAGGGAATTACTGTATATATGCCACTTCCCTGCCCCCTCCAGCCCTAGTCATCACTGTGGAGTGCTACAAAACTTTGTCATAGGCCCTGTACTGTTCAACATCTCTATGAATGATTTGGATGAAAGAGCAGAGGGGATGCTTACCATATTTGCAGATGCCACAGAGTAGGATAGCTGACACCCGAAAAGATCAAATAAAGATTCAAAATGATCTTGAGAGGTTGGAATGCTAGACCAAAAGCAACAAAATAAAATTCAGCAGAGAAATTAGGTACGGAGAATTGGAGGCACAAAGATAGGAGAAAGGTCCTATGAGAAAGGTCTCGGTGTCTTAGTCGATTAGAACCTCAGAATGAGGCAGCAGTGTAATGCAGTGCCTAAGAAAGCTAATACAGTCTTAGGTTGCTTTAACCAAAGCATAGTGTCCAGGTCACAAGAGGTAATAGCTCCACTGTATTCTGCTCTGGTCAGACTGCATCTGAAGTACTGTGCCTATTTCTGGGTGCCAAGTTTTAAGGAGGGCATTGTCAAATTGGAGTGTGTCCTTGTACTGAATTTAGGATCTTGGTTTTACTCCTCTTGTAATCAATAGGATTAGTTCATTAGTATATGTAACCAACGCCGCCTGTAGAATCAGAATCATAGAATTGTAGAGTTGGAAAGGACCGTGGGAATGATCTAGTTCCACCCCGGTAACATTGTATAGAGTGGTGTTTGTATTGTCTAAGCTACAAAATAATACTCTATAACACAAATGGGATATGTTTTTATTGGTTTGAGTTTTTTTTGCACATATGGTCTTTAGTTGCAGAAATTTCCTTCTGACAATGTATGTATGAGCCATGCTTCTCTGCCATGTCTGTTCTTGTGACATAAGCTTACCCAGATCAAATTATACAAAATGTATCACAGGATACTTCAGATTGTATTGTTTACCCATTTTTCCTGATTGACGTCCACCCATTTTACAATTTTCAGCAGTAGGGAAATAACTGACCAAAACAACAACTTCGTAAACTTCTATGGTTTTTCAGAAAACAAACATCCTAGGAATGCTGAATCATGCAGTTTCTTTACAGTTGATGTGGACGATGAGTAAAATATGTAGGTTGGTTTTGTTAAACAGAAACTTGCAGCAGAATCTTAACAATTCTGATTTAGAATTCACTTGAATTCATTGAGTCTTTCTGGGCTTGTTCCAGCCTTAAGAGTATTTTACCCTATTATTCTTATGTCATCTGTAACACTAGTTTAGTTTTCCAGATTTCGATTTGGATCATGAAGTTTGCACTTTTCCTATTTGGATCAATTTCCTCTTTAGAAAATTGCCACTTACACAAGGGTTAATAATAATAATAATAATAATAATAATAATTTATACACCGCCCATCTGGCTGGGTTTGCCCAGCCACTCTGGGCGGCTTCCAACAAAACACTAAAATACAATAATCTATTAAACATTAAAAGCTTCCCTAAACAGGGCTGCCTTTAGATGTCTTCTAAAAGTTTGGTAGTCATTTTTCTCTTTGACATCTGGTGGGACGGCGTTCCACAGGGCGGGTGCCACTACCGAGTGCCTTACTTTGAGAATGTTTGTGTAACACAGTAATTTGGAACATGCAGTGCATGGGCAAACTAACAGTCACATGGATGCCATACTTTAGCCTAAGTGATGATGGGAGCACATCCACCTTACTTCCAGCTTGATTCTAGTTACTCAGATGTAAGTGCCAGCGTTCCATTAAGCTTACTTGCAGGTAAGCATAGAATCACAATCTTCAATGGACAAGTCAATTCCTGCTTGCAACCAGTGAGCTGGAGATTGTAGCTTGGTCCTTTTGCCTAATAAGTTGCCTTTGAACTAGGAAATTGAAATCACCTCTGGCCTAAATTTGTATGTCTGTGCAGTATGCATGCTACATACATTACTGCATCTGCTGATATACTGGGGGCTCTGTTTAATGACAAAGTAATAATAATAATGGGACGCGGGTGGCGCTGTGGGTAAATGCCTCAGCGCCTAGGGCTTGCCGATCGAAAGGTCGGCGGTTCGAATCCCCGCGGCGGGGTGCGCTCCTGCTGCTCGGTCCCAGCGCCTGCCAACCTAGCAGTTCGAAAGCACCCCCGGGTGCAAGTAGATAAATAGGTACCGCTTACCAGCGGGAAGGTAAACGGCGTTCCGTGTGCTGCGCTGGCTCGCCAGATGCAACTTTGTCACGCTGGCCACGTGACCCGGAAGTGTCTCCGGACAGCGCTGGCCCCCGGCCTATAGATGTGAGATGGGCGCACAAACCCCAGAGTCTGTCAAGACTGGCCCGTTCGGGCAGGGGTACCTTTACCTTTACCTAATAATAATAATAATAATAATAATAATAATAATAATAATAAATTATTTATACCCCGCCCATCTGGCTGGGTTTCCCCAGCCACTCTGGGCGGCTTCCAACTGAATATTAAAAACAGTACAGCTTCAAACATTAAAAACTTCCCTAAAGAGGGCTGCCTTCAGATGCCTTTTAAAAGTAAAATAGTTGTTTATTGCTTTGACATCTGCTGGGAGGGCGTTCCACAGGGCAGGCGCCACTACCGAGAAGGCCCTCTGCCTGGTTCCCTGTAACCTTACTTCTCGCAATGAGGCAACGGCCAGAAGTTAGCTTCAGCCTTGTATCTGAGGGAGTAGTAAACAGTCCAGTCCTCTCAATAAATTATGTGGGCCTTGCTTTCAGAAGAATGCACAAAGAATGATATATAAATGCAACGAATAAATAAAAAAAGTGCATTAGGACTGCAGCCTTTGTGTCCTAGCCACTTGGGGCAGGAGTATGCAGATCTGAATGAGTTTAAAATGCTGTCTGTGACATGCAAGGGGAGCACCGTCACTTAAAAAAAAGTTTTTATTAACCAATTAACACATGTTAATTACCACCCTTTTGCCGTTTACTGCACTTGCCCACCCTTCCACACTTGCTTGCCGAAATTTAAAAGGGTTCCAAAAGTAAACTTCTGGAACCACAAAAAAAAAGGACGCTCTGAAGGTCGCCGTTTTATTTTTAAGTTTGGCGGAGTTCTCCTGATGCAGGGAGTGGGATCAGCTGCCGTGGCTTGTTATCCCGAGTCCGTTGCCTGGAAACTTCAGGCACCCGGGCGCTGCCGCCTCCCCAGCAAGCGGGGCTTGGGCGATGAGGTAATCCTGTGTAGCCGGAGAAGCGGGGAGGAGGGCCTGAGCTTAAGGAACCCAGCCGAGAGCCCGCCCAGCCAGCAAAGAAAGCCCTGGCGGCAACCAGCGTTGAGCGCGCTCACCTCTCCCAAGCCCGAGGTGCGCCGCCCGCAGCAGCCGGAGATCCGCAGCCAAAAGGGCAAAGGCGCCTTCGCCGCTGGGAAAAAGGTCGCGAGGCCCTGGAGCGGAGGACGTGTGCGCTGAAGATCCCGGCTTTTTCCGCCAGCCTCAGGGCGTGGGATCCCGGCACGTAGCAGCCAGCGATCCCGGGAGCAGCAGCGCCCCCCCGCAACACAGCGCCGGCTGGAAAAGGGAGCAGCAACAGCAGCGGCAGCCGGCCTTTTTCCTCTCCTTCTCTCGCCTCTCCCACGTGTGGAGCGGGCTGGCTGTATGCCGCCCAAGCGGGGCATTTCCAGCCGGGGAGGTGCCGTTTTGGATCGCCTGGCGGCCGGATCGCCCGTCTCCACGCGCGCGCTTGGCTCAGCCTGAAGGCGATTCGGCGGCGGAGGCGGCGGCGGGGCGAGGAAGTAGGAAGTAGTCACAACCCCATCGCCGGCCCTGCTGCTCATGTGCCGCTCCATCCATCACGCCCGGAGGGGGATCCGTTTACACTAGCCCGGAAAACAAGCCGAAGCGAGCGCCCGGGAACCGACGCGCCACCAAGGGACGGCGCGCGTTTTGGAGAGCCTGCGCGCGTTTTGGAGAGCCTGCGCCTGGGTGAGTGGCGTCTCTTTGCGCGCTGGTCGTGGCCGGGGGAGCGGGAGTCCCGAGCTTGTTTCTACAGTCCCGCGCTCCGGAGGAAAACCCGGCGCAGTTTTCTGCCCTCCTCGTTCGCGTCTCCTTCTACGCTGCTTCTTTTGGGTAAGCCCTGGCCGCCTGGGAAGACCTGCGAGACGTCCTCTCCTCTCTTCTCCTGACCTGCGTGCGCTCAGGTAGGGCCAATGGAAGCTGCCATTGCAGATGTGGCGTTGGACAGACAGATGAGCTGCTTCAGGTTCAGGAAGCTGGCAGGAATTGCCTTCATTTAGCTTGCAGGCGGGATGTGCCCCTGCGTGCTTACGGTTTGTCCCAATTTTTCCGCGAACCGCTGCATGCACTGCATGACAGTGGATATGACCTTCAGGAGACTTGCTTGTAAATTGGCAGAACTCTGCCCGGTTTTTACACGTTCCCTGGTTTCTTTGGCTTCCTCTTAAAAAGAACAGTTCAGCCTGTTTACACAAGAATTTGCTTGCAGAGGCAGACCTTGTGAATTATTTACAGCAGAGGGGGAAAGGCTTCTATGCAGCAGTCACTACCCAATTCCAGAACATTTCAGCTCTTAATCCTGATTTGTTAATGTATTTTGCATAGGTTAGTAACTGGAAGAGTGTGTATGTGCCCTTAACGGTACAGAGAAGAAATGGTAATGTAAAGACTTACCGGTACATCAAACCAGTCATTTGCTGTTTCAGCCCTTGGAAGTTGAAATCATACTTGACCTAAGCATGCAGCTGACCTCCAAAACTATAACGAATGGATGTGTTTTTATAGAGTTAATTGAAAAAGTCTCAGAACATTATTTATAAAAGGCAGAATTTTAAACCAGAAGTAAGGTTTTCTAAGGTCATTGTGCTAGATTTATTGTTTCCAGCAGAGGCCTTGCTGGGGCTCCTAAGGCCCATGCCTTTTTTGGCTGCCATAAATGAAACCCTAGAGCCTACTGATCTCTCAGCTTTTGCTAACCTTTATTATGATATGCCGTACAGTTCATTGCCTTGTTTGTTTGTTTAAAAGATTCCTTACCCACTCTTCATTGCTGAAGGAATCCCAGAGTGGGCTACATTAAGATAAAACACACAAATGCATAGGCAAATAAGTCTGCAGCTTGCTTTGGAAACTTATGAGAGTTGGTTCCAGCTGTACTTGAGAAAAGCCAGGGATTTCCAAAACCAAGATCCTACAGAATAAGAAATGCAAGGTTTGTAGGTGATGCCATTTATTGAGCCAACTCTTGCTGGTGGTGCAAGAGCGTGTAAGCTTTCAAGGTAAAACATGGGGGATGGTGATTTGTGTGTGTGCCATCTGAAATCTTACGTATTCATAAACCAAAAGATTGGTCTTAAAGTACAATACATAGTTTTTGTTTTAATAATATTTATTCAAAAGTTACAATACAGTTACAATACATTTTCAGTCAATATATCCCTCTGGGTGTAGGGCGGTATATAAATTCAATAAATAAATAATAATAATCCCCTCCACAGACACCTCTGTGATGATGATGGCATTGAAATATCCTGTTCTTCTTCAATAAAAGAGAAAAAGGTAGAGCAGATAATGTCAAAGGTATCTTTTTTGAGAGATAACTTTGATTAGTCGCTGATGGTATGTGAGGCGTTCTGATGACACATAGTTAATCTATGGAATTGGCTATCTGCAGGATGCAGTAATGGCTGCCAAACTGGACATCTTTAAAAGGGGATTAGGCAAATTCATTGAGGATAAGGGTATCAATGGCTCCTGGTCATGCTGACTGTTCTACTTCCAGTTTTGGAGATATTATGTCCCTGAATAGCAGTTGCTGGGGTGGGACAACAAGTGGGGATGGAGCTGTTGTTTTCATATCTTGCTTGCAGGCTTCTCATAGGCATTTCATTGGCCACTGTGAGAACAAGATACAGTACTGGTCTAGATTATTAATGGACTGATTTTATTGATGCTGCAATTTCTACCATCAAAGGGATCCCAGAGTGGTCTACCTATCGGTACAAATCAGGGGCAGGGAACTTCAGACCTGAGAACCAATTATGGCCTATTAGGCTTCCCAGCATGACCCTCAGGACTCTATCCAAGCCTCTCTCCTTAATCTCCCTCTCCGCCACTCCATACCCTTCTTGAATGCTTTTTTTCTGAAATCTTATATGCCGCCTCCTTATCTGGATGGAGAGAGAGGGGTATAGGTGTATATAGAAACCTCTGATTTATTATGTTGGGCTAGAATGTCACCCATTTTACAGAAAATAATTGCTTCAGTAACTCCATCCCCTTTTGTGTCAGACCCGCCCACCACTTGCATGTGACCCTGGCAGGTTGACTGCAAATGAATGCAGTCCTCAAGCTGAAAATAGGTTTCCCCACCTCCAACAGCATTAATATATTAAACTAGGAATCGGGTTTCTTTTAAAATATAAATATTCCATTGAAAACCGCCCAATCATCCCAAGCCACAGTGGGAAATCTAAGTGAGAAAACCAAGCAGCAGCATTCTAGCCCAGAAGCGTGATTGTAAAGATGCTTCATTCTGCCATGCATAAAGCTCAATAAGGAGGGAGACAAATGTTTCTCTAGGAGAGGGGAGACTCCTGCAGAAGCAGTATCACAAGCAAGAAAATCCTGTTGGATTGTTTGGGCCTTTGGCTTGATCTAGGATGGTTCTTCTTATAGAATCATAGAATTGTAGAGTTGGAAAGGACCACGGGGGTCATCTAGTCCAGCCCCTGCAATGCTGAAATCTTTTTGCCCAATGTGGGTCTCAAGCCCACGACCTGGAGATTAAGAGTCTCATGCTGTACCCACTGAGCTACGTTTTTATGTTTGTCAATAAATTGTGGCAAATTTTAAGACCTTTTAAACACTTCCTCCATATCATATGTTTCCTCGTTCTTAAAGCACTGACGTATGGCTTGTTTCATAAATAATCCTTCATAAGCTGTATCACCTTACGTTTGGTTGTGGCTGTTTTTGCAAAATAGTGCTGGAGACCACTGTCGCACAGAAATGGCCTTGTGTCTAAAGGTGACTTTGGCTAATGTGAGTTAAGCAAAGTTTTGTAGAGATTCTCTGTCATTTCATTCTCTGTGCCAGCTTGAGCTCTGTTGGCACAAAACTCTTATTGCTAGGACTCTTAACATCAATAAATGTTTAAATCAGGAGATAAGCTGCAATTTTAAGTTTACATTCTGCTCTAATTTCTAATTTTCTGGATGCCCATGCATCTTGTACATGTAAAAATTTATGCTGTGTAGTATGAGAGCATTTCCATGACCAAACACAGCACATTTTAGTAGTGGTTTTTAACTTCTCTAAAGTTCTTCTCGCCAGATATTTAGGTAGCCGCAGTCTTTGTTATGACCCCATTCTTTGTTCTTTGGATACTGTGGTCTGGTTTGGCTTGTTTGTCAATATGTTGACTGGGAAGTTCTTCCCTCCTATGTGAGAATTACGGTACTTCCTACAATGTTACTAGATGATGTATTTTGCATCTGGAATCTTAATTTGTTGTGTTAGAATTACCGGTAAGTTCTAATTTCCTGCAGGATGTATGCATTCATTAACCTGGTCTGTATTACACAATCACAGCAGACTTATTCATATATCGTCCCCATAATTCCTCTAGGAAATTTTATTGTTCATAAGTTTTACCTGGCACTGCTCTTGTGACAGCAAAATGCAAGCATTATAAACATAAGACCTATCTAGTTAGTGGGATTACAGAAATTCAAGCAGTCCCATGTGACTGTAGTGTATTTGTGGAGGGGAATGCTGATTTTTAAAGGCTTCTCTTGAAAATACAAAAAAGAAAATCTTATTTAATGTCAGCTCTGGTTTTCAGTTAAAGTATTTAAAATATCAATTCAGTGGCACCTCTTTGAGATGACAAATTTGTAACAGCACAAGCGTTCATAGGTTACATGATTCTTCATATGAAAAACTTGGATAGTTGGCAACAAGCATTGCAACGCAGTGTGTTTATAATCTGTATGTCAAGTTCTAAGGAATGTAAGGAGCTTATAGTGATAAATTGTTCACTCAGTTTTTAAAATGGGAGAAGACTCTGTAGTGCTAGATCAACATTGTATAAATTCTTCTCACACCTTATGCTCCTTAAGGAAGAAAATTAATAATTTTCTTACGAATGATCATTTTGGAGTGTCCTTGAAAGCTGAACTGTTGCTTCACAAGTTACATTGTGTTTCTGCTTTTAATACAAGATTTATATCTTTTCATCTGCTTCCTTAATGACAACATTGTTTGGACATTGTAGGCTGTTGAGGGACATTTTCAGCACAATGTATATGCTGAAATGGAGTTGTAAGATGTAGTTATTTGACACTGCAATTGTACTGTTTGTGTCAATTAAGAAACACCATTGGCCTCTAAGTCTAGTGCAGAATCTGTTGCCTTGATGTGTTGATCCTGTGGTGTGCTTATTGATAAAGAATTGTCTCAGACTTGGGGACTGTCTGTGTTAGAGAACAATAGCTTTGTCAAAACCTTAACTTTAGGCCCTGAATGGTTGATATTTTGTAGTATGCAAAAACTTAACATTATACAGTAGTTGTTTCCATCAGTAAGTTAGTGTGCTGTTTCATACTGAAGTGCAACAGTATTGTTTAAAGGGACAAATTCTGACCATTTTAATCTTAGTGAGACTCACCCAACAGTTATGGTATGATACCACCAAGAGAAGCAGAGTCCTTTATGCTATCCATCAAAACACATTGCATTACTGTAAGGCTAAATGTATCTTTCTGCTTCTTATAGCTAAAGCAGGGCTGGCAAGCTATGTCCTCCAGATGTTCAACTTCATATTCCATTATCCTCAGCCAATAAATAGTCCTGGATTATGAGAGTTGTAGTCAGTAACATCTGGAGGGGCCCAGGTTAGCCACTTCTGGGTTAAAGCATCTCAAGACAGAAAACTTTCCCAGGTTGTTGCAAAGCAAGCCAAGTAATCTCTACTAAGTTACAGAGCCTAAGCCGCCAAAATAATTAACTTGTAAGCATTATCTCACGGCTAATCTCTGTACGTAGTAACAATAAGCCTCTTAACTGGATAAGTGTAAGTAGTAGAGTAAGTCAAAGTTTTTCTCATGAACATTGTAACTAAGGCAAGCACGTTAGTTAAAAGTTTATGTTTCATTTGTGGGAAAGGCAGTCTTTCCTCTATAACTTTCCCACTCAAATTATGAACTCTTTTGTTTAGCAAGTGGATATTCCTAAAAATGAACTAGATCTGAAGCCCAACCTGCTGCTAAGGTGGGAGGGGAGTGACCATATATATATATTTCACTAATTCTCCCAAATTGAGGTGTGCTGTTGTTACATTTTTTAAGTCGGAGAAATGATACAGAGAGAATCAGAGATGATAATGGGTGGCCTTAGTTAAAATGAGGTTTCAACTTTAGGGCTCATGGATCTAAGCCTAAGACTACTATTCTGTGTACACTTGGGCTGTAGTCTTACTCGACTGCAGAAATTGCTTGCGAATAGCAATGCGTAGGATTGCATCATTAGTTTGAATTGCAGTCCAGTCCTTAGGAATATGTACTTAAAGCTAAGTGCTATTGTTTGGTAAAAGTTGCATCCAAGTTAACATACTGAAGTATGTTATATTTATAACATACTGTAAATATTTATACTGTCCTCTGGTCACAATAATCCCTATGAAGCAGGTGAAGTGAATGTTCTGTATATTTATTTCTCTTACAAATGATAGAATTTAGATCACTACAAACACACAGCCACCATATGCTGCCAACATTGGGATTGTGACGAAACTGAAACCCAGATTTTAAGTCTTTGCAGTGAGAATACAGTAATTGAAGAGTGGATAGGAGCAGGAGCACCTCAATCCATTCCTTGGCCTTATCTGCCTCGTTTTTGTAACTGATCAATATTGGAGTGACTCTTGCTTTAAACTGTCATCTTGAACACACCCAAGAAGCAGCAAAACTCCAAAACGTACCATTAGAAATTCAGAATGTCAGAAATAAGATGATATACAATTCTAATGGGACACGGGTGGCGCTGTGGTCTAAACCACTGAGCCTAGGGCTTGCCGATCAGAAGGTCAGCGGTTCGAATCCCCACGACGGGGTGAGCGCCCGTTGTTCAGTCCCAACTCCTGCCCACCTAGCAGTTCGAAAGCACATCAAAGTGCAAGGAGATAAATAGGTGACTGGGGCTGATGGGAGTCCAGCAACATCTGCATTATTATAAGGTGATTTGAACTCCATTAGTAAAATGGGATGTAAGTTAATTGGATAAATAAATAAATAATATAGCCTTCTAAAAATTAGCATCAAGTCTCTAAAACACCTCGGAGTTGAGACAAATCAAAGAACCTTTGTGATATAAAGTTAGCGGTTGTTTTCAAAAACTGGTTTTGAGACTAAAACCATGGACTTGGTTTACTTTTTAAAAAGTCTTCTCTTTACAACTTACCGCACATTACACCAGGCAAGCTTAAGTGTACCAGAGAGGAAGCTAGTGGCTGAATCATCGGGACTGAAGTAGAAGGGCATAAATAATGTGGAGAGAGAGATTCGTTGCTATTTGTCTCAGACGGAAACTTGCAGCAATAATAATTTCACCAATACATTTATGCCACCCATAACTTGATCGCTTTATTTATTGAAATAGGATTTCCTGAATTCATAAGAAATCCTCTTTCAATCAAGAAAGTGACCAATTTATGGGTGGCATTTGATTTGTGGAGGGATTGTAGACAGGCGTGTGGGCTTAAAGTAAAAGAAAAGAGGAAACGGAGCAGCTGATTAATGTCTCAACATGAACAACCAACATGAGGTGCATGTGAAATTGCCACAGTCCAAAACCATTTTGGCAGACAAAACCACTTCCTTATCAATCACAGGCATGACATAAAGCTTGCCAATAGCATGTTGATAGTTTTTATCTACTGACATGTTTGTTAAATTTCTAGCATTGAAGAGTTTTTTCCAAAAGGTGAACAGTCTTGATCTAATATCAACACTTGTAGGTGATCCAGGGATTGGAACCTTTGTTGGACAGCTATGGCTCTGAGCCACAAACAATTTAAACACACAGGTCTCAGATTTACTGTACTTTAAAACCTTTTCAGACCCACTTTCGAGCAAGCATACATTAGTCTCTAGCTGCTAATGAATTTCACTTTAGAATGAGCTGATTTAAATGCTTATTACGCAGGATTATTAACTCCAGCGAATGGGTCACAGTTCCCATCTTCTATAAATTTTAGCTCGGCATAAAAGTGTGGCAGAATGACTGTTTTTTTTGGGGGGGGGCATTGTATGGCCTTTTATCCCCACTATTTAGGGACTCTATGTCCGTAATCTGCCATCTGAAGATACATCTGAGGAAGTGGTTTCTAGTCCATGGAAATTTATACCACAATGGATTTGTTGGTTTTGGGGCACTACAAGACTCTGTACTGCTTTATTACAATAAATCAACATTACTTCCCCTCTGAAATGCCCAATTTAAATGACTTGTAGACAGGCAACAAATGTATTGCGGAATTGTTTGTTAGAGGTTAAAAAATAAAAGGTACTACATAAGGAAATAAAACTGCTTTGCAGCTCACCTCCAGAATTGGAGGTTGGTGGTCAGTTCAGCTTAACTTGTGTAATAACACAAGTACAGTGGTACCTCAGGTCAAGTACTTAATTCGTTCCAGAGGTCCGTACTTAACCTGAAACTGTTCTTAACCTGAAGCACCACTTTAGCTAATGGGGCGTCCTGCTGTTGCCGCGCCGCTGGAGCACGATTTCTGTTCTCATCCTGAAGCAAAGTTCTTAACCTGAAGCACTATTTCTGGGTTAGCGGAGTCTGTAACCTGAAGCGTATGTAACCTTAAACATATGTAATCCGAGGTACCACTGTACATACAACCTGATACACATTACGCAACAAACTGCATTTTATGTAATGGCCAAATTGGCAGTTACAAAAATCCTGTGGCTTGTCTTCTCTCTTCAGCACAATTATGTTAACTCAGTGTGCACATGTTTTTAAAATAATTGTATGACAAGGTTTTAAGGGGAAGCCACAGTAACGTGTATGCAAAGAAATGCATTTTCCACAATAGGAAAATGGTTGAATATAATTTCTGCAGATTAATATTTCTATTTATTTCCCTCTGTTTTCCATGCTCATAGCTGCTACTTCTTTTACCTCTGGGAAATGAAAACAAGCTATTTAAGTGAATCAGAAGTACGATGTTCCTTTGTGCCGAGGGTTTCAGCGGAGACGATCTGTATGTCTAAGTTACTGTGGAAACCATGGCTGCCAAACACTAACTTCTTTGTGCTTTCCTCATGGACTATAACCCCAAAGAAAAGCTGTCTTCTCTTTTCTATAAGATATTTTATTAATTGGGACTCCTCAGTCCTCAAATTCTGAAAACTCCCCTTGAAGGGTCACGGTTGATGTCCAGCTGAAAAAGAGATTAAACTCAAAGCTAACTTAAAAAAAAAAAAGAAATTCCCACACTTTTCCTGCCAACCTGCCGCCATTGCTTATTCCCTCCTTCATTAAGCTGTTAGCAACATAGTTGTATTTAGAAGAGTGGGGTGTTCTGTGCAGTTTTCCTGCTATCCCTTCCTAATTTCAGACAATAATTCATTCTGAGATGAAGAAAATTGTACTAATTCCTGCATTAGTTGCTTTTCCTAGCAGAGAAGGTCATTTTAACAGTTACTCTGGGAAAGTTTTGCCTGTAGGTTGGAGTTCAGGGTGACAGACTGGGAAGTAACACAATCTTGCCTCTTTGCTTACAGCCTGATACACCAAGACCTGTAGAGATCGATGTGATTATAAGCTCTTAGTTACAACTCACCTTTTTGAAGATAGAAAGATTTCCCACCATGCCCATATATGTCTGCACTTATTTTCTCTCAGCACAAAACTTCTTTTGCACTTAAAATAAAGTTGTATGAGAATGAATGGGTGATTCTTCAGTCCCTTTTTCTTCTCATGGTGAATTTTTGAAGGAGGAATATTCACATGATGTGGTGATGAGATCACTCTGCAGGGAACACCAGCTGGCCTATTACTAGGCAGTTTAAATGTCTGTCTTGGATGTTTTTGGGCTCTTTTCCAGACTCCTTGCATATTGTGTAATGGAGTCTGTGGAAAATGAGAGATGTCTGCCAAATGGCTTTTCCATGGAACAGATTTCCCTTGTCTTTCCCTTCCTCTTGTGCTCATTTTAGGAGGAGAGTATTCTTTATTTGTTAGAAATCAAACCCTTCCGTGTTAAATGAGAAAATCCTGGGAGTGACAAAAACAAGGAAAAAAGAGCAGTTCAAGGCAAGTCCATTGTATAGTCCCAAAGCTTCAAAGCTGGTCTGTAACCTAGATATAAGACGGAGAAATGAATGGAAATAAGTGCTATACTTTTGAATAGACCTATGGTAATTCCAATGAGCCCTGAGTTCACAAGCATCTCCCTATAGCTATCATTGTCTGCAATTTCCTGTTGCTGGTGAGTCTACGGGATCTGTAGCTTAGAGCAGGCTTTCTGGAATGCAGCCACAAAAGCCAGAGATGGTCACTGAGAACAGCTGATTAGTAGCCACCAGTAACCAGTTTGCTCCATGATTCTTTTCCCCTCCGTAGAATACAACTGTTGTGGCTTTGTGTGGTCTTACTTGCCATGCCTAAAGTGGTTTGATGAGTCCAATAGTGCAACTGTGTAGACCTGTGCCACAGCTATAGCCGGAGAATATTTGGATGCAGTTATTTTTGCTCCAGTGATTGCAAGTTGTTTAGTCCAGGTGATATATTATGTGTACTTCTGAAGTTAATCAAGGAAGTGTAAAATAAATTTACCATGCATTTTTAGGAGGAAAAAGTGGTCTTCTATTCTATCTTCCCAGCGACAGAATGGCCTCAAATAAACACCTCTGTCCTTTAATCAATACCAGCTCCTCTTTTAATGTTTGTCCCCATTGGCTAATACTGTAAACCAAACCTTTTGGTGATTGACCTAGTTTGTGGTGCTATTAAAATACAGGTAGCATGCTCTAGCATAGGAGTTGCTGTATAAACAAGATTATAAAACAATGAACGTTTTGAGTCTCTTATCGATTCTATTGGAAATAACTTTGCTGAATGGTACTCTTATGGGGGTGATCCATAGAATTTCTGTTTATGAATTAGAATATGCGCCATTTGCTGTTTTAGAGTCCCTCTGAAAATAACAATGTCTCCTCTTGCCACACCATTGCTATTAAAATGCAGGAGCCAGGGAAGTTTTAAAAGGATTAGTCACTGAGCATTGGCTTAAGCTTGTCTGCTTAACTGGAAAGTCTTTCTGAATAATATTCTCCTGGAAAACTGTGAAAAATGTTTCATTTTCTATAAGCCTCTGCTACTCTTTCTCCCTGAAGTGGGTGAAGTTTTGAGCAAGTGGGAATTCCTTGTTTTTCACTTGGAAACAGCTGAACTAGGGAAAACGAGCCTTCTGTAATACCGAGTACAATAACAATTTATGCATAAAATGGTTTAGAATGAAAATGTTTGCAGCCGTCAGAAGAACATTTGGAGCAGCTAGGAATATAGCTGTTCTTTTGAATCCTGAATGTAAAAGTTAGGCACAGTGGTACCTCGCGTTACATATGCTTCAGGTTACAGACGTTTCAGGTTACAGACGCTTCAGGTTACAGACTCCGCTAACCCAGAAATAGTACCTCAGGTTAAGAACTTTGCTTAAGGATAAGAACAGAAATCATGCGGTGGCGGCGCGGCGGCAGCAGGAGGCCCCATTAGCTAAAGTGGTGCTTCAGGTTAAGAACTGACCTCTGGAACGAATTAAGTACTTAACCCGAGGTACCACTGTAATCTTCTCTTAGTCCCCAGCTATCTGCTGGGGGGGGGGGCAGTGGACCAAGATGGAAAGGAGAAGAAAATACTATTACAGTGTATTCCTATGCCCCACAGTGAATTCCTATGCCCCACAAATAACCCAGAGATGCATTTTAAATAAAAACACACATTCTACTCATGTAAAAACACCAGGCAGGCCCCACAAATAACCCAGAGATTGCATTTTAAATAAAAACACACATTCTACTCATGTAAAAACACGCTGATTCCCGGACCGTCCACAGGCCGGATTTAGAAGGCAATTGGGCCGGATCCAGCCGCCGGGCCTTTGTTTGCCTACCCATGGTGTAGAAGGTCTGCTGAGACCTCTGGTGTGAAACAATGCCTTTGTTTGCAGAAAAGATCGTTGAGACCATTTACACAGTTAGTTGAGACAGGTTGCCCAGGGGCAAGGAAGTGAAGTGAAGCCGAAGCTTCAAAAGGTGTTCCTTAGAATAGTTTATCAAGCTCCAACATGTTTCACATTCTCTTTTTCAGCCAGTTTAGTTTCCCCTGCGGAAGAGTGATCTGACTTCAGAGACATTGGATTTATTTATTTTTTTAAAATGTATGCTGCCTTTATTCCATTGTTAATATTCAAGGAGACTTAAGAACATGTCTTTTTGCATATGGGAATTGCAATTATAACGCCTAGATCCGCTGGGTGGAGGAGATTAGGAAGGAGTGTAGGAACATATCTTGTGCAAAGGGCCCTGCAGTCCCCTCAAATAGCTCCACAGGTGTAGGGTTGACAATAGGCCCCAAATCAGCGCTATCGGGTGATTAAGAGATGGCCTTGAATCCAGCGCTGCTCTGTTCAGAGAGGACCAAATATTGGAGATTGGAGTAACTAGTCTCCCTGTACAGTGGTACCTTGGGTTAAGTATTTAATTCGTTCCAGAGGTCCGTTCTTAACCTGAAACCGTTCTTAACCTGAAGCACCACTTTAGCTAATGGGGCTTCCTGCTACCGCTGCGCCGCCGGAGCACGATTTCTGTTCTCATCCTGAAGCAAAGTTCTTAACCCGAGGTACTATTTCTGGGTTAGTGGAGTCTGTAACCTGAAGCGTATGTAACCTGAAGTGTATGTAACCTGAGGTACCATTGTATTGGAATGAATGGGAAGACAATTAAATAATAATAGATACCCACAACAAGAAAAGACGCCACCCAGTAGGCCTGGGTGATGTATCAATACATTGTCCAGGACTGTATTGAGGGCCAGACCACAGTGGTATATTGTGGTATATGGTGTTTTGACCTGGTGGTATATTGCCTGCCGGCTGGCACCTTGACTTCCTTCTCTGGCTGAGCGGGTGGGCTGCCTCCTTCCTCCCTGCGCCAGGCACTGGCAGCTTCACCCCGCGGGGCCTGGGCCAGTGCTCCTTCCTTTTCAACATTGTGATGTATCACTATATTGTGATGTTTAGCTGGTGATACATCATATCGCCCAGCCCTACCACCCACATGCACTTAGTTACTGTTGTGACCAGCACAAGTTTGATAGGGCATGCCAGGTATTTTTATGTTAATCTGCTCTTCTTGGGAGAGTTTCTGCCATTCAGCCTAGACAACACCCAACAATGTGAATCAATTGGTTTGACTCAGTAAAAGGCAGCTTCCTGTGTTTGCAATGAGTGCATTGCAAATATCCCCCCCCCCTTTCCTTGTCACACAGTTGTCAAAGCTACAGATAGGTAGCCGTGTTGGTCTGTCATAGTCAAAATAAAAAAATTCCTTCCAGTAGCACCTTAAAGACCAACTAAGTTAGTTCTTGGTATGAGCTTTCGTGTGCATGCACACTTCTTCAGATACACTGAAACAGAAGTTGCCAGATCCTTCTATATAGTGAGAAGGTCAAAGCTATTAGTGTATTTTTGCAGAAACTTTACTGTCTGGCAAGGTGCATCATGTTGCTCAGTCTTCAGAAGAAGCTACCCCTCAGGCCCTGCATAGGCAGTTACAGGCTCTCTTTAATAATTCGCTGGTAATTGTTGCTTCCTGACTTACTCAGTACAGTAAATGTATTCAAGCCTAACAAGACGGTGTTCATTCCTGAGCAATGGGCCGTTAACTGTTCTATTCTTCCCCAGTGATGATCTGATTAATAATTAGAATGTTTTTGTGACAGAAATTAAACACTGTGTTTTGATTGGCGAGATAATATTCGCGGAGAGCGGATGGTCAGAGTTGGCATAATATCACTCAGCCTGCCACATTATTATGGTAAGCTGTTAGAATTCAGGTTCTTGCCAAGCTTGCCAAATAAGGCATCGGAAAAGCTCGCAACGACTTTTGAATCATAAAATAGTGAAAAGGATAAAAATCCTTGTCTTAATGAGAATGTTAAAGCAGCAATATTTTTAAAATGTCTCTAAACCAAATTTTATCTGAGACCACCCACCCGCTTTGGCTCAGTTTAATTATTTAATCACTGCCCCGCATCCCTTAGCCACAATTGCTCTCTACCCAAATCCTTTACTGATGTCCTGGCAGTAGTATATTACAATCATGTGTGATAAAATTCTACTTTCTTTCAGAGTTGAAAGAAAACTTAGGCTGCCCGCAGACAGACAGCCCCCCTTCCACTTATGTGCATTCCACTTGTGCACAGCCATGTGTGTCTCCATGAAACAAACAAACAAAAAAAAAATGTTTGGAACCAGGAAATGGCACCAAAGTGGGAGAGAGCTGGAGAGCAGGGGTAAACAGCTTGCACAGCCTCTCCGAGTATCTCTCCTCCCCCCACTCTCCTTTACTTGCTTCCTGGCAATATAAATTCTAATTCTAATTGTTATTGTTGTTGTTGTCTGGGGGATGCTCCACCCCTACGCCTGCCTCCCTGTCCCCTCCTTCCCTCCCTCACTTGCTCACTCATGTCAGTTTTGTTCCTTAGGCAGTATCCAAGAATCCCTCTGCCCTCCAGTCACCATCGCCCTCTCCCACAAGCAGACAGCAACATTATTTCTTGGAGGTGGAACAGAAACTAGATAAAAAGAAACAGTCTCCATCAACTTCCAATACTAAAATGGAGAGTGTCAAGAGGCCCCACAGTGGCTCTGGGCACTGGGACCCAGCCACCCACTGACCCCCGGGTCAATGAGGAAGTTGGACAGGATGGCCGCTTCCCATTCTCTCTCAACAGCACCCTCCCCACTTTATGCAATTTCATGTGTATGCACAGAGTGTAAGTGTGGGATTCCTGTACTCAGAAAGTTCACATCACCTAGATCAGTTAATTGTTGAAAGAGGTTAAATAATCAGGCTATACTTTGCGCCTCCTGAATGGGAAGATTGGTGAAGATCCTACAGTATTTATATAGAATGCATTGGAGCTTGTGCAGTTATAGATACAACAAACTTTCTTGATGGCAACATATGATGAACATAAACTGATGGATTCATCTACGTCATTCTCCTTTGATTTCCTTGTCATTTGGAGATTATTTCAGATGACGCTAACAATGAAAGCCATTGTAATGTTTCTTAAGGTTGTTGGCTTATACTCAGTTTACATTTTGGCGAAGATTAGTACTTTGTTTAGTTTGACCCACAAAGCTGTCCAGAGACTGCTCTAGCAGCCGATTGCCATCTGTAGCTGCCAGATTCTATCTAGGCTGAAGGCCTAAAATTTTACCTTCCACAGCTGTTGCTATTAGAGGCTAGGGAGTCACCGCAGGCTCAAGTATTGGACCTTATTATCCACTAAATACATGTTCAATTCTGTAAGAAACCTGCATAATTGAACACAGCCAGCCAGCCTGCCCGCCTTATGTCCTACTTCTTATTTCAAAGATACTTTGCTGTGTCCCACTGCCTTTTCTTTTTAAAGAAGCTTTTGCTTAGTAATGGGGCACCCGAATATGTAACTTTAAAAATTATACTATGGACATGGAAATAAGTTACCGGTAGTTCTTAAAAAGCATTCTACAGTTTAGAAAATTTAGGGTTTCATGCATGTCATTCTGGTGCCTTTTTGTTGCATACAGTTATAATTAAATTTACCGAAAAGAGGAAAATTGTTTTAGAATCAAGAGGTTGTACACTGCAAGTAAACCCTAATTGTAAATGCATATGGTACACTTCTAAATCTATATATACACTCATGTATTGCAATTATTCTTAAAATGCTTAGTGGTTTTGCAGTTTGAGGCATGGTCTGTTTTAATGCATTCAGTTCTCTACATTTTAATCCCTGAATTTCATGTTGTATTTTATGCTGTTTTAAAGTTGCATTTTAATCAATGTTTTATATTTGCTCTTAGCCACCCTGAGCTCGGTTTTTAAACCAGGAAGGGCGGGGTATAAATAAAAATTTATTATTATTATTATTATTTCTTCTTCTTTGGCAACCACTTGTAGCCGAGTAAGATTGTCTTCCATAAACATGGTTTTAACAATGAGTCCGTAAGTGACTGTGGAGGCCATTTCTGGATCCACACATCCTTCCACAGTGGGGACATTGGTTTCCGGGTGGGAGTTGATCACGGTGTAGATTTGTCAAGCGTGCCTTCCTCCTAGCATGTTTCTTCCTTGCGTCCTGAGTTCCAGTGTCTTCAAAGCCCATGACACCATTAGTAGTAGTAGTATTAGTAGTAGTAGTAGTATTAGTATTTAATGCATTAGTTAGACTTGAGCATGTTGGTTATATGTGGCTGGTTATCCCACAGGAATAACCATTCCTTTGGCATAGCACAGGTGACATAGCATGGGTCCTTTTCTGTGGTGGCGTCCTGACTCTGGAATGCCCTCCTGCTGTAAATCTGACCAGCACTGATACTTTGTTTCAGTGCCAAGTGAATACTATCAGTTTGCCCATGCATTTATGGGCTGTTAACTGCTGCTGAATTTTGGGATGTTTTGTGATAGAACTTTTCAACACTGTTTTTATCTACTTTAAATTGCCTAGAATTCTTAATGTTTTACACAATCTGTAATGCACCTTCAGATCACATGATAAATGTGGACTAAAATTGTACTTAATAACATTTATATCGTTGCAAATTCAAATTTTGTGTTTAAATACACATTTTGTTGATTTTCTGCCAATAAGCCTTGTTAATTAAGATCAATTACCTCTCTCTGGCTCTGGTGTCATTTTCATATTTCTGTGTTGTTCTTTGATTTGAAAAAAACAAAACACCCCCAAACCTCTAGTTGATTCTAATGTGTACTGCATTTAGCGTCTTGATTAAAATGAGAGCTGCCCTCTCTGGCCCCATCTTTCACAATTAGCTGTTCTAATTTTCTTCTGTTGACTTTGTTTTGAGGAAGCCAACACTATGATGATTTAGATTTAGATTCTTTTTATGGTGGGAGGAATGAACTGAAGCGAAATGTCAGAACGGCAACAGAACAGCAACACTGCAGACTGAGTGTTGCTATTGGCCTGTATAAATATTCTCCCAAGAGCCAAATGCCACAGAATGAATGGCATGACAGGGAGCCAAAGTACAGTTACATTGAAATGACCTTAATAAAATATAGTGCTGCTCGTGGGGGAGGGAAGAGGTTGCTGAGTTGGAGTGGGGGAAGCACATGTACGAATAACTTCGTATTGAAAGTGCAAATGCCTGATGAGAGAATAGACAGGAATAGTTCATAAACAAAAGCTTTGCATCAGTAGACTGAAAGCGGATCATCATGCAAATCTCAGAGTGGGTGAGAAGTTTTGTTGTAGTACTCAGTACTGAATTATTTGCCTTTGAACTGTACGTTTGTATTTGTGGCCTTGCACCATTGTTGTCTCCTGCTTGGTAAAAATCTAGGGAGTCTCACTGTAATGCTGAAAGGAGTTTAAAAAATATGATGAGATAATTTGTAGCGGTAGGTACATGACCGGGCTCTCCCCTCACTCCCTACCCAACACTAGCATATACATGGTCACTTCATTAACACTGAATATGGTATTTTGCAAATGGAACATCACAGTGGTATAACAGTGTTGGCTGATACATTTAAGCCAAGAAATATTGGCTCATAACCTCTGCCAGATAAAATGGAACATTAGGTATTGAAATGATACACACTGGCAGTGTTTGTACACCACTTTTTGAACCATAGTTAAACTTAAACTTAACTATGGTTTAAAGGCAAAACATGCAGCTTCACCTCTGCTGCCAGAACAAAGTCCTGATTCAGCTTAGTGTTGCTTCCAAGCCTGGGCTTGGGGTTTATTTTACCATCAAGAACAAATATTGGTCACAACATGTGGTTTGTTTGAGCGAGACAAAGCACGAGCCCAAGTTTGGATTCAGTGCTGAGCAAGACCATAGCTTAGCTCCTGGAAGTGTGGCAGGAGTGGATAAAGAGCAAAAAAACCTGCATTTAACTCTTTAACCAGACTTGAGCCTAATTATGAAGTAAAGTGGCAGGTGACGGCAGTGCTTACTGTGTTTAATCTGTTACAAATGTTAGAGCGTGTGTCTCTTTCAGTTTCCCCACTGATATTGCTGACTATTATAAAACTGTACAATCAGTAAGGATAGATAAATTTTCCAGCTGGGTGAAAAGGTCTCATCCATAGTGTTTGATTGGATTGTTTTAAAAATCTCTTTAGCTGGGTTAAAAAAAGCAAAAAAACTATTTTCAGTTTTTATGGTATGTTTGTAAATCTCTGAGATTCTTGTGGCTGGCGATTCATAAAATTCTTTTAATATATTCATACTCACTACTTAATGTATAGTTCACCATTGCTGGATACAAAGTTTTGAAAACTTTTCAGTTTTGTACTTACTCTCTAAGCTAGGGGATAATATCAGAAGTGAAATTTGCAGCAGTTTTCCTACTTGATTCAAAGCATGAGCACCTTGTTGCATACATGTGTGTGGTCGACATTGAGATGCTTTGAATCTGTATACTGTTGGAGGGCAGCACCTGGTTAACATGTGTACCAAATAGACCCGGTGTTGGAAAGTCTGTAAAATCAAATCCAGTATGATGACATGTACATCCTAGCAGGAAATCAGAAATGAACGGGAAGCTACGGGTGAACTTGAAAGGTTTAGTCATATACCAGTGGTGAGGTAGACAGCTCTAGGTTATTTTAACATAAGGTTTAGTACACAGGAACATCTCATTTTCCTCTCCAGTAATGTTACTGCAAACATTGTAGGAGTGAGAAATGAAGAATGGAGGGTGGGAAGGAATTAATAATATATTTGAACCGTATTATCTCTGCAATGATCCCCTTGGGGCGTTGTCAATTATCAAATCTCAGTTCTAATATTTGCTAAGGTATCTACTTCTAAACATTCCAAATAAAGCACACCATTTAAAGCTCTTCTTTTATTTTATTATTTGTAAGGTTTACAATCCAATAGGGAAAAGGAGAATAAGCAGAGCCACATTTTAAATTCTAGTGGTGCTTGTCATTCATGCTGTAACTTCAAAGCCTTTTAAAAACATTCCTGAAGCATGTCTTTGTTTTAGGAAAATAGCAGATTCGCAGTTGACTGAAACTCTTTTCAGCTGGCAAGTTTCAGAAAGGAAACATATCTGGTCTCACCGTTTTGAACTTCTGGTCAAGGCTTAATTTTATTAGGATTATCTCACAGGGTGGGAGGTATCTTTGTACTTTGGCGCCTGAATATAATAATTATCACACCTCTGCTTTGGTGCGGTGACTGTTATAGAACAAAGTAGCTGGAAAATGAAACTGATAGGAAAGAGTCCAATACAGAAGATACAGCAAGGACAGTCAGCTGTCTGCCAAAGCTCTAAAACTCAGATGAACTATAAGACGCTCAGGAGCTTAATTTAGTTGTTGTGGGATCAGCTTAATATAGACAGCTTAGTTATCATGTGGAAATTCCAATTTAGACATGTATCATTATTATAAAGGAATCTCTGTTTATTTCTGCCCCTGGCAAAGCAGAAATGCGACTTCCCCCTAGCTGCTCTGTGTTCTTCCTGTATCTATCTGTAAACTAGATATTTAGCCAGATGTATGGTTGGGGAAACTGGATGGCAGCAGCCTAGTTCTAGTAATTTACATTTTCACAAGGATTTGGGAATAATGAATGTGTGTGTTCAGTCCTTACCCATGTAACTGTGTTTGCAGTGTTTCCCTCCCTCCCAGGCTGAGATGCGTATTTAAAGGGTCATTGTGAGGAACACACCTGGTACTCTAGTCTCCAGGAGAGCAATGAATCTCTGCAGGGTAATGCAGACTTATCACAGCTGGTTCTGTCTTCATGTTGCACCTTGCTAGCACGGAATGCATTTGCCTGATATACTGGTCCACGGAGAGCACTATAGTTGTTATATATGGGCCTTGTAAGGGTTCTAGGGGTTGCTCGTGCGTAAGCCTGTCCCAGACACCTGCTGGGTTGCCTGAGTGAACCTTACCTGTCCGAGCAGCCACTCACCCGTGGCTGTCTCAATCGCTGGCAGAATCCATCAGTGGGCGTTTCTTGAACTTCTTCCAGCAAAGAAGCTCTTTGACGCCCAGTCTCCTCCTACTCTCACTGCGCGGAAGCCTTCTGCGCAAGGAGGGCGTAGGCAGCGGAGGACCCTTCCTCTCCCCGCTGGTCCCCGGCAAGGAGTCATGGGACCGCCTCTCCGATTCCCCCATCTGCCCCCCTTCTCCACTGGAGCTACGCGGATTCCCTTCCCCAGAAGATGGGCTGCCTCTCCCAATCCTGGGACGCTCTCTGGGATCCCCTTGGAGCTTGCTCTCTCCCTCTGGCACTGATGGCAGTTCCCTGACAGGCCTGGATGGCTTAGGTGGTTACAGCATGGTGCTGATAATGCCAAGGTTGCAGATTCAGTCCCTGTATGGACAGCTGCATATTCCTCGATTGCAGGGGGTTGGATTAGATGATCCCCAGGGTCCCCTCCAACGCTACAATTCTATGATTCTATCCAACAAACCTTTAGGAATTGACCTCTTTTAATGAAAGGGCTGGTACAGTGCTGTTTTTATTGTAATTATTGGTATGTTTTAAACAGATTTTATATGTGTGTATAAATCAGCTTTTGTATTTTAATGATGGGTTTTTCTATTTTTTTAATTCCTTCTTATTTATTTTATAAAATTTATACACTACTTTGATTGCAGAAAACTTCAAAGCAATTTACAAAAGATAAACAGTAAAGTCAATAAAAAGGTTTTTATCGATTCTTGTTTTTATCTGTAAGTTGCCTTGGGTTCCTGTCATGGAGGAAGGCAGGCTATGAATAAATATATAATAATTATATATGAGTCAGTCCTATGTAACCATTTAGAGAGGCAGGAAGCAAGTTGATCTTTCCCCACACTCTAAAATTGAAATCCTGTACATTGGGTGAACGGTGCTGTAATTGTGAACATAGTTCAAGCATTTTCAATTTATTTCTGGAGTTGTCATTAGCATCTAGCCAGGGGAAAGTTCAGTTTGTTTCTAATGTAGCTTGCCCTCTAACAAAAGTGTCATGGGAAAAATAAATTGGAAGACTGTCAGGATACTCCGAATAGCATTCCCCCCCTCCCTTCCTAAATTCTGGTTTGGATTGTAGTGATTCGTTCTGATTTTTTGATAGTGAATCATATCGTACATTTTAAATTGCATTTCTAAGTTTATTAATTTTAAAGTGTTTTATTTTCTCAAATTATTTGTCTTGGATTTAAGATTGCTGTGGTGGTAATGATAAAATGCATCTAATGTGGAAGAACATCGATCTCTTTTTCACTTGCAGTTCTGTAGTAACTTTTTATTACGCAGTTAATATTAAGGATGAGGTCAGTTGATTCTTAAAGTTCAAGATGATGTAAATATTTGCAAATTTCAGACTATAACATTATAAATGTTACACAAAACAATCTTTCCAAGCAAAGCAACCTTTTATTCATAAAATGTTACATTTTTCAGAGGTTTATTTAATTGGCAACAGTAGCAGGCCCAACCCTCATTATTGGTAGTTTTAGTGAGAGCAATATTTTAAGTTAAGTGAGTGTTTGAAGGGTATACAAAATTGAGATAATTCAGAAAGGAATATTGACATAAAGATCGGGGGAGGGATGCATTCTCCACCCTTCATTCTATTAGAAATATTTATTTCACCAGTATTGTTTTGGTGACCTGGCAATATTTTTTCCTTATTTGTTGAGTCTGGGATGACATGTCCGATTTTGTTCTATATATAAATGTTTCCTAGCATAGTTTCTTTCAACATCTGTAGCCCATTGTTGGACTACAACTCCCATCAGCCACTGCCAGGAAACCATGCCAGCTATGGGTAATGGGAGTTGTATTCCAAAACATCTAGAGGCCCCTAGGTTGGGAAAGGATGCTCTAAACCCCATTTTAAAATGATTTTTTAGCCCTACGCTGTCTGTCTTTCAAAATATATTAAGAATGTTCAGCTATTGTGGGGATAACAGTTTGAACAAAGTACAATTTCCCTAGATTAGCCGGGGGGTTTTAATTAAAAAACAACACCTTTCCACTTATCCCTCTACAGTGGTGCGCCGCAAGACGAATGCCTCGCAAGACGGAAAACCCGCTAGACGAAAGGGTTTTCCATTTTTGAGCTGCTTCGCAATACGATTTTCCCTATGGGCTTGCTTTGCAAGACGAAAACGTCTTGCGAGTGTTCCGATTTTCCCCCGCCCCCCTTTTTCTAAGCCGCTAAGCCGCTAATAGCCTTTTAGCCGCTAATCCGCTAAGCCTTTAATAGCCGCTAATCCGTTAAGCTGCTAATAGGGTTGCTTCGCAAGACGAAAAAACCGCTAGACGAAGAGACTCGCGGAACGGATTAATTTCGTCTTGCGAGGCACCACTGTATCCCCAAATCTGCCCTGTCTTTACTCTTCTGACCAGTTAGATCAGGAGTACCCTGCAAATTCTTTCCAATTGCATCCTCTCTTCTCAATGGCAATTCCTGTCTCTGTGCCATTTTTTGAAGCAAATCATGGATAGCGTTACATCTACTTTGGCATTTTCATGAACCATGTGTAGTCCAGGCCACAGTTGCATCCATGGTTAAAAGGAGATTTGCAAATCATGTTCACACAAGTGTAGATGAGAAAAAAGCCAACCATTATTGCCTCCCAGAAAGAATATGTGTGCAAGGAGACAGCTGGAGAGAAGGGAGAAGGACTGTCTGAGCCAGGAATACACCCCAAAACCAGGGGTGGCCCATCCCATTTTGCCACCCCTGCCATTGTCCCCCTTCCCCCACCCTGAAGCCTTGCTTAACAGGGTCACACAACAGCAGCTTCTGCTTCCGGTGGCTTAAAAAGCTAAGCAAAAATCCATGTCTCTGCTTAAAAATACTGCTTTTTAAGAGTTTAGTTTAATAATTTAATTCCCCCCCTTGTTTTCTGTGTTTTATGGGATCTAGCACCTCATTATGCTTCCATGTTTCTTCAGGCATTAGAGAAAAGTTTTTGTCCTCCTTCCTCAACCCGTGTACAGTGCTTTCATCTAGGCCTGCTGGGCTGTTCCCAAGTTAGCATGACTGTCTTTTGCTGATAATGTTCATGCCTTTCTAGCAAAGGGGCTATTTTTAGCATTTGCAGGACTGGCGTCTACTTCTTCCCTAGAGTCACTGACAAAGTCCTGGCTGAGATTGGGGCTGTAGGAAGCCAGTGCAGATGGAACAAAAGAGACTGGTGAAAGTGAAGTCATATTTCCAAGCAGTTTAAATGCAGGCATTTAGACTGTGGCAAGAGAGCCCTCGGAATGGTGAACCCCACCCTTTCCAATTGCTACTTTACCTATTATCAGCTTGTGAATTGAAGGAACTACATCAATGACTCATTTTTGCATATATGGTCTAGCTTTTAAGGCTGCAGTGTTTACTAAATTAATCAGTTGGATCAATTATTTAGAAAACCTTTTATGAACTGAAAACTACTTCCAAATGACTGAGCAGCATCTTTTAAACCTGTAAAAAGGGGGGGGGGGAATAGGGCAAGTAGTTAATAAAAATCCAGGTTGCAATCACTCCATGGAAGGCATTGTCTCCTTGTTTGAGTCTCTTTGAACAAAATGACTGTTGCAACCTAAATGTGTCCCATTAAAAAAAAAAAGAGTATAGCATGTGTTTTTCTTTTAGAATGATTAGTTTTCTCATATGCAGATTTATGAAGATCAAATTGCATCAGCTAAAATAAGTACAACAAATTGAAACCAAAATTTTCTTACATAGCTATAGTGTGAAAGGGTAGGTCTGAGAGTGTCTTACTATATAAAAACTTTTATCACAGATATAACTAAAGGTGAAATCCCTTAGTTCCTGATCTCGTTCCCTGTAAGCTCAGAGCATGTCCAGCCTAGGTGACAGACAAGAGGATTACTTTTTAACACAGCATCATAGTTAAACTATGGCATTTATTACTACAAGTGATGGCCCCAACTTGTACAGCTGTTGTACAGATTACACACTTTAAAGGACGGTTGTTTATTTTTATTGTTTGTTCGATTTATATACTGCCCTGTATCAAAAGATATCAGGGCAGTCTACAACATTAAGAAAACATTTTACGGAGTGCAATATTAAATGCGTAATAATAGATAGCATAATAATAAAATAACCCTAATAACAGTCTCCACCCACCCGCAGCTTTAACAGGCCATAGATTATTTAATGGCCAAAGGCCTGGGTAAATGATGATGCCAGCATTCCTCTCAGGGAAGAGCATTCCGCAAAAAACGCTTTTCTCCTGTTGCCACCTTCCGTCTGCTCAATCTGCTACTCAGCTGTTCACTGTTGTTGGGTAACTACAAGACCCCTCCTGCTTTCCCTTCTTATGGTTCTCTTACCTTTCAAACTGGATAACCCATCAAATAGAGGACACTGGCATCTTAAGAGTACTTCTGCCCATCTGAAGGATGCAGGTTGGGCAGAAAGCTTATGGCCTGTGGAACTCTTATTAATTGAAGGTTGCAGTGCAATTGAAATTCTTCCCTTTTGAGATTCAGTGTGCATGCACATGCTTTACTAGGAAGTTATTTTTGAAAGGTATGATAGGACTATGAAAATAATGGATTGAAAGGAGGGGCAGAGACTAAACTCAATAATGAGCACTTAAAGAGAGAGAGGGAGAGAGAGAGAGACTAAAAGTGGTGAAGCTAAACCCTCAATCAGATGTGCAGTACCTGGAAAGGGGAGGGAAAGAGAAGAAATAACTCTGGCCAATGCCATTCAGAACATATATCACCCCCCCAAAAAAAAATTCCACTCTGTTTTCTTGGCAGCCTAATTTAACTGTAATGTAATCTCCCATCATACTTCCAAAATCAAATACTTGCTTGCCCCTGTAAGTGTGTGCTTAGAGCTTCTATTAGAGACTAGTGCCGAGAATGAGTGTAAAATGAGTGTAAAACCCTAGCTGGTTGTGCTTGGGATTACTTTTTACTACAATTGCATGTTGATCACGTTGTCTGCACGTGTAACAGGACCACTAAACTAAGGCTGCATATAATATAGGGCAGAGACTTCTGCCCATGTTTTGGGGTTTCTGCATTAGCCCAGAAGCCGCCTGGCAGGTCAAGGCATCGATGATTGTAAGCTGACCTGGCCATAAAGCACAAACTCATATTCTCAGTGCCCGTAAACATTTTATTGCATAAAACTGAAGTTAATCTCCATTATTAGTCCTATTTCTCATATTTACTCTAATGTAATGGGTTCAGGATAATTGTAGGACAGGAGTCTGAATAGTATATAGTAGGGCATAAGGTTCTATGTTGAATTGTATTGTTTTTTTAAAAAGTGCAGGAGTGCTTTTGTTGTGTAGGAACAATTTGTTGTGTAGGAACAATTAAATAGGAACAATTTGTTGTTGTGGTTCAAGTTCAGGGTCAGCCCACTCATTAGGCTCAATGAGGCAGTCACCTCAGGCAGCAGGCTGAGGACAGCTGGGAAGGGTAGCAGATCTGGGGGCCCCAGGAGCGCACTACTTGTGCTTGTTGCCCATGTGCCGCCTGGGAAGAGTGGGGCCACCACCTGCTCCTCTCTGACCTCTTCCAGCCCCAACTGCCTTTGATATGCCTCAGACATTGGCAGCAACAGGGGTGAAGCACCATTTTTTCTTTTGCCTCAAGTATTAAAGTGTATTGGGCTGACCCTGTTCAAGTTAGTAATTTAGCAATTACTACTGCATTCAGATTTAGCACCAAACCACAAGTTAAAGTGAGTTTGGCATTACGTCTGAACAAGGAAACCATTTCTACTCTGGCAGGGTCACTGTTTGGGGTAGCATTTGGGACATCTTGAGAGAGGTCAGGGAAGAGGGAAGCTGCCCAAGCAATGGTTTGGCTGTATGTTTGAAAGACAAGCCATGATTTGCAGAGTCTTACTTCTGAATCAAACCACAGGGTGCCACTGAACAAGATGCAATATGACACCCCATTTGTACCCCACACATTCATAGGAAACTAGTGGGTTTTTTTCCTTCTCTTTTTTCTGGATTTCAGGATTTCCAGGATTTGACAGCTGGTGTTTTAAAAAATATATATTCAAAAAGCAGGACTAACAATCTGAAGGCACCATCTCTAAATTGGATCACTTGACCTTCTGTAGGAATTCATTAATACAGCGCTGCTTTTCCTTGAAAGCACCCATCATTTCAACTTTAAGTGTCCACTGACACGTACACAATGGTGCATGATCTCTTCATGACATAAAAGCCTAGAGCACATCTGTGCCCAGGATATTTTATCCATCTGGTTGATTAGTCATGGTATGACACACTTCTAAGAACCAAAGCCTACATACTGTGTACGCTGTTATTGCAACTCGAGAAATGCGGGTGAAAACAAATCTCTTTGGTGCTCTGCAAACGGTCGCTTCAGTAAAATAACATAAGCACAATACTTGGCAGCGGCATTTTTAAAATTAAATGAGCTTTCATACTGGTATTCAGCTGCTCTCAATCCAAAGCTGCACCCCACTTTCATTTACACTTAACTTCATCAGTAAATAAGATTCCAGCTGCTGTAGCCATCTGATTGTTTTATAGTCACAAATAAAGCCACCCAGAAGACGTACAAATTGAAGCTTGGTGGTGTTATGATGTGCCCGGAGTGATAAAAGGTAAAAAGGTAAAGGACCCCTGGACGGTTAAGTCCAGTCAAAGGCAACTATGGGGTTGTGGTGCTCATCTCGCTTTCAGGCCAAGGGAGCTGGTGTTTGTCAACAGACAGCTTTCCAGGTCATGTGTCCAGCAGGACTAAACCATTTCTGGCGCAATGGAACACCGGGACGGAAACCAGAGCGCACGGAAACACCGTTTACTTTCCTGCTGCAGCGGTACTTATTTATCTACTTGCACTGGTGTGCTTTCGAACTGCTAGGTTGGCAGGAGCTGGGACCGAGCAACGGGAGCTCACCCTGTCACGGGGATTCGAACTGCCGACCTTCCAGTCGGCAAGCCCAAGAGGCTCAGCGGTTTAGACCACAGCGCCACCTGCTCCAGTGTTGCTCTGATGTGCCAGGAGTGAAGTCCTCCTGTGATTCTACCTTCCCTGACCCTGGTCACATGCCACCCAGTTTCCTTCTCTCTCATTCATGGTGTTCTCCACATGGCTTTCCTTTCCCCCTTCCATCTGTATGCTTGCAGAATATTTCTGACATCCACATCCATAATGCAGCATTAGTGAAATGCATTTGTAGAGTGTATTTTAATCAGTAAAGATTCAGCCAGACCACTGTGGTCCATAGGTTGGTAACCTTGAGGCTGGATTACTGGATTACTGCAGTGCACCCTTGGGCCTGGTTCGAAAGCTACAACTGGTGAAGAATCCAGCGGCCAGAGTGATGCAATACCATTTAAAAAATATCTGCACTGGCTGCCCATCTACTACTGAGCCATCTTCAAGGTCCTTGTATTAATATACAAAGCCCTGAACATCTTAGGCCCAGGGTACCTTAGCGACTGACTGAACCCTGATTTATCCCAGCTAAGTCACTGAGATCATCTCATTGCAGGGGGTTGGACTAGATGACCCTAAGATTCTATGATTCTATCTGCAGGAGCCTTGTTGGCCATTCCCCTAGTTGGCAAGGCTCATTTGACAGCAACAAGAAACCAAGCCTTTAGTGTCTTCAGCCCAGTCTTCTGGAATGAGTCTGCCAGCAGAGATTTAGCAGGCGCCTTGTGTTTCAGCTTCTGAATGTCTGCTGAAAAGAATTCTGTCATGCTTATGCAGGCAGTTAAGAATACATATTTCAATGATAGTTATATCATGATATATAGAGAGGGAGAGAGAGAGTTTTTTAAATTTTATGTAGAATTGTTGCAGACTGCTGATTTTTTTATGAATAAAGGTAAAGGTAAAGGTACCCCTGCCCAAACGGGCCAGTCTTGACAGACTCTGGGGTTTGTGCGCCCATCTCACATCTATTGGCCGGGGGCCAGCGCTGTCCGAAGACACTTCCGGGTCACGTGGCCAGCGTGACAACGCTGCTCTGGTGAGCCAGAGCCGCACACGGAACGCCGTTTACCTTCCCGCTGGTAAGCGGTACCTATTTATCTACTTGCCCCCGGGGGTGCTTTCGAACTGCTAGGTGGGCAGGCGCTGGGACCGAGCAGCGGGAGCGCACCCCGCTGCGGGGATTCGAACCGCCGACCTTTCGATCGGCAAGCCCTAGGCGCTGAGGCTTTAGCCCACAGCGCCACCCGCGTCCCTTTTTTTTATGAATAATGGTGTATAAATATGTCTGTCAAAAATAAAAATAAATAAAATCTTGATATTTCCAGTTCCTTGAACCATGTTTGATAACCCTTTGACTTGAGCACTGCTGCAGTTATCTTAGACCCATCAGCACATCAAAATACTTGATTTTGTCCCACTTGTTGCTGCTACTGCTCGCACCACACCCTTCTGCTGTGTAAAGGGGATATATTGCTTTTCATGTCTGTGGCTCGCTGAATTGAGCTTATGTGCTCTTAAATGAGCAGAGTAGGCCTCAAACCTGGCTGGAAATCACTTTAATGGTTTCAGGTTTTCCAGTTGTTTTGAAGGTGTCTGGGGTTTTGAAACGGGGAGTAATTTCTACAGAGCCAAAGACGGAAGTAGCTGACAGTGCCTGCTTAATAGAACATGAGCCTCGCACGAGGGAAGAGCTATTTATAGCATTGCTTAGCATTTGCTCTGAGGAGCTACAATGCCTGGGACAGTGCTATATTCCATAAAAAGCCATTGAGAATATTCTCGTTGGTTTTATTTCTCCAGTGAAGGTCATGCGGAAGATTTTATCTTTGGGAGAAGGAAATATAATGGTGTGTTCCCGCATGGTATCATGCTCTGTCCTGTCTTTGAGCCTCACACCCTACTCCCAAGCATACACACACGTGAAGAGTTGCCTGTCATCTGTTGGCATATTTTACTAACCTCCTGCGAAACATGACTCAAGGACTTGGCAGATGGGCTAGGACTGCACCAAGGTCACCACTACTGCTGCCTTATAGTCTTGTGTTTAAGGTCACTGCTATTTGAATCCAATATGCACATCTGGCAGACAGTTCTTGCCCTTAAGTGCATTGATTAGTTGCAAAACCAGGGACTATTTCAAATATCAGTTGCATGCCAGATGTCTTCAAAGTTCATTCGTGTTCAAGTTAACAGTCATAATGTCAGCAGCAGTGTTAGAAACTCAGGTATATAAACTAAGTGCCAAATGGCTCCTTAAACCAGGGTTACACACGCCAAAATGGAATGTCTAGTTGCCATTTTGGGGTAAGACAGCTCTAAAGTCTTATTTTTCAAATGATGGACTGTCTGTGATTGATTATCCGTTAAACATCTGGCTAGTTCAGATGACAACCTTGAGCTAGGTTAAGAGCATGGGTAGGCAAACTAAGGCCCAAGGGACTGGATCCGGCCCAATCATCTTCTAAATCCAGATCACAGACGGTCCGGGAATCGGCGTGTTTTTACATGAGTAGAATGTGTCCATTTATTTAAAATGCATCTCTGGGTGATATGTGGGGCATAGGAATTCATAAATTTTTTTCAAAATACAGTCCAGCCCCCCACAAGGTCTGAGGGACAGTGAACCAGCCCCCTGTTGAAAAAGTTTGCTGACCCCTGGTTAAGAGCTTTGAGAACTTAAAGAAGAAAAGTCAACTTGATCCAAGGACAGCCCACATATATATTGACCTTTTCTGACCTCTTTTTCTTAATGGTGACTGCTCCTGCTCAGGCTGCACAGAAAAAAACATTTTGGTTCCTAAAATTCATTCCAATTGCACTGATAAACTATAACTGATAGAATTCTACAGGATGGGGCATTAGTGTGTGAAAACAGTTAAGATCCAGTGAGCCCCAGGCATTCACCTCCAGATGGTGGAGATGTCAGGTGCCATCCACTCACCCAGGCATCTTAACGTGGTCGCTAGTGCAAAATGCTAGGTGCAAAATGCGCCTGGCGCCTGGCTAATTTCGAACAGTGGTCAGCAACATGGGACTTCGTATCAAAAGGGGCTCACAATGTTGTTCTTGCTCATGCTCACTGTGATTAATGTTCTGCTGTCCTCTGACAAGGCCTGGACTTTTGGAACTCTGAATATTGGCACTCAAGAGGGGAACCAAATCCTGCCAACTTGACTGGATGCTTCCAAGGTGCTTGGAGTACCTTGAAAGCACAAGGTCAAAGCTCCAAGTCAGAGATGTGGGACAAGTTTCTGGAGTTAGCACTGTTTGAGATGCTTTGGGGTTTCTTTTACTTTGGCTCTTCATTACTAATGTGCTCCATCTGCCTGCCCCACCAGCTCCAGCCTTGCAGGGAAGGCAGAATCTTGGTGGCTGCAAACTGTGGACTGGCCACCGAAAACAAAACAGTACCACACAATTCCCTTTTTTAAAAATAGTTTGTGCTCACTGCCCAGGTGATTTATGAGGAAACATATGGGAAGGGGAAGCAGAATGACATTATTTTAACAGCATGTGTTTAATTTAAAGATTGAATCTCTCACTTTAAGAATGACTTTGCATTTAGTGCAGTAATGCTTTGCATGTATATACGACTGCTAGGTAGATAAAAAATAATATACATTGTGTTTTTAAGCCTTACAATAGCCACAGGGTGAATTCACATAAGATGCATAAAACTATTTGAATCAGCCTGCAGTGTAGTAGATTAGTATTAGTATACCCCAGAAGTAGGGACGCGGGTGGCGCTGTGGGTTAAGTCACAGAGCCTTGGGCTTGCCGATCAGAAGGTCAGCAGTTTGAATCCCCGCAATGGGGTGAGCTCCCGTTGTTTGGTCCCAGCTCCTGCCAACCTAGCAGTTCGAAAGCACGTCAAAGTGTAAGTAGATAAATAGGTACCACTCCGGCGGGAAGGTAAACTGTGTTTCCATTCGCTGCTCTGGTTTGCCAGAAGTAGCTTAGTCATGCTGGCCACATGGCCCGGAAGCTGTACGCAGGCTCCCTCAGCCAATAAAGCGAGATGAGTGCCACAACCCCAGAGTCAGTCATGACTGGACCTAATGGTCAGGGGTCCCCTTTACCCCCCTTTATCCAAGAAGTGCCAAATTGAATAAAATATTGGGAGCCCCACGTAATCAATCACAAGACGTGGCACACGCACAGCATTTGAATGGTAATGCCCATCAACTTTGGAGGTGCTTGGCCCCCTCAAATATTTTATTTGGGGGGGAGGAGAGGTGGCAAAGGAACCTCAGGCTGGGAGTTGGTTCCTATGGTATCCCCATAATACTGAGGTTGAGCACATGTTGCAGCAAGACTGACTCAAGATTTGAGTTCCACAATTCTAGATTCTCCGCTCAGCTGCTGTGTGACACCAGCTTGCACCACACCAGTTGTTTTGGGGAATCTATCATCTTTATATATTTGGATAGTGCATAGAAGCTGCTTGCCAAACTACCGTATTTTTCGCACTATTGGACGCACCGGTCCATAGGACGCACCTAGATTTGGGGGGGGGGGGAATAAAGGCAAAAAAAAAAAAATTATTCCCCCCCCCGCCAGGCGCGGGGCTGGGGCGGGGGAAGCCCGAGGTTCCCCCTCCCCCAGAATGGGACCCAGAGCCATGCCGAAGCTGCGCGCAGCTTTGGCATCGCTCTGGGAGCTTGCGGGCCTGGGGGAGGAGGAAGCCCTCCGCCAGCCTCCAAACCATGTCGGGAGACAGTGGGATGGCGCGCTGCGCCTCTCCCGCTGTCCCCCGAGTTTGCGGGGCTGGGCCAGCCTTCTAACCAAGTCGGGGGACAGCGGGAAGGGCGCGCTGCGCCCCTGCCGCTGTCTCCCGAGTTTGCGGGGCTGGCGACGGGGAGGAGCAGTCTTCTCCCCCCGCCAGCCTTCTAGACAAGTCGGGGGACAGCGGCAAAGGCGCGCTGCGCCCCTGCCGCTGTCTCCCGAGTTTGCGGGGCTGGCGACAGGGAGGAGCAGGCTTCTCCCCCCGCCAGCCTTCTAGCCAAGTTGGGGGACAGCGGGAAGGGCGCGCTGCGCCTCTCCCACTGTCCCCCGAGCTTGTGGGGCTGGCGGTGGGGCTCTCCTGAAGCCTGGAGAGCGAGAGGGGTCGGTGCGCACCGACCCCTCTCGCTCTCCAGGCTTCAGCGAAAGCCTGCATTCGCACCATAGGACGCACACACATTTCCCCTTCATTTTTGGAGGGGAAAAAGTGCGTCCTATAGTGCGAAAAATACGGTATTTGAAAGGCTTGGCTCCTCTTATGCACAGGGAGTTTTGGATTTTTGTCTTCCTGTGCTGTATCAAACCCTATTATTGAAGGTTCCAGGGCCCTCAGGCAGCCTTCTTCAGTCTGGTGCTGTCCGGATGATGCTCCCGTCATGACCGTTGGCTGTGATAGCTGTGACTAATGGCGGTTGTAGCCTGAAGGGCACCAGATCAGGGAAAGAAACAATTGTGTGGCTGTTTGAAGCAAAAAGGAAAGTGCAACGGAGCAAAGGAAGTGGGAGACATCAGACTTGACAATAAATTGCAGAAGTTAGGGTACAAGTATGATTTTTCTGTGTACGTAGGCAAGAAGAGCCAGCTGCATAAATATAAGATGGGGGACAGCTGACTTACCAGTACTACATGTGAAAAGGATCTAGGGGTCTTAGTGGACCACAAGCTTAACGTAAGTCAACAATGATGCAGCAGCAAAAAAGTTAATGCTGTTCTAGGCTGCATCGACAGAAGTATAGTGTGCAGACCAAGGGAAGAAATAGTACCACTATTCTGCCTTGGTTAGACTATACCTGGAATACTGTATCCAGTTATGGGCAACACAGTTTAAGAAGGATATTGACAAGCTGGAATGTGTGCAGAGAAGGGCAACCAAGATTATCAAGGGCCTGGAAACCAAGCCTTATGAGGAACGGTTGAAGGAGCTGGGTATGTTTAGCCTGGAAAAGATGAGACTGAAAGGAGCTAGGATAGTCATCTTCAAATATCCGAAGGGCTGTCATATGAAAGATGGAGCAAGCTTGTTTTCTCCTACTCTGGAGTGTAGGGCTGGAACTAATGGCTTCAAGTTACAAGAAGGAGATTCTGACTAAACATCAGGAAAACCTTTCTGACAGAGACAGAGCAGTTCAACGGTAGAACAGACTGTCAGGAGGTTGTGGACTCTCATTCATTTGAAGTTTCTAAGCCAAGATTGCATGGCTGTCTACCATGGATGCTTTAGTTGAGATTCTTGCAGTGCAGGAAATCGGGTTAGATGACCCTTGGGTTTCATTCCAGCTCTAGAATTCTATGGTACTGCAGATGGCTTTGTTATTTATTTATTTATTTTACAATAGTTTTTATTAATTTTCCATTTTAAACAATATTATAACATCATATCACCTTTTACAAATTTTTAGCTCTACCAAGCTTTTGACTTCTCTCCGTTCCATCACCTGTTTTTTATAAAACACATCTTAAAACCACACATTTATACTGTCTGACTTCTACATTTAACTTATTAAAAACTTAAAGCACAAGTAGAAAGTTTCTTCTTTTAAACATTGCGAATTTTAACACAGTCCAGCTAGTGTCTTTATATGTTTACAATAACTGTCTGTATATTCAATAAACTTACTCCATTCTCCCTGGAACACTTGGCCACTCTGGTTTTGGATTTTCCCTGTCAGCTTTGCCAATTCTGCATAGTCCCATCATCTTCATCTGCCATTCCTCTACTTTTTGCTGTTTCCATTTTTGGGCTAATAAGGTTCTGGCTGCCATAGTGGCATACATAAACAGTTTCTGGTCAGCTTTTAATATTTCCACTCTGGTCATCCCCAGCAGGAATGCCTCCGGTTTTTTAGGGAAAGTATATCTGAACATTTTAAAAAAACTCATTATATATATTTTCCCAGAATATTTTGACTTTATTGCAGGTCCACCACATATGGTAAAAATCTCCTTCTTTAACATTATATTTCCAACCATTCTTATTTCTCATTTTATACATTTTGGCTAATTTAGTTGTTGTTATTTAAACATTCAAATTATTCCTTAGTTTCATATTGTTGCAATGCGGGAAAGTTAGAACAATTCGAAAATATGTTGCCAGCCACTTCTGTTTTAATATGCACTCAACACTTGCATCCTCTCCATAATTGGGGTGGTGGTGTGGATATCTGGGCTTCTAACTGTGAAAAATATATTGGAACATTGCAATTTTGACCTGAAAGTACTTTTCATAGTAAAGGATGCCTATTGCTTTAAGTATCCCAACATAAAATTGTGGACTGTCTGTTTTTCACATCCTGTGTACCCAAAATGAACTTGTAATTAGAGTAATTAATTTACTAGAGGTAGAGCCATTGGAAGTTTAAACCAGAGTGGCAGAGTTTGCCAGCATGTAATTGATTTCTTCTGGGAGGAAAGAAGGGTCAGGATTGATTTCAGTCCATTACATCAATGTTCTGCACACATTGTGAGAGTCACCTGTTTAATTAACTTTTTAAAAAAAGAAGGTACAGCATTTAAAGTAATTAATGTTGCTAGCAATATTACAATAATATTGCTCTTTGAAGCTGAGATTCTCCCCAAATCTTCCAGATATAATCCAGTTACTCTTAAACCACTTCTGTATATAGCTTGGATGATCCCACATTCTAGGATAGATTTTTAAAAATGCAATTTCCTAGTTCATTTTTTGAATTCAAAATGCCAGGTTTCAAGTAAAGGAAATCCATTCTCTATCCTTGCACCCATATTCAGTGGGGTCAGTGAGGCCTCTCAAACACCATGCTTCATGAATAAATATTACAAATTCTAAGGTGGTCTCCACGCAATAGAGCACCATATTTCCCTAAACTGTATTTCTGACACTGGATTGGATCTAGTGTTGAAAAACAATATAATCATCATCATCTCTTACTGGGTTGCCCCAGTCACTCTGGGTGGTTGCCAACATATATGAAAACATAATAAAACATTAAACATTAAAAAGTTTCACAATACAGGGCTGCCTTCCGATGTCTTCTAAAGGTTACATTGTTATTCATCTCATTGATATCTGATGAGAGGGTGTTCCACAGAGTGGGTGCCACTACTGAGAAGGCCCTCTGCCTGGTTCCCCATAGCTTCACTTCTTGCAGGGAGGGAATTGCCAGAAGGCCCTCAGCGCTGGACCTCAGTGCCCGGGCAAAACGATGGGGGTGGAGACGCTCCATCAGGTATACAGGGCCGAGGCCGTTTAGGGCTTTAAAGGTCAGCACCAGCACTTTGAGTTGTGCTGTTGTTTCCAACCACCTCGAAAGACTAAAGCTGCTTGGATTTGATCCTGCATCTGTCACGTCAGATGACTTTTATAATTCTCTAATGTATGGCTCTGTATCATTCAATTTCACCCCACTTTATTACTGCACGAGTCATCCTGCATAACCACTTTCATTCTCTCCATGAGCCCTACCGATTTGCTTAAATCTGCAGATTTTACCAACAATCATCCTTTTCCACGAGTCACTATGAAAATATGAAAGAAATAATGAAACAGATTCCGAAATAACATCTCTAGGTTTCAAGAAGGAAGGAAGCATTCTTGTAATCCCTTCAATAGATTATTACTTTTACTGTTACCTATATTTCATCACACCCAGATAATTTCACTAACCTTTGTGGTACATGGTCTCACTTTCACCTGTGCTATCTTTTATGTAAAATTGTGTAACTTTACTCAGTTGCTCTGAACATATGATTACATTTCAGATTTCTATAGTTAAGAAGTGTCATCAAGTTCCTCTGTAGGTGGCTAAAAAATGAACCTCCACTGTTTCTCACACAGTGCTGTTCATTTAATTTGTTTTTAAGTCAACTTGTTTTTGTGCACTTGTGTATGCACATCCATTAGGCACACAACTTTCTCCGTACTCTCAGTGGTACAGCTGTTTCCAGATTTTGTTAATCATTTGTTTTCCTTGTCCCTCTTTGTGTCCTAAACTGAACTTCCTTCACAGAGGCATCACCAATCAGAAAACTGAGCTTGTTTTATTTGCAAAGGAAACTCTTGAGTCCAGTTTCATATCCAGAGGTGGTCTGAATATAATTCTAGTCACTCTTCCTGGACTTTGATCTTTCAGCTGGATGTGAACATGCTGCCTCTTATGGCAGCTGCATTTTTTAGAATTTAGGAACATGATGTGTTATCACACTCTGCCTTCCTACTTAAGCATGAATTCTCCCAACTCTGAAATATGGTTCATGGTTCTGTACACTGTTCACCATGGTTAATGCATAATCAGGAATTGTAAATCGCTTCAAAACAAGTTGGTGTAACAATAGGACCAAACCATAGTTAAGTCCTTGAAAAACAAGAAGATGGATTGGGAGCATGCAATCTGTGACCTACTCCCATTCCTTCATCTTAAAATGTAGGGACCTAGGATCAAATCCCTGATGGATGTGCAACTTGCTGAGAGGTCTTGAGCCAGTCATGATCTCTCAACCTAATAAAACTTGGAAGGGTTACTATGAGACTAAAGTAGGCAGAAGAGACCATGTATGCATCTCTGACTTCCTTGAGGAAAGAAATTTGCTATGGTTAAGGAATGGGCCATGCTACATTTGTATTTGCACTTAAACTTAATTTGCTGCTCCATGTAAGGATTAATCAAACACTTCCTTTTTAGCTCAGCCCTACAATTTATCTTGTAGGGTCTGTGCGCATGCACATGCGCGCGCGCACACACACACACACACACACACACACACACTTAAATATAATTACAGTTGTTACTGAAAGACCATGTTCATGACCAGGCAGCTAGTGGTCAGGGAATAATCTAGGTAGCAATTTTGGTTAGCAAGACTAGTTGCCTAAACCTTCCTAAGCAGCCTTTTAGTGCTTCTATGCATATGGTAACAGCTTGGAGTTACAGGAGTGAATATCACAGACCTTTCTAAGATATGCAAACTGTTCTGGTGATGGTTCTTTTTCCATCTGAGCTTGTCATGGAAATGCTGCTGTGTGCTTTGGTGGAGTGATATCAAACCGCCCCCAGAGACTTAGCTTGCAGCTGTGGTTTGTAAGCAATATTAGAACGGCTGTTAAATAGTCATCTATACAAATCCTATGAACACCTTTCTTTGATGGTTCTTTTTTTTAAAAAAAAGGTTTGCATTTGCAACATTGTTGTATATGAGAGATAGAGGCCCAGTTCACATACAATGCTAAGCCAACCATGGCTAACGGAACGAATGTGTACTTGGAGCAAAAATTGTAGCTGCATCACTTCCTGCTTCTATGCTATCCAGAGCTAAGCCTTGCATGCAAACCTGGGCTCTGCTTTGCCTCGCTCCCAGAAAATGACTGGTGGTAAGCTAAGAACAAGCTTTGGCTGCAGCTCATGGTTTCTCTGGAGCAAAACACTAAGATGTAACACTAAGTCAAACCATAGTTTAACTCCAAATAGCACAGCAACAGCAAGACGGGGAGGAATGAAGCTGCTATGATTTGTTGTTGTGAGTATCTGCATGCCTGCATGTTCACACCTAGGTAGACATGATTTGGCTTAGTATTACATGTGAACCGGGGTCATAGAAAAAAGATGATGTGAAGAAGTAACAACAACAACAACAACAACAACAACAACAACAACTGGCTGGGTTTCCCCAGCCACTCTGGGCGGCTTACAGCACATAAAACATTAGATATTTTTTTAAGAAAGTAATCAGTAAGCTTATGGCTGTTAATTGTATTTCTCAAGACTGTTTTATAGATAGATATGGCTAGATAATGAGATAAAATATGTGGAAATAGAGAGAAGGAGGTGTAGGGATGTTTAAGGCTGAATAATACCAAAGATTACAGGGCAGAGCTCAAAAGAGTAAAAGATTCAATCAAGAATGTGTGTGACCGACTCCCAACTGGTGGCAAAATAGTAAGCAGGCACAGATATAGGGAACACAAACATCTAAAGAGGGTCTGTCTGATTTGGACTATATATATGGCAGAAGGGCACTGCTGGCATATGGCAGCATATGCTGTTTTGGAAGATGTGCAAGTTAATGAGCTCCTGATAGCATGGCAAACGTTGTTAATGATAGTTTCCCTTGATTAGAGATGAGGACAGAGTTGACACCAGGATTTGTGGCAGAAGCAAAGTCCTGGGTTGTTGCTGGCGAATAACAGCCAGAGGATAAGATAATTGTCCTCCCACAGATGTTTACGTACAGAATTCCTCTTAGCTTGCCAACTCATAACTAGTTAGAAATGGGTAGCACTAGATCCCTTTAAATCCAATTTAAAAATTAATTTTCTTAATCAAATGACAATAAAATATTGAGCCATATGTAACAGTATAATATGTTGTCTTGGTCATTAGATGTATATGCACTCTTGACTGAATCTCATTTTTGTTTTTGCTGTACATAGTAATGTGGCACACCTCTCTCTGTCTTGCGTTGCTGGGCTTCTTGTAAAAATGTTCTCTCTTGCTCGCTCTCTCTCGCTCTCTCTGTGTGTGTGTGTGTACACACCTACTGTGTGTGCCACAATATATCTGACAGCCACAAGGCCCTCTATTGTTCATGTATGTATTTTGAGTTGAAGGACTGGCTGAGTTACTATAGTAATTGAGCAAATAAAAGATATACCCCTGCCTATGGGTGGGACAGGAAAGAAATTTAAACAAAGATATGGAATCTAAGAACATGAGACTTTCAAACGGTGGCTTCCTACCATTCAAGAAAGATAACCTTAAAAATGAGGGTCCAGAAGGGATGCAGTAAGATATTATTGTCTAGAACGTTGACATTTTAAATATGCGATTTGTTCTCTAGACTACAATTGTCTTGTTGCCTGGCAGGGATTGTGACTAAAGAGAGAAAAAGTGTGAGCAGAGCTATGTTTTAAATGTATGGTTTTGTCAGACAAATTTGTAATGGACATAAATGATTCAGCTGAGATTTAGTAAGTTATTATTTACTTCCAGGGTTTATTTTATAATAGATCTCATTTTGTAATGGATCTCACCTCTTTTTCTTTTGCTGCAGTCATGGCACCCATCGCACTTCTATCAAGTTATGAGTACCGGCACCCAGTGGCAGATGTACAAATTATTCTGTAGAGGGCAAACGTCTGCACTGCTGCCCTCCTCTCCCTGAACTCACAAGTGATGAGTTTTATGCAGTAATTAAAACAAAACAAAACACCTATGTAAGTTCTCCAGTGCCACATCTGGTTTCTCTATAGCTTTAGAGGTGAAACTTTTTTTAAAAAAACCCCCTGATCTCTTTACTTTTGAAGTTCAACCATGAGGGATACTTATGAAAGAAAACATACACAATAAAAAGAAACGTTTAAGATAATCATGTTAAGCATCAAGTCCCTAAAGCCAATACTTTCACAACTAGCTTTTCTCTCAGTAGTGTCTGTGGGAGGGATGAAGGAGAGAACAACTTTCTAGTTCAGCGAATGAGTCTTTGTAAGCAAATTGTTCAAGGTTCTTTGACTCCAGATTCCCATTTGGATGAACTCCAGATGGAGCGAGCACCAGCACCGGAATATACCTGGAAAGCTCACTGGGCAGGCAGCAAAAATTTTCACCTAGGGGCACATGCCTTGTTGATGGTTGCATTCAATCAGTTACGCACATGTGCACACATACAGACACACTCAGGCAGCAAATGTCAACGGATCATGATACCTCACGCTCAGATTATATATGCTGCACCTGTGCAAGACAATACACTTTGCAGCCCATTTCCAAAGCACAAAAAGAGGAGGCAGAATGCCTCTCATTGCTAACGCCATTCACCTTGGGGTGAATGCAGTAAGACTTATTTCTGAATAGACATGAAGAAATGAGAAGCTGCTTGCTCATTGCACCAGGACTGGCTGTGATACAGGCCTTCAAAATTGCCTCTGGCTGTGCAGATATTATGTCCTTGCTTGTGCAGTGGTTGCCTAAGTTGTGACAGAGGAAGGGGAACAACAGTTTACAGTGGATAAATATTAGCAAAACCAGCTGCATTTGCTTAGGCTTGGTTTCACTTGGGGCAGAAGATTAAGGCTAGGTAAACAGTAATGGGAGAGCAACAGTTGTACCACTGTTTCCCATTCTACTGGCTTAACATGAAGAGTCAGTGCTGCTGTTGAGTCAGTGATGGCACTTTAAAAACTGTATTGATTTTGACATGCGGAAGATTCAAAGCATGAGCTCCTCCCAAAGCTTTAGGCTTAGGGATTTTTGCTTTGCCCTCCCAAGGCAGAAAGGAATGTGACCACTGCAGTACTCATGTTGTTTGGCTGACGCATGTACCCAGCTTAAAGAAGCCAAGTCACAGGCTTCATCAAAGTGTGCCCCACACAAGGGCTAACCGTACTCTGCAGAACAGGAGTGGCTAGAAGGTAGGTTTGAAATCTAGTAGATTTCTGGACAATTTGCAGTAGATCATCAAAGGTTTCTGACTCCTAAATACCTTTAACAACTAAGCAAGTTTTCACAGCTAAATGAAGCTGTTGAAATGAAGAAAGCTAACTAGTTGCGGACTTTTGGTGTGTTTGTGAAGAGAAAACAAGTTATTAGGCTCAGTATATGCTCAGAGGTACCATGCCCTTTAATTCTTACTGCATGTTTCAAAAAAACCCTTACTACATGTTTTCTGCACCTGACTCTTGTGTTGGTAGGTTTTGGGTTCTAGTAAAAAACCCCCACAAAAAACAGGGGAGACCCAACAGGCCTAAAGTGTGTCCATTCCTCAAATAGAAGGACTAAATGTCCCTTCTTTTGTGTTGGTTACTTATAGAAGCTGTGCTTTGAAGTGGTGGATCAGGACCAATCAGGAAGTCAAATTAATCTGGTCAAAGGATTTCTAGCATGTGTTTGGTGAGGACTGGACTCATTTCCCAATGACTTTGTATAATGGAGTAAAGCTTTAAAGATCCATACAACATTTGCTTCCGATTCCATACAGAAAAATACATGGGAGTTAAGGAAGTATTCTATGATGAGGATGAGGCTGCCTTCTCTCTAAAACATTTTCTCACAATGAGAACTTGGTACAGTGGTGCCTCGCAAGACGAAAAGAATCCGTTCTGAGAGTCTCTTCGTCTAGCGGTTTTTTTGTCTTGCAAAGCATGCCCATTGACGGATTAGTGGATTAGCGCTATTAGCGGCTTTTAGCGGCTTATCGGCTTATCGGATCAGCTGATAAGCTGCTTAGCGGCTTAGAAAAAGGGGGAAAAGGGGAAAAAACCCCGCAGGAACTCGCAAGACATTTTCATCTTGCGAAGCAAGCCCATAGGAGATTCATTTTGCGAAGCACCTCCAAAACAGAAAACTCTTTCGTCTAGCGAGTTTTCCGTCTTGCGAGGCATTCGTCTTGCGGGGCACCACTGTAATCCGCAGAGGTACAGACTATTGGGAGCCACTGTGGGCTGAAGAATGTCTGGACTGTGGTTATTGAAAGACTGATATGAGTTGGAGTCATTTAGACATGCCCTTTGATGCATTCAGTGTATTTAAGGATATGACCTGGCAGAGAGATATTTTTGAGCATGTGGGTTGTTGCTCACAATAAAAGTCAGCTTGCTTTAAGGGACATCAGTGTATGCTGTAGGTCTTTGGCTTCTTCTTGCCATGCAAGAAGTACCCAGTAGTAAATGGAGTGCCTGATATATAGCTGAACTGGGGGAGAAAATGTGACTTTTGACTGACTGCCATAGTCACTTTTGAAAATGGGTATGTCTCTAGGGCAGGAATTGATGTAGTGATTGTGCTTGCGAACACCATAATTGGTTTAATCCTGCCAGCCATTGCCATGCTTTAATCTTCATTTTAATTGGTGGCAGTTCCGGCCTTTTTCATGTGTGAATAAATAAAATCTTGGACAACAGGTGGTGCTGGTTATGGCACCTGAGCCTGGGCTCCCATTGATGTGGCAAATGATAAGATGCTATTGCATCATATTCATCGGTCTTAGGCACCCTTATGGGTTCTTCTGTTTGTTTATATTTGAAACTGGAAATTGGGGATTTCCTCAACCTCTGACTTTATCCCCAGGCTCTAACCTTCAAATGCATCTATTTAAGAATAAAATAGAGACTGTTTGTACGCCGACAGCTGCCATGTACTTTAGAATTGCTGAAAAAGAGCAAACAGCTTAAGAGTTCTGTTTTGATTAACTCTATTGTGATTGCCTGAATCTTGCTCACATTCTCTCTCTGTCCGGTGTATGTTTTACAGACCTCCCAAGGAAGCCAACTACTGCAAAGAAGGAAGGTTGCATTTTCTACCTCTGCCAGACCCAGTCTTCAGCGCTGGCCCCCCTGATGGCAGTTGGCACTTCCCTGTAAAACCTGCCAAGCTGGACGCCACAGCTTTGAACGACTGCACTTTGGCTGCCACTGTGCCCTTTCCTGAGACAACCGACCATGCAGTCCTAGCCTGTCATGAAGAGCACTATGTAAGCGAAGCCGTGGAAAATGACCCATCAGACTACAGGGAGTACAGAGATGCTGGCACCATTACTGGTAGGTTGTTGACCAGTTGGCTGTTGACTTGGCTATTCTGTCTATCTCCTTGGAGGTAATAGCCTGCCTCTTCTGCAGAAGCCAACAACATTGCTTCTTGCAGAGCTAAAATTAGGCATACTTGACTAGATTCCAGAAAAGATTCATCTTCTTGCAGGGCTACTGACACAGCTCTAGATTCTCTTATGGGAATGCCTCATGCAGACAAGCACAGGAACTCTAGTATTCTCAGTGAAACTTTATTCAGATTTAATCCAGAGAACAGGAAGCAAAAACCTGCCCTTGTCTGAGGAGCAGATTCTAGAACAAATCATACATGTTAGCTTTTGCGTTACATATTTCATACTGCATCACGGTGTGGTACACTGGTTTGACATCAGTTGATAGTAAGTGCCTACAGAGGGTGGTGAATACAGCACAATTTATTATGGGCTGTCCCGTGGATCTGCTGGATAACATCGAAGAACGTTGCCTCAGGAGAGTGAGGGAAATTCTCAGGGATGATTCACACCCTGACTGGCACTTTCTTGATCTCCTGCCCTCAGGCAGAAGATATAGAAGCATGATTAGTCGCACCAACAGGGTAAAGAACAGCTTCTATCCGTGGGCTGTTAGGCTGCTGAAGGAAAAGATAACAACAGGGCAACTGACTTTCGGGTCTGGTGGGTGTGCGTCAGTAAACGAGGGGAATTAAGACTAAGAGAGCTGAGTGGGAGGTGCTTGTGTAATCTCACTGTATACAAGTTGTACAAGTGGCAATAAAGTATTTTAATTTCAATATTGAAATTACGTTCACGTGACCTTATTGTGGGGGATGGTGGGGGCTGCTCCATTAGGGCTATTGGGGCACAGCCCTCCCAAGGATGATGATGATGTGGTGGTTGTTATTGTTGCTGTTGTTATATTTCATTTCATTCATTTATTCATTCCCCACCCTCATAAATAAATAAATAAATAATCCCCCAAGATCTCAAAGCCACAAATTCTTTCCTGTCCAATATACATTACTGTCAATCTGTTGTTCTCTGGCCAGGAAGGTCTCTGCAGTGCTCAGCCAGTCCTAATCAAAAGTATACCTAGGGCAGATAGGGCTCTCTCATATGTCTCTGAGCAGAAGAAAACAAGTGACTGATCAGACTGCCTAGAAGTCAGCTCCAGTATGAAGGCTTATGCTCCATCTGTTGTCATGAGGCGAACCAGCAGCTTCAGTGTTGACCTCATAGGGGTGCTGAGAGGGGCAGTCTGAGCATACACAGAACTGTTTCCTGAGGACACGCCTTCGCCACACCATGTACACCCCTATCACACACACACACACACACACACACACACACGAGTTCACTTTTGTGATTGGGTGGAATGAAATAATTGTTTTTGACTTCGCAAGGTAAGTTCTCCCTGGGTTGGAAGGCACATGGATGTTTGAGAGTGATGGGGAGAATGTTTCTCTCCAAGTGTGATGCAGTCTCCATTAATTGTAAAAGTCTGGAATTTTAATAGGTGCTTGTGGTTACTGTCTTTGGCTGCAATTGCTTTCTTTTTATTCTTAAAGGTTGTTCAGGCCGTTGAAAAGTAGCGGGCATATTCCCATAAAAAATCTTGAATTCAGTATTTTTTTGCAGGTCCTGACTGGATCTCATCGGGATTCAGTTCAAGCATAGGGATTTGGGGTTATGTGCGCCCCAAACATCCCTGTGATGATTCAGGCATTTCTGTTTTGCTTTAAAAAGTTTGCAGGTAAACAGCATCAAGAAACTGAATTTCTTACAGGAAACATGTGCGCTGGGCATGTTGCAACAAAATCGTGCTTATGACTCCTCTTTCTAAGTATTCCAAGATCAGGAAGAATTTAACTCAATATCCTCCTTCTGTTTGAGTGTCAGAGCAGCTCATCTGACCACAGATTATCTCTTGATAATGTGCCATATAACAGAAATGCAGGTTTCTTGATTCTCTCACCGCCTAATAAGCTAAAATCAGTGTTATTTTATACACTTCCTTCTTTCATAACATCCTGCAGGGAATCCTTGAATGGAGGTTCATTCAGGGACTGATACAGATTGTACAAAATAGGGGGACACACAGTAAGCCTACACTGGACTATCTTTTGGTCCTCAGCACAAGGTTTTCATGAAACTTTTTAGCCAAATTATAAATGTGCTGTTAAATAACTGAAATCTGACCTCCTTAGGGCTAACATTTATATTGGTTTGATAAATAATCTCCTGAGCATTCTGTCCAACACCACCATTCTTTAAGCAATTTCTTTGTTTCTCAGTTTGCAGTTCTCTTGGGATTTTCATTTTTTCCCCACGTCCAGGTGACTGTCATATCTATATTGCTTCTTCCTTCTGCAAAATCTGCAAGAACCAACTTCTTTTACTTAAGCAGTGTTATACACAATGATTTTTGCACTATTGAACTTGCACTGCCTCTTACTGAATTTCCCTCTTTTCACTTATTTCCCAGTGTTTCTACTAAAAGTTCTCTCTCACTGGTTTTTGGACTGGCCTCCTGGAACTCTTCTCATTCTAACACTGTCAATCTCTCCTACAACCCCCCGCCTCAAATGGTGGCTGCTGTGTCTGTTGCTGGATTGTACCACTTCAGACTGTGGCAGGGGTAGCAATCTACCTCTGTGACTATTGCCACCATCCTCTTCAGTGTGTCTAGATCAAATTCCTCATTTTTTGCATGTCCCTTGCTTCTTCTGCCAGTATCTCCCCAAGTCCCATTCCTTTAGGGAAAGCTTATCTGAACCATCACTTTCTCTAAGCTCCAATTGCAACTTGACTCTCTGTCTCATTGGTGACGGGAACAGTCTGTCATGTAATTAGTAGCCAGAAGCACCTAAAAGCTCTCTTTCCCCAGCAACTTGGAATGAGCCAGATATATGGAAAGCACTTAGCTCGTGAGATGCTGCGTTAGAGCTGCATCACAATTTCCAAATGTAGATCTATCTCGCTATAAAAATAGCACGCATAAATAATTATTGTTGTGGTTAATTTCATTTATTTATTCCCGGGATGTGTATCTATGTGATTTATAATGCAGTAAAAACCATGCATAGAAGAATTTCATATATAAAAACTTCTAAGACATTTGCATGTATGAAGGCAATGTTGAACAACAATTCACATATGAAATAAATGTAGATCCAGTATAGATAACAATTGGATAAATGTCTCCACTTAGAAGTCTTGTTGAATAGCCATTCCCCCACCCCATGTTGGAGCATGCTGAGAGGCTCCAAATACCGTATTTTCGCCCTATAGGGCACACCGCCCCATAGGACGCACCTAGTTTTTTTTAGGGGGGGGAATAAAGGGGAAAAAATTATTTCCCCCCCAGGTGCAGGGCTGGCGTGGGGGAAGCCCAAGCTTTCCCCAACCCCAGCCCCGAGAACAGCCTGCTATCCGCAAGCCTAGGGAGCTTGGCGGGAAGTCGCGCTAGTCTCCCCAGGCTTGCGGAGAGCTGCGCGAAGCCCAGGCACGCTCTTCAGCACGCCCCAGGCTTCAGAATGTAGGCAGCTCTGCGCAGAGCTTCCTGAAGCCTGCATTCGCCCCATAGGACGCACACACGTTTCCCCTCCATTTTTGGAGGGGGAAAAGTGCGTCCTATAGGGCGAAAAATACGGTACATATTCTCCTAAATGTTTCACATTATAGTTTTCATTTAATGTGCTTACTATTTACCGCAAAACAGTTCAGTGTCCAGGTTCAACTGCACTCCGCATTTGTGAGTAATTGGGAACCCATAATCCCCAGCAAAAAAAGTAGTCTGCTGGCTGGTCCATAATGTTTTCACTCACTGAGAGAGGTATGGATTTTCTATCAGACTTTCAGTGGGAAAGTAGAATGAAGCTTAACTCTATTGATATGCTGAATGATTTTGATATGGCTAAGGAGCGCTAATGAATGGAGCGCATTAAATGCTTGTCCTAACCTTGTCCTCTCCTCCCACTAATATTTGTCACTGTTTCTTTTTATATACCTTTTTCTAACCTGTTTGCTACTTCCTTTGTCTCTATTTGGAAGTTGCTCTATTTGCATTCTGCCTTGCATTAGAAGGTGACAAGTTGATGATATGAAGCTATAGCACCATCTAGTGTTATTGCCTTCAGTGTGATTTTCTACTTCTAGGAGAAATTTTGGAGGGATGCCCTGGCCATGAAGTAGGCTACTTGTTCAAATAGCCCAAATCTGGAGGTGCAAGCCTTTTTTTTTTCAAAGCAGGGTTCAGTATAGTATACGTTTATCTTGACACGTGACAGATTCCAGAGGACCACACATATGCACAGAAAGACAGAGAGACAGAGAGAGAGAGACTCTTGTGGAACTTCTAAAATATCAAAAGATATAAACCACAATGAATTTGTGGATTTGTTAGGTGCTTTATAAAAAATCATAATCATTTTTACTTTTGATTTCCAAGACGGCTTTTTAATCTTTTAATACAGTTTATATTTAATTGTATTGTGGTTCAGCTTAAATGCTGAATTACAATGGTAAATGAACAAAAGGCTCACTGTTAACAGTTATGTTCTTCGCTTTCTATGAATAGCGTCTTGCTTCTTCAGCGTCTCCATCCATCTGTCTGGACAGTGTAGGTTGTAGAAGTATTAGGGGATAACAAAAACCTCTATTCTTTCTGATGGTGCAATCTTATTTTTTTGGTGAATATGTCTTGTTATTGCAGAAGAGGAACTGTGATAAAAAGCACCATTTGTTTTTCTTTCTGGGTTTGCTGTTTAACTTTTCTATTTCCTTTTGACTGGAGTGAAGATCTATATTGGTGGAAAACAAACCCTACTAATGAGTATACCTGCATGTTATTCTGACATCTTTTTGATTTTATAATATATTGTGCACCAGTCTTTTCCAGATTATTTTAAAGTAGCTTTTATCTCAAGTGCACTGAAGTGTGGTATACTTCTTGGAAGGTTTTTTTTAAAAAAATAAAAATAAAAAAGTCAGTTCCTATTGTAATTGCTCAGTATACAGCAGATTCTAGTAACAAAGCCACTGTTGTAAGAATGGTGGTGTCCATATGTCTCCTCACTTCACTTTGTTTTGTCAACAGATGGCCTTTCTCACTTGTCAGGTTACCGATCAGTTAATAGCAAGACCAATCTGCCTCATTCCCCCCCTCCAATGTATTGGCGGACTTCTCCCCCCCCCCTTCCCATGACAGTAGGCAGCTTTTGGCAATACAGAGATCCCTTAGGAAAGGAAGACCCCCACCCTAATTTCATCTTGCCTTATGTCAAAGTAGCTGCCCAGAGTAGGATGGACATTACCAAAAAAAGAGATATGATATGCATCTCCTAACACCCCCCCCAAAAAAAAACTCTTTTAGCATATGCTAATATATACATGCCAGGACGCGGGTGGCGCTGTGGGCTAAAGCCTCAATGCCTAGGGCTTGCCGATCAAAAGGTCGGCGGTTCGAATCCCCGCGGCGGGGTGCGCTCCCGCTGTTCGGTCCCAGCGCCTGCCCACCTAGCAGTTCGAAAGCACCCCCGGGTGCAAGTAGATAAATAGGTACCGCTTACCAGCGGGAAGGTAAACGGCGTTCCATGTGCGGCTCTGGCTCGCCAGAGCAGCGATGTCACGCTGGCCACGTGACCCGGAAGTGTCCCCGGACAGCGCTGGCCCCCGGCCAATAAATGTGAGATGGGCGCACAAACCCCACAGTCTGTCAAGACTGGCCCGTTCGGGCAGGGGTACCTTTACCTTTACCTTTAATATATACATGCCTTTGTCCATGGAGTCTTCTTGGCAGGGATACTGGAGTGGCTTGCCAGTTCCTGCTCCAGGTGGATCACATTTAGTCAGAACTCTCCACTATGACCTGTCTGTCTTGGGTGGCCCTGCATGGCATAGCTGATAGCTTCTCTGAGTTATTCAAGCCCCTTCGCCACAACAAGGCAGTGATCCATGAAGGAGGAGACTCTTGAGAGTCCCATGGACTGCAAGAAGATCAAAACTATCTATTCTGAAGGAAATCAGCCCTGAGTGCTCACTGGAAGGACAGATCGTGAAGCTGAGGCTCCAATACTTTGGCCACCTCATGAGAAGAGAAGACTCCCTGGAAAAGACCCTGAAGTTGGGGAAGATGGAGGGCACAAGGAGAAGGGGATGACAGAGGATGAGATGGTTGGACAGTGTTCTCGAAGCTACCAACATGAGTTTGACCAAACTGCGGGAGGCAGTGGAAGACAGGAGTGCCTGGCGTGCTCTGGTCCATGGGGTCACGAAGAGTCGGACATGACTAAATGACTAAACAACAACAACAACAAATATACATGTGTCGAAACAAAATTAGAAATTGTTACTTACTATAATTTAACTAGAAATATAGTACATCTCACCGTAGTGTGGAAGATTGTGGTGAGGCGATTTGTGAGCCTGCTTGGTTTGCTGCCAAGTGCTTCAAGTCTCGCTCCTTATGACTATTTTATCTTTAAATTGCACTTAGGAAGCGCTTCAAATGCAGAATTGCTTTCTGGAAAGAAAGACGCATGGCCACCCTCGCCCAAGGTCTGCTTTGGGTAGCCCATCTTGGGTGGTTTTTCTTTAGCTGAATAGCTCAGGTGGTTAGAGCATGGTGCTGATGATGCCCAGGTTGCAGGTTCGATCCCTGTATGGGACAGCTGCATATTTCTGCATTGTAAGGGGGTTAGACTAGGTGATCCTCATGGTCCCTTCCAACTCTATAATTCTATGATTCACTTTTCTACTTCTCTTTAAAAGCCCTTTTAGTTGTCTTTTGAAAATGATTTAATGGAAATGTTAATTGAACTACAAATCTCCTCCTCACGTGCCAGCTTGTTGAGGTGCTCTTTCCATTCCTTTTTGCAAAGGGTCACTATCCTCTGCAAATTAGTGCACGCTGTCTTAAGTGGGTAAGAGAAGTGGAGCATATCATGAAGTTCATTGTGGCAGCTGATGCGTCACTGAAAAAGTGATGCGTGCATGTCACTTTCATGGTGCAAAAAACATTCCTTTTCAACTAGGCCTTTGCTTGACTCAATCGTCATCCTATGCCCTTTTTAAAAATACTGGCTCTTTGTGGGGTGGGGTGGGGTGGGGTTATTAAGTTGTTGGTTTTGTTTTGATTTTATGTACAGTATTTGATTATTTTATGTGAACTGCCCTGAGATCTTCAGGTATAGTGTGGTATAGAAATTAATTAATTAAATGAATAAATATAATAATAATGGTCAGTGGCGTAGCATGGAGGGTGCAGGGGGGCCTGGCCGCACCGGGCGCAACATCTGGGGGTTAGGGTTAGGGGGCACAAATCCACGGGTTAGGGGGCGCAAATTACTTGCCTTGCCCCGGGTGCTGACAACCCACGCTACGCCACTGATAATGGTGCCCTAAGCTTAGAACAGAGTATTACAGGTTAGGAGGGAGGGTCCTGCATAACGATGGATATTCCTGCAACCTTGGGGCCCACGTCCTCCAGAAGCTGGTGGGGCCATGTTTTGCTGTGAAAAAGCAAAGCCTTTGACCTTTACGTGCTAATGCGTTTCTCAGGAACTCAGAGGACCTTGTTAGTATACATATATATATTCTCTCTCTCTCTCTCTCTCTCTCTCTCACACACACACACATACACACACACACACACACACACTATATATGTTCCAGTATTTAAGTATCTAGCTGAGGGGTATCATTAGTCTATGGAACCAGATCCTGTCTCCTTTGGAAATATGATCTAGGAGCTTCTATTAAATAAATTCTCATTCTGGTTTTGCATAGAGGAGACCATATGATGTTGATGTCTGTTGTCTTGCTTTAATGGCTAAAAGTTTCATCTACTCTCAGCAATACCCTTTTGTGAAAACATAACATAACAATACAAAACAAAAAAGCATTCTGCCCATTCTTGAGTATTATCAGTTCAAGCACCAGCAGTGGGTTAAACCTCAGAGCCTAGGGCTTGCCGATCAGAGCGGTTTGAATCCCCGCAATGGGGTGAGCTCCCGTTGCTCTGTCGCAACTCCTGCCAATCTAGCAGTTCAAAAGCACGTCAAAGTGCAAGTAGATAAATAGGTACCACTCTGGCGGGAAGGTAAACGGCATTTCCGCGCGCTGCTCTGGTTTGCCAGAAGCAGCTTAGTCATGCTGGCCACATGACCTGGAAGCTGTATGCCAGCTCCCTCGGCCAATAAAGTGAGATGAACGCCGCAACCCCAGATTCGTCTGCGACTCGACCTAATGGTCAGGGGTCCCTTTACCTTTACTTCAAGCAGTGGTGGGGCTTCCATTAATTGTCAGGTGTACAGATCTGTGTCATTCCCTACTCCTTTCTGCTGCCTTTCTGGTCCAGGATGCAACTTTTATTATAGAGGACCATTTTTGTGCCTGAATTCTGAGTCATTGAGATTACTGAGCACCAGGTGGCACTAGCTTACCCTCCTAACACAGCAGTACAGTACTAATAACATGAGATGTTCAACAAGGGGGAAAGGTGTTCATTTAAAACATCCTGCATTTACTTTGGCTCCCCTGGTAAGCTGTTTGGTTTGGAAAGGGAGGGTTATCTCTTCTCTCTCCTGCCCCCTAATCCCAAGAAGCAACCTGCTGGCTCTAAACAGTCTTTCAAATTAAAACTTCAAAAAGCTTTAAGTCCCTTTAGGATTCTGGTTACTGGGCAGTGTTAATAGCTCTCCCCAACAACGCTGTTTTAAAGGCTGTATTATTTGCAGTAGAAAACATAGCCATGGCTTTCATTGAGAATTGGCACCCATGTGCTGTATCTGTGCCCCTTGTGCAAAATCTTTTTTTAATTGACTAGTGAAAGCTTCAGTAAGCATTAATGGGATGAAGGATGAATGTGATAGCAAGTACCAGAACTGATCTTTGCACAGTTCAACAAATCCGATAGCTCTTTCTTTCCTTATTAAGATAATTGGCTGTTCTCTTTGGGCTGAAAATAAGTCAAGTAAGAAGCTTTCGGTAGGTGTAATGAGCTCACGGAAGGACAAGCAGCGAGACTCTTTATCAAATAGGCATTGTTAAGAGACCAGGGTGCAGATACTGTGAATGAGTCGCACACTTTTGAGAATCCAGGAAGATTTGTCCTTTGCTCTGAGGCACCCTTAATGCCATTTATATCTGCTGCATTCATACATTTTATCCCACTCAATTCAATTGCTGATGTAAGATATCCTAGAAAAATGTGCTTCCATCTTGGGTGAGAGAGTCACTATGGAGTATAGTTCAGTGTTTTACTCAGGACAGGGATGCCCAAGTTCAGATTCCAGGTCACCTGGTGACCTTGAACCAGTCATGAACTCCCAACCTACCTCACAGTGTTGTTGTAAGAATGAAATGGATGGGTAGAGAAGTATGTATGCCGCAATGAGCATTTTAGCGGGGGACGGACGGACAAAGAAAGCTTTAAATAATCCAAGGGAAAGTACAGGTATTGCTGGTTATTTTGGAAACAAACAAATCTAAGATTTATAATCTTCATCATTATCGTTATTATTATTAGTAATATTTTAACTGGATTTTTTGTGATCATGAAACTAAATTTACTTTGTTCCCCAATTCATAGTAAATCAGTGTTGGCAAGTTCTCTCTCTTAGTCCACTACCAGCATATCTAATTTGACAGTGAAACCAAAATCGTAGCACAAGCATGGTTCCGTTTTTCATTCACGTTGGTGCAGTATTCTTGGCATTCACAAAAGACCCAGGCACAGTGGGGAGAGGTTTTGTGCATTGAGAGCTAAAATAATTATGACACACATCCTGTCAACCCTTGGCATGTATTTATAGTCAATGCATTTAGGCTTTTAAAAAATGTAGCTCCATAAAAGCACATGTAACTGGCTTCAGTGGGATGGCTTTATTTTGAAATGTAGGCTTTTGGAATAAAAAAAAATGCAACAAAATGAGTAAAGTGTTTTAGCTGAAGATAATGCCTGGCATCTTTCTCATTCCCTGTCTTAGCACATGGGAGCTATTTTTTGTAAAACGTTTTTCTTTTGAGGCTTCCTTGAGTCACATGGCAATGAGATCACTGATTCCCAGCAACATTGCTTTGTCATAAAGGATGAGGGAGACTTCTTCCCTAGTAATGCTGGGGTAGAAGTGATAAAAGCCTTGAACCAGAGATGAAACAGGAACAAATAGCATGCAATTACTAGGCAATTTATATTAGCAGCTGCTTGTCATCTTGCTCCTGGAAAGCAAGGCTGTGTGGTGCTGGTTTTTGTGGTGTGGTTGCTGTGGATGAAATAGACTGCAAACCTTTAGGAGTATTGCAATACATTTCTTCTATCAGAAACAAAAAGCTCACAGCTAATGCTGGTAAACAGGTAGCCCATATGTACATACTAATAATAGCATCAGAGTTTAAAGTCTCTGGTCAATCTTTTCTTGTCTAAAGCACATAGAATAGCAGAAATATGAGATGATATAGAAACACACACACTCCGACTTCGGAGCATGGGAAGTCCACCCAAAAATTTATAATTTGGCATAATATTTGGATTGTTTGATTACTGGATAATTTGAATAATTTGGAATGTTTAGTGTGGTTTGATTGGATTGTTAAAATGGAAAATTGAATAAATATTGTTTACCAAAAAAAAAGCACATGGAATAGCTTTACATCTTGGGCAAGCGTTCCAGTAGGCAAACTTGCATGGAAGCAAAGCCTGTTGACAGAAATGCTTAATGTTATAGTTTCTGGTTTCTGTAGTTGTAGCTCATAAACAGCGAAATGCCCACATTTTGAGACAAAAGCTTCTTATTCGGTTTCTTACGAAATGTTTAGTCAGAGCTTCTAAGCAATGCAACACCCTCCTCTTTCTGATGGAATTTTTCTGGAAATGATGGAATGCGTTGGATGGGATTTTGCTGATGTGGCTTGTATTAAATCACAAGTGTTTCTATTTTTATTTTGAAAGCGGTGTAACCCAGTTTCTGTGCTTGCCTTTCCCCTCTCTTTAGATGTGTGCAATAGTACAAATCTTCCCGAAGTTGAAATCATCAGTCTGCTTGAAGAGCAGCTACCACACTACAAGCTAAGAGCAGACACCATCTATGGTTATGACCACGACGACTGGCTTCATACACCTCTCCTTTCTCCTGATGCTAATATTGATTTAACAACAGAGCAAATAGAAGAGACGCTGAAATACTTCCGTAAGTCCAAACGTATTCATTTGTCCTCAAATGCAATTACCTGTAGAATTTATGAGTTGCCTTCTCCCCATGTACCCCAAATTTCCTCAGTTTAGCAGTTATTCTTGGATAAATAATGCAATATGTGGGATGGATCACCCTGAAAACTGTCACTGGTACAATAGAAATCATGAGTGTGTATCTGGTCCTTCCGTGAAGCACTGCATAATATATGCAAAGCAGGTGGAAAACATAGTGGGAAAAATATACCACTCATAATCACATTTCTGTTGTAGGCTGTATGTGACATTTTAAACCCAGCTAAAAGCATTTGGAATGTAGCTTGCATATGTCAGTTTCCTTGAAGTGCATGACTTTCCTTTGGCTTGTAATACAGCGGCAAGCTAAGATGCTGAGGCTGCAGTCCTACAGGCAAGCTGCTTAACTCTAGTTGGCTCTGGTGGGAATGAAAAACAGCAGCATAGGTTGCTAACCTGCAAGCCATCGCAACCCAGTTGGTGACCAAAAAGCAAATGGGAGTCAAACTTCAATTAAAGCAAAAATTGGAGTGGCCTTGAAAAATCTCTCTTTTTTTTAAAAAAAAAATTATTAAGTACAAATTAGAAAACATACATATTTACAACAAAAGAAAATACAAAAGAAAAAGAAAATACATATAACCAAGGGGAAAAAATTAGAGAATATTTTGTCTCTTTTCATATTTACAGTTATTTATACCTCTGTAAAATGCTATTCACAATAAAGGCGTGAAATGAAAGATAAGATATCAGAAAAAAAGAAAAAAAGAACAAAGAAAAAATAAAGAAGTAAAAGAAAAAGATCATAGGTGAAAATTTTTTAAAGTAGATAAGTACTCACAATACATAGCTGTTTCCCATCTATATTTATATTTAATTGTTTAAGTTCATCTTGTCCTTATCTACCTTAAATAAAGTGTTTTTTGACTCATTGAATTTGTGTTCAGATGGACTGAATATGGCTAAATAGTACCATACTTTACAGCTTAATGTCTTGTGACATTAAGAAATACCCTTAAAATATCAGCACAGTTTTTTAAACACACACAATGTCTTATCCTTTTGTAAGTGGGTCAGTTAAACTTTCAGAGAAAAGTACCAAGAGATTAAACCTAGATTTGAAGTGTGGGCCTGTACAATCAACTCCTCCTGCCCAATGTATGTTCATTTGCTTGCCTTTTGGGTACACATCTTTTCCCAAGATTGCATTTTTTAATGTTATGACAATGTTGTTTTTTCAAGCACCTAAAATGTCGCCATTTTGTGGTGGGGTTGGAGAAGTAGGTGATGTTTTCCATGCAGTTTTACATCTTTTGATTGGCTGAATAATAATAATCTATGGGTGTGGTGGATATAATCCTTGATTGTGTAGTAACTGACAGCGAATGGGCTGCCAATGGGCTACCAATAGTCTGCATTAAGGAAAATAATCTAAATCTGGCATTAACTGCTTCCAGGTCGCTGATCCACAGCCGCTGTTTCATCCATAGTTGCTGTTATTTACTGTATTTTTCTGTCTATAAGACGTCCCCATGTATAAGACGACCCCCAATTTTAAACTTTAAAAAGGTGGGGAAAAATATAGTCTTATACATGGAAAAATAAGGTATTTCAGGGATCATCCTAGCAGTTCAAAAGCATGTCAAAGTGCAAGTAGATAAATAGGTACCGCTCCGGCGGGAAGGTAAACGGTGTTTCCGTGCGCCGCTCTGGTTCACCAGAAGTGGCTTAGTCATGCTGGCCACATGATCCGGAAGCTGTACGCGCCCTCCCTCAGCCAGTAAAGCGAGATGAGCGCCGCAATCCCAGAGTCGGCCACGACTGAACCAAATGGTCAGGGGTACCTTTACCTTTACCTTTAAGCACTTTCTGCTTATGTTGGTTTGATAACATTGTATTGTATTCAGAAGCAAGAACAAAAAATGCATTAAGATTCGCTGGGAAAGGAGACTGCGGAAGAAGACTGGAAGAAATTCAAGACTTATCTTAAGGACTATTATAAACTTACTGAATGTTAGAATGTCGAGGTTTTATAGAAAGAAAGGGTTGCAGCAATATAAGATCAGATTAAAAAAGAACTATGATGAATTAGGGCCGAAAAAACATTTATAAGTTGCTATTAAAATTTGGACATGAGGATGCAGAAAGGGGAGGTATGGGGGAGTCCGAGGAAAGAAGTTTATGAAAGAACATTATGAAATAATGCTTGTTTGTTTGTCTTTTTATTTGTCTGTATGTTATAAAAAAGCTTTGTAAAACCAATAAAATTTTTTTTTTTTAAAAAAAAAGATTCGCTGGTGTTCTCATAACTGTTGCTAGCATGATTCTTGTCACGCGTTGTTTAGTGAATACTGAAAGCCACATGACTACTGTTAATTTCCATTAGCCTCTGTCACATGCCTCACTATTTCAGTGTTTCTTCCTCCATAACTTCAAGTACAACTTGCATCCTTAGGGTAAGTGGAAGCAGAGAGAGCTGGAATCGTACCTAAACAGGATATAGATTAAAAATGGCCATGGCTTTGTTTTGGGTGGGGGGTAAAACTTGCATAGGACAGTTTGTCTTGGCATAGGACAAGGATCCAGACTTGGGACAGGTTGACTGATGATCGGTGGAGCTTTGCAGCCTGCATGCTGAGAAACATTAATGGGAAGAAGGCAAGATGTTCAAGAGGGATGGGGACAATTTGGAAAAGCACTTCGGGTTTTTGTGTGTGACAGTCACAGGTTCCTTGTATCATGTAGCTGTATCCTTGGATGATCTAATATATAAGTGGCATTTGAAGTATCTGAACAGAATTATACGGCTGTAAAGAGAATTAATGAGTCATTTTTGTCTGATCCCTTGAAGCAATAGAATTTTCTAAGCTGTTCTGTACCAGACAAATGTTGAGAAGCTGTCCATTTGAAAATCTGCACAAAAATAAATTCTACAACTTTGACCAAGTAGGTTATTGGTTTGTCAAAGCGCTGTTAAGGCTCTTGTGTTACATAATATTGTTATGCTGATTTTGTAGAATGGTTTATCACTTTTCATCTACTATTTTTCAACATTGTAGATCTTTTACTTTAGCTTAGAGTTGACTACTTCCTTTCTAAGTTTTCTTTATTTTGCTACTTTTTAATATTTCATAAACCAATAGAAGAATGTTTCATGTTACAAGAACGTTTTGCCACTGATTTTAAGATGGCCGTACATGAAGAAAGGAATTTCAGAGGAGGCTGCAGCATAGAATAATTAAATTACAATTCATCCAGCAGTCAAGCGCTAATTAATTTGGGTCTGAATGGAGACAGCTGCCTCCTTTCCCGCTACAAATGTGGAATTCTTTTTCTTTTTCTTAACTACCGCTACTGTTGAAAAGCAGCGTTCTCTAACCTGGTGCCCTCCAGACATTTTGGACTACAATTGCCATCAGCTTAATCCACACACCTCTGTAGTCCAATATGTCTGGAGCGCATAAGGTTAGGGAAGAGGCTCACTTTGCTTAGCTTACATGCCTTCTGTCTTTAATTGAATTATTACTTCTACTGAAGTTCCACTGGATTCCCTATGTCTACTAAAATATTAGCAGCAGTTCATGCAAAGTGCCACATCCCCGCCGTATGGTTGCAGGAGTTTGGCAGAGTCTCTCTTTGGAAAGAATTGCAACTTCAGTCAAATCTTCTGTTTGCCACTAAATAGGTTTTTTTCCTTGCACAACTTTGTATGCCCTGTGCTTTGTGATCTTTGTGCCATTGTCAGTTGTGTATAGCAGTGTTTTTCAACCACTGTTTCGCGGCACACTAGTGTGCCGCGAGATGTTGCCTGGTGTGCCGTGGGAAAAATTGAAAAATTCGAAAGATTTTTAAAAAAATAAATGTCAAATTTTCGCCCACTAGGCGGGCGCCGGACTGTGTCCACCCTATTTTCCATCCGTCCTGGGTGGGGATCAGATCGGATGGGATCAGATGAGAGCGGACAGGCGGTCCGCTCTCATCCGATTCCCCATAGAGAGCAGCGGGGCTCTGACATCTCCCTCTCCGCACACAGTGGTGGTGTGCCTCGTGATTTTTTTCATGAAACAAGTGTGCCTTTGCCCAAAAAGGTTGAAAAACACTGGTGTATAGTACAGGGCATGCAAGATGGCAGACTCTAAGCCATGGGTAGGCAACTTAAGGCCCGGGGGCTGGATCTGGCCCAATCGCCTTCTAAATCTGGCCCACGGACACAGTGTGTTTTTTACATGAGTAGAATGTGTCCTTTTATTTAAAATGCATCTCTGGATTATTTGTGGGGCCTGCCTGGTGTTTTTACATGAGTAGAATATGTGCTTTTATTTAAAATGCATCTCTGGGTTGTTTGTGGAGCATAGGAATTTGTTCATTCCCCCCCCCGCCCGCCCCCCCAAAAAATATAGTCCGGCCCACCACATGGTCTGAGGCACGGTGGACTGGCCCCCTGCTGAAAAAGTTTGCTGACCCCTGCTCCAAGCAATGTAAGATGTATCAACATAGTGAGTCAGAATCAATTGAGTAATCTATTTCAAGCCTCCCATGCTTCAGAAGAGCTATTTTAAATAAATGCCTGTCTTTTGCAGCAAGGAAAAATGACGTTTCTCCTGTATATGGAGTGCTCTAAAATACTGTTTGGCCTTACGTATATTAACTATTACTTTTCAAATAAATAGGACCTGGTCTTCCCTCTCTCCTTTTTAATTATGGAAATATTGATCCGCTCATTTTGACTAAATCTGTGTAAATATATTTATTGCTGCTTAGCTTTTTCATGGAGCTTGTGTGTTAGATAATATTTTTAAAGGTTCATTTAAAAGTTGGTATCTTAACTTCACTGTATATATAGCCGTAGTGATGCTCTGAATTGTGCATTGTTTCACCTCTGATCCTTCATTTCTAAAGATAGTGGCTGCTGCCCAAGTAACTTCTAGCAAAGGCCATTTAGGGCCACCCTATGTCTTGAGGGTGAAGCAATTCCAACTGTTTTTAAATTATGTGTTGGTGATTTTTTTTTGTTCTTTACATATCATTTATGTGAAGATAAGACTACCAATAGTCTTAAGAATTTCTGTATAAATATTAGTTTTTCTTCCTCTTGAGTTTGCCCAGTGAAACAAGTGGAGTTCTCAGCATGCAGTGGGGCTTTTCCATCACTTGTGCCCTCTGAAAAGCCAATTCTGAGAGTTGGAGGACCCTCTGAAACAGAATGGGATATGGGCCTGAGGCTGCAGCTGAGAAGATGATTTGCAGAATTTGGAGAGATATTCACCTACTGTGCATGCAAATGTGCCGTCTGCTCACACAGAAGGACCTCTGAACCTTTGAGAATCTGACTCAATATCCATCCCATCTGAAAGCTTTGGTGTAATAGCAGTGTGCTGTAATAGATGACGAGATATTTTAGTAAATTCATCCTATACCAGAGCTAACAAAAGCTAAACCCAGGCAGCATATATGCCCTTTTGAAAGAGGTACTTGATCTTTTAGTAGTGCATTTAATTCACTCACAAAAGCAAATGTTAGTCTCATTAGACCTCAGAAAGTAACATTTGCTTACAATCTTCTTAGAAGGCAGCCAACTTCTTCATTTGTTTAGTTCTTAACTGAAGCAAAGTCCAGTGATCGCTTAGCTACTTATTCTAGCTCATCAAGCATTTAACCTTTGCATTCCACAATCTGAATTGGCTCCCCACCCCCCCAGTTGTGAGAAAATCTGAGCTGGGAATAGTTAGTGTGACACCCTCAGATGCTATAAATGGCTAAACTCTACTAAATGCCATGATGGGACCAAAGACTGCTAAGTAGTCCTTTCCCAATTCACTCTACTTTGGTTTTCTAATGTTAAAACAACTGAGTGTCAGTTTGGAGCATGTAAAGGATTGTGTGGAATGTTAGTCTTTAGTAGCTTTTTTTGTAGGTGCTCCTTTTCTATGGATATTTAATTTGTTTACAAAAAATACATACAGTGGTGCCTCGCAAGACGAAAAGAATCCGTTCTGTGATTCTCTTCGTCTAGCGGTTTTTTCATCTTGCGAAGCAAGCCCATCAACGGATTAGCGGATTAGCGCTATTAGCGGCTTTTAGCGGCTTACGGATCAGCTGATAAGCGGCTTAGCGGCTTAGAAAAAGGGGGGGAAACCACAGGAACTCGCAAGACATTTTCGTCTTGCGAAGCAAGCCCATAGGAGATTCGTTTTGCGAAGCACCTCCAAAACGGAAAACTCTTTCGTCTAGCGAGTTTTCCGTCTTGCGAGGCATTCGTCTTGCGGGGCACCACTGTATAAGCTGTCTATGACAATCCATGATATACCTAAATAATAAAACAAATTAAAATGAAAAGAAAAAAGTACACCATAAAGTAATAAATGAAATGCAGTTAGTTGCTCAAAGGTTGCCATTGATAAAATTCCAGAAAACCTGAGTACGTGAGTGTGTTTTGAACACTGTTGGCATTTGTCACTGGTCAGAGAATATATAGTTCCATTAAATGGGGGCCACTAGAGAGAAGGCCCTGCCACTGGTTGCTGCTAATAATGGAGATTATGGCACAATCAAGAGACTCTCCTCAGCTGCAGTGCTTGAAGAGGGAGTAAGGAGAAAGGTTGAAACTAAAACCTTGAATCTGGCTCAGTAGCTTATATAGACAGCTAGTGCAGTTCCTTTAGGAGCAGTGTGGTTTGTGCTTGATAGGTAGGAGATCAAGGAGAATTAACAGGGGCACATTCCTTCTGCCTCTCTCTGACCAACGGTAACCATGCAAAGGTGACCAAGGCAGCTTGTGCACCAAAACTAGGCCTTAACCCGGAAATAAAGTGATCTAGCACCGAAACCAGCCTCAACAGGAAACAAACTCTTCAGGGTGGGAGGGTTTTGCATCCAGGTAGGCTTGAATCCCAGAAATTAGTCATGCCATTTTTAAAGATAGGTTTCCAAATAATTGAATTTGATGCGAATGACTCATTGCCCTTGCCTTCTTGGCAAGGCGGGGTGATAATACAGTGGTGCCTCGCAAGACGAAATTAATCCGTTCCGCGAGTCTCTTCGTCTTGCGGTTTTTTCGTCTTGCGAAGCACGGCTATTAGCGGCTTAGCGGCTATTAACGGCTTAGCGGCTATTAACGGCTTAACGGCTTTAAGAAAAAGGAAACAAACTCGCAAGAACTCGCAAGACGTTTCGTCTTGCGAAGCAAGCCCATAGGGAAATTCGTCTTGCAGAACGACTCAAAAAACGGAAAACTCTTTTGTCTAGCGAGTTTTTCGTCTTGCGAGGCATTCGTCTTGCGGGGCACCACTGTATTAACCTGCACCAAATGCAAGTGTGTTGCTAGTAGGTTTAAGTACTGCACTATTTCTGCTACTGCTACTCCCGCTGGCTTCAAAGAGAACTGGAAAAAGAGAAATCTGTGCCTGAAGAAGTCTGATAATCTAAATCAGGTTTTTCCAAACATGGGTCTCCTGCTGTTTTTGGACTACAACCCCCCTGGAACTTCAAGTATAGGGCGGTATATAAATTCAGTCAGTCAGTCAGTCAGTCAGTCAATCAATCAATCAGTAATCCCTAGCTAGCAGGATCAAGGATGATGGGAATTGTAGTCCAAAAACAGCTGGAGACCCAGGTTTGGGAAATCATGATCTAAATCCAGAATTTGGGGGTAGGGGCAGGAAGAACAGAAGGGATTTTACATTGGGCTTTCACTTGCATACTCAAGCAAGCAGCAAATATGTCTTCCTAAAATAATTGTATATCCTCTCTTGCTTTTTGGGGAGGGGTGGAGTAAGAATCGGAACTACACTGTTGCAGCTCATAATTTTTAGTGGGTGTTATTATCGTCTCAATTTATTTCATAGGCTTTATCTTTTTTTTTTATTCCTGGAGGCAGCTGCATTGTTTGAAAAAGGGCAAGTGTAAAGGGCATATGGAGATCCTATCCTTGCCAGATGAGCACTAGTTGCTCTTTAGAAATCGATGTGCAGGTTTGCTACACTGAATACTTAATTGAATTGCAGCTGACTGTGACACAGGTTTTAGGACACTTGACACATGTTTTAAACACATAGTTATATTTATTTATCACACTAAGATGGTATAAAGTCTACATTTAAAGGTAAAAGTAAAGGGACACCTGACCATTAGGTCTAGTCGTGGCCGACTCTGGGGTTGCGGTGCTCATCTCCATAGCTTTTACTCCACAAATTCTGTGCAATCTATACATTATTCTCTCCACTCTACCCTGCTTCCTTAATGAATGTGTGCAAATATTGCATGACAGTATTGACCCTTGTCTAAGGCGTAGATTTAAAGCACGTTCCTTCAAAGAGTCATGGGAACTGTAGTTTAAGGGTGTTGAGAATTATAGCTCAGTTCCCAGGATTCCTGGGGCTGGGGTGTGCTTTAAATGTATGGTGTTTATGAAGCCTGACACCAACAGTAAGTGAGGTGGCAAGATCGTTCCTTGACTGCAGGCTACAGATAGTGGTGATGGTTACATGTTTGGAGCTCCCCTTGCAATCATTACAGTCCAAGCAGTGCTGGCTTTGGGTCAGCTCCATCAAGGCCACTGACTGTCTTGCTCCACCATCCTGCTATTGGCACCCACTTTCTCTTTCTCTGCCTCAATGGACCCAAAAGGTAAAGGTAAAGGGACCCCTGACCATTAGGTTCAGTCGTGACCGACTCTGGAGTTGCAGCACTCATCTCGCTTTACTGGCCGAGGGAGCCAGCATACAGCTTCCGGGTCATGTGGCCAGCATGACTAAGCCACTTCTGGCAAACCAGAGCAGCGCATGGAAACGCTGTTTACCTTCCCGCCAGAGCGGTACCTATTTATCTACTTGCACTTTGACGTGCTTTCGAACTGCTAGGTTGGCAGGAGCAGGGACCGAGCAACAGGAGCTCACCCCGTCGTGGGGATTCGAACAGCCGACCTTCTGATCAACAAATCCTAGGCTCTGTGGTTTAACCCACAGCGCCACCCGTGTCCCTACAATTTACAACCACATTAATGGCAGGAGCAAGCTGCAGTGAGCCTTGTGCACTTGGGCTTCTCCCTCTCCTCCTCCAGCACAGCTACTTTCATTTTCGGTTTTTATTAACCACACCTGCCGTTTTTTCGGAACCGGACAGTCTGTGGTTAATCGTAACTATGCTTTGTTAGCCATCACTTAGGGGTTGGCTATAAGGTAAACTGGGGTTAATAATAATATGAGAGAGAGAGAGAAACCAAATGTTAAACCTTCCAAATCCTTTGTGGCTGTGCCGGAAGAGGATGCACATTAGTCAAAGCCTTGCTGTGGCTTCTTCCCATCACAGGAAAGCAGCAATTGGGAGTGGGGTCTGTGGCTCGCCACGCCTTTCACAACATGTCACATGCAGTCAGTCACAGCCCATCATTCGCTCCTCTAGTAACCACTCTGCCTGCACTGTTAGAATTCCCCTATCTGTTCCAATTCCTTCCCCTCTCTTTTTAAGTTTCATGTGAGAGAAGAGGATTAAACTGCACAGCTCCTTTGTCATTTTAGACATCACCTTTTTCATTTTTCTGGTCACCATTACGAGTATCCAACCACCCAATTTCTGAGCACTTCTCTGGGCAGCCCTACCCTGATCCTTCTGTCAAGTCTAGTCTGATTTTTGCCACTGCTTTTTTCCTTTTTGCCACTTCCACCTCCGCCTTTGTTCCCACGGTGCTTCTTTGGCTTCTTCTCTGCTTCTGCCTGTTCTGTTTGTACAGTGGTGCCTCACAAGACGAAATTAATTCGTTCTGCGAGTTTTTCCGTCTTGCGAATTTTTCGTCTTGCGAAGCACGGTTTTAACGGTATTAACGGTTTTAAGAAAAAGGAAACAAACTCGCAAGACGTTTTCATCTTGCGAAGCAAGCCCATAGGGAAATTCATCTTGCGAAGCAACTCAAAAAACGAAAAACTCTTTCGTCTTGCGAGGCATTCGTCTTGCGAGGTACCACTGTATATCAAAAAAGGATCTGTTTGGGTTTCTTTGCTTCTGCATCTAAACAGAGCAAACGCTCCAGATGATTGTGAAATCTACACACACACACACACACACACACACACACACACGAACTACTGAGGGGCGGAGTGTTGTAGCAAAAGCCAAATAAACACAGAGTGTATATAACAACATTAAAGGTTAAGAACTTCATTATATTGTCCAGCAGGATGTGTTTATTCATCTGCTTATCCAAGTTCTATTTTAATCTCCTGCAACAGATCATCAGTTTGCATATCTGAACAGATGCGTGCTCCTAATTTCATCTGCAAACTAATGGAAAGCTTAGATTTTTAAGAATATTTCGAGAGAGAAGGGAGAGGAAGGAGGTGATTACTGTATTCCTGTTTGTACAAAATGGCTGTAGTTGGCTGTAATCCTTTTTGTGCTCTCGCAGAAGTTAGGCACTTGATAAAATGGATCACTGGTTCAAAGGAAAGAGCTTTAGTCACCCACATTTCTGGGTGTGGGACACACACACAACCCACGCCGGTTTGTTACAGCATTGTGTTAGGTGTACATATTAAGATACGGTGATGTGTTAAGTGATCAAAACCTGAAGTTGCCATGTAACTAGTTGGAGCTTAACTTGGATCTCTTTGTGTTATAGCAGTGGGAAGCATTTCTCTCTGTTTTGTGTCTTCTGGTGAGACACATCCTAGCCAGCGTAGTAAGAAACAGCAGAATTGCATTTCCTCCCTCCATCGCTGCATCTCTTTCGGAGCCAACTGGTCTCCATGGCAACATATTGGACCGAAAGAGATGCGAGGAGTGGAGCGGGAAAGGAATGAGTTAGGAACCCCCAAGTGGTGCTGTGTGTCTCCAACGTCAGAGTCTGAGCCTTTTGATAGGACGGTTTTGTTAACTCCCATTCCCAGCTCCTGTGTAAAGCCTTCTTTATTAGAGCAGGCACTGGTGCAGCTGCTGCAACAAACCTCTCCCTTTTTATTTTTCGAAGTTTTTATTTTCTCCTTTTCATTGTCTGTTCCTTTCCGTTTCGGCTCCTGCTTCGGGCTGAAGATGTCCAGCCTCTCGCCGGCAGTCTCCCAGCTCCTTGGCAGAATGCAGTTCTGCAAAGGCAGGGAGGCATGGCTGTGCTTCACTTGACCTCTGTAGCATCTGTATAAAATCTCCTCTCCTACGTTGCCCAAGGAGATAGCGGACTATGCAGAAATTCATTGAAGCGGATTACTATGAGCTGGACTGGTATTATGAGGAATGTACGGATGGTAATTATCTGCTCTTTATGGCATGCCTGTGAATAGGGGGCTTTACCTTCTAATGTATGTCTTTCTGTCTTCTATACTGGGAGAACGGCTGTGGGGCTGTGCAGCTAAGGTAGGCAGCTTTTGGCGTTTCCTATCATACATTGAAGGCATGGTACAGGAGACTGCTGTAGGGCTTTTTGCCAGTGGGAGTGGCAGCAGTCCATACGCACTGGAATATCTTTTCAGCAAAAGAAAATGACTGCTAAATGCTTATTGTGATTGCCACTACTACAGCTCAAGCTTCAATACACACTCAATTTGCTACGTTGAGTGGGAATGGGAAGCCTGTATTATAACAGGCACATATCATATTGTGAGATGTGGCAAGATGCACGGCATATATTAAAGGCTGCCAGGCAGAGACAGCTTAGTTTCGCATATAAAATCTTCATTGTGGGAAATGATTAGAGCAACTGCTTCTGCCTAAATCGTTAGGTTTGAACGTCGGGGTCAGGTCTCCTTTGTCAGCTCCTCTCGAACTTTCCGTTTTCTGCCAGGATGGCAGTGTCTTTTTCATAACCCTGGATGTGATCATGAGTCTCGTGATCAAGGTGGGTGTGAGGAGGAGGGGCTGGAACTGCACCACCCGCCTTGCCGGAAAGTCAAATCTTCTCATTCTGGCCACAGAACTGAATGGGAGCCCAGGATGGAGATACAGAGGCCACAAAGGTATTGCTGTGCTGTTGGCCTGGATATTAGTTTTAATAAAGGAGGACCATGATTATAGCGAGGGCAAGGTGGTGACTGAGATGAGCATATCAATAACCAGGAATTACATTTCAGTGCAAAGATCTAGCGTGGTCTAGGATAAGAGCTAACTTTCAAATACACAGGTAAAATATTAAGAGTACTAGCCTAAATTTCACAAAAAAACCTTTCTGCCTACAAGCCTTGAGAAACTGACGAGCTCCTCATGTCAATATTAAATTCAATGTCTGCAAAAGATCCATACCTAGAATGCATATATGTGAGGGGAAAATACTTGTTATATCATTTGTTTTCTCTATGAATTTGTCCTTTGAAGAGTTAATCTGGCTGATATAATTTCTTATGGTTTACTGGCCTTGTTTTGAATGCTTAATACTCTGACAGCTACACTTTTCCTTTTCTTTGCTCTCCATTCACATCGCTAAGCTGATTTTCAGAAACCTTCTGAGAGATTTTAGGTGAAATAAACTGAAAGTGAAATGGCTGATGCTGTTGAAATAAAACCGTGAACTCTTCCCTATTTTAAATCTCACTACAACAGTTTTGTTGTCAAAATTACACTGTCCTGTTTTTCAGAATTTCTGACCATGTAGAACTTGTTAATTGAAAGTATGCTGGGCGATAGGCGTAATAAATTACAGGGTGGAGGATTAGTAGGATTGCAACTTTGCTGGTTTTAAACTGGCCCAGCCAAGGGTTATGGTTTTGTCTCTTGAACAGATTGTCTTTCTTCCACCCTCCATAATGCTTACTAAACAATTCAAAATATATATCTAGTAAAGGAATTTATACAGACATTATAAATGGCACGTATTACTAGTGTGCCATGGATAACAAAACTTTGGTCAGGGTCCCCCCGAAATCTTAATAGCTTCAAAAGTCTCGTGTATTAGAGAAAAGGACAAACTCCTCTTTTTAATAAGTTTGGCTTCATGAATTGTATCTACTGTCTTTGAAGAATAGGAGTTTGACCTAATTTTCAAATGCACATGATGAAATGCATCTATTTAGGGATGTCCAAGGAACCATCAGTTTTCCATTTAAATGATTTCTTCATTAATTCAGATTTGCAGCACTGTGGTACACATACGCCAGAATACTTGTGCTCAAAATATGGTATGACTTGGTGAAAATGATATAAAGATCACTTGAATTTTAAAGGCGAGAAATAGCTTGTAGAAGGCACTCCATACCACTGAGGCCACCTGTGCCTCCAAAGATAGCAGTGAATTCAGGAAAACTCAGAAGCTACAGATATGCAACCCCATCTAGAGCGGACAGTTCAGGGCAGCTGCCACTCACGTTCTGGCCTTCTCAGGCTGGCTGATGGCAATCAAGCAGTGGGTATGGGTTCTCCTGCCAACTTTGCCTTCAATGGTAGTTATTACGGGAGTAAGGCCCAGGTGGAGTGAAACAGGAAAACCTTCTCCCCAGTTGTCCCAGCTTTTGTGTTCTTTCCTGCTGGCAGATGATCTTCTGGGCGCACAACTGTAGCATTTCTTTTGCCTTTCCTTTGGCTTGTGGCTTTGCACCATTGCTTGGTTTCGTTCTGCCTTCTCTGACGCATGTGTGATACATTTTGTTTGCTCCCTCTTTTGTGGGCTGGAACACTGCCAAATCCTTAAATGTAACATACATAGTTCCCTAGAAAATCTAGCAAAAACCAAGTTGTATATGCAGGGACCTCCATACTGGTGGTTCTCATCAGCCCAGCCTTTCTCCATACATTTCTATACACCCATTCATATATTATTATGTGTCAGAATTTGAAAGGTGAGCTAATCCTGTGTTAATCTTTACTCTGAATTACTTGTGAAATTTAGGAAAGGACTGGTTGGCACAGGACCCTGCCCTAGAACAGGAAGATAATATTCTACTTTCCTACTTTTTATTATTTCAATTCAGTTACGGTATATCTTAAGTTTTCTCTTCAACACTTTCATCTCACTGCAGTCAGAACTATTTTAAATATATTTCTCTAGGCAGAGCAGATGGGTTTTGTTTTCCCCAAGGTTCATATGTTTACTGATGCTGAAAAAGTTCCTTTTGTTTTTGAATTTTTTGCTGCCTCCTATGTGACATGTAGCTCAGATCACTTTGCTCAACTCTCTGAGATAACCTACTAAATTTTACTTGACCCGGGGACATTTTCAGGCCTAGTGGATTTAGGTAATTCTTGCATGCTTTGCTTGACACACACTTACTGGCAAGTTACTATCTTATCTATGAATATAAGGAAAACTGTCTTCCTGTCTCATGGCACTCAGACAAGAAGAACTTCACTGTTGTAGCCAGATATCAAGCTTTCTTTGATGTGACATCTGGAAGCAAACAAGCAAACTTTCATATTTGTTGTGTCATAAATTGTTGTTGCTATCATTTATTCTGTTTATTACTTGTCCTTTACCATGAGGTCCTAAGGTAAGTGACAACAATTTAAATATACAATATAGTGTTTAAAACAGATCTCTATCAGAATTGTACATGAGGCAGTTGATAAAATGCAACTCTTGCCTAATGGGGTTTTATGAATAAATTTTAAATCATGTTAACGTGTAGGCCTTCAGAAAAGAAGATTAGGCTTTGTTGTATTTTGTGCCTTTTTTTTTTTTTTGGCCTTGTCCCATACCTGAAGAAGAGGTAGAGGCAAAGAGGAGGATTATTATTATTTATGTCTACCCTTCCTCTCCAATCCACCTGAGGGCATATGTGTTCTGAATACAATACACAATAGAACCTAGATTGAAGGGAAGCAGCCAGCCAGCCAGGTTTGCCTGATTTTCCTACATACCTCAGAGGGATCCTCTGAGACAAACAAATTTGTCTGTTTTCTCCAGTTTGGATACTTAGCATATCTGCACCAGAGCTATCCAACACACTACTAAAGCTAATGCTTATTGAGTTTGTACATTAAACTGTTGCTCGTGGTGTTTGAGTGTTGGGCTTGGAGCAGGCACATTTAGGTTCAGACCTCTCAATCCCACTAGGTGGCCTATCTTATTTCATTCTTGCATTCCGTCAACTCTGCATTTTGCCTTTCCTCACCTTGTATCCAAGTTACAGATAGGTAGCCGTGTTGGTCTGCCATAGTCAAAATAAAAAAATTCCTTCCAGTAGCACCTTAAAGACCAACTAAGTTAGTTCTTGGTATGAGCTTTCGTGTGCATGCACGAAATGTATCTGAAGAAGTGTGCATGCACCCGAAAGCTCATACCAAGAACTAACTTAGTTGGTCTTTAAGGTGCTACTGGAAGGAATTTTTTTACTTGTATCCAAGGTAGGCCTGCCACACTTATTCTCTGTCTCTCCTTCCTCACAACAGAGATAGGAAAACACTCCACCTTTTGACTCACAGCCACCTGAGGTTTTGGATCATTCCTTACAAATGGCTGAAAATCCTCAAGGGCTTTTTTTTAGATACTCTCACTCCAGAAAACACGGTTGTAAGGAAGAGAAACAGGGGTATAAAAGAGTCCAGCCCACTCCCAAGGAGGCAAGTCGGGTTGCTGTCTAGCTCCACAACTTGAAATGATGGTTCTGACCCATGCTTACAACTGTCATTTCCCACCGGGATCTATTTATTTTTATCCCACATTGTTGCTGGGGTTTTTTTCCTTGGTCATACTAGACCGCAAAGTGGTTTCAAAAATTAACGAAAACATTAATATTGCACTACTTACAAACAAACAAACAAACAAACAAACAAACAAACAAACAAAAAATTAACAGTGGAGCATGTGAATGAGTCACAGATTTAGAAACCTCAGTCAGGAAATTGCAAGACACAATCACAAACAAAAATTATTCAACAACCATCAACCATCAGCAGACCTCCTTGGGAAGGATATATTCCACAATCTCTGTACCACCACAGAAAGACTCTGTTTCAGATATCAGCCATCTGCCTCAAGAAAATTGCAGGAAATGACAATTCTGTGCAGAATCTTGGAACCATCATTTAAATGATAAACTTTGCAGTTTAATCTTTTGCTTACAGAGCTGTGGAACTGACAAGGGAGTGATGTGAGGCCTTCATGTCACCCATTGCAGTGTGTGTTGAGTGTCAATTTGAAATAGTTCACAAGCTGTATGTGTGTGTGTTTTTAAGCTTCCTTTTTTGAAAAATCATGCTATCTCTTCCTCTTAAGACTCCTGTGAGAATAAAATGGTGTAACCTGAAATATGCAGCGTTCCCTCAGAAGGGCGAGATGAGACTTTTAATCTCAGGGTCATGGGTTCAAGTTGACCCCACACTGGGCCGAAGATTTTTGCATTGGAGAGGGTTGGACTAGATGACTCTTGTGGTCCCTTCCAGCTCTAACAATTCTATGATTCTGTGTACATATGATCGACATACGTGCTATTTCCAGCTTCTTGAATGTCGTCTCTTTCGGTATTAAACTGTGGAAAGTTTATGGCTTATCTTTGCTTATCTTTTCAAATAATGAAATATTTACATGGTACATGAAGCTGCAAATCGTCACTGGGGACAGCACTAAGCAAACAACATCCTCTACACATACCAAAAGAAGGTGTGTCAGTAACAGGGAAACAAGCACCCATTATCTTATTTAAGAGCTAAACAGAAGGACGTGGGTGGCTGCACAAAATACTTTGAAGAGCTGGGCTACATAATGCAGTGCAATTGTTTGGAAAGATTTCCATTTCTTACTACATTTCTTTTTACAGAAAGTTAACAGTCTATTAAGTGCATATATTTGAATTTCCTCTGCTGGTGTCATGGACCAGTTTCCTTGTTGCTTCACTTGCTGCTGTGTTGAGCTTTGCAAACAGCGCTTGGATCAAACAAACAATGAAATATTGCACAAAGCCTTTATATTTTTTTATTTAATAAAAATATATGCTGCCTTTTGACGAAAGATAGGTTCCCAAACTTCTGAGCAACTGGATTTTTACTTTTTACTGTTGTTACCTGTTCTGACAGCTGATTTTATCATTATAGTGCTACTGTGGTGTTTTGATCTCTCTTGTATTTCTATCCTGCTTGTTGTTTTGAGTGTCTTAGAAGAAGAAAAGTAAGAGAGAAGCTTTTAAAACAGAATATAAAACAAAATGCCAGCAACTCTTGTTGAAAATCTGTAAAAAAAAGTCTGCATGGTTACATTGCCTTTACTCAGACCCAGATACAAAGAACCATGCAACCCCAGACAATTTTGCATTCACATGTCTTAAACAGAAGCCCAGCCGTGCCGCATGCCAAACCATTTTTGCACGCGAGAAGACTTCCAAAAGTAATTTGTGACAGCATAGGAGTCTTCCATTTAAGTCAAATACTTCAGAAATCCCACGGTGCATGCCCAAGCTTTTGGGCTTGCCTAAAGTAGCTAAGTAGTTCTTTGCACCCAAGACTTTATAATTATTTCTTCCTGTAGTTATGTCAAAAAATGAGTTTTGATTCTGCAGACTTGCTTATTTTGTTCACCTGTAGCAATCATGTTAATTACCTTCTGGATAATTTGTGGAAGAGTTTCCTCATTCTGCAGGAGAAGTGGCCCAGGTTAAGACAGCTACATAGAATAATTTTAAGCACCGTAGTCTTTAATTGAATATAACTTCCAGGAGAAAAAATAGGAAGTTACATTGAGCTCTTGGGGAAAAAATGACAGAAAGGGGTGTGGCCACTTATATATGTAAGATGTGGTAGAAAACAGCATAAATTCTGGAGTTTCTTATTCCCATGATAGTTTGAAACCATAGTGATAATGTAAAGGTAGATTCTTTATTGAGTAGTTTCAGTCTGGCATATTCTGAAGCCCTGCATCGTATTAAGTCCCAAATTGCACCTGTACGTGGTTCCTGTTTCCTCCCTTTAGAAATCTGTCGTTTGAAGGTTAGGCAATGTATTCCAAAGGTAATTCCCCCGCCCTCCCTACCTTCACCAGGACATGTAACATTCCTTTTATTTGTGTGTATTTCCTGGTACGGTTGCTATGAAACTTGTAGGAAACTACCATTTGTGTCTGGCGTGGGGAGGAAATACGACAGGTTTAAGCAGATACTGCTTTAAAGGGAGAGTTTGCTTAGCAGTTGATTTTGTTGTGTTGAAACAGTTGCATCCAAAGAAATGTAACTGGAGTCTAATCTGGTTTTGTAAACAGTGCATGGATTACTCCTAGTATCAATTAGACAGATGGTTCTCCAACCCCCATCCTTCTGTATTATTTTCTCCAGCTGTGTTACGGTGATCATAGTATGCAGACTTAACTCACCATTCTAGTTGGAGTATGTTGAGCAAGGAGGTTGGTTTCTGCTCTGTGGAAACCTTAATTGAACTGCTCTGTGGATGTAGCCTCCGTGAAGATGGCTTGTCCCTTTTCAGGGCATTAGACTACAGGGCTCCTTCTCAAGGATGATTTTAGCCATGTCACTGAACGAATCAATAAATGAAGAAGAAAGCTTTGAATACGATGATCATGTCGCTGAATGCAAGCACAGATGTTGCGACAACCTTGATATCTTGGAAGAAGGTACTACTTACCTGCTACTTATATTTTAATGCATGAAATTGGTTTTCTGTCTCAATATGTTTATCCCAATCACACTATTTTGGCACTGGGATTGTAAAGAAAAGTCTTCTTTTCAGTCTTCTTCAAATCAACTTTATTCAGACGTTTTGTCAGAGATTGTGGTTTTAGCCTGTAAAATGAAACTTTTATTGCCTTGAAATGTTAAAGTATTAATATTCTCTGATTTGATGCTACGTGTACCTTGTGGTTTACTTGTAGTTTAATTCTGGTAGTTCACTCTAGGTGGACTACATTCTAAGGGCCAATTATAACTTTTCTCTCAATTATTGGATCATTTGTCTCTGAATGGTGAAACACATACCTTGGCCAGAAGAGAGAGAGAGAGAGAGAGAGAGAGAGAGAGAGAGAGAGTGAGTAGCGGAATATGTACCAATAAGTTATAGAAATATGTGACTGAATATTTAGTCCTTTGGTTGTCTGACGCTCCTGTGAACTGAAGACCAGGTGCTTTTTTTGTCTTTTATAATCAGATAGCAGTGGGTGGCTTCTGTGTAGGAGCAGGTTATCTTTGGCAAGAGACAAATCCCAGCACAAATTGAGAGTGTACCACATGCTCCTTAGCGTTTGGGTTCCGTGGTCCCTAAGCAGACAGACACTCCCCTGTGTACCTGGAGTTTGGGAAGAGCGTAAGAGAGGAGACAAGAGAAAATAGCTATATGCTCTGTAGGGGCAAGGAAGAGAAGATGATCCTTCTGAATTCCACCACTCTTCTTCTTAGAGTATCATTTATGAGTTGGGTTTGAGCATGATTTTGGGTTGCCTGACAAGATGTGGTGTTATCTGACATGTTTCTGCCAAGCTCTACGTGCTGCTGTAGTTGTAGCTTTGCACATGTGATGCACACTCTCACATTGTTAGTGGACACTTAACCCTTCGCAGAATGATTCTTATGTCGCTCCGCAACCCGATGATTGTGGGAGTGAACAACGTAAAGGGATCCATAAACTGACAGTAGCAGGAGGCAGCTACTTAGGTGCATTTTCTGGAGCAGTATAGATAACATGGGTAATGGAAGTAGCGAGGAACAAACCTCTGTGCTCCTTGTAGCCCTAACACAGAATGTGTTATGGGCAATACATTGTGACTGCGTTTCTTTCCGCAGCTGTAAAGGAAAGATAGAGTAAGATGATCCTTGGAGCTGGGGTTGAAAGTTCATTACGCAAGGAGCACTAAAAAGTGGTTTCTTTTGAACAGTGCAACATATGGCATGGGAAGAATAGATTACTCCCGAGACAGGCTGCTAATGTTTGTAAGCCAGTGATTCTCATTTCAGTAAACATTTGGTGAATCTCAATCCCTGCTACTGCCTTACTCGCACATGGTAAATCAGGTTTTCTTTTTCTCTTTCTTTCTTGTTTCCATAAGGAAGTGCTATAAAAAAATGTACTGCATTCATTCTGCTTATAAGGTGTAAACCCCCCCCAATCAAATCAATATAGTGTTGTGTGTAGCTGTGTTGCATAGCAATATTGTGATAATCTTGGGAATGCAAATGTTCCAGTGCAAAATAATTTTGCTTGTCTCTGTGTTAAATAGGTTGCGTTTTAATGGCCTTGCCCACTACCAGCCATGCTCATTGCTATGCAAAGGGCAAAAAAGCACGCAAGCTTAAAAAAAAGAAGAAGAAAAGTTTACCAGGGCTCTAACAGTTCCACAAAAGCTGGGGGAAAGGAAGAGCAAATCAAACAGCACAAAAGCCTCTTTAACAAAGATCCATTGTTAAGAAGCATATAGTCGGAAACCACCCTCTACCTTCTGAGTCAGAGTAGGCCCATTAAAGTAAATGGACTTAAGTCAACCATGCCGGACTTGAGTTCATTGATTCCACTGGGGCTACGCAGAGTATGACTTGGTCAGAAACTACCCAGACTCTTAAAAAGAAGGCACATAAATGTTCTCAGTGGAAAGGGCCACGAACAATTTCTACCCAGTTTCATGAGCTACTAGAGTTCTTTTAACAAGTGCTGAGGCAGAGGGGGCCAACGTTTGAAAAGGAAGACTCCTGTATCTTTAATAGTTATTTAAATACCAAAGCTCAATCCAGATAAAACTGAAGCACTGTTAGTGGGTGGTTCCCTTGGCTGGTTGGCTGGAGGGCTTCCTGGTCTTGATGGGCGTACACTCCCTCTGAAGGAGTGGGTACAAAGCCTGGGGGTACATCTGGGTCCCTTCCTGTCTCCAGAGGCTGAGGTGGCGTCAGTAAGCACAGAATGCCTTCCATAAGCTGCGGCTAGTTGGCCCAGCTGTGCCCCTATCTGGACAGGGAAAGCCTAACTTCTGTCGTCTATACTCTGGTAACCTCTAGGTTAGATTACTGCAACACGTGATACGTAGGGCTGCCTCTGAAGATGGTTTGGAAACTTCAGCTGGTGCAGAATTCAGCGGCCAGGTGGCTCACCGGGGCAAGTCTGTTTAAGCACATAACACCGACCCTGGCCCAACAGCACAGGCTGCAAATTACTTTCCTGGCCCAGTTCAAAGGGCTGGTTTTGACCTATAGAGCCTCAAATGGCTCAGGACCACAATACCTCAAGGATACCTCTCCCCATATGAACCAACCCAGACTCTGCAATCATCAACTGAGGTTCTTCTTCATGTGCCTCCTCCGTGAGATGTTCAGGGGGTGACAGTGTGAGAACGGGCCTTTTCTGCAGTGGCTCCCCATTTTGGAATGCTCTCCCAGGGAAGCTCGCCTGGTGCCTTCCTTGCATCTCTTTAGGTGCCAGTCAAAAACATTCCTCTTCTCCCAGGCATTTGGCCAGTTAAACAATCTATGGCCTTTTAAACCATGCCGGAGGGTATTACTTTGTTCTTAAGTTATGTATTGGGGCTGCAGTAGAATAATCATGTTCTATGTCAGTGATGAATTGGCACAATTTACCTCGGAGAGGTAAACTTTTATTAAAAGTTAGGAAGTAAACAACAAAATGAGAGCAAAGTTTGGTGCTCTTGCTTTAGGTGTGTGCAAAAGGAATTGCAACTCTAAGCAAAGAATGTATTTCTTGCCTTCATAGATGCGAAGTCATCAGTTCCATCAGCATAATTTATTAGCTTTGCGACTGCATTCTCCAGCGAAAGCATGATAGCATGGTTTGCTGACCGCAGGTAGTTCTTAATAATCTTAAGGTTACTGAAAGTGTGTTCCCCAGATGCAACAGAAACTGGCAAGACAAGGGGCATCTTCAAGCAAATGCATGTCTGAGGGAACACAACTTCTCTCCTAAGTACTTGCTTCAGATTCCAAACTGGTTCTGGCAGAACAGCTCTCTCCTGGGGCTCTCTCCGTATCTCATAGCTGTTCTGTGGATTTGTTTATGTATTTATATACTGACAGGGCTGGCAACGTACTGGTGGCCTGATGAGGCAGGCCCTTTCTCGCTCTCCTTCATGCATGCACACACACACACACACACACACACACAGACACACACACAAACACACAGAGAGAGGGGGGTAGATTGATCACTGGGACTGCAAAGGATTTTGGCAAGTGGGCAGAGTAGCCAATTTGTCAGTCATGTGATGTCATAGTTGTGTCATGTGATAGGTGGATGGCGCCACTCACCTGGCAAAGTTTGCCCTACCTTGATAAAAATCTGGTCCCCAGTGCCAAAATAGTTCCCCACTCCTTTAATTCACCTAAGGCACTTGCTAGCTTGATTCTGTTTCACACAGTAGCTACTGCTGCAGGCCATCCTACCAAGCCAGTCCAAGCCAACAGAATTTACAACACCAATTTACCAAGTAAGAATAATAGGAAACAAACATGTAAATGCTAGCTTATGCAGAGAAGGGGGCTAGTTTAAGGCCTCATTCTTTTCAACTTAAAAGTCCAGTGTGAGATACTCACTGAACTCATTAAAGATGTGCAGTTCAGAGTTTAATTTATGCTTGTTTTAATGGGAATATAAATTAGTGAGGGGATTTCAGAGGTATGTTGAAGTAGCATGCCTCTGCTTTCAAAAGCAGGCCTTTGGGGTTTTGTTTTTTTTAGCTCTCTTGTTCATATTTGGTTCTCTGGGGCTTCTTATTTTAATTCGTTATCTCCTTACCCCTTCATTCTTTGTCCCTTTTCCCTTAGATTAAATATGTTCTCTGCAAAAGCATATTGCTATCCATCTCATCCTACCCTGCCCCCTCAGCAAGCAATTAGCTTGTGTATTCAGCCCATTTTCTTTTGCGATCCTTATGCAGAGACACCCACTTCCTACAAACTCTCCTGCCTGCCCGAATTCAGCCACATGTACCTCCTGTCCCACCCAACCTCACACCAGTTCCCACTTGACTCAAGACTTCTCTCTCCGGCATGCTGCCCTTTCTTTGAGGGGGTGCAATACACTGGAAACGGCTGTTTTTTGCCTGCTTCTTTGTGCGTATCCGATGACATCTCCGGTAGGATAGGAAAACAAAAGGGACAACTACACTAGGGTGTGCTGAGATTAAGGGAAGTGGGAGAGAAATTATCACACTTTCCCTAGTACAGATAGATCACTGTGCCTTTTCTATGGTTTTGAGGTCTACTAAACCTGGGGACTTTTTAAGAAGCAGAGACATCACCTTGCCAACAAAGGTCCGTATAGTAAAAGCTATGGTTTTCCCAGTAGTGATGTATGGAAGTGAGAGCTGGACCATAAAGAAGGCTGATCGCCAAAGAATTGATGCTTTTGAATTATGGTGATGGAGGAGACTCTTGAGAGTCCCATGGACTGCAAGAAAATCAAACCTATCCATTCTGAAGGAAATCAGCCCTGAGTGCTCACTGGAAGGACAGATCCTGAAGCTGAGGCTCCAATACTTTGGCCACCTCATGAGAAGAGAAGACTCCCTGGAAAAGACCCTGGTGTTGGGAAAGATGGAGGGCACAAGGAGAAGGGGACGACAGAGGACGAGATGGTTGGACAGTGTTCTCGAAGCTACAAACATGAGTCTGACCAAACTGCGGGAGGCAGTGGAAGACAGGAGTGCCTGGCGTGCTCTGGTCCAGGGGGTCACAAAGAGTCGGACACGACTAAACGAATAACAACAACAAACCTGGGGAGGCACGCTCAGTTGCCGAAGGAGGGGGGTGTACTCTGCTTTCTTTTCACAAGCTTCCCTTTGATTTGTATGTTAAGGAACTCCATAAGTGAACATTGCCCTGCCCCACCTTCTTGTCACTTGTTGGTACCTGCCAACCAATGTGACTTTTCTTTTTGCCGTAAGCCCACAATCTGTTTCAGTGGGGGAGAAACCATTATTTTTGAAGAGATTCTTCCAAAGACTGCCACAAGTGATGGAAGCCAATATTCCAGATGTGCTGGGGAAGCGTGACAACTGTAGGGTAAAATCATCTAGTAAAATAATAAGAATAAGAATAATACCACCACCAATAACTTAATTTATTCTTAAAGAATTTCAGTAAGGTGTTCATTGAGCTCTTTTTGATAACTAAACAAGCTATTGCTCCATCTTTACACCTGGTGCTTTTGGAAACAGAATGGGACTTGAAAAGTAAACAACTTTATTTCTCATCTCTTAACAGCAGCCTGAGGCTTCATTGTCAAATCCTGGAAGACTTTCAGTCTTAACAATTTGGATTGCTGGTACTCCAGGGTTTGGCAAATAGCCCTTCTTGAAAATATATCTCATAAATTAAAAAATATCTGAAGTGGAGAGCTCTAGTGTCCTTTTTTTTTGTTTTGCTGTCCTGCATTATTTTATTTATTATGCAGTTTGCTCATATATGCAAATGTCTGGCTCATCTAAGACTTTCTAGAACCTTCATCCAGAATAATGATGGCACTCACAGGTGGGGAATACTTATTTGCACATATCTTGGTTATTTGTAAAAGGAATCTTTGTATGAGTCAATTCTTTATTATTCTTTGGAGCTGCCCTGTATCGTTGTACTTTTGCCCTTGCAGTCTGTGACACTTTATGGTTTACATTTTTATTTTACATTTTTTCTTCTTTGTGGGTTGTTGTTTTTTTAAACAAAATCAGTAAAATATTAAACGTGTGTGGTGGCAGTGGGGGAATGATAATATGACCAAGAACTGAATGCATACTTGAAGAATTTCAGTCATTTCCCTTCTTGACTTAAATGCATTTTCTGACTTAGTTTGAACTGTAGTTTCAAACTGTAAACGCAGTACGTGTCAAGTGTCACGTTGGGAGCTGTACTTTATATCGTACAAAGGGCAAATCTCCTGGCCAAATTGCTTGTTCTAATATTTCTCATGTAATTCTTATCTCTCTGTTAAGCCTTGTCTGTGGAGATTTGATAAACAAGCTGCCCGTTCAGAGATGGGTGATTATTTATTGGCAACCATGCCAGAGTTAGAACAGCAATGCTTGTTTGGCACCTCACTGTTTTGCTTTGTGGCTTTTAAAATTCTGTTTGATTACTTCTTTTTTTTAGTTAAATGACCAACTTAAAGGCAGGAACATCGCTAGGTACTTTAAAAACTCAGGGTACATTTGTACATGCTTAGTTAGATGCTTATGTTCGAATTTAAACCAAACTCCAGGCAAATGTAGGTTTTTGCTGCAAGGCTGACTGAGGTTTTTAGGTGCTAACAGGGCTTTCTACATTGCAGGTGGGGTAGAAGGCCAAATCTACATAGAATCTGTTGGCAGGGATGACTGCTGCTTTTATATACATATTCAAAGTAAAAACGGGTTTTTTTTCAACATCTGACATCTCCCTCTCTCACTCCTGCAACCCCCCCAATCCATCTATTGCATGTACCCATTAAACACATGTTAACTGGCAACCACAGATCAAAACAACGGGAAAGCAAGAAAATGCACTATATGTTGACTAGATACCTCAAAAAAGTTAGTCAGCCCACACTTGGTGTGTGTTACATCATAAAGGAATTAAGCACGTGGAAGTCTATGCAGAAACCATCTGCCTATTTTACGGATGAAAACTCAACACTTGTGTTTGAGAACGGAGAAATGTAAAAATATTCTTTTAAAAGCCTGGGGGATTTTTTTACACAAACAGCCTTCTCGCTTTCTGAATGCCAGATGGTAGGAACAAACAACGGGCGTGCTGTTATTCTTAAGTCCCACTTGTAAACTTACTGGGTTTTATTTATGACATTTTTATCTTGCCCATTCGCCAAGGAGTTCAGGGCAATGATCATGGTTTGCACATGTTATAACAACAACAACAACAACAACAACAATTTATTATTTATACCCCGCCCATCTGGCTGGGCCTCCCCAGCCACTCTGGGCGGCTTCCAAAGAAAACAAAAATACAATAAAATATCAAACGTTAAAAACTTCCCTGAACAGGGCTGCCTTAAGATGTCTCCTGAATGTCAGGTAGTTGTTTATCGCTTTGACATCTGCTGGAAGGGCGTTCCACAGGGCGGGCGCCACTACCGAGAAGGCCCTCTGTCTGGTTCCCTGTAGCTTTGCTTCTCGCAATGAGGGAACCGCCAGAAGGCCCTCGGTGCTGGACCTCAGCGTCTGGACAGAACGATGGGGGTGGAGACGCTCCTTCAGGTATACTGGACTGAGGCCGTTTAGGGCTTTAAAGGTCAGCACCAACACTTTGAATTGTGCTCAGAAACGTACTGGGAGCCAATGTAGGTCTTTCAAGACCGGTGTTATATGGTCTCGGCGGCCGCCCCCAGTCACCAGTCTAGCTGCTGCATTCTGGATTAGTTGTAGTTTCCGAGTCACCTTCAAAGGTAGCCCCACGTAGAGCGCATTGCAGTAGTCCAAGCGGGAGATAACCAGAGCATGCACCACTCTGGCGAGACAGTCTGTGGGCAGGTAGGGTCTCAGCCTGCGTACCAGATGGAGCTGGTAAACAGCTGCCCTGGACACAGATTTGACCTGTGCCTCCATGGACAGCTGTGAGTCCAAAATGTTAATTTCATAGAGCAACCCTGATGAGGTAGTTAATGCCAGAAACCAGGACACGCATCTTCCCAGCCCCACTCCTGTGTGGGTCACGTGACCCACATGAGATCACGGAGCAGAAGCGCATGTTTTGGGGCAAGATGCAGAAGATCACGGAGCCAGAAAATGCTCTTGTGATCTCGTACAAGGTCAAGATCTTGCATGTTTTTGGACACCGTGCTGAAAACACAGCGCCCCAAACTGGGATGTCTCACTTAAAGCAGGACAGTTGCGGGGTATATGCAAGGGCACTTTGTAAGCCTCAAGGCCACATAAGCACCCTCAGCCCATCACCCCCATGGCTGTCTATGGTCGCTCTGCTCCCACCTGTCCATAGCCTAGCAAGCATGAATGGGAAGGACTTCCTTTATATTTCTCTTCCCTTACTTTCGCTTGCAGGGTGGCTATGCTGCAAAGCATAGCCCTGGTGGGACCCCAGCAACCTGCCACCTTAATTTTGTTAAGGGAAGGGCCAGGAGATCTAGGGTCCAGTGCAAAAAAGTGGGCTGTCCTCTGAACAGCCCCATAACAATGTTCCTGCTTAATGGCACCAACACACACACACACACACACACACACACACACACACGACTCATGCAATTCTTTTTATTGTTTTCAAGCCCTCCTGTTTCTGGCAGACTGAGATCACCAATCATGAAGCATGATATCTAATCTTGGGGCCTCCCTAAATGCAAACTATTGAAGCAGAAATTGCAGTAGCAGCGTTATTTTAAGATTGGGAAGCAAATGAAAACAACTACAGTGTTTTTAAAAAGTTGTTCTTTATTGTGATGAGCCTTTACAAACTGTGTAATTTGTGTTAAGCATGAAGGTTTTTTTGTTTTTTAAAGAACTTCTGATGATGCTGCTGGATATTGAGGGAGAAGGAATAGCATCTATCTTATTGACTCTTAGGACAGTTTTTTCTAATATTTTGGCAGAAATTAGGGTGGCTGTTATTCCAGTGGCAATTTAATATTGTACCCTTAATTTCCCGTTACTGTATCAGCTTATACTTAAAGCACTTGATAGTAAAGTTTTCCTTAACTGACAGCGGTGGTAGGTGCTAAAGTTTGGTGTATTCTAAAGGCTTGATGCTTACTGCAGAGCTAGCAACATTGGAACAACTCCGTGTATCTGAAGAGTATTTGTTAGCACATAAGAGTCAGCAAGCCAAAACAGATTTGCCTGGGACAGATTTCTGGCATTTTATGGTTGCCAAACACCTTTCAGGGATGTGTGGAATTGTAAATTGTATTGGTCAGTAGCTGATTAAATTGTTTTCTGATCACCAAGACTGCTGTAAAGCAAGCAGTTGTTTGAACTGAAATTATCTTTTACAAAGTTTCAGTTAATGTTGGGGTGCGAAAACAAAGATCAGTGATGTTTACACTTTAATGCATTAAATACAAATTAAATTCAAATTAGTTGAGCCTCATAAAGGGGTGGGGGAAATGGTGATTAGTGCTGGGCTATGTTGGGTTTTCAACATCATGATGTTGAGAGCCAGTGTGGTGCAGTGGTTAAGAGCGGTAGTCTTGTAATCTGGGGAACCGGGTTCGCATCTCTGCTCCTCCACATGCAGCTGCTGGGTGACCTTGGGCCAGTCACACTTCTTTGAAGTCTCTCAGCCCCACTCACCTCACAAAGTGTTTGTTGTGGGGAAAGGAGAATGTTAGCCGCTTTGAAACTCCTTAAAGGGAGTGAAAGGTGGGATATCAAATCCAAACTCTTCTTCTTCTTTTTCTTCTTCTTCTTCTTCTTCTTCTTCTTCTTCTTCTTCTTCTTCTTCTGATGTATCGCCAGCCAAACATTGTCGTTTGGTGATATACTGTGATGTTGAAAAAAGCTGCATTGGACCCAGCCAGTGAGATGCCAAGTAAAACTGCCACAGTTCTCATCATGTGAGCTGAGGTGCTTTCACCCCAGTGCCTTGCAGGCTGTGGCCAATACAGTTGGCCCCAGCCTGCTGCTCAGCTGGGTGTGTGTGTGTGTGGAAAGGCTGCTGCCCCCAGCTGAGCGAGACCTGAGGCCCCTTGGACAGGCTCCGCTGGGGGCAGGAGAGCTCCTGCTCCCAGCAGAGCCGGCCCCGTGTCCCCTGCTGCTTGGGCTGGAGCAGCAAGGACCTTGGGACTCCTTGACCAAGCTCCCTCTGCCTTTGCTGGCATGGGGGGCGGGCGAGCTGTCCTTCCCCTCTTGCCCCCAGCTCCCCAAAGATGGACCAAGCGGCAGTAGCCAAGTGCAAGGGACCTGTCAGGCTCTGTGCGTTTGATGGCCTTTGCGCCATCATTTTCCTCCGGTGGGGGGTTGTTCACCCCAGGAGGTATGATGCAGCCCGCCACCCTCCCACGTGAAGTCTGCAACGTGAAGTTCTGGGCCCGCCAGTAGCATCAAAGAGCTCCTACAATGCCTGGCTGCCTTCCACCAGGAGTGTGGGCTCCATCAGGACTGTCTTAAGCGTATCCGGCGCCGTGGTGCAAATATCTCTCCAGTGCCTGACGGCCCACCATTTCCCAGTGTTGTCAACCTTTTTTAAGGGGGGGGGGACTTGGGTCCGGCTCGTTTGCATCACGTGGTCCAACGCACGCTCGGTGCTACACGTAAGAGGTGCCCGAATCGCAGCCCAGATGGCCTCCTGCGAAGCCTCCCTCTAAGCGCCCAGTGCCCCTTACCTGCCCCCATCTGGGGGAGTCTGCGCCACAGGAGGGCCGGCAAGCAGATCAGGTGGCTTGCCGGCTGTGCCATCTTTGCTCGGCACCGGGATCGCACAGGGCACTTCCCTGCTCCACTCGCAGACTCCCCAGGGAGGCGTGCAGGCAGCGACACGGCCAGAGAGGGGCACCCTGCGCCCACCCCCAGTCGCGCCCATTAGGTGCTCCAGCAGGAGGGGACACGAAGGGGCTTCCCTGAGCCGGATGCAGCACACTCCAATGGGTGGCTGAGAGGAGAGGAACGGGCTGCCCCAGAGCGGGGAAGGGAGCGCGCCCTGACTCTGTTTCCCGGACACTCAGCCTGTGCCCCGGTGCCTCGCGCCACTAACATCTCTGGGTAAGACGCCCCTGGGCTCTATCTTTCTGGGACAAAAGACACAGCCCACGCTCCCAGAGAAGGCAGCCAGGCGGGGTCTCCAGCTGAGCAGCCCCATTCTCGCTCCTACTCGTGTGCAATCAGGAGCAGGGTCGGAACTCTCTCAGCTGGGGAGGGGTAGCGCTTTAACAGAGCCCCCATCCCACCACTGGCTTGTGGAAGCCGGTGGCGGGTCAGGGGCTCCGTAAAACTGCTTGGCTGAGGCAAGGGCAGCTGTGCACTCCTCAGTCAAGCAGTTTAAAGAAGCTGAGGAAGGAACAAGCTGTATTGGCTCCCCAATTCAGCTTACTTCTCCCTCTGCCGGGGCAGAGTGCAATGGCGGTTTTACCAGCAGTATATCGCTGGTGAAACCGTTGCCACTTGAGTCCCTCTGCTTCCAGTTTCCACCGGGTTTGTTTCTCCCTCAGCACGCTGGAGGCAGAAGGACTCTAGAGCGGTGATGGTTTCACCAGTGATATACCGCTGAGTGAAGCTGTCATCGCGGTCTGCGCCCACATATTGATATATCGCCCAGGCCTAACAGTGATGCAAATGAAATATTTCAGTTGCACTCTTCCTAACACATTGAGGTTCTAGTAACATGTCTCCAGAAGACCAAAGAGCACTGAAGGTGTTTTCATTTAGACTGCAGTCCTATAGCCGCTTACTTGGGAGCTATCCTCAACTTATTTCTTAGCAGGAATGTATAATATGGTAATAATAATAATAATAATAATAATAATAATAATAATAATAATAATAATAATAATTTATTTGTACCCCGCCCATCTGGCTGGGTTTCCCCAGCCACTCTGGGCGGCTTCCATAGAAGCCAAAAAAACACTAAAATATCATACATTAAAAACTTCCCTGAACAGGGCTGTCTTAAGATGTCTTCTGAATATCAGGTAGTTGTTTATCGTTTTGACATCTGATGGGAGGGCGTTCCACAGGGCGGGCGCCACTACCGAAAAGGCCCTCTGCCTGGTTCCCTGTAGTTTTGCTTCTCGCAATGAGGGAACCGCCAGAAGGCCCTCGGCGCTGGACCTCAGCGTCCGGGCAGAACGATGGGGGTGGAGATGCTCCTTCAGGTATACTGGTAACACCTGTTAAGCTGGTGTGGGGTATTAATAATGATAATAATGCCATTATTTATACCCCAGCCACTCTCATCCTCTGCAAATGGTAATTTATTATCAAGTGCTATTCCACTAAGGATTGTTATACGTGTGGACTGTGGCTTAAGAGAACATTTTCGTGACCAGTCTAGTAGTTTGTTACTCCTACTTGTCCCTGACCACTTGAAATGTCTTCAGGCCGAAGCTGCCAACCTGTACCCAGCCAGATGTGGTTGGCCTATAACCATGCTGGCTAGAGGTTCTGGGAGTTAGGAGGCTGCCCACATCTTCCCGCAGGTTAGCCACCCATATCTTAAGTGGTGATTCACTGACGGAGGAAATTCAGTGCCAGTGGCGTGCTCGCATTATAGCTGCTGACAAATGGGGTCCCAAGGCATTTTGTTGTTTTCCCAAGCTAAAAATGGCAAAAGTTCATGTCCGTAGAGGAAAGCACTGCCTGTATTGATTTTAATTTTTGTTGACACATTTGTAGCCTTTGATCTTCTTTTTTTAGACAAATACAGAGAACAGCATGACCACCTGGGTCACACTGCCAGCTGTACAGAGCAAGAGAATCATGCACACAAGTCATTCTTAGCAGATATTTGGGAAGCCCCGGACACAGCCCAGAAGCAGTTTCTATCCTTTCATGTCATTATGGCTTTTATTTTAAAATACTTTTAAACTCTTCACAATGCTTGGCTAGCCATATTAGAAATCCAATCACCGCCACTGAAGTAGGGGCTGTTTCATTCAAAGATGATCAAAATTCCTACTTGGACATACAGTTCAGTGTTTGAAAAGGGGGGTTTTAAACCCCATGCCAGTTGTCAGACATGGCCATTGCTCACATTGGTTGCATGGAATTTCCTAACATACTGAAAATTCTAATGCAGTTGAAGTAAACTGGAGAACAAGTGGGAAGCTGGACATTTTATGGTACTTGGTTAAGCCTATCTGCACAAAGTATTCTGAGTAAGTGCATACCAAGAATGTAAATGCTTCTTTTTTTAAAAAAAAAAAAAGTTTCTGACACTGCTTTCCTGGTTTCAGTGTTCTTCTTCCCCCTCACCGTTCTTTCCCCCAAATATTTTCAATTACACCTAAAAATAATCATATTTGGATTATCAGCAGCAATTTCTACTTAAATTATTATTATTTATTTATTAAATTTCTGTGCCACCCTTCACCCTAAGATCTCAGGGCAGTTCACTGAATAACAAGGACACAGTCCAGCCGTGGCAGCTAGACTTTTTTTTTATTAGAAATGCCAATGCTTTAATCATTGATAGGCACAACTCAAACAATGACTACAGAAGTGACACTCCCTTGGGCAGCGCAAGGCCATTCGCCTGGGATAAAATGGATAAGCCTTGGTATGTGCTGCTGTTCCTTTTCATGTTTGCATAATGAGTTCTGAAGAAACAGCGCCAGGACGTTCATGTATAAAATGAAATGTCAATAAATAGTGAAGGTCGTGCCACATGGCAACAACCAGAGAAGTGAGGAAAGGCGTGTTCTGTGGCTCACTACTGTATACTGACCGAGACTCCTTCTCTATTGATTTTCATGATCTCTATGCACTTGGCGACAATCTCTGTTGGTGGAAATGAAAGCTAAACAAGCTCTTACCTTTGACTCCCATTGATAAGTCAGGGCCAGTACTTTGGAGAGCCATTGCACGAGCTGTTCCCAACATTTCTGAAAGGCACCAGTAAATCAGCACACTTTAAATCTTGCTTTATTGACGATGCAAAAACAAGGAAGAGAACTTTCGCACGGAACAATAGCAGGACTGCGTTTTGGACCACATACAGTTACAGGCCACCCCAATCTTCGCCGAGCAGTGTACGAGAATTCAGGGGTCTCGGCACTTAACCAGGATTTGTATTTCCTTTAGAGAATCAGGCACAACAGAGGCTATCGTGTCTTTATGATATATGGTTTATTTACACATACAGTGGTACCTCGGGTTAAGAACTTAATTCGTTCTGGAGGACCGTTCTTAACCTGAAACTGTTCTTAACCTGGAGACCACTTTAGCTAATGGGGCCTCCCACCGCTGCGCTGTCGCACAATTTCTGTTCTCATCCTGAAGTAAAGTTCTTAACTCTTAGCTGGGTCTGTAACCTGAAGCGTCTGTAACCTGAGGTATCACTGTATATATAACCTGAAGCTTTTCAATGAAGGATCTCGCAGTAGCAGCACCTCAAAATTCACCAGCTTCCTCCATAGTAGTTTCTCTGCCCCTTCTCTTGCTCTGCAGGGCACATCCCAGCTCAACTGTTCCTCTCTTCTTCCTGGACACAGTACATCACTTCCAACCCCTTTCCCTTTTATCTACAGTGGAAGGGAGGACTCCTGTCATTTGCATTCTAACACTTATTTCCTTTGACACTTTGAACTCCTAATGGTTAATCCCACCCCAGGCAGTCACCTCACAGTAAAGCTTGCCTGATTTCATCAACACTTGTTGATTTGGCTGGGATTACAATGTCCAGTACACAGCCTCGGAAGCTTTTACATCTTCTAAGAACAGAGGCTTAGCAGTGGGTCCATCATTCCCCTTACTAGCTTAAATACACACTTGGGTCTGGCTGCTTCCCCCAAGCAAATTAGCTTTGACGCCCCCAAACCTTAATTAAATTCTGGCACCTTTAAATCTATAGCATTATATACATAAACTCGCCAGCTTGGATCCTAAGATGTTAATTTAAGGAAGCTTATGAAAGGAAAGCTTCCCATTTGCTCCTCATTGCTGTGTCCCCCTCCCTGCCCCAAGCTTCTCCAGAAAGGGGGGGGGGAGTCCTCCTGAACAGTATTTGATGGAGGGTGGGGACTGCTGAAGCCATACAAACAAAAAATGACATGCCAAATTTTGAGTGAATTTCCTCTCCCAAACAGCCCCCTGTCAGTATTCCTTCCATGAACTTCTTTAAGTTAACATATCTTAGGATCCAAGCTGTAGACTTTAGAAAACAAAATTCTGTAAGGAGTCACATGTTGACCTCATTTATATTGCAAGCACTACGTTCAGCTGTATAGAAGGGAGTTGTTATCTTAATTTCAGAGCCCTTTAAATATTTTTGGAAGCAAATGACAGCAATTCTATGCACGCTTGCGACCGATCCTCACTGAACACACTTGGTGAGCATGTGTAGAATGCAGGTACTTATGCTAAGTGATACAGTGATTATTTGATGAAACATTAAATTCTCCCCGTCTTTTATGTTTATATCAAGCACCGCTTTTTAATACAGTGGACAAAAACTGATTCCCCCCCTTTCTTTTTTCTTCCAGTTTTATGTGCTGAAAGAGTGGGCCAGATGACTAAAACATACAATGACATTGATGCTGTTACACGTCTTCTTGAAGAGGCAAGTATGCCATCTTATCATTGAATAATAGTAGCAATATGTGCCTTGGGGAATGTGTGTCATCTTCAGAAACTATTACTTTCAGCCTTGTTAATTGAGCCTTTTTCACCCATTGCATTTATATATGTAGGGGACAGCAGAATTCTGCTGCTCATTGCACCCTTGCTGGCCATGATTCCTCCCCCGGTGTCATGTACTGGGTGATGCCAGAGGGTCTTCAGTGAATTGGGTAGGGAAGTATATTAACACCAACTAAAGCAACTAGGCGGAATGTTTGCAACAGCAAACGTGGCATTTATTTCACTGAGACCGAATGGAAATTGGTAATACCCTGCTGCCATCAGTATTGAAACCATGGGAGACTTCAGTGTATATCAATCTAGCGGGGAGGTTGAAATATGGAACTATAAAGCTGATTGAGTGGCGTTTTGAAAATTACTATTACCATCGTCGTCTGTGCCAGGATGACAGCCCACCTTTACAATATGCAAAGGTTCCATCCAGTGATATCTCCCCCATCTTTAAGTCCAAGGTGAAGGAACAGTGGCAAGAGCAAGCTCTGTAGGAAGGGCAGACCAGCAACAGTGCTGCTTATCTTACATAGCAAAACACAGCAACAGTTATACGGCTTCTTACATGGTAATTGCTGCAGAGCCTCCACCCCCAGATGATGACATGCCTTCCATTTTACCACAGTTCTTCCAGGTCGTTCAGTCTCCTTGGCATGATCATTTTCTTCTTGTTGCATTTAGTCACTGTATTGTATTCCACTCCCACAGGATTTAACTGGATAGGTGTTATTCATTATCTCTTAGCCTCAATTTTACACCTATGGTGCTGGGATGATTACCAGCCTATTTCACAGGGCACTGGTAAGTATTGCCGCCTCTCCAGCTCTTTTTGGACTACAACTCCCATCATGCCTAGCTAGTAGGACTAGTGGTTAGGAGGTTAAGGGGTGATATGATAGCCATGTTCAAATATATAAAAGGATGTCACATAGAGGAGGGAGAAAGGTTGTTTTCTGCTGCTCCAGAGAAGCGGACACGGAGCAATGGATCCAAACTACAAGAAAGAAGATTCCACCTAAACATTAGGAAGAACTTCCTGACAGTAAGAGCTGTTCGACAGTGGAATTTGCTGCCAAGGAGTGTGGTGGAGTCTCCTCCTTTGGAGGTCTTTAAGCAGAGGCTTGACAACCATATGTCAGGAGTGCTCTGATGTTGTTTCCTGCTTGGCAGGGGGTTGGACTCGATGGCCCTTGTGGTCTCTTCCAAATCTATGATTCTATGGTTAGGGATGATGGGAGTTGTAGTCCGGAAACAGCTGGAGACCCAAGTTTGGGAAACCCTGAGTCAGGCATCCCCAAACTGGGCCCTCCAACCTGTTTCGGACTACAACTCCCATCATCCCTAGCTAAAAGGACCAGTGGTCAGGGATGATGGGAATTGTAGTCTCAAAACAGTTGGAGGACCGAGTTTGGGGGTGCCTGCCCTGAGTAGATGACACACACTGACCACTTAGAAAGAATGCCTCTTATATACTTACATTCATATTAGGGCAATACCTGTATATGTTACAAAATTCCGTGCAAATTTTTGAGTTCTCTAGAACTCTTCATCAGGCTTGTTGACATAATTAGAATTTTTCTTGCTGCCTTTATTTTTGTATATAAATACTAAGTGTTGTTAAAAGGCATCAAGTAGCAATATCCTCATGTTCCCTGCGCAGCGCTTTGCAAAATGTACGCCACTTATATTTGCACCCTCGCTGACAGTTTTCAAATAAAGGAGTAAGATCTGGATTTCGTTAACTTTCTCACACTTGAACTTTGGGCTGTACTTTCCTGTGCATAGTTGAAATACTGTACACAGCAGGTCTCCCAGATGATGTGGGTGTTTCCTCTGCAGTACAAAGAAAAGGAAATAAGCACAAATTATGGGTTTCTTCGTTTTGAAAAGCAGACTTTCTCGTCTTACCTAGAACACTGATTGAACGTACATGTGCTTTCAGAAAGTAGTCATTTTCTAAATGAGCCAATAATTGAGACCCTTTGTGGTTTTTTGTCCCTTTTATTTTTTACAGAAAGAGCGGGATTTAGAATTAGCTGCTCGGATTGGCCAGTCCTTGTTAAAGAAGAATAAGACTCTGACTGAGAGAAATGAACTCCTTGAAGAACAAGTAGAACACATCAGGGAAGAGGTGAGGGCATCCACATGGGCCTAATACTGACATGTTTCTAGTTCAGTAAACTTCATCCCACCACTGCCCTAAGCCCAACCTGTTTGGTTTTATTTGCCCTTGTATCTTGCCATTTCTTCCTTGTCAGTTCCATATGTTTTATTATGCTTTTATTGGAAGCCCAGTCAGATGGGTAGAGTACAAAAAATAAAATAATAATAATAATAATAATAATAATAATAATAATTGCACTATGTGGGCTTCAAACTTAGGCAGCGTATTAAAACAGAGCCCTTCTAGATCCTTCTTTCACCCCACACTTCTGCTGCTTCTCTCACTTTTCCGGGACTCCAGCACTCTCCTTGTTTCTCTCTTTCCTTTCCCCACCCCTTCGCCTCTCAAGGTACCCTGACACCTTACGGATGTTGACTGTTGCTTGGTCACCTGCTCCCCCATTCCTACCTGTGTTCTTTGGAGTCTTTGCTACTGTAACCCCAATTTCCTGTAGTATCAGGCCTTTTCCTCCTTCATTATCCACATGTTCTACTGAACAGGAAAAGCAAGTACAGTGGTGCCTCGCAAGACGAAATTAATTTGTTCTGCGAGTTTTTCCGTCTTGCGAATTTTTTGTCTCGCGAAGCACGGTCAAGTCGCAACTGCACCTCTTCAAGCGGTTTTAAGAAAAAGGAAACAAACTTGCAAGACGTTTTCGTCTTGCGAAGCAAGCCCATAGGGAAATTCATCTTGCGAAGCAACTCAAAAAACAAAAAACTCTTTCGTCTTGCGAGTTTTTCGTCTTCTGAGGCATTCGTCTTGCGAGGTACCACTGTATACTAAAGTATAACTGGAAAGCAAAATCCTCTTCATGTGCTGTTCTCGGACAAGATTTTTTGTGATGATTCTAACCTTGGCCTATTCTTCACCTGTCTTTTGCATCTTAGTTTGCAGTTTCCATCAGTGTAATCTAGAGAGGTCTTGGTTGGCTACTTGTTTTGTTGAACTAAGTCTTGCCTAACATGCATTTGTACTTTCCATCATCTCTTTAAAACATTGTTTGGACTGTCTTTGCAATTATATATTGCTGTTAATTTACAGCTGTCCCTAGGGTTTTTTCTTAAAAGAAAAAAACTCTTAACACTTTGCTTTTCTTTATAGATCAAATATTTCATCACACGGCCTAATTAAGAATGGGTTTTTCATAATCACACAAATTTTCTTTGTTCCTGATTGACACAACCTACTGTTCTGGCTTTGTGTACCTCAGTAGCATCATATATTCATGTGCTATCAGCGGGATTGCTTGCCCAAAAGATGTTGCAATAGTTTAGAATGAGGTATCGTTTATATCCATTCACCTTGGGATTGACACTTGCATTGAATTGTGGACCACATCCAAAAGCATTATAAAGAGACTTTGTTGCTGCAAGGAAAAATGTGCTAAGAAAATAGAATACCAAAGACTACTGCCACTCTTTTAGGAATTGTAAAAGTCTACTTTGCTATTTTACAGCATTTTGTTTTAGAATGTGAAGATTGGTGTTAGGATCATGTGTCTCAGAACATGTGAGGGAGACATAATGAATGAATCTGCACATGTGATTGCACAAAAAGAATCTGAGAGAAAGAGGGAGAATTTTAACAGGTGAATCCATAAATGTAATGGTGAACTCAATTGATCCTTTTATGTAATATTGGCGCTTCAGTTAACAGGACATACAGTATGTTGCTTCACATCAACTTATTCAGTTCAGTAATTGAAAATGGTGATTTCTAGTTGCCATGGGATTTAAAAAAGAAACAAACTGATGAGGATGATATTGGAGCTCCAGGTATCTAAATATGAACCACTCTCAGTATCTCAAATATCTCAGCTGATTCCCCCCCTGCACCGAGTGCTCAACCCAAAATGAGCACTTTGTGGTCCAGCACTCTGGCATGTGTCAGCTGGCTTGCGCCAGAGCACAGGACCAAAAGGCAGAAAGTTCTGGGATCCAAGCAGAAGCCCGGATGGCTTCTATTATTCCAGGATGTCCCATTTAAATCAGGGGGGGTTGAGCGGTACAGTATGGTTCTCCTTTTGGCAGTAGGAGAGGAAGATTGGGAGGGAAAACACACAAGTCCAACACTTGACTCTGGCTCTTTCAGGCTTGTGCCCAAGGCATACACATAGGCCTTCTTAGTGGCAACACCTTGACTGTGGAACATTTTTTCCTTTGGCAAACTCCTTGTGGAGGGCTTTTAGACGGGCAGTCAAAAAAATTGTATTCCACCAGGCTTGTAACGGGTTCTGCTGTACCCTAAATTTTGCTAGCCGGTTTTTACTTTTGTTTTTACAGTGGTTTTACTATTACCTCCCTCCCTCTCTGCCCTCCTCTCTCCTGTATGAAGATTGTGTTTTATTATACTGCCTTGGGCTGATATAGGCTGAAAGGCAGTGTGTGTGTGTGTGTGTGTGTGTGTGTGTGTGTGTGTGTGTATAAATGTTTTTATAAATCAATCATGCTTTAGTGTAGTATATCAACTGGGCTTATAAGTAAAGGTTGCCTTCCCATGCTCAGCTTGCTGAATTTTCTAATTTGACTGAATTTTCTGATTCAAGGCTAGAAATGTCCTTGGGTAGGCATCTTAATCCCCATGGGGCAGATGTTTGCCAGAAGTGCAGTTACCTAACTTTTCCCTCTGCTTCCTTTTGCTTAGTTTTTAAAAACCTAACTTTCCTTTTCATCCTGTGGCATCATGCTTTTCTGTGTTCCCTTACCACCTACTTAAATCTGATTTTCCTTCTGTCTCAAGGACAGAGCCTTTCCCCTTTCCCAACTTCAAATAATTGCTACTAACTTCTACCCTATGCAACTCTTTCCAGTAGTACTAAATTATGAAAACAGAGACTCAGACGCAGTGTAAGGCACTAAAGAAAACGAGGTGAGTGCACTGGAGTCAACATTTCACTGCTTCAGACATAGTCTCTGAGTTGTGGATTGCAATGGATTATTTTTTTCTGTAAATTGACTTTGTGAGAAGAAATGCTCATTCTAATAGCAAAAGCAAATGTATCATCTTAGCAAATACTGCTGGTCTTTGCTATGTTCCAGTATTTAAGTATCTAGCTGAGGGGTATCATTAGTCTTTGGAACCAGATCCTGTCTCCTTTGGAAATATGATATAGGAGCTTCTATTAAATAAATTCTCATTCTGGTTTAGTATAGAGGAGACCATATGATTTTGATGTCTGTTGTCTTGCTTTAATGGCTAAAGGTTTCATCTATTCTCGGCAATACCCTTTTGTGAATACATAACAAAACAAAACAAAAAAGCATTCTGCCCATCCTTGAGTATTATCAGTTCAAGCACCAGCGGGTGGCGCTGTGAGTTAAACCTCAGAGCCTAGGGCTTGCTGATCAGAAGGTCGGTGGTTCGAATCCCCGCAACGGGGTGAGATCCTGTTGCTTGGTCCCTATTCCTGCCAACCTAGCAGTTCAAAAGCACATCAAAGTGCAAGTAGATAAATAGGTAGCACTCCGGTGGGAAAGTAAACGGCATTTCCGTGCGCTGCTCTGGTTTGCCAGAAGTGGCATAGTCAGGCTGGCCATATGACCTGGAAGCTGTACGCCGGCTCCCTCGGCCAATAAAGCGAGATGAGCGCCGCAACCTCAGAGTCATCCTCATTTCCCTTCCAAAAATGGGAAAGGATTCCAACTTACATTCTTAGATTGTGTCTAGCTAGGAATGGCGTTTTGTTATATCTTGCTTGAAGTGGCTGAAGTCCTCTTGTTTGATTCACTACCAGGTTTCTGAGTTCTCCATTGGTGTCTTACTATTTAATTAACAACACTTATGATAAAATAGTGATGAATTTGCAACTTTTGAAATGAAAAAGATACAGAGAAGTAACCCTCCTTTAATCGTAGCAGGCACTGGAATTCTTGATCTGTGTTTTTCTTCCAACAGAGGGAATCTTCCTATGTCCTTTTTGAAGTAGATCCATTGGCTAGCAGAACCACACAAAGCCCAACATGCAATTTTGCTATCCAAGATGAGCTTGAAAACAAATGTATGACAGATTTCCCCCCTTCATTTGTTCAGGTTTCTCAGTTACGTCATGAGCTGTCCATGAAAGATGAGCTGCTTCAGTTTTACACCAGTGCTGCTGAAGAGAGCGAGCCGGAATCCATCTGTTCAACTCCGTAAGTTTGGGCCAGGAAACATAGGTCATGCTATACTGTCCATTTTGCATCCTTCTGCCCCATCTGGCACAGCCACATGATTTTTGTATTCAGCATCTGGCATCACCACATGGGTTTTGCATCCAGGCTGCAGGTGAGCCTCAGCTCCCAATGAAAGGACCAAATGGTCAAATCATGTCTGTATTATCTCACCACTCTTGATCATGAGTAGGTGTTACCAACAGTACTCAGCTGTGGTTTTACTAGTCTCCTTTTGGGTTCATTCTGTAACGTGCTGCTCCATTTGGACCTTTCTGGTAAATAGTGCAAAAATACAGCATACACACAGTTTGGTTACCAGCATTAGATGTTTCGGGCTTCCATTGACTGACAGTAGACCCAACTGATCTGTGCAGCAATATGGAAGTCCAGTGTTGAGCTACAAGATCCAGTTCAGAACCTGATATTCATAGCAGGCTCACACCAGTTAAGAAATGGGATAACCAGTCTACCTCCCTGACAGGGAAGTTCTTCCTTAGTTCAGTAATATGTCACTTTTGCTATATCCAACAGGGACAAAGTTTTGAACCAAATCCTGTCCTTTTGAAGAATTTTGTTCAGCAACACAACAGCATGTTAACAAAGACTGATCAGCAGTTCAAATCAGTTCTTGAGCAACGAAAAGCCAAAGTCTTGTTTCATAGGCGGTTAACAGTACATTACAATCCCTGCTTGCCACTTTGCTTTTTTTTGTGCCTCTGCTGCTGCAGCTTTTTATTATTTAATGTGTTGTAGCAGTCATGGAATCATAAGATTACTTTTTTGCAAACCATCTCCTTCAGAGAGCTGAAGTCCCCCCCCCCCACATTTTGTAGCTAAAGGTCTCCGTTAGAAATGGGCAGAATAAACACAATGGCTTCATTTCTTTCTTTATTTTTAACTCTCTGACAACCTATGAAAATGCTAGATCTCATTTGGCTCTGGGTGTTGGAACTTTTGCTGTGCAGCTCCGCTGCAAAACTGCAAACAAAAGGGAGCAAAAATAAACGTGTCTAATGGGCCTCTTACCAGGTTGAAGAGGAATGAGTCGTCTTCATCTGTCCAGAACTATTTTCATTTAGATTCCCTTCAAAAGAAACTTAAGGACCTTGAAGAGGAGAACGTTGTGCTTAGATCAGAGGTAAAACATATCCCAGTATTTTGCCTACCATAAGTTTGCTTCTTTTCCCACGGGAATCAGGACTGATTGATTAGTAAGCTTTTACTCCACAAATTCTGTGTAATCTCTAGATTATTCTCTCCACCCCACCCTGCTTCCCTAATGAATGTTTGCAAATATTGCGTGACAGTATTGACCCTTGTCTAAGGCGTAGATTTAAAGCACGTTCCTTCAAAGAGTCATGGGAACGGTAGTTTAAGGGTGTTGAGAATTATAGCTCAGTTCCCAGGATTCCTGGGGGTGGGGTGTGCTTTAAATGTATGGTGTTTATGAAGCCTGACACCAACAGTAAGTGAGGTGGCAAGATCGTTCCTTGACTGCAGGCTACAGATGGTGGTGATGGTTACATGTTTGGAGCTCCCCTTGCAATCATTACAGTCCAAGCAGTGCTGGCTTTGGGTCGGCTCCATCAAGGCCCCTGGCTCTTTTGCTCCACCATCCTGCTATTGGCACCTACCTTCTCTTTCTCTGCCTCAATGGACCCAAAAGGAGAGGGCAAAAGAAGCGAGTAGTTCATCTTCTGTGCTGCTTCCACTCACTCTTGCTCTCTCACTGGACAACTAATTATGAGGGTGAGATGAAGGGATCTGCTGGCTTATCCGCTGGTTCTGGTCTCCTTTTCTTCCAGGCTGTGATCATCACTCGGGAGAGAACAAGTGACCCCAATGGCAATCATGGCAAGAATGAGGAATAACTACCACTGACTATGAGCAATTGGGGGTCGGGGAGTGGAGACCAGTGAGGAGAAGAAGGAGCACAGAATAGATATATTGTCCTGACAGGGTCCTTCTCTCCCCCCCCCCCGAAAAACTTGCCACCCATACTGAATCTACAAATGGCTTTGCCACCCCATCTGTTTGTGTACACTAGCTTAAGGGTGATTCGCTCTGTGTCTGAAGGCCTACATTTCCATAAACCTAAAGACACAAGGCAGATGTATCCTGCACCAGTGGAAATTGAGACTATTTCAGTGTGTGTTATGGACCTAGCCTGCTCCCCTTTGGAATTCCCCTTAGTATATCAAGGTTACTGTTCATTTCATGGCCAGGAAAGAGTTTTCCTGTTCATGCAAAGTTTTGAAAACAGTTTCCCCACTGTGAGAGCCGGAATGAGCACGTTGTAATGCACAGCATCTGATATAAGTAGGGACACTCATTTGATAGTCATGCTGAAAAAGTCAAGATTGTGATAGCTTCTTAACTAAGCATTGCTCCCAAGATTAGCACCGTAAATGTTAAGAAGCTATTTATCAGGCTGGAAGTTACAAGTACAAACCTCCCTTGAGCTTTATTTACCAAAGTATGTTACAGACTTGTGTTTCTATTGAATCTTTTTGTGTGTGTTGTGTTTGGGGTGTGTTTTTAATAGTGAACATTTAACTCTTCCCCTGAATATGTTTTCCAGCCATTAAATTTGATGTTAATCTTTTAAGCTTTGCCTATGTATATATCAAAAATCAATGATGACACCTAGTGGTCGTGATGAGTCATTGTTCCACATAGTCACAAGAGGGATGTGGGAGACTATGAATTGCCTGCTCAGCCTTTCTCAATCTCCAGGCGTTTTTAAACTACAATTCCCATCATCCCTGACCACTGGCCATGCTGGCTACATTTAGGGACCCAAGGTTGAGAAAGGCTGTGTTTGCTGATGTCCTGGAATTGTGGTCTGCTCTTGAAAGTTTCTCCCCTTTTTACAAGGCTAGATCCAGCAAGAAGTTAACACAATGCTAATTTTGGATTATTATTTTTTTAAAAATACAGGCTTGCCAGCTGCAGACCGAAACCATTTCTTTTGAAGAGAAAGAACAGCAGCTTGTCAACGACTGTGTAAAGGAGCTCAGTACGTTTTCTTCTTTCCTTGCTTTTTGACAGAATAATCAGGATGTTCTGATACAAGGGTTTTCTTTTGGAGTTTGTGCCATTTTTGTGTGCAATGCAAGGGAGTTGGTGTGTGTTGCTTTAAGTTATCAGCAGCCCCAGCACTTGGGTTGAGAACTAATGCACCTACAACACTTGGTTTCAGAACTGTTTTGTCCCTGTTCCCTTACACTTCTTGTATATTGAGAAAACCCACCCTGCAATTGCAGTAACACTTCAACAATATTTATGGCAATGGCTTTTTCTATGTGGCTCTGCAGCAGTTGGAAAAACCTTCCTAATGCCAGATTGCATGTTCTCTTTCTCTGCCTCTCTGTTCAACGATAGCTTATAGTAAAGGTAAAGGTAAAGGGACCCCTGACCATTAGGTCCAGTCGTGGCCGACTCTGGGGTTGCGGCGCTCCTCTCGCTTTATTGGCCAAGGGAGCCAGCGTACAGCTTCCGGGTCATGTGGCCAGCACGGAAACGCCATTTACCTTCCCTCCGGAGCGGTACCTATTTATCTACTTGCACTTAGACGTGCTTTCGAACTGCTAGGTTGGCAGCAGCAGGGACCGAGCAACGGGAGCTCACCCCGTCGTGGGGATTCAAACCACCGACCTTCCGATCGGCAAGCCCTAGGCTCTGTGGTTTAACCCACAGCGCCACCCGTGTCCCTCTTAGCTTATAGTAGTACCTTGTTTATATTGATTTAGCAAGCAATTGCGATGCCAAATATTTTTCCATGCCAGCTCATTCTTACAATTGTTTCTTAATTATTTAAGGAGATGCGAACATCCAGATTGCAAGTATCTCTGAAGAGTTGGCCAAGAAAACTGACGACGCTGCCCGACAGCAGGAGGAAATCACTCACCTTCTCTCTCAGATAGTGGATTTGCAGAAAAAGGCAAAAGCTGTAAGGTTCATTAAAGTAACAAGCAAAATAGCTAATGTAGTGCCACCTTTCTGATGAGCCTCTTCTGTTCCAATGCCTGTTAAAATATTTTTAAAGGAAGAGAAAGCATGGGGTGGCTAATCTGTTGTGATGTTTGTCTTTTTTCAGTGTACGGTGGAAAATGAAGAACTCGTCCAACATCTGGGAGCTGCTAAAGATGCCCAAAGACAGCTCACAGCAGAAGTGAGTGTGCCTCTCTAATAGTCATGTGGTTGTGGAGCAGGGAGATGCTTTCAGTTCAGTTGATATCAGTAGCCTTGAAATGCTGTAGCCTCGTTGCATTGGTCTCATGGCAGAAGAATACCATATTTTTCGCTCTATAAGACGCACCAGACCACAAGACGCACCAAGAAAAAAAAAATATTCTGAATCTCAGAAGCCAGAACAGCAAGAGGGATCGCTGTGCAGTGAAAGCAGCAATCCCTCTTGCTGTTCTGGCTTCTGGGATAGCTGCGCAGCCTGCATTCGCTCCATAAGACGCACACACATTTCCCCTTACTTTTTAGGAGGGAAAAAGTGAGTCTTATAGAGCAAAAAATACGGTAATTTGAATAAAAGATGAGCATATTTGTGATAGCTTTTGAATTCAGTTTCCTTGGGTCTACACAGTGTCCTTTCAGACCTATAGGAATGAAATTGCTTAAAACCTTAAATACAGTATTCATCTGAAATCAAAAAACCTCTTCTTTGATATATGCAAGGATTTTTTTGTCCTTGGAAAGCTTAATGGCATTTTGGATAAGAAACTGAGCATAGAAGTAGACTTGGCAATGGACTATTTCCTTGGTGCAAGCCTTTGACTTTTAAGATTAGGCCTACACCCAGACAGGCCTCTGACGGCTGAGCCTTCTGTGCTATGAATTAAGTAAGGATCACAGATCTCCAGGATAAATGGATTTGCAAAACAAAAGAAACACTAAGGCTGTGATCCTATATAAAAGGTAAAGAGACCCCTACCATTAGGTCCAGCCGTGACCCACTCTGGGGTTGTAGCGCTCATCTCACTTTATTGGCAGAGGGAGCCGGCGTACAGCTTCTGGGTCATGTGGCCAGCATGACTAAGCCGCTTCTGGCGAACCAGAACAGCGCACAGAAACGCCGTTTACCTTCCCACCGGATCGGTACCTATTTATCTACTTGCACTTTGACTTGCTTTTGAATTGCTAGGTTGGCAGGAGCAGGGACCAAGCAACGGGAGCTCACCCCGTTGCGGGGATTCGAACCACCGACCTTCTGATCAGCAAGTCCTAGGCTCTGTGGTTTAACCCACAGCGCCGCCCACATCCATTGTGATCCTATATACATAGGAGTAAATTGCAGTGAACACAATGGGATTTACTTCCAAAAAAATATGTATGTAATTCTTTGCTGTAAGAATTGTAAGTAAAAGTGGATAGCTTGCAGCCAGTTCTGTGCAGATGTGAGCATGCTTAAGCCCAGAGATGTCAGTGGTCTTTCAGTACACTTAACCTGGCGCAGCATCAAGCTGTATATTCTTCTAACTGTTCAATCCTTGGACTTCGCTCTTTGAAAACATGGCCCTAGGAGAGTTCCAAACCAAGTGTGTGTATGTAAGGATAGACTCTGATTTCTTGCGTTCTCTGTTTTTTCATTTAAAAGTAAGGCGCTAGTCTTTCATTGCCAGATGGACAGCTTTAAAATTTGTCTGCAAGGCCGAAAGAAACCTGTGCAGTCTCCATGATCAAGTGATGGCTCTTCTGGGCTCTGCGGAGCTTTTTATCTAATAAGTTTTGCAAGAAGACGATTATTCTATTCAATTTGCATCAGTTGTTCAGCTTGTAGAGCCCAACGGAATCCCAGTCTCTTCAATGGCAAATTGCTGGGACCATAATTAAAATAGATACAGACAGAACTAAACGTACATGTGGAACGTACAATTCATAGATGTTTAGCTTTTTATTATTTATTTAAAAGTGTCCCCCTCCTCATTTGCATAGTTTTCTGTAGCCTTTAGCTAGCCCAAGGTTCCTGGAAATAATTTCCATTCTGTGTGCATTGCAGTTACGAGAGCTGGAAGACAAGTATGCAGAGTGCATGGAGATGCTTCACGAGGCGCAGGAAGAGCTGAAGAACCTTCGGAACAAGACGATGCCAAATGCCATATCACGCCGTTACCACTCCTTAGGCCTTTTCCCCATGGTAATAAACCTTATAAAATCATTTCTGAGAAACACATCTTATGCCAGCAGTGCCGCAAGTTTGATTAGCATTAGGAAATAGATCCCCAAACTACCTTTTCTTTCGCTCCATAAAGCGCACCGGACCATAAGGTGCACCTAGTTTTTAGGGGGGGGGAATCAAGAAAAATAATCTTATTTCCCCCCCAAGCCCCAAAGAGCCCCTGGGGCTGTCAGGGGAAGCCAGCCCCCCCCCCTCAGCCCCAAAGAGCAAAGAAGCCAAGACAGCGAGCGGGGTGGAGCGGGGTGGCTTTGTTTTTAGCCGCGGGGCTGGGGCAAGCCCGAGCTTCCCCCGACCCCAGCCCCCAGAACAGGTCCAGGAGCAGTGGCAAGGTTGCGCGCAGTCTTGCCTCTGCTCCCGGAGCTTGCGGGGCTGGTGGGGGAAGCCCGGGTTCCCCCCACCCAGCCCCAGGGACCACACATTCGCTGCATAAGATGCACAGACATTTCCCCTTAGTTTTTAAGAGGAAAGAAGTGCGCCTTATGGAGCGAAAAATACGGTAATTTCAGCACATATTGAGAGGAGAATCTGGATCATTGCCTTGAATCTTCCATTAAACAGAAGAAGGGTCTGAGGTTGTGGGTGCTGCTAAACACACTTTGGAAATAATTTTAGTATTGGTGATATAGTGAAATGCAAGCAATGGCTGGAGCTATTAATAGGGGAAGACTAGCTAAATGGTTCCTTTCTGTTCCATAAAAGAAGCCCTAAGTATATCAGCATCCGTGCATACTACGAAAATAAACACACGTGTTAATGTCATGCTGTGACACCATTTAAAATTGTCTTAACAGGATTCCTTGGCAGCAGAAATTGAAGGGTCAATGCGAAAAGAACTGCATCTGGATGATCCTGACAGCCCTGACTTAACGTATGACTGATGCATTGTGATATTTTAATAAGAAAAGTAGAAATCAAACCTTTTTATGCAACCCCAAATTAAGAATGCCATCTCATTTCTTTCTAGCGAGGAAGGTAGACCTGAACTCATTACTTAGAAATGGTCCTCTCTCTGTTGGAGAGGAAAGCAATTGAGAAGAAACTGAGGGATATTTTAAAGGCCAATTTTTAAAGGATTTTGGAGCTTTTGGGGAAGTTAAATAAAATGTTTTTCAGAAGCATTATAGTTGAAATTGAAAAAATAAACAAGCTATTTGCAATAGTTAAATCACTATTTTCGTTATCCGTCTTCTTAGCACAGATGAAAATTCAATCTGCAAGCTAAATAGCGAGGGGGAAATAATTAAAAACTTCCTATGTTTATTCTGCACAAGTAAGAAAGTGGAACTCACAAATAGCAAAACAGAGCTGCTAAGTGTCAGAGTGCTTAAGCTTGTATATGTGGACACACTAGACAACTTTATAGTAGCATTATCTCAAGAGACATGATGTATAGCTGAAGTTACAGGTGTCAGATCAGTATTTAGATGGGAAACTGCGGGGAGTCCATTGTGTACTTCCTTGAGGTCCCTGGAGCAAAGGCAGGATATGAAAAATGTGCTTATTCATACAACATTGAAGTAGCTCAGGACCACTGCATATGCTTTGGCTGGCATGCAGAGGCAGCTGTGTGGTGGTATCCGTAGTGTTTGACCACAGGATCAGGTCACTGGAAATGGTCCCTAAAATATCTATGATAGCTTAGAAAAAATTTCCTGATCCATGTGGCAAAGCTGCAGTATGCATGTAGCTCACCACGTGGTGCTGGTTATATAAAGTTCATATAATCATGCTCACCATGTGCTGCCAGCCATTTAAAATTGTGATGTGGGAACATCTGCTTTATCCTGAAGTCACAAGAAAATGCTTGATTTTTGTCATTGCTGGCAATAGTTGACCAAGCTGCCTACCGCCTACTGCTGTATCGTTTTATGCACAAGCGCATTTTGTGGGCATTTTTTACCTTAAAAACCAAACAAGAAACCCCAAACCACTACTGCATGTTACTGTTGCTACAGGGAGAATGCAACGAGTATAGGACATTTTATTTCCATAGAGGATCTCCCTGGCTGTTCAAAACCTGCTTTTCTAACCAGAGCTATGCTGCAGGGTAAGAGAGATCCCAGGATCAATACAGGATCTTCCGGTTCGGTTAATTGCTTTCTCTCAGGATAGTTGGTATGGAGCATGTAAGCATTTGAGCCCAATAATTATTCCCCGTTTCATCCTGGGGTACAGTCTTGGCCAAGTTTCAAGAGAGCAGGGTCATTTAGTAAGTGATCTGGAAAATGGGAAGTATTGTTTGGGGAAACTTTAGGATCTTACAGCTCTTCCCCTTTCCGTAGAACGACTTTTAACCATTTGTCCGATTTTGTTCTCTCTTGATCATAATCACAAAGCTAATCTCTGAGACCATGTTTTTCTTTTACAAAAGCTGAGCTTAATATAATATGATGTCCCCCCAGACAATTTCTCTGCGGTGGGTTTTATTTTGCTGGTTACTAACTGCTTGTGTCTTTTGTCAGCCATCACAAGAGAGTCTTTGACACCGTGCGAAACATCAACCAAGTGGTAAAGCAGAGATCTCTAACTCCCTCTCCAATGAACATCCCTGGGTCTAACCAGTCTTCGGCAATGAACTCGGTCATTTCTAGCTGTGTCAGCACACCGCGATCCAGCTTCTATGGAGGAGACATTTCCAGTTTTGTGATAGACAACAAGACTAATAGCATCATCCTAGAAACTGACTCTACTGACTCTGGGTCAGTAATGTATACTTAGAGTTTAGCTGTATCTCCAGAACAAGAACTTCCTAATTCTTTTCTTCTGTTCAGTGACTTGTGCTATATGTTGGCTGCTATACTATCCGTACATTATGAGGATACTCAATATTGCTAGCCTAACATTGTAAGAAGGATCAATTTTGCTATATCTGAGTGAGATATTCAGAAGAAACCTGATTTTCATATATTATTGTGCTGCAGCCTCCTAACACAGGACAAATGAACTCTATTGGGTTGTCTTAAATTACTGGACACCTTAAAATTTGCAAACTAATGTTCACTAATTTAACACCAGTGTGGTATGGTTCAGGCAAATCATGTTTGTGTTAATGACTATATTTCCTTTAACAATTGCTGTTAACTGGTTTCTGTTATTGACACATCGCCCTGCTAGTAAGAGAATTGTTTAAATCATTTTTGGGGTTTGTAATTCTTGACTTTTTTGTAACTGTGAGGCTTTCCTTCTCTAATTATCTGTCCATCATCCACATTGAGCCCCGAGTACAACTTGATTTGGTTACTTTGAAATGTGTGCAATCCCCAAAATGATTTTCTGTGCTTGGAAATGCCTGACCTACCTTTCGCATACATGGAGATCTATATTTATATCCATATTGTGTGTGTGTTTAGCTTACATAGCTGCAAAATTGAAATTCTGATGACAATTTTAGAGAACAAAAAAAAAATGCAAGCAGATAAGAGATGCTAAAAAGAATTTGAGAAACACATTGCTAAATACAGCGCATAGCTCTATGAAGATGTCAACCTCGCACATTCCTAGGCCTGCCATTTATATTTTCAAATCTAGACTACTATATTCTGCTGGTGAAGCAGTTAATTGGCTACGGAGAGCTCAGAGCAGTTTTGATGGCATTTCAAATATTGGAATTTTGGGTGTCTCCCCCCCCCTTCCTGTTGCTTGTACACACAGTGTAAATTTAAGTGTGTTTTGTCCTTGTTTTAGAAATGAAGAAAAGAACAAAAAACCTGGAACCCCAGGAACCCCTGGCTCTAGCGACCTGGAAACGGCACTTCGAAGGCTGTCTCTTCGGAGGGAGAACTACCTGTCCGAGAGGAGGTTCTTTGAAGAAGAGCAGGAAAGGAAGCTGAGGGAACTGGCCGAGAAGGGTGAACTCCACAGTGGCTCCATCACTCCAACGGAGAGTATCATGTCGTTGGGAACTCACTCCAGGTTTTCCGAATTTACTGGCTATTCAGGAATGTCCATCAGCAGTCGCTCTTACCTCCCAGAGAAGCTTCAGATTGTGAAGCCCTTAGAAGGTGATAACAAAGCGCCTAGGCCTTTATCTGTTCTCCTTAGTGACTTTCTATGGTCTCTTCTCCATCAGCAGGAAGCGGGAAATCTTTGTAACACATACTCATTTTACTTTAGAGACAGCCATCCACGTTGCTTGTTTAAACTCTTCTGAGAAAAAGATTTTGTTGCTTTTGAATAAGCAATCTCTGGAGTAAGTGTGTTGTGTACACTCTTAAGATATTTCAGTGGTATATTTTTATAGTTCAGTAAATGGCATTTGAATTCCTAGTTTCATTCACATATTTGTAGAACACTGCAGAGTGGGGGAAGTAGCACTGATATGGAGAAGACCTGTAGAGGCGTGTGGTGATTCATTAAACTGCAACTTGTAGAAGACCATTTCTTTTCTTTACATTCTGTGCAAGCTACTCAATTACTTGCTACGGTAGTCCTACCAGTAGGTGTCTAGGCAACAGTTCCAAATCACTTGCACGGTGGCACCTTGGTTCTCAAACTTAATCTGTTCCAGAAGTCCCTTCCAAAACCAAAGCATTCCTTTCCCATAGAAAGTAATTCAAAACAGATTAAGCCCTTCTGGACTTTTAAAAACAACCCCTAAAACAACAGTTTAACATGAATTTTACTATCTAACAAGACCATTGATCCATAAAATGACAGCAATAATCAATGTACTGTACTATAAAATAAGCAAGACAGTATTGTAGATGATAAAAATTAAAATGAATTTTTTTCCCTTACGTGCACTGATGATAGTCCTTGTTTGAATGGGGGGCTTTTATCCATTTCTGCAGTCACACAATCAATCAATCAATCAATCAATCAGTAAGTAGCTGAACTGGGTTCCACACAGTCACAAAAGCAAATGAACCGAAAAAGCTTCAAAAACAAAAATGCAAAATAAATAGCAAAAACAAAAGCACCAGACTTAATCCGCTCCGGAAGTCCATTTGACTTCCGAAATGTTCAAAAACTCTGATTGGTGCAGGCGCCCTGGAAACAATAGCCGACAACCACTTTGGATGTTCGGCTTCTGAAAAAACATTAAAAAACCGGAACACTTACTTCGGGTTTTCAGCGTTTTAGAACCAAGGTACCACTGTATCCGAGTTGTTTTGCTGCCTTCAGAGTGGCTGTTACAAACGAATCTCACAGCGTTTGTCAGGCTGAACTCAGGACTAGGATGTCAGTATTCTTTCAATTCAAGGCACTGAGAGACGTTTATATTGCAGTCCGGTATAAATTTAAGTCCCACTTAATTGAAGGTCGCACAGAAATGCTTAGTTGTGTATTTGAATTGCAGTCATGGGGTTTCTAACTTAAGTAAAGCTGCTCATTACTTGTTTTCATTTTTTAATACATAAGCTATTTCAGGTCAATAACAATATCAATCTTATTTTGACCAGTCTGACAACATAGAACATGTTACTATGTTTCGTTTTTATGTGAGAAAATAATTTTTGTGTGTGTGCATAAAAGTAGCATGTGCTTGCAGCTCAAATAAGTCAAGAAAGAAATACCCTCTGTAGCTTTCTTAAGATGCCCACATAAAATTCTTAAATCTCTCCAGACAACCAACCTTCATTTTACTGGTTCTTATCATTGTAATAGGTTTCTGTCATCCACTTATCTCTCTGCTTTCTTCTTCAATAAACTTTCAGTCTCCATTTTCTCTGTCTCTCTTGATTTTTCACTTTATTTCCACCCCCCTTTGTGTATTGAACCTTTTCTTCTTCTTCTTCTTGTATAGATCATTCATATTACTGGCCATCTTTCACATTTAAAAAATATTTACCATGCATTCATTGTTGAGGAGTGAATTGAGCCCTTATAATTTTTAAAAAAACATTTATTTTGGGAGGAAATGATATTGAAATTTGCAAGAGAAGAAGGGAAAGTAATTTGGAAGAAACACGGACCTTTTCTCACCCAACTGCAATTCATTACGCTTCTTTTTATTACTTTTCACTCCTGTCAGTTTCTTAAGGAAATACTTACAGCAGCAAACAAAAACAAATTCAGTGAGGGGTGTTTTTGTTTTGTTTTTTTAATTTTTATTAGTGGTAGTGGATTATTTAGTTCCATTTTTATTATAGGTAAAAATCCCTGTCAGGGACCACTGCATATTCCTGTATTGTAGAGGATTGGACTAGATGATCCTAAGGGTCTCTTCCAACTATGATTCTATGAGAGAAGTTTTCATTATTTTAACATTTTTAATATTGTCTTTTAAACATGCTTCCTCCCTCCCACCATCATCTCCAAAAGCCATGCATAATTGTTTTTTTTATAATATTACTTAACTGCAGGCACTATATAATGAAGTCAGTAGAAAGGTACCTATCAGTCCAGTGATCATTGTATACTTATTCAAATATTTATTTATAAATTATGAAACTGGGTTGCATATTTATAGACACTGAATAAATATTAGGCTCTCAGTTGCCACAGCCCCATACGTGGGAAAACGCCAAGTTTCTCTTGGTGCAATTCCTGTTCAAGTGAATGTTCTGCATGGAACTCTGATTTTTTTCCTCCACCATTGTCTCACTGTCTCGAAACAAAAAACTGGACTGACACTTGAATGAGAATGACATGCTTGGGAAACTGCTTATGGGCCCCTCCAACTCTCCGAAACTCATATTATACCATCTAAAAAGTTTGTACAACAATGCCTGCAAAAGTAAGGGAATAATGTTGCCCTTGCTTTAGCAGTGTTTGCCAGCTGATGCCATAACTCTGGTGTCAAATATGACAGCTTAAGTTCCATAGCCATTAGTGATCTTTGTGATGACTCTCCTGGTCCTTTACAAGCAATGCTGAAGAAACTAGAGTCGCCATTAAAGCATCAGAAACATATAGAAAGTATCCGTCACTCACGTACATGTTTGAACATGGGATTATGTAAGCTTGGGTCATCATGCGTTTGGGTCGTTTTGCTAAATTGAGATGGTTACCTGAAAGCCTTTGCTGTTCCTTGTTCACCAATAAGCAACACTGCCCTCCCTCCCTCGCCACCGGCGCCTGGCTTGCTCACCCCTCTGCCCATGGCGGCGCAGTCCCGGGTCTGCCTGGCGAAGGCGCGGTGCCACGTGTGCGCTGGCTCTCGGGCTGCTTCGGGTCTCTGCTGCTTGTGGCGCCGCCGCCGAAGCTCCGCCAGCCAAGCTCAGGCCGAGTGGGCCAGGCGCTATGATTGCCAAACCCTCAAACTGATGTTGATTAATAAAAACCTAGCATTACAATCCTATGCACATCTACTGCAGAGCAAGCCCCATTAAGTTCATTGGGATGTGCTCCCAGGTGAGTGTGTATAGGATTGCAACCTTCATTCTGTATTTCCAGTTTTTCTTTTCAAAGGAAAGAGTTTTGTTCCTTTTTAGGGAGACATAATAATAGCGAAGAACTGTCTTATATAAGAAGTATATAGATTATATAGATTATATAGAAGTATATAGATTAAGGGCTCAAACTGATTGCCAGCAGAGATTAGGCGGTTTTCAAAGTTGCAGGAGCACACTGGAATTGTATGGCTTGTTTCATTTGGGTTTTGTTTTTGATATTAAGGTAATTTTTATCTCTTTGCCTTCTGCAGCAAAATCTGTGTATTAAAGAGCGGTTGAATGTCTCATATTACATGGCCAATGGCTTTAGGAAGCCCAGTAAAATTCTTAAGGTTCCCCGTCTTTTGAATGGCAGATATGCATGCTATGTCCCACACTGCTTTTGAAACTTTCAAAAGACATTTGAAACTTTCAAAAGACATTTGAAACACAAAGCCCACATTTCCCCTTGGGCACACAGAATCACCTGAGTTTATTCATTTATTTAGACCTATATAGGCATCCTTATTCTGGACAAATGCAAAAAAGTAGCAATCTTTCCCCTTCCTTCTTAAAAATCGAAATAACTAAGACTGCCACCCAACCATGATTACTTGGAAGTAAGCCACATTGACCTTGGCTGGCCGTGCTTCCATGTAAAAATGCATAAGATTGCACTGTGAATGTATCTAAAGAAGGGCTTTGGAATCTCTGGCTCTCCAGTGTTAATGGACTTCATCTCCCATCAGTCCCAGCCAGCATGACCAGTGGTTAGCAATGATGGGAGTTGTAGTCCAACAGCATCTGGAGACTTTACCCATAGTCTAAAGTATTTAGCATTATACTGACTCAAAACAGCTGCATTTGGCTCATGTGGCCACCCTTTCATTTTTTCTAGTAATATCACCAAATTTATTATCTTTTCTGAGGCCAATTTTAGTAGAATCTGCAGAGTTTCATATAATACAGGGGTTTCAGCCTTTTCCTAATGTGAGGCTACACAGCAGTCATTTTCCCATTTTCCTTAACCAGAATTTTAGCCCCACACCAGAAATTATAATCTTAGTAGAAAATAAAATACTTGTACTGATATTCTTTATATTGCACATTTCCCCCCCCCTCACTCAAAATATTTCCAGTCCAAGGACAAATCTACAGGTATAGTGGAACATATTTTCTGTGCAAAAAAAAAAAAAAAAAGTTTGTTTGGTAGTCTTGCAAGTAGAAAATGATATTATGGTGTGGGTTTTTAAAAGATATTTGTAGTTGATGTAGTTTGCACCATTCTGTGTAGCAGTTCCCCTTTTAGCATCTAGTGCTAAATTCTAGAACCCTCTCATAGCACACTGCTTAGCTTCTTTCACAACCCTTCAGTCTTCACAAACTAATCCAGAAATACTTGATGTTCATACTTTCTGACTATTTCCCATTATGGGTTTTAGTATGCCATTTCCCCACAAATGTTCATATTGGTTCCATTTTTATTTTGCTAGGTTATATTACTATTTATTTATTGCTGCTTTTAGGTTAAAGGCAAAAAGCCAACCACAAAAACAAGTGGCAACAAAGAAACAAATCAGAAAGCAAAAAAAGAACAAATTCTAGGTGTTTATTTATTTCAGGCCCAATGCATTTCAGGAAAAATTAATTCCTCAGGGGCACATTTCTAGCACAAGACACTGTAAAATACAGTCATACCTCGGGTTACAGATGCTTCAGGTTGCTCATTTTCCAGTTGTGGACGCGCTGAAACCCGGAAGTACTGGAACTGTTTACTTCTGGGTTTTGGCGCTTGGCAATGCGCAGAAACACTAAATTGCGCTTTGCGTATGTGCAGAAGCGCCAAATTGCAACGTGCGCGGACGCGGCGCTGCGGGTTGCGGGTGCTGTGGGTTGCGAACATGTCTCCCACACAGATCACGTTCTCAACCCGAGCGTCCACTGTAATCTCATAGTGACTCCTGTCCTATAGTGTTGCTTGAATCTCAGGGTTACTGCTAGAATCATGCCCCTGTACAAGGTTTGCTCCCTAAAACTTTTGACAGATCAGGAATGCACCTTATTCCTTGCACCTGGAGTTATTTTTTTCCCTTTTAGGTTATAGGCCTTCATAAATAGGTGCACACACACAGTTAGCGTTAATCTTGTTGAAAATACCTGAATGACATCAGTCTCTCCCTTTGGCAAGGGTTTTTGCAAAAACCATTTCTTCACCCACTAGTATTTTTTAATTTTCTTTTAGTAAGTACATAAGAAATACCTTAACATGCACTTTCCCATTGTTATAATTACCTTACAGAACAAGTTTGAGTTTGGGGAGTTTGAAGCAAGTGAAGATTTAATGTGGCGATGTCCTTAAGCAGCCTAGTTCACAACGGGAAATCCCCAAATATCCTGACTTTCTGCTGTTGTTTTGTTTCCCCGTAAGGTTCTGCTACTTTGCACCACTGGCAACAGCTTGCGCAGCCTCACCTTGGGGGCATCCTCGACCCACGGCCCGGGGTTGTCACTAAGGGCTTCCGGACTCTTGACCTCGACCAGGACGAAGTATACTGCCTTAACGATTTTGAAGAAGACGAGTCAGGTGACATTACATACAAGGGCCTAACTACCTCGCCGTCGATGCACCACACCGAGACCTCAGGTGAGAGGTCACAAGCGCAAGGGACTGTTTCAGACAGCGAGAATCCCCCAAGTCGCTCTCAGGCTTCCCCAGAGGAGATGCAGGAACCGGCGACTGACGATGATGAGGGGTCTGGTGAGGGAACCTCATTAAGTCCAGCACAACTGCCGTGTTTGCAGGATGTCGATTATTGGGCCATTCTCACGTCTCTCCAGAGCAGCATCCATAGTGTTGCTTCATGTGTAGCTTCTGCACAATCGTGTGCTCAGGAATTAACACGAGACCATTTCCAAAATGATTGCTTCTAACAAATCATTGATTTTGCTGTACTTAAAAAAAAAAGTGCATGGTTCATTTTGGGTTTTCTTTTTTTGATAAGAGAAGGCTGCTAAATGTGATTCAATTAAGGTCCCGAGAGAAGAGATGTTTGTGTTGCGTGTCTGCATATACATGTGTCCACATGGAAGCTACAGTGTTAAAAAAAACATCATTTTTTGTTGTTGTTAAGCAGGAGTTGGGTTTCAGCGCCTATATTATTTCTCTAAGTTGCTCTTGAAGTGCTGTTCATCGCAAGAGGAAGCAAACAGGACCTAGTGATTGAACATAAGCATAGTCTCATTATTTACCTATTTTTCGCTCTAAAAGACGCACTTTTTCCCCTTCAAAAATTAAGGGGAAAGGTGTGTGTGTCTTATGGAGCGAATGCAGGCTCCTTGGCTTCAGCGATAGCAACACGAAGCCTCCGAAGCGCAGAGGGAGAGCTCCCCCCGCGCTCCTTGGCTTCGCGTTGCTTTCGCTGAAGCCGCCTGAAGCCCCCGGAGCACAGCAGGAACTCCCACTGCACTCCGGGGGCTTCAGGCAGCTATCCGCAAGCCTTCGGAGTGCAGCAGGAGTTCCCGCTGCGCTCCAAAGGCTTGCAGATAGCCGCCTGAAGCCTGGAGAGCGAGAGAAGTCAGTGCACACCGATCCCTCTTGTTCTCCAGGCTCCGCTCCGCTGGAGAGGCGCTGCACAGTTTTCCCTCTCTGCGCAGCGCCCCTTCAGCGAAGCGGGAGGAGAAATGGAAGGGACTCTGTTTCTCATGCCGCTTCGCTGAAGGGGCGCTGAGCAGAGAGGGGGAGAATTTTTTTCCCCTGTTCTCCCCCTCCTATGGTCCGGTGTGTCCTATAGAGCGAAAAATACAGTATGTAGGATTAGGTCCCTCCAGGTCAGTTATTCCTTAGGACTCAACTGAGGGATAGCTCAGTAGAGCATGAGACTCTTAAATCTCAGGGTTGTGTGTTTGAGCTCCACATTGGATGAAAGATTCCTACATTGCAGGGAGTTGGACTAGATGACCCTTGTCGTCCCTTCCAACTCGGCAATTCTGATTCTAACCACAGTGGTACCTCGGGTTACATACGCTTCAGGTTACATACGCTTCAGGTTACAGACTCCGCTAACCCAGAAATAGTGCTTCAGGTTAAGAACTTTGCTTCAGGATGAGAACAGAAATCATGCTCCGGCGGCACGGCAGCAGCAGGAGGCCCCATTAGCTAAAGTGTGTTTCAGGTTAAAAACAGTTTCAGGTTAAGAACGGACCTCTGGAAGGAATTAAGTACTTAACCCGAGGTACCACTGTACATATAATGCTTTTGCACGCTGGTGGGAGCCTCAGTCTGGGTTGGAAGGCTTTTTTAAAATAACTTTTCCTAGCATAGCTGTCCTGGCAGCACCCTCAGCTGGTATTTGACGGGGCCAATATTTAAGGAGTTTGGGTTTGGAAGGGGAAATAATTCTGTAGTGCCAAGACTGGGTTTCTCGCCACTTTCCTGTCAGACCAAAACAGGAGAAGGTGCCCCCTTAAGGCACTTTGCAGGAGAACTGGTGTTGGGCAACTGAATTTTCACTTCTGTGCTGCCATGCCTCTATGCTTATAACATGAACTTTGGTCCTGTCTGAGAAGATTGATAGTTTTAACTGTTCTGGAATAAAACAGTACTCTCAATGCCCTCCCACCAGATGTCAAAGAGAACAAGAACTACCAGACTTTTAGAAGACATCTGAAGGCAGCCCTGTTTAGGGAATGTTTGATGGATTACTGTATTTTAATATTTTGTTGGAAGCTGCCCAGAGTGGCTGGGGAAGCCCAGCCAGATGGGTGGGGTATAAATATATTATTATTATTATTATTATTATTATTATTATTATTATTATTATTATTTAATTCACAAACCAAAATACATTTTAAATAGGGGAATATTGATGTATCTTGTTACTCAGGGAAACCCTTCAGGTCTTGAGCTTATATAATTAGCTGAAATAATAATCAAGTTGTGGCCTTAAGCCATAAAATTATTGGGTGGGTGAGTGAGACTGTAGTTCAGTGCACAGCTCTTTTCAGAATCGAGTGCTGCTTCCACAGAATGAACGTTATTTGCCCAGATATGAAATGTATATCAGAAAGTGTTTGTGTCAGTTGAAGAATATGTGTGACTGCTGCTTTTTAGTTTCCTCACACACATCGTAGAATCTGAAAGTCCCCAGTGCTTTTCATCGGCCCTTGTGTATGCTAATTCAGTTGCACTGAGCAGGTGAAGCAGGTGTCGTTTTGCACTGATTCTGCTTGCTGCAAATCCCAGCACATCAGATCTTCCCCCAAATCCTCTGCCTGCGCCTGATGACTTGAGAGGGGGTGTCTCATGACATTGTGAACTTTTAGAGTAGACGGAAGTTTGTACCTGCTTCAGATTTTGGAGCAGCACTTAAGATGGCCTTTTGAGTTCTCGGCGGTTCCTGGAGAACTTGGGGTGTCTGTTCTTCTGAGTATCCTAGCCAGTGCAGAGACTCACATGCTTCTCCCTGGCTAGCGTATCTGTATAGGCCTGTCCAGAATCTTAATACTACAAAAGTAGGTGTTTCGTTCTCTTCTATGCAACAGATTTGTGACTGTTCATTTGACCGATGTTTAGCTCTTTATTGTGCTTTGTCTTTCAAATCACAATGGCAAGACCTGATTCTCCTTGCCTGTTTTATAGCAGCTGACCTTGTAATAAGATGTGTTTTTTTGTGGACTGCATAGGATGAAACCTTTGGGTTGTCTCTTTTCTTTTTCTTTTTGAAAGACTGTTAATTTACAGGAAGCTCACTATTTCCTATTGTGTTCAAAGGACAGAGAATGCTACGGACATGTGAAAAGCTCCGCTGTTGACTGCTGGAGGATGCTGTTTTTCAAGGTTTCCCTAGTGGTATATTTGCAGGATCCGTCCTTGAGCTCTAGAAATTGATTTCCCTTTGGTTCTCAATGTTACACTCCTCTTACTGGGCTCAATTGCTACTTTTAGCAGCCTTTTCCTATCTTTCTTATTCATTCATAACAATGAGTTTTAATTTAATTTTTATCAGGGCAGTTGGAATTCTTCTAATATAATTCTACGGGAAAACAAAATTGGTGTCTTTTATAAAGTGGATCTTGCGGGGACAACAGTCTCTGCATTTCACAGCTGGAACAATCACCTAATCTAAAACTTGCATTGCTTTGGTCTATTTTAATTTGTCATCTAGTGCTACGCTTCCTGTCTTACTTTAATTTACATCTCAAGTGTTCAGATACTTTTCTCCAATAACTTTTCCTCTCCATTTTGGTTATTTGAGATTTTCTCCAGCATGTTTTAACCTTCTGCTTATTCTCCATGATACACAGAGAATCATGATTGCTAGGCCCAGTCCCTCCCTCCCTCCCTTATATATTAACTAATTTACCTTGCTTACCCTAATCCCTGAAGCATCAGCATCAGTTCTAGAGGTGATGTAGAGATTTCTTTAAAAAAACATTGTCCTGAGATCTATGTGTTAACCATTAATAGAATTCATAACACTGTGTGTGATGGGGCAAATCCTGAGTCACTCTTCACCTACGTAGGCCCCTTCACTTGTCAGGCTGTCTCACTTTCATCCAGGCAATTCCTCTCTCAGGCAGGGATGGGGAAACTCTGGCCCTCCAGGTGTTTCTGAACTACATTTCCCATCAACCCCAGCCACTGTGGCTAACAGTAAAGGCTGGTGGGAGTTGTAGCCAAACATCTGGAAGGCCAAAGTTTCCCTTCTCCTTCTCCAAGGCCTGCATAGCTACACATGAGTCTTCTTAGTTGTGTTGTGTGTGCATGCCTCAAGTCATACACTAAACGGTAGTGACAAGAGAAAAGGATCTTGTGCGTTTTCTCAGCCTCTCTAGAAGTTTGGAGTGGCATGTGGATGTGATGTCTCTGTTCAAAACCATGTGTCAAACCGTTGTATATGTCCTTTCACCCTAAACTATGTGTTTGGGGACGTGTTAAATGTTGAGAGAAGGAGGAGGAAGATCAACAGTCACAGGAAACCTCACTGGCATGTTTTTTTGTGCATGTTTTAACACCACTAACTTACTAAGGCTTGTTTAGTGAATCAGAACCTATGTAATCATGAGATCTTTGCTGTCGTAACAAAATGGGTTGTACTTCAAGGAACATTTTGGATGCACGTCCTTCGAATTTCTGAATCGCTTTGCAACAAAGGGACTTAACCATAAAGTATGTCACGTGGCAGAAGGGGGAGAATTAGCACAGCTCCAGCAGCCTAGGACACAAGGGGTGTGGAAGTGGTCTTGGTTAAAATGTGGCGGCACCCTTACGGCTTCTCTGCCACAGCCCATGCTTTCAAGATACCAACAAGTACTCTCCTTTTCCCCATTCGTCTCATACATATAAATTCTAAATTGCCTTAATCCTCCTTCCTCGTATGCCATCTTCTATTCACGTGGCTGTGTTGAATACATATTTGCTTCCCTATTCTCAAATTCTATTCCCATTTTTTTCTTGCATTTGTCCTGCATACTATAAAGACACACACAGGCATGCACATAGCCCTATACAGCAGGGTGTGTGTTAATTTTTTGTTGTTTTCAGGACTTTAGATGCTCACCCTTAAGCACATTCCCAGTAATTAAAATTACACATTTAAAGTCCTGGGAAAATAGAGATTTTTGTTTGTTTGTTTTTGCCTGATTTTGAAATTACATCAAAGTAGGTGTTAGATGAGTTGGATGACCCTCCCTGGGGGGAGAGCGCATTCATTCCATAGTTAAGATGCCACCACCAAGAAGGTCTTGCCCAGTAGCCACTTTGCCACCACTCAGATGACAGGGAACCCCCCAAAAAGACCCTCTGTTGAGGATTTTGGTTTATAGGCAGGCACATCTGGAGACAAACAGTTCCTCGAGCGTCCTGATCCCGAGTCATGCGCAGGTTTGTTTAAAGGCCAAAAAGAGCTCTTTGCATTGAGCCTGGATTCAAAGCAATATGTCACAGGGGGTGACATAACTGTAATGCTCAGTCCAGTTAACAGCCACAAAAAAATGCACCACTGTAGTGCATTTGAGCATGAATTACTGAGGCCAGGGTGCATTTGTCCAGGTGAGTTGACACCTGGCACCCCAGCCTATATTCTGAGGCATGCAATGTAGGAAATAGACCCCTGGAAGATGATATAAACTGCTACTCCACATGGCGGGCCCTAAGACTTGCAGCTTTCTTTATATCATCATTCTTCAACCTGCGGTTCTTTGGATTTTGTTGGAACTGTAGCTCCCATCTTCGCTGACCATTGGTGGGGATGGTGAGAGTTTTGTCCCGCCACACCTTGAGACCCAAGTTGAAAAAAGGCTACATTGCATTCGTTATGCGCGAGGCTGATGTAGAGCATTAATGCCAAAAAGCGCTCCTTCCATTCACAGAGAAAATTGGACCCGCCAGAGGCTTCCACAAATTGGGGTGGGGGATTTTTTCTCCAGCTCCCTCTGTAGCTCCCTACACCATTTCCCATACTGAAGGTCTACTGGTCTTCTGAATAACTGGTCTTCTGTTGACCGCAGGATATCCCATTCCGTGCATGGAACTTTACTCCTGGAACTCTGGATCCAGCAGAATATCTGTTTAGATTGGATAGTAGAGAACTACACAGTGCTTGCCTCGCTCTCTCACACATCTTTCTAGGCTTGACAAAATACAAAGGCATGTTTTTACAATGTATGTAAGAATACGCATTGTGTTAAAATGTGGACAGGGGTTAAGAGAATCTTAAACAGTGTGACATACTTCATGGCTAGTTCCAGTTTGCGTTCTACAGATGCACTCTACAGCAATTTCTAAACACAAATTAAGGACTCGTTAAATAAACTAAAAATATTGTTATGATCTAGGGTGCCGGCAAATGTGTCTTGCTGCAGCACTGAAAAATTACGGCAAATATATTTCCCTTTCTGCTTAACATATGGCAATATTTTTATGAATTAATATGACATAATTGCTATCTTGTGCAGCTGCAGATGGTTCTGTCTTTGATGGGGGAGGAGGGGGAAAGGCAAGGAAATGTCGCAGATGGACAGTAGTGGTTCCAAAATGGTTACACCAGTCTCCGGGCACAAAAAGAAACACATGTGTACTGTTATGTACATATTTTAATGTACATAATATTTATTGCTGCCTCTCTACTGGGATCCATTACTGAAACGAAAGATGACGGGATACTTTTGCCCGGATCAATATGGGGGAAGTTGAAATGCGTAATCACTCCGGGCTTTGCTGATTTCTTTCACACGCCACAAAGGTCTTGTCTATCGGCTGGACTTGTTTAAATCTCCTACCTGCGGTGCCTCTTCAGAAAAGGCAAATGTGGAAATGGATATTGTGACCAATTCTTAAAGTTACGGTCGCGGCATGGTTACCACTCCTACCGTGGCTCCTCTGTCAGCAACTTTGGCAGTGTTAGAACAACTAAATCAGTGGGGAAAAGTTGGCAATGTGATTACTGGGGGAAATGGCGGCATATTAAGTAACCACATCACTAGCCCCTCTCAAATGATCTTGCTGTTCAATAATAATAATAATAATAATAATAATAATAATAACAACAACAACAACAACAACAACAACAACTTTATAATTTATATTTATAAATATTTATACCCCACCCACCAGTCTGGGTTAATGATAAGCCACCACGAGAGAGGAGCTACCATGCCACTCAGCTGGTCTGTGAGCACATTAGTTACTTAAACTTGCTAGGAGAACTGGGCTTCCTAATCCTTCAGGCACCAGAGCCTGTTTTTGAGCCCTAAAGAATACAAGAACCGAAAAGGCGTTAGCTCTGATGATGAACTCTCCTCCTGGAGAGTTTTGTGTTAAAGGAAGTGAATAAAATCCGATACCTGGTATATTTCACCTTCCCTGCATCGATCCCACGAGAAGTATCGCATCGCTTGTCCATCTGTTTGAGTGCACAGAACTTTTCTTTTCTCCCCCCTTTTATATATAAATGCAAAGAATGTTCTATTCTTTTTGATGTAGTACATCATCCTGGGAAGTGCATGTCACAAACCAACTCCACCTTCACCTTCACCACCTGCCGCATTCTGCACCCTTCCGATGAGCTCACACGAGTCACTCCAAGGTAAGGGCTTCCAGAGAGTTGTCGTGCTCCCTGGGGCAGGGGAGTGCCTTAGCCTAGAAGGCAAGGGGATTTGGAGAGATGCATATATTTCAAGGTCCGGCACCTTCTAAACTTCCCATCAGATCACATCACCAGCTTGCCTTAAATATAAATGGTAAAGGTAAAGGGACCTCTGACCATTAGGTCCAGTTGTGGCCGACTCTGGGGTTGCGGCGCTCATCTCGCTTTATTGGCCGAGGGAGCCGGCGTTTGTCCGCAGACAGCTTCCGGGTCATGTGGCCAGCATGACTAAGCCGCTTCTGGCGAACCACAGCAGCGCACGGAAATGCCGTTTACCTTCCCGCCGGAGCGGTACCTATTTATCTACTTGCACTTTGATGTGCTTTTGAACTGCTAGGTTGGCAGGAGCCGGCACTGAACAATGGGAGCTCACCCTGTCATGGGGATTCGAACCACCAACCTTCTGATCGGCAAGTCGTAGGCTCATGGCACTTATTTTTCCAGAATCATCCGAGAAATCTAGCATGTCTCCCAAGCTGATTGCAGCTCCTGTGGAGAGTAATAATGTCAATGTCCATGGAAGGAGGACACGATGAAATTAATGTCACTTTGTGCCTCAGAGTCTTTAATAAAGCCAGTGGCTTTACAGTCAAAGAAAGATAACAGTAGTCAAGTCTTCAAATAGTTGAAACTATGCTGGTACCTCAGTTCTTGAACATAATCCATTCTGGAAGCCTGCTCGGCTTCCGAAACGTTCAAAAACCAAGGCAAAGCTTCCGATTGGTTGCAAGAGTTTCTTGCGCTCAGCGGGAGCCACATCACACTTTTGGGTTCCGAAAAACGTTCAAAAACGGAAGCATTTACTTTTGGGTTTTTGGCGTTTGAGAACCGAAACGTATGACAATGGAGGCGTTTGGGAACCGAGGTACCACTGTAGATTAGTGTGGCAAAATTGGCATCATCTACGAATCTGAGGAGAGGGATTCCTAACAGTAAGAATTAGCCAGGTGTGAAGTTTTGTTGTTGTTTTTTAAGTACTACAGTTGTCTGTTAAATGTAATTGCACACTAAAGTCCCTCAAGTTCCTAAAAATAGATATGTCCAAGGGTTTGAAATGAGTTATCATTATCAAAAACTCATGTAATAACAATAGACAGTCGTCCACACAGTTCTTTTGTAGCAGTTTAAATGGCACCACGACACAAGGTAAAATTAAAGAGTTAATAAATTGATAGATTTTTCTATTCCAAAGTCCCATGGAGACCTGGAATAGAGCCTTCTGAAAGAAAGCATGGCCGGCTGACTCCACGTTAAAAAATGTTGTCGAGCCTTGCTTCATGCAAAAATAAGGCTGGTCTTTTGAATGCCTTAACGAAGAAATTGAAGAAATATTAACACATACCATGATGAAACCTGCCACTGCCCCACTTTACGAGGGGCACCTGTCCTAACAAGCCAGAGGATAGGATGTTAATTCCTTCACATGGACTGTCTTCAGTTTCTGGAATTCCTGCTCTGCCTCACCCTTTTATTTCCCCAGCCCGCATAAATTTTGCCATTGATCCCATGCTGTGAGGTGCTGCAAAAAGCTACAGAGATAGCTGCAATTCCCTCTCCATCTTCCCTATTGAACTTCTGGCGGAAATCTCTATTGCTTAAGATGTGAATTTTTATTGTGACATTAATTTCATTGCAAAGCGCACTTGCTACTTCCCTTAGCTTAGCCTGATATCTATAGTGGGCTCTCTCTGATGGCCAGGGTGGGGTGGGGGTTGTCTCTTTTATTTACTGTATTGGCCTGAATATAAGCCGCACCCAAATATAAGCAGCACCTTTAAAATTCAAGGAGAGGGGAACAATACTGGAATATAAGCCGCTCCCTTAAAATTCTGCAGGCACTCACACCCATTCCGTTTTACCGTAGGTCTGTTTCAGCAGCGGTATCGTAAAAGCCAATTTTGTAATGTGGTGAATTTAAGCAGCACTTTTAACTTTTCGCGGTCGGAATTGGGGGGGGGGAGTAAAGGTAAAGGGACCCCTGACCGTTTGGTCCAGTCGTGGCCGACTCTGGGGTTGCGGCACTCATCTCGCTTTACTGGCCGAGGGAGCCGGCGTACAGCTTCCGGGTCATGTGGCCAGCATGACTAAGCCGCTTCTGGCGAACCACAGCAGCGCATGGAAACGCCGTTTACCTTCCCGCCAGGGTGGTACCTATTTATCTACTTGCACTTTGATGTGCTTTTGAACTGCTAGGTTGGCAGGAGCAGGGACCGAGCAACAGGAGCTCACCCCGTGATGGGGATTTGAACCGCCGACCTTCTGATCGGCAAGCCCTAGGCTCTGTGGTTTAACCCACAGCGCCTCCCGGGGCGGGGGAGAGTGAGGCTTATATTCAGGCCAATACGGTACTGTGACATTCACTGTGGATTCAGAACCAAAGTGCTACCAATGCAAGGGGATGGAGTAGTGGAGCTCCTTAAACTCTGAATGATGCTTCTTCACAGGTCATGTGAGGAAGACGATGAGACTGCTTTATGTCACCTTGTGCTGAGAGGAGATGTAGGGCACACAATATGACCAGCGTGACGGGGGGTGAGCAGCGCTGCCAGCAGCCTCTGTGCTGGCAGAGTCCTGTAGAAGGAATGTTAGTGTTTTATGGCACCAGCTAACTCAAAGACTTCTGATCAGTCCCACCTCCCTCTTTCCATTCTAACCTAACATCCTAACACAAGGTGGCATTCTAACCAAAACACTATAAGTTCCATATAGTGAAGTGCTGGTTTTAACACTGATTTGAAAGCACAGTTACTCTCTTTTTTTGGCCTTTGTTTTCAGGACACATTTTGAATATCCTGCCTTCCTCCCTCTAACAAGGCCCTGCTTTTGTTAGCATAGGGACGATTACCAATTTTGGAAACATCTGGCACCTCCCCCCTTGTCATTGTCTTGTTGGTCGACTTTAGCGTAGGGACGCTTGTTGCAATAATCTTAATAATAATAACAATAATTTATTTATATCCCACCTATCTGGCTGGGTTTCCCTAGCCACTCTGGGCAACTTCAATAATAATAATAATAATAATAATAATAATAATAATAATGCAGCGATAAAATATTAAACATTAAAAACTTCCCTAAACATGGCTGCCTTCAGATGTCTCCTAAAAGTCAGAGAGTTGTTTATTTCCTTGACATCTGATGGGAGGGTGTTCAACAAAGTGGGTGCCACCACCAAGAAGGCCCTCTGCCTGGTTCCTTGTTGCTTCACTTCTTGCAGTGAGGGAACCGTCAGAAGGCCCTCAGAGCTGGACCTCAGTGTCTAGGCTGAACGATGGGGATGGAGACGCTTCTTCAGGTATACCTGGCCGAGGCCATTTAGGGCTTTAAAGGTCAGCACCAGCACTTTGAATTATGCTTGGAAACGTACTGGGAGCCAATGTAGGTCTTTCAGGACCAGTGTTATATGGTCTCTGAAATGTACCTTTTGTTGTTTGTGCAGCAACCTCAGCTTATTTGATGCTGTGGAGAAGAGTGCAGGTAGACATTCCAGGGTCTGGTCCCAAGGAGTTTGCAGTTGAAAGTAGTTAGCAATTTATCTTGGGGAGTGTGGTGATTGAAAGAAGTACAGGAAATAAAAAATGTGTTAAGGCTATATAAATATTTACTGGGAGGGAATGTTTATGCACCTGCCTTAAAATTAAGCCTTTGCTAAATCTGATATGTTTGGTAGCTCCTGCTCCAGGTCTTGAGCGCTAGTGAATCTGACATAAATGCCCCTTGCACAGGCAATATGAGTATAGTAACCTACTCTTAAGTAGGCATTCTTAAAGATTTTGAGAACAGGCTACTCTTGGCAAAGGTTAGAGAGGGTAAGATTCAGTCCAGATGCCCAGCAACTCTTATGGAGGTATCAAAATGAACTTCTTTCCCAAGCACCTAGTTAGCACGTATATTGCTTGATCAGGAAGACTAATCCATAAATCCATTTTGGGGTAGAAAAGACAAGGGTAAAGGCTGCAGCCATTTACAGATACTAAACAGAAAAGGACCTTTTTTATCCCAGATTTGATGTGATACTCCCTTTTAAATTAGTCCAACTATTTTTATTCATGAAACAAAGTAAATCAGGATTTCCTGGAATATTAGAACACAGTCAGCTCTCTTTTGTGAATCTTATACAGCATCACATGCCCAAGAGTTTTTGCAAGTTACTTATTTGAAAATAGAATGGGATGGTTATCTCCAGGCTCCTTAGTGACTCACTTGGGTTCTGTTGCTTCCTCCTATATGCAAAAGAAACTGCCTGCTCCTTCCAAGTGTGGGATTATGTGGAAGCTATCATGTTTCCCTTCCAGTAACTGCTGCAGAAATGCTCCAGTCTACCTGCCAGCCCTAGCCTAGGACTAATATCAAGGAGTATTTTAAGCCTGGAATGGGTGAGAATGGACAAGCTTCTCTGTTAGCACATTAGAGCAGATTTTGTTAAACTTTCCTTCTGCACAAAGGACCGATTCAAGAGCCACAAGACCTATAAGTCGCTAAACCTAGGGCAAGATCATAGGCAATGTCTATAAAAAGAAACATTTGTGTGCGAACACATACTCACTGTTGCAGGCACACGTTTGTATTTTTCATGTGCAATGCTTTCACAAGTGACAAAACATTTCCCCAGGGCTGCAGCAGTTTGCAGTGACTTGTAGTGACATTCACTTGTTGAGAGCACCTAGCACAGACATCCCCAACCTTCGGCCCTCCAGATGTTTTGGAGTACAATTTCCATCATCCCTGACCACTGTACCTGTTAGCTAGGGATCATGGGAGTTGTAGGCCAAAACATCTGGAGGGCCGAAGGTTGCCTATGCCTGGCCTAGCACAAAGGATGTTGGTTTCCTGTTCACCTGAGGGGGAAATGTAATATTTTCTGCCACTTTTCCCCTGCATGTGTACGATATGGTGGTGACATGAGTTCATTCCACCCCAGCTGCCATGTCAAACAAGCCATGTGGATAATTGTCCCTTAGCGCTCTTAACCAAGTTGGTTGGCTGTTATCAAACAACTGGAATTACAGCCGCAAGAGGGGATATTTGCTATGCAGCAGGGAGCACGCTGCTGTGATGAGTAAGTTCTGTGTACTCTCTTTGGCTTCTCCCGAGGTAGCTTCTCATGACAATATTATTATTATTATTATTATTATTATTATTATTTATTATTAGGGAGGGAAGAATACACATAGGTGCATATGTTGAACTGGCTTCATGAGTTGTTCAACACACAGCCCAATCAACGTGACTTTTTGGGATATGTCGCCATGTATCACATGCAGTGATATGGATGTGTCCCTGAATGTTCATAAAGTGTGCTTTAACTACACCATAATTTCAGTAATGGCCCCATAGCAGCCGGTGCATGGGATTACACCTCAAATAAATGTTCTTTTAGCTCCCTCACAAGCCTCCCACACCAGTTTTCAATGGCAGAATTATAGCAGGGTAGAATTATTACTTTTTTTTTACAAGACCCTCTTTAACCCATGCCGAAACAGCAGCTGTGTGAGCGGACCCCACGACAATCTGCTCACACTAGTCTTATAGCTCCCCAAATGAATTCTCACCAATATACTTTGTATCAACAGAGTGTACTGCTTTCTTTTTTAAAGGCCCCCCCTCCCCAATTTTATATTTGCTCCAAAATGAAACTGAGTCAGCGGGAATACAGCTATTGATTTCAGTGGCAATTTTGTTTTGTAGCAAGTATTCATGGCAGAGATTTACGTAGTGGGATTTGTGAGCGTCATAATTCATGCTCTTCTGCACAGTTTCTCTTCCCATCACTGTAATCAGAATGTCTTGATAATGGAAACCTCATTAAATCTGCCCTTGTTAGAGGAAGAAGCAGCTATTGTAACTTGCAAAAATTGACCAAGCGTCTAGGTAAAGCCGCATGCATTTTCAGTGTGCATATTGCCTGCTCTGCATCATTTCATGGGAATGGCGTTTGATGGCTATTTTCTGACCTGTTGTTCAGAGTTTACCTGGTAGGATCAGAAGGTAGAATAAAATAAAACAACTAATCAGCAGTTGATCAAACAATTGCATGGTGTGTGTGAGAAGCTGTGAGCTCGCAGTCTCCCCTAATAATAACCAGACCTCTTTTAGGTGGGTAGGAGCAAAAAATGTAAGCATTGGTCTCTGTACACATACTTGCTTAGTTGTGGGGTTTCCTTTCTGCTGTGTGTTAAATGGAAATAAGCTGGTGAAAGAAATTGATATAATGTTGCTGCCCCATTGTGCATAGAGAACAAAAAGCCACAAGACTAAGGTAGCTTTTGTACATGATCACATTGTCTGGAGTTTCCCCCCGTTTCCTCAACCATCATGTTGCCAATTTGCATCATCTAGAATGTGCATTTGGTTTTATAAGAATTTTCCAAATTTAATATCATCCGGAAAGGTGCACAGTAGACTAGGGTTTAGACCACGGTTTCCCAAACTTGGGTCATTTTGGACTACAATTCCCATCATCCCTGACCACTGGTCCTGCTAACTAGGGATGATGGGAGTTGTAGTCTAAAAACAGCTGGAGACCCAAGTTTGGGAAACCTTGTTTTAGATTCACAAGTATGTGGCCTGTTTGCAGGAAGCTTGCATTTCATAACATCTGCTATAAAATAGTGAATATATTCCTTCCACCTCTTTTTTATTATTTAACAAAACTAATGTACCTCTTGCTTGTAATTGGAGAATCTAGGTAGTTTACAAAAAATAAAACAAACATTAAAATTTTCAGAAGGAGGGAGTTTAAGACAGGCATTCCTTTTTCACAGCTAGTGATAAAGCATAACTGTTTGGAATATGTTCTGTCTGTGTAGCTCCCTTAAGTTCTGTTGGTACACTTAGAAACAGCTGCAATCCTATTATTAGATTGTTAACTGAAGCATTTACTTCTGGGTTTATGGCATTCAAAAACCGAAACATTTGTCAACGGAGATGTTCAAAAACCGAGGTACCACTGTACAGTCGTCCCTTGGCTTTCGAACAGCTTATTTCTTGAATGTTCTGGCTCCCGAATGCCGCAAATGCCCAAATGTCAGTTTTCCGGTTTGCGAACTATTTTTGGAAACAGAATGTCCAATGGGGCTTCCACTGCTTCCGATTGGCTGCAGGATCTTCCTGCAGCCAATCAGAAGGCGTGCTTTGGTTTTCGAACGTTTTGTAAGTCGAACAGATTTCCAGAACGGATTCCGTTCGACTTCCAAGGTGCGACTGTACTCAAATCATTCCTGAGAATGGTGGTTGAGAACTATTTTTCCTGCTACCTTGTCTCTCTAGCTGACCTACTAATCTGAGGCAATTGAATCGGTACCAAGTACGTTTTTATATGTGGGTTTATCAAATGGTGGCAGTTTGAAAGTCAGTATTCCGATGAAGACACTGACTTGTTTTTCTGTTTCTCTTCCCCCTGCCAGCCTTAACGCAGCACCTACTCCAGCTTGTAGCAGCGTTGGCAATTTGAAAGGCACCCCGGTGGCCACGCCGTGCACCCCACGGCGCCTGAGTTTGGTCGAATCCTTCACCAACCTCCGGGAGTCCACCACCACCATGAGCACATCCTTGGGTCTGGTGTGGCTACTCAAAGAGCGTGGGATATCGGCAGCAGTGTATAACCCGCAGAGCTGGGACCGCGCTGGCAGGAGCTCCCTCCTGAGCACCTACGCTCCCAGAATGGCCGTCATTCCTTCCACTCCCCCCAACTCACCTATGCAGACGCCTTCTTCCTCCCCGCCATCTTTTGAGTTCAAATGCACCAGCCCCCCATACGACAACTTCTTGGCTTCCAAGCCGGCCAGTTCCATTCTGAAGGAGGTGCGGGAGAAAAAGAACATCCGCAGCAGCGAGAGCCAAACGGACGTGTCCGTCTCGAACCTCAACCTCGTGGACAAAGTGAAAAAGTTTGGGATTGCCAAAGCGGTGAGCTCGGGGCAGCCGCAAGCCCCTGCGTTGGCGGACATGCAAGGACCTCTTCTTCCCGGGGCACAAAGACCAATGAAAGCCTTTGCTCCTGGGAGCCTGGTACCAGAAGACCTGGCCTTGGGCGGTCCTTCTGTAACAAGTGCCATTGGGGGTCTTCAGCTGAACAGCGGCATTAGGAGAAACCGAAGTTTTCCAACGATGGTGGGTTCCAGCATGCAGATGAAAGCGCCATCGTCTTTTACTCCTGGCCTATTGATGGGAGCAAAGCTTCCTAAGCAAACCAGCTTACGGTGAATGGCTTAAGATGCGGCCGAACTTGTAAAGGAGACAACGAAAGCGCTCCTTCTTCAGACATTTTTTTTAAAAAAAGAAACAACAACAGATTTTTCTTCTTCCATTTACCATTGAGTTTGACAAATCAACTTTGTGCCTAATGGGGGTGGGGGTGGGGGGAAAGAGTGTAAACTTTGTACAGGATGTAAATATGTACCAGATGTATTATAAGTGAATCATGACACTGTTTTGACAATTTAACATGCTAACCTTTTGGAAAGGGTGTTTTTTGTTTTTCTTTGCACTGAAAAAAAAAAGAGCAATCCTTGGATAGAAAAAATAAAAATAAAGAATTCTTAGTTAGCCTAGCTTGATATTGGAACTAGCCTCATCTAGCAAGGGTTACAGATCATGCTTTCCAAACTGTGGGATATCAGCACACATAGTAACCCCTATAAACACAAGAAATTTTTGTAGTTCATCAAAGCAAGTAGATTAGCATCTTGAACATCTTATTCTGCCTTTATGGATGAGAGGGGGAATATTCAAAGGATCTTTTTTCTTACAAAATAAACTTGAAGTAATAATGTGTTGAGAGTGACTGCTAAGTCTGCTAGGTGCCAGGAAGAAAACACACCTCTACTGCTGCTGTTTCATGTCCTGTGTTAATATTATTTTCAATGCTGCACTGGAATGTGGAAGGAAAAGTGCTTTAAATATTGTTTTGTTGCAGACACTGAAAACACACACCTCTCAGAAACAAAACAAAATCTTGTATCGTGCTTTCATGAGGAGCCAAAGTCACTGAAAGAGTTGATTGTAGGTATGTTTAAAAGCCTAAATTTAAACAAATGTAGTACAGTATTGCCAAAAGATGTGTCCTTAAGAGAATAATTTCAAAAATAGCTTAGTAAGAGTGGTACAAGTGAAGGATAAATATTTCCATCTATTCTTTACCTCCAGATTTTGAGGTATTTAAAATGACCCAGTGGATCACTTCATAAACAGGGTTAGACCATTGCTATTTTAAGTGACGTTATAATTGTCTTTCATACATATCTGTTTCCATCCGATCCATGTGATAGAGCTACTAGCAAATGGTTTTACATCTTCCGCCCTAATACCTTTTGGAAATCTTCAGTATTTGGACTTTTCTTCCCCCAAAGACTTTTCTAATTGTAAGGCTAGTTCATTATTTAGTATTACATATTTTTTTAATGGTTCGTTCACACAAATCAGGATCAGACTGGTTTATGATCCTGGCTTGTTCACTAACCATAATGATAAACTAATGAAAGAGTTTCCCTAACTTTGGACTTCACAGGGAGCTCTGGTTAGTTTGAAAGTGGAAGCAGATGTTTGTGACCTTGAGGCTGCATCCAAGGTTCATTCATGTAACGCTAAATCATAATTTAGCGCTGTAGCATTGCGTCCAAAATGACCCAGTACGTAGAAACTTGAAACAACATCTGGAAAGAACTGAAAACAAACGAGGGGCACAAGGCACCATTAAGTTCTTCTGCCAAGAAGATGGCAGATTGGCCAGAGCATTCTTGTGCAACTTCCATTGGGTTTTTTTTTTGGGGGGGGGGCTTATTCAACAGAACTTCCTGTCCCAGGTCAGGTTTATTTTTGAGCTTATGTTTTGAAGCAGTTGGTGTGCCTAGTTGTGTGGGTGGCTTGTTCTTGACTTGATTTAAAACCAAACCCACTTTATTTATTTATTGCCAGTACCTCACTACATACCGTGCATTGCCGTTGTGCCAGACTGTTACTAAATCATTAGCACTGATAAATATTTGCAGTAGTGGAACTGTGCGGTTGTCGTTTTTTATGAGCGACAGATGAGCCCGGTTATCTGTTATTAGCTAGTTGCAATTCTGCTATGAATATTGAGAATGTCAGAGGACAGCAAGGGAGGGGATCATTAGCGAGTGCATGGGCTTCTAGATTTCTATTTATTCTACCGACATTTTAGCACTTCCTCATTGCCTCTACTTGCTGTTTGTCTGTGTGCACTTAATTGCAATTTGCAAGAACATAACTTAAATCTTTTTATCTGAATGTATCTTAAGACAACCAATAAATTAACAATTTTGAATAGGTGAAAAAAAATAAATCACGAATGTATGAGGACCTTTTCGTGTACCAAGAGACCATGAGCTCATTTGTGGAATAAAATGGTAAAAACCCAACAATGAAGTTGAAAGTATTATTATTTACTCTTTTTAAATAAAAGAAGGTGTCTAACCACTGGAAAATCAGGTCACAAGACATTGAAGAATTACACTTCTGTTTTATTCACAATTGAATATCAATAAACCAATAAAGGTGTCTAACCACTGGAAAATCGGGTCACAAGGCATTGAAGAATTACATTTCTATTTTATTCACAATTGAATAAACCAATAAAGGTTATATTGTGGATTATTTTCTGGATTTGTGTTTCCTGCATTTCCCCCCTGTTTCTGTCTTCCAATACTTGTTACTTCAGTTGTGAAATTGGATGCCAGATTCCAAATAATTTTTTGTCTGGGAAGCAGAGCAGAATGCAACGACTTGTCACCTGTGGAGGGAAGCTTGCCTTCATTTGGAGAGACAAGAAGCCCAGAAAGACTGGCTTTTACCAGCCCTGCTCCTCCACAGAGTCACACATTCACACACCTTCCACTAACCCGTTTTTCTCTGCACACACAAATAGGCCAGGTTTTCCCCCAAACGAACCCAGACCCAGATGTGCTCTGGAGAGACTCTCTCCCCTTCCCCTCTCAGGCCAGCTAAATACGATTTGGGAATATTTCCCAGCACTCTTCTCACTGGAATAAGCCCAGATCAATGAATTTACAGAACTCAATATATCAGTAATAAGCCCGATCAATGAATTTACGGAGATACATTGCTGCTTTCCTAGGCTGGCCAGGTAAAGGGGGAAAATTCCTGTGTTTTCTCCTGCTTTGACCTAACTCTGGACAACAAACTCAGAAGAGCAACAGTCGGATTGCAAACGTGCCTGATTTGCTGGAGAGGGCATTTATAATCCTGTAGAAGCTTTATATAACTTTCAATGCAGTTATGAGGGACTCCTGATTTAATCCTTAGGGGGAAGCAGGAAATAAACTAAGAATTAAGGTTCAAATGCGTGCACTGCCCTCCAGAAGGAGCTCCTGCTGGAATTGGATTTGATTATTTCTTAAGCCCGGGAGATGGGTGGCGATTGTCGAGCTGATTGCATTTGGCTGTGCAGAGTTGATCACCCATCACAGGAAAGGGGAAGAAAGAAGTTCAGAATGTACCAGTATCTCAATGTGAAGTAACAGCTTCATTATAGACCATGGCATGGGAGCCAAAAGGGAGAAAGGGAGGGAAGTCATAGTTTAAAAGATTGGCAGAACTTTGAGTAAAGCCGAATTGGAGGCAATGAGAGGAGAATGAGAGTTTTGACCAATGGCAGAAGTTTGTGTAAGGTAGCTTCCATACTATGGAATATTTGAGATCTCTGCATCCTTTCTCTCACATGAGACAGTTGAGGAACGGAAGAGAAGTTCTGAGTACAATTTGAAGGGAGAGAGGGTGAAAGGGGGCGGGGAGTGGCTGGTTTTTTAAAAAAATAATTGTTATTAATCATTTTTTCGATACAAACAACAACCGCAAAAAACACATACAACAAAAACCATAACAACAATAATAACACAATTTGACGATTCAGATTTGAATACACTGATATACTTATGACTACACCTTTGTTAACGATGGTGTGAGGTGAGGATATTTATAGCAAGAGTAATAAAAAGAAATGGTTATTTAGGGGAATTGAATTTAATTCTAAATTATATTCCTGAAACATGGGAGATTTCAAGTGGTCAAAAAAATTGGATGTACCGTGCTATATTAGAAGCAAAAAAAAAACCCTTGTTTTGATGAATTGGAAGAGCCGCAAAAAGATTCCATTGAGCACATGGACTGATAATATGGACAGATTAGCTACATACGAACGAATTGCATGTCGATGTGAAATAAGAATGGATAAATATGAAGAAATATGGAACGAATATTTAAGCGATAAGGTGGATAGGGGTGGGAAGTAGGGGGAGGAGAGAGAGATGGGGAAATGTTGTTTAAAAAGGAGAGTGGCTGTTTTAAACAGTAACCGTAATAAGGAAAGCAGGTATGGGGAGACGCTGAGATGAAAAAGGTGGTTTTTAACACCAGTGGAATTTTGAAGAAAGCAGGGTCAGCCTGGATAGCTCAGCTAGTTGGAGCCTGGTGCCGATGATGCCAAGGCTGCAGGTTCGATCCCCGTATGGGACAGCTGCATATTTTTGCATTGCAAGGGGGTTAGACTAGATGATCCTCAGGGTCCCCTCCAACTCTATGATTCTATGACTTTTGTCCCTAAAGTAAGTTACTTCACATACTTTGGGCAGAGGCAAACACATTTCACATTGTACACATGTGATTGGGGGCTACAGCCAATCCCATCTGCCAGTGGCCACATGCATAATAATGTATCATTGCATTTTTGTATAGATGTAAAATTACACACACACACAAATATATATTCTTTTACAATTTAGAATATTCATTTAGACAACCTCAAAATATCAATCACTTCTTCTCTTTCCATGGTTCCTTTTGCATAGCGTATATAAACTAAACCATTCAGTATTCCATTGTTACTTCCCTCAAAACTTATTTACACTGTTGAATTTATCTTAATGCTGCCCACGTTTTCAAGTTTACATAATCTCCCCCTACATATTCAATAAACATTTTCCAATGTTCTCTAAATGTATGTTCTTGTTCTCTTCTTGTTGTTGTTGTTAAGTCTGCAAGCTGCGCATATTCCAACAGTTTAAGTTGCCATTTTTCTTTGGTTGGGACCTCACTCATTTTCCATTTTTGGGCTAACAGAACACGGGCCGCCGTAGTGGTGTACATAAATATTTTGACACCTGGGAATTTCCATCTGAATTATCCCCAACAAAAAGGACTCTTTTTTGGGGGGGGGGAGAAGGTGCTTTTAAACATTTTTCCCCAGTTCATTATAAATTATTTCCCGTTACTCTTTTACCCTTTTACAGGCCCACCACATATAAAAGAAAGTACCCTTGATTTCATTACATCTCCAGCACTTATCTGATTCAGTTGTACCTCGGGTTACAGACGCTTCAGGTTACAGACGCTTCAGGTTACAGACTCCGCTAACCCAGAAATAGTACCTCGGGTTAAGAACTTTGCTTCAGGATGAGAACAAAAATCGGGGGGCGGCGGCAGCGGGAGGCCCCATTAGCTAAAGTGGTACCTCAGGTTAAGAACAGTTTCAGGTTAAAAACAGACCCCCAGAAAAAATTAAGTTCTTAACCCGAGGTACCACTGTACATCTTAGCAAGTCCACTCAGAGTTAAATACCATCTGTAAATTATTTTAGATGTAATGTGTTTTAGCTGGGTCCATTCCGCTACACCTTCACTGTGCCACAAGAGGGCGCTTTGGGACCTGTGCAAGACTAGAACTACAGCAGAAACACTTCAGAGCTTTCTCCCTTAGAAAGCAACCTGCTTCCTAATCTTTCTTCCAGCCAACCGCCTGTGCTCACTCCCTGCCAGATACTTTGATAACCTCCCCTGTTTTCAGCCCGCCAGCATCATGCAGCGGTTTGTGCTTTAGACTAGGGGATGTGGAAGACCCAATCTTGCATCCTCACTTTGCCATGTAACTCACAGGGTGACCTTGAGCCAATCGCCAGCTCTCAGCCTAACCCAACACACAGGTTTGTTGTGAGGATAAAACAAAAGAGGGGTGTGTATGTCACCTTCGGCTCTTGGGACACTGGGTGGCGCTGTGGTCTAAACCACTGAGCCTCTTGGGCTTTCGGATCAGAAGGTCGGTGGTTTGAATCCCAACGACGGGGTGAGCTCCTGTTGTTCTGTTCCAGCTCCTGCCAACCTAGCAGTTTGAAAGCACACCAGTGCAAGCAGATAAATAGGTACCGCTGTGGTGGGAAAGTAAATGGTGTTTCCATGCACTCTGGTTTCCATTGCAGTGTCCCGTTGTGCCAGAAGCAGTTTAGTCATGCTGCTCACATGACCCGGAAAGCTGTCTTTGGACAAACGCCGGTTCCCTCAGCCTGAAAGCAAGATGAGCGCCGCAACCCCATAGTTGCCTTTGACTGGACCTAACCGTCCAGGGGTCCTTTACCTTTACCCTTTACCTTAGAATATAAATGCAATGGAGAAAATTACCTGGTAGACCACAGTATATGGTGGGTGGACTGTGCAGCATCTTGGTGCATCACAAGCTGTGGAGGTCTGCCTTACTTTAGGTAAAGGTAAAGGGACCCCTGACCATTAGGTCCAGTTGTGACCAACTCTGGGGTTGCAGCACTCATCTCACTTTATTGGCCGAGGGAGCTGGCGTACAGCTTCCGGGTCATGTGACCAGCATGACCAAGCCGCTTCTGGCGAACCAGAGCAGTGCACGGAAACGCCGTTTACCTTCCCGCTGGATCTATTTATCTACTTGCACTGGCATGCTTTCGAACTTCTAGGTTGGCAGGAGCAGGGACCGAGCAATGGGAGCTCACCCCGTCGCGGGGATTCGAACTGCCAACCTTCTGATCGGCAAGTCCTAGGCTCTGTGGTTTAACCCACAACGCCACCCGCGTCCCTCTGCCAAGGAAAAGGAAACACCAGCCACTGAATGTAAAAGAACGCAGCCCTGTCTAGACCACCTGTAGAAGCATACTTGGTGGTGATTCAGTTCCTACCTTTTGGGAATAAAGAAATGTAACGAGAAATAAATTGTTGCCTGCTAATTCCAAAAAACACGTGCAGTGCCAATCAGGAAATGTGCAAGAATATTGCTCATCACCATCATAAATGCTTAGTTATAGGATTCTGGGAGTGAAGAACGTGGGCTTCTTTTTTTGGGTGGCCCGCTACAGAATAGCAGCCGCTGCTTATGCTATTGCAATTGTAAGCCACTGAATGACATGGGGGAAGTTGGCTACATCATGGCATGAATTCTGCATGCATTCATGGTCAGTAAATCTAGCTGAACTTTCTGACTCTTTGCAAGGGTACACCTTATCAGTCGTGGCTCACTGCTGCAATCTTCAGCTACCATGCCAGAGACAGGATGGTGAAGTGTAACCACAATTTTGTGCGGGAGGGGTGCATGTGTCAAGTAAAGCCTGATAAAACAAAATTATTCCTTATCTGGGTCAGAGCTGCCTGTCTAACCTATTTGCATAAATCAGTTTCCATACTCGAGGGAAACCCATCATTAATTTATGTTGCTGATAGTCTTCTTTAGTATATAGGAAAACAGAGTATATAAAGTATAGATCTGATCTTAAATATAGCTCTCTACACCATGACCACATTTATCATTACTTAATTAATGGATTAATTAAATTTGTACGACACCCTATACCCGCAGGTCTCAGGGCAGTTCACAACATAAAATCACAATATAAAAACTCAAATGTAATGCTTTGAAAGAGAATATGATGAAAATGATGTATAGATGGTATATTACACCAGCGAAATTAGCTAAAATGTATAAAATAAGTAACAAATGTTGGAAATGTAAAGAAAAAGAAGGAACATTTTATCATATGTGGTGGGAATGTAAAAAAATGAAGAATGTAAAAAAGTGAAGCACTTCTGGGAAATGATATATAATGAGATGAAAAAGATGTTGAAGTATGCATTTTTTAAAAACCCAGAAGCATTTTTACTTTGTATTATAGGTCAAGAAATTAATAGGCAGGATGTTAAATTGTTTTTATATGCAACAACTGCAGCAAGAGTATTGTTAGCCCAGAAATGGAAACAAGAAGAAATTCTGATGAAAGAAGAACGGCAGACGAAATTAATGTACTATGCAGAATTGGACAATATGACAGGAAGGATTCGAAACCTGCGGGACCAGAGATTTACAGAAGATTGGAAGAAGTACATGAATTATTTGAAGAGCAACTGTAATCAACAAATTACGCTAGTAGGACTACAAGAAGTTTTGTAAGGAGAAATATATGAAGTCTTACAAAGTAGAAAAAGATAGATATATTGGTTATGAGTTTGAAATGTAATAGGGAAGATAAGAAATGCATACTAAGAGATTAGACTGGAAAATTTTCAGACAGGATTAATGGAAGTCAAAAAAATTGAATAAGATATAAAAGTATGTTTAATTACTGTTGAAAATGATATGTTAAAAAACTAATAAAACATTTATATATAAAAAAAAACCTCCCCAACTTTTCCAGGTTTTATATTGGGTGCCGGCACTGCTAGAAGTGGGACAATATTTCTGGGTCCATGAGAAGTTGTGTGACAGGGATCAGCTTTGAGCCTACAAGCGCCTGTCCCATTGGATCTGTTACCCGTTGCTGTCTAGATTACTCAACATCTGAGTAAGCTTGACCAAGCAATACCAGGATATATAAACAGCCTAGGAAGAAAACCCCCCGCTGCAAAAGTTCTCCTCAATAATGAACTCTTAACACCCAACTGTGAAACATTTGAGAGATCGTGTAGGGGACTGGGGAGGCAGGAGCGATGGTTATGGGGAATGATTTGCTTCTCCAATAACCTGAGAGCTAATAAATTTCTTTTTGCTGCAAAGAATTGCTGAAAATCCTTTGTGCCTTTAAAAATTATACTCGCATGCCCGTCAACGGTGCAACTGAGGAACCCGCTAACGTTCCAGGGTTTGAGAACCTCGCATTTACAGTGCTGAGTTTTTATTGCTTCAACAGAAATAATAAAGGGTTATCTTCTCTGGAGCAGCAGAACGGATGATTAGCCCCTCGCCTTCATTGGGTATCGCAAGTAACACCATCCCTTCCCCTGCAAATATTCATGCTGATTAGCTGGGGGAACTAGTTGTATACTGTTCTGTCATGACCTCTGAAAGATACTTTAATAAGTAACGAGTTAATGAGTTCAATATATTCTCCCAATTTCATTTTGGCTGTAGATGAGTCAATGCAAAGCCCTTTGTGGCTCTATCTAGTCTGCTTGCCTGCTTTGATCAACCCTAGGCAAACTTTGGCACAAACCGAGCACCAAAAGGTCTGGAAATAATTAGAAGAACCAGCTAGCTGTTGATATTTTAGCAGCTTTCGCATTTTGTTTGAATGTCTGTGAACGAACGGCAGAATTTTAAAAGCAGCGAAATACAAAGACATGCAGATTATGAGGCAGAGTTCTGTGTATATCAAGATGTGTCTGGAAAGAAACTTCTCTCCTAAGCTCTCTGTGTTATGTGCTTGCTTTTTTTGCCCAGGAATTGCTTTCTTTCATTCAGGGTCAATTGTGACACCGGCGGAGCCATGCCTTTGCATGTGTGAAATGGGGAGTGGCATGCAATGTAAAGGGGGAAAGAGATGCCACTTTTGATCTCCATAGACCAGGGGTCAGCAAACTTTTTCAGCAGGGGGCCGGTCCACTGTCCCTCAGACCTTGTGGGGGGCCGGACTGTATTTTTTTTTGGGGGGGGGGAATGAACAAATTCCTATGCCCCACAAATATAATAAAAGCACACATTCTACTCATGTAAAAACACCAGGCAGGCCCCACAAATAACCCAGAGATGCATTTTAAATAAGAGGGCACATTCTACTCATGTAAAAACACGCTGATTCCCGGACTGTCCGTGGGCCGGATTTAGAAGGTGGATTGGTCGTGTTCGACTGGTGAAGCAGCACCCAGCAGGACTGAACTCTCTGCTCATCATCTGACAAGTGGAGGGTTCAATCCTGCACTCTTCAGAGGTGGGTTTCATTAGCACATCCCCCCCCCACCAAGAATGCTGGTGAACATATGGTTCAGTCCTGCTCTCTGGAGGGGCCTGCACCAAATAGACACTTTTTAAGCCACCCAAATATATGGATTTCTGCCTCCCTCACCCTTTTAGTAATTACCATATTTTTTGCTCTATAAAACTCACTTTTCCCCTCCTAAAAAGTAAGGGGAAATGTGTGTGTGTGTCTTATGGAGCGAATGCAGGCTGCGCAGCTATCACAGATGCGAGAACAGCAAGAGGGATTGCTGCTTTCTTGCTGTTCTGGCTTCTGAGATTCAGAATATTTTTTTTCTTTTTTCCCTCCTCCAAAAACTAGGTGTGTCTTGTGGTCTGGTGCGTCTTATAGAGCGAAAAATATGGAATGTAAAAGCGGGAATTTCAGCAGGTACTGCATATCATGTAGGAGAAGTGATGTCTCTTAAAATCCCCTCTGCTACTGTAAGGATGGGTTCATGCCAGGCTGCAGGATCTAATTTACTTTTTACTAGGACTTGCTTTTTACTAGGACACCAAGATGGAGCCTGTTGTGAAAGAAATACAGTTACAATCACAGAACCTGGGGCCTGAGGATTTGTTTGGAGTACCAGAACTAAACACAACTCACATTCGATCTGCACACTCCTTGTCATACAGTCCACCCCCAGCTTTCTTCATTTCAGCACATCATTAAGGGAAGGGGAGTCATTTTGTTGTCAGTGTTAGACATTTGGGGAGTCAGAAATCCTTGTTGATCTTCAAGTCTCCCAGAAATCTACCAGTAGATTCTGAGCCACCTTTTGCCCACAGCTGTTCGATAGCAGATCACCCTCTGTTGAATTCCACTCTGTAATGGACAAGACAAATCTCTTTAGCGAAATAATTGCCGTCGCCACGTCTGGGTTCTCCTTGATTTTGAAGCCAGAGGCACTTCAGTGCTATAAAATTGCCCGATAGCACGAAAGTACTCAGGTGTATATGTGCTTTGCTTATTTATATCTGATGCAAATGAGATTCCAAAAAGAAGAGCGTTGGGTTGTTACGCCCTTCTAGCAGGTAGGTTTCCACAATGCAGTTACTCCAGCAGCAACTGGAAACTGTTTTATACTTTGAATGCCAGTGAAAAATATTATGGGTTAGTATCTCCCTTGGCTTCTTCCCTAACACAAGTGAGTTGTCCCCCGGAATCCAAACATATATTCTCCTCCTTAAATTTGTCATGCTTCTCTGTGATACTGTTGATCTCTTGAGGGGCAGTAGGTTGCCCTATTAATTAAATTCATTTTTTCCTGTGGGAAATCATAAAATAAATAAATGATAAAATAAATAAATAAGTGTGCCTATAATACCTTGCTCATGTTTGGAGTCAATTAAAGCTGTTTTTTGTTTGTTCTTGTTTTTAATAACCATTTTGATTGCTCCCAGTGCAAGAAGGTTCTCATACTTAAGACTGCAATCCTGCACACCTGGGGGGGTGAGTCACATTAAATGTAAGGAGGCTTACCTCTGAGTAAGATTGCACTGCAAACTACTGAATGAGCTTCACCGTAATCACTCTAACCGTATTTGGGGTGGGAGGTGCAGAATCTTCATTTCGTATTTCGAAACAAATGTATAAGTCACCATGAGGCAAGGAATGTTTTGTTTATTCCAGGATTAATCACTGTAGCAGAATGTTCACATTCACTTCACAAAAGAAAATAACCGAACCATCCTCACGTATGTTAAATCAGAAATCAGTTCCGTGTCCAACGCTGCTCTAATTAAATAAAATGGGGGTAGACTTTGAACCCCCTGAAACCATATGCAAAAAGCAGCTATTTTAGTAAGATATGTCATATCCAAGATTTCCACACCGAAATTTAACATCAGTATCACCTTTGCATTGAAAATTGGGCATAGAACCTAAAGGTGAAAATGCTTAGCTGCTGCTGAGGCGCTCATTCTTTTCACCAGAGATTTGTCAGAATTGAATTTGAAATGGATTCTCATAACCATTGAAAAATGCTTTTCATGTTGATATCTGGACAGATTGCCTTTTAATGCCCGTAGAAATTTTTTTGGTTTATATAATGTGCTCCTTTGGAAAATTAACAGTGTATGAAAGATGTGAGGGTATTTTCCTTCTGCAGTGATTGTGACACACATCAACAATTCTGGCGATCAGACAACAGAGGGATGAATGAAATACTTTTTAATATGTCTACAACCGAGTGGTAAGAAACTATAGGAGAAAGATAGTATTTTTTTTCTGGAAAATTCTGCATATGTTTATATAATATATATTGCATTGTATAGTTTTACAGACAAATTTACATCAAATACATATGTTTTCTTTTAAAACACTGATTCGAAAAGGATGATAATTTCCCCCCCACCCTGTACAGAAATGGGACTTGATTTTCATTTCTTTTGAGCATAGTTTGAAGCTCTCTAAGAAGAGTACTCATATTCTTCAGCACTCCGGCGTCCAAAATCCATCCATCCCATGTAGTCTCTGTCTCTTATTCTGTGCGTCGGGTCAAAACTCTGCAATCCCATCACAGAGACCTTTCCAGAAGCACCTTGGGGAAAACAAGAAAATAAAGAAATGGAAGTACATGCTCACTATTGAAATAATAGAGGTACACACACTCTAACAACAAAAGAGTCTTGCAGCCAGAATTTGCCAGAACTCAGTTCTGGCACCTCTTAAGTGGGCGTCATTACCATTCTAAGAGAACGAGGGAGGTGTTTGTGGTGGGTTCTGACATCCCTTTCCCCAGAAAAATAGTGCTCCTCATCTCTATACAGTGGAATCTCGGTTTTCTAGCGTCTTGGAAGCTGAATAATTCGGAATCCGAATGCTGAAAACCCGAAAGTAATTGCTTCTGTTTTCGAACGCACCTCAGAAGTCGAATGGCTTCCAAGGCGCGTTTTTCAATTTCCCCCACTGAACTTGCTGGCAGCCCTTTGCACCTCGGTTGTCAAATGTTTCGGAAGTCGAACGGTCTTCCGGAACAGATGACGTTCAACAACCGAGGTTCCACTGTATATGCAGGGACTATGGGGTGGTGCCTTAAACACATACAAAACTGGGCTGAGGTAAAGGAACACGTTGAGTATACAAAGTCACAGCTAGCTCTGTATTAGAATAATAGAATCATAGAGGTAGAAGGGACCATAAGTATCATCTCGTCCGATCCCCTGCACTGCAGGAATATTTCGCCCAACGTGGGACTCGAACACACAACCCAGAGTTTAAGAGTCTCATGCTCTACCAACAGAGGGAGCCCTTGGCTGGCTGTCTACACTGCCCAGGAGTTTCTTGCCTGGGTTCCAGACAAGTTTCTGGTGATGCCATGAATGAAGCCTTCTACATCCAGAGTATTCACTCCAACATTGATCTATGGCCTTTACCCATCAGAGCCATCGAGCCCATGGATGTGGGAGCATACTGGTCTATCCCATGCCAGATGATGCTCTGTCGGCAAAGCACCACAACCAAGATGCTAATTACTATCTGTAGCCATGCAGGCAATACACATATCTGGTCAAGAAGGAAGGAGCAGATTTAGTTTAGTTTTTAGTTTAGTTTAGTTTAGTTTAGTTTAGTTTAGTTTGGGCCAGTGTTGTAGAAGCATCTCTGTGCGGAATGTAGAACAGTTTTGCAAAATAAGGATAAGACGTAGGCTGCCTAACCCACTGGACATTGGATGTTGCCTGTTGCATCCCCTAAATTGTGTGCCTGGTCCAAGCCCTCTTTACACTGGGAGGTTGGTTGCCACACTCTGGAACAGCACAACTCTGAGGACTGAGGCTCACTTGCTCAATGAGAGCCAGACAACTGCTCAAGTCCAGGGCTGCGCTGTTGTCAAAGCTCCTCCTGCTCCCCGTACTGTGTGAAGCCCTGGAGGTTTGTCCTGAACACAGGGCTGGCTTGCCACATTTTGAAGCAAGTGAATTAATACAGGCACAGCCATTAAGTCCTGAGTCTAGAATTACCTAATGGCACCGCAGAGACGGGGAAAGCCCCGAGGTATTTTCCAGGCAGTTTAAGCACCATCTGCCGGGCAGTGGTTTCCAGAGGGAGTTATCTGAAGAAGAAGGAAGGACAGAGCCTTCCAGACAAGGGGAAGGCAAGTTGATCTGCTCCACAAGGTAGGGGTAGACACCTCATGCCCAGACAGAGGTCTTCTCTGACCTTTCATCACCCGCAGCCACCCTTCTCTGGGCTACCTCTTAGCTGCCATATTACCCCCTTCCCATATTCTCTGCTTCCTGCCAGAGACAGTCCTACCATTAGGCAAAGTGGGGCGACTGCCTCAGGTGGCAAAAGTTAGAGGGACCATTCCCCTTTGCTGGAGAACAGAGCTGTTTTTGCCGCACGGCCCATTTCCAACTGCTAGTCCAGTCAGCTACTGAATGCAGAACGAGGAGGGGGCACCATCTCATCCTTCAACTCAGGTGGAAAAATATCTTGGGCTGGCCCTGTTGCCTGCTTACATAACAGCCTGCTTGTTCTCTGCCTTATCAGCCGGATAGCTCAGTTGGTTAGAGCACGGTGTTGATAACACCAAGGTTGCAGGTTTGATCCCCTTATGGGACAGCTGCATATTCCTGCAGTGCAGGGGGTTGGACTAGATGACCCTCAGGGTCCCTTCCCACAATTCTAGAATTCTAGTTTGCCTTTGTTAGGATGAATGTTGCGACAGCAAATGAAACTTCAAGAGAGTCATTTGGACTCAGATGATGTCTCTGCTTTGTACTCCGTTGGCATGAAGGAAATAACCCTGCCCTATTTCCTCTCTCTAGCGTTTGATCTTTAGAGATAGACTGCTGCTGCACTAGGAGGTTCTATTTTGCTGGTCGGAAGGGCTTGATACTTTCTTCAGGTGAAACTGAGCAAGGGTGTGATAAGGCTTGTCGGAGTAGGTGAAACCTGTACACCCCTCTTTTAAAGGCACCAGCCACTCTTGTATGCATTGAAGAATTGACCTGTTTAATCAACAAGATCCCTTTCCACTGGCTGGACTAACAAGATGCAACCTCACTGCCTGGGCTTTGCAGGGGGGGGGGGAGATCATGACGAGAGAGGTCACCCTGCCTTCCATTTGAAGCTATTCACATGTTGAATTTTCACAGGGGTATTTCTTTGACATAGTGCACTTGGGTAGAAAAATGATTCAAAAGATACCTCTTCGGGCTTGCTGGAGATATTTGGCCAGCAGAGCTCCCAGGTTAGCCTTTGGGTCAACGTTGCCGTCCAGCTGCTGGATAGATTTCCCAGAGCCTGGAGTACGGACATGCCGGTAGTTTTCCAGCAAGCTCTTCTCGAGATCAGTAGCCACAGGATTGGCATTGTGGGATCCTGAAGTCTGCTGCCCCAAGGAGCTTGTGGACAACGCAGCCAGGAGCAGGCAGATGCAGACCCCACTGTACATAGCTAGAGAGGAAAAGGGAGAAGAGATTGTCAAAGATGCTAAAAGGCTCCTTCACACGCAAACCCCCCCCCCATAGTCTACCTCCAAACCAACAAATATTCTGGCAGCTCAATTAGACAAGGAAGAGATGCAGTTAACTGCCCGTGGAGACTAAAGACCACAGAGATCCATGCCCTTGGTTGATTATAGCTTGAGCAAAGATAACCAGTTAATCACTGGGTGGGGGACCAACTGCTTTGACCAGCTGAAAACCATTCCTTGCTTTCCCTTTTGCAGTGCTGGCAGGGGAAAGCGCTTTCCCCTCTTTTGAAAGTGAGATGTTCTGCTTTGGAAAGGCAACGAAATATTTAATATATTAGCATGGTTACGGTTGCTCCGAGTCACTGAATATCATCTCTACATCTTAGGGGGAAAATACAAAGAGGTGTTGACTTCCTTCCTGGATAATGTGAATGCATGGATCTACACCACAAGATCACACTTTCTGCACCCTGCCTTAATTTATCTGGAGTAAATGTATACTCGCTGTTCCAGTTCCAGGTTTGCACTCTGGTAAGTAGAAAACTAGAAAAGCCAAATTCACCTATGAGAAAGAGAACTTTTATTCAGCATCCTGGCTGTGAATCGGGCAGAGCAACTGAGGCTGCAATCCCATATAAGTCTCACCGAGTTCATCAGGACCTGTTTCTTAGTAGACATGCATAAGATTTCAGAATAAAAGGTATTGATTGCCATTAAAGCAGTCTTAGCTATGTGTCCCTTCAGAATACATGTGTGTGAAATACACAACTAATGCTTTTGCTGTGTGTGCGTGTGAGTGAGTGAGTGAGGATGCTTTGAGGGAGTGAAGTAGACACGTCTGAAGATATTTTTGTGAGAGGGTAAGAAATGTAAAGTGAACACTTGATTTTGTGCAGAGCCCACAACTTGACAGATCTATTAAATTCACATGCATTACAGGTTTCAATACAACACCTGTTTCACATACATCTGAGAAATCAGAATATGGTACACCTAAAAATAAGTCCCATTTGTTTATCATCCTGGGTTTAACCCAGCAAGAAAACATAAATGCTTGCATTGGGCTGGAATGTGTCAAGATGTCTCTTACATGCTAAAATCACCAAGCTCCTTAAACTTAAAAAGAAATTACAGCCCCAAAATCATTCAGCAGAGACTCAGCTGCCGTGATGATAAAAAAGGTAGCAACATCCAATCTCCAAGTAACAAATTGTAAGTGAGATACGAAAAAAGAAAATTAAAAAAGTGTTACTTAAATAACCCAGCTGCTAATATTATGGTGTAAAGACTAAAATTCAAATTATACAACCTTTCCAGCTCCCCATCCATAACACATATGCCACTAAAATCCTATAGACACTTACCCGGAAGTTTCATTGAATTAAATGTGGCTTATTTCTGAAGAGTAAGCATGTATAGGATTTCACTGCATGTAGAAATGCCATTCAGATTTTTAAAAGACACCTGAATTCTGTCTGATAAATGTTGGGTTTGGGTTTTCAAAGAGATTTCACAGCCTGCTCCATATAAAAAGTTACTGTAACATTGCCTCTTGGTTTAGCACAGGCAACACCACCCAGCAGGAGCTGTAACTGAAAACAGCAACAGCCTGAAAACTCGGTTTTGTTGCCCAAGATGCTTCCTCAAAATGCAGTGAATTGATCCTGTACATGTTTAGTAAAAGGTTAAGAAAGGCAGAGAGGAACAGTTTTTAAACTCAAAGTGCCTGTGAAGCTGCCTGCAACAGTTTGGAAGACCATCGCTGATTTCATTCTTACAGTTTCTAAGAAAAACTCAGTGCAGTCTGAGAAACCCTTAAGTACAAAGAAAATGAAGCAAAGAAGCCAGCCACCAGCTGTTTCCTTCCCCCACACATCCTAAAAGCAGTTTCTCAGTGAAATAATCATCTCCTACCTTCTAAATGAGGTGCAGGTTGCAGCTGTGCACGAGAGAACAGAGGCAGGCTAGAGGTTGTAGCTGAGCCCTTCAGTGCTGCCCCTTAAATAGTCTGGTCCAGTGTCATCTGTTTGCACAGCTCTGACGCAAGGATGGGAGCACCACGCACTCCAATGTATGGGTGGAGGAAAGGCACTTGTATTAGGGTTGGGGGGTGGGAGAAGTTGCCAAACAAAAGGGTTCAGTTCTGTCTCTGCAGCAAGCAGGGCTTTGCTTCCCTGACATATACTTCTGCCTAGCAATGTTGCAGGGACTTTGACTATGTATTGAGAGAAGAAATGAGAACGACGTTAATTCAGGGGCACTGCTGGAGTGACTTTAATGCAGAGCTGTGGTGAACGGCAACTAGAATTAATGAAGCTATCTTGATTAGGCATCCAAGTCTTTTCACAGGTACACAGCCAAAGCAACTGAGCACAATCCTAAATTTTGCATGGCTGTGATCCTATGCACATTCACTTGGGAATAAGTCTAAAAGGGCGCAGAGGAACTTACTTCTGAGGAAATATGCATAGGGTTTGGGTTAAGATTAGGTTTAAATGTGATAGTTTTAGCATTTTTGTTGCTTTAAATCCTATGGTGCCTCCCACCTCTCTCTCCTGAATATGTTCACCAGCCTGCAATCTTAAACAGATTCACTTGGGTGCACAATCTAACACTGGAACAGGTAACATGGGGCCCTCCCAGGGTACTACAATTCCCATCAGCCCCAGACAGCATAGCCAGTGGTCAGGGATGATGGGAACTGTAATCTGTAACATCTGGAGGTCACTTTGTTAACAGCCCCTGGACTATCAAAACCAAACAAATGATTTGGGAGTCTGGGGTGCAGTCTTGTTACTCCGTGGAATCCTGCAGGTGCTCACATTTGAAACAACTACTCATGGCTTGTCTTGTGATCTTAAGAAGAACAACAAGCTACTTACAGTTGATCTATAAGAGCAAGGAATAGCCAATGTGATGTCCTTTCAATGTTGTTGACCCCTGACCATTCTATCTGAGGCTGATAGAAGTTGTAACTCAACAACATTTGTAGAGGACCATATTGGCTACCCTTGCTGCAAGTTGTACCAAATTCATTGGAACTTCCCAAAGTAATGTGATGGCTGATGTTGTTGTTATTATTATTATTATTATTATTATTATTATTATTCTCTAATAATATAGGGTGGGTTGTTCTTTTGGCTTTTTTGAGAAGCTAAAAGAGTTCTGCACAATGTGTGCTTTGTAAAGCTGAACATTGTGCCTTTTTTTGTAAACTGGCCAGAGGTTTTCTTACAATCAAGTGATATATAAAAAGGTAAAGGTAAAGGACCCCAACAGTTAAGTGCAGTCATGAACAACTCTGGGGTTGCGGTGCTCATCTCGCTTTACTGGCCGAGGGAGCCGACGTTTGTTCACAGTTTTTCTGGGCCATGTGGCCAGCATGACTGAGCCGCCTCTGGCGAAACCAGAGCAGTGCACGGAAATGCCATTTACCTTCCGGCTGGAGCAGTACCTATTTACTTGCACTGGCATGCTTTCAAACTGTTAGGTTGGCAGGAGCTGGGACCGAGCAACAGGAGCTCACCCCGTCGCGGGGATTCGAACCGCCAACCTTCCGATCGGCAAGCCCTAGGCTCAGTGGTTCAGACCACAGCGCCACCCAGTTGATATATACCTTATGTTAATTATATAAATTAAATGTCTTATGGCCTAGCACCATTTGGGGTTTGATGGGTAACCTGTGTGCCAGTTTGAGCTGATGAATATTAACATATATTGTCTGCCACTCACCCTCCAACTAGTATATGTGGGACTGATCCATTGTAGCCTATGGTTTGGAATCCAGAGTGAGATTTCCATGATTTAATCCAAGCCACATTGAATTCAGGGGGAGTTAAACTTAGTCTGGGTCCAATGGTAAGCGACTACTCTGAAGACAAATGGTTTCTGGTTGTATCTGCTGCATGAGGGGTTTAATAATAGTTATCTAAGAAAGTATTGATGCCAACTGGACTGATTCATTTCTCCTCCTCCTCTGGCAGCCTAAAAATGTATACAGATGTGCAGAGGTGGATTTAGGGCACAAGCTACTGGTTCGGTTGCAGTGGGAATGTAAGAGGCAGGTGGTGCTGAATTTTGGCATCAAACAGGATGCATGCTGCTGAAATCTGAGTCTCCAAGATCTGCCACTGAGACGTAATTGTAATGTTGTGGAAAGGAAGTCCACGGCGATCAATGGTTAACAAAAAGAATGGAACGCTTCCAGGTGAGCACCGGTTGTTTCCTGATTCCTTTCAAAAACCCTTTCCACTTTTTAATTTAAAAAATGAAATAAAATTCCAGACAGTGAAGTATGGGAAGCTGTGAGTAATAGACTCTTTACTGAGCAGGAAGGGATCTCAGAAGTGGGTGGGTGGGGGGCAAAGAAAGGATGACGGCCACCCGCCCCCCTGCAAGACATAGCGTCATAGAATTATAGTTGAAATATACCCTGGGAATCATCTATTCTAACCCAGTGCAATGCAGGAATCCTGCCCACAGCCATCCCTAGGTGAGCTCGAACTACCAGCCTTATGAGGAATGGTTGAAGGAGCTGGGTATGTTTAGCCTAGAAAAGAGGAGACTGAGAGGAGATCTGATAGCTATCTTCAAATATCTCAAGAGCTTTCACATGGAAGAGGGAACACGCTTGTTTTCTCCTGCTCTGGAGGGTAGGACTCAATGGATTCAAGCTACAAGAAAGCAGATTCCGACTAAACATCAGGGAAAGCTCCCTGACGGTAAGGTCTGCTTGACAGTGGAACAGATTCCCTCCGGAGGATGTGGACTCTTCTTCCTTGGAGGTTTTTAATTAGCGGTTGGATGGCCAACTATCATGTATGATCTAGTTGAGATTCCCGCATTGCAGGGGGGGGGGACTAGATGAACCTTGGGGTCCCAATTCTATAGAAGTCCACCAATAATAATAAGCATAATAAGCAGAAAGCAGAAATGAGCAAGGAGGACAACGTCAATAATCTTTGGCTAGGACAAGGTACAGTAGTAGTAGTAATAAATATTGTCAAAGAGAAAAACAACTACAAGACTTTTAAAAGACATCTGAAGGCAGCCCTGTTTAGGGAAGCTTTTAATGTTTAATAGATTATTGTATTTTAACATTCTGTTGGAAGCCGCCCAGAGTGGCTGGGGAAACACAGCCAGATGGGCGGAATAATAATAATAATAATAATAATAATAATAATAATAATAATAATAATAATTCCAGTTACAGATAGGTAGCCGTGTTGGTCTGCCATAGTCAAAATAAAAAAAATCCTTCCAGTAGCACCTTAAAGACCAACTAAGTTAGTTCTTGGTATGAGCTTTCGTGTGCATGAGCTTAAGGTGCTACTGGAAGGAATTTTTTTATTTTAATAATAATAATAATAATAAACTTGGCCGCTTCGTCGCCATCCTTTGCCCACGGCGGAGCTCTCCAGGGTGCTGAACCAGCCCCAGCCAAGTCCTGACTTTCGGCTTTTAGGCTTCCCCGTCCGGATCGTGCAACTTTTTGGGGTCCACGTCGGAGGGGAGAGGGATTATGGGGTACATAGGGAGTGGCTTCCCTTCGTCCCCAGGGTTTCAGACCCGGTTCTTCCGGGGCTAAGAGGGCTGAAACCTGGGACGGGGGACCGGACACCCCCTTCGTCGGAGCTAGGGCTCTTTTCTCCATGAGTGCTGCTTGGAAGCTCGCTAGAGCCCCGAGGTGCCTGGACGGGGCTTTTACCCGTCGCTTTAAAAAAAGGAAAGAGAGAAATGCAAACACAGCCGCGCGGCTGAAACCTCGCCTCCTTCCCGGGCGGGTTCAGGGCGCTAAGAAGCGAGCAAACAGTCCCGGGGCCGGGCGCCCGCCCATTGATCCGCCCTGGCGCCGCCGGCGGACCAGGGGATCTCGCAGCGAGGCATCGATCCCAGCGCTGGATTCCCGTCCGTCTGTCGGGGGAGGTCGAAGGGGGAAGCGGTTCTGCAGCCTGGAAACGCAGCGCCGCAAAAAGGGAAACTCCGGAGTGCCCTGGGCTCACATCTCCAGAAAAGAAAACCCCTCCCTCTGGTCCTCTCCAAGAAAAAATACCCGCTTACCTTCTCCTTCTGCCCCGGATAGGTGTAGGGAGTCTCGCTGAACTCGCCCGGTTGTCCCTTTGTGTTTCGAACTTTTCTTTTACCCAGGAAGTTGCTTGGCGCAGCTCCTTCGCCCGCTGCCCTCGCTCAGTGCTCAGAGGCTCCAGAGCGATTTTGGCTGCCAGTGCAGACGCTGCGCTTTCCTCCCGAGACGCTACGCGGGAGAGGAGCTGCGGGGTAGAGGCGATACGCTGCTGAGTGAGGGAGAACTTGGGGAGGGGGGACAGCGGGGCCTCTTCTAGTCCTTCCACTAATTAATTAGTTAATTACCTTTATATCTGCCAAGGAGCTCAAGGTGGCCGGCAGGTGTGCCAACTTCAATAAAATATTGGGGGGGGGAGTAAGCCCCACCCCACATAATCCATCACAGGATGCGGCGCATGCACACCATTTGAATGGCAATGCCCATTCAATAACCCTCAATTATAGGGGGGATTATAACCCTCAAATATTTTATTGGGGGGTCCCTGAAGGGACCTCAGCCCCTAATATGGGGGGGAGTAAGCCCCACCCCACATAATCCATCACAGGATGTGGTGCATACACACCATTTGAATGGCAATGCCCATCAACTTGGGGGGCCCCATAATAACCCTCAAATATTTTATTGGGGGTCCCTGAAGGGACCTCAGCCCCTAATATGGGGGGGAGTAAGCCCCACCCCACATAATCCATCACAGGATGCGGCGCATACACACCATTTGAATGGAAATGCCCATCAACTTTGGAGGGCCCATAATAACCCTCAAATATTTTATCGGGGGCCCCTGAAGGGACCTCAGCCCCTATGAGTTGGCTCCTATGGTGGCTCGCATGGTCCCCCTCCCCGTTTCATCTTCACAACAGCCCCGTGAGGTGGGTTAGTCTGAGAGACGGAGGCTGGCCCAAGGTCACCCAGTGATCTTCGTGGCTCAATGGGGATTGGCATGCTGTTCCCCCAGGTCCTAGTCCAACACTCTAACCACTGCACCATCTTATCTATTTCTGCTACACCGCACTCATTTCAGAGGTGAATTTATGAATGTGTCAGCAATTTGCCCACCCCAAGGGCAGCTGCCAAACAATGGAAGGCAAGATGTGCAGGTGTCACCGAATTTTGGCGCTGCGCAGGACGCTGCTGAAGTTTTAAAGCCCAGAGTCTGCCACTGCTGATTTAAAATAAAAAAAATTCCTTCCGGTAGCACCTTAAAGACCAACTAAGTTAGTTCTTGGTATGAGCTTTCGTGTGCATGCACACTTCTTCAGATACACTGAAACAGAAGTTGCCAGACCCTTCTATATAGTGAGAAGGTGGGGAGGGGTATTACTCAGAAGGGTGGTGGGAATGGGAGATTGGCAGATAGCTGAGATGAGCCTGTTGACGACTCTTAACGACTGTAATAGGTCTTACAGGAAAAGGCAAGGGGTGAGGAGGTGAGAAATGGCTTAGTCATGTATAATGAGATAAGAATCCAATGTCTCTGTTCAGACCAGGTCTCTCCATGGTTTTGAGTTTGGTAATGAGTTGCAATTCAGCAGCTTCTCTTTCCAGTCTATTTCTGAAATTCCTTTGTAGTAAAACAGCTACTTTGAGATCTTGTATAGAATGTCCTGGGAGATTGAAGTGTTCTCCTACTGGTTTCTCTGTTTTGTGATTCTTGATGTCAGATTTATGTCCGTGCTGATTTAGTTATCCATTTATTTATTACATTTATATTCCACCTTCCCTCCAAGGATCTCAGGGTGGGGTACATAATTCCCCTTCTGCTTCCTCCCCATCTTTTCCTTACAACAACAATCCTGTGCGGGGCGTGAGTGACTGGCCCAAGGTCCCACCCAGGGAGCTTCATGGCTGAGGGGGCACTTGAACCCAGGTTTCCCAGGTCCCAGTCCAGCAGTCTAACTGCTTCACCACACTGGCATCTTAGCATCTTAGATGTGGGTGCTGGAAAGCTACTCTGGTAACTTTGAAATCAAACCTTTATTAGGCATTATGCAAATAAAAACCGTAAGAAGGAAAATAACATGTAAAAGCCTTGAAATATATATAAAAAGGCAGCAGTTGGCTACAATCATATATATATATATATACATATAAAATCAGTGGTTTTCCTTGTTAGCCTGCTCCTTGGAGGACTGCAGCCAAAAACTCGGCTACCCCCGCCGTTACCCTTTGGTCAACGTCGGATAGGCAGAATCCCGCACATTCACCTTGCTGGGGTTCCAGACCACCCAAAAGAGGGGGCAGCACGCGTTGACGGAGCGTACTGTACAATGGGCAATGAAAGAGAATATGCTCTACAGTGTCCGGGACATTCATAGAGCATCTGCAGAATCTCTTGTTTCTAGGGATGTTTTGATATCTTCCCCAGACAAATGCTGAGGGAAAGACATTCAACCGGGCCAGCATAAAAGCCCTACGTTGGGCTGGGATTATTAATTTAGTGACGTAATTGACTCTGCTATCTAAGATATTTAAATCATAGAATATGGGGGAGCAAATTTTGTTTACAGCTGCCATAATATTTTGTCTCTCCACATCCTTTAGTCTAGCTAGGATATTATGGAAAATGTATTGCTCATTAGAATTATACAGGGGCTCCAGCTCGATGCCTAAAGATTCAATCTTTTTTTCGAGGTACTGATACCATCTTGATTTATAAGAGTCTTTGAGCAGATCAGCGAGCAGGCTTGATGGAGAGCAGCGAAAATGGCAGCGTAACCAGTACTTTATTGAGGTGGACCAGGCCCAGTATTCCATTGTGTGTATGCCTATTTCTGCACACATTGTTTCATATTTGATCGCAGCTGGGAGTCCAAGAATACGTCTCAGAAAGCTGGAGTGAATCTTATTTAAATCACTGTTATATGCTTGAATCCATAGCGGGATTCCATAGAATATCTGGGCTTGCACTTTTGTTTGAAAAATCTGATTGGCCGCAGGAATAAATTGATTACCTTTCTGATAATAAAACTCTGGTAACATGATGTGTGCCTAGAAGCAGTATAGGCTGCTCCATTGGGGGTGGGGCCACTGCCCCCAAAACCTCAGTCTGCCCTCAGAGAGCCCCCACCTGCCTGCCTGCTTACTTACAACCAATGAAGGCGTAGCACAGCCCTGTCATTGACTGTAGGGCCTGTCGGAATTCCGTACGACTGAGCTGCTCCTCCGGTCGAGTCCTCCAGAATCTCCTCCGATGTTGATTAACGACCTGAGCCTTTGATGAGGCTCCAGGCACGTTCCCATTACGCAGAGTATACAAGCAGCAGCAGAAGGACGAGAAATATGAGCTACATCGCTAAGAGTTTTATTTCTAACTATGCAGACAGAAAAGAATATACATCCTCTCTCTGTGAGAGCAGAGAGGCAACTGGTACAAAGAAACAGGAAACCAGTAATATCAACATCCATCTCCCGTCTCCCATGAGACTTCCAACAGTCTGGAATCTCTGGAATGTAAACAGAGTCTTGTGACTCCAAGCACTGCACAGTGGCAAAACAGAAACCTAACAGCGCCACCTACTGGTGCTCTCCCTGCCTTCTGCCTCATCAGTCCCCAACAGGCACCAGACACCACTGCCTAGAACAGGGATTTTTACCTGTGGTTTATGGACAACTCGAGGGTCCATGGATGGTCTTCAGGTGGCCTGTGAACTAGGTGCAAAAGAAATGTTGCAATCAAATAAATGCTGTTTATGCATTTCTGCCCCCTTGGGAGGGGGTCCATAGCTTTTATCAGATTGTCGAAGCAGTCTATGACCCAAAAAAGGTAAAGAACCACTAGCCTAGAAGGTTCAAAATCTACAGTAGGAAAACAATATACAGTGGGCAGAAGGTCCAGGAACCAACATTGTCATGAAGATAGGATATAGTAATCTATTGTGATCATACATGCATACTGTTAACTGGATAGGATTCAAAGGGGGGGGGGACTTTTGCAGAGCAGATCTGGTTCCCATTCCTTTCCCAGTACCCATAGGTTTGCCAGTGTTTGTCTCTTTATGGCATTGCACCACTTTGTTGAGTGTAACCCGAGTTGTAGAGCTTGCTACTGTTTTGTGTTACTAATGTTGGCTTTGACTGTCCAATCAAAAATTGAGGAGAGGTCCCAGAAGAAGGGCACTCAGTTTCACTACTAGAAAAACAACGATTCCTTGGGATATAACCATTTCAAAATGGTGATGAGAATTAATTTTTTTAAAAAATCAGGAAACATTCCATATTAAGTTGAACATGACATTAAATAGGTACAGTGGTACCTCGGGTTACAGGCACTTCAGGTTACAGATGCTTCTGGTTACAGACTCCGCTAACCCGGAAGTAGTACCTCGGGTTAAGAACTTTGCTTCAGGATGAGAACAGAAATCGTGCGGTGGCTGCGTGGCAGCAGCAGGAGGCTTCATTAGCTAAAGTGGTACCTCAGCTTAAGAACAGTTTCAGGTTAAGAACGGACCTCTGGAATGAATTAAGTTCTTAACCCGAGGTGCCACTGTACACAAATGATAAGGTATCGAGCGTCCTCTGTTCGTGGGTAAGACAGAGCCTATCACTTGACAAAAGACAACCTATGTTTTTTAAATTCAGTAATAGAAACTTCCAAGTTCATTTATGGCTTGTTCATACGCCCTGAAGTTCACAGTCGCCCCCTCTACATAATTCCGTGCAATCTGCCCACCTTTCTGTTCATGAATTTTCTTTCACACTCTCTTCAAATGCAACCTAGAATGAGACCCCACCTTCTGGAAAGCTTTGGCCCCTCACATATGTGTAAGTGATTACTGTATTTTTCACTCTCTAGGATGCACCCGACCATAAGACTTACCTAGTTTTAGATGAGGAGAATAAGAAAATAAATATTCTCTCCCTCTCTGTGCAGTGCCTCTTCAGCGAAGCGGCAGGGGAAAAGGAGCCCCTTCCATTTCTCCTCCTGCTTCGCTGAAGGGGCGCTGCGCAGAGAGAGAAAGCTGCGCAGTGCCTCTCCAGCGAAGCGAAGCCAGGAGAGCAAGAGGGATCAATGCGCACCGATCCCTCTTGCTCTCCTGGCTTTAGTGAAAGCTGCAGAGACTGCATTCGCTCCATAAGACGCACACACATTTCTCCTTGCCTTTTAGGAGGGTAAAAATGTTTCTTATAGAGTGAAAAATATGGTAATTATGTTCATCATGTTTAAGTATTCATTTTGCACTGTGGGAGCCGGCGAGCTCAACCTTGAGCAGTTTGCACCAAGTTCTTTAGGTCAACATTGGAGCATGATAGGGCCTGCTACATAGTAGAAACCAATTTCTGTGGTAGAAGCTGATATTTGTTTTAACTTTATTTATTTTTTTGAAGTAATATTTATTGAAATTTTAAAAACAATAAAAAGTTTCAAAGTTTAAACATAAAAAATAAGAACAAAGAATAACCCTAATAGAAGAAAAAAAGAACTACAAAGGTACAAAAACAAAACACATGAAAAATACAAAATAGAAAGCAGTTAACAAAAAGAAAAAAGAAAAAAAACCCCAATATTTTCATATCTTGTACTTCATTTACTAGTTTCCTGACCTCCTCCCTTTTTGTATTCCAGTTCAGATATTTAATTCAGCAAGTCCTTACCCTCTATCATTGCTCAACATCTTAACCTATTATAAATATATATTTTCCACCATTATCAATCCATATTTACATATTCTTGTTAATCTTTTTACCAATACCGCTTATTTTCAATCCAACATCCCTTTAACATTCATTAATTTTACAGTATTTCTGCATGTAGTCTTTAGATTTCTTCCAGTCTTCTTCCACCACCTCTTCTCCCTGGTCTCGAATTCTGCCAGTCATTTCTGCCAGTTCCATGTAGTCCATCACCTTCATCTGCCATTCTTCCAGTGTGAGTAAATCTTGTGTCTTCGATATTTGTTTTAGCTTTAGCATTGTTTCCGGCATTCATTGAGCTACACTTGGGGAGTGGGTGGGAGGAGAACAAGGCTGTGACTGAAATGGGAGCCAAACTGATCACCAGGGTGGTGTAGCATGTAAAATGTTGGAGTAGCATTGAGGAGGCCCAACAAGTTCGTCAGATGACCTTGGTTCAATTACCAGCAACCAGTTTAACCTATTTTAGAGTGATGCTATGAGAATAAAAGGGCGGAATTATGCATGAGCTCCTTTGTGGAAGAACAGGATGCAATTGTAATAAATAAATAATATTGTCATGTGGATAAATGTAAACTCCAAGGCATACATATTCAAGCTTTAAAGCATTCACCACCTTCTGAAGGCATAATATCAAAGAACCGGTGTCCTGTTTTTACAGATGATGGACTGTATTGCTTGCAGCAATTTGGCACTTTATTCCTGTAGTTTACATATTTTATCATTTTCTGTTATGTTCATGCTTAAAAAAAAGATCTAGGGAAACCTAGTGAGTTAATTTTCATCATTAGTAAACATCAAATCATCCCTAATTTCTTAATATGTATGAGGGATATTCACCAGATTCCCTAGGCCGCTGTGTAAGAATTACTATATTGGTTTAATACCTAACAAAAGGAGACAAAATGAAATGAATACCATGTCTTTATTATAATTTAATAATTTATTCAGTTAATTTATATAGTCTTATCGGGCTGTTTAATGAACAAATAGAATGCAAAGGATTGCTTCAGTAAACAATTAACAGCAATAAAAAATAGCTACATCCATATGATCACATCTGTAAGCAAATCCTGCATGGAAATTTAACAAAATGACTTTAACAACACAGTCCTATGCATATCTACTCAAATGCGTGTTCCAGTGAATTTGGTATGACTTACTCCAAGGTATAGGATGGCAGTCTAAATCTTATACATGAACCTGTGAGAGATTAAAACATGTCAGTATTTAGCACAGCCTGTCAGATATATCTGGTAGGGTTGTCTATACAATGGCACACACAAAAAGGATCCATGAATACTATAAGGTACTATGAGGTTCTTTTCAAGTAGGAAAATTCTATTTCCTGCTGACATTATAACCCAGAAGAGGATATGCTTTAGAGTCTCCACAAATGTATCTCCTTTTTCAGCAGGCTGCACTATAGATTGTTGTAGCAAAAGAAAAGGCAAATGATAGACAATGAAAGCTTGTGCTGAATAAAACTTTTTGACAGCTCTTATTGTTGTGTTGTTATGGCCCTGAGAACTTGGATCAGGTGTGAGACACTGAGCTACTGGGATAAAGAACAAGGACAATAGATTTCTTAGCCAACTGAAACAACTGTGAGAGGTAAGTTATAAGTCATTTCTACAAACCTCTGACTATCAGATATTAGAAAAAGAGTTCTTCCTTCCTTCTTCCCTTCCATCTTTAGTCAGGTTAGCATAATACTTCTCTCTCACTTTACTTCTGAATTGTCTGGCTGTTAAAAAAAAATCCCCCCATATTCAGTACTATGGACAGCACAGAACAAGAGATTGAGAGGGCGAGATCCAGTTTGACTATACATCTCCTTTGAACAGCTTATTTGAAGACTCTTGATTTTCTGCCCCGGCAATGCAAATTCTTATTCTTACTTTTTAAATTCATAACAGGGTTGGCATTTTTTAAGATCTGAAGATGTTATGGAATGATCAAGATTGCTGACACTTCAGTCCAGTCGTGAACGACTCTGGGGTTGCGGCGCTCATCTCGCTTTACTGACCGAGGGAGCCGGCGTCTGTCTGCAGACAGTTTTTCTGGGTCATGTGGCCAACATGACTAAGCCGCTTCTGGTGAAACTAGAGCAGCGCACAGAAACGCCGTTTACCTTCCCGCCGGAGCAGTACCTATTTATCTACTTGCACTTTGACGTGCTTTCGAACTGCTAGGGTGGCAGGAGCAGGGACCAAACAATGGGAGCTCACCCCGTCGTGGGGATTTGAACCACCAACCTTCTGATCGGCAAGCCCTAGGCTCAGTGGTTTAGACCACAGTGCCACCCGCGTCCCTAAGTGATATGATAGCCATCGTCAAATATCTCAAAGGCTCTCGCATGGAAAATGGAGCAAGTATTTTCTCATTGGATTCATAGTACAAGGAAGGAGATTCCAACTAAACATCAGAAAGGACTTCTGAGGATAAGAGCTGTTTCACAGTGGAATGGAATCCCTTGGAAGGTGGCAGACTCTCCTTCCTTGGAAGTTTTCAATTAGAGTGTGACACTTTAGTTGAGATTCCTTCATTGCAAGGTGTTGGACGCGGGTGGTGCTCTGGTCTAAACCACTGAGCCTCTTGGGCTTGCCGATCAGAAGGTTGGCGGTTCAAATCCCCGCGAAGGAGTGAGCTCCCGTTCCTCTGTCCCAGCTCCTGCCAACCTAGCAGTTTGAAAGCACACCAGTGCAAGTAGATAAATAGATACCACTGTGGCGGGAAGGTAAATGGCATTTCCATGCACTCTGGCTTCTGTCCCAGTGTTCCATTGTGCCAGAAGCGGTTTAGTCATGCTGGCCACATGACCTGGAAAGCTGTCTGTGGACAAATGCCGGCTCTCTTGGCCTTAAGCGAGATGAGTGCCGCAACCCTATAGTCACCTTTGACTGGACTTAACCATCCAGGGGTCCTTGACCTTTACCTTTTTAGTAGATGACCGTTGGGGTCTATTCCAACAATTCTATGATGCTATGAATGCTGTCTCAGTATATACTGTACTTTGAAAACACATTCAAAGTACATCCCCCCCCCAAATAATTTTGGCCAGTGTCATTTACCCTTCACAGAGTGACAATTCTCAGCAATGCTTTACAAAGAGGGTGAGAGTGCTTTGAAAGTGCTTTACATGTGCTGTGTGCATGCAATCTTATGGCAGTTCAGACTAACCTATCTAACCCTGTACAGTTTACTTTGTTTGGCAATTATTCTCCGTGGCCATAGGCAGAGACGTCCTCCATCAATTGCTCTCTGATGGCATATGAACTTTTTTTGTCTACTAGCAGTGGCTTTCCAGGGCTTGGGACAACTGACTTCCTCAGTCCTGTATGGAGATTTCAAAGAAAATGGGACCTTCTGTGTGATTTCCCACTGAACTGTGGTCTGTAATTATTATTATTTTCATAGCATTTGGGTTGTATCTGTCAACGTTTCCCTTTTTTAAAAAAAGGGAAATTCCCTTATTCTGAATAGGATTCCTCCCAAGAAAAGGGAAAAGTTGACAGCTATGATTTGGGTGCACCCAATGCAACAGCGAGTTAGAAAGTCAGTTGCTCAGAAAAAGATTGAAAGGTGACGCTCTAAATGCTTTGACAATAAAGCTACATCTTCCCCAATGCCTGATGTGATAACACCTGTTTAAAAATACGATACTTCAAATAAAAGTTCAGGGGGTCGACAAACAATGACTGGGTTGGAAAGGGGGGGGGGAACATAGGTTCTCAGCCAAAGCGCATTTTTAATAGAAAGCATATAGAAACAACTACAGAGAGATATTGGTAAAGAGCCCTTTCAAAATAATGAGGTCCCTGGGGTGCGAAAGGCTGGATTTTTCTATGGCAGGAAAGAAGCAACACAAACAAGTACACTATGTGTCAGTTTAATTTTGAAAGCATATACTTGTATGCATGTGTGAAGCTCCATAACAGATCAAGCTTCATTCTGTATGATCTCAAACCAACATTATGGTGCATTAATGTGAGGATGTTTCAGTCATAAGCACATATTGGAGCACCATGCTGGCTGTAATATTTCTGAATCCATTTGCCATCTTATGTTCATCTTTTCTCTTCTCCCCCCACCCATTTGATGAAAGCTATAAAGGGACGCGGATGGTGAGGTAGGTTAAACCACAGAGCCTAGGACTTGCCGAAGGTCGGCGGTTCGAATCCCCGCGATGGGGTGAGCTTCCGTTGCTCGGTCCCTGCACCTGCCAACCTAGCAGTTCGAAAGCACAAAGTGGAAGTAGATAAATAGGTACCGCTCCGGCGGGAAGGTAAACGGCGTTCCCGTGCTCTGCTCTGGTTCACCAGAAGCGGTTTAGTCATGCTGGCCACATGACCCGGAAGCTGTACGCCGGCTCCCTCGGCCAATAAAGCGAGATGAGTGCTGCAACCCCAGAGTAGTCCGCGACTGGACTTAATGGTCAGGGGTCCCTTTACCTTTATAATGGCAATATCTGTCATTACAAGTGACAAGATCCACATAAGTAAACTACTTAGAATTTTTATTATTATTTGCAATTAAGCAGTATAAAACTTCTGTTAAATAAATAAATAAATACAATTCAGTTATTTAATAGTTATTGTGAATTTGTTTGTTTTATTTCAGTGTTCAGACAGGCACATTTGGGTGGACAAGGCTAGATGATCCCACACATTTGCACAGTGGTGCTGGAGGAAGTTCTGATCTTTAATTACTGAAGAATATGGGAGAGAAAGCAGGCAAACATATGAATTTCAGTGCTGGTCACAGGGCCAAAATTCAAGCATAGCTTGCCAATCATGTGCATTTAACCCCAAGTGCTCTGGCAACTGATGAATAGGACGCAAACTTGAGAGACAAAGTAGTAGTTTCAGGAAGGTTAGATTTTGCAAGCGATCGCTTTTTCTGATTTCGGTCACAGGGAAAATAGTTGTGGGTTTTTTTAAACAGTTAAATTATTCTCCATAATAAGAAAGACCGCCGTTTTCATTTGCCAGCTGAAATATTTTCAAAGGAGTTGGTGTCAGCAAACAAATCTGTTGCTCTTTTAAATCCATCGGCTTTTGTCATGGAGGATGAGGTCAAAACAAAAAGAAGGGAGCTGAATATGCTGTGAGTAAAGAAGTCTATTGTTAAGAACCAATCCTTAGTACTGCTTCTCATACGATGAGTGTATCAAATGAGATCACCACCATGATGGAGAACGCATATTTCTTCATGGCTTGAAAGCAACAATGGCTAAATTAACTCCAAATGAGAAGCAAAGAAGAAACTTTTGTTCAATCCGATAACAAAAGAAATTAAATGATCGGTCGTAGCCTAACAATGTCCATTAGTAAATGTCAAAGATTCCCCACACCAGTACAAGAAGAGAGTAGCCTCTGATTTCCTCCCTTTAGTTTTTGATATATTTCATTTTCTAAGTGGAAATGCCTTGGAAAGCCAGTGACCTGTGTGGCTATCCATATTATAGCACTTCACTGATATATGCAACACTATACTGTTCAGAGAAAGAGTTTATTCTGCTCTCCAGATAGCAGAAGGCACTTGTGTGGTCAGCTCACAGCAAGTCCAAAGAAATGAGAAATTTCATGCAGTATATATATCCTCCAGGCACCCTCTCCCTCCTTCCCCAGGAATCCAGTCACATCAGCTTGTACACGGAGGTTGACATCACAGATGTTCCTGCTCCAGTACTCTTAACCATAAAAGGGTTTTCCTTCCTGTACTTCTGACCATAAAAGGGTATTCCTGTTCCTATACTCTTATCTTGGAGCAAGAGGTCACCAACTCCAAGAACACACTCTGGCGCTGTTCCCAGACTAGGTCTGTGCATCAGAGTGTGGTTAGATAAGACCCAGACATGTCAACCCTACTCCACTGGAACAGCCAAGGTCATCCATTGCCGTGACTGATAAAGGAGAGAGCTTTGTTTATACAGCTGTGTTCTTGTTATGCATTTGCTCAACAGCTCAAGTTAATGCATTTTAGAAATGCTCCCTTGGAGAAAGAAGAAAAGGGGTTTTTGGGTCCCCTTTCAAACTGACTGCACAGAAACCCATTCCTTCAGAACTACTTAACTATAACTCTTCCCTCTGGCTTTACACAAAAAGAGTGATTGCATGAACCTACTTCGTGCCAGCATCTGGGCTCAGGTAGGCCCCCCACTTATTGAAGTTATTCATATGCTGATATGCTGATATATTGCCAACTGGGAGCATATGGGAGAGAGGTGCCCTTAGAGAACCAACCAGATGGCAGACATACAGAACGAAGGCAAACTGAGTGCAAAAAAGAACAGCCAAATCCATTCGATATCATTACAGTGTAGTATTCTTAATCGTGTTGGTATTTTCAGAATGTCTTGCAACTTTAGGAAAGTACACTGGGTTGTGTCAGTAATAGAGCTCCATTGGATTTTAATCAAATGATACCAGGAATTAGGGCAACCCTGTTCTTCAAAACTGGCACGTGGAAACAGACAAGTGACATTGTGTGTATTTCTGGCACCAGATAACTTTATAAAATGTCTATGTAGTGGGACCAAACCCCTAATAGATGGGCTTTCAGAACTTTCTAAATGATACCATTCATTATTCTTCCAACGTTTCCATGGGCAAGCGTTGATGAGCTTATTTCGCCGCCCCCCCCATCAATTTTCTCAGATCTATTTAACTCAGTAATTGCAATCAGATCACCCCCAAACCCTCCATCAGGCCTCTTTTGTATCAGCACTTATTGTTTACACCACATTTAACAAGAAACAAAACTGGACCTGGAACCAGCCCAGAAACTAGCACCATTCATGCATGATGCTGTTACTCTTTCACAACAGCCCGTGCTGCAGAATTGCCAATTTATTTTGGTCTCTGAGTGTCCTCCCCCTTCCCACAACAATACTATCTTTAGATAAAAGCAGAGATAAAGAACACAATGAAACAAAAGAGCCCCATTTCTGAACTATTGTGAAAGAAGCAGAATGTGCAACCCATATTTATTGCCTCTCTTTGTGTAATCATATAAAATTGTAGAGAATACTCCGAGAGAGAGAGGTCCTTTTTATTTTTTATTTTTTGGACGGCATAGACATGATTGGGGAAAGATCCATGCACAATAATACATTGTTCCTTTGAGGTCAATCTTTGGTGACAATCCTTCACAAGAACTCCATAATATGTGAACTTTTAATGTATATGCATGTTGATCACTTGGCGACAAGTTGCCTCTTCTTCTGTTGCGTTCATGCAGCCACATTCTACATGGGACTTGTGACTGTTGTGAATGCGTCTGCTGGGGGAAATTATGTTTTCCAAGCCAGAAATTATTGCTGTTTGAGTGCTGGGAAAATGCAATATCCCTGCAACAGAAGCACTTCCTATCTCGATCCTGACGTACAGAAAGAAAATGTAAGTATTATTAATTGATTGTGTGAGATCTGGATCATCTGCAAAGGCTTTGCAGTCATTGGGCTCCACTCCCAATTTTCTTATCTCTAGTGCAGACAGGCAAGCATTAATGTGAATTGAACTCAGGTGTGGTTTTCTGAACTTTGCATCTTTAATTGCACCCAGTTCCCTCCCCTTAATCCAAGAGGGCAATGTAGATGTGTCCTCAGTTAACTTGCAGGTGGAGCTGGGAAACAGAAATCTGAGATAATTCACCATCTTATTGTGTATAAAATGTATTCACAGTTTGTGGTTTTAAAATAGAAATGAATTATTAGTTCTGCTATGAGTGGGAGTTATGTGCAGGTGCTTGAAAATATAATTTGCAAAGAGTAAATTGGTTTATATGGTTTCTTTTTTTCCATAGGAAAGCTGCACTTTTTGACAAGATTAGAGGTTGCATTAAACATCCCCTATCATATAATAATTCCAATAAGAGAAGATGAAGACAATATATAGCTCCAGAAGGCAGTTCCTGTGTTTTAGTTATTTACAGCTGACATCTTCATTTTACTGTGTTACTTCATGCAGTGGAACAGTATGTAAATTTATAACCAAAGTCTTCTGCAGGTCTTCACATTTCGAAACCCAGATACAGTGGTGCCTCAGGTTACAAATGCTTCAGGTTACAAACTCCACTAACCTGGAAGAGTTACCTTGAGTTGAGAACTTTGCCCCAGGATGAGAACAGAAATTGTGTGCTGGCGGCACAGCAGCAGCAAGAGGCCCCATTAGTGAAAGCATGCCTCTAGTTAAGAACAGTTTCAGGTTAAGAACGGAACCTACAGAACGAATTAAATTTGTAACTAGAGGTACCACTGTAGTTGCATTTTAAAACTTGGCCCGTCACCCATCTTCTCTTCATTCAAGCAGGGAGGGGGGGGGGCGACGGCGAAGGGAAACATTCGTAAGATGCAATAGTAGTAGCTCTAGTCAGATATATGGTACATGAGCACATTGAATACATGAAAGAACTATATTATTATTATTATTATTATTATTATTATTATTATTATTATTATTATTATTATTTTATTTATACCCTGCCCATCCGGCTAGGTTTCCCCAGCCACTCTGGGCGGCTCCCAACAGATTAAAAACAGAATAAAACATCAAACATTAAAAACTTCTGTAATCTAGCAGGGCCAGCCACACCCACTAGATCCCAATGTGCGTATTAGCCACACCTCCTGGCTGACACGTGATCAGTATCAGTCTGAAATGGGCTGTGTCCACATGCATAGCATTTTTTCCATAGGGAATGGAAACGCTTGTCAGTCATGCGTCTAAGGAAGAATATTCTGAGGTTCAGGTGTAAACATGTGGCCAACCATTGGGGTTTCTCTCGGTCTACTTTCTCCTACTAAACCACTTTACTAGAAGAGGTACTGTTGAGAAAATCAGTGAATAAACAGCTGAATTGTTAACTGAATTGTTAACTGTTAACTGAAGTCAAGTTTGGAAATGTTAAAATGATTTTAAAATTAGTGAAATGTATAAAACTGAAAATTATATATATATATATATATATATATATATATATATATATATATATATGCAGGTTTTGGTGTCTTCGGGTGTCTTCCCGTGTAAGAGTCGGGGTGTCTGTGCGACGTTTCGACGAGGTCTCACTCGTCATCTTCAGGCTGGTGCTTTCGGCTTCTTGTTACTGGAACAGAGCAGAGTCTGGTGTTTGAGTTCCTATAAATACTGTTGAGGGGTGTGGTGTATAGCCTCCAACGTTCTGGGCAAAGAGGAAGTTCCTAGATTAGTGTGCCTTTTCTTCTTTTGTTCCTTAATTACTTGAGGGATATCTTGGGTGATTTCATGAGTGATATTCAGAATATCACTGGGTGGGTCATTAAGTGTAGATTAGTTGCTAAAGCTTTCGTGTCTTGACCTCTTGAGCTTGTGAAGAGTTTTTCTGAGAAGATGGCTGTGCTGCATTTAGTTGTGCTCTGGCTTGGCTTCGTGTATAGGGGCGAGCTATGGTTTTGTGCCTTGTGCCAGCCAGATCTGTGTAGGGATTGCAGGGGGGTGCAGCATCCGGAGGTGCCACTATAGTTTGGCTACTGGATGGAGTCTGTAATATGTCTGTGGAGAGGGTCTGGGTTTGGGTCTGGTGTGGTTGATTGGTGACGGCGTTCTGTGTGCCTCTGGTTCTGGTGTCGGTTTTTGTGGGGAGGGCTAATTTCCAGATGTCTGGCAGGCGGGACGTGTCGTCACGCTTGTTCATGTTGTGAGGGTGTTTCTCTATCTCGATGGCTTCCATGATTATTCTCTTGTGGTGATGTTACATGTTAAAGAGCAATTTGGAATCTGCAAAATTAATTTCATGTCCTGTTTCTTTCATGTGTTGGAAAAGAGAGGAAGTTTTTTCTTCTTTTTTGACGGCATTCTTGTGTTCTGCGATACGTGCATTTATTCGTCTGTTTGTTTGTCCAATGTACGTGGCTGGGCAGACTTTGCAGACTTCCTCTTTGCCCAGAACGTTGGAGGCTATACACCACACCCCTCAACAGTATTTATAGGAACTCAAACACCAGACTCTGCTCTGTTCCAGTAACAAGAAGCCGAAAGCACCAGCCTGAAGATGACGAGTGAGACCTTGTCGAAACGTCGCACAGACACCCCGACTCTTACACGGGAAGACACCCGAAGACACCAAAACCTGCATTCCTGTACCCGTGAAAATCTACGAAAGCAAATATATATATATATATATATATATATATATATATGAAAGAGATTGAACTGGTGAAAAGATTGTTGTTGCAGATAAAGAGCATGGAAAGGGCCTGAAGGCTACAGCAAGCAGCCATACCCAAATGGGGTCTGGGCAACAGCCAGTGATCGCTATGAGCAGCAGCTGTGGAAATGAGTTGCCAAGAATGAATGCGCTTAGCTTACAGCTTGGCTTCAAGGCAGATCCTGCCTCCTCCTGCCACCTCTCACCCCTTGTCTTGTTGACTGATCGCTCTTTAGAGGCTTCCACAGCAATTAGGTCAGCTGGAATTACTTGGAGTCAGTCTCAGTTTGGGGTTTGAAGCTCAGCCTTTGATCATATTGAGGGGGCCAATTCGGGCTGTCCTGTTAAGTGCTAACTCCACCTCCTGCCTCTTCAGACCACCTCTGTTGGGGTCTGCCTCTCTTGGCTCAGGAGACAACCAAAGCCAAGTCAACCAAAAATATTATCTATGGCAGTGATATTTTTTTGACGTCTCCAAGCTGCCTAACAGACTGTTGTAGGCTTATATACCCTTAAATAAATGCATGCAGAATACCTCTGAGGTCACAATGATGGTTGCTCAACAATGTTCTGATGCCATCTCAGTTGCTGCTCCTCATGTGTAGCAGCCTTTGGTATTCATTCCTAACAGCCACTTGATAGCTGAGGAACATATTTTTGTGGCTTTGGAATATGTCCACTATTCACTTAATCTGAATTGGTTAATTACAGTGATACCTCGGGTTACAGATGCTTCAGGTTACAGACGCTTCAGGTTACAGACTCTGCTAACCCCGAAATAGTACCTCGGGTTAAGAACTTTACCTCAGGATGAGAACAGAAATTGTGCTCCAGCGGTGCAGCGGCAGCAGGAGGCCCCATTAGCTAAAGTGGTGCTTCAGGTTAACAACAGTTTCAGGTTAAGAATGGACCTCCAGAATGAATTAAGTGAATTACATTCACAGGTAGGATTTGATTTTTTGTTTTATTTCTATAGGTATAGTGTAAGTTAGTTCAAAGTTTTAGTCATTTTGTTGGAGAGGTTAGATAGGTAACTTTGCTAATATGCTACATCTGACTCAGAATGTAGTATTTTATCGTAGGTTTTCTGTATACATGGTAAATACAGTGGTGCCTCACAAGACGAATGCCTCGCAAGATGAAAAACTCGCTAGACGAAAGGGTTTTGCATTTTTTGAGTCGTTCCGCAAGACGAATTTCCCTATGGGCTTGCTTCACAAGACGAAACGTCTTGCGAGTTCTTGCGAGTTTGTTTACTTTTTCTTAAAGCCGCTAAGCCATTAATAGCCACTAAGCCGCTAAGCCACTAAGCCGTTTATAGCCGCGAAGCCGCTAATAGCCACTAAGCCGCTAATAGCCGTGCTTCGCAAGACGAAAAAACCGCAAGACGAAGAGACTCGCGGAACGGATTAATTTCGTCTTGCGAGGCACCACTGTAAATGCATTTTGGGGAAGTTGGATTCTCTGTTCAGCTGGTCTTTTGTGTCTTCTTTTACATTCCTTTGCAGTTTCCTGAGCATTCCTCAATGAAAGCTTATTTTATTCATCAAGGTTTCCTACGCTGCTCAAAGAATTACCGTATTTTTTGCACCATAACACTCACTTTTTTCCTCCTAAAAAGTAAGGGGAAATGTCTGTGTGTGTGTTATGGAGGGAATGCCTACGGGTGGCATGCCTACGGATTTTCCTCCTCTAAAAACTACGTGCGTGTTATGGTCGGGTGCGTGTTATAGAGCGAAAAATACGGTACATTCCCAAAAGAGAGGGATATGCCGTTGAATCATTTTAACTCAGTCGCACAGGGCACTGCAAAGGAGTCCTGTTTATCTGAATCAGGTTTTAATGGGCATTGTGCCATGTCTTCTCTCTATTGTAGCGTACATTGTAATGTATTTGATGTAGGGAGATCTCTGCCTGGTCTGCTGAAAGTCAGTTTAACTGTCACTTGGGTCTGAACCAAAAGCTGTGAAGAAGGGTTAAAATTCTCAGTATGCAAAAGAACGGTTGGTTGGACTGTTTCAATTGGTGCACGTGGGTTTAGAATGCTCATTGAACAGCGTGATTGGCTGATGCTGGGCTAGAAGTATATCAATGGTCAACAGAGAGCATAAGTGGGAAGGTTACAGTTGGCAGTGCTGGAGCTTGGTGTTTGTAGAGTCACCCAGGAGACGATGGTTACAGCAGCAGAGGAAGAGGATGGGGGAAGGAGGAGGACATTGTGAGAGGTAGGTGGGGTGGTTTAATAGGTGAAGGATAGCTAAATCACTAGGCTTATCACGGATGGGGAATCTTTTTTCTCCAAGGGAAAGATACCATCACCCACCACCACCTTGGAGTGTGTGGGTCCAGCAAGCTTTGTACTGACGGATCACTAGCAACTGCACAAAATGGCAGATCACTGTACAGTGGTGCCTTGGTTCTCAAACGCCTTGGTTCTCAAACGCCGAAAACCCAGAAGTAAGTGTTCCGGTTTTCAAACATTTTTCAGAAGCCAAACGTCTTGTGCTGTTGTCGTCTATTGTTTCCAGGGCGCCTACACCAGTCAGAGGCTGTGCCTTGGTTTTTGAACATTTCAGAAGTCAAATGGACTTCCAGAATGGATTAAGTTTGGCACTTTTGTTTTTACTATTTATTTTGTGTTTTTGAGGCTTTTCGGTTCATTTGTTTTTGTGACTGTGTGGAGCCCAGTTCGGCTACTGATTGATTGTGTGACTGCAGAAATGGATAGAAGTCCCCCATCCAAACAATGACTATCATCAGTGCAGGTAAGAAAAAAAAATAATTTTAAATTTTATCATCTTCCATACTGTCTTAGTCATTTTATAGTACAGTACATTGATTATTGCTTTCATTTTAGGGATCAATGGTGTCATTAGATAGTAAAATTCATGTTAAACTGCTGTTTTAGGTTTTTTTTAAAAAAAGTCTGGAATGCATTTATCCATTTTGCATTACCTTCTATGGGAAAGTGTGCCTTGGTTTTGGAATGCTTTGGTTTTGGAACGGACTTCCAGAATGGATTAGGTTTGAGAACCAAGATACCACTGTAGTTCAATTTACTCTGGTTAATATTTTACATTCAATGCTATCATTTTGTGCAGGTTAAGATAGGTAGGAGACTAAACATCACTAATTTTTATCATAGGTTTTCTGTATAAACGGTAAATTAGGTATTTTGGGGGAACAATGCTTGGGTCTGGTTAGCGGACTGGGCACTGGAATGACGCAAAAGCAGTTAAACAGAAAGCAATGAGTGGTAAGGATCTGAAATGAAAATATAAATATAGGTTTTTCAATCAGTATGAACATGAGTAATTTTAAAATGCATTATGTCAGTATACCTTGTTTTGTGTTTTCTGGGAGGATTTATCTATTGTCTGACCATGACTTCTCCATCAAAAATGTTACAGAAAAGGTCTACAGAAATAGCCTATTAAATAAAAAAATGTCAAGCAACAGTTGGGTCACAGAGTCTTCAGTTGACCCTCTCATGGATAAAGTCCCTTCGCTGTGAGATATAACCAGAATATATCTGAGTGGACCAAGAAAATGCATCTCTGTTAATCTACAGGTAGTAATACACGAAGATAGCAATAAATACACTGAATAACAATATCTCAAACAGAAAATTTGAGATGCAATCTCTGAATCACCGGACCGTTCTTTGGCACGACATTGCTTTCGCAAGAGAAAAGTACAGAATGCAGCTCAGAGTGGAAAAAATATATGAACCTGTACAGAACTAGATATGGTATTTTAAGGAGAAGGCAACAAAAGATGAATAGGTAAGTTGAGTTTCTGATCATGCAAGTGCCCTGCTTACTTAATTGAGTTTGTTCTAGTGGATGACCTTAGAAATTAAAGCTATACCTCAAGACTGCTCTGGGCGCAAGAGTCATGAATATAATTTGGGCCAACAATGTACCAGTGCTCCACAGTTCTCCAGAACGTTCTTATGGATAGAATGTCATAGGAAAGATTTAGAGCAGATATTTCACTGTCAACTGTGAAACTGATTGCTGCATCAACCTCTTGTTCTGCTCGTTCATAGTCTCCAACTGCCCTGAAAATGCTGAGGTGGGAGTTGTAATGTCGTATTTTAAAGTGTGTGCAAGTCCATTGCCTTTATTTAATTTATCCCCAGACAGACTCCAACTCTGCAAGCTGGGCAGAAAGTACTTGGGAAGATGGACTTCAGGGTGGCAAGCTGGAAGGGATGGAAAAGTTCTTCATCCACTTATGTCTCCGCTGTTAAACTTTGTAATAATAATAATAAAAGTAATAATTTTTTATGTATATCCTGCCCATCTGGCTGGGTTTCCCCAGCCTCTCGGGGTGGCTCCCAACAGAATATTAAAAACGAATAAAGCATCAAACATTTCCCCATGATTTGTCCATGAATGGGGACAGATATGTGAGAAGGAAGGAAAGAAGGAAGGAAGGAAGGCGGTTGCCAGAGTCACTGTCTAGTTTATTGGTGTCCGTGTAGTCACCATTTAAGTTGCTGTTACTTACGTTGTTAGAAACCATTAGCCATTTAATGGAGGAAATCCTATGGAATCTGAAAATACCAGGTTTGAAATACTGGTTTATATCCTTCTGCCGCTGGTGCTCATCAGTCAAGCCACTGAAAAAAAGAAAGTGGTCACATTGGTACTTTTGTCATGTACAACAGTAGTGCGTCAGAGCAAAGTCATTGACTTAATAGGGTGGCCTGTTCAATTAATGAATTTTGCCTGCGCTTGCCTTTCCTTTCATTTCCCTGAGCTCTCTTTTTATGAAAGCCACATCTCTTGGGATGGATGCAGATGAGTTAAGATTGAAAGAGGCACCCAGTTACGCGAGGAGACGGCTGCCTACAACTTCTGCCCACGAGTCAAGGAGCATTGCATCGCTCCCTGCCTTCCTTCGAGGACTTGGGTGTGGTCAAATTCCCTGCACCCTGTAGTTCCTCATGAGAACTATGGCATGTCGCAACTTGAGAAATGATCGCCCATTAATAGTAGGAGGAGCTGGGCTTCATTGCTGACCTGGCTTCCCAGCCCTGCTTGCCGCTGCTTAACGTGTTGTGGGCACAGTGCCAGGAGACCCAATAGTGCCCATTGCTGTGTCTCCACTGTGCTGATCTGCCTGCTGCCCTGTCCCTCTCCTGTCCCCTCTAGGTCAGCCCCACAGCCCCACCCATGCTGCCCCGATGGCTGCTGTCGAGCACAGGGGCCCTTCCCTCACAAGCCACCTCTCCTCATTAGTTTTTCATACTAATTTTCACGGTATCCGTGAAAGCCACAACTATAATTTCTGTCAAGTTTCTAACAGGAATGACGCCGTGCTTATGCTTTTGTCTAACCCTCTCTCACCTGGTTTAAACCAGAATTTTCTTTCATTTTTTTCACAATAAGAGTCACACAATTAAACCAAAGTAATGTGTCGATTCCATCCTTTTCACATTGTTTCAGAGCTAGAAGAATAACCCGTAAGCATTTATTTGTCATGGCACCATTTTATATCTTTCATTGCAAACCTCTTGTTTTATTTTTTAAAAAAGAGGCACAGACTTGGAAAATAACAAAAGGAATCCATTAATGTTCACATTTCATTAAGTGCCTGTGATGACAACTTATTGTTGTCTTTAAAATAGACACCTGCATGGAAATCTAAATTATTCCTTTTATTTTATTTTTTTAAAAAAACACCGTTCCTCTTAATGTTTGGTGTTTTTCCACCTCACCTCCTTTTACTGAAAGTTAGATTGAGTTGGATAGTCTGCCCTTACTGAACTTGCTTTTTGAGTGATTCTACAGAAGGAGATTCAGAGTATTCCTGGTAATGTATTCCATTTGGCTGGAATACACCAAAAAGGAAGAAAGTTGACGTTCCACTCCTCCAGATACTCCGTTAGCAGTAAAGGTAAAAAGGTAAAGGACCCCTGGATGGTTAAGTCCAGTCAAAGGTGATTATGGAGTTGTGGCACTCATCTCGCTTTCAGGCCGAGGGAGCCAGTGTTTGTCCACTGACAGCTTTCCAGGTCATGTGGCCAGCATGACTAAACCGCTTCTGGTGCAACAGAACACCGTGACCGAAACCAGAGCTCACAGAAATGTCATTTACCTTCCTGCCACAGTGTTACCTATTTATCTACTCGCACTGGTATGCTTTCATGCTAGGTTGGCAGGAGCTGGGACAGAGCAAGGGGAGCTCACCCCATCAATCACATGATGTGGTGCATACACACCATTTGAATGGCAATGCCCATCAACTTTGGGGTGTCTTGGCCCCCTCAAATATTTCAGGGGGAGGGCGAAGGGATCTCGGCCCCTAGAAGTTGGCTCCGAAGCCCCACACCCGACCAGGCAATTTGGATTGGGAAATAGGACAGCAGAAAGGGTTAACTCCTCCACCTTTCCCCAGTGCTATGGCCCTGGTCTGAACTGGTGGCCCAGTAATAGGTTTTCTTATCATGTTTGGCACAAATCACCTGAGGGATAGATAGTTCAGCTGGTAGAGCGGAAGTCACAAAAACCAAACAAAAACCCTGCAAAAACATAAAACAGACAGACCTCAAAACGGAAGTGTGGCACTCAAATTGGAAGTGTAAGACTCAAAGCGGAGCATGTTCGGCTTCTGAAAAAAGTTTGCAAACTGGAACACTAACTTCCAGGTTTCAGTTTTTGCTTTCCAAGTTGTTTGAGTACCAAGGCATTTGAGAACCAAGGTACCACTGTACTGAAAGGATGGTGGTTCCTTGTCTGCTCCATAGGCTCCCTCCCCCCGCCTGGTAAAATGGTCCTGCCCGCTGCACATTATTTTACTATAAAATGCTGTTGTTGGCAGCGATTCAGTCTCAGGTTATTTTCTCACGCTGCCATAGACTTTTAAGCACTTACAAAGCAATACATTATTAGAGTGCTGTGAGTGCTTTCGGCAGAAAAGTATTGTCTTAAGCAAAGGAGGAGGGGGGAGGAGATGCATTTTCACCTTTAATGTTTCTGCATAGATCCTATCGTCTTGCTGTCTTTGTCTTCTGCCTTTTAGATAGCTCTGCTGGGTTTGGTGCTTGCATTTTTGAAGATTTGAATGAGAAGCATATTAAAGAGGGGAGCATGAGGTCCAAATCATGCCTTTGGCCTACCCTGTTGTAAATGATGGTGTATGTACTTTCATTTCTCTCTCTCTCTCAGTTTCTCTCATGATTTTTTTGTTTTATACATTTCAATACTTTTACAATCATTTTAAAATTTCAAAACTTGACTCCCTTCCCCCTCTTTCTGTGGTTCCTTAAATTTATTTTTAATATTTTCTGCATATCCAAATTAACTCAATTTGCTTAATTAACTAAATTTGCTCATTTATTCATCTGCTTTAACTACATACTCTTATATAACTGCAGGTTATTAGAATAATCCTGCCAGTGTTCTTATCTGTTTACAGTTTGTTTGTAAATATCCCATAAACCTTTTCCATTCTTTCATAAAAACTTTGCTATCTTGATTTCTTATTTTTCCAGTAAGTTTCACAGTTTCTGCATATTCCATAATTTTTTGTATCCATTCTTCTTTTGCTGGGGCTTCTTCTTTCCATTTTTGGGCAACATCTATTACAACGTTTATTATAAGAAAACATTACACATTAAAAGGCTTCCCTACACAGGGCTGCCTTCATAAGTCTTCTAAAGGTTATATAGTTACTCATCTCCTTGACATCTGATGGGAGGGCATTCCACAGGGTGGGTGATAGTGCTTTTTTTCTTAAAAAATGCTCAGGGGTATCCTTATTTTCCTACTCATATTGAAATACTGCCCTCAATGAGGCCAAAATTAGATTCACAAAATGTTTAGAGGTATGCGTACCCCTGCGTTCCCCCAGAAAAAAGCACTGGTGCCACTACTAAGAAGGTCATCAAGAGGTCCTAAAAGAGCAGATATCTTGAATAACCGGAAAATCACAGAGTAGGTGCTATTCCTTTTATTGAAATCTGTTCATGGAGGACACACACCTGGAAACAAGAGCCACCAACAGAATTACAAATTCGGCATTTATTTGCAAGACCTTGTCCAGAGGCCCACCGACAGCAATCAGTGGTTCCAGTTGAATGGTGTGCTTTTGGCTGCTTCCATCTGCTTCATCATCGTCAGGTATAATTGTTTAGCAGAACACAATATTGATTGGATATCTCAATTTGTGGGGTGCTGCCAGGTTCTTCAAATCACTCCAAGAGTAATTATTTCTATTGTATATTAAGCATACTTGGGTTACAGTGTACCCAAGTGGGCTAAGGAAGATAAAAGACACTCGAGCAAGAATAATACTAGGCAATGGAAGCACAGTATGCTTAGGCATGATTAACAGAGCAGTAATTATTTTTCTCTTTGTAAGCAGTATTCTGCTGTATTTTTCAACCTCCACTTCTTCTATGAAAGATAGGCAGGTGGGCAGCAAAACAGAGTTTTCTGTCTTGATGGACTGTTCCCAAACCTATTAAAATATGCCCACCTGGAAGTTTCAATAACCATCAGGTTGAGTGGTGTTCAGGGTTTTCTGTTTCACTGGTGTGTCTGGATCTCTATATTGCTGTGCAAGAAACTGGTGATCAAATGAGAAGAAGAGGATGATACTTTTTGATGAATTTGGTGAGATTCAAAAGATATGAATTCAATGCTCACTTCATCTTCATCATCATCATCGACATTAAATCTGATTCTTTTTCTGGTGGCCCATTATTTATACAACAGAACCATCACATTTTGTGGCAGTCCTCAGGGCCGTGTGATTATAACATAATTTATTTATTTTTAAAAACAACCCTGGATGGCCTTTAGTTTGCAAGATCTTTGGTCTATTCCAGGAAATGAAACCTGAAAGGAAACATCCAGACCACGTTGGACTACAACTGCCATCATCCCTGACCCTTGGGCATGATGGCAGGCTGCAAATAAGAAAGGTCACTGGTTCCCCATTCCTGTTCCAATGACAACACAACTCCAACAGCTAGCTGCTAGCTTTCCCAATCGTGGATTGTTGCAACTACTTTCTCATTGCCTTACTCTATGAGCCACAAGGCAGGATGATGATCTCACCCCTCTCCCATTCTGATTGGTTGCCAGTTGAGTTCATTGACAAAACAAGACATACGTTTATGGCTAGAATGAAACAGCTTGAGGGTGATGGGAAATCGTAGCTGCACTTAAAGAAAAACTTTTTTTCAGAAAAGAAAGGTGGCTATAAAAGTTATATAAAGACGTTCCACTTTCCAGTAAAGCGGTTGTCATGATGCCTGGTCTGTCTTGCCTTGATAATGTCAGTCAGTTTGACCTTTCATGCAATAGCACCAAACATCATTAGCCAGTCTTCCAGAGGCGCTGGCTTGCGAGGGCGATTGGCAGGGGCTGATGTTGTGTGCGTGACATCGCAATGTCATGACATCACATGCATGATGTATTGATGTTTCGCAACTTTCGCCTGTTGCAGGATCTTAGCCAGACCCAGCTGAATATAGCAGAGCATACGCAGACTTCCAGAAGCAATCAGTTGCAGGCAGGTAGGATGAATCAGGAACACGACACTGCTACTAGTAACTTGATTACTTAGAGGTGTTTATTATTTACAGCAGACTCTACAAGTTACTATATACAAGATACAGACACGGATCTTAAACTCTCTCTCTTAACAAACTCCAAATGATTCTCAGAACACCACACTGACCAACCAACTATCCAGCCAAGGAAGGTCATGAGTCATCTTGCCTATGTGGAGACCTCGACCAATAGCAGAGCTGTATCCAAGGCCCCACATCTCTAGGCAGAATAAGTCCCTCTGCTCAGTCTTCTTGGCCTTCAGCCAACTCTTAATTCTGTGGGAAGCTGCACGTAGGCAAAATCCCAACATGATGTTGGGAGGAGCTGGGCACAGAGTTGAACATGGCGGCCGCACAGCTCAGTAGCCAGTGGCTCCTTCTCCGCCTCCTTTTCGTGCCACCACTAGAAGGAGGCTACTTTGACCCTCCTCCCCCTCCGCTGCTGCAGCAGCAGGAGGAGGAGCCAATCTCTGGAGGCATGCCATGTTTGGCTCTGCACTTTTAGGACAATGGGGGGGGGACTGGCCCTTATGTCAAAAATATAGGGCCTCCCAAAGGGCTCAGCCCCTAGAAGCTAGTTCCCTAAAGTCTTCTAATCTTGGTATCTCCATCCTATCAACACTACTTAGTTTGAATATATATATGAAGTGAAGGACGTGAGGCAGGAGTTGATAATGCAGGTCAGCTGCACGCAGGTGAGCTGTAAGCAAGCTGCTGGCCAGCTCTGTGGAGGCTCCTTTTATTGACACAAATATGCAAACCCAGGCAGATACATTTTGGGCTGAGACCTTTACACATCTTCCAGTCCCGAGATCGTGGGCAGGTACAAAGTTATTTTGGCACCTATTTCCCCCTTGCACAGTGTATGACGAAGAAGACAAAAGGTCTCAGAGACAAAGGTCACAGACAGGACACCGCAGACTACTGAGACCGCAAAGGGTTAGACAGAGGGCATGATGTTCAGACAGCTGTGGCTTTGTCTGTGAGGGGGAGTGTGCCCCACACCCCAAGGTCATGCGTGCAGGCAGGCTGAGGCTGCCTGTGGGTGGGGAGTGTCCTCCAGACCCAGCGATCATCCCTACATCTCCATCTTATCAACACTACTTAGGTAAAGGTAAAGGGACCCCTGACCATTAGGTCCAGTCATGGCCGACTCTGGGGTTGGGGCGCTCATCTCGCTTTATTGGCTGTGGGAGCAGCTTCCGGGTCATGTGGCCAGCATGACTAAGCCGCTTCTGGCAAGCCAGACCAGCGCACGGCAAACGCCGTTTACCTTCCTGCTGGAGCGGTACCTATTTATCTACTTGCACTTTGATGTGCTTTTGAACTGCTGGGTTGGCAGGAACAGGGACTGAGCAATGGGAGCTCACTCCGTCACGGGGATTCGAACCGCCGACTTTCTGATCGGCAAGTCCTGGGCTCTGTGGTTTAACCCACAGCGCCACCTGCGTCCCTCAACACTACTTAGTTTGAGTATATATAACCCCATTTAAAATTAAGGTGCCGGATACAGTAATTCACAATTCACTTTGTTTAACTTGGTACGGTAGCAACGGGGACTCAAATAACCAGCAGTAGCCTGAGACCAAGCATTTCTGAGTGCTAACGTTGCCTTATCTTAAATATTTTGAGACATGGGACTACTTTTGCTTTGTGCCTTTGTCTCCAGCATGCTAAAGCTTTTACCCCAGTCTGAGGGTTTTTTTGGGTGGGGGACTGGATAACTGGCCTCCCCTTGGCTTATAATCTACAAGATCTGGAATTTTCTTTCCTATCCTTGGTCTTCCCCATTGAAACGTTCAGTTTCCGGCATTCTTCCTCACACCTTTATGCATCTTGGGGACTGCTAAAGGGTTACAAAAGACCAGGAGAGGAGGAGATCACAGTTTCAAATGATGATCAGAGACCAATGACAGAGTCACACTTAAGGGATAATGTTGTTAAAACAGAATTTGCCCCAGTATTAAAAAATAAATAAAGATAAAGGTTGCAACTTGAAATGTGTATTTATTTCTTCAGAAATAATGTTTTTGAAGGTTTCCCATGGGGCCCTAAATGCTCTTTTCAAAATATGTCACCACGTTTTCTGCCAGCTCTGTTGAACAGGTTCCCCCCAGATGTTTACTTATGCCTTGTAAAAATGACATCGCACAGAAGCTGCTTGATGTGACTTTGTGAATGTCTGAGGTATTTGATGGCTGAAATATGTTCCTGAGGCAATATGGCGAAAAGATGAAAATTTAAAAATAAAACCCTTTCAGGTCACAGAACACCCAATGCTCATAGCTGTCAACGTTTCCCTTTTTTAAAGGGAAAGTCCCTTATTTTGAATAGGATTCCTCGCAAGAAAAGGGAAAAGCTGTTAGCTATGCCAATGTTGCATCAAATTAATGGTCTAATATTATGGGAGGGGTTTTCAGAATAGATAGTCAACATAAGTCAAATTGAATAGGATTGTTCTACCAGAAACCGGTAATTGGCACTAATTGAATGAGATTGTGAGATGCTGAAGTCAGTAGTCATTGCAAGACATTTCCCACAATACACCAGTTTTAGGAATATTAGGAATATTATTGGAACACCAGGACATGAGGAATAAAGTGGTACCTCGGGTTACATACGCTTCAGGTTACATACACTTCAGGTTACAGATTCCGCTAACCCAGAAAAGGTGCTTCAGGTTAAGAACTTTGTTTCAGGATAAGAACAGAAATTGTGCTCTGGCGGCACAGCGGCAGCGGGAGGCCCCATTAGCTAAAGTGGTACCTCAGGTTAAGAACAGTTTCAGGTTAAGAACGGACCTCCGGAACAAATTAAGTACTTAACCTGAGGTACCACTGTACTAATAGGAGGCAGGCAATTTCGATTGTTTCCCTATGTATTTAAAAGGAAATATGAAAAGTGGCATTTGCGGACAGTTTCAGTTGTCACTAGCAATTTGGTCAGGCACTGAATTTCTTTGGATACATACACACACACACAAAAATGGCTGTACCCTTGCTGACTCCTCCTGCTCCAGATTAACCCCTTTGTTCCCCCTTCCCACCCTGTGTGTTCTGCTCAAACTGTCACTGTTCTTTTCTCTCTTTTTTGAAAAATTTTGTTATTTGATTTTACAAGTATAGAATTATAACAATACGAATCACATACCCATATTTAGATATTTCTCTGAATCTCCAGACTTCCCACCATCCCCTCCATGGGTCCTATTAACTTTTCAACTGCACATTATTTCATAATCCATATTTTGTATCTTTCCATATTAACCATAATATTTGCTACAAGTGTTGTTAAAATCCTGCCTATGTTTTCATCTGCTTACAGTGGTCTCCTAAATAAATTATAAATTTTCTCCATTCTTTATTGGAGTTTTTGTCTTCTTAGTTTCTGAGCCTTCCAGTAAATTTTGCCATTTCGGCCTATTCTTTGCCATTCCTCTCTGGACTTCATCCTCTTTCCATCTCTGGGCTAGTAACATTCCTGCGGCTGTTGTTGCATACCTAAAAAGTCTTTTCTGCTCCTTTGGGATATCAGTACCTACAATTCCCAATAAAAAAAGCTTCTGGTTTTTCTTTATAAAGGTTATTTTAAACGTTTTTCTTCACCATATGTGGTGGTCCTGTAAGGTGATAAAAGCATTCTGGGAAATGATATATAAAGAATCAAACTCTAAAAAGCCACTTTCCCTGTCTCAGCTCCCTCCATCCCTGCTTCACTCAAACCTCTGCTTTTGTTTAAACTGCCATTTCCCTCCTCACTCCCATTCAATGAGCACCGGTGTTGCGCCATCTGCCTTCTCATTTGCTCCCCTATCCCACCCTGACTTCACGCAAATCCAGGATTGCGACATGGCACGACTAATCCTCCAATGGGGGAACTGATCTTAAGGCTTCTCAGCTCTGCATAGAGATCCTAGGGATCCAGGACCTTCTGCACTCAACGCAGGTGTTCTGCCACTGAATGGTGGCCCTTTCTCATACCAAGACATAGGTGAGAATTGTGCCTAGTTTGTTGCATGTGTATGCGTTTGGGAGCTGCAATGTACAGTCAACAGTCAGGTTGAGCGTGTTACTTCCAGGTTTCGCCGCTTGCGCATGCACAGATGTTCAAAAAGATGTTGGCAGGAAATTGAAGCAACTAAATGCACAAATTGTCATCTCATCTGTCCTCCCAGTTGAACGACATGGCCCAGGGAGAGAGGGAAAAATAGTGGAAGTGAACAGCTGGCTTAGCAAATGGTGTAAACAGGAACGGTTTGGATTCTTAGATCACGGACTGCAGTTTCTTGAAGATGGACTTCTGGCAAGCGATGGGCTGCACCTCACAACGGTTGGGAGAAATGTTTTTGCCAAAAATCTCAGAAACCTCATCAGGAGGGCTTTAAACTGACTAATGTGGGGGGAGGGAGACAGTGCTCCTGAAGGTAGGAGTCTATCAATTGATGAAGATGATCATCCAAATGTCATAGACCAAATGGAGCAAACAGCACGCAGACCTAGTGGTGGGAGGAAAAAATCCTTAAATAAGAGACACCGGGGAATGATTAATGGACTTCAATGTCTGTACACTAATGCGCAAAGCATGGGAAATAAACAAGATGAGCTTGAGCTCTTGGTACAGCAAACTAAATATGACATAATAGGCATCACTGAAACCTGGTGGGATAAGTCCCACGATTGGAATGTAAAAATGGGGGGATACAATCTATTTCAGAGAAACAGACCAGACAAGAAAGGAGGAGGAGTGGCGTTATATGTCAGGGATGTGTATACCTGTGAAGAGATCCAAGATTTAGAACCTCAAAGCCAAAGTGAGAGCATTTGGGTCAAAATTAAGGGAGAGAAAAATAACAGAGACCTCATTGTGGGAGTTTACTATAGATCCCCAAGCCAAACGGAGGACATAGATGATGCCTTCCTGGAACAGATGGCCAAGCATGCAAAAGGAAGGGAGATAGTAGTAATGGGGGACTTCAATTACCCGGATATTTGTTGGATGTCAAACTCAGCCAAGAGCATAAGGTCAAACAGATTCCTCACTGGCCTTGCAGACAACTTCATTGTCCAGAAAGTGGGAGAAGCAACAAGAGGAATAGCCATTTTAGATCTGGTCCTAACCAATGTTGATGACCTGGTTAGTGGGGTAGAAGTGGAAGAATCATTAGGCGTGAGTGATCATGCTCTTCTGAAGTTTACTATACAGCGGAAAGGAGCAGCCAAGCATACTAGGACTCAATTTCTTGACTTTAAGAAAGCCGACTTCATAAAACTTAGGGAAGTGCTGGGTGAGATCCCATGGACAGTAATACTAAAAGGAAAAAAGGAAAGGGAGTTCATGATGGCTGGGAGTTTGTTAAGAGGGAGATAGTAAAAGCACAACGTCAGGCAATACCAATGAGACGGAAACATGGAAGGTGCCTAAAGAAGCCAGGGTGGCTATCTAAAGAACTTTTAACTGAGTTAAAATTAAAAAAGGATGTGTACAAAAAATGGAAAAGGGGGGAAACCACCAAAGAGGAATTCAAACAAATAGCCAGCACGTGTAGACACAAAGTCAGAAAAGCTAAAGCACAGAATGAACTCAGGCTTGCTAGAGAGGTTAAAAGCAACAAAAAAGGCTTTTATGGGTATGTTCGTAGCAAAAGGAAGAACAAAGAAACAGTGGGGTCACTCAGAGGAGAAGATGGTGAAATGCAAACAGGGGACACAGAAAGGGCTGAACTCCTCAATGTCTTCTTTGCCTCAGTCTTCTCCGATAAAGAAAACAATGCCTGACCTCAAGAATTTGGAGCAAATGATTCAGCAAAGGAAACACAGCCCAGAATAACTAAGGAGATAGTAGAAGAATACTTGGCTAGTTTAGATGTATTCAAGTCTCCAGGGCCAGATGAACTGCATCCAAGAGTATTAAAAGAACTGGCAGATGTGATCTCAGAACCACTGGCAGTCATCTTTGAGAATTCCTGGAGAACAGGCGAAGTCCCGGCAGACTGGAGGAGGGCAAATGTTGTCCCTATTTTCAAAAAGGGGAAAAGAGAGGACCCAAATAATTACCGCCCAGTCAGTCTGACATCAATACCAGGGAAGATTCTGGAGCAGATCATTAAGCAAACAGTCTGTGAGCACCTAGAAAGGAATGCTGTGATCACCAATAGTCAGCATGGATTTCTGAAAAATAAGTCATGTCAGACTAACCTGATCTCGTTTTTTGACAGAATTACAAGCCTCGTAGTTGAAGGGAACGCAGTGGATGTAGCCTACCTTGATTTCAGCAAGGCATTTGACAAGGTGCCCCATGATATTCTTGTAAAGAAGCTGGTAAAATGCGGTCTTGACTATGCTACCACTCAGTGGATTTGTAACTGGCTGGCTGACCGAACCCAAAGGGTGCTCATCAATGGTTCCTCTTCATCCTGGAGAAGAGTGACTAGTGGGGTGCCACAGGGTTCTGTCTTGGGCCCGGTCTTATTCAACATCTTTATCAACGACTTGGATGATGGCCTCAAGGGCATCCTGATCAAATTTGCAGATGACACCAAACTGGGAGGGAGAGGACAGGATCACACTTCAAAACGACCTTGACAGATTAGAGAACTGGTCAAAAACAAACAAGATGAATTTTAACAGGGAGAAATGTAAAGTATTGCGCTTGGGCAAAAAAAAATGAGAGGCACAAATACAAGATGGGTGACACCTGGCTTGAGAGCAGTACATGTGAAAAGGATCTAGGAGTCTTGGTTGACCACAAACTTGACATGAGCCAACAGTGTGACGCGGCAGCTAAAAAAGCCAATGCAATTCTGGGCTGCATCAATAGGCGTATAGCATCTAGATCAAGGGAAGTAATAGTGCCACTGTATTCTGCTCTGGTCAGACCTCACCTGGAGTACTGTGTCCAGTTCTGGGCACCACAGTTCAAGAAGGACACTGACAAACTGGAACGTGTCCAGAGGAGGGCAACCAAAATGGTCAAAGGCCTGGAAACGATGCCTTATGAGGAACGGCTAAGGGAGCTGGGCATGTTTAGCCTGGAGAAGAGGAGGTTAAGGGGTGATATGATAGCCATGTTCAAATATATAAAAGGATGTCACATAGAGGAGGGAGAAAGGTTGTTTTCTGCTGCTCCAGAGAAGCGGACACAGAGCAATGGATCCAAACTACAAGAAAGAAGATTCCACCTAAACATTAGGAAGAACTTCCTGACAGTAAGAGCTGTTCGACAGTGGAATTTGCTGCCAAGGAGTGTGGTGGAGTCTCCTCCTTTGGAGGTCTTTAAGCAGAGGCTTGACATCCATATGTCAGGAGTGTTCTGATGGTGTTTCCTGCTTGGCAGGGGGTTGGACTCGATGGCCCTTGTGGTCTCTTCCAACTCTATGATTCTATCCCCTGAATATAATACTCCTGTGTCGGTTACTGAAGCAATCCATCACTGTATTGTGAAGAGCAAGTGGTAAGTGCTTTAAAATGGCAGAGAGGTTCCAGAAACATTTATCAGATTTTTTTTTCCTTTTAAGCAATGAAATGTGTGAGGAAAGCAATGAAACACATGCATATATTCTGAATAACAAAAGTAGACACAGTATCTTAATTTCATTATACAATTTGCTGCCTGATCCTATGCCTGTTTATCTGGAAACACTGAGTTATAATGGAGCTTATCTTCTGATAAGTGTGTACAGGGCTTTATCCTGCCCCCAATTAACCAAAGAAAATGATTAACCAAAGATATTTATTTATTTATTCTAGTTTTCTTTGTATACATCAACTTGACAACGTTCTGTTGACTTGAGCAAAAATTAAATGCTTCGCTACAGGCTGACATTTTTCAAAAATAAGATTTGCAATGTCAGGCTGTTGGACTAACATGCTTCTATTCGGTGGTGATGTCAAGTCATTTAAAATCATGACAGCCCCTCCTTGGGATGATAAATTATTTTCCTTCACCTGCCTGTCAATTTGTGTGATTTTTCTATTATTTTCACCTCATTTTCCACACTTGTAGAAACAAACAGAAGCGCAACACCTCATGTTGCTGCTGACTAAATCCCACTGCATTAAATAAGGATGTAAATGACTCAACGATGAGAGCAATTGCAGTCATTCATTCATTTATAGCCTCATCGCAAAGGCTCAGGGTGGTTAATGAAAAAAACATCAAGCATTCCATAGATCTCCACCCCCAACCAGTGGCGTAGCGTGGGGGATGCCAGGGGTGCCGGCTGCACCGGGCGCAACATTTGGGGGGGCGCGTTTGGCCGGCCCTCCTCGAGGAAGCAGGAACCCCACTGTCCTCGGACCTCCTCCGAAGCCTGGCGGTGGGGCGGAGAGACCTTCTCCCCGCGCCAGCCTTCGGATGGCTGTCCTGAAGACTTGTGGTGGGAGCAGTGGCGTAGCGTGGGGGGTGCAGGGGGGCCTGCCGCACCTGGCGCAACATCTGGGGGGGCGCGGAAGAGACTTGAGTGCTAAAATCCACGGGTTAGGGGGCGCAAATTACTTGCCTTGCCCCGGGTGCTGAGAACCCACGCTATGCCACTGCCCCCAACTCCCCCCCCCCAGCTAAACATTGAGGCCAGCCCAAAGAATGAGACCTTGTAATGCTTCTATTCGATGTTCAGATTTGGACTAAAGTGGGTCTGCAGTTGGCAAATATTCCCTAATTTAGGGCAAACCCCAGCCCTTTTCATGCACAAGTCACACATGCACTATTGGGAAAGAGAGGGGCCCTTTCTCCACCTACCCTGTCGCTGTTGTGCTGTATCCACCCAGATTTCTGCCTGTTTAGTGGGATGACATGGAAAAGGAGCACCTTCGTCAGGTATTGGGAACCTCAGGCCCAGGGGCCAGATGTGGCCATGTACAAGATCCCCAGGCAACCTATTTTGTGTGGCAGGTAATACAGTGGTACCTTGGGTCTCAAAGCTTTGTACTGACGGATCACTAGCAGCTGCACAAAATGGCAGATCACTGTACAGTGGTGCCTTGGTTCTCAAACGCCTTGGTTCTCAAATGCTGAAAGCCCGGAAGTAAGTGTTCTGGTTTTCGAATGTTTTTTGGAATGTCCGATACGGCTGTCAGCTATTGTTTCTGGGGCGCCTGCACCAATCAGAAGCTTTGCCTTGGGTTTCGAACATTTCGGAAGTCAAACGGACTTCCGGAATGGATTAAGTTTGGCGCTTTTGCTATTTATTTTGTGTTTTTGTTTTTGAGGCTTTTTTGGTTCATTTGTTTTTGTGACTGTATGGAACTCAGTTCAGCTACCGATTGATTGATTGATTGATTTTGTGACTGCTGAAATGGATAAAAGCCCACAATCCAAACAATGACTATCATCAGTGCAGGTAAGAAAAAAAATAATCTTCATTTTTATCATCTACAATACTGTCTTATTTATTTTATAGTACAGTACATTGATTATTGCTTTCATTTTATGGATCAATGGTCTCATTAGATAGTAGAATTCATGTTAAATAACTGTTTCTGGGGTTGTTTTTAAAAGTCTGGAACGGATTAATCTATTTTGCATTACTTTCTATGGGGAAGCGCACCTTGGTTTTGGAACGCTTTGGTTTTGGAATGGACTTCCGGAAAGGATTAAGTTTCAGAACCAAGGTACCACTGTACACTGTTCAAAGGGTAAAGGTTGCAACTGTTGTTCTACTCACTTTTTGCCTCTGGCCCTACCCGCCTCTGACCTGCAGTTCCCAAATGCTTGCCCATGGAAGAATGTAGACCCTGGGCTTAAAATGTTTTCTCACCCCTGACTCACATGCAGGGGCATAGTGGGGGGGGGGCTGCTGGGGCGATGGGCCCAGGTGCATTTTTCTGGGGGACTCTGGTGGGCCGTCATGAGAAAGACGCAAAAGGCATGCAAATCAGTCTCATCAGACTGAGCCCAGTGACCCTGGACTCCACTTAAGCTTTTCCAAATTAAGCATACTATATCTCCAAAATGCTGAAGGGGGCCCCGTGATCCATATGTGGTGAGACTGTGCTCCTGTGCAATCATTTTGGTTTTGCGCTTTTTGGGGGTTTCTCAGAAAACGCTGTGTGTTCACATCCTCCTGTCTCTGTGCCACATGCCCACCCTCTCAAATCAACTTTGCACTTAGTTTTGCGATATTTGGTCCCACTGAGCGGAATAGAAGCTGGATGCTCCCCAGCACGACACCTTTTCCACATCCTCCTGGAATTTTGCAAGTTATTTTCCTAGGGGTGCCCCCAAGACATGTGCCATTTTCATAACACAATCATTGCTCACAAAACCACAGAGAAGGAAGCAAATCTATTTTAGTTCTCCCCCCTCAAAAAAACAAAACAACCCCCCCCAAACAACTTTAAAGATTCCTAATACAATTCCCCCTCCCCCAGACCTATTTGTCTGTGAGTTGGAAGCCTTTGTAAAATCTAGGGGTATTCTCTAGGAACATGCTATTTTCATGCATGCTGCCCATAGGCAAGATTGTGAATCCTTCTGAAACCATCCCTTTATAATTTAAATGTACCACTGCTGTGGTGTAGCAGTACATTTAAATTATAGTCATTATTTTGAAATTTGCATTGAGGTATATCAGATAGCATATGCAGCTTTTATGTGATTCTGTGCCCACTTCTGTCTATTTTTTTGGTGATGCATTTGTCAGGAGCTCGTCCTACTCTCGAGTAGGACCCTTGTCTTTTGTTCGGGAGCTTCAAAAGCTTTCTTCTGCCTGGACATCACAGCAACCAATGCCAGCAGACACCGGCACACTTAGGGATCCGCAGAGTCTTCGCAGCTTGCGTAACAAACCTCAGCAACTCAGCATTTTGGCTAATCTACTTTATTTACATATAAACACACACGGAGCACTGCAACATGGCTCCCTCTCTCTCTAGCATCAGACAGCAAAGAGAAAAAGAACAAAGGACAATAGTCCCACCTCACAGAACACAGTGACACAAACATCCTGTCTCCACCACTTCTCACCCTATGGAGTCAAAACATACACAGTCATGTGAAAGACAACAATCCCATGACTGCAACCATGGAGCAGGAATTCTAACAGCCTTTCCCCATTTTATTTGGGGTGATGCATTAAGTGGCCAGCTGATCTTTCACCCCAGTCTTTCACACCACTCTTTTACCTCCCCAAGTCTGCTAAGCTCCTCCCTCTAGCTCAGCCCAGAATTTAAAAATCTAAAGTTAGCAAGCTCAGTGACATGTATTCTGTACATTCCTTATTTAACAGACAGGCTTTTTTGCTTGCATTTTGTTTCTTGTCTATGTTCTTCAATTAATTTCTCGCATATTTCCCTCCAGGCTCTTTGCTTGATCTTTGGGGGACCATTGCCAGAGGCTGGATTTATTATGCTCGTCATATTTGACTGTGAAAGGAATGGTTGTAACTAGGAGAAACCCATAACCTCAGAACGTATGGAGGTCCTAAGTTAACTTTAAGAAACAGTAATATGGAAGGAGATCTGATTAGTTCTTTGTGCTTGTGGAACTTCTCACAATGCTACACGGAAACATTCTCTCTATGGGTAGCTTAGATGCCGGAGTTTATTATTCTATTTCAGTAAAAGGGAACATCGGCTACATTAATTAATAACAGCAGACTTCTCTACTGACAGTTAATACGCCTCCCTTGCAGGCTCCTGTCTAATAGGAAGCAATGAATCCTTTTGGGCTTTGCATGCTCTCATGTTCTTTAATGCTGTATTCTAACGGTGATGCACTGCAGTGCTAGGAGCTTGCTGATATGGTAATGGCGAGACTTATTTTTACCCGAGGCTTTCTTCATCCGAAGCCTTCCACAGATAAAAAACAACACGAGTAGCTTAAGGCAGCACCTCTGTGACTGCTCACTTGGGAGAAGGAAGGCCATTGAACTCAGCGTGGCTTTCATATGAGTAACTGTGAAGAGGCGGGAGCGGCACATCTCTCTGCTATTGACAGATGAGTTTTCATTGATGACCTAATTGTTGGGTATAGGCATGTCCTTCTCATAAAAATGGTTTGAGAAAGATGTCTGCGCCTGTCACCAGCCTTCTCACACCGAAACCCATGGTAATTTATTTCAAAGACAACTTTATATATTGCTCTGGTAACAAACTAATTGTGAAGATAAATGACCGCCTGCCTAGATGTATTTTCTGGAGATGACTGTTGTCTATAGATGGTGCTGAAAGGGTAAATGCCGTGTACTGAATGAGGCATCTGAGCAGACATGTATACCATTGCACTGTAAGTTAACCAGACAGTGACTTTTTAAAGAGTGCCTGATCTTTAGCTCCAGCACAGCAGGAGACATAGCTAATCCTCTTTGCAAAGTTATCACATTTTCCTTTGTGCAGCAGAGAGGGATTCTTTTACATCCCCTTAATGTGCTGGAGCATGTGCAGAAAACAACATCTAGAGAGTATTTGATCTCAGATGAGCACACCACAAGAAGGGTGTATCCTGGTTGACAGGAAAAAAGGAAGGGCAAATTTCAGAGATTCCAAGGACCTAGAAAATAGGAAAGGAGCTGGAGAAGAGAACCAGAGTGGAGGGGAACCAACAGCTCTTTAGAACCCCAGAGATTCCTATTGTCTGGTGTCCACAAACAATTCACTTATCTGTCACAGCTCTCACTTCACCCATTGCCTAAAAACGCTGGCAGACTGGTTCAATACTGTTATAGGATTGTGGGGGTCAGTCTGGACGATACACACAGTTCCCTTCCCAAACCTGTGATCCTATATGTGTGAGGTTAGATTTTATAAAGAGGAAACCTGCCGAACTGTCCAGACCAGTTTCATTGTAAGATGATGGCCTTAGCTGGCCAGTTATGTACTATCCTTTACATGTCCAAAGAGGTGGCCTTGTTGCCATAGAGACAAATGGGTGGGATTTTCCCAACCCCCTTTGTCTGGATGCCATGTCATCCTAGGAGAGAGAGCAATAGACCAAATGGTCTGTCCGGGGGTGAGTTTTTACTGCTGTTGGAAGTTGGAGACATGGGTTTTGTTTTGTTTTTAAGTTGTGCTAGACCCAAAACAATGGCATTAGACATTAATCCAGGATCCCAGTTTCTCAAATAACATAAATACATCCATTGAAGGAGGTTATTTTGATGGTAAATATATGTTGTTGGTTTAACTCTATTTCTCAGGAAAAATTATGCAGTTTGGGGAAAAATACGTTTAGTGCTTCATAAATTCATCCCTTGCATTCCTGAATGTTTGCCACATATTAAAACATTTTATCAATTTGGTTGTCCAGCACTATGACCTCCAGTTGTCCTCTTCTCTAGCTTGAGGGTTCATTTTATCACATTGTGATGAGGAGGGTTGCACTGATTGTTTTTCATAATGAAATGAGCTCATATGTAAATGCTCTGGGAAATGGGGTCTGATGCTTTGCAGACTTCTCAGCCATAGATCAGCAATTAGTCTTCTCTGGGGAAAGAACGAGATGGAAGAAGAGAAGGATTGCATTAGCTTACTGAGTCATCATAAAGCTAATATTCTCACTAGGATCTTAAGCTGAAACTTTAGTTATTATGACTTCCACTGTTCTTACAAACTGTGATTCACGGAATTACAGTTCAGATGCCAATGTGCCCTATTTGCAGAGGACAATCTTCTATTGGAAGTCCTCTGCCTGAAGGAGTCCTCTGTTTGAAAGGAGGACAGGAGCCATCAACAGTCTGGCTTCCGATCACAGCATCCACATATTGTATTTAAATTGCAGTCATTTCCAAAACGATCAAATGCATCAAGAAGCCTTAACCTACATTGAATCCTAGGGCAGAGACGTGTGTCTAAAGTGATATTACAGTCATACCTCATGTTACGGCCACTTCAGGTTACGTGTTTTCAGGTTGCGGACTACAGGAAACCCAGAAGTACCGGAAGGGGTTACTTCCGGGTTTCGCCGCTTGCGCATGTGCAGAAGCGCCAAATCATGCCTGCGCAGACGCGGTGCTTCAGGATGCGAATGCTGCTGGTTGCAAACGTGTCTCTGTCACAGATTACGTCCGCAATTCGAGGTTCCACTGTAATTACATTGCTTGTGTATAATTAATAGTCACACATAGAATGCCTGTGTGGCTGACTATAAGTACAATAGGCAGCCAGAGACATTAGGGGTTTAAAGAGACCCGAATAAGCTAAAGGAAAGATTCCATCAACTGTGTCTCCGAAAATTTTTACACATCACTTGGGAAGACAAACTAATGCCAGTGTAGTGGAAGAAGCAAAGGTCACCAGTGTTGAAGCAATGATTCTTTAACCTCAACTTCGTTGGACTGGTCATGTTGTTTGGATGCCTGATTATCGTCTTCCAAAGCAACTACTCTATTCCAAATTTATAAATGGAAAGCATAAAGGAGGTTTAAAGACTCTCTCAAGGCACATCTTTAAAAATGTAGTATAAACACCAACAACTGAGAAACACTGGCCTGCGAACGCTCCAATTGGAGAACAGCCTTTACCAAAGGTGTCATGGAATTTGAAGATGCTCAAACTCAGGACAAAAGGGGAAAGTGTGCTAAGAAGAAGGCATACTTGGCAAACCCTCACCGTGATCAGCTCCTGTCTGGAAACTAATGTCCCCACTGTGGAAGGACATGTGGATCCAGAATTGGCTTCCACAGTCACTTATAGACTCACTGTTAAGACCGTGTTCATGAAAGGCAATCTTACTCAGCTACAAGTGATCACAGAAGAAGAAGAAGAAGAAGAAGAAGAAGAAGAAGAAGAAGAAGAAGAAGAAGACCCGAATAAGCTAAAGGAAGTTTGCACATGAGAACTCTAGGACAGATTCAATGTTTCACACCCAACACACAGTCACTTGAGCACACTGTAGCTGTGGCCTGACGCCATGCAGTAGGAGCTAAGGGAGGTGGGGACTTTCTAAATGCAAAGAATAGGCTCTTGAACAAAGGAATCAATATGATCCATTAATAAAACGTTTGATAGCCACTCTTGGTTTGAGTTGGAAGAATTGGTTGATAAAATCTACTGCAGTTCTTTCAGCATGGTCAGCTGCTTATCAAATATGCCGCTCTACAAAGTACGGCATTTTAAATAATTTTAAGTAATTTTGTGATCTTTCTCCCAAAAGACTTGTTTATAATGTCTTAGCCAAACAGTCTGTTGTTCTTTCACAGCCCTTTTGGGAATATAGGTTCTACAAGGCTCTGCCATCTCATTAACTTGGGAGTTCGCATTTAATTGTAAGCATACATTTCATGAAATTTTGAAAGGAGCATCTTTGATTCTGTGCCTCTAACAAGCACAGTGAGAATACTTAATAAAATATTCAGCACAGCAGCACTTAAATAGCTGGTGCCAATGCTCTTGTAATTGGCTGCGCAAGACAGTCATTCATTGAGAAGTAGTTGTGAATTAGAGAGCGTATCTGTGTAACCAGGTCTGGTGTTCAAAGAATGGCGAAAGTCTAGCTGCAGTTGAGTACAATCCTATGCATGTCTTCTCAGAAGCAAGTCATGCTGTGTTTAGTGGCATTTACCGTACTCGCGCAAATGCTCCCCACACTCCTCCCAGGACTAGAAAGGGGTTCGTTTAACCTCCAATTTGCTAGCAAAACTGAATTCCTGAGTCGCAAAATGATGCATGTCTAAAATGTGTGTCACCAACATGAAAAGTTTGGAAAGCTCTGCACTAAGCCCTAGTTTAGTGTCGGCATGGGAAACCTGTAGCCCTCCAGATGTTGGGTTCCAATTCATATCAGCCCCTGACAGCATCACCAATGGCCAGGGAAGGTGGGAATTGGTCCAGCAACATCTGGAGATAAGAAGTCCCCCATTCTTGGTTTAGCGCAACATGTCAGAACAAGTCTAAGGAACCCCTGTCTTCTTGTGCAGCTGTGAGGAGGAGTTTGGAAGCTCCTTGTTATGTACTGAGTTGAATAGGACCCAAAAGGCAGCAGTCTGATTGGTCCTAGAACAATAAGATTCAGAATGCAGCAGTATGATTGGTCTGCAGGAGCCACCCAATCCAGCTCCAGATTCAAGTGAATCCACAACCTGATTGGCCTACAGGAGAATTCCAGTATTAGCCAATCACGTGCAGCCCATTGTGTAAATAATGTATATAAAGCAGATACTTTGAGGGGACATTTCATTCCTCCTCAACACTATGAGCTGAATAAAGAGCATGAAATTCACTCTCGACTCTGAGTATATTTCACTCCTTCTTTCACTTTTGCTTATCTCATGTTGTCCAGCTGGACAAACAGTCATCGCCAATAACTATGGTTCATTTTTAACAAGTCAGTTTCATTTTTATTTTTGAAATATACTGAAATACTATTTAGAATATACTGGACCCCATTACGTTTGTTTTTTAAAAAGGCTATCTAAGGTATCTTACCTGTTGGAGATGCAATAGGGATAATGCTTCTCTAAAACATACGTTTTTTTCATTCTTTTTTCAATGGTTTTTGAAGACCATTGAAAGATTTTTGGCAGAAGGTAACTGAAACTATCAACAGAACTGTATGGAACAAACTTACATTTATAGAGCAAAATATCCCTTTGAATTATATACCCAGCACATGAAACCTTACAAAAGAACAATATGAGTGGACTTTCCATGTCCTGATCACAGCAAAAAGACTGATACTGATAAATTGGAAAAATGGGGCTCCCTTCTACGATTGGACTTATACAAACTCGCAACATATGAACAACTTGCATATGCATTTGCCATGCACAAATTGAATTATATTTGGAATCCATTCTTACAAATACTGTAAGAGGTTAAGATACAGTGAAGTACAATAACAACTTTGTAAAGTTTTGGGGTTCCCCCCCTCCCCCCCTTTACACGGGTTCTGTTTCTCTTTACTTTTTCTCTCTTTTATTTACCTCTCACCATGTTCAGTGTGCATATAATTTGTACTTTTAAAGACCCTGATGTTGGGAAAGATTGAGGGCACAAGGAGAAGGGGACGACAGAGAACGAGATGGTTGGATAGTGTTCTCGAAGCTACTAGCATGAGTTTGACCAAACTGCGGGAGGCAGTGGAAGACAGGAGTGCCTGGCGTGCTCTGGTCCATGGGGTCACGAAGAGTCGGACATGACTAAATGACTAAACAACAACAAAACTTTCAATAATGAATTCTGGAGAAGAAGAAATACAAGCCAGTTTCAAACTATTGTTACTAAAATTGCTTTGTTTGAACTAATCATGGTTGAGATTAACCGTGGGTCTGCGTGACATGGCAAATGTCGTTAATCAAAAGTGGAAAGAGGGGAGATCAAGACTTGCTCATGTCACACTAAACTGTGGTTTAGCATTATGACTTTTCCTTTCTTTTCTGGCATAATTAACTCATACATACCCATAAAGCGCATATAGTACGAGGGTGGCATCTACATCTGATAAGGTGGCTGCGAGAAATATTCCAACCTCCTTAGTTTTTGGCGACTAGAGGGTATTTTTTTGGCAGTGGCTCTGGTCAGCATCAAAGGTTCAGGACAATGGGAATTGAGAGTGATGTGCCATTCAGCTGTGAATCCATCTGCTGCAGCTGCTCTAATAACAGCCAATTCTTTGATTAAATTTCATTGCAATTTTAGCAGCTGAAAGAAGGGAGGAAAAAAAACTCCTGACATTTCATGGAACTCGCCCCAGCTCCTTTCAATTGACACTTCCAGATAAGTAGAACCTCGTGGACTTAACACAAATACATTTGACAGGGACTCTGTCCCAGCGCCATAGATGCCAGTGGAATGCATAATCTTGTTTCCAAAGAAAGCAACAAAGGGATAGAAGGGTCATCAACAAAGAGAGATAACTTGGCTAGCCTAATCCAGCGAACCAGCCTTTTACTGCAGTGGCTCAAGCGATGATTTCATCATTCAGCGCTGCCCCTCTTGGCAAACCTGCCACCCTTTGGCTCTTAGCCTATGGAAAGTTAGCCCTGTAGGATGGCATCCAATGGAAGGCAAAGACATGGCTACTGACTTATTTCCAGTCCTTCATCGTGTTTAATTGAATACATAAACTACAGGCTTTCTGGGAAATGGTATATAATGAGTTAAAGAAAACGTTCAAAAATTTTTTTGTTAAAAAACCAGAAGCCTTTTTATTGGGTATAGTGGGTGAAGAGATACTAAGGGAAGATAAATACTATTTAAGTATGCAACAACTGCAGCAAGAATTCTCCTAGCCCCAAAATGAGAACAACAAGAAGTATCAGCGAAAGAAGAGTGGCAGATGAAGATGATGGACTTTGCAGAACTGGCGAAGCTGACAGGAAAAATCCGAAACCAGAGTGATCAAGTATTCTGAAAGGACTGGAGTAAATATATACGATATCTGAAAGATTATTGTAAGCAATTAACATCACTAGCAGGGTTGCCTGAAGACTTGTAATGAGAATTTTTCTACCTTTCTATATTTACTTAAATTTTGAGCTATTTTGTAATGAGTGTAATTAGAATTGGAAAACGTACAAAATGCAATGATATAAAGGTTAATTTTGAAAGCCATGAGGCGGGAGGGAAGGAAGTGGATAGGCAGGGAGGTAAAGTGGATAATAATGATGTGAGTGTATATTATTAAATGGAAAATAATTTTTTTACACACACACACACACACACACACACACACACACACACACAAACTACAGAAGCAAAGTGCAGGAAAGTAGCTAGGGCATCTTTCCTCTAGCTGCTGCCAGTGTGTGTAGTGGTTAAGAGTGGTAGTCTTATAATCCAGTGAACCAGGTTCACGTCTTTGCTCCTCCACATGCAGCTGCTGGGTGACCTTGGGCCAGTCACACTTCTTTGAAGTTTCTCAGCCTCGCTCACCTCACAGAGTGTTTGTTGTGGGGGAGGAAGAGAAAGGAGAATGTTAGCCGCTTTGAGGCTCCTTAAAGGTAAAGGTAAAGGGACCCCTGACCATTAGGTCCAGTCATGACTGACTTTGGGGTTGCGGCGCTCATCTCACTTTATTGGCCAAGGGAGCCGGCGTACAGCTTCCGGGTCATGTGGCCAGCATGACTAAACCGCTTCTGGCGAACCAGAGCAGTGCACGGAAACGCCATTTACCTTCCCGCTGGAGTGGTATACCTATTTATCTACTTGCACTTCAATGTCCTTTCAAACTGCTAGGTGGGCAGGAACTGAGACCAAACAATGGGAGCTCACCCCGTTGCTGGGATTCGAACTGCCAACCTTCCAATTGGCAAGCCCTAGGCTCTGTGGTTTAGACCACAGCCCCACCTTAGGGTAGTGATAAAGCGGGATATCAAATCCAAACTCCTGCTCCTCCTCCTTCCTCTTCCTCTTCCTATTCCTTTTCTTCTTCTACTTCTTCGTGCAGGTTCTGACAGCTAGTAGTCTAGCCTTTGCTCAAACACCTCCAGAGAAGGACAACTAGTTCCATTAGGAAGTTTCTCTTGAAATGTTTAATTGAGTGACACCACTGCTTTGTGCGGTACAGTTATTTGGATGCTGAAGTCAGATAGCATTTGCTGGAGCAGGAGCATTAGTAGCTGTTCCAGCTCACTGGTGGGCATGGGGGTCATGATTCAACACTGGTGCAAAGTCTTTGGTTATACTCTCACCCCCAGGGTTTTGTAATTCAGTCCAGGGAAGCCCTTGCCCAAGCAAGCACAATCATCACCCCCCAGACAGTGTAATGCAAAGGAATGCAGACACCAAGTTTCCAGCTATGAATGCATTTGATTTGCAAACAAAAGCACCAACTAAAATTAGACTATTGGTCCAAATGAGCAGTTAGTCCAATTTGTTTTTCAAAAGAATTTTGATTTTCTGGAATAACTAGGAGCAATCTTCCACATTAAGGAGACAATAGCACTCTTGTTGAAGTGCTCTCACCTCTTAACCAGTTGGAACAACCTCTGCTCTAACTAGCTCTAACATCTTGGCAGGCCAAACCAGAGCATATAAAATTTACAGGCTATATGTGTGTGTTTCTTTTAGGCGCTACAATTAGGCTGAATAGAAATGCGTTTGATTCATTGCCTTGTTCGTCTAATGGAAGGAGAAAGACCATTTGATTATTTACTATAATTACTGATGCCAGGTAGCACGTATTGCATAGGCTTGATTTTATTTTGTTCTGTTACATGGCAAGAGTTTCCTGTTATCCTCATAGAGTCTACTGGGATACATTATTCAGGCAGCTGCCCGCAGGAGAAAAGACTTTGAAACAGGAGATTCTGAAATCTTTTAGCGCTTTGGCCAATGTCTTGTCCTTCCTGGGTTTTACAAAGCCAGGACTGGCTCCTAGCATTTAAGAGACCAGCAGTAGAAGCTTAGGAAACTGGCGTTCCCACGAGAGGTCAGCAGTTTGCAGGAAGAGTTAGCTGTGCCACAGAGTCAGTCTGTGTTTACATTTTTCCCCTTGTCCCCTGAGCAAGTCAAAGCTGTGGATTTAATTCTGCATTTCATCATATAACAAGAAATTGGGTTGCCATTTGGAAAAGTGTTCATCCGCATCATTTTGTCAGGAGAGTCATGTCCATCTCTTAGAAAGTAAAAAGAGTTGACCATAAAAGATCACTAAGAGTCTGTCTATGGATTTTCATTCCAGTTTTCTAACCAATTCCCAGTCTAATGCTCCCATATGCAACTTGAAGGATGCCTTTTAATTCATAACACTGAAGTCTTAAAAGGTTTCCTCCACATTGAAATCTTTCTGGCCTTTCCCTGAGGTTTTCAAAATATTTCCCTCACCGATTTTCTCTATTTTTGGTGCTACATTTTGACACTTTACACGAGCAATTTTCTTCCTCCTTTGGTGTTTAACCATCTGAAAGATCTGTAGACTTTTCTTTTCCCTAAGGCCTAAGCAAACAGAAAATTAACCTTCTCCCCTCTAATGCCTTCTTTCTGGCCTACAAAGAGCAACATTTCTTACTGTTCTTTGAGATGGTTTTGTCCATCAAAAATTCCCTGTTAATAAGCATGGAGATCCTGATTGAATTTTATGGGATTTCTTTCTTCTTTGTATTTGTATCTGGGATAATTTCTGGTACTGGTCTTGACTTCAGTCTTCATGACCTGTACTATTATTAATGCAATGAAAGGAATATTTCCTGGTATCTCGGAGAGTAAGGCTTTCTCACAGGAAACTGTTACCACCAACGGAGTTTGCAAACATATTTTCATGCCGAGTACAAAGTGGTGGACTTAAAAATAACTTCGCCCTGTCATATTTGGACAGTCCAAAGCCTGCTATCCCTGCTGAGTTCCCCGAGCTGTATTTTGTCATGACATGGCAAAAAATAAATATGCAGCCAAGCGTTCAGTAAAGATTCATAATTTCTGACTGCTGGATCTAACATATGTATTCTGGAAAAACTATGCTGAAATCTGCCAGCTCAAATGTGGATCCCAGGCCTACTCAAGATCTATAAAAGGAAGCCACCAAGTCAACATAGCCCCTCCTCCTCAAAGGAGTACCATCTGCGCCTCACAGTTTTCAGGCTCCTAGCAGAAGAGGTTGATGGAGGTAAGCATGATTGTAGCCATGGGAACTGCAGGGAAACAAGCTGCTCAATAGGGACGTATCCTAAAATATAACGAGAGGTCTTATGAAATTGCCTTTATTCCCCATGCATTGTACATGTGCATGCCATATAATGGCAGCTCAATCCAATTTTCTGCTGTATCCAGTAGCGTCGCAGCAGTTACAAGGGTATTGTCAAGGACTGTGCTGGGGAGGGCTGCACTGAGGAGGAATGGTGGGAGCCTCCCCCTGATCCTGATCAGGATCCTGAATCTTCCCAGGAGCAGAAGGACAGTATAGATTTGGGGGAATGGTTTTCAGAGGGGCATAGTTCAGAAGGCAGAAGCTGGGAAGTACTGGATGGGGAACAGCTAACTGAAGAAACACTGGAAGAGAGAGTGGGTTAACAGATTCAGTCTCTGGATAGTATTCATCTCCCCTTCCCCAAAGTCACAGAGAGCTCAGAAAGTGTCAGAACAGAAAGCGCAGAGGCTACAAGCTCAGAGGCTACAAGACGTAGGAGTGACGGTAGATTAATAGGGACGGAAGGGGGAGTGAGCCTTAATTGGGAGCACCGCCATTCTGGTTAGACGCTTCCTTTTGTCATTCGCTGTGTTTATTAAAAAAACTAACTGGTAAGAATTCCCTTTCATTTGATCTGCTCATTTATGGCCACAGGGGAGGAAGCTGATTCCCCAAAGCCTGACATGTATACCGTGGAAGCAAAAGGAGAAGCAAAAATATTCTGGTGAAAAGCTGTACTAGTTGAGCCGCTCAGGGGGCTGATGAGACCTTAGGAAGTGAAAGGAAGCATGTGTTCCATATCTCTTTCTGGAGTGATGGGATCTCTTGCACCACTAGTCCCACCCTGGCATGGATGACATAAGGATTTTCTCTTTGGTTGCATATGCACCATAGATTTAAAGCACATGCCCAAGAACATAATTTACCCATCATAGAGCTATAACCTACAGCCCTCTTAACAAACAATAGTTCCCATGATTCGGTGACTTCCGGGGTGGCGCCACCGGCAATGGCGGACTCCCTCTGAACCAGAGGGACCAGCTCCGCAAGAAACGGGTCTTTTCCGCTGCGGCGTAGCGGGGACCCTTCTGAAAATCACAGGCGGATGAAGCCTGTGACTGTGGGACTCGGCGGGTACCTTTAGCGCCCCCCAACCGACAAAGGAACCCACAAACGGGCTCTGAAGTGAAGAGGGGGAAGTGGCGCGGTGCTGTGAGTTTACTGCTTTTTCTGTGGAGCGAAGCCGCATAGCCGTTGCCAGAGATCGCTGCCTTTTTCCTGGGACAATTTGGCATCTAAAATAACTAACCGTGAGTACTGGAACAGTAAATATTTAGACTTCAGATAAGAATTGGCGAAAGAAGAAGGAATTTGGACTTTAAAACGAACCCTAATTTGGTACTGAAACGGGAAGGATAAACAGGAAGTCACCCTTCCGTTTCTTTGTAGTTAGAACAAAGCAAAGACAATACAAACTAGAGCCTTAAAAATTACTCCTAAAGGATCGACTTTCATCATTTTAAACCGCTGAACCCCTCTTCGGCAGCAGGAGAAGAAGGGGGAATTTTCCTGAGCTGTTTAAACCTGCAGAAGTGAAGTTAAAGTAAAGTAATTTTTCCACCGTCCTGACCCTGGAGCGGGGTGTCAGACTTGACGTTTGAAGCTCATTGACCAGAAATAAATGTCTTGACAGATAGTTAAAAGAAGAGAAACATTGTGATTCCATTGTTTCCTTTCGTCTTTTAAAAGAACAAATACGGACAAAATATCTTAAAATTGAAACTGTGTTGTTAATGTTTCTAAGGAAAAGAACCACCAGAAGCTTTCCCCCTAGAGGGGAACTGTGAAATTGTAACTAAATCCTGGGAACTTGCAGCTGTTATTGATTACAACTGTGGGAAAGAATTCGTGACCTTTCAGAACAATGCCTTCAGAAGCACTGTTGGGTGCTTTCTGTAAAATAAGTGCCCTATTGGATCAGTTAAGCCAGAAGATGGATTTTATGACTAATGCGGCCAGAACCTTTGAAAAGGTAGTGGGAAATCATATGGAGCCCACCGAGGAACCAAAACAGGAGCGTGCCATGACAGAACAACTGAAAGAAGAGGATTTTGTTGAACCATGGGCGCCAGGGATGGAGGGACTTTTGGCCCAGCAAGAAAATGAGTCTCTAGATTTGATAAATGAAGTTGGAAAAAACCAGATTCTGAAAGATAAAGTTTGGTTGGAAATGGAGGGTTGGATTGACCCCCCTATGCAGGGATGTTTGGACTCTCAGAATCTGGCAATGGGCCGTCAGAGGTTTGGAGCTGATGGGATTTATCTTGGAGGGAATTGGAAACATGTTTACTACCTGAAACATGTTTTAAAATACTACATGGAGCTTAGTCTGGACTATGAGAAAGGGGCTGATCTATCGAAAAGGGTCAAAAACATTATTAAGCTGGAGTTCCCACGAGTGAAAGGAAAATATAAAGAAGAACTGCGGAAGGGACATGGAAAAGATTTGATGGCCTCGGATATAAGATCACCAGTTTGAATGGGCCAGACTAAAGGGACAAAAAGGACTGATAATCCCGGGACTGGGGGGAGGGGACGCTGGAAAAAGATTGGATTGTTTTTTTCCTCTTTTTTCTTTTATCGCCAGAAATGTTTTTATGAAAGTTGCAAAAATGTTGAAATGGATTTACTAGGCTCTTGTAAGAATGCTTAAAGGGCAGCACCCTTTCAGCGAAGCGGCAGGAGAAGTGGAGCCCCTTCCATTTCTCCTCCCGCTTCGCTGAAGGGGCGCTGCGCAGAGAGGGAAAGCTGTGCAGCGCCTCTCCAGCGAAGCGAAGCCAGGAGAGCAAGAGGGATTGGTGTGCACCGATCCCTCTCGCTCTCCAGGCTTCAGTGAAAGCAATGCGAAGCCATGGAGCCTGCATTCACTCCATAAGACGCACACACATTTCCCCTTAATTTTTGGAGGGGGGAAAGTGAATCTTATAGAGCAAAAAAATACGGTATATATCTGTATCTGTATCTATATCTACCCAAGATGTTAGTATTTTAATTTTGCTGAATCTGTCTTTTGTTCTGTGGAACCTCGGGTTGCAGACGTAATCTGTGATGGAGGCATGTCCGCAACCCGCAACATTCGTAACCTGCAGCACCACGTCTGCACACGCATGTGACGCGATTTGGCCTTCTGCGCATGCTCGAAGGGCGATTTAGCACTTCTGTTCATGTGCAAGCGGTGAAACCTGGAAGTAACCTTCTGGGTTTCCCGTGGTCTGCAACCTGAAAACGCGTAACCCGAAGCGTCTGTAACCCGAGGTACCACTGTACTGCTCTGATTAATTGTAGTTTTTATTGCTTTTATTGTTATTCTTTGTCCTGGGAACTTTTGATTGGAAGTGCAGTAAATACATTTTAAAAATTTAAAATCAAATCATTTCACTCACTATTTAAATTCCAGCAACACTGAGAGAACTTGCCTGAATGAAAACTACATGTGTACATAAATTTGCTAATATTGCTTATTTCATTAAAGCACTATGTCTAATAGAAATACTGTAGTGCAATTGAATCATAAAATTAAAATGCCCAAAGCTCAAATATTGAGTTTACTAGATGAGGACAGCATCATTAACTGTTTTGCAATTGCAATGGACTGCTCTGAGACTTCCAGGTATTAATATTTACCACATTGCTCTTTTAATTATTTTTAATTATTGAGTTCCAGCATCAGGCTCCCCAATAACCCTACAATTGTTTACTTGAATTAAAAGAAGTCCAAACTGGAGACTATTTTGCTAAACAACTCAAGGGAAGAGTGTTCTCATTTTTATACATAACAAAATTGGCTTTCATTAAACTGCATGACCTTGGCTGAACATAAATTTGAGTTGTCAATACCACATTCTTCCCATAGCCCTTAATTGTCCCACTGGGATTTCTTTTGCAAATAAGGAGGGATTGAAAATATTGTCTGTAGCCGATTTGTTGTGCATACTAACATGTTTCTGGCCTTTAACAGAAGCCCAGTGTCCCTGAATTAAAGCTACATTTTCACTTGGAGAAACAGTTTCTCTAAATTATTGCCCTACTCTAGAAAAATCCCTCACTGAGCTTCATCAAGAAGCCCAAAGCACGGCTGCACTTTAGAAGGCAAACCAGTATTAAAACCAAATTAATACTATAAAAATCCAATTAGTTTCAATGAAGCCCCCTTACATGTAGCATAAACTAGAATGCCTCTTTGAGCTTCATTCACAACTTTTTCCTCCATTGATTGAAAGGTGGAAAGGCCCCTGTGAACCATTTAAAGTTATCTCAATGGCTAGATACAGCATCTGTTGCTAAATGACAGGGGATTATATGAAGAGTGTCCGTTGCAGTTTGGAAGGGATGAGCCCCAAAGAGAAAATCAGCCCATTCACATGTATACAAACTTCTAGTTCTTGGGCAGTAGCTGTGATCCATTGGCTAAACAGAAATAGAATTCTTGATGCTTAGAGGGCTGCTCATGAGCTCATTCATGAATGGGGGAGTGACTGGTGTTCATGCATACAGTGGAGCCCCTCTGCCAGAAATAATGCTATAGACCTATTCAGTCATTCTCCTCACTCTCCACATGTAATCACCATCACAGGATGCAGTGACATAGCATGGGTTGCCAGAACCCGAGGCAAAGTCTAGGGCCGTCTTAAGCATATGCGGTGCCAGGGTGCAAAGATGCCTGCCCCCCCCCCGGTTGCCCAGAGTTGTCAACCTTTTTTTAGGAACCTGACACCACGCTTATCTTATCTCTACTCAGGAAAAGAAAACAGGAAACATAAGGAGCCCAGTGCAACAAACAAGCCGGAGGTGTTGGCAGGCCTATCCATGGCCCTACACCAATCCCAGGCGCGCAGGAGGGCAAAGCCGGTCAGCCACTTCAGCTGGCCAAACTGCGGGAGGCAGTGGAAGACAGGCGTGCCTGGCGTTCTCTGGTCCAGGGGGTCACAAAGAGTCGGACACGACTAAACGACTAAACAGCAACAACCCCTGACCATTAGGTCCAGTTCGCGAATGACTCTGGGGTTGTGGTGCTCATCTCGCTCTATAAGCCAAGGGAGCCAGTGTTTGTCCGCAGACAGCTTCCGGGTCAGGTGGCCAGCATGACTAAGTCGCTTCTGGTGAACCAGAGCAGCGCACGGAAAAGCCGTTTACCTTCCCGCCGCAGTGGTACCTATTTATCTACTTGCACTTTGACGTGCTTTCAAACTGCTAGGTGGGTAGGAGCTGGGACCGAGCAATGGGAGCTCACCCCATCGTGGGGATTCAAACCTCCAACCTTCTGATTGGCAAGCCCTAGGCTCAGTGGTTCAGACCACAGCGCCACCTGCATCCCTAAAGTACTGAAGTGTTAATAAAAAACCATCTAGTACAAGCATTGATGCCACTAGCTGGTTTTTTGGGGGGTGGGTGGGGGATAGTTTGGCATACTACCGGACTAAGGAAAGCATCTAGCCGTTGACAAATATAGTAGGATTATGAATTTTGCTTTCAATTACTTTTCATAGTACAAGAAAGTGTTTTTCTTATCATAGGATTGGTCTTTGGTCAATGGTTTTATGCCTTTTTCAAAGCACCTGTATTCCTCCCAAAACGAATACATGGGAGTTGTTAATATGATGTAATATAGTCATTATTTGATTCTTTTAATTGCATTTGATACATTCTACACAATTAAATTGCGCTACAGCCTGCAAGAGTTCTTCCAATTCAGTTGGACACAAGCGTTTAGGAGAAATGGTTATGATTCTTACTACATACACAAAGAACTGGCGCACAAAGAACATTGAAGAAAACCGCCCAGACAAGAACTTAAGCCAGATTCACACCCACTCATCTGTTGCTTAACTTAAATCAGTCAGAAAGCAATTCAGTTTGTAAGACAGTGACATATTAAAGCCAGTGAAATTGGTGTGAGTGGTCTGTCATAACAAAACACATTGAAGAAATATGACCTTGTGTACTCTCCCATTTTGGCATGAGTTCAATAGGCCTTCCCCGGCAGCACTGTGAACTGAAGGCCACCCGCTAACAAGATCCTGATAGAAAGAAAAGAAAATGGAACGAATTCTTTCAGCAGCTGATCAATAGCATTGACTTGAAGGTGTTAAACGAATGGTGCAAAGCCAGCTCATGTCACACCTAATTGCCGTGGCACCCTATCAAGATTGATCTATGCAATTCAAAGTAAAGCATATGTTAAGCTGCCATTGATTGGAATAAAAGTGCGATCTCCTAAGCATGGCCTGCTAAAAGAACATAATGTATAACCCCAGCCACATGGAGAGCAACTGTAATACTACTACTACTACTACTACTACTACTAATAATAATAATAATAATAATAATTTATTTATACCCTGCTCATCTGGCTGGGCCTCCCCAGCCACTCGGAGCGGCTTCCAACAGAATATTAAAATACAATAGTCTATTAAACATTAAAAGCTTCCCTAAACAGGACTGCCTTCAGAATTAGCTCATGCTTGGCACTGTCTCCATGCTGTGGCACATAGTTCTACACATGGACTGCCAACGCAACTGGAGGGCGTCTTTCACACCACTACCGGAAGCCGTGTTGGTGATCTAGACAATGCAGAAGATTTTCAGGGTGATCCATACCACACTTTACTTGTAGAGCAAGAATGGGGAAACGGTGGACCTCCAAATCCCATAAGCCTCACCCACACATCTGTCAGGCGGCAGAGGAACCAACCCCAACCGCAGGTTGCCAGGAACAGATATGACAAGAAAAGTCCTAACCATCTGCTTTTTATTCAATATTTACAGAGAGACTTGAGAATGTAGCTTCTTGGAATAACGGCGTTGTCCCGAGTAAATCTCCACCTCCCTTTTCTCCCACTTCCTCATTCGTCAACAGCACCACCACCCCTATGGTTGCCACTTAGGGCCATCTGTCTTCAAGCTCTTTGCTCTCCTACTTTTAAGGCTCGCCGGGTTCTGAGAGATGGTGGGTCTGGAATGCTTTCTAATGATAACTGCCTCCTCCTCTCCCATTATTTCCCAACTTTCCCCTCATCTTCCTCTGAGCTGTGACCTCCCTCAAACCCCTATTGTAATTCTGAACTGTCTTCTTCTTCTTCTCTGCAAGGGTCAGGCTGGGGAGGTGGTCTCCACCATTCCTCCTCTGCCCAGTCCCTGACACCATCACATCCAAGGAGAGTTCTACTTTAGCAACTTATGGAGAGCCACCAGGTAGCCATTCCTGGTGAAAGCATGGAGAAGACACCATGTAGAAACTATGTCAACCAGCCTAACTGCAGAGTCTACCATTTCCTAGAAGAACTACAGCTTTAGCTGTGGCAGAGGCTGGTAAAAGAGAGCGAGTGACTGAGGTAGCAAAGTTGAGTAGCCTACTGCCTAAGCGCCAGCTCCCCAGCTCAGCTTCTTACCTTAAATGTTACATTTCTGTTTTGCTTAGAGATGGAATTAGTGACTCTTTGAGAAAAGTAAGGTTTCTTCCTTTTGTTGGGTGTTTGGGAACAAAATACAAGCAGGGGATCAATTGGGAGAAGGGATATTGGAAGGACAAACTATTTGTGGGGGGGGGGATCTGTGAGGGATTGCTTGAGAAATGATATCCAACAATAACATGCTCGTTTTGAATGGCATTTGAACTTCAGAAAAACTTAATTGCAGGTTGGAGGAGGGGGGCAGTTAAGTACATGGAAGGCCCCTTGTCATTACGTCCTAGATTTCGACTCAAGCAGAGCTCCTACTAAAGCATCATGGTTAGGTCTTAGGAGCTCCAGAAAAGAAACCATAGATCCTCAGTAACAGCCTTCATATTTACCCAAAAGGGGTCTCATAATTATACCTTCCTAGGTCTGAGAGCACATGAGACCATCATCTTGCTGGAGCTAAGTCAGAGTCTAGATTGGTGGTTGCCTAGGACAGAGCGGCACACATGCTGTGCACCTGGGGGCGGGGCTAGCCACCCATGGGGCGGGGCTAGCCACCCGCTGCGAGCGGTGAGCATCGGTGGGGGGGCACCTGTGATTGGCCACCCCCACTGCAACCACCTTCCTCCACCACTGGCCTAGGAACCACAAGTCTTTTTTTTTTTTTGAATATTTTTTTATTAGGAATTTTAACATAACAATTTATCAAAAACAAATCATCCCCATTTCCCCCCCTTTCCCCCTCCCCCCCAAAAAAACCACCCATCCCCACCCCGACTTCCCTCAGCTCCTCTCTGGTTTTTCAGCATATGTTATTCTCTGCATGTTATAAAATTGTAAAGCTCCTTAATTTATCTATCTGTATGTTATCAAGAATAAATTTGTTTATGTTTATTCAAAACCTGCCATGGAGTCCAGTTCATTTTGCTGTTTCTTTAAGTACTTTGTAAAAGGTTCCCATTCTTCTTTAAAGTCACAGTTGTCCTTATCATGTAGTTTGTACGTCAATTTCTCCAGTTCCAGGAACCACAAGTCTTCTGCAAGGTTCCTGAAGAAAGAGAGACAGAACATAAGGCAATAATATATATAAAAATAACGTTGGGGAAGAATGTTCTGACCCTTTCTCAGGACTTAGAAGAACATCTGCCTTCCCTTCTAGTGTAAGAAACAGAAGGTCCCATATGGCTTCTCCCTCCTTACTTGATACAGAGATGTAAACAAGGTGAATGTCAAGAGGAGGTAGAACATTCTGTTTTCTCTGACCCCTTCTGCTAGTAGGTGACGAGAGAGAGAGAGAGAGAGAGAGAGAGAGAGAGAGAGAGAGAGAAACTAGTACTTGCAGATTCTGTTTCATGATGTTGCTAAATATCAGCCACTCCCCCCCCCCCCCCGGATTTAATAAAGATGTTCTAAGGCTGCAGTCCTATATACATCTAACTGTGGAAGTTAGTCACAGTGGGACTTAATTTTGTGTAGACATGCATAGGATTGCACTGAAAGTGACTTCTCCATTTCTCCTTAGATATGCAATATAAGAAAGCTGCATCCTGGCTTAGGATCTTATATGAAGTCAGGGGTGGCCCATTCCATTTTGCCACCTGAGGCAAGATGGGAAGAAGCTACCTTCTTGCCTCTGCCTCCACGCCTGGCCAAAGCCTCACTTTCTGGGGTCAGCTCTGGAGAAGTGAGAAGAAGCAGTGGCAGTGATGAAATCTTGCGAGAGTTCCACAAGATCTCACCGGAAACCTCTGCTGTTGCTTCTTCTTATTTTTCAAGGGGTGGTGGCAGGGGCAGGCAGGGCACGCATAGAGGCGCTGCCCTTTGGCATTCTGCCACCCGAAGCGACTGTCTCAATTCGCCTCATAGGTCGGCCAGCCCTGTATGAAGTAGACTACCAAGTACGGTGGATGTAGGAGAGAATGCTTTCTTTTTGCTGCAGGATAGCTCTGAGCCTCTAATCCATAAAAAGAGGGGAGAAGTTTAAGAAAAAACTATATTAAGTGCCTGGGAATCTCGCCAGGTCAGTTTATTTGTTCATCTGTTGTTGTTGTTTAGTCGTTTAGTCGTGTCCGACTCTTCGTGACCCCATGGACCAGAGCACGCCAGGCACTCCTGTCTTCCACTGCCTCCCGCACTTTGGTCAAACTCATGCTGGTAGCTTCGAGAACACTGTCCAACCATCTCGTCCTCTGTCGTCCCCTTCTCCTTGTGCCCTCCATCTTTCCCAACATCAGGGTCTTTTCCAGGGAGTCTTCCCTTCTCATGAGGTGGCCAAAGTATTGGAGTCTCAGCTTCAGGATCTGTCCTTCTAGTGAGCACTCAGGGCTGATTTCCTTATTTGTTCATCTACACAATATTAAATCTTTTCTGATTGGAGTCACTTGTACTGGCTCGTATTGGCTCTCCAGCAGAGGTCTTTGTCATCACCATGACCTAAACCTGGAAATGCCAGGGACTGAGACCAGGACTTTTCTGCTGCCAAACCTTCAGCTCCACCACTGAGCTATGGAGGAGACCAGGCAGATAACATTTGCTTCTGGGCAGGAAACATAAGCATGTTTTAATTTCTGTGAATAGTCATACCGGAAAGTCGCAAGCTGCAATTAAGCAGTTTAACGGCACTGGAAATATTGGAATGTTAAGGCATTTCTTCTGGGCATCATTTACATTTACTTTTATTCTCACCATAATTCTGCTCCTTTACTAGGCTGTCACAAAGTCCCTTGTGAAACAATAATAAGCTGAGCAAACTGTAGAGCCATTTCTTTTTGCAGTGGCTCAGGTGGTTACAAAAGAAGTCAGATCTTGGCGGTGGAAGTTTGGGTGAAAACAACCTAAGTTTACTTTATCGTTTACCCTCTTTCAAGAGGTTTCAGGTGTCTTGGCTACTCTGACAAGGCATAGCTGGGATAGCTCTTAATCTGAGGGTCATGGGTTCCAGCCCTACACTGGACAAAAAATCCCTGCTTTGCAGCGGGTTGGATTATATGACCCACAAGATCCCTTCCAACTCTAGAATTCTGTGATAGCTGTGGATTATTGTTGGAAGGAAGAGTTCAGCAGGTACAGAAGAAATAAGGGAACTGCAGTCAGTTTACACTGGGGAAACTTGCAGAACTGTCCAGATTGGATGCCATTTTGAATCAAGATGGCAGACAGAACCTTTCGAATCCACACTGATTTTAACTACTGATTTCAAAGCTGCCGTATTTTGGGGGTTTCTCAGAATACACAAGCAATGCCAGGACCGCTAGTTATAAATACACCTTTGTTAAATCTATTCCATATTTTGCCTTCCTTCTTTGGTCCAAATGCATTGGTTAATTTAGCGTTAACAGCTTATTTGTGCATTTGAATCCCCCATTCTTGTACCTTAGCTATTGCTTTTACCCTCCAATACTGAGCATATACTGCATGATAGCATTTATTTATGTTTTCACCTAAGTCAATAAAAAAATAGCAATAGTTCCAGGCTCACTGCCATTCTAGTTACTCTAGCAATTGCTCTATTTAAATTGGTGCAATATTTTTGAGCCCATAGGCGGTCCCACTATAAATTCTTAAAGGGATTCTGGGTACTGTAATTTACCCTTTCTAACTTACAGTTCCAAGCCACCCTTAACAGACAGACCTGGTAAGTGAGGCTTTCTCCAGATGTGGAGGCAGAGGCCCAGGAAGGCAGCCAAAATTGTACCCTCCAGTTTTTTTGGGGGACTAACACATAATCCCTGGCAATTTTCCATGTTATCTCAGGCCGAATGCACACTGGGAGGGTATCAGGTGGGCCTATGCAATGAAAATGATCAACTCCCACCTGGAAACCTATGTCCCCAACTGTGGAAGGATGTGTGGATCCAGAATTGGCCTCCACAGTCACTTATGGACTCACTGCTAAGACCATGTTTTGGAAGACAATCTTACTCGGCTATGAGTGATCGCCAAAGAAGAAGAAGACCTTCATTGGATCCTTGGGAGGACTAATTCCCCACTCCTGCCTAGATGAAATGACAACTGAAATCTTACTTTCCTGTGATTAAGCAAAACTGAACACAGTAGGGCTCACTTCACAGTAAGCATGCATGGGTTTATATTAGGGTCAGCAACGTGTGGCCCATGGGCTGGATGCGGCCTACGAAGACTGTTTTACTGGCCCATGAGCCACCCCTGAACCAAGTCACCTGCTTGGTGAGTCCCCCATGAGCTGCGCTAAACTGGTGCAGAGCTGCACGGGGACTCGCCGAGCGGCACTGGAAATCGTGGCTGTGAACACGCAGATACCGGAAATCGCACCTGCGCATGGCCAGATGCTGAAAATCGCTTCTGCGCAGGTGCAATTTTCAGTGTCTGTGCATGCGCAGAAGCAAATTCCGGCATCGTGCTGCGCTAATCCGGCCCACAGACAATCTCCGTGGGACTGATCCAGCCCATGGCCAGTAAACCTTGCCGAACCCTGGTTTATATCGTACCCTAATAACAACACGGAGGGAAGAGAAACTGGACAAAATTTAGCCCTTTACCTTTAAGTGGCTGTTGTAGAGTTCACATGCACTTCAATAGGAAAATGCAACAAAATTTGTAATAGGCAACAAATGATACTCCTGTTACAGATAGGTCCTGTAAGACCTATTACAGTCGCTTAGAGTTGTCAACAGGCTCATCTCAGCTATCTGCCAATCTCCCATTCCCACCACCCTTCTGAGTAATACCCCTCCCCACCTTCTCACTATATAGAAGGGTCTGGCAACTTCTGTTTCAGTGTATCTGAAGAAGTGTGCATGCACACGAAAGCTCATACCAAGAACTAACTTAGTTGGTCTTTAAGGTGCTACTGGAAGGAATTTTTTTTAATTAAATGATACTCCTAACACTGTAAGTTCTCTGTGTGTCTACACAACAGAACTGCGCTTAATACTGGAGACTGATGCTCTTCCTTTTAAGAAAAGAAAATCACAGACCCCGAGAGATGTTGAAATCTTTGTCGTCCATTTAGGACGCCTATTGGCATTGTGATGCATGGGTCAATTATTTCAAAACATTCAATTTATTAGAGGAGGTTCACAAAAGGTATGGCAGTGCCTAGGCACAATATTCAGAACAACCCTATGCATGTTGACTCAGAATTAAGGCCTATTGATTTCCATGGGACTTCTTTCCAAGGAAGTGTGTGTAGTAATACTCTAATATTGCAGCCTTCAAATGAGTCTTGGCAATAGAATCTTGGATGGCACTGAACAAAAAGACACCATGTATATTGGTTGTATTTCTTCTTCTTCTTCTGGTATATATTGCTTTAATCTTTCTGCAAATCTTGGCACATTCGCTGGTAAAGAGAATGTTTTATGACAGGATTTTTATTTGCTATAAAGCAAAAATGCAGGACTGGGAGAATGGTGCTCTAGCTCATGTATCAGGGGAGGTAAACGCTTGAAAACAAATGAATTTTTAAAAACTTGGGTTTTCTCAACAGCTATCTTGAGATCAGAGCAGGCCGTTTTGGACCTAATTAGGTTTACAGAATAAAATGAGAGCGTGTGTGTGTGTTAAAAGATGAAAACAAAACAACAATGTTCATTAAAACTAATAAGGCCCCAAGGCAGGCCGCTGTGACCGGGGACATTAATGCTATATAAAGAGTTGTCTTTATTGGGAAAATTTCCTGTTTCATCTTGGACAGCCCTTATCTGATGCCCACCATTTTGCCAAATGCCCATGCCGTAGGTAACTCGCAAACAGGGATGGGGTGGAAATTTGATACCGTTCACATTTAAAGGTGAACGTTCCTAAGTCAGACTTTCTAAAACACTATGTCATTTATGTCCATTAATTTTTATGGGTCTACTCCTGAGTAGGACTAGTACTGAATACCACCCAGTATATTTTAGTCCTTGGCACACCTTGTTTTCCGTTGGTGTTTAATGCTATTTTCGAATGATTTTTGAAGCTTGCATTGATACTATTATCCTACGATATTTTAACTGGGGGGTGGCACTTGGCGTACTGGTTCTGAAGGAGGGGAGGACAGGTGACGCCACCTAGGCCCGAAGTCACCCCACCCTAAAGCAGGCTCAAAGCTTCTCAAAGCTTTTCAAAATCATTTTCTCAGCAGCTAAGCTTCTGCTCATTTGCTCTGCTGTGGCAAAGGCAAAATGTTACTTTTATCAGCAGGAGAAGGCTTCAAAAAGCTAATGAATAGACTCTGTCAGAGCAAGCCTGAGAACTGACTTTTGTCTCATTCAGTTGCAACATCTTGGACATGCTGAACCGCAAGGCTCCTCGACCCCCTTGGCTTCTCACCCCCTTCTGGGAAGAGCCCAAATGAGTCCCAAGACAGGAGCTTTCTGTTCATGCTCAGAGGAAACTCAACATGGGGCAGAACTCTTGAAGAGGAAGAGAAAGGAGAGGGAACTGGAAGGGGAATATATGCTCTGTGCAAATGACTGTGAACCCGTGCTTGTTTTGTGAATCTATCACACTTGCTCCTTCTACCAGTTCATGGATGGTAGAAATAAAGCTTTTTCTCTGAAACTATTCCTTGAGTGTCTGTTGACTCCCATCTCCCGGGCGCAAAGCTCTTCTCACCCGAGGCTAAAAAGGCTACAGTTCAGGAAACATGAATTAGACAAACGCAATGAATTCCTGGCCCCATACTTATATGCGTCAGCTATAGGCCTACATCTTAGTCGCTTTTTATGTTAGGATTTGCCTTGCCTCAGTCATAGATTTTTAAAGAATTTGCAACAAGATACTACTTTGGTTTGTGACCCGCAGTGAATTTCAAGGGATTCTGTAATGTTAAATCATATAAGATATAATGTAATGTTGCCTTAGTACAATTTTCGGTGTCTTGAGTAAAGTTTGCATTTTCCCATGCACTGAGGGAGGAGGTTAGGAAGTGGGGAAAGACATTGGGGAAGAATACAATGATCTTACAAAAGCATTCCTATGGCACAGAAGGGAACAAAGCGATAGGTATTTCTTTTACAAATGCAGATTAATTCTATATAGCTTACTGTTCTCAGTGGAGGAGAATGAACAAGCGCAAATAACAGTGGTAGATTTCCCAAGGGGGAAAGATGAATATGACAGTTTGCTGAAGGAACTCAGAGTCACAGTCAAAAATATTACCAAGCTTCAGAAGATCGAATGGATGGGCTAAAATGAACTCATCCCCACAGGTGAGAAAGAAATGAGACAAGATTCACTCCTGCATTGATAAACTACAAAGGAACTCTGGACAAAGCAAGAATGAAACTTACAAAAACTTACAAAATGTCTAAGGGGGTATAGAGAAAGAACTCATTAGTTACTGAAAAAAGTGTTCAATATTGCAAGTGAGGGGTAATTGTTAGGAGCGTGAGATTCAGATTGGAAGACGTACATTTTCTTGAAATGGGGTCAAGTGTTCATTCACTGTGGGGCGTCAGCATTTGCCAGCCTCTCGCATGAAACCTGGGGGTGTGGGGAGAAAGAAAGCACAAATCACTTACATTTCTTTGGAGGCAACTTCCCATGTATTAGCAGCCATGCCTTTTGTTATGTATTGGGTTTAACACATTTTATGTTACAAGGCGTGTTCTAACCAATCCTAGAAGCGTTGGCAGACGAATGTTCTAATGGCAAGTAAGCGCATGCTCTTTCGACTGTCAACGGTCAGTTCATGCTTGGGATTATTATCGTGTTGTCCAGTCAGTTTGGTTCTTGTGTTCCTAGGAGTGTGCTGTTGCGTGTCAAGGTCCCCAAGCCACCCCAAATAAACACACACTTCACACAGAATTTTGTTTAAGGTTTTTGGCATAATTTTAACCACAACTTTATTAAAATACAAAAAATGTGAGTGGTTGCTTAGGCATTGGTTGCAGTTATCTGACCCTGGTGGGGACAGACTGACATTTCGCACGCCCACGAAAGTCAGAAAGTGGAATACATTTTAGGAATAGCGACGGAGCAGGGAACCTGCCCTCACCTCTCCCCAAATGCTCAAAGGGGCTCTTGCGTGGCCCTAGCCCCTTGACAGGGTTCGGACAAAAGCAATGGTGAGCCCCTGTATTCCTTTAATGGAATATCCTTGCAGCAGCAGCATTAGAGGGGCAGGCACAGCCAATCCATGCCCCTCGACCAACCAAACCAAAAACCAATGCCTAGGACTTCCGGGTTGGCGCGATCTGGAAATGGCGGATTCCCTCCGAGCTCCGGAGGGAATCGGCTCAGCGGTGGATGGGTCTTTGCCGTGCCGGCGACACGGGGACCCTTAAAAACCGCAGGCGCGGAAGCCTGCGGACTGAAGACTCGGTGGGTGCCTTAAGCGCCCCCCCTGATTCGCGAAGAGCCTTTTTAAAGGCTGCGGAGGGGATACGGGGATGGCGCGGCACTGAGAGTCGATCGCTACCGCCGCTGAGCGAAGCTGCGAGCCGTGACTGGAGAGCGCTGACTTCCTTCCTTGAAATTTGGACTGAAAAGAAGAACCCGTGAGTAATTTGGAATCGAACTCTAAAAATTGTACCTTTTGAATTTGAGACGACCGGGGGGTGTGCTAAAAGGAAGTCCCCACCCCCCCTGCAGATGATCCAGAGCAACGATATAAGAGCTAAGCTGGAGTGCCTACCCTGTAAAGGGTGAGTTTCAAAAAGACAGTAACTTCCAAGATTTGGAAAGGTAAATTCGAGCAGGAGAGTGGAGTGTTGAAAGTGTCTTTGTTTTGTTGTAAACAACCCCCCCTCCCGGGCCCGGGAGCGACCTGCTTTGGAGCCTGTATAAGAGGAGCAGAATTTGACAGCTGTCAAAGCTGTCAAATGGACTGTTAACAGTGGAAAAATTGCTATTTAAGATCTCTCTGGATTAAAAAGAGCTACAATTGAATTAAAATTGTTGGAAACAAAGAAACAATAACAGGATAGAGGATTGTTGGAGAAAAGAACATTAAGTAACCAGATTCCCTCTAGGGGGAATTCTGTGGAATTACAATGGCTGTGGATGGAAAGATACTGAGAGAAATCGAAAGGATGTTTTGCCTGGTGGGAATCTTACAGGAGCAGACTACAGCTATGAGTAAACAACTGATGACCTTGAATTCTGAAACAAGTAGTTCTGCTGAATGTAATGAGGACCTGAGTGAGAAAGAATCCACAGCTGAATTTGAAATAATAAATAAAGAAGAGGAGAAGACAAAACAAGAAAGAGAACAAGTGAAGTGGGAAAACACTAACCAGAAGCTGACACCTGGAGAACACAAGCAAGGAGACTATTGGATTAAATCTACTTTAAGCCTACGAAAGATACAGAAGACGAAAGTGGAGGCCCTGGGAATTTATGGAATTCAGGAACTTGAAATAAAGAAGTACAATTGGGGCCTCCACATAGACTCTGATTTTGATTATCTTCAAGAGTCAGGCCTTGTGGAAATTCTTCAGCAGTTGTTTCTAAATATGGGAAGAGACCATGGACTGATTGGATTGATTGTGAAGGAACTCTTTCGAGACTTGATGACCGACATAAAGGACTACCAACAAAACCGGCGGAGAGGGACTGAAAGAGATTTGAGAGCCTCGGACGTGCGGAACCCAGGCTAAGAACTGTTATTTTGGACATGTTTTGGGAAGGGACGCAAATCGGGGATGGGAGGAAGGGAAGAATCTAAATTTAAACAACACTCAAGACCAGGGGGTTTAGTTAATAAGAAAATTATTCAAGATAAAATGAGAAATCGAGGGAAGAGAATTGGGGTCCAACTTAGGAAAAATGTATTTTTGCTTTTTTTTAAATAAAAGGATTAATATTAAGATAGAAAAGGAAATGCCAATTTGCTGACATAAATTTGGGAATAGGGATGCAAGGGAGGGGGTGGGGGGAAGTCAAGGACTAGGGTTAGAAAATAAGATTTTCGGAAATTATACATGTTTGTTGTCTTTTATGTTTGTTTTGGTGTTCTGTGTTTTGTTTATGTCTATATAAAATGTGAAAACCCAATAAAAATTTTTAAAAAAAACAAAAACCAATGCCTAACCACAACCTTACAAGTTGTGACGATCTGCTACGCAGTAGGCAAAAACCAAATGGCACCAGCCAATCAGCCAACTGGACAAAATTCCTACCAGGCCCCCACTCCAAAGCAGATGACCCCATGACAGGCATAGCAAGGTCAACACGAACAGCTCTAAATATAGGGAGGGAGGACAATCCGATGCACACAGCGAAAAGAGGAAGCTCAACTGTGCGTTCAGGGAGTTTTAACATTTCTGGCTGTCAATCACAAAATGGCAACATTAACTTCTCCCCAACAACAAGGGAAGCCCAATCACAACAGTGGCCAATGACTACTTAGCCCGCCTAAAAACTATGGGGTGTCTTGCCAGCCCCCACCGCAACACGTGCTCTCCATAAAGGAGAACACGCTTTGTCACTGACAAATGGTTGAATAAACTTAGTTGAGGAACTTATACTGCCTTGGGCTTCTGACTTTTCCCGAACATTTAACACCTTTCTACATACAGGCCCCTCTCCATGCAAACAGATAAATGGATACAAATCTGGCATCAGAAACAGCAGTGTTCTGAAACCAGTGGGCAGACATTGCCGGCTCTCCAGATCACCCTGTTACTGATAAATTGACCACCACTGAAGAAAGGACCTTCAAAGGGAGACTCCAGCATGAATCACGACAACTTATCAGGAAGTTTCACTCTATCACCTAAGGAATGGAGATATGGTGTTAATTGGCTAAATGTGGCCTTTTCTACATGGAACATGCCACCTTAAACATGCCCACATTTCATTGGATGTCTCACTTCCATTCTGAACAGGCTGAGAGAACTTCTGACTGTGATCAAGTGCAGCAGGGGTGGCCAATATAGGTGCCCTTTCCCCCATTTATGGAGCATGCCTACACCACTTTGTGGCCCTGTCTTTTTTCCTGCTCTTTCAGAGGCGGCAGCCATTTTGTGTTACGCCATATCACAACGTCAGCCATTTTGTATTCGGAGCTCCCAACCCTTTATGAGCATTCTAAATGTGCCTACCGGTGCAAAAGGTTGATGGTCTCTGCTTCACAGAGCCATGCCGTATTTTCATACTTCCTCTGTTTCTATTTTTGTGGCCCTTGGGGGAGAATGGAATAATATTTTCTTCACGACACCCGCTAAATAGCAAACAAGTGATGGATTTACATTTCCCATATTTTCTTTATTTTCATGTGCATTGTCATAAAAGGAGCAGGGATGAGGATAAATCCTGTATCCTTTGACACAAGGACTGTCTTAAGTAGAAATGACTTCTTTCTTGTTTACTTTCCTTTCTCTCTGGCCATCAACAGGTCTCTTCTTTCTCAGTTTGCTACTTTCCCACAGTATCTTGAAACCAAAAGGTACCATTTAAAGATTGTTCCTTCATCTTCTTTTAAACTCAAAAGGTATGAAAGTGATTGAAAGTTGGAGATTGCACATCTAACTGTATACACACACAGGAGAGGAATGGTTTTTCTTTTTTGGCTTCTGGACAGATATAGAAAGCTATTCTCAAGTTTCTTTTATTTGTTTCCTTGGGGAATTGATTGTGTCCCCCTCTTGTCACACAGTGTGCAACCTTATTCCTTTCTTTGCTCAACCAAGTTGAGAAGTTCCATTACTAATAGGGATGTAAGACATTGTTTTCCATTCCAATCTGCATCTGTTGCATGCACCACTGCTTCCATTCCACTGCAGTTCATCTTCTGCCAAAAAAGTACATCATGCACCTTGCTGTCCACTGTGTTGAAATGACGCCATTTATGTAACAAATTACTTAAATTACATTATTACTTTATTCCAACCCCATTCATTTCGGTGCAAAGGAAATGCAGTGCAAAAGGAGGCAGGGAATTTAATCAATTACATATTGGTGATAAACAGAACCTCCAGGGTCCGTAGCAGTATGCCTTTGAAAACCAGGTCCTATGGGTTAAATAGTGCCCAGAATAATTGGTCTGGACATTAATGGAAACAAGAGGATGAAACAAAGCATCTTCAAGCATTTCAGTTTGCCAGATAGAACAATCCCCCGTCTCCTCTTCATACACCGGCAAGGTTTGTTGGGTGAATTCCGCCCTATAATTATTTACGTTTCTCAGTAGCTATTTACAAAAGAAAGAGTTGCGAAGCAACTGGACAAGATTAAGCAGAGTTCTTATGAGTCTTTCCGACACTAGTGCTGATTTGGGAAGTCTATGGCACCTTCTGATCTTCTCAGATCTTTCTTGTTATGTATTCAGTGGTCCGTAGTGTCTTGCCTTGAATGCGTCGTGGGAACCCACCTACACTTCATTTCTTACCCACAGAATTGAAGTTGACAGAAGCATGAATATGAAATTAATGCAAACACTGAGTCACTAGCTTGCCAGTAACACAACTGAGAGGAGGACTTTACTTAGAATAATTCATTCAGCCTGGTTTGGTGCATGTTACTTTTATGTTTTTCCAGTTACTCATGCTTACCTGAAGGAGATATGAAAGCGGTATCACTGGAATTGGTCACACACACAACCTCCACACACATCAAGCAGAATAATTTCTGGAAAATGTGAGAACATTTTTGTTCGGAGAAAGATAGCAAATAGATGATTAAAAGTAAGGTATCAACTTCTAAATTTGATGAAATCCGCTCAAACAAGGTTTGGGATGAGGAAAGTTAAGCAGGATATTTTTAAAAAATGTCCCAAATAAAAAGCTATAAAATGGAAGAGTGATTTGGGCTGTCAACTTATACGGTTGTACCTTGGATCCCAAACACCTTGTGAGTCGAACATTCTGGCTCCTGAATGCCGCAAACCCGGAAGTGAGTATTCCATTTTGCGGACGTTATTTGGAAACTGAACACCCGATGAAGCTTCTGCAGCTTCTGATTGGCTACAGGAGCTTCCTGCAGCCAATCGGCAGCCGGGCCTTGGTTTCCAAATGTTTTGGAAGTCAAACGGATTTGTGGAACAGATTCCGTTCGACTTCGTACCACTGTATATACTTACCTGAGAATGGAACTTACTTCTAAGGAGACACATCTAGGATTGTGCTGACATTGAGGCAACCATGTGTCCTAATTTACAGGGAACAGACCCCTGTTTGGAGGAGTCTTCTATCTGAAGGCCTATCTGGTTTAAGTCCAGTTTAAAAGATAAAGGAACCATAAGAAGGGAGAGATGGAGGGGATGGATGTTGCCTGTTGACAGCAGACTGAGCAAGCACACAGGTCCCCTGTTCTCAGTCTTCCCCACTATGGGGAGAGGTATTGTCTTTCTATTAAAATTACAGTAATTATTTCTCAATTTGCATCTCTCTATAGAAATCAACACATGAACACTTTATGCAAGCTTATACCTTCCTTCCTTCCTTCCTTCCTTCCTTCCTTCCTTCCTTCCTTCCTTCCTTCCTTCCTTTTAGGACCCAAAACCAAGTCTGAAGAACTGTGGTCACACAAGCCAAACAAAGGCCATGGTGGCTTACCAGGGCTGGGCAGGGTGGGGGGACATTCTCTGGAGCTACATGAAGTATTTGGCACAATACATGACTGGCAGGCTGATTTTAGCCTGGGGAGGGGGATCGGATGCTGAGGAAGCAGGAGTGGGAAACACCACCAAAAGAATCTAAGCATAGATCTGGCGAGTGACAGAGAGCGGCTGCAGAAGTGGGAGAATTGTACCAATTAGGAAATGAAGAAATGCTAAAAGGAGAGGAGCTTGTAGAAGTGTGCGAGAGGATTGAAAAGTGACGAGTGTCACCACCCCTGTCTGTGCAATATACATTTAAGGCAGTATCATGTCACTTCAAAAAGTCATGCCTTCAGTCAAAGAATCCTGGGGATTGTACAGTCATACCTCGGGTTGAATGTGCTTCGGGATGAGTGCGTTTGAGTTGCGCTCCGCAGCAACCCGGAAATAATGGAGCGCGTTACTCCCGGGTTTTGCTGCTTGTGCATGTGCAGATGCTCAAAATGACATCACGGGCATGAACAGAAGCGGCGAAAAGCGACGTGCGCGTGCCGTTGCTGGTTACGTTTGCTTCTAGATGCGAACGGGGCTCCAGAACGGATCCCGTTCGCATCTAGAGGTACCACTGTAGTTCGTTAAGGGTACTGAGAGTTTTTTTAAAAGGTAAAGGACCTCTGACAGTTAAGTCCAGTTGCGAACGACTCTGGGGTTGCGGTGCTCATCTCACTTTACTGGCCGAGGGAGCCGGCGTTTGTCCGCAGACAGTTTTTCTGGGTCATGTGGCCAGCATGACTAAGCCGCTTCTGGCAAAACCAGAGCAGCACACGGAAATGGAGTTACAGTTCTCTGGGAATTATAGAAGAACTAATATAAAGCTGAATGATGTGCAGATGATCCAATAGAATCTCAACACTTACACACTATTATTGCATCAACGGCATGTTGCAGAATACACCCGCCAGAAAACTCCACCAGCTTTCGGTGAAAATGAAAATTTGTGCATGTGGGAAGGGGGAATACTGATGGTGTATTCCACAGATTATCCTCAACTTCCTCTGGCAACTGACTCTTGCTTCTTTCCTGACAGGAAACTCGCTCTATTATTCCACATGAGTATACCCTACGGGAACTCCATGGAAACATTCTGGGAGTTTAATTCCACCAGCCATGCTGCGTGCATTAATGCTCAATTCCCTGTGAAGTCAATTAAAAAAAGCAAGACTTTGCTAATATGCTATGACTGTGTCAACAGAATGGAAAGAATTTCAGTTTCACTGGCCCTCAAGTGCACTGAGGAATTTTCTGTGGGACTCTCGGAGGACAATAGGAGAGGTCTTTTGCACCTGGAGATGCCGGAGGTTGTGAGAATGCTGTAGCAAAAACCAGGGACGCACCACCGAGCATTTATTTAGGCATTCCAGTATTGGAGAACCTGATCCTAAAGAAACAGGGTGGTCTTGTGTCCTGCTTTACGAGGCAAGTCCTCCATTTGAAGCAATGGCGCTGCCTTGCCCCTGTGATTGAGGGGGCCCAGAGCCGTGTGACATCAGCACATTGTGTTTGCAAACTCTGTGGCATGTGCACATGACGTCAGCTCACCCCATGGCATGCGTGAGTGATTTCAACATGCCCTGTGGCATATTTGCGGTGCGCGCCCATGCCCCACAGTGTATTGATGTTACTCGTGCATGCCACGGGGCACACTGATGTGTCGTTTGGACGCCCCTCTGTTGGGATTCACAGAATGCTGTGTGAGATAGTAAGTCTGCAGGCTTGTGCAATCAGCCTGCAGTACAGTGTTGCCCCGCAAGACGAATGCCTCGCAAGACGAAAAACTCGCTAGACGAAAGAGTTTTCCGTTTTTTGAGTCGTTCCGCAAGACGAATTTCCCTATGGGCTTGCTTCGCAAGACGAAACGTCTTGCGAGTTCTTGCGAGTTTGTTTTTTTTATATAAAATTTTTATTGGGTTTTCATAGTTTATATAGACATAACACAAACACACAAACACAAAGACAAACATGCATAATTTCAAAGCCTTATTTTCTTAACCACTTTCCATGACTTCCCCACACCTCCCCTTCTTGCATCCTGATTCTAATAGTTAACTCAGCAAGTTCTTATCTCCAACTTTTACCTTATTAATATTTTACTTAATTCTTCTTAATTAACCAGATTTTAGTTTTAAACCTCAATTAAACCACGATGCTCATCATTTAAATCCTTTTCTAAGGTCGACCCACATTCCCTTCCACAAATTTCCCAATTTTTAAACTAATTAAAAGAATAAAGAACATAATAACATAAAACAAGATATAATTATACACCCTTTGTATTCCAAAGCTCTCGCCCCCCCCTTTCCCGGTTTCGATCCCCAAAGAATATCTATCAGTCTATCAGTTCTCAGCCTGGATTCCTCACGTCCAAGGCTCTCAAATCTCTCTCAGTCCCTCTCTGCCGGTTTTGTTGGTAATCCTTTATGTTGGACATCGAATCTCGGAGAAGCTCTGTCCCAGTGGGATCTATGTTTCTTCCAACCAGACCTCCATATTCAAAATCGGAGCCCAAATCATATTTCTTGTTCCTTTTAAGTCCAAATGTCCCAAGTGTCCCAAGAGCTCCAGTTTTCGTCTTAATCAAATTTGTAATCCGTAAGTCTTCCGATCTCCCCATAGGAAGATCTCTCCAATCTCGATTCTCAAATTCAAACCACATTCTCATCATCCAGTTCTTGTTTTCTTTATAATCCATTCTTTCAGGCCTCTGGTTGTCCTTTTTCTCCTGCGGCATTTCAGCTCCTCCTTCCCACTCCTCCAATTCAACACGTGTCTCCTCCTGTTTAGCTGCAGAATTTTCTTGAAACAAGTCCTTGGCACAATCCACAAATTTATTTACTTTAGAGTTCAAGGTCGTTAGGTCTGTAGCCAAAGCTTTACTCTGATCTTGCAACTTTCCCAGGAGAAAGAACATCCTATCCAACTCAGCCTGTATGTTTCCATCTGCAGCCATTGTAATGTCTCAGAACCCCCTCTAGAGGGATTCTAGTTACTTTGTATTCTTTCTCCAACAGTCAGGTTTTTATTTTGTATCTTCTTTATTTTCAACCACTTAAAGTCAGGTAAATCAAAACTAACCAGCAGAAATAGCAAGAAACAAATTTTCCAAAATTTGACAGCTTGTTTGACAGCTGGCAAACTCTTTGTATCTCCTCAACAGGCTCTCTCGCGGATCGCTCCCGGATCCTGGGGGGTTGCACGTCAGCTCCTAAAAATCAATTCTCATCCTCCAGCACAAAACTTCAAATGCCAAATCGTGGAATTAATAACTTTTGTCTCACACAGAGAGAAGTGGTCTCTCGACCTTAGTTATCCAATTCTTGCTTTAAATTATCTGCAAGACGGGGGGGACACTCCCTTTTAACGCTTCCCCCAATCGTACCGAATTCAAAGAAAAGGAGATTTTTAAGTCCAATTTCCGTACTACTCACGGGTTGTTACTTTTTGCAGTCCGAATGTTCAAGGAAAAAAGTCAGTGCTCTCCGGCCATGGCTTGCGGCTTCACTCCGTAGAAGAAGTGGTTTACTCACAGCACCGCGCCACTCTCCGTCACCTGCTCCGAAGCCTTCAAAAATGGTGCCCGCTGAGTCACCAAGTCCACAGGCATCCACGCCTGTGGTTTCTAAGGGTCCCCGCGTCGCCGCGGCGGCAAGACCCGTCTTCTACGGAGCAGATTCCCTCCGGAGCATGGAGGGAATCCGCCATTTGCCTTCCGCGCTAACCCGGAAGTCCTCTCTCGCAAGTTTATTTCCTTTTTCTTAAAGCCGCTAAGCCGTTAATAGCCGCTAAGCTGCTAAGCCGCTAAGCCGTTAATAGCCACTAAGCCGCTAATAGCCGCTAAGCCGCTAATAGTCGTGCTTCGCAAGACTAAGAAACCGCAAGACGAAGAGACTCGCGGAACGGATTAATTTCGTCTTGCGAGGCACCACTGTACTTTCTGTTAAGTTGTGGGTGAACATCTCAGATGACACAGCGATTTTTCAAACAGCTCTTGTTTATTCACAGGCCAGAACAGAACTGAACTGAAGGGTTCAGCCAGCCTGCCTATATAGAGCTCCGCTAGAACGCAACAGTAACCATTTTCTGTAACTATCCAATCACTGAACGTCACTTTTGATCCATTATTTGCATATGTGGACCTGAGTGAAAACTATCTACAGTATCCCCCTGCTGTAGAAAGGTCTTCCTGTTTGCCTTAAGGTGCAACCAGTTACTCTGTTTGACTGTATGAACTGCTCATGTATTATAGCCTGTAGATATTTGTATATATAGCTCACAAGAAATATACTGCACTGAAGAACCTGAAGCTCTGTGCATTTCTGCTAAAGCGCCACGAAGAATTCACGACACCCTTGGTATGCATTAGCTTGGGGTGCGGCCCTTTCATGCAAAATATTGAAGGGGCTGTGGCTCCTGGCCCCCTCCCACTTGCCACCTATGATTTGAAGGTATGTCCCATCTGAGTCCAGGTTAAAAAGACAGTGGTACCTCGGGTTAAGAACTTAATTCATTCCAGATGTCCGTTCTTAACCTGAAACGGTTCTTAACCCGAGGCGTGCTTTTGCTAATGGGGCCTCCTGCTGCCGCTGCACTGTTGGTGCGCGATTTCCGTTCTTATCCTGGGGCAAAGTTCTTAACCTGGAGCAATCACTCCCTGGTTAGTGGAGTTTGTAATCCGAAGCGTCTATAACCCGAAGCATCTGGTAACCTGCGGTACCACTGTAAAGATTTATAAGAACCGTTAACATGGTTGGCATTCTTTGGCACAGAGTCAGAGTTCTTTTGCCAGGGACTAGATGCCATGGGATTGAGTGCCACAGTCATCTCTGTTTATGTGTTACAGAGACTATATGGCAGCAATGTGCTTGTAAAATATAAAAACACGTAACTTTCTACAAAAAGCCTGAATTCTTAATAGACTTTTCTCCAATTCAAATCAAAGAGAAATGGTATACAACTAATGGTTTATGAGGACGTTTGCATATAAAACCCGAGTTAAACATTAGTTTAGACATCCTAAAACCTGGTCAAATGTTTGGCAAGTTCATAACTTCCCTGAAAATGTTAAATAACTTGTGAAAAATAACAAGATGTCGCTCTGCTGTAAAAATATGCATTGGTTCAGCAAAAAACATTATAAACCCGAGGAAAGATTATTGATTGTCCCAAACATGGTCTCAGCTTCCTTTTTAATAACTGGTAGATTGTTGAAATTATGAGCTCTTCAGAAAGTAAAGTTTACTTCAGGTTTTAATCTTTTTTTTATTATAACAACTGCATTTAAAGACAATTGGGGGAGTTGTCTGCTGTTAGTTGAATGGTCCAGAGCAGAGATAATGTTTGAACTTGGAGCCCATAGGAAGAAGATATGGGGTGGGGGTGGGGATTTGATTCAGATCACAATGAAAGGAGAACCTTCCTAATCCACACTTTTCCAGACAATATGCAGATGAAAACACAGCCATCCTTTGAGATTTGCACACCTCCAAATTTTCAGTGTTGTTCTCCAGGTAAAGCAATGTGTTCAAAAATACTTATTGCAAGCCACCCCAATCTTTGAGTGGCTCAAGTTTCCAGGCGTTCTGGGCACACTTACCCAGGGTCTGTGATTCTTTTAGGAAATGAGGCACAGTGGAGACTGGTGTCTTTATGATATATGATTTATTTACACTGAGCCTACAATGGAGGAATTCATGGCATTAATAATCCAAGATTATATTAGAGACAATTGCTTTGCAAAAATATGAATATTATGCATATTTAGGGGAAAAATACACTAAAATACTAGTGATTTTTCATGAGAACCTTTTTTTTTTTAATGCAAACTTATGTGGAAATAACTGAAGACTAGTGAAATGGGAAATTTGGAGAAAACTGTGAGATTCACTCATTCCTAGTAGGAAGATCTCCATACTTTTATCTGTTTTAGTATTTTAACTTTTGTATGTTTTAAAGTATGGTTGCGAATTTTCACCAGTTTATTGTTTTATCTTTTTGTAAACTGCATGGAGGTGTTTTTTTTCTTCTTTTTTCAATCAAGCTGTGTATACTTTTTTAAAAATAAATACATACGTACACTAGCCATGACTTGCAGAGTTCCCAAACATTGTGGCAACCATGATATCTGACAAATTATACCTCTTTTCAGGAAGCTAAATTTATTCCTTCCTGTGAGAACTGGAACCTAGTTGCACAGAATTCTGCATGAATTCTACTCGGGTTCCATGCTAACTTTGGCAAAAAGAAAGTCTCTTCCTCTACAACCAATGTGGAAACTCATCAGGCTAGCAGAAAGGAATGGATTCCTCTGTTTTTCTTGCACTAGCCTAGTTGGTTGAAGACAAGTATTTTTTACTAGCCTGCTAAGAGGTAGAAGCCAGCATTTCTGCACTGGCTGTTGAAGAAGGGATGCCCCTCCTCTGCAGAGAGCATCCAAATAAATTTATAAGACCCTTAAGGCAAAGGGACCCCTGACCATTAGGTCCAGTCGTGACCGACTCTGGGGTTGCGGCGTTCATCTCACTTTATTGGCCAAGGGAGCCGGCGTACAGCTTCTGGGTCATGTGGCCAGCATGACTAAGCCACTTCTGGTGAACCAGAGCAGTGCACAGAAACACCGTTTACCTTCCCGCCAGAGTGGTACCTATTTATCTACTTGCACTTTGATGTGCTTTCGAACTGCTAGGTTGGCAGGAGCAGGGACCGAGCAATGGGAGCTCACCCCATCATGGGGATTTGAACCGACGACCTTCTGATCGGCAAGTTCTAGGCTCTGTGGTTTAACCCACAGTGCCACCTGCGTCCCATAAGACCCTTAGGAAGCTAGTAAATGTTTTGGGGTATTATTAACTTTTGTTTGCAAGGTTCTGCTGATGGTTTAGTGTTTGAACCAGCTTGTGGGAAGGGGAAATTTTCAAGCAAAAATATAATACCTGCTCCTGTTCACAGCCTAGGTTTTAATTTGAGGGAAGAGAATGAGATGAATAAGGGTGTCTGCACTTCCCTCAAAGAAAGGCATGGCCCAAATTATTTGTCATGTGGTGCTGCAGACAAAAGTTGGCTAGACTTCTGAGCACGTTCTTGGTTCCTGTGCAGGGACCATGAGGCCAAACAGGCCTGATGTCAAACTGCCCCACACAAACTGAATGCATATTCTAGAACATTCTGCAACTTCACGGAATTTGCACATCAGAAAAGTCATCAAGGAAAGAGTTCCCTCTGGACAGAAATTTGAAACACTTTGGCCTAGAACAGTCTACACCATAAGGGCTTAATGGCATTCCTCTGTCTTGTTTTTGTCATCTATTACAATATTCGCCAAAAATTAGAGCTTCAAAACACAAATAAAGATTAGGTCTCTTTCTGCTCATTATGTAAACAAACACTAGTTAAGGCTCTCTATGCCCAAGAGAATATTTGTTTTAGACATTTACGAGAACATAATGCCATTACCAGCAGATGGTTATAGTCCATATGTTACAGCTGCGAAAGGGGAAAAATATATATAAAACAAGTTGAACACCGTAAAAGTTTCTCTCTCATTTGCAAGCAAGGTCAAAAAAAAACAAGGCTCAGGGGAACAGCTGTTGTGAGGGACTAGTTTGCAAATTAAGTAGAATGATTTTGTGGGGGTAACACATTCCTTAATTTCCACTCAAAAATGAGCCCAAAATCAATTTAGTTCCGTAACAATGGCATCCCCTGCCCTCAAGCTCTGCAATTAGTGTGTTGCAAGAGACAGTTGCTAAAACCTTTGTTCATAAAGGTAACGTAGACAAGAGACTCACTCACTCGCTTGCCCACTTCACATTGTTGTTGTATATAAATATATACAGTGGTACCTCGGGTTAAGAACTTAATTCGTTCCGGAGGTCTGTTCTTAACCTGAAATTGTTCTTATCCTGAAGCACCACTTTAGTTAATGGGGCCTCCTGCTGCCACTGCACAGCCGCTGCACAATTTCTGTTCTCATCCTGAAGCAAAGTTCTTAACCCGAGGTACTATTTCTGGGTTAGCGGAGCCTGTAACCTGAAGCGTCTGTAACCCGAGGTACCACTGTACATGGTAGCAGATCACTTCTTAGGTGGGAAAGCTTTAAAGAACTTAAAATGCTAGTGCATTCTAGTATAGCTCTGTTTTTTGGGGGGGATATTATTCGTGTTCACAAGTCTAACAACAGGCCTATTGTTTCTTATGTTTCAGTGACACAGTGCGTCAGTGCATATTAATATCTGTCCTGGAGGTCTGATCTATGCTGTGTGGGCCCAGATGATAATGAAGATAATTCATTATTTATACCCCACCCATCTGTCTGGGTTTCCCCAGCCACTCTGAGTGGCTCCCAACAGAATACTAAAAACATTAAAAACTTCCCTAAACTGGGCTGCTTTCAGGTGTCTTCTAAAAGTCAGATAGTTGTTTATTTCTTTAACATCTGGGGGGGTGTACCTGTATCTGCGCACATGTTGCCTCAAATCAATTTCGGGGCAGCAAGGGTGTTTAATTAGGTGGGTTTAAATATATAGGGAACACAGTTGTGAAGCAGAGCCCTGCAGTCTTCCCACCTGACAACCCATTTCCTGACAGATTTCCTAGATCACTACCATGGCCTGGCCTAACCCAGAACAATCTGGAAGTGCCTTGGCCCAACTTGGCCCAAGCCTAGCTCTCACTGAATCAGCTCAATTTGGATCAGGATTTAGCCAAATATGGTGCATTTAAATACAGTGGTACCTCTGGTTACATACTTAATTCGTTCTGGAGGTCTGTTCTTAACCTGAAACTGTTCTTAACCTGAAGCACCACTTTAGCTAATGGGGCCTCCTGCTGCCGCCGCACCCCCAGAGAGTTATGATATGAGTACTACGCAGCTGCGAACAAGCAGTACTATGTTTACATCACATGATGGGTCTAAGCGTGGGACATGATGTTCCAGGCGATTCTCAGGGTTATGTTCTCTGTGTAACATGAGACCTTCCTGTAACCTGAAGCGTATGTAACCTGAAGCATATGTAACCCGAGGTACCACTGTACAGTCATACCTTGGGATAAATACGCTTCAGGATAAGTATTTTCGGGTTGCGCTCTGTGGCAACCCAGAAGTAACAGAGTGCGTTACTTCCGGGTTTCGCCGCTCGTGCATGCGCAGATGGTCAAAATGACGTCATGCGCTGGTGCTGAAGCGGTGAAACACGACCAGTGCATGCGCAGACGCACAGTCGCATCTTATGTTCTGTTCAGGATGCGAATGGGGCTCCAGAACGGATCCTGTTCGCATCCCAAGGTACTACTGTACAACATTCCACCTGAATTTCGTTTTCTGCAAATATGGGTAGCAAGACCCTCTCCACCCTGTGGAAAACCCTAGGTCAGGTGAAAGCAAGAGAGGGTGCTGATGGCACTGGAATTATGCGATGGTTAGGGATGATACTAATGGGAAAATTGCCTTTGGCCACCATCACGTACCCTGGCGAGAGCTTGGTTGTCTGGCAACATCTGTATCACAATTGATCCTCTGGTGTAAAAGGCAGAGGAGAAATGGTCTTGCCTGTTGTGGCTGAGGTGAGGAGGTGACCCCAAATCCTTCCCACTGAGCGAGTGCCAAGGTTGTGACTAAACAGCTCTTGCTCTTATTTGGCTCCCAAATTCAATTCACGGCCTTGGGCTGGGGGCTGGGTGTGCTCTGGGGTAAAAGAATGCAATTGGCTGTAATGATAATGCTAATGATCATGATCACAAAATTTTCCCAGTCTGTATATAAAATAGTAGCTATAATGAAACCTGCCACTTTATAAATGATCAATGATTTATGTAATTCTTCACAATTGTATAAGAGTGCAGATCTAATGGCGATGATTCCTCCGACAATAGCATGTGCTCATTCAGTTATGACACATTCTATTATAGTTATCTTCGTTTAGCTCTGCTTTTCTAAATGAAACCAGGATGCAAACCTAGATCTGTCACAGCTGATGAACTTATTATTGGGCATATAAATTTCTGCATTTAATTTCTCACTGTATGTATCATCTATTAGTTCCTCATTTTTTGCATACATTTGCCCTGTCGTTATGAGAAAGATTAAGAAAGGACCATCAGTACCAGAAGTTGTGGACTTGTTCTTGTTTTTGTGTGTTAAGGGGTGGTGCTGTGGGTTAAACCACAGAGCCTAGAACTTGCCAATCAGAAGGTCAGCGGTTCGAATCCCCGCAACAGGGTGAGCTCCCATTGCTCGGTCCCTGCTCCTGCCAACCTAGCAGTTCGAAAGCACGTCAAAGTGCAAGTAGATAAATAGGTACTGCTCTGGCGGGAAGGTAAACGGTATTTCCGTGCGCTGCTCTGGTTTTGCCAGAAGCGGCTTAGTCATGCTGGGCACATGACCCGGAAGCTGTACGCCGGCTCCCTCAGCCAGTAAAGCGAGATGAGTGCCGCAACCCCAGAGTCGTTCACGACTGGACCTAATGGTTAGGGGTCCCTTTATCTTTATCTCTACCTCTTACCTCTTTTTCTTTGTCTTTATCATTGATCTGTTTTGATGTCACAGTGACCCTAGTTATGCAGATTTGTCCCAGACCCACCTCTGAATGCCATTGGTTTATAGGCTCTGATGTCATAAAGAGGTTTATCAACTTTGAGCAGATGCACATGGTAGCTAATGAACTTTTGAGAGGGCTCTGAATACTGGGGTCTATGAGCAACTTATAGGAATGAACATCCGCATCTCCGTGTTAATATCCAAAGTTCCTTTAAAGGTCACTTAGGAGATATTCAATAGTTCTGGCATATTTTGATGAACATAAATCCCAAATGCTGAAGACAGTTTGGAGACTTCAGCTGGAGCAGAATCTGGCGACCACATTGAGTGTTATTTCACCGATCCTGGTCTAACTTCACTGGCTGCCAATTAGTTTCTGGGCCCAATTCAAAGCGCTGGTTTTGACCTATAAAACCTTAAACAGCTCGGAACCACAATATCTTATGGACCACCTCTCTCCATCTGAACTGATCCAGACCCTGCGATCATCATCTGAGGCTTTCTTCATGTGCCTCCTCCACAAGAGGTCCAAAGGGTGGCAAGACAAGATCAAGCCTTTTCTGAGGTGGCTCCCCAGGGAAGCTCAACTGGTGCCTTTATTACATATCTTTAAGCGCCAAGTGAATATGTTTCTCTTCAATCAGATGTCCAGCTGATTCTATGGCCTTCTAAACATGTTTGTGGCAGGGGTGTTTTGGGTTTGTTTGGTTTTTTAATGTATTTTGTATTCTCCTTTAGTATTTTTCTGTTGTGAATCACCCTGGGATCTGCAGATGAAGGGTGGTATAAAAATTTGTTTTTATATATGCTGGAAGCCACCCAGAGTGGCTGGGGCAACCCAGTCAGATGGGCAGGGTACAATTATTATTATTATTATTATTATTATTATTATTATTATTATTATTATTTTACAAGTGTAGAGTTATAACAATACCAAATACATATCCATATTTAGAGATTTCTCTGAATCTCCAGACTTCCCACCCTCCCCTCCGTATCAACATTTGTCAACTGCGTATTATTTCATAATCTATATTTTATGTCTCTCCATATTGTCCATAATATTTGTTACATTACAAGTGTTATTAGAATCCTGCTAATGTTTTCATCTGCTTACAGTGGTCTCCTAAATAAATTATAAATTTTCCCCATTCTTTCTTGAAGTTTTGTTCTCTTGATTCCTAAGTTTTCCGGTCAGTTTTGCCATTTCGGCATACTCCAACAGCTTGGTTCGCCATTCCTCTCTGGTAGGGACTCTTTCTTCTTTCCATCTCTGCGCTAGTAGCATCTGTGTGTCTGTAGTCGCATACATGAAAAGTCTTTTCTGCTCCTTTGGGATATTGGTACCTACAATTCCTAATAAAAAAGCTTCTGGTTTTTTTGTAAAGGTTGTTTTAAACATTTCCCCCCCAATTCATTATATATCATTTCCCAGAATGCTTTTATTACCTTACATGGCCACCACATAAAGTAAAAGGTACCTTCTTTTTCTTTACATTGCCAGCAGGTATTTGTACTCGTCTTATACATTTTTCTTTGGAAAGGGTTAATGTATGAATCAGACTGCACTCTCCCCAAAATATTTTGTTGTTTCCTTTGCTCTTTGCCCCTCTGCCCTCCCCCTATGCTAACACTGGAACCACTCCCGGTCTCCTTAGATGTGAGTCAAATCAGCAGAATGAACCTCAGTGAATGAAGTGTTGCTTAAATTCTGCTATCAATATTTTTTCCCCTGTTTAAGAAAAGGATGATTTATGAGCTGTCTAACATTTGGTGACAGATTGCCTCTCTTTGCTTTTTAACAAAATCTTTTATTGCTTCCCAAGGATACTTCAGTGACCAAGTTATCACTCTTATATTTTATCCCTAGATAAAATAGTTGAATTCATTATTCCCTAGGGAACTCATCATAGCAGAGGGGTTTTGTTCTGTTTGGAGGAAGCATAGTGGCCACTGTTCATTCTGCTATTTCACATGTGTTGCATTGCAGCAGAGAAAATACTGCAGTATTGCAAATGGAAGCTGAGCAATGAGACACATTGGATGGTTACTGGAGCCCAAAGATCTGAGAAAGGAATTTGTTTCAAACAGCCTGTATTATGAGCCCTTTTACATATACAATAAGCTAGATATAATTCAGTCTTGTCTGTATTAGGCCACGATCACATGCACATTCATCTTGGAGTAAATCCCATTAAATTCGGCTGGACTTGCTTCTGAGTAGGCATGCCTAAGATACTGCTATCAGTTAAAAACAACAAATTCAGTTCCAGGGCTCACAGAAGAAAATTTATTTTTACGGCTGAAATCCTTTGCACAGCGTAAAGCGAATTGGGGGTTGCTCGTGCATAAGTTGCCGCCACTCTCAGTGAGGTTGCCTGGATAAACCTTTCCCTGGCTGGACAGTCCTGATTCTGCGTCTGTCTCAGTCACTGGCAGAATCCGTCAGTGGGCGTTTCCTGAACTTCTTCCAACATAAAAGTTCCTTGACGGATAGTCTCCGCCTAGCCTCCCTGCGCGGAAGTCTTCTGCGCAGGGTGGGTGTGGGCAGAGGAGGACCAATGCTCTCCCCGCTGGTCTCTGGCAAAGAGTCCTGGAGCCATCCCTCCGAAGCCCGCCTCTGCCCGCCTTTCTCCCTGGTGTAACGCTGATTTCCTTCCCCGGTCACTGAGTCCCCCCTTTTCCTGCTGGGACCTTCTCCGGCATCGCTCGGGAGCCCTTCCACCACTCGTGACTGCGATGGCAGTTCCCTGACACACAGTTATCTGGGGAATAAGTCCCACTAGATTCAATAGGACTTAATTCTGAGTAATTTGATTCAGTTCCCATTTAAAAGCAAATCTATCTAATTCATACTCTCTGAAACAATACACGAATTGAAACACAGCCATCCTTTGAAATCCCCACTTTGAATTTTGCTCCAGCTAAGTAATGTATACAAAAATGCATATACTATCGTTAAGTGGTGAATTTTCTTGAGGACTTTAACAAACAATAGTAAACTGATGTGGAAATGCAGAGAACTGATTTTAAGACTGGAAAAATGAGAAACTGGGAGAAACTGAAATGGACAGATTCGCTTATCTCAGCTTCTGAGTAAACATATAGGGAGAGAAAGAAATGTTGCTATTATTTTTCTAAAAGGAAAGAAAACCTATCCTTTTCTGCTCTGAAACTGCCAGGGGCTCTAAAGTGAAGCTGAACTGAGTGAATAGATTTCACACACACACACACAGAGAGAGAGAGAGAGAGAGAGAGCGCACCTCTAAGCTTTTGAGAATAACTGTTCCCTCTTGTAGTTTCCATTGTTTTTCAAGACAGCTGTGATAAAATACACAGTAGGGGGTTTAAAAGAATAACATATAATTTGTGATTGCATAAAATGGTTCCTCTGTATTAAATATTTTCCCCCTTTTTTGAAGTCGGTGCATTAGCTTCTTGAAAGAATATGCAATGCATGCATAAACCGAAACCTGATATTCCCAGAGTGGATGCTGCTAGCAGCCTACATGCCAATCTGCACACTGTTCCATTAATATTAAAGACTTTTTGGTATAGATTTTCAACTCTCAGCTTACATGCCAGCTAAACACACAGGCATTCCTGCTGGGTGTAAACAGAAACAACATTTGTTTGCTTTCAAGATATATATCACTTCAGAACAGGTTTAGGAAACTACAGCCAAAGTGCAGCACCTGCTCCTCTGGCCAATTTCATGAAGGTGGGATGGAAGGAGAAGGAGAAGGAGAAGGAGAAGGAGAAGGAGAAGAAGAAGAAGAAGAAGAAGAGGAGGAGGAGGAGGAGGAGGAGGAGGAGGAGGAGTTTGGATTTGATATCCCGCTTTATCACTACCCAAAGGAGTCTCAAAGCGGCTAACATTCTCCTCTCCCTTCCTCCCCCACAACAAACACTCTGTGAGGTGAGTGGGGCTGAGAGACTTCAAAGAAGTGTGACTGACCCAAGGTCACCCAGCAGCTGCATGTGGAGGAGCGGAGACGCGAACCCGGTTCCCCAGATTACGATACTACCGCTCTTAAGATGGAACCAGAAAGTGGGAGGGAGAGAGAGGGATAAATATGAATGTAATGAACCAGCCCTTCCTCACCCATCAGGCCAGTACAGTGGTACCTCAGGTTACATACGCTTCTGATTACAGACTCCGCTAACCCAGAAATAGTACCTCGGGTTAAGAACTTTGCTTCAGGATGAGAACAGAAATTGCGCGGAGGCAGTAGGAGGCCCCATTAGCTAAACTGGTGCTTCAGGTAAAGAACAGTTTCAGGTTAAGAACGGACCTCTGGAATGAATTAAGTACTTAACCCGAGGTACCACTGTATTCAAATTGGGTCTCTTTCAATGTAGATGCATTCAGTCCTAACTTAGATGAGTTGCATTCAGATCAAAGCAATGCAGATAAGTTGTGTTCTTCAAGTTCATCCCATCTATTGCCTCAGGGTTTCCTTTAGGTTCATTGCAGGGGGGCAGGGAGAAATCTGATTCAGTGCACACTGGTGGGCCAATCTACCTAATTCATCCTTTCTGAAACGTTTCGCGAAACAAAACCCAACCTTTCCTTCAAAATTTGCACCTCTCTGAATTTTGCCGTGCAGTTCTCCTGAAAAGTAATGCGTACAAAAATTCATATACTAGGGTAAAGTGTGGAAATTAGTGAACAAAGCATAAAAATAATTGTATAAGGGTTTTTTCTTTTTTCAAAAATGTGTATATTAGGCAAAATGCGTACAATGATATTAGGAGAAATTCACACTAAAATGATGCTGAATTTTCATGTAGACTTGGTTTTGTTTTGTTTTTTTTAATCATGTGAGGGCAAATATCATTTTGTTTCAAAATTAGTAAATTAATATTTGCTGTGACTGTTTTAGCTACGGGACACAGAATCAGTGTTGGATTGGGGAGGGCACACAATTTTAAGCTGATCTAACTTGGACAGGACACTTGACAATGTGTGTATCTTTGCATAATAGTGATCAATATGCTAACATTTGCTTTGTTCTCAAGCATGAGATGTGTATTGATATCGGACTGTCATAAACGATGGATGATGGTTCACAGGATTAAAGAGCTAAGGTAAAGTATCCAGGTCTTAGTTTGTTCCTTGCTTTGATCAATTGTCCTACATGATGAATGGGAAAGTTCAATAGTAAAGGACATCTATATTCTATAGTAATATTGTTGGGATAATTTAGTTACACAAGTAGATGGGTTGGTTTACTGTTTTTTTTCAGGGTCGGAGGCTGGTTTACTTTAATCACTCTGATTATTCACTTTAGTATATACCTCGAAAGAACCATATTATTCAACATTCTACATGGAACTAGTCGAAATAAGATTACATGCTACAGTGGTACTTTGGGTTAAGAACTTAATTTGTTCTGGAGGTCCGTTCTTAACCTGAAACTGTTCTTAACCTCAAGCACTGCTTTAGCTAATGGGGCCTCCCGCTGCCACCGCGCCACTGCTGCATGATTTCTGTTCTCATCCTGAAGCAAAGTTCTTAACCCAAGGTACTATTTCTGGGTTGGCAGAGTCTGTAACCTGAAGCGTCTGTAACCTGAGGTACCACTGTACTTGTATTTCATAACATTTGAAAATGTTCATTGACCATGGTCTGTGGCAAAAACAGAGGCCACATTTACATGGAAAGAAGTTTTAAATGTGCACCAAATAATTCAACATTAACAGCAAATGTAAACATAATGACAAAAGCCCTTCAAATATTCACCGATCATCATCATCATTATTTATACCCCGCCCATCTGGCTGGGTTTCCCCAGCCACTCTGGGCGGCTTCCAACATAATATTAAAAACACCATCAAACATTAAAAACTTCCCTAGACAGAACTGCCTTCAGATGTCTTCTAAAAGTCAGATAGTTGTTTGTTTCTTTGACAGCTGATGGGAGGGTGTTCCACAGAGCGGGCGCAACTTTGGTACCCATGGGAAGTCTTTGTGTATATAAACACTTTCATGAGGTGAAGGAAAAGGTGAAAAGGATTGTGGAGATCTCCCAGAGAGTGGAAGCCACTACAGAGAATGCCCTGCTATGTGTCTCAACCAACTTCATATCCAAGAAAGACAGAACATGAAACAAGGCCTCCCTATCTGATCTGAGGGTGTCAGAAGGATGCTAGACAGTGTAGCATTAAGTCACGTGGAGATATTTAGTCATACAGTATAGACAAAGGCATGGAAAAGGAAATCAGCTGATCCTGTAATTTTTGATAAGACTGAGCAAATTCAAGAGGGAATGGATTCCAAGCTAAGCAGTTGGCTCCTTACCTCTCTCACCCTGACCTAGCCACTGTGATCCACACGATGGTCACCTCCAGACTTGATTATTGTAACTCACTCTATATGTGGCTGCCCTTGAGACTAACCCAGAAACTCCAGTGGGTGCAGAATGCCGTGGCAAGACTCCTTACGGGGTCTTTGCTGCGAGATCACATTCACCCAGTGCTATACCAGCTGCACTGGCTCCCGGTGGAGTACAGGATCAGGTTTAAGGTACGGGACTGCCTCTCCTGGTATGTCCCACGGAGGATCTTACCGTCTTCAAATAAAAGCATCTTGGAGATCCCGGGCCACAGGGAGGTTAAGCTGGCCTCATCCAGAGCCAGGGCTTTTTCGGCCGGGGCCCCAATCTGGTGGAACGCTCTGTCACAAGAGACTAGGGCCCTGAAGGGCTTGACATCCTTCCGCAGGGCCTGCAAGACAGAGCTGCTCCACCAGGCCTTTGGCCAAGGCACAGTCTGACCCCCTCCTTCTGTAATCCTCATAGAACTCTAGCCCAATGGTTGCCATTAATTTGACTCTGAATTGATTTTAGAATGTATTTCAATTAATTGATTGTGATTTTATGTAAACTGTGTTATTTTTACTGTTGTTAGCCGCTCTGAGCCCGGCTTTGGCTGGGGAGGGTGGGATATAAAATAATAATAATAATAATAATAATAATAATAATAATAATAATAATAATTATTATTATTATTATTATTATTATTATTATTATTATTATTATTTCCTCCCTCCTCCCTACAATGTAGAACATAGGAAACTGCCTTACACTGACTAAGACTGAGCAACATCAGCTTTTCAACATTGTGATGCATCACCAGCCAAACATCGCGATATAGTGATACATTGCAATGTTGAAAAGGTGCATTGACCCTGCAAGGCACTAAGGTGAACCCACTCCAGGTCCCACGACAGGAGGAGCAGCAATTTCACACTGGCAGCTCATGGGGCCAGGGTTGAAGCAGCTTGTTCCTTCCTCTGCACATCAGGTGCTGGTGGAGGAGGGACTCAGAAGCGATTGCAGTTTCACCTGCAATATTCCACCGGGTGAAGGCGCCATTGTGCTCTGGCCGATAGGCTGGTCCTGGGCAACGTATCAATACATCACCCAGGCCTATCACTGATTGAGATCATTGGTCCATCTAGTTCACTACTGTCTACACTCGTGGTAGAGAACTTTCTCCACCCTGAAGGCCACAATCTTCTGAAGACCTTTTGCCAGGGGTGGGCAGGACCAGAGGCAAAAGCAAGGATAGCAACAAAATCAGATTTTACCTTTGTATAGCCGTCCACTTTCTACATACTCACACACTCTGCTCCTTCCTCCAGCCAGACAAGAAAGAGGCAGAGAATTATGAGAGTTTAAGGACACATTCCAGTTGGACAAAAATGATTGGGGTGCAAAGAAGAGCCAGGGAGGTGTGTGGCCTAGGGAGAATTTTGAGGGGCAGAGAGAGGGGCTTCGAGGGTTGCATTTGGCTCCCAGGTCTGTGGTCTCTCCCCCCCCCCCGATCTACACTGCCTGGAGCAGCTCTCCATGGTTTTAACTCTGTTTGGTGATGCCAGAATTGAATCTGAGACCTTCTGCATTCAAAGGAGATGGTTTATCACTGAGCTGCAGCCCTTTCTCTGTGTGGAAAATGGCATGTTAGGAACATCCTTCATATTATTTCCTTCCATAATTTTGTGACACACCCACATAATTGTCAAGAGCTCGTCCTACTCTCGAGTAGGACCCTGGCAGAGACACATGCCCGACTGGCATGTTCCCTCCCTCCTGGTCGATCGTTCGGGAACTTCAAAAGCTTTCTTCAGCCCGAACATCACAGCGACCGATGCCAACCGACACCGGCACACTTGGGGATCTGCAGAGTCTTCGCAGCTTGCGTAACAGACCTCAGCAACTCAGCATTTTTGCTAACCTAATATATTTACATATAAACACACATGGAGCACTGCAACACGGCTTCCTCTCTCTCTAGCATCAGACAGCAAAGAGAGAAAGAACAAAGGACAACAGTCCCACTTCACGGAACACAGTAACACAAACATCCTGTCTCCGTCACTTCCCACTCTGTGGAGTCAAAACATACACTGTCATGTGAAAGACAACAATCCCATGACTGCAATCGCGTAGCAGAAATTCTAACAATAATATTCTTTTGGAGGTCAGAATGATGCCCACTGTGAAGAGGCTGATCACCAGCAGAAAGGAAGGCAAGAAATGGATGGAAGAATATAAGCAGCAGGATTTATATGGTTGCCATCCCTTGGGCACTCATGTTTACATGGGGGCTGCTTAGCAGGAGTGTAGCTCAGCAGCTACACGCGGGGACACTTAAGTAATCTGGAGAACTGGGAATGATCAAGTCTGTTGCTGCATCCCTTCCCTGATGATAAATCCTGAAATTGGCAACGTTGAACTGCTTTCTCTTTCCTCACCACTGTAGAAGCCACCAGCACCGAAAGAACATTTGAGGCATAGTGGCCAAAATATTACACCATTAGACTAGCATAGACGGTACTATAGCAGAGAGTTTATAGGCTCAAATCTCTGTTGGGGATTATTTCCTCTTTGTTTAGCATAGCAAATCTAACCATAACTATTTCTGAATATTTGAGCATCTCTTGTCTAGGCAAAAATGATATATAGCTTTCTTCTCTGTTTCATTTTCTTACTATTCTGTTTTACCTGCAATTTTGTTTTCATTTTTATTGCTTACAGATTATTATTATTATCTTACTTATCTTTTTTTAAAAAAACAGAAACAAAACAGCTTTATTAAATTTTAAGGAGTTTGCAGAGTAAAAGGAGGCATTAAAAAGAAAGAGAGAGAGAGAGCTGTTTACTTTAAATGGGAGCCATCAAAGCATGGCTAGTTTCCCCCTTAGTTATAACTATATTTCAAATTTAGAGAAGTGCGTCCTTCATCATGTTTACAGAACAAGATACATTCTAGGGAACGACGACTATCAGGGGAAACAAATAAGACATAAAGAACAGGGGAAAGAACATAACAAGCACGTAAAAGTTTTGTTATCTGAAGTGATAATTTTTACCTGCCAGAGCTGTAGAAATCAGTTTCACCTGCACTATACTTTTAAAGCAGCATAACACCACTTTAAGTGGTTGTGGCTTTCAAAAAAATAATAATCCAGGGAACTGTAGTTTGTTATGACTGCTGAGAGTTGTTAGGAGACCCCTGTTCCCTTTACAGAGCTACAATTCTCAGTGTTCCCTGGAAAAGGCATTGATAGTTAAACCCGAGGCTTTTTTTCCAGCTGGAACTTTCCGGAATTCAGTTCCAGCTCTTCTCAGGTGGGCACCATTGCCATTCTAAGAGAACGAGGGAGGCATTCCTGGTGAGTTCCGGCACCTCTTTTTCTAGAAAAATAGCACTGGCTAAGCATCTCCCACATTGCAGCGTCTGAGATGAGCCCAAAGTAGCGTACAGTCATACTTCATGTTACGTCCGCTTCATGTTATGTTCTTTCAGGTTACGTCCCACGGTGACCCGGAAGTACCAGAAAGGGTTACTTCCGGGTTTCGCTGCTCACGCATGCGCAGATGTGCAAAATGACGTCACACGCATGCGCAGAAACAGCAAATTGCAACCCGCGCGTGCGCAGGTGCACCACTGCGGGTTGCGCTCTTTTTAGGTTGCGAACGGGCCTCCGGAACAGATTCCGTTTGCAACCAGAGGTACCACTGTACACCTTCTGTGAAGGTTCCCTATGTCATGAAGGGAGGGAGTCTTCTGTCTCAAGACAGGGATAAACCAGCTCCTTTAAGTAGTCTGCGAAATCCCAGTATCTGGGGAACCATGTTTCTGAAGCTAAGCATCCTGAATTGATCACCATTGGCCTTTCCATGTGAGAGTAGGATATGTATATAAACACATATTCCACATCCTCCAGCATTTTAATGGTGACATTAGATTAATTAATGGTATCTTCAACCTGGCTAGAAGGAAAGGAGTGCACTGGGAAGCCAGAGGTGTAGATTCCTCACTTTCCGATCAGAAGGTTGGCGGTTCGAATCCCCGCAACGGGGTGAGCTCCTGTTGCTCTTTCCTAGCTCCTGCCAACCTAGCAGTTTGAAAGCATTCCAGTGCAAGTAGATAAATAGGTACCACTGTGGCAGGAAGGTAAATGGCATTTCTGTCATGGTGTCCCGTTGTGCCAGAAGCGGTTTAGTCCTGCTGGCCACATGACCTGGAAAGCTGTCTGTGGACAAACGCCAGCTCCCTTGGTCTGAAAGCGAGATGAGTGACACAACCCCATAGTCGCCTTTGACTGGACTTAGCCGTCCAGGGGTCCTTTACCTTTTTAGAGTCCTCACAGAGCTACAATTCCCAGAGTTTCTTGTGAAATTGATTGTTAAAACACTTTGGGAACTGTAGCTTGGGCAGAGAGGTAAACAGGCGTTCTCCTAATAACTCTCAGCATGCTTAACAAACCACAGCTCCCAGAATTCTTTGGAGGAAGCCATGGTATCGCAATGCTTTAAATGTATGGTGTGAACACACCCCAAGAGTCTCTTTCGGCTAAAGCTGCAATCCTATGCATATTTACCTGGGAATAAACTCCACTAAACTCAGTGGGATTTACTTTTGGCAATCTGTAGGACTCTGCTGTAAAAATCGACGTGGTCTACTTCTGTTTCCTCTTTAGGAGCAGTACTGGGCAAATTTCCCTTTTTTATTGTTTTAACAGGGACTGCTATTATTCCACAGTATCACAGATTTACAATACATGGTGTCATCTTCCAATCACTGATGTCTGCAGTTTGAGCGGTCTGACAAACACCAGTTCCAATTCATGACCACAAGATGTATTGTTGGTCACCAGTTTGGATGACATTGAAAGGAGTTCAGACAAGGAGTTCCTGAAGGATAGTTCCATTGGTGGATGCTAGCACAATTGCTATGTTCCACCTTCCTGCTGGAGGCAGAATACCTCTGAATACTAGTTGCTGGGAATCACAACTGGGGAGGGAGCTGCTGTACTCATGCCCTGCTTGTAGGCTTTCTATAGGCCACTGTGAAAACCTGAAGGAGTGTCTCCACTCCCATCATCCAGCCTGGACACTGAGGTTCAGCTCCAAGGACCTTCTGGTGGTTCCCTCTCTGCAAGAAGTGAGGTTACAGGGAACCAGGCAGAGGGCCTTCTCAGTAGTCGTGCCCACCCTGTGGAACACCCTCTCATCAGATGTCCAGGAAATAAACAACTATCTGGCTTTTAGAAGACATCTGAACTTCCCGTATAGGGAAGTTTTCAGTGTTTGATGTCTTGCTGTGTTTTAATTTGTTTGAAGCCCACCAGAGCGGCTGAAGTAAGTCAGTCAGATGGGCGGCATATAAATAAATAAATAAATTGTATGCTTGTGAAACGTGGACCACTTATAAACGCCATCTCCAACTCCTCGAAAGATTCCATCAACCGTGTCTCTGGAAAATTTTACATATCACCTGGGAAAACAGGTGAACTAATGCCAGTGTACAGGAAGAAGAAAAGATCACCAGTGTCAAAACAATGATTCTTCAACATCAACTTCAGTGGACTGGTCATGTTGTGTGGTTGCTTGACTATCATCTTTCAAAGCATCTACTCTACTCTGAACTGAAAAATTGAAAGTGTAATGCTGGTGGTCAACAAAAGAGGTTCAAAGGCTCTCTCAAGGCAAATCTTAAAAAATGTAGTATAGACACAGACAACTGGGAAACACTGGCCTGCGAGCGCTCCAGTTGGAAAACAGTTTTTACCAAAGGTGTCATGGGCTTTGAAGATGCTCGAACTCAGGACAAAAGGGAGAAACGTGCTAAGAGGAAGGCACGCTTAGCAAACCCTCACCGTGATCAACTCCTGCCCGGAAACGTATGTCCCCACTGTGGAAGGATGTGTGGATCCAGAATTGGCCTCCACAGCCACTTACGGACTCACTTTTAAAACCGTGTTCATGGAAGACAATCTTACTCGGTTACAAGTGATTGCCAAAGAAGAAAGAAGAATATATAAATAAATCCATGTTGTTGTTGTCGTCACTAGCACCATCACTATTGTCTAGCTGGTCTTGTCTTATGCTCAGTGTAGAAAATCTCCCTTTTAAGATTGGGATCCAAATGACTAAAATGACTAAAACATAAGTTTTCCTACTGATTTCTCTGCCAGCATCGAGATAATACTTATGACTTCGATTTCATGATTGATGCCTGGCTGCCTTCTTTTTTTTTCTTCCTTTAATACATGCATTTATGGAATACAGAAAGCCAAAAAGAGAATAAAGCGAGGAATAACACACAAAACTCCGCCATATATACAGAAAGTGCTTGGCAAGGATAAATCCTTTTGTATTATTGTTCTCATATATTGCCTATAGCAAGACCTGCTGAATTCTAAGAACTTCTCCCCAGAATGATTGCATTCTTAACCATAAACAGGACCACAGCAAGTCTAAAATGGCAAGGCAATAATACCTGTCTATCAAATGACAAATTCTGCGTGGCACAGTTTAGCAGTAGGAAAGCAGAAGCAATCCTCTGGGGCCTCAGCGCTCTCCTGATGGCCTTGACAAACACAAATATTCAGTAATAGATTTGCTGTCTCATCCTATTACACTAAATTTTGCTTGACAGCTTCTGAATTTAAGAATGTTCACCTGCCGCACTTGTAGAAGGAAGAACTTATCTGAAGGGTCACAGCAGAAAGAAGCAGGGTGCATTCCATATGGCTCTGATCCTTGGCCAAACTTTTCATTGGCTTAAGATACAATATTACCGAGACATAGCTTGCAGGTCTAGTGCTAACCTCAAATCCATATACAACCATAAACCATGTTAAGGGAGTCAATGAGATACAGCAGCTAGAGCAGGCGTGGGGAACCTGTAGCTCTGCATATGTTTTTGGAGTTCCATCAGCCCCTGCCAGAACGGCCAATAGTCATGGATGCTCAGAGTTGTAGTCTAGGGCCACAGGTTTCTCACTACTGGGTTAGAGTGTCAAACGAGGACCTGGGAAACGAATGTTAAAATCCCCATTCAGCCATTAAGCTCACTTGGGCCAGCCAGTCATGCATTCTCAGCCTGCCCTATGTCATAGAGTTGATGCAAGAATAAAATGGGAAGAGGCAGTGGTGTAGCGTGGGTTGTGGGCACCCAGGGCAGGGCAAATGTTGTGGCCCCCTGGTGGACTGTGCAGCTGGGGTTGAGGAGGCATCGGCGGCATGCACAGAGCCCGTGTGGAGGGTGAACGGAGCCTGCTTCCAACAGGCCCCTTGCACGCTGCCGTCAACCCCCTGCTGCCAGGGCTCTGTGCCTGTTGTGGGGGTGCCTGATCTCACCCCTCCAAAATGTGCACCCAAAGCCACAGCCCCCCTGCCCCTGCTACACCTCTGAGAAGAGGGGCAAACGCGTGTGGCACCTTGAGCTCATTGAAGAGCTGGCGAGATATAAAATAAATGAACAAAACCTCTTTGTGTTTGAGGGAATCCTAATACCTCATTTACCAAAGATGGTCCTGAGAGTGTGAACACTCACAGCGAGACAATCTTTCAAGTGAATGAGAACCCACGTAAGTAAATTATGGTGCAAATGGTCTCTGTTCACTCAGATCCTTATGCTGCAAGAAAAGGCTGGGAGGGAAAGGAACACTCAGTTGTAGGTATGGAAGAAGAGGAAGAGTTTGGATTTGATATCCTGCTTTATCACTACCCTAAGGAGTCTCAAAGCGGCTAACATTCTCCTTTCCCTTCCTCCCCCACAACAAACACTCTGTGAGGTGAGTGAGGCTGAGAGACTTCAAAAAAGTGTGACTAGCCCAAGGTCACCCAGCAGTTGCATGTGGAGGAGCAGGGAAGCGAACCCGGTTCACCAGATTACAAGACTACCGCTCTTAACCACTACACCACATTGGACCGTAGTTCACACCAAAAGCGATTGCACCATCAGGAAAGAAAACCATTCTAAATCAAAGTCTAAAATGTGCTGGAAATGTAAAGAAAAAAGGGTACTTTTTATCATATGTGGTGGTCATGTAAGATGATAAAAGACTTCTGGGAAATGATATATAATGAATTCAAAAAAAATGTCAAAAATAACTTTTCCTAAGAAACCAGAAGCTTTTCTTTTAGATATTATAGGACCAGAGATCCCGACAGACCAGACAAAACTATTTATGTACATGACCACGGCTGCGTGGACTCTCTTAGCCCAGAAATGGAACGATGGTACAACTCCGACCAAGGAAGAGTGGCAGACAAAATGGATGAACTAGGCTGAGATGGCAAAACTTATAGGAAGAATTAGAAATCAGGAAGAAGAGGTCTTTAAATAAAGAATGGGGGGAAGTTTATAATTTGTTTGAAAAGCTATTGTAAACAACTACATACATTGGGAGGATTGACAGAAAACTTGTAGTAAAAATTTGAACTATGGATTGACAAAGGATTTATAAAAATATAGTTATGACAGAGATGCAGAGAAGAAAATCATTACATCAAGATCCACAGGGGGGAGGGGGAGTCAGAGGGGAGTCGGAAGGGTCTATATGTCATTTCTGGTAACTGTTATTCCAAAGTATATTGCCTCTGAGAGTAGAACTAAATATGGACTCTTAAATACAAATGAGACTGTTAATGTACAGTCACAATGAATCAATCCCCTTCTGTAAATTAGTATAACAGATTTACAGCACAAACCTCACAATTCTTACTGAGACATAGATCCTATTGAATTCAATGGGGCTTACTCTTAGCATTAGGATTGCAGCCTCAGGCAAATTTGCTGTTTTTTGCACTATTTCCTGGAAAGTTTGTCTAAATTTGAGTTTAAGCAGTGCTTTCTTCTTTTTCTTCAGGGAGTACTGAATGGCACACAGTACTGGTACCTCTTTTTTGTTGTTAAAAAGTGTAGCACTTACTGTAATAACTTCATGGTGAGTACCGGTACCAATTTTCCTAGGGAGGAAAAGCACTGGGTTTAAGTATGCTGACTTAAAAATATATATTCATATTCACACTGTGGCCTTGGGTTGGTTGTATAATAATGCCTTTGATCTGCTGGGTTTCTTACCATTTGCTCTTGTCATGCAATCTGTCTGCTTATATTAGAATTTTCTGTTGTCTTTGTTGAGGTCTTGGGATAATTCAGTTGCGGCAGTTTGACATTTTCTGTTCTTGTTTTCATTTAGACTAGTTGAAATCACGGCTCAGAACAACTTTGCTTTGGCTAAAATGATTTCCTTTTGCAGCTTTGATCTGGCTTAGTTTTGTTTTGTTTTAATCAAAAAGAAGAGCTTCAGTGTGGGTAACAAAGTTTGTTCTATGTGAATCACAAATTCATAGCCAGCTTGTGTTTGGATTTCCCCGAGTACACAAGATGCTTGGAAATGGACTGTAATATTATGAAGCAATGGACCATCATATTATGAAGATATATAACTTTTGGATTAAAACAAAATATAAAAGTTAGCTTTCAAAAATGTTTCTATTGCTTTTTGTTAACATAAATAAGGGGTCAAATGCTGATACCACAAGCTAATAATAACTAAGGCTGCAATCCTAATCTCACTTACCTGGAAGTAAGTCCCATTGAATTTAATAAGACTTACTTCTGTGTTGACATTGTGAGGATTACAACTTTGCTTGCCCCCCCCCTTTTTAAAGGTAGTTAAGCAGGCTAATAAAGTTGTCAGGGGCTTCTTGAAGGAAGGATAAAAGATCAGTAATAACAAGGGAGACCTGTAGCGAAATGTTGTATTCAGATGTTCAGGTAGTAAGTCACAAGCTGTGTGAGTGGTTAAAAAACATTGTTTCCGATGAGACCTGTGTACTGTCAAATATTTCTCCAATAGAAATTGGGACGTCCTACTCCATTATTATGATTATTATTATTATTACCCCACCCATCTGACTGGGTTGGCCCAGCCACTGGACGGCTTCTAACATATATAAAAACATAACAAAACATTGAAAAAATTCTCTATACAAGGCTGCCTTCAAATGTCTTCTAAAGGTTGCATAGTGATTTATCTCCTTGGTTTGCAGGTTGCACAACTCCATACCCTCCAATATTTCTCCAATGAAAATAGGGGCGTCCTAAGGAAAAGCGGGACATTCTGGGACCAAATCAGAAACCAAGGATGGCTTCTGTAAATTGGGAAAGTCCCTGGAAAACAGGGACATTTGGAGGGTATGTTATGTCATAGGTGGGTTCTAGTCAACCTGGAACAGGAGCCTCTTAGTGCTCCTGGCAATGTGGAGTTTCAGAAGGAAAGGAAAGGAAAGGAGAGGAGAGGAAAGGAAAGGAAAGGAAAGGAAAGGAGTAACAGTAGATGTCCTCCTCAGCTGTGCTATCTAACTTCATACATGGCAGGTGAAGGGAGTCCCTGGGAAAAGGACAGGGCCCTCCTGTTCATGAGGCAGACTGAAGCAGCTGCCTCAGGTGGCAGAATCCAAGGGGTGGCTGCAGCAGCTTCCAGGTTCTGGTGAAATCTCCTGAGCCCCATGAGATTGTGAGGAGGACTCTGAGAGATCCCACCGGAAGTTGCAGCCGCACGACCCCAGTAAGCGAGGCTTTGGCAGGGATGGGTTCTGAGAACACAGGGCATCAACTTCCCATTTCACCTCAGGTGGCAAAATGGGCCAGCCCAGCCCTGGAAAGGGAAGCAGCATCCTTTCCCATTTCCTTCCATCTTCCTTATAATGCAGGAAGATTGGCATATCTGAAGGAGCGTCTCCATCCCCATCGTTCTACCCAGACACTGAGGTCCAGTGCCGAGGGCTTTCTGCCAGTTCCCTCACTGCGAGAAGCCAAGTTACAGGGAACCAGGCAGAGGGCCTTTTCGGTAGTGGCGCCCGCTCTGTGGAACGCCCTCCCACTAGATGTCAAAGAGAACAACAACTACCAGACTTTTAGAAGACATCTGAAGGCAGCCCTGTTTAGGGAAGCTTTTAATGTTTAATAGACTATTGTATTTTAATATTCTGTTGGAAGCCGCCCAGAGTGGCTGTGGAAGCCCAGCCAGATGGGTGGGGTATAAATAAAGTATTAGTAGTAGTAGTAGTAGTAGTAGTAGTAGTATGTTTTTTACACTACTGATATATATCCCCAGTGCTATTTTTCCAGAAAAAGAATTTACCATGAACGCCTCCCTTGTTCTTTTATAATGCAATGATGCCCGTCTGAGAGGTGCCGGAACTGAGTCCCAGCAAGTTCCGGTTAAACAACAACATATGCCCCAAACCCTGACTTTCCCCTTCAAATTTAATTTATTAAGAGACTGAGAAGATCACTTAATTCCTCCCTCCCCTCTCCTCCTATTTTTTCTACCACCTTTAAATTCCACTTATCATAGAAGCTTACAGGTCCAGTCAGATTGGGGAGGAGGTGTTTAAAATGCCTTAATTTACAGACCCATGCTTCCTTATAGCCAGGGAACCCCCTAATTATACAGAAACCACTATCTTATTTTTGGACAGTCCTGTTTTGCTTCCCAACTGAAAGGAACTCAGTCACCTGAGTTCAATGTTAGAGGGACTGTTGCTAGCAATAAATTCATAAGGAATCGCAAATGCCAGCCTCAGATGTGCAGACACATCGCCAAATTACTCATATCTTTTAAAGTCAAGCTCAAACAGTGAGAGACAAATGAGGCCTGGAAAGTCCAGTAGTTTCCTTTGAATGCAGGGCAGCTATAGTTTTCCAGACTCATCGCGTGCTCCGTACAGTATCTTTTTGCACAGCATCAAGCAATTATGTGCTTTTTAAAAAACCCGTTGAATGATTTGTCCTGGTTTCCTAGTGCTATTTGGAATAATTGCTTGCCAGTGCAATGCAATAGTATATTGAGCATCTGTCTGTTAATATCTTATTAAACGATGGCCTGACTTACACAACCATTCTTCAAATAGCTGCTGTTTTCTGTGATGTTTCATTGAACTCTTTTGGGGAGAATGATCGTGGCATTTATTCGGTGCATGGGAGTAGAACAGGGCAGGGAACGTTACGAGACAAACTGGAAGTGTGAAGTCCTTATAGGTTTTCTTGGAGGCTTTTTACATCTTAATCCAGGAAAGTCCCTCCCATCTGCATTGAATCAGCCTTAACCCAGTTGTGTCATTTTATCACTGTCGAGCTACCAAAAAAAGAAGAAAAATGGAGCTGTCTGGGAAAAGGGAAACCACACTACTGAAAACCTCCGCAAAACTGCTTCAGTCGTGTGACATTTGCAGACAGAAGAATCGCAGAATTGTAGCGTTGGAAGGGACCCTGAGGATAATCTAGTACAACCATCAGCAATGCGGGAATATGCAGCTGTCCCTTGCAAGAATCGAACCTGCAACCTTGGTTTTAGCACCATCCTCTAACCAACTGAGTTATCATGACAATGTTATTTTATAACTGTTTTTTATTTTCTCGTGCACCGCTTCATTAACTTTGGGTTGTGCTTTATAAATCTGCAAATATGTAAAACAAAACAACCTGCTGTTCTTGAAAGGAGGACCTTTCTTGATCAGCACTGTGAATTCCCCCTCCTCATCGGTTACATACCCATATAAATATCTATCATAAATCTCTTTGGTTCACGGAAATACATCTTTTCGTTCGCCTAGAAACTTGCAGAAATGCCATCTCTTATTCCACATAGGGCTGCTTGCGCAGGGGTTGCGGGTGAGGGTGGTAAATGAAGAGAAGTCTGCATATTTCATTCATTTATTCATTTATTCGTTCATTAAATTTATATCCTGCCTTTCCTCCCAAAGGCACTCAGGGAAGCAAATGCAAATAAGTTAAGACAGTACAAATGGCAACAAAATAAAAACACATTTTAACTACAGTGGTTCCTTGGTTCTCAAATGCCTTGGTTCCCAAACACCGAAAACCCAGAACTAAGTGTTCCAGTTTTTGAATGTTTCTCGGAAGCCGAACATCTGATGCAGTTGTCGGCTGTTGTTTGTGGGGCGCCTGCACCAATCAGAAGCTGCGCCTTGGTTTTCAAACATTTCGGAAGTCAAATGGACTTCTGGAACGGATTAATTTTGGTGCTTTTGTTTTTGCTATTTGTTTTTGGTTTGAGGCTTTTCGGTTAATTTGTTTTTGTGACTGTGTGGAACCCAGTTCAGCTACTGGTTGATTGATTGTGTGACTGCGGAAATGGATAAAAGCCCCCCATCCCAAAAAAGATGATCATCGGTGCAGGTAAGAAAAAAAAATATTTTTTATTTTTATCATCTACAATACTGTCTTATTTATTTTATAGTACAGCACATTGATTATTGCTTTCATTTTATGGATCAATGGTCTCATTAGAAAGCAAAAATTGTGATAAATTGCTGTTTTAGGAGTTGTTTTTAAAAGTTGGAACAGATTAATCTGTTTTGCATTATTTTCTATGGGAAAGCAAGCCTTGGTTTTGGAACGCACTTCTGGTATGGATTAAGTTTGAGAACCAAGGTAAATGTAAAGGCACCCCTGACAATTAGGTCCAGTCGTGGCCGACTCTGGGGTTGCAGCGCTCATCTCACTTTATTGGCCGAGGGAGCCGGCGTACAGCTTCCGGGTCATGTGGCCAGCATGACTAAACCACTTCTGGCGAACCAGAGCAGCGCACGGAAATGCCGTTTACCTTCCCACCAGAGTGGTACCTATTTATCTACTTGCACTTTGACATGCTTTTGAACTGTTAAGTTGGCAGGAGCAGGGACCAAGCAATGGGAGCTCACCCCGTCACGGGGATTCGAACCACTGACCTTCTGATCGGCAAGTCCTAGGCTCTGTGGTTTAACCCCCAGCGCCACCCTTACCACTGTATTAAACACATCGAAAAACAAACAACCAGACCCCTGCAGTTAATTAGTCATATGAAGATAAAAGAGCCTGCTGAATCAAGTCAATGGCTTCCTTTTCTCACACTGGCCAACCATGTGAGCCTGTGGGGAACACGCAAGCAGGCTCTGAGTTCAAGAGCAGCTCTCCCCTCCTGTGTTTTCCAGCTACTGGTGTTCAGAATCTTTACTGCCTCTGTGGAAACTTCTCCCTGCTATGCACAATGCATAATGTTATAAACTTCCACAGTGTCACCTTTTAACTCTAAATGGAAAAGTCCCAAATTATGCAACCTTTCCACCCACTTCATAGTTTGGGCTGCCCCTTTTCAGCATGTTTCTTGCTGATGCCCACATTTGGGGGTTGGAAACGTGGCAAAGACTAAATTCACCCGATCGACTGTCAAAGAGCACAAAGAGAACAGAAAAGGCTGGATTGACCGCTCCCCACTTAAAACGGGGGGCGGCCTTTGCGTGGACGCGTGCAGCCCCTAGATCTGGAGCGGCCCCAACAGCATAGGCTTGGCTTTGCCTTCCCTCAGGTGGGATACCTGGAGGTCTCCGCCGACCTCAGTCAGTTGTCCAATCCCACCTGGGGGAAGCGTTGCCAAGGAGACCAGGCCAGGTAGGGGAGGGATTACCTGCCCACACAATAGAGGGAGGATCTTACCTGGGAATCCTCACTTGGCTCCAGAGCTTCTCCCACCCTACCCACCCTCAGTTAATGTCTTATTTTGCAGGTTAACTTTTCTTCACAGGTTTTGCAGGTTAACTTTTCTTCACAGGTATGCAGGCGCTGCTACGTTAAGGTCGCTGTTAAAGGGCCGGAAAGGAATTTCCCTGCATTGGCAGGTTTCGCCTTTCCCATAGCAAAACGTCACAACTTTGGCGGTATCAGGCCTTGGGCGGAATCCTTTTGTCCATCTTCCTCTTGCAGCAGCGATACCAGGGTTCCCCGTTAAAGGGGTTTTTCTGAAGGGAGGCTTCGGCCATACACCGAAAGGTCGTCATTGCTCTCTCCTGCGGCGGCGGCGTTACGGGGGCGGCCATCTCTGCTTGAACATATGTTCTCCAGAGCCGGCCCATCCCCCCCCCCACACTGGATAACCCTGATGCTCCCTAGGTCCCCGGCTGGGGACCGGGGAGGGAGAACACCCAATGCCTGAGCCAAGGTCTACCCACATTTGAAATTTAATAAAGTTGTGGCCAATTTAATCCCATAGCACGTTGTCTTGAGTCGTTATTCCACATGACGGGGGGGGGCGTGCAGGATCTGGGGACTCCGCCTGTCCACGCAATTAAAGGATAGGAGAGCAATCATGGACTCGGAGAAAGGAACAGCAACAAGCCACGCATCTATCTCTTGTAGACAAAGCCAGCTAGATGTCTGCCCCTTCTCTCTTTCATGCCCAGCGGCCTTTATCAATTAATGTTTTAAAAGTCTCATTGAGACCTCGCTAAATAATTGAGCATGGGAGGTGATCTTCCTTTATATTTTGCTAGTAAATATTTCATGGGCTTGCTTGGATTCAGAGAGAAACGGGGAGAGAGAGAAGGAGAGAGAAAATAAAGAAAATGCTGTTGTTGTTTTTTACCAGCAGTACTGCTTCTTTGAGATACTTGGCCCATACGTCTCTCATGACAGTACTATGAAAAAGAATAAATTTTCCAGAGCTAGAATTTCCTATTAGACCTATTTATCTAGCTATCCTGGGTTTGCTCTGTAGTGAGGTCTTGGCTTGAAAATCTTTCAGCAAGTTTTCTGCAGAGTTGTATGCCAGAACAGTGTTGTGGTGTGTCTTTCTCATGTGCGGTTAAAAGGAATAACATAGATCAAGCACTCGGCTCCTCCACAGTACCTTTTGCAAGAGATTTCCATCTTGTTTCCCCAAAGGTAGCGCAGTTTGCCTAGAGTTATCCAGACACATAAAACAGATTTGCTAAAAGCTTTTCACTGAACTCTGGTGAGCAGTCCCTCTGAAATCTCCCCAACACGCTATCCTTTTTGCCAAGAATGCACGTTGATGCTGTTTAAATTGTATACCATTTCAGCGTTCATGAAACAGATGGAGACATTGGCCTATGTGTACATGAATTGAGAATGGCCCATTTATAGGACCACAGGCCTTCTAAGTGTCCCTATTTTCCGGGACAGTCCCAGATTTACAGAAGTCGTCCCAGTTTCTGACTTGATCCCAGAATGTCCCACTTTTCCTTAGGATGTCTCTATTTTCATTGGGGAAATGTTAGAGGGTATGGAGTTATGCAATGCCCAAGCCAAGGAGATAAGTAACTGTACAACCTTTAGAAGACATCTGAAGGCAGCCCTATATAGGGAAGATTCTTAATGCTGATGGGTGGGGTGTAAATAATAAAATTATTATTATGGCATCGGACATCCCTATTTTCCTTGGAGAAATGTTGGGGTTATTTATTTATTTATCTAATATACTGCTGTTGGGATGCTGTCAGTGGCTCCCAGCTGGTTGCCCAGGAAAGTATAAAGACAAGAAGAAGTTTCTTGCCGTCTTTTTATTTCAGTATTACAGAGAGAGACTATAGAACCCAGCCTCTTGGATAATAGTGTTGTCCCGAGTGTATTTCCACTCCCTGTCTTTCCCACTTCCTCATTCCTCATTCTCATCACCTCCTCTATGGCTGCCACCAACAGCCCTTTGTCTTTGAGCTCTTTGCTCTCCTACTTTTAAGGCTCACCGGGTTCTGGGAGATGGAGGGTCTGGAATGCCAGCTGCTGCTCCGGTTCTCCTCCTCCCCCCCCCCATTATATCCCAGCTTTCCCCCTCATCTGCCTCTGAGCTGTGACCTCCCACAAACCCCTGTTGTAAATCTGTACGGTCTCCCACTTCATGCTCCCTGGAAGGTTCAGGATGGAAATGCGGTCTTCCACCATTCCTCCTCTGCCCAGTCCCTGACAACCGCCCTAGACCATGATACCTAAAAAGCTTGTTTCACTCCTAATATACCCATTCGATTGCTGCACTCTGCAGGACAGGACTCCATTAGTGAAAGCGCGACTCAGGATAAGAACGGTTTCAGTGTTGGTGTTGACCTTTAAAGCACTAAATGGCCTCGGCCCAGTATACCTGAAAGAGCGTCTCCACCCCCATCGTTCTGTCCAGACGCTGAGGTCCAGCACCGAGGGCCTTCTGGTGGTTCCCTTGCTGCAAGAAGCAAAACTACAGGGAACCAGGCAGAGGGCCTTGTCGGTGGTGGCGCCCGCCCTGTGGAATGCCCTCCCACCAGATGTCAAAGAGATAAACAACTACCTGACATTTAGAAGACATGAAGGCAGCCCTGTTCAGGGAAGTTTTTAATGTGTGACAAGAAATGTGAATATAGAAAAAATATATTCTGAATCCCAGAAGCCAGAACAGCAAGAGGGATCTGGCTTCTTGGATAGCCTCTTGCTGTTCTGGCTTCTGGGATAGCCACGCAAAGCCTCTTCAGGGCAACGGAATGAAGGCTCCCCCAAGAGCCGTGCTCCCTTTAAAGAGTGTGCGGAGCGTGTGTGGGGTTCTTGGGGGCTTTTCCCTGAGGAGGGAGAAGGGCAGCCCTTCTCGGGGAAAAGCCCCCACGAGCCGCACACACGCTCCACACGGCTCTTTAAAGGGAGCGCTGAGCAGAGCCTCCCACCTGCATTTGCTCCATAAGACGCACACACATTTCCCCTTACTTTTTAGGAGGGGGGAAGTACATATTGTAGAGCGAAAAATACGGTAGTTGGACAATATCGTACAGTTTTATTCAGTAAAGCCACCAGCTGGCAGAGTGCCACCTACAGCATATGCCAGGTTGTGGCTAGCGTGACATACAGAAGGAGAGAAACAACTGAGGCATTTGGATCCCAGATCTCTGTTCCAAATACCTATGGCAAACAACATAAATAACTGACAGTATCACTTAATGAATCATTGATCTCAATATCCTAAAGGCACAGATATATCACTCTGAATGTATCACCCAACCTACATCAGGAAGTTGACTTCAAGAGGCAATTATTTCTGTGCTTGATACAGTAAGAAGATGCTATTCTCAGTTAAGCTGAGCAAAAAAGACAGTTTCGGTTCGTTTTATTTGATATAGGTGCATAAATACTGCAATCATTATTAAGCCCCTTTTGAATTTTAAATGCATCTGCTTGAAAATGAGTTATAATTGGGGGGAGAAATGAAAAAACTCCTTCCCCAAGGAATAGAGGGTGAGGAGGTGCAAAGGACACAGGAGAAATTTTCCCACCGTCTACTAATAGCGTTTATATAACACATATTTCAAGACTCTTCACATAAATTATCTTGTTATAACGAATGCACACTAGCAAATTTCGTTTCAGCTGCCATCTCCTTGAGATGCAGAGAGAATTACCATTCTGATTTATTCACAAGAAGGAGGAAAATCAGTGGCTCTAGTGCAAACCAAGGTGGGTTGTGAGGGTGTCACTTAGATGACGCCTTCTTGCCTCCACACTTCCTGAGAATTTGGCTGCTTCGTCGCATTTCCAGATATATGAAAAAAAGATTTGGACAAAGGAATTGCTGAAATAATTAATAGAAGTGGAATACAAAAAGGGAGGTGTGAGGAGGTCATTGAAATAAGGGAATGAAAGATAAGATATTGAAATTGTTTGATGTGTTTTAAACTGTTTTTGTTTTGTTTTGTTAGTTTAATGTGTTAGTGTTATGTGTTAGTGTTAGTGTTATGTAGTGTTTTTGTATTGTATTGTTCATTTTTTTGTAGTGTTTAAATTGTTGGAAAAGTAATAAATATTATTTTCAAAAAAGAAAAAGAAAAAAAGATTTGGACAAACCTATAGCTCTCTGGGGCCCATAGCTGAACTATGACACATGCTGGAGCATTAATGACAAGTTAGATGGTTGCAACACAGTGGCAATATTATTTTTAAAAATCCATATCTTTATTTACTCCTTTCCTTTCCATGCTTCTGTTTAGACCTTCATTTCTATTCCATTGTTAGAGCACTGGCGTTACATGCTGAAGGACAATTGCGCAGCCATTCTGACTGCTGCATTTGTTTCCTCCCTTATTCTGTCTGTGTTCTGATATGGTTAGTTTAATTTCCAATGCTCTGTTTGGAATGGGGCAAGCAGCATGAAATCTGGCTTTTAGAGCAGACTTGCATTTAGCGGCTCACCAGATCGCCACAGGCGACCAGAAATCCCATGCAGGCACCTCTCTCCTCCAGCAGCTGTATCTGCTAGCTGTAGAACAAAAAAGAGCATCTTCCACAACCAGCATGGAAATGTTAGAATTCCTGCTCCGTGATTGCAGTCATGGGATTTTTGTCTATCACATGACAGTATGTGTTTTGACTCCACAGAGTAGAAAGTGACGGAGACGTGATGTTTGTGTTACTGTGTTCCATGAAGTGGGACTGTTGTCCTTTGTTCTTTCTCTCTTTGCTGTCTGAGAGAGGGAGCCATGTTGCAGTGCTCCGTGTGTGTTTATATGTGAATAAAGTAGATTAGCCAAAATGCTGAGTTGCTGAGGTCTGTTACACAAGCTGCGAAGACTCTGCGGATCCCTAAGTGTGCCCATGTCGGTTGGCATCAGTCGCTGTGATGTTCAGGCAGAAGAAAGCTTTTGAAACTCCCGAACGATCGACCAGGAGGGAGGGAACATGCCAGTCGGGCATGTGTCTCTGCCAGGGTCCTACACGAGAGTAGGATGAGCTCCTAAGAGGAAATACATCAGGATGGCTTGGTGCGGTGAAGTAAATGATGGAGGAAGAACCACTCTATCCCCCAGCCCACTAGGTCAGTGGTAGCGAACATGATGCCCTCCAAATGTTTTGTACTACCACTCCCACCATCTTTGTCTTTTTCTAAAAAAAAAAATATTTATTACTTTTCCAACAATTTAAACACACACACAAAAAAGATAACACAATACAATACAAAGACACTACATAACACTAACATATTAAACTAACAAAACAAAACAAAAACCGTTTAAAACACATCAAACAATTTCAATATCTTATCTTTCATTCACTTATTTCAATGACCTCCTCATACCTCCCTTTTTGTATTCCACTTCTGTTAATTGTTTCAGCAATTCCTTTCCATCTTCCTCTGTTTTCTATCCTATAATTATCTTGACACATTCTAACCTTATTTTTTCCTTTAATACTCTATTAATGTATTTATACTTAGTTCCTTATAACATTTCTACTAAAGCCATAGAACTTCATTCCAACATTTTTCTAACATTCATTAATTTTACAGTATTTCTGTAAATAGTCTTTAAACTTTTTCCAGTCTTCTTCCACCGACTCTTCTCCCTGGTCTCGGATTCTGCCAGTCATTTCCGCCAGTTCCATATAGTCCATCAACTTCATCTGCCATTCTTCCAAGGTGGTTAAATCTTGTGTCTTCCAATACTTCACAATAAGTATTCTTGCTGCTGTTGCTGCATACATTAAAAAAGTTCTATCCTTTGGCACCATTTGGCCGACCATGCCCAGGAGAAAGGCCTCTGGTTTCTCCACTCCCATCATCTTTGACCACTGGCCATGTTATTTTGAGTTGATGGGAGTTGTAGTCCCCAGCTTCTGGAGGGTATTGTGTCTGCACACACCCTAAGGTAAAGGTAAAGGTACCCCTGCCCGAACGGGCCAGTCTTGACAGACTCTGGGGTTTGTGCGCCCATCTCACATCTATTGGCCGGGGGCCAGCGCTGTCCGAAGACACTTCCGGGTCACGTGGCCAGCGTGACAAAGCTGCATCTGGCGAGCCAGCGCAGCACACGGAACGCCGTTTACCTTCCCGCTGGTAAGCGGTACCTATTTATCTACTTGCACCCGGGGGTGCTTTCGAACTGCTAGGTTGGCAGGCGCTGGGACCGAACGACGGGAGCGCACCCCGCCGCGGGGATTCGAACTGCCGACCTTTCGATCGGCAAGCCCTAGGCGCTGAGGCTTTAACCCACAGCGCCACCCGCGTCCCGTCACACACCCTACTGAGAGGCTAAAAACCTGATTTTTTTAATACTAGCTGCAAAGCAAGGTCTTCCCCTCCTCTACGACCAGCATGGAAATGCAGGTTATTGTCCTCTAAGCTACTAAGGTAAAAGGCAAAGGACCCCTAGATGGTTATGTCCAGTCAAAGGCGACTATGGGGTTGCGGCGCTCATCTTGCTTTCAGGCCGAGGAAGCTGGCGTTTGTCCACAGACAGCTTTCCGGGTCATGTGGCCAGCAGGACCAAACTGCTTCTGACGCAACGGGACGCTGTGATGGAAACCAGATCATACGAAAATGCTGTTTACCTTCCCACTGCAGCGCTACCTATTTATCTACTTGTACTGTGTGCTTTCAAACTGCTATGTCAGCAGGAGCTGGGACAGAGCAATGGGACCTCACCCCGTCATGGGGATTCGAACCACCAACCTTCCAATCAGCAAGCCCAAGAGGCTCGGTGGTTTAGACCACATGCCACCCGCTAGTGTTCTGTGGGTGGGTCAGGACCCACTAGCACTTCACAGCCTGATCCAATGTATATCCTGATCCATGTTTGGGTTAAAAGTAGGTTCTGGGTCTGAAAAGGTTGAAGACTATTGCTGTAAGAAGGTAATAAAAAAATTAAAAAATGCAGACTAGTAATTTTTTGTGGGATCATTAAAGGCTGCTTTAAAGTAACAGCCTATTTTTTACCTGCTAGACTTCTCCTCCTCCTTAACATTTTTAAAATAGTACTTTAAGATGTTCAAATCCCTTGACATAAATATCTCTCTCTTGTCATTACAACAACTCAGGAAGGTAGGTCAGTATTCTTTTATGCCCATGCTGCAGATGGAAGGCTGACTTAATAATGGCTTTCTTGAGGTCGCACAAGAAGCTGATGCCTGGTTCATCCATCCATTAGGTTGCAATCTTAGGCATGCTTAGCTAGGAGTCAGCGCCATTGAATACAGTGGCACTTACTTCCAGGTAGTATTTGTGGGCTGCCTTCCGTTTCCAAATATTTAAAGGCTGGAATCATTCCCAGCTGTCTCATGCAAATGTAAACATGATCTTCCCTCTTTCTTCTCTAGTCCTTCAGATCTTTCCCCCTTTCATGTATATTTTTGATGAGGCCTTTCGACCTGTGACCTCTCCAGAGACTGTCAACACATTTTGGTAGATTTGAACTGCTATGTCAACAGCCATAGCTATCTAAATCTGATAGCGAGGTGGCTGCTTGCGAGATCCGACCAAAATGACTTCTTGTCACGGTGGGGTGTTCTATAAATTGGCGAGCAATGGCTTTTCCATTCTGACCCCAAAAACACGGTTTCTCGGGGCAGTTGACTGGAAGGTTTTCTCATATCGCCTTTCAGAGATGTGCAGCAGGTTTTGTATTCCAAATAAGAGCAAGCAAACATTTATTGAAAGTTTAAAATTACAGAGAATAAAAAAGAGAGAAGGAGAAGAAGAAGAAGAAAGAGAAGGAAAAGGAAAGAAAAAAGGAATATATATATAATCAGAAAAACAAGGAATTAAGCAATACAAGTCAATAAAAAGAAAAAAAGAAAAATACAAAACACACAATACATCAAAACCAACAACAAAAAAGGAAAAACAAAAAATTAAAAACAAATCCAATATTCCCAAATCTTTATCTTTCGTTAACTTGTTTCATCGACCTCCTCACATCTCCCCTTTTTTAATTCTAATTATTAATTATCTCAGCAAATCCTTTCCATCTTTCACTATATTCTATCATTAAATTACCTTAATTTATTTTAATCTTATCTTACCATAAAAAGCCCTAGAGCTTAAAACTTAAAACTTATTTATACATAATTCCTTATAGTATTTCTACTAAAGCCAAATAGTTTCACTCCAGCATTTTTCTAACACTCGTTAATTTTACACTAATTCTCTAAATCAGTGTTTCCCAACCGGTGTTCCGCGGCACACTAGTGTGCCATGAGACACCGGCTGGTGTGCCGTGGGAGGGAGGCGGGCGAGTCGGGCGGCGAGAGGCGGCGAGGATCCGCGTCGAGCCGGGGGCGGCTCCGCGGTGGTGGTGCCGAGCGGCGGGGCAGCGCGCGCAAAAGGGAGGAGCGCGAGACAGCGGAGGAGGAGGAGGCCGGCATGTCCGGGCAGCAGCAGCAACAGCAGCAGCAGCAACTCCCGGCGACGGCTCCTCCTCCGCCCGCTATCGCCGCCACCACCACAACAGCTGCCGCCGCCTCAGCTGCCGCCGTCCCTCAGTCCCTCGCTCTGCTGCCTCCTCCCACCCCGGCAAGGGGAAGGGAAAAAACGTTCACTTTTGTGCGTCCCTCCCGGCGTGACGCTGCGCGCTGACGTCACGGGGCGGGGCTTTAATGGTGGTGTGCCGCGAGATTTTTTTTCGGTAAACAGGTGTGCCGTTGCCCAAAAACGTTTGGGAAACACTGCTCTAAATGAATTTTTAAACTTTCTTCCAATCTTCATCCATCGTCTCTTCTTCCTGGTCTCGGGTTTTGTCAGTCCTTTCTATCCCTTCCATCTAGTCCATTAACCTGGTGACCTTCTATCCGAGGCTCTTAAGTCTTTTCCATGTCCCTTCTGCAGGTCTTCTTCATGTTTATACCTGCACTTTACTTTATCTTCTGCTGATCTTATTCTTAATTTCCTTCCTTTCTCACTGAGGGGTAGATCTCGGGGAGACTCCAACTTGACAATGTCTTTATCCCTTCTCGACAGGTCAGCCCACTCTCCACAGTCAGCACCGAAATCCAAAAGATATTTGAAGGCATGTTTCAAAGTCCCTCCAAAGTTAAGGGCCCCCACAACTCCAAGCTCCCCCTGGCCCACAACCAGATCCCAAAAGTCAGAACATCCCTGCATACGGGGATCCATCCAGCTTCCCATCTCCAAACCAAACAGTACTCCATCTCTCCCAATCTGACTTTCTCCAGGTTCAGTCGTCAGAAACAACAACTTATTTTCCTGCAAGGCCGCGGCTCTCTCCATTTATATTACTTGAGGTTCAGCAACAACCTCCTCCTTTGTCTTCTGCACAACTTACCCTGTCAAAGCAAATTCCTGAGATGGTTCCTGAGTAGTTTCTATGTAGGTATTCACCGTTTGTCCAAAATTGCTAACTGCAACAGTCATCAGATCCATCTTTTCATGTAGCTGTTCCAGTAAAGCGCTTGTCTTGCAAAGAGCAAGCACTAAAACTTCTTCTAGACACATTCTTGCTCAAGGTCAATGTCAGGTTCAGACAATCTTTAATCTCTGCAGCTGTAAAATTCCCCAGATCGACTCCAGCAACAGTATCACAAGCTCCCTCTAGAGGAAACAATTTCTGTTTGTATCCGTCTTTTTGAAAGCAGCTCCAGCAACAAAATTACTTTCGTTTTCCAGATATTTTATTCCTTTTTATATGCAGAATGAAACATTGGAATCAATATGTTTCTCTTTTTTAACTATCTGTCAAAAAACGTTTTATTCACAGTCAATGAACTTCCCCAAAGCGTCTGTCTCTGACACCCCGTTCCCAGGTTCAAGACGGTGGAAATTTATCTTTCTTTACTCTCTCTCCTGCAGGTTTAAACAATCTAAGATTTCCCCCCTCTTCTCCTGCTTCCAAAGGGGGTTTGGTGTTTTTAGCTGATGAAAATTTAGTCCTTTACAAACGACTTTCCAGACTTTAGCTTGCAATGTCTTTGCTTCAATCTATTTACAAAAGCGGAAGGCGGACTTCCTGTTTAGACCTTCCTGCTTCAGTGCCAAATTAATTCAACTTTTAAAACTCCAATTCTTCACTTTACTCACGGGTAGTTACTTTTAAATCCAATTGTCCATAGGAAAAAGTCAGCGCTCTCCGGCAACAGCTGTGTGGCTTCACTCCGTGAAAGTAGCAATCAGTTCAAAGCACCGCGCCGCTCACCCCACTTCGCTCCGGAGCCCCAAAATGGGTTTCCCCACGAGTAGGGGAGGCGCTCTTGGTGCCCGCCAAATCCCACGTTCCCAGGCTTCCTCCGCCTGGGATTTTTAAGGGGTCCCCGCCTTCGCCACGGCGGCAAGACCCGATTCTCACGGAGCGGGTTCCTCTCTGTCAGAGGAACTCCGCCATTGCCGATGGCGCTAACCCGGAAGTCCTCTAAGAGCAAGCAAACAGAGCTAAAGGAAGATTCAGATATTAATCCATTCAGTAAACACATGGCATTGCTGCCCCTTCCCTCAGAATATGGGACAAAATGTATAATAGTTTTGCTTCTCAAAATAGTCAATAAATACCAGAATTGTCAAATTACCTAAAACCACAAATCATTACATAGCAATTTAAACAAAGAAAATATGTTACTTGCCACATAGGTCAAGCTTCACAATAGCATTGTAAGGCAAATTGCTACAGCTCCAATTTTATTGAGGGCCAATTCAAATCTAGTCCAGTCAGTTCATTTCGATGCAAAGAGTGCTCTGTGGTTTGTTAAGGGTAGTCCATTTGTTAAGCGTGCTGAGAATCGATAGTAGACCCCTATTCCTCTCAAATTTCAATAGAATTTTATTTCCTATTTCAACTCTTGGCTTATAGCGTCTTCAGACATAACATTGAAATGAACAGGAAATGAACGTTCCTCACACATCCTGTTTTCCCTTGCTGACATTAACTGAAATACCCCCCTTCCCATCCTTTTTCTTCCAAACCATAGTAGTAGGACTGGCCCCACCATTAGGCAGAGTAAGGCAACTGCCTCAAGTGGCAGATGTTGAGGGAGCAGCAATCCCACCTCCAAACATTATCTCCTTAGCCTCCAGACAATGGTTGGACATCAAAGCTATGTGAACCACAGGACCGTTGGGCATCCGCTAAACTAGCCCGCTGCCCCCAAGTTCCCTGAAGAATGCTTTCCTCTTGCCCGTGTTGAAGGAAAAGACAACAACTAGTTCATTCACGGAATGGGCAGGACACCATGTTATTTGCTAGGGTTGCCATATTTTGAAGAGCAAAAAAGAGGACGCTATGATGACTCTCATTTTAAATACCCTACTGGATGTAGGCTATAGGAGCTGTGGTATATTGCTGAGGAAGGCAGGAGAAAAGAAGAGGAAAGCAGGTCTTCAGCCACCAGTTATGTCTATGTCTCATCCAGAAAGCATAGCCAGAGATAGTTTGGCAAATCTTAAAAACCCAGCTGGGCAGAAATTTCACCCATTAAAAAGAGGACGTGTCCTGGAAAAAGAGGACACATGGCAACCCTAAAAATTGTCTTGGGCTGGTCCTGTAGGTAGATATGGAAGCTGTCTCTGCATTGAGAATTTATCAATTTATTGGTGATGAAAGGGTGCAAACCGAGGTTGTTGGGAATTGTAGCTCTGTAAGACATAAACTACAGTTCCTGGGATTCTTTGAAGGGAAGTGCTTTCGGTGTGGATTATTATTATTATTATTAATTGAATTTATATACCGCCCTATACCCGCAGGTTTTTCCTCAACCTACGTCTTAAATGGTTCATTTAAGGCAGACACATTCAAGGGCTGGTTACCAAAGAGCGTTCTTCAAGTATTAATAAATATCAGTCTTAATATTTCATGACAAAAAGCACCTCTTTAGCTATGTTTAAATAAACCCACTCCTTACCTATTAGTTACTGACATAAAGTCTGTGAGCTACAGACTATGCTGTTCCAACAGCCAAGGATGTGTCCCAATAGCTGCATGAGGTCATCAATCCACAGTAATTGCATTCATCTTTTTCATTGAGATATTTTTCTGTCTGGTTTACAAAATGATGCCCCAGGTGGAGAGTTAAGGACTGATTCCCGCCCCCCCCCCTCTGGGAACGAGCCCTTCAAAAGCAGTTCTATTAAAGAGACTATGCACAACTTCATAATCCAATGAGTGATCATTGCAGAATGCGTCTTCAAGTTAAATTACCAGCATGGCAAGAATTACTTATGTGAGTTTTAAAAATACATAACAAACGCATTCTTAAAAAAAGAAGTGGAAATATACCAGAAATTTAAATTCAGTAACAGGACCTACTGTTTGATTTGCATGACTTTTAGCTTTTTTGCTGTTCTCTGACAGGAGAGATGCTAGTTAAATGTCAACTATTAGCAGTTTGAAAGCATGTCAAAGTGCAAGTAGATAAATAGGTACCGCTCCGGCGGGAAGGTAAACGGCATTTCCATGCGCTGCTCTGGTTTCACCAGAAGCAGCTTAGTCATGCTGGCCACATGACCCGGGAAAACTGTCTGCGACAAATGCCAGCTTCCTCGGCCAATAAAGCGAGATGAGCGCCGCAACCCCAGAGTTGTTCGCGACTGGACTTAACTGTCAGGAGTCCTTTACCTTTTATTATTCCCTTTTAGCTTCACTATGGATATGTTTGTTATTGGATCAAGAAGGAACACTGATCATCACATGGATTTAACTGCTAAACTTAAGGAAGATACTAGAAAGTCTCAAGCACATTTTCCATGCGCTTAAAACATATTTGGTGGGTTTCCCCTCCTGCCTACCTAAATGTAGCATTTTACAAATAAAATGTGAGCTTCATTTATGCTATATAGATATGGGAAGAAGAAAAATATTTAGCCTGGTAAGTCCATGTGTGATGAAGAAGCACATAAACTGCTTTCGGAAAACCAAAGAATTTAAATTTCACCTTCTGAAAATGTCAGGTAATGCTAAACAACAAACAAACAACTGCAAGTCCTGGCAATCATTTTAATTATTTCTCTGCTATTTTGCACACATTTTACCTACCAAGCAAAACTAAATGATATTAATTTAACCAAAATATATTTTGAATACCCAAGTCATGTTACAACTTTTTAGCACCCCTCAGTTCTGAAATTTTGAAAGTTGCCAAACTCAACATGACCTAACATTGGTGCCTAATCCCAAAGGGATTAGGAGAATGGTACTGATCACAACTGTGGCATAAAGGGAAAAGATAACCCTCCTTCCTTTATGCCATCATCAAATTCCTGGCCACACACACCCCTGCGACTGTTAAGGAAAACCCAATTGTATCAAATGCATTCACATATTTAAAGTCTTGTTTGGCCCTAAATCGAGGAGGACAGAAGAAAGTGTCAGACATGGGAAGAAAAATCCATGGTATCAGTCCTTGCTCTGCCTCAGGGAATGACATTAGTCAGGATTGTGGGGTATAGGGTGATAGAATTAAGGAATTAATTGAGATTCACCATCCCTTTTCCATTTATCAAGCTTAATGGGTATTTTTCTAGTAAAAAAATAATAATGCTTTGCTTGCTTCTGCTCAAATCATTGTGGCATTAATATGTTGGATATGACTGTTTCATAGCAGAATTTTCAGTAGGGTCTGTTTGTCTGTTTTTCCCATCTGCCCCGTGATGTTTTTGTATCGCAGCTGCTCTTCTTGTCCTTGGTTTGATGCAATGAGAGAATATTTTAAGGCTGCCCACTGTGGAATCTGGAGAAGCGGAGCGATGACACAGCACCAAACAATTTAATTAAAAATCATCTTGAAATAGCCAACCGCCAAATTTAAGAAGAAAGAAGAAATGATGGGTAAGAAGAGCCACAGATCTATTTTTGGATACGAATCATTTCAAAATGTATTGACTCACGATGTTCTGAAGCCTTCTTCTGGCTATATGATATTGTGGTTTTCTGAAGTGAAGCACTGCTTTCATCCTTCATTATACAATACGTTGCAACTTAACTTTACAAGGGCAGTCAAATAAAACTTTTCGTTATGCCAACCATTGTTGGCAGATTTTCTCCTACGAGGACACTATGGTCTCCCCTCCTCCATATGCTTTAACCCTACTTACATATTGTGCTGAAAAGAGAGGCACCATTACACGGCCTCTTTTCATCACTGTGGTAGAGAGCTGTTTCAATTTAACAGTCCTCCTGATACACAGCAACCTGCCTCCCTCATTGGTTGTGATGATCTCTTATTACCAGAAGGATCATCTTGGACCTCCAGCACTAAATGGCTTGGACTGCTACTGCCTCCAGCCTTTGGACCAGGTTTGCTTCCCTGCTCCTCCACATGCAGCTGCTGGGTGACCTTGGGCCAGTCACACTTCTCTGAAGTCTCTCAGCCTCACACACCTCACAGAGTGTTTGTTGTGGGGGAGGAAGGGAAAGGAGATTGTTAGCCACTTTGAGACTCCTTAGAGTAGTGATAAAGCGGGATATCAAATCCAAACTTTTTTTATCATAAAGTGAAAATCCAGGCCAATTTGGAGAGATCCTCACATCTCTGAGAAGTGGGCTAGAGTGTAAAGAAGGTGGCGGGGAGGGGGGGGGAATCGTCTTGATTTCTTGACAAAAGGGATAAAAAGTTAACCAAAAGGAAAAGTTGGAGATTCTGTTTTCCTACCCAACCATGTCATGCATGGAAATCAAGAGTCATTTGACACTCAAGAATAAGACCCATGCAATGAAGATCCATTCTAATTGGGGAAGATGCATTTAGAATTGTGCACTCCAGCACAGGACATCCAAAGTGATGGGTCAGATTGCTCCTCTTCAGAACCTGTTGTCCTCAATTTTTCTGCTCCGCCCCTCCCTACGATATGCATTGTATGAAAATGCTTAGGGCCACAGTGGTGGTCCTCTGCCTTGGCCACTTCCCTTACTATAAGGCCTCATTGGTACTATCCATTTAAAGCAGTATCACTCCACTTTAAGCAGGCCTGGCTTCCACCAAGGAATCCTGGTATGAGGAATGATAATGTTGCTTTTTCACAAAAGCCACAATTCTGCAACTGCTAGATAACAACAGACAGCACAGACTTTCTTATACTTATATTAAGAGCAGCTTGCATTTAGCATGCTCATAAATAGGGCAGCTTGCAGTTGGAATAGGGTTTACTTGTCTGCTTCAGCAGGTATTGAACTCGTTTACACCTGTTAGTGGTCAGGGTGTGACTTTGTTGTTTGAGTCAATGTGTAAAAACATAGGAACATGGACCAAATAAGGAGAAAGGTAAACAGGAGCGGTGATCATCAAAATAAGAGTAATGGGAAATGTCAACAAAGGCGGGGATTTTAGTTGGGAACTTAGGCAGTCGTGATAGGCTGTAAACCTTGCAAGTACCCAGACAATGGGAAAACGGTGGGAATGTTCAGAGAGACAGGAGAGGATATATTCTTTAATTATATCCTTTCCAACTTGTGTTCTACAGTTAGCAGAGTAACATTCCCCATTTCAAACTTGTGCAGTGGATAGCGTTTGCGTCTAAAATAAGTTTCCTGGTAATTCCCCTTTTATTCCTCATGAAAAGATAGACACGGCACAGTCTTCTATAAAAGTGTAGAAAGAGTTTGCTCACTCATTCATTCTGTTCACAAATGGATCCCAAAAGGCAGACTTAAGTTACAAAAGTAATATAGCTGGAAACTATCCCATAAGGAGACAGCTCCTTTGTCCTCTCTTGGCTGGAAGCAGATGTTGCTTCTTTGAGGAATGGAGTCATAGCGAGAGAGGTGACTGTCCTACCCTGTACTTTTGTCGTTACCTGCATAGGGAAGGTCACGCCCACCTCTGGTCACATGTAGAGAAATCCTGTCCCAGCCCAGAAAGAAACAGGAAGTTTACCTGCTGGCTGGACAAACATTCCTCCTCATGTGCAAACATGTTCAGTCTAGGAATGTTTACTTGACTGCTCTGTGTTTTACATCCCACAGAAACAAGGGAGGGAACCTGCGCTTTGGGTTTAGGGAATATAAGCTTATGCTTTATCAATTTTGGGTGTGCCTACTTTGGACACCCGCTCTTGCAGTGAATGCTATTGTATTCAATAACCTCTTTGCTGCTCCACCAATTTTGTTCAGATTGTATTTTAAAGAGTGGGGTTAAGGGTCTTAGGACCCACCTTTTACCTCTAACACTGGGAAATGCAGTTTTTTTTAAGGATCCTGAGAATTATTAGGAGCAGAGCTGGCCTGCCCACAAGACTGTCAGAGCTTCCGTACAACTGAGCTGAAATAGCTCTGCTCCTCGTCGTACTTCAGAATCCATCAGGCTTTCCTCCTCCGACGGTGATTAACGACCTAAGCCTTTAATGAGGCTTCAGGCATGTTCCCCCATTCCGCAGAGTAACCAAACAGCAGCAGAAGAGCGAGAAATATGAGCTACATTGCTACGTTTATTACTAACTACGCAGGACAGAAAAGAATATACATCTGCTTTCTGTGAGAGTCAGTGAACAACTGGAACAAAGAAACAGGAAACCAGTAACATCAACATCTGTCTCCCATGAGACTTCCAACAGTCTGGAATGTAAACAGAGTCTTGTGACTCCAAATACTGCACAATGGCATAACAGAAAACTAACAGAGACAGGATTGAGCAGCCACCTTGAGTGGCAGAAGCTGAAAGATTTGTGTCCCTGCAGCTGCCCTGCCTGCCCCACTGCCTCTGCCACTGGTGGAGAAGATCTTATGGTGGGATGGAGTGGTGGCATGTTCTCATTTCCCCCTCAGGCGGTGAAACAGGTTGTGCCACCCCTGATTAGAAGACCCCCTATTCCCCTCACAGAGCTATGATTCCCAGAGCGGTTTAACAACCAATCCCTTTCCCCGAGGGATTCTGGGAATTGCAACTCTCTGTGGGGGGAATAAGCATCTCCTAACAATTCTCAGCTGTCTTAATAAAATACAGTTCCCAGCATACCTTGGGGGAAGAAGCCATGACTGTTTAAAGTAGTGTGATACTGCTTTAAATGAATGACTGGGCCTAAGGGTCTGTGCAATTTTAATATGAGCTTTACAAAAAACCTTTATAATGAGCTGTCATTTAATCACTGTTGGTTAACTGCTGTCAATACATTATGATCTTTGCATGTTTTTACACCTCTGTTGAAGTTGTACTTTATCGCTGCTTTCTCAGTGCCTTTTATCATTCCTCATTTGTTGCACATTCTTTCTACAGCCAGGTGATGGACAAGTGGACAGGTGGACAGGTGGACAGGGAATTTTGCCTGCTTTTAATTTTTTAGTTTAAAGCAATAGTGCTATTGAAAGTGCTACTCTTTGTGCAGAAATGAACCAGACAGAATTCCTCCCCCCCCTTTTTAAAAATCGCCACGTTGCTTCAAGTATTTCATGTCTGAAACCTCAGACTCCGTCGGACTATTCCACATAAACTGTTCTAAAGGACACGACTAAGCAACAAAGGGCAAACCCCTGGCAGCTTTGAAAAAGAACAGTCCTCGCAGGAAAGGATGAATTTCTGTTAATGAGGACCAGAATCCCGCAGAGAGAAAGATATCACAGAAGAATGCTTAAAAGAATGTCCTTCAGTTATAAGCCATTTCCGCTACAGATTGAAAGATCAGTATTCCATCTCAAAACGTATCTTAATTCTAGTGCAATGAAATCAGATTTGTGCTCTGAATGAATTTTCATCCACCTGGGACTCAGTTCTCTGGTAGGCAGTCTCAAGAGTTATGATCTTATTTTGTTACATGGCATGGGAGTTATGAAGGCAGCTGAGCCTAAATTTGATGGCGTGTTCAATGTGGTCCAAAAGTTAGCATGTGCTTTCTCTGTGTTACGGTTCATTCTTGTACGTCTGCATGGGCCTGTTATGAACCGACTTTTATATATTTTGATTTTTTTAAAAAAAAAACAACACCAACAACTTTGGATTTGTTCTTGGTTTGTGCTATTGTGGGGTTTGGAGCCTTAGGGGTCTCCTGTAATTAGGATATTTAATCAAGCAGCCCTTGTACATCTGCTTTGTGAACTGTTGTTGAACCACCACCACCTTCCATGAGGGAAAATGATCAGTTGCTCCATTGTCACATTTCTGCTTTGCATTTTGCTGAGCATATTTTGAAGTCTCTGGTGCTGCCCTATGAGACGGTAAGCTATTGGGTCTCTCTTTGGGGGCATCCTAAATGAATGAGGCTGTTGTGGCCCACTTAACTGGACACTCTAGGGAGCATTACCACATTTCTGGAAAGACTGTGGTCTCCAGTGCTTTCTTTCTTTTCTTTTTAAAATATTTTTTAATTAGGAATTTCAACAAGACATTTTATCAAAAAACATATCATCCTTAATTTCACCTCCTCCCCCCATAAAATAACCCCCCTCCCCCCTGACTTCCCTCAGCTCCTCTCTCTGGTTTATCAACAAATGTTATTCTCTGCATGTTACAAAATTATATATAGATCCTTAATTTATCTAACTAGCTGTTATCAATAAAAGTTTGCGAGTGTTTATTCAAAACCTGCCAAGGAGTCCAGTTCATTTTGTTGCTTCTTTAAGTACTTTGTAAAGGGTTCCCATTCATCTTTAAAGTCACAGTTATCCTTGTCCCATAGTTTGTGTGTCAATTTTGCCAATTCTGCATAATCCACCAGTTTTTCTTGCCATAGTTCTTTAGTCGGGATTTCCTCATTCTTCCATCCTTGTGCTATTAAGACTCTTGCCCCGTTGTTGCATACATGAAAATATATTTCAATTTCCTTGGCAGGTCTTTCCCTACAATCCCTAACAAAAATGCTTCAGGTTTTTTAACAAGTGTTAGATGGAACATTTTCTTCAATTCATTGTATATCATTTCCCAAAAGGTCTCCGGTGCTTTCTATCATTCTACGATGTCTGGAAACTTAACCTTATGCCTTTGTCTTTCCGCACATTGTGATTTCTTGGCCCCAGTTTCAGGCTGGTTTAATATTATTTGCCTTGAAGTTTTAGTTGCTTATATGTTCCACTCTGTTTCTCTTTTAGCTGCTCCTTGGTTAGTTGACACTAGGTGGGCAAACTTTTTTGATGTCCATGTTAAGTATAATCGTTTAATTGACACTGAAATGAAGAATGATTAAATGTGCATTGCTAACTCTGGGTTTTTTCCATGGCTGCATACTGGATTTTAACTAGCTGATAATGAACTGTGAATGTTCTCTGCTCTAGTGCTGAATATTTACCTTTGAACATGGGACAAAGGAATTTGGTTGCAAATCTCCATTTTGAAAGGGAGTACGTAGCTTCATGAGAAGAGAAGACTCCCTGGAAAAGACCCTGATGTTGGGAAAGATGGAGGGCACAAGGAGAAGGGGACGACAGAGGACGAGATAGTTGGACAGTGTTCTTGAAGCTACCAGCATGAGTTTGACCAAACTGCGGGAGGCAGTGGAAGACAGAAGTGCCTGGCGTGCTCTGGTCCATGGGGTCACGAAGGGGGACATGACAAAACGACTAAACAACAACAACAAGTAGCCTTTGGTTTTTCTTCCCAGGCTCTGTGGAGTGAGGATGTATAAATGACTCTCTTGAAGGGAGAAAAATCACTTTTGGTTTGGAATGGTTCTCTCTCAGCCTTACTAAGAGATGCCGCGAGCTTTGGATGGATGAAACAGTATTTGACCCACGCCTTATGCACATGAGCAGACAGGCAAGTCCATTCCATGTTCATGCAGGTTTTTGAGGGAACCCCCCCCCCAAAAAAAACCCCACATGCTTTCAACTGATATGAATACCAGAGGTGGAGCAAGCCGATTGGGCACCTGGGGTGGCGCGCATGCCCTGCGCCCTTGGGTGGGGCCAGCCGCCCATGGGGGCGAGCGAGGGCAGGATGCTCCATGGGGCCTCTTAGGAGCCTGCCTGCCTCTGTCCCCTCAGCCATCCTACAGCTGAGGGGAGGCGGTGGGCAGACCATTTGGGCACCACGGAGCCTGTATGTACCCAAGCCACAGCATCTCTCCCAGGAGAAACATGTGACTCAGACACACTGTAGACCCTGTGGTGAGTGCCGCCCGGCATTTTGTCACCCCCAGTGATGAAACCCAGTGGTTCACCTCAGTGGTGACACCCAGAGCAGCCCGCCCCCACCACACACCCCTTCCTCCGCCCCTGAGAGTGAGAACTGTCGGATTTCAAGCCTTATCAGAGGAACTGGCCATGCTCCAGGCACCCGGCTTGATCTCCTGGTTGACCTCCCTGTCTGCATTCCCGGCAGGATACAGGCGAGGTCATGATCGGCGATCCTCCTCAAGCGTGAGAAGAACACACCACTCTTCCCTGCTCCCTGCCTTCCCCCAGGGAGGGGAAAGAGATAGACAGAAATGTATTTACATGCCTTTATTTCTGTCTTTGCAGCATTACAGAGAAATGCGTCTGCTCTCATCAGACTCCAACAGCAGAGAGATGAACTCCACCTCCTGTATTTCCTGTACAGGTCAAATGACACTCTGAGCTAACATCCGGTGCTCAGCACAGTGAATAGACTGCCCCTTTTTTCTCACGGTACAGTCCCAAACATTCACATCCTGTTTTGCTTTCCAGCCAGCTGCAGCTCGCGGTCGCATTGCTGCTTTTCCGTAACAAGAACATGGTGCAATGGAAACACCTGCCTAATATCCTTTTTTTAAAAAACTAAATTTTTACTATTAAAATAATTCAACATTAATACATACATGTTACGAATATACAAACATACATTTCATGCAATCCTTTAAAAAAAGAAAAAGAAGTAGAAAGTTGGTTTAAAAGTGTGTGAAAGAAAGTAATAGAAGTGGAAAGAAATTGCAATTGAGTAGATTGGAAGTCTAACACAAGGGTGGGGTGAGGGGTGAGGGATGGTGGTGGGCAAAGGAAGTATCTGTGGGATTGAGTGTGGGTATGTATGAATATTTTTAACACCTGCCTAATATCCATTGGCAAGGAGTTCCAAAAAATAGGTGGTCACGCTAAAATATTGATTCCTTGCAAGTGTGGAACCAGTATCATATGGCATACAAATACAGCAAAATCTTTGAATAGAATAGCTTCTCTTCCATCCACCAACCTATTTTCTAGATATTAATCCAATTCTTTTGAAATGCTATTTTTACTGATTCATCAATCTGCTCTGTGTCAGCCATGCCATTGTTTCGGCATTCTCCCTTTCTCCCCAGCCCAGTTATTCTTATTGTTTTTTCACTGTAATTTGGCCATGATGAAATGAAGACCCCCCCTTTGCTGAATTCAATTTCAATTAATGGTGACAATGGACAAACTGTAATAATGTACCTTCTTAACCTAAAGGCAGCCGATTTCCACATTTTGACATTTTCATTATCCAAACTGTCAAGACTAATCTGGAAGGGAATAGAAAGTTATGATTGGGAAGGAACTACTCACCCCTCTTGTAATCTAATAATTCATGTTTCTTAGAACACACCATGATGACAATATATTTTATAATTATTTCATCTCTTGCTAACAAAGGCTAACAATGCTGAAAAATTAGGGCTAGTGTAAGGAACACTCATTAAATGTCCCCATAGACCTAAAAGAGTTGGCAACCCCCAACTTTTGAATCGGTCTTCTTCACGTGTTTTATTTATGGGCAGTGGAACTTATGTCCAGAACAGACAAAAGAACATAATTCTTGCCAGGCTAGACAGAACATCGGGACTGAGGTTTTGTTGTTGGGGACTGAAACCGGGAAAAGGGTGGGTGGAGTTTGGGAATCCAAAGGGTATATAAATATAGTTTGTTTTATTTTTATTTTTATTTTGTTTTGCTATTGGTATGGAAAGGGGGAAAGACGTGGAAGGGAAACTCTTGGTCGACCTTAGGAAAATGACGGGTAAAATTGAATAAGTTGAAATTGTTTTATTTTTTAAAAATGGCCTAAATTAAATGAAAATAAAGTGAGTAAACATAAATCGAAGAAATGGAAGAAAAAAGAAAAGTTAATTAATAAAATGATAGAATAAATTAAATTAAGTTAAATGGGAGAAGTAGATCAAGGATTTGTTGAACCAACAATTGAAACTGGAATACAGGAAGGGGAGGTGTGAGGAGGTCTGAGAAACAGGGTAAAAGAGAATAAGTATATGAACAATCAGGTGTTTTTAATTGTTTTTTTATGTTTTCGATTTTTGCATTTTTCTTGTTTTTTCTTTGTTTTTCTTTGTGCTTGTTGTTATATGTTTTGTTCTTTATGAAAATGCTAATAAATATTCATTCAAAAAAACAACAACAAAAGAACATAATTCTTCACAGAGCATGTAATTATACTAAAATTTGGTGGATATAGTAAATATGCATATCTCTGATGAGGAGCCAATACACCCTAGAGCAGGGGTCTGCAACCTTTAAGACAAAAAGAGCCACTTGGACCCGTTTCCGAAGAAAAAAAAGAACCTGGGAGCCGCAAAACCATTGTGACATTTAAAACATGCGTGCTGCTGCCCTCCGATCTGACAGCGGGCGGGAAGGTGATGTCGGGACGGTGCGTGACTAACGCACGCGCCGCCCCCATGCGACGTCACAGCCAGTACAGTGCCCGCCACAGTGGGGAGTGTCGGGGCGCACAATGCGCCTCCTCCCCTCGCTAGTATCCGCCCCGGAGCCGCGGCAAAGGTGTAAAAGAGCCGCATGCGGCTCCGGAGCCGCGGGTTGGGAGTCTGGCTTATACCTGTGCTCCCCGAGGTTATTTATGTATGCAACTACTGCGGCACGTGTTTTGTTAGCCCCAAAATGGAAAACTTAAGTTGACAGAATGTGCACAACTCGCAGACTTAATCTATAGAATAAGAGAACAAGAACATACATTTAAAGAAGATTGGAAAACATCTATTGAATATATGGGAAACAATTGTGTACAGCTGAAAATGCTGGCAGTGTTAAGATAAATTCAACCGTGTAAACAAGTTATGATGGATGCAATAATGGAATGCTGAATGTTTTTGTAAAATATGCAGGGATTTATGATATGCAAAATGAACCATGGAAAGAGAAGAAGGGAAGTCACTGATATCTTAAGGATGTAAAATGAGTATTTTAAATTGTAAACAGAAAACTTAATAAAATTATGTACAAAAAGAAAAGAAAATAATGTGTAGAGTAACCAGCCTGATATAATGAGCATGCTTGAGTCTAATTAATACATGAAAGAGTTAATGCCATAAAGTAAGCTGCCCTGCCAAGCTTAGCCTATGTCACTTCCCCTCACCTTGGGAGAAAATGGGCAACCAAGTCTTCTGTTGTACTTAGTCTACATGTGAATTCTGTGTCTGAGAAGCTCTGAACTGCTCCCTCCAGCTGCATGGCTTTTGTTCCAGATAAGAACGAAGTCTGAAACTAGTGTTTTCCTATGGTTTAGGAACTTTTACCATTTTGTAACCAAGCAACGTTTTACTGCCTGTGCAATTTTTTTGGACTGCCATATGGGAAAAGCACATGAATCTGACCTTTGAAGAGTTTTGTAAGTAAACCATTTTATAACTTACTAGATGTGTGGTCTGCCTTTATGCTAGGGAAGCTAGCAGAACAGCTATTAAAGTAGGATACTTTGGAATTCACATTTTAAAGGTTTTACAGCCTATATTTACATGCCTTTATTTGCTGCATTTTTTGCAGTTTTAAATCTCTGCTGTGGTTCGCCCACAAAAGTGCCTGTGCCCTAAACCTGGGTCTTGGCTTCTAAGATTGCCAACAGAATGTTTTTAAAAACGGTGGTCTTCAGAACTTCAGGCTGAAGGTCCCCCAGTAAGCTTCATAGCTGGGTGGGGATTTGAACTCAGATCTTCCAGGTAGAACACTCTAACCATTTTGTCACACTGGCCCTGGATTTGAAAGTGTTGCTGGTGTACCTGAATTGGGCTCAGACTCTCTTTCAGTCCTGATTCTGGGAAAAGTTAGAGGGGAACGCAGAGGGGCTGCCAGTTTTGAAGCGACTGCCACATATTGATTTCCCAGCTCCCTTTTGCGACAACAACGTCCCTGAAACTCCATTGTGTGCTGCTCCCATTTAGCCAGGACCCAAGGAGAGGGGCTGCATTCTTCTGTGGCCTTAGCCAGTCATCACAATGAAACCTTATTGAGCGGTGGAGAAATGGAATTAATGAACAGATTCTTCCTGCAGCACGAAGTGGCTGAAAATAGTATGCCTGCGCTGCAGAAGTTCTTCACGAGAGAACATTTCATTCCTACATTTAAAATCCAAGTTAAAAAAGAAAGGTTTCCACTTGCTTCTGTTCCAAAAATACAGGTTCAAAACTGCCCGTCCCCCGAAAATCGAATCGTATTGTTGTAAAACTCAGAACCAGCATGACTCATTTCAACAAGCATAGAGCTCTTCTTTAGAGAAGCCATGAGACGAGATTAAAAATTATAAACAACATTCCATAACTGTGTGTAACCGATGGCAATTATTATAACATATCCAATATATTTAGGGCCACTTTCGAACTGTCGCTGAATGAAGGAATCTTTATTTGCGTCAGCCATCGGCCATAGCAATAAAACAGCAATATGATATACAAAGAATAGAAGTAAAAAGTCAATTATATAAAATACATTTTAGGGTTGTGAGTCAATAGTCAAATAGTGGATCTTATTCTGATTGCCCCAGCTAAAAACCTTGCAACCTTTCAAACTGTCACTGTTTTGCTGGTGGGATTCAACCCCACTCCTTTCCATGGTAGAAATAAACTGGAATTTCTATTTTTTTAATAGTTTGTTGGTTTTTAAACATTTCCAAAGTGATAAAATAGAAAGGAATCAAAAAGTTGATTCTTGCAACATTGGTGGAATCTATGCGCATGCTAAAAACGTCGTGAAAATGCGTTTTTAAAAAATTGTTTTGAAAAATGTTTTAAGTTTGCTATAGCTCACTGTGGCCATATAGTGTCACAATTTGTTTTATTTACAGCTGTATAACTGAGTCCATTGGCACCCTTGAGAAAAAACTGGATCTCTGCACTTTCCTAAATAATGCTTGTAATTCAACTATAGATAAAATGAGATGGTTTTTAAAGATTTTTGCATGTTGGTGTTCTATTGTTTTGTTCTGTTATGACAAGATGAGTCACAGGTGGAAATATCCCTAATATTAGAGGGGGAAACTATTATCAGTATCTACCTCATGGTTTGTTTCCAACTGTTTTTTGAAAGTTGCTAACTTATGAGTCTTTAGTTTATTTTTCTTCCAGCTATAAACTTTACCCTCTTAATCATCTCTAAAATCCCTCTGAATTTTTTTTTTTTTATTTTTATTGTAGGCCTTTCATTCTGGTTAATTATTATCTGACTCCTTGATGATCTCACATGGTTGATCAGATCTGCTGTTATATTATCCGTTTTTCTTTTAAGTTCTTTCTTAATCTCTTTAGTCCCCTTTTTATTTTTTTAAATGATTATAGAATTGTAAAGTTGGGGGACCCAGGGGTCATCTAGTCCAACCCCCAGGAATTCAGGAATCTCAACTAAAGCATCCATGACAGATGGCCAATCATTTGCTCAAAATTGCCATCCACTTATTTTTAAATTCCTCATTTAATGGAAACATGCCTTGTTCTTTTAGAAAACTCAAACCTCTTGGGATAAGATTCTTCTTGCAATAATCCCTCTGTGCTTCAGATTTCATATATTTCATTTTTAAGAGCTCGTATTTATCTCAAAGAACTGATGCATTAGGTATGATCATTTGGATTGCTGTAATGTGTTCTGTGTGGGGCTGCCTTTGAAAGGTGCTCAGAAATTTCAACCGATTCAAAGAACTGCAGCCAGATTCTTAGCTGGGACTGGTTATATGACTCCCTTGTCACAGCAGCCTCTCTGGCTATCAGTCTGCTTTGGGACACAATTCAAAGTGCTGGTTATGACCTATAAAGGCCAACATGGCTTAGGTCCAAGATACCTGAAAGACCGTTTTCCCTCAAACAACCCTGCCCGTGTTTTGAGATCTTTGGGATCTTCACGGGAATGCTTGGTGGGGATGCAGAACAGGGCCTTCTCGGTGGCTGCTCCCACACTTTCGAACTCCCTCCCTAGAAAGGCTAGACTGGCTTCCTCCTTGCTGTCCTTCTGCCAGCGAAGATGGTCTTCTTCCAACAGGCTTTGGGGAACTGACTGCTTTTAACGAATGGGCTGATGCTATGCTGTTTTTATTGTAATTCACTGTATGTATTTAATAGTCTCTCTCTCTCTCTCTCTCTCTCTCTCTCTCTCTCTCTCTTTTCAGGTCATGTATCCACAGCAGGAACCAGGCAAGGAATGACTGCTGGGAGGAGTGCAGAAAGAACAGATGTCAGCATAGGCAGACACCTCCATCTGCCCCAGCTGCAACAAAACATGTCTCTTCTGCATCAGTCTCTACAGCCACAACTCTCCAAAAGTTTGACTTCACCCGATGAATCTGTCTGGGGAAAATCTGAACTTGTACAAAGATAATTATGAGAAATTATGGAATGAAATCAAGAGAGATTTGGAGATATGGTCAAATTTAAAATTGTCATTAATGAGCAATTCAGTGGTTAAGATGAATGTGTTGCCACAGATGCTTTTTTTGTTTCAAGCCCTCTGAATTATAGACAGTGTGAAATGTTTTACAGAATGGAAGAAAGCTTTATCTAGATTTATCTAGATAATTCTGGGATTAAATATTAAATATAATCAATTAAATATAAATTACTTACAGATTCTAAAGAAAGAGGGGGATTTTCCCTGCCAGACTTGAAAATCTATTTTGAAGCAGCAGTGCTTTGTTGGATTAAAGAGTGGATACAACTAGATAATGCTGATGTATTAGATTTGGAGGGATTCGACAATGTGTTTGGATGGCATGCATATTTATGGTATGATAAGGTAAAGGCCCATAATGCATTTAAAAATCATGCAATTAGGAAATCGTTGTACAATGTTTGGATAAAATATAAAGACCTTTTAGAAAGGAAGACGCCCAGATGGCTTTCACCAATGGAGGCAAAGGCCCAGAAAAAGTTTAATATGGATACCAAATGGTTGAGATATTCAGATTTATTATTGGAGGATAAAGAAGGATACAAGCTAAAACCATTTGATCAAGTTAAAGATAAGTTAAATTGGTTACATTACTACCAGATTAATGAATTGTATAAATTAGATAAGAAAAACATGTTTAATGCTGAATTGGGAAGATAAGAATGATGTCAAGAGAATAAGTTAAGTTTATGAGAATTTTGATATGGAAAACCGTTAAAATGATATGCATTGAAATTCAACTAGGGGGATACGAGGAAGTCACTCAACAATGTTAATAAGATTAGTTTTAATAAGGTTATGATTTTTGTTTGTTGTTTGTTTTTGTTAGTGTGTTTATAATTTTGTGAAAATTAATAAAAAAAATTTGGGGGGAAAACACAAAAGTTTGACTTCACCCCTGAAGGCACACTCTTCCATTGTCTCCTGAGACAGACAGATACTACACAATTTTACACACACACACACATACATATACTGTATATTTGTTGTTGTTGTTGCTTAGTCGTTTAGTCATGTCTGACTCTTCGTGACCCCATGGACCAGAGCACGCCAGGCACTCCTGTCTTCACTGTATATTTACATAATATTTAATTCTATCAATATTTAATTGTGTTGTTTTTTCTTGCGTCCCCCGCCCCATGCTTTTAGCTGTTCTTTTATTTTTCTGTAAGACACATTGAATCCCTATCAGGGAAAAAGGCAGGGTATAAATAAATACTAATACTGATGATGATGATGATGCTGTTAAAAAGGAGGAAGTATCTAATAGTTGTGCTATCTGTTCTTCTGTGTAACTAAATGTATCTATTTGGCTGGTCATTAGGACCACCATTCGGACTACCTTCTACCTTCCCAGGGTAGAAACCCACAATACAGGTTGAACATAGAAGGAAATATATCACATCAAACTGAAGACATGTGATTAAAAAAGAGAGAAAAGATTGGATTATAACTGTGGCTGGGGGCGTCAGAGAGACAGCAAACATCACATTTTTGCACACACAACAGCTAAAGAATTCCAGGATGTCAAGGGTAAAGTGCTAAAACACAACCTACACCCACGTAAGTCAGATTTTTACTGACAGAATAGTTTCCGAATTTCAGAGTACCAATCCTGAAATGCATGTGAACATGTCGGATATTTACTGGTTGAATACCAAAATGGAGAAGGGGTTTTTGGGGGTGATATTTTAAGGAGCAGATGTTCCATTAGAAAACATAACATAACCCGGTCTCACTCTTCAAAAAGGGTAGGAATCACTCTGATGGTGTGGGGGGGGGGCAATGTGAGTATACTTCTATAAACAATCCATCTGGTTGGACCACAGTCATTGTTTCTGACATGCAAGATGACTTTTGCTTTCATGCTCTCTCTATGATTATCCTTAATCTCATATAGTACCCTATCAATATCAGTACCATGATAGTCCAAGGACGTAATTGGTCTCAGGTACGCTAGTGAAGTGCCTTTTGTAACTTTTCTATCCTTCCTTAATATGAACATTTCTTTGCAATGGCAGCCTGGTTAAGATTGATTTTCTTTTCCCTCTGTTGCTTATCTCAAGTTCATACGTTTGGCTTCTGTTATTGACTTTCATCTTGGCTCATATATCATCCCATTGAGAGCGCAGGCAAATCAATGTTTCTCACTAAACATATGCTGCTGAATTGCTTTTTACATGGAGAGCGTTTACCTGCATACAGGAACAGAAATCAGTAGGACTCATACTGACATTGTGTAACCAGCAGCTGTATTCTTAACTCCACTGAGGTCTGTGAAACTATTCCAGTGGTTGTAACTTAGCACAGACTTCACATCCTTTTCTTCTTTCTATTGAAAAAGAGAGCGTACCTTACTTTGATGAGGAAAGGAAGGCTTTTTGAGGCCAAGCGAAAAGCTCTCCTTGAATATTTAATTTTTTTCTTTCTTTTCTGTAATTTTGAAATTATTAATAATTTTTTTTTTAAAAAAGAACCTGCTAGACTTGTTTGCCCAAAAGAAAACAGGGAATGAAAAGAAACGTGCATGCACAGCATGGAAAATGAGGCCTCTCTATAAACACAACCAACTATTTTGACAGCTATTATCTCCAGAATTGTAAGAATTGTGATACCTTGCCAAATCACCACACACACAGTTAAAATAAAAAAATTCCTTCCAGTAGCACCTTAAAGACCAACTAAGTTAGTTCTTGGTATGAGCTTGGTATATATCTGTAACACACACAGTTGTCAGTTGAAGTTGGCGTGTTTCTGCTTAGTTTTCTCCTGTTTCCAACAGACTACATGCATCTGGAAAAAGTGTGTGCACGCATACAGACAACACTCATGCGCACACAAGCTGCATTCTCACATAGTGATAAGCCAAACGATGGCTTCGCTCAAACGTGTGAACGTGTTGATTCCTGTGAAGGAGACTTCAGGTGTTTTGTCCATCTCCTCCCCAGGCTGTTTAGGTCAGTGTAGCAGCTAAGCCATGGTTTAGCTTAGCATGTCACCCAAACCTTGGATTGTGGTTAAGGTATCTGCTTCCACGATCTACAGCCAAGGTTTCTCCCATGGTTATAGATTGTGGAGCAAAGACCTTAAATCAAGATCCCATGTTTGGATGACACACTAAGCCAAACTATGGTTTAGCTACCTTTCTGCACTCAGCTAAAAAGACTGGGGAGGAACAAAGCACTTGCAAACCTTTTGCTGAAAGCCAGCACTCTCACAGTTGTGGTAAACCATACTGCGACTTATCGAGGCATGTGAACCAGACTGCTATTTTATCTCCCTCCCTGAGCACAACACAGCCAAAGGGAGCTGATAAGCTGCCTGTGTGGACAAAAAACCCTCAAAAAAAACCAACTTGAATATTTGTGGAACAAAAAAAAGTGGCCATTTTTTATTGCAAAGAGGAAGAAGAAACACTTGAGTTTGTTGAAAGCACCCATGCTGGAATCTGCCAGTTGGTTAGCTTGGCTTTAGTTCAGCAGCATCCACACTGTTCAGCTGCTGCCTCGATTGCCTCTGTTCTTCCACTGAGCGCTTAACCTCTCTGCTTCTGCAGCAGATGGGCTGAAATCTCTGTAGGGAACGTGTGTGATATTTACGGCCAGATTAGCTAGAATATAAGAACAGCCCAATCCATATGAGATAATCAATGGGTACCAGCAGATGTCATAGCACCACAGTAATTAGAAATGGAAAGCTACTGACGCAACTTTAGTTATTGTGGGGAGAGGCAAATTAGAAAACCCGAAGCTTAAGGGCATTCTGTTTATCTACCAGAGACTTGACAACTGTATGTCATGCAATTGATGGGCCCTCCCTATACAAGAGTTCGCTGGTGACTCATTTTATCTGTGGTTGTAGATCTGTTTGGTTGTCAAGTAAGTACTTCTCTTCATGTCAGATAGTTTTAAGGGGGAGCAGGAAACACTCAGGGCCTGGGGCTCATGTGTGCCAGAATCTTTGACATGGAAACTCTGTCCTTACACACCAGAAGCACAGCTGTTCATAAGAACACAAGAAAAACCCTGGAAGAGCAGGTCAGTAGCTCACCCAGAGCAACAACCTGTTGTGGTTCGAGGACCCGACCCCCGCGAAGTGAAATGAAGACACAAGGACACGTGATATAAGGTTGATGGGCTAGAAAAGGCCACAACTTTATTGATTACAGCAATGAAAAGGTATTGGCTTAGGCATTGGATCGCAACAAGTGGGTTTATTCACCAGTAGGTGGAGCCTGTTGATGCTAATCCAACTATAGGCTCACCTCTGCTGTCACCGAGGGTCGTGCTATGGCCTCCCACCAAGCAGGCATCGGACAGAATACACGACCCCCAGACCCCCAGATTCCTTTAACGGAATACCCCTAAAAATTGAAGGCATAGGCGATGGCCACACCTAGCACTTCGACACACCACAACACATTATTCCAATGCCTAACGACGGAGTGACAACGAGGAATGAGGCCAGGGAGAGGCTGGCGCTGCAGCAAAAGGCTGCTGAACACGCCCCCTCCGCGGCACCTGGTTGGGTGGCTACCGGGGGGGCGTGAGCGCCAGCCAGGTGAGCTGGAGGCAGGGGGCCACGCCCCCTGCTGGGTGGTGCTCGGGCTCCCGACCACAACCACTCCCCTCTCTTTCAGGGAGGAGAGTCTTTCTCACAGTGACCAGACTGGTGGAAACCAGCCACTAGAGAGTGTGAGTGCAACTGGACAGAGTGCCTCCAGCTGTGAAAGTAGAACAAAGCCATAGCCTTTGTGGAAAATGGAGATGAGAGAGCTCACTGCACATAGTTTGGCGCTCTCTCCCACAACCAGCTTGGAGCTGCAGAGGAAGATACTGTTTTTTCACCAGTGCAGAAGTGATTAAGGTCCTAAGTCCCCATACCATGGAGCCTGCGCTTAAAGCAAACTTTGCCGAAGACCTACTTGCAGCGAGCCAGCCAATCTGACAGCCAATCAAAATATGTCATGGAAATACCATCCAGCAACCCATGACATTGGTAGCGCTAGGAAGCGGGTAGCGCTGTGGTCTAAACCACTGAGCCTCTTGGGCTTACTGATCAGAAGGTTGGCGGTTCGAATCTGCACAATGGAGTGAGCTCCCGTTGCTCTGTCCCAGCTCCTGCCAACCTAGCAGTTCGAAAGCACACCAGTGCAAGTAGATAAATAGGTACTGCTGCAGCAGGAAGGTAAATGGTGTTTTCGTGCGCTCTGGTTTCCGTCACAGTGTCCTGTTGCACCAGAAGCAGTTTAGTCCTGCTGGCCACATGACCTGAAAAGCTGTCTGCGGACAAATGCCGGCTCCTTTGACCTGAAAGCAAGAAGAGCGCTGCAACCCCATAGTCGCCTTTGACTGGTCTTAACTATCCAGGGGTCCTTTGCCTTTACCTTTTACCTGTCTGGAAAGGCTAGTGGAGCAGCCCAAAGAGTTATCATATAGTAGAGGTCAGAATGAACCAAACTCCACTGTTACTGAGCTAAATGGCAGCATGACTTCCAGTTAGGCAGTAGCATTAACAGATCTTTTCTGGCCCAGAACAATTTGATTTTGGGTGCGGGAAACACTCTGGGTTTTTTCCCTTAGTGATTTGGAAATCTCTCTTGATGTTCACCTCTGGCAGTCAAAAGATCCCTGCCACTCCACTCTGTTTCTCTTGAAACATCTGGTCCTTGTGAATCTCAATTCAATTCAAAAAAGTCTGAGCAACGCACTACTTGGACCCACAGCAGTCAGTGCCAGGAGGCACCCCAAAGAAAAAAGGCAATTTTGAATACCATTTGTAAGTAGACTATTTGTATTAACTTGGCATTCCCCAGCAGAATACTTTTTGGATGGCACAGTTCCTTTCAAGGCTGTTTCACTGATTTTCTGTCCCCATCTCTTTGAATATAGAACTGCCAAATGGTAAAAGGTGAAGAGGCCATTCATTCTTCCCTGCCTCTGCCTGTTTTGCCTTCCACCCACCACTTAAAAAAAATACAATTAATTCCTCAGTGTTTTCAAACAAGCCCAGCAGAGGTGCATTGTGAACCAGTGCCTGCAAAGTGAATTTATCCTGTGGGTGATTTACGCAGTGGTGGGCAAGCTGTCACTCTCAGCCTCATTTCATGGGTGGAGCTGTGGGCCTTGGAAGGAGAAAAGGAAGGGGGAAATGGGAGGGGGGAGCCAAAATGGATGGAGCAATGGAAGGGAGAACGTGGGAGCCCTCTCCAAGCAGCCAGCTCAGACCTCTGCAATAGTGACTGGTCCTTCCTTTGGGAAAGAGGGAGGAAGGGAAGGAGGGAAGGGGAAGACAGTAAGTAAAGATGGATGAATCTGTCCATTTTGGTTCCTCCCAACCTGTCATGCTTCCAATTTTAAATTCAGTCCTCCACAGTTCTGCAGCAATTTGCCCTTTTTTTGTAAAAACAAATGAACAAACCATACACAAAATCCTTATGGAAATCCATTTGCATTGTTGTGCCAATTTCTCCCAATAAACACATTTTTATCCAGAAAATATCTAGTATTTAGTGCTTAGTCACAATTAAGAAATAAGATAAAGGCTTTTTTCAAAGGTGTATCAGTTGTTGCTGAAGTAACGCAGCACTAGGAAGCATAAACATATGTTAAAGTAGAATGAAGGAAGAGACACCAGGTGATCTTTCTTGCTTTCTTGCTTTCTTTTTAATTTGGGAAAGGCTCAACATTTTGAGCGGTGAAAACTTAGAAGGAACGCTGCTTTAAAAATGTCAATACAATTACGCTGGATACCATGGAAGAGTAAAGTGACAAGCTAGACAGGGGCTGTCAAATGCTGCCCCTATAAGCAAAAGGAAGAAAATAGGAGTTGGGTGGTTGTTGTTTTTTCATTTATGGTTGGAATGCTAGACAGTAAGGAAATATTAGTGAATGGCTACAAAAAGGTAAAGGGGTAAATGGACCCCTGGCCATTAGGTCCAGTCATGACTGACTCTGGGGTTGCAGTGCTCATCTCACTTTATTGGCCGAGGGAGCTGGCGAACAGCTTCCGGGTCATGTGCCCAGCATGACTAAGCCGCTTCTGGCGAACCAGAGCAGCACATGGAAACGCCTTTTACCTTCCTGCCAGAGTGGTACCTATTTATCTACTTGCACTTTGATGTGCTTTTGAACTGCTAGGTTGGCAGGAGCAGGGACCGAGCAACGGGAGCTCACCCCGTTGTGGGGATTTGAACCGCCGACCTTCTGATTGGCAAGTCCTAGGCTCTGTGGTTTAACCCACAGCACCACCCGCGTCCCATGTGAATGGCTATAATTATAGTCACTTTTTTAAACTGATAAATTTAGTTGTTAACCTACTATTGTGCCTTTTTAATTCTACTAAAGGTTACTGGATCACTAGGAAAATTCAGGTGCAGACGGTACAATTTGTTTTGAAAGAAATCTTTATGCTAAATATTGGAAGATAGATTCTAAACCAGGCAACATAAAAGTAGGTGGCAAGTGGTAGGAACAAGCTAAGAAACACTGAGTAGATGTGAAGAAAACACATGGCATATAAAGAAATAGGATAACTTTTAGTTGACTCATATTCAGAGTAAACCAACTGAAATAAATGGACTTAAGGAATTCACATTTAATTTAGATGCTCTTCTCTGACTTGATTGGCTATCACCCTTTTTAAGCAAATGGAATCCAGTAGTCCAATTTGCACAGATATTTAAATATTTTAGATGTTTAAGATCTTTAGGGTACTTTAATAATACTTCTTATTCTTATTTTATTTATATGCAACCCATCTGTCTGGGTTGCCCCAGCCACTCTGGGGTGGAATCTACACACATTTAAAAAACCACTCTGTAAAAGCATTTTAAAAAATACATTGAATTTTCCACAAGGCTCACCACTGCCATCTAGTATCACATTGTATATTGCACTTAAAACACACTTAAACCGTTTTATTGGTACAGTAGCTATATAGCTGAGTCCTGGGTGACTCCAAACAAAATATTAAAAGCACAATGAAACATGTACAAAAACTATTAAAGATACTTAGGATGTTTAAACAAGAAGTTTTAATAAGATAGGTTTATATGCAGTCCTTTTTTTCTTAAAAAAAGTTTAGAGGTACTCTCATTTTGACTCAAGAAAATCACCATTTTATAGTTCAAATTTGGAAAAATAAATACAGTAAATGGACAAAAGTACAAAGATTCACAAAATGTTTAGGGGTATGAGTACCCCTGCGTACCCCAGAAAAAATGTATGTTTATATGTTTATATGTATGGCTATTTTTGTAAATTGATTAGCTCCCTCCTTTTCTGGTTAAAATAATGAACAGCTCCCCCGCCCCCCCCCCCAAAGAGAGAGAAATAACATTGATAGGCTAGAGACTGTCGCCATATACAGCAAAGGACCTTTTCATAAGGATTATTGATCATCCTAGACAGCAGAAAGCAGGGGTGGCGCATCCTATTTTGCTTCCTGAGGCAAAACAGGAAAGTGTTGTCCCACCACCACTGCCCTGCAGCCGAAGACTCCCTTACTTGGGTTGTGCAGCAGCACCCATGAAGCAATGAGGATAGGTTCTGTCAAGATCTCATGGCACATATGAGATCCCACAAGATTTTGGCGACAGCTATGCAGAGATGAAATCTGTGGTCTGTAATGATCCAAAATATTTAAACATGCACTGTACACAGTGTCGGATTTACGTATAAGCTAAACAAGCTATAGCTTAGGGCCCCACTCTCTTGGGGGCCCCCCAAAAAAATAAAGGGGGAGAAAACTGGGTGTACATTTCCACAATATAAGATAAATAAAATAAAATAAAATAAAATAAAATAAAAAAATAAAACCTACATACAGCAACAGTGTTTTGTTTTGTTTTGTGTAGGCTCCTATGATGTAAGTAAAATACATATTTTGTTATGTACAAATGGCTTTAGATACCTATTAGGTCCATAAATTACCACATAGCATATATTCAACACAAAAAACATCAACAATTTGTTGTAGACAAAGGACATCTGGACATATAAAGGGTCTCATTCAGTAGCTTAGGGCCTCATCAAACCTAAGTCCAGCCCTGACTGTACGCCAGAAGCTGTTAAGGGCTAATGACACACACATACACACACACAAATATATATAGTAATATACAGTGGTACCTTGGGTTACATACGACGCTTCAGGTTACGGACTCCGCTAACCCAGAAATAGTACCTTGGGTTAAGAACTTTGCTTCAGGATGAGGGCAGAAATCGTGCTCTGGCAGCGCGGTGGCAGCTGGAGGCCCCATTAGCTAAAGTAGTGTTTCAGGTTAAGAACAATTTCAGGTGAAGAACGGAACTCTGGAATGAATTAAGTTCTTAACCCGAGGTACCACTGTATATATAAAAAGGCAAAGGACCCCTGACAGTTAAGTCCAGTCGCGAACGACTCTGGGGTTGCGGCGCTCATCTCGCATTACTGGCCAAGGGAGCCAACATTTGTCTGCAGACAGTTTTTCTGGGTCATGTGGCCAGCATGACTAAGCCGCTTCTGGCGAAACCAGAGCAGCGCTTGGAAATGCTGTTTACCTTCCCACCGGAGCGGTACCCATTTATCTACTTGCACTTTGACGTGCTTTCGAACTGCTAGGTTGGCAGGAGCTGGGACCGAGCAACGGGAGCTCACCCCGTCGCAGGGATTCGAACCACCGACCTTCCAATCGGCAAGCCCTAGGCTAAGTGGTTTAGACCACCCACGTCCCTTAATACACACACACACATCTAGGCTTCAACATACAGAGGTGGGAGCAAGTTATTGAAAGATTAATATCATCCCAATCTGATGTGACTCTTGCAGAGGTTGCTGTAAAACAGAGCTGGCCTTGCCATCTTGTGGCTGAAGCAAGATCTGGCATTCATAAGGCAGTAGGAGCCGACTGTTTCTACTTACTCCCGAGAAACAGGAATGAAAAAAGCAATTTGCTGTTACACATGGCAGAACCTTAAGCCACGATGAGTGAAACAAAAGAACTTCTCAGATCATAAATATATGATAAGCTTTGTATTCAAAGGCACCAGCTGACGAAACACAAAGGATAGCCTTTTGGAATGTTGTTGCAGAAATGGAATGAGAAATGGAATGGGAAGCGTTGCAGTAAAATAGGCGATAGTCCCAAGTTTGTGCCTGGAGCAGGTAAAACAGGAGGAGGAAAGACAGGGGCTAGGGTAAGAATTTACGTAAATGCAGTTACATTTACTGATGTCTTTATTACACTTACACCCCCCAACTTTCCACCACGTAGGTCAAAGCAATCAAAATGCCCACCCTCCATTTTATCCTTACAACAGCCCTGTGAGATAAATCAGGCCAAGAGGTAGTGAGTTTCATGGTTGCGTGGCGATTTCAGCCTAGGTCTCCTCAATCCTAGCCCAACACTGTAACCTCTACATGCCTCTGGCTCATATTTAGGCTCAGTTTTTGGATGAGGGCTGACCTGAGCCAGTTCACATAGAGTGGAAGCCCCCAGGCCCCTGCGATCACCTTGGAAGCCAGCATTAGCACAACCAGGTGTCTTCATCTGCCCCAGCTGCAGTAAAACATGTCTCTCCACCTTCAGTCCCTGCAGCTACAGCAGGCTCTGTAATTCTCTGCAAAGCGCATTCCTCCCATTGTCTTCCAAGACAGAAGGATGCCAACCAAGTCCCAAATGGGTTCAGCTCGGCTTCTGTTCTGGCAAGGGTTTTTTTGTTTTGAGCAGGAACTCAGGGGAACTGAGTTTCCTTACCTTTAAAAAATTGAATTATTAATTATTTATTATTATTATTATTATTATTATTATTATTATTATTATTATTTTGTCTGGGGAGGACTGGAATGGTCATACACCCAATTCCTGCCAAAAATTCACCTATATCAGTAATCAATAAAGTTGTGGCCATTTCTAATCAGATACAGTGGTGCCTCGCAAGACGGAAAACTCGCTAGACGAAAGAGTAGAGTTTTCCATTTTGGAGGTGCTTTGCAAAACGAATCTCCTATGGGCTTGCTTCGCAAGACAAAAATGTCTTGCGAGTTCCTGCGGGTTTTTTCCCCTTCCCCCCCTTTTTCTAAGCTGCTTCTCAGCTGATCCGATAAGCCGATAAGCCGCTAAAATCGCTAATAGCGCTAATCCGCTAATCCGTCAATGGGCTTGCTTCGCATGATTAAAAAACCGCTAGACGAAGAGAATCACAGAACGGATTCTTTTCGTCTTGCGAGGCACCACTGTTGTTGTCTGCTTGAGTTTATTAATCACATCTTATATTTAGCCTCTCTCTCTCTCTCTCTCTCTGTGTGTGTGTGCGTGTGTGTGTGTGTGTTTGTGTGTGTCACTGTGACTGGGCCCACAATACGCAAACTAACTAACTCCGTGGTGAGTTTCCCCTTTTTTCCAGAAAAAAAACTGTGTTCTAGTACGGTTTTGGATTACCGTATTAAGGATCTGCCTAACTACCCACTATCAAAGTCAATGTCCTTGGCTTTTTCTTGGTGGGGTGGAAGAAACCCAGCTTAAGGGTCGCTTTCAGTGCAGTTAAAAACATATGGATGCTGTTTGGAGAATCTGCAAACCTCTTCAAATAGATAAGGACCGCCCTCTAGTGGCACTTAAGAACTGAGCTGCGTGCACAAAATACTTTCTGACAAAGAAGGCTGTTACTCAAAGTAAGTAGCCTTGCATAAACCATTTCCTCAAATATATTCACCATATGAAGGCCAAAAACATAGATAAACACAGTACCATACCCTGAAAGCAAGCGCTACAGAAAAATGCCAGTTGCCATTTAAATTTTAAATCTGCTTAGGAAACAGTGGCCTCTACTGGAAAAACAATGTAAGTAGCAGTAGCCTGGGATCTGCAAAACCTCTGCAAAAGGCATGTCAACATCAAACATCAGGAGGCAAAGCAGAGAGACACAACTTGTGGAAGTTATTGTTATTATTATTAAATGTATTTAATAAAAGAGGGAGCCTAGAGGGAAGAGGTTAGGGACCCCTGAGAAGGAGGACAGCTGCCCTTCACCCAGCTGGTGACCAGATCTTCTCGCTGGGAAGAGGAGGGAAGGGGATGGGCAGGACACTCCCAGAATGCCTTGCAGCCCTGCCAGACCTTGGAGGCTCCATCGTGGGAGACACCCCATGCTGCAGCAACACCAGCAACTCACCAGAAGCCATGGTCCTCCCTCGACTCTTGCTCCTGAGGGTCATCAGAAGGGAGACGGAATCAGCTTGGATCAGTGGCCTAAAAACGAGGGACAGAGACATTCGGGGGGGGGGGAGCTAACCCTTCACCACCCCAAGCCCAGGGGGGACCTCTTATGGTATATGCATGCTTTTAACCACTTTATTTCATTCCAACTTTGTAGATTAAGTTTTAAAAGTTGTTCCTATAAGCCAGTTGAAGCTTTGCCGAATAGAAGGCATCAGCCCTTATAATATGGAACAGTTCAAGGCTTAATGACAGCAGAGCAACCAGGACAGGACCAGGGCATCCGCATGTGTTTGTGCTGTGTGCGCATGCACAGTGTAGGGCATAGCTGTCAACTTACAGATTTGAAAATAAGGGACCAGCAGCCTCAAAAATAAGGGATCAGCAGCCAAAATAAGGGATTTTAGACAACCAGCTCCCTTCCTTTCCTCCATAACAGTCACTCGAAGGAGCCTCCAAAACAAATCCAAAATCCCTCCCCAAGAGATCGCCGCCCGCCATTGTACTCAACCAGCTCCTTTCCTTTACCCCCACCATGTGCCCCCGCTCCAGACAGACCTTTTCCCCGGCAAGGGTGAGTGGGCCGTCAATGACGTACTGTATTTTTCGCCCTATAGGACGCACTTTTTCCCCTCCAAAAATGAAGGGGAAATCTGGGTGCATCCTATGGGGCGAATGCAGGCTTTTGCTGAAGATTGGAGAGCGAGAGGGGTCAGTGCGCACCGACCCCTCTCGCTCTCCAGGCTTCAGGAACACATCCTCAGCCTAGGCAGCCCTACGGGAGGTCTGGCAGGGATGTCTAGGCTGCGAATAGCAGCCTGCCGCCCGGCGGGCGGGGCGCCCTGAAGCAGAGCGCCCCCAGCGCCAGGCAGACATCCGCAGCGTGGGGAGCCTTGCAGGAGTTCCCGGCAAGGCTCCCCACGCTGCGGATAGCAGCCTGCCGCCCCGCAGGGGGGGGCGCCCTGATGCAGAGCGCCCCTCGCGCGGGGCAGACATCAGCCAGCCCCACAAGCTCGGGGGACAGCAGGGAGGCGCAGCGCCGCCATCCCGCTGTTCCTCGACCTGGTTCTGTTTCCCCGACCTGCTTTTGGGGGGGAAATAAAGGGAATTCCCCCCCTTTATTTCCCCCCAAAAAAACTAGGTGCGTCCTATGGGACGGAGCGTCCTATGGGACGAAAAATACGGCATCCATCTGATTCTGAGCACAGGTATGTTCAACTTCTGAGCCCCTCCGAGCCAAAGGCAGAAAGCCCAGCCAACAGCCAAACAAAGCCTCAAGCGGTGGTGGTTCCCACAGCGCAGCAACCTGGCAAAGGGGATGCAGCAAGGAAAACCACCGTCACCTCTCCGCTGGGAAGCGCTGAGCAAAGGCGAGTCCTCAGGCAATGTGGCCCATTTGATCGGCACAAGGCATGCAAGCTCCACCCCCCAGTCGTTCTTAGACTCCTTATTGGGTGAGCAACACAGCCAAGCAACACAGTTGGAGCCTCCCTCCTCCCTGGCCGGCAGGGAGGGAGGGAGAGGAGCTGCTTCCTTTGAAACCCGGGAAATTTAAGGGACATCATCAATAAGGGACAGCAGCAGGAAACAGCGCTGGGATAAGGGAGTTTCCCACCAAATAAGGGACGGTTGACAGCTATGACAGTGTAGGGGTGCTACTTGCTGAAGGTACAACTGAAATATGAAGGGGAGAGGGGAACGATGGGGCTTAAAAGGGAGACCCCTGCCTTCTTTCAGAAGCATTACAACTGCAGCCGCCAACTCTTCGTCTTCAGGAACACTATGAGATCTTTCAGAAGCAGGGCGTTCAGGCCTAACACACACAGACAGACAGACAGAGAGGGATTGTTGCTCACCCGCTCCACTTATCCTGAGGAGAACATCTAGGTGCCAGGCTGGAGAACCAGGCCAAAGGCCCAGCAAGTCAGAGAGACAAAGGCAGCTGGACCAAATCAGGCCCTTGAGCCCATCTAGACCAAAATGGCTCTCCAAGGTCCCAGGCAGGGAGTCTTCCCCTGAGCCCTACCCAGAGATGCCGTTGAGGCTGGGACCTTCTGTATGCCAAACAGGTGTTCTGCCATGCTACAAAGGCCCTTCTTCCACCCAAACAGGGTCTCTCTCGGAGAGTTGTGATCTGTGGCTTGTTGCATGAGAGCTCTAGCTACCCATGAAAGTTGGATGCTTCGACAGCTAAGGTTCTACTATGTTTTAGGGATTGCATTCTAAAACTGCTTGGTTCTCTTCATCTTTTCGAAAGGTGCCCGGCCACCTTTGTTTGGTCTGTCTAGCTCAGCCCTGTCTCCTCTCGCTAGACCACCACATTCATCCCAGATGTACAATTTCACCAATTTTGCCATCAAAGGAACTAGAAAAAGGCACCGAAGAAGTGTTGGCTCCCACTGACTGTCGACTGAGGCCAGACATCAGACACATGGAGAATGGAGAAATTGATCTGGCTAGCAAAGAGAAAGAGAGACTAGAAGAGCAGCAGAGAGCTGCTTGTAAGGAATGTGCAAAAGACGAAGCCAAATGGAGAACAAGATGGTTTTATCAGGGCACCAATCCATACCTTGGGACTCCTGACTGGTTATACTCAGGAGGGTACTTTGACAGAAACTTCTTTGACTGTCCAGATATATGCTGAAATCTTGAATGCAGTTGCTCCTTTGCCCAGGTTTGGCAGACTTTACTCCAGTGACTCTGGCACCACCATGACCAGAAACCATCCTTTTTCTAAAGCTAAATTTTAATGAAAATTATCAGTCATCGGTGAAGGAATTGTCACAGTTTTGATTACCAAACTGTCTCCTCTCGCTGGCAGAGCAGTGGCTCTCCAGGGCTTTTAGACTCCAGAGTCTTTCTGCCACAAAGCCACAACCCCTCCCCTTTTTGATTCCTGTCTTAATAGAAAGGGGGGTGTCTAAGTGGCAAAGCCAACTGCAGAGGACGAACGCATGCCTCTCCACTCTGAGAGGCCTGTGCCACGTATGTGTGTGTGTCTTGGCAGAAGAGGTTGTTTCTTTCACATGCCCACAGTTTTCTTCTCACAGAGGGGAAGAGCAGGACAAGGCCAGTGTTATGTACTGAGTTGAATAGGATCCAAATTGCAGCAGTCTGATTGGTCCTAGAACAATAGGATTCAGAATGCAGCACTCTGATTGGTCCGCAGGAGCCACCCAATCCAACTCCAGGTGGAAGTGAAGCCGCAACCTGATTGGCCTACAGGAGAATCCCAGAATTAGCCAATCATGTGGCACCCATTGTGTAAATAATGTATATAAAGCAGACATTTTGGGGGAACTTCCATTCCTCACCACTATGAGCTGAATAAAGAGCATGAAATCCACACTCGACTCCAAGTATATTTCAGGGATTGGAGGGGAGGGCAAGGGGAGGCCCTACCTGGAAATGCCTGGCCAGTGGGTGACCGTTCTTCCACAGAGACCTGGCATCCAGGCACTTTTGGTAGGCAGCCAGCTGCTGCTGGTACTCTGCCTGCCTCACTCCTTCAAGGAACTCCTTACACTCCTTGCATGCCAGGCAAAGGCACTGGAGCTCACAAATTGACTCTGAGCAAGGAAGGTGCAGAGAGAGAGAGAGAGGCATAGAGGCTGCCTGCAAAGTTGGTTTCATTTTATTAGCTTGAAACCCAACGCAGATCCCAGCACAAACTAGGAACAAGGCTGCATTGAAAAGCAAACAAAATTATTTGAATTTGTTGAATTAGCAAAAATGACACAAAAAATCAGAAACCAAAATAATACAAAGTTTATTAGTGACTGGAACAAATTTATGATATACATTGAAGGGAATTATAGAAACTTAAAAACTATAGCAGGTTTGACATAGATCTTACGATGTGTAAACCATGAACAATTATCGGCTGCAGGAGAAAGAAATTACTTATACTAAGAAGCCTGAATTCGGGAGGGATGGAGGTCAATAGGTGTGTAGAGGAATGATTTAAGCATTTAAAGACATAAAGACTCAAGTGTGAAGACTAAGAAATGTAATGGAAATTGATGTTATGTTTATATCTTTTTTGTAATTGTTGATTTGTTTTCTTTTTGGTTACCTAAGTGAAATGCTGATAGGAAAGTGAGCTGCTGAACCACACCTATGCCCTGCAGACACAGCCCCACAGGGCACTAATTCAAGCAGACGGGGTTGTATAAACACAGGACATCATCTCTCCCCCCACCATCACCCTCTTGGGCGCTGGCTTTCCCCAGTAAGGCAGGCTCAGTGCAGCTCACAACCTCCCAAAGTTAGGAAGCATATCAACATGGAATCATGGAGAGACCCAGCTCTCCTGGGACACCTTCCCCACCACACAAATATATGGAGAAGGAGGAAGAGGGTGCTGGGTGATATTATTCAGCAGCAGAGGGTAACTGGCCAGGTGCTGAATCTTGCAGTCCAGGAAATTGGTCAGCCGGTGGTGGTGGCATTCAGAGCCAGCATACAACAAAATGGATGAGACTTACCGTATTTTTCGCCCTATAGGACGCACCGGCCCATAGGACTCACCTAGATTTTTTTGGAGGGGGGGGGGAAATAAAGGGAAAAAAATTATTTCCCCCCCCCTAGGCACGGGGCTGGGGAAGCTCGGGCTTTGGCAGCTTTGGCATCACTCTGGGAGCTTGCAGGGCTGGAGGAGGGGAAAGCCCTCCGCCAGCCTTCTCCCGCTGTCCCCCGAGTTTGCGGGGCTGGCGACGGGGCTCTCCTGAAGCCTGGAGAGCAAGAGGGGTTGGTGCGCACCGACCCCTCTCGCTCTCCAGGCTTCAGCGAAAGCCTGAATTCGCCCCATAAGACGCACCCACATTTCCCCTTCATTTTTGGAGGGGGAAAAGTGCGTCCTATAGGGCGAAAAATACGGTAACTGAGAGCTGAATCGAACCAGAACTGAACTGAACCAAAATGGCTGCATGACTCTGCTTTTATACAGTCACACTCATCTGCTGAATAACTTACAACAGGAACAGGAAGTTACACACACACACACACACACACACACACACACACACCGGCTCTGTCCACTCTAGGAAGTAAAGCATGTTGTAACTGACTGCACTGATGTAACACATCCTACTACAACAACCCTGTGAGGTTAGACTTAGAGGCACAACTGACTGCCACTTCCATCCTCCCCTGCCCAAGGCAGTGGATACCTCTGAATAATCCCCATTCCTGGGGGTCATTGTGCTTGCGCTCCTGCCCTGCTGCTTGTGGGCCCCCCTGAAAACAGGCTGCAAGACTGGCTGGGTCCCTTGGGGCTGATCCTGCTGCAGAGCTCTTTGGGTGCTGTGCTTTCTCCCTCTGCTCCTGACCTGCCCAGGAAGAAGCGGAGGCCTGGGCCAGCCACAGAATGGGGACCGGTCTGGAGAGGAAGCAGACTTACTGTGAATCTTGAGCAATTCTTGTAGGTTGGGGAAAATGAGGGCCAGCTCCTCCTGTTAAAGGCGTTTCTATTTATACATCCATTGGCAAAATAGGACCACCAGACTATGCAGCGAGTGTAGGTGGGAGGCCTCTGTCATAAACAGCTCTGTGCAAAGAGGGCAGAAGAAGAAGAACATCAGGTTGAGGCTGAATCCTAGCAGGGTCTGGCAGTGGCGTAGCATGGGTTGTCAGCACCCGGGGCAATGCAAGTAATTTGCGCCCCCTAACCCGTGGATTTGCGCCCCCTAACCCTAACCCCCAGATGTTACGCCACTGGGGTCTGGAAAAGAGGCAGCTGAAGTGGGTTGTTCTTTCAAAAAAGACTTGGGCTCTGCCTTACAAGGAGAGATGGATCCTGCTCTCCTCCTGAACTGGGAGCAAAGCCCAGAGTGGCCACTGGTGGGGCACCAAGGAGCTGCCTTGTCCAGTCAGACCATTGGTCCACCTGGCCCAAAGTGACCTCCACGGCAGGTGGCTCTCCAGTGCCTCAAGCAGGGCTCTCTCCTTCTCAGGCCTTCCTGGAGATGCTATCACACTTGGGGTTCATGCAGGCAAGGCAAGTGCTCCACTGCTGAGCTATGGCCACTCGCCAGCCTAGACACCAGGAACCACCCAATGGCTCTGCTGGTTTTAAGGTGGCGAGACTGGTGTGGCCACACTGGGTGCCACACTGCAGGGGGTGCCAAGACGATGCTTTGAAACAGAGCACAAGAGGCGGCAGTGGGCTTGGCGGGGGGGGGGGGGAGTTGCACAGGGTGGCACTGGAATTTGAGAGCCCCAAGTCCACCACTGCCATTCTGGGTCTTGTTTGGAGAAAAATTCTCTCCTGGCCATTTTCGAGAACTCAAAAAGTTCCAGGCTACCCTTGGGAGAGAGAAGGAAAGAGATTATGGCTCTTCTGTGGAAGAAGGGAGAAGCAGGGGTCTCAAGTCTGTGCTATAGGTCTCCAGCCCTTGACCTTTGGGCTCTCTTGGGGTTCAGAGAGCCAGTGTGGTGTAGTGGTTAGGAGCGGTAGTCTCGTAATCTGGTGAATCGTGTTCGTGTCCCCGCTCCTCCACATGCAGCTGCTGGGTGACCTTGGGCCAGTCACACTTCTCTGAAGTCTCTCAGCCCCACTCACCTCACAGAGTGTTTGTTGTGGGGGAGGAAGGGAAAGGAGAATGCGGGATATCAAATCCAAACTCTTCTTCTTCTTCAGCATTTTAACAGGGGAAGAAAGAAGACATGTATTTCCCCGTTACATCACTGATAGCTGAACACTTTCAGTTTGGGCGAGGGGGGGGGAGGTTATTTATGTATGCTGCTACTGCGGCCTGTGTTTCGTTAGCCCAAAAATGGACGAGTGAGGTCCCTACTAAAAGTGATGGAATATGTTCAGCTTGCAGACTTAACATAGAGAAAAAGAAAACAAGAAGAACGTATGTTTAAAAAAGATTGGAAAATATTTATTGAATACTGTATATGGGTGAAAATTGTGTACATTTCAAAACGTTGGCAACATTAAGATAAATTCAAGAGTGTAAATCAGTTTTCATGGATGTAACAATGGAATACTGAATGGTTTAGTTTAAGCAAAATATGCAGGGATTTATGGTATGTCAAATATTTGATTATTTGATTGTTGTTAGCCGCCCTGAGCCCGGCTTCGGCTGGGGAGGGCGGGATATAAATAAAATTTATTATTATTATTATTAAATGAACCATGGAAAGAGAAGGGAAGTCATTGATATTTTAAGGTTGTTTAAATGAATATTCTAAAATGTAAAACAGAAAAACTTAATAAAAAATTATACAAAAAAAAATGGGGGGAGGGAGAAAGGTCAAATAAGCAAGGAGCATCTTTAAAAACTAGGCATGTGGAGGGGGCATGAATCTTCATGATGTCTCCCCCCTTTCCCATGATTTTACCTTCTGCGAAACCAGCAGCACATTATGCATCAGGTCTGAAAATATCCAGAACAGAAGTGATCTGATCTTCAACCAACTGGGCTTCAACTGGATCCTTTCAAACAATTCACCTGGCCTCCTAGGAAACAAAACATTCTGCAGGATTCCGCAGCCGGTTGTGAGGTCACAGCCTGGCCAAGGACTGGAGCCAATGGGCTCTGGGCTCCAGGAACGCTCTCTCCGCCATGCCCATGTCACCTGGGCAGCTGCCAAGCGTCTGGCCCAGCCCTGCATTGACCCCCAAAGCAGAAGGCTCAGGCAGCTGGAACCCTTAGAGTTCCCCCCAATCTTCCCAACCTTGCACCCCTCTGGAGAATCGAAGGAAATAAGGCAGGCCGTGACTGTGATCCAGTTTCTGGCACCTCCTTAAAACTCACCTGTTTGCCCAGGTGTGGCTGGATAGTGGGCCATCATTTGGTCACGGTGTAGTCTAGGTTCCAGGGAGGTGAATGTTCTTTTTTTAAAAAATGAGACGGGGGCTTCATTGTATTAGAATCATAGAGTTGGAAGAGACCACAAGGGCCATCGAGTCCAACCCCCTGCCAAGCAGGAAACACCATCAGAGCACTCCTGACATATGGTTGTCAAGCCTCTGCTTAAAGACCTCCAAAGGAGGAGACTCCACCACACTCCTTGGCAGCAAATTCCACTGTCAAACAGCTCTTACTGTCAGGAAGTTCTTCCTAATGTTTAGGTGGAATCTTCTTTCTTGTAGTTTGGATCCATTGCTCCGTGTCCGCTTCTCCGGAGCAGCAGAAAACAACCTTTCTCCCTTCTCTATGTGACATCCTTTTATATATTTGAACATGGCTATCATATCACCCTTTAACCTCCTCCAGGCTAAACATGCCCAGCTCCCTTAGCCGTTCCTCATAAGGCATCGTTTCCAGGCCTTTGACCATTTTGGTTGCCCTCCTCTGGACATGTTCCAGTTTGTCAGTGTCCTTCTTGAACTGTGGTGCCCAGAACTGGACACAGTACTCCAGGTGAGGTCTGACCAGAGCAGAATACAGTGGCACTATTACTTCCCTTGATCTAGATGCTATACTCCTATTGATGCAGCCCAGAATTGCATTGGCTTTTTTAGCTGCCGCGTCACACTGTTGGCTCATGTCAAGTTTGTGGTCAACCAAGACTCCTATTATGGAACCACCTTCTCTCTCTGGGTGTTCACTCACATTTGCCGCCTCTAGGCATCTTTTTAAAAACATGTTTGTGCACCTAGAGGCCTTTCTTGGTGCTTTATTGCATTATTACATGAAAACTCAATTTTTTTATCTGAGGAACTTGGTATACGATGCAATTCCTTTCTCCAAATGATCTTCACAAGAACCCTGTGAGGTACTCTAGACTAAGAGCCCAAAACCTGGTCCAAGCTCACCCAGGGAGCTTTATAGCCAAGAGATTTCAACCCCGGACACCTGGGTCCTAGTCCGGTCTGGACACTGCAGTACATTAACAACATGGATGGCTTTAAAGGAGGATCAGACTGAAGGAGAAGGCAAACCATGGCTGCAATACTTTGCCTTCCCAATCAGAATTACGGTTGTAATGCTTTGGAACAGGGCTGGCCCAAAACATTTTGGCACCTGAGGTGAACCATGAATTGGCACCACCCACCCACCCCAATTCGTGGAGGTGATGGTATGGAAGAAATTTGGCTTCGTTTGAAAAAAATTTACAAACCCAGGCTTTTAAACACAACGCTGTAGTCTCCACACAATGAAGCCCGCAAAAATAAAGTTGTAGTGTTTTGTGCCCTTTGGAACTTGAGTTTACCTGCTTTTAGCATTCCAATTCTGATACCAAGGAACTTTGTGCAAGTTCAGTGTTGTTCCCACCCGCCCCCCCCCCACCGCTGCCTGCCCAACACTCTCAGGTGTCAGGTTCAAATTCCAGCTTCTTTGTAAAGCTCACATGGTCACTTTGAGCCAATTGCAACCTCTCAGCCTAACCCATCTCACCAGATTGTTGTGAGGAAAAAAATTGCAAAGGAAGGGATAATGTGCAATACCTTTATCTCCAACAGATAAATGAATTTTTTTTTTTAATTTCTAGAGTTGGGAAAAATATCTGAGCCTAGCATGCAAAATCCTAGCCCTTGCATTGCATGGTGCCTTGCCGTCTACACACATTAATTAATCCTAAATTTAATTTTACAAAGACCCAGGGAAGGCAGCAAAGTCTGCCATCCTTTGCACACTCACCTGTGAGTAAGCCCAACTGAGCATAGTGTGGCTGACTTCTGAGTAAGCATGCGTAGGTTTCTGCTGCAAATCCTATAGACTGACTGACACGAAGCAACCAAGCAGGGCAAGCACAGAAAGGAGAAGTTAAAAATCAGCACCAAGGAACCAAAAACAATTTTTAAAAATAAAAATGCCTCTTTAAAGACAAATACTTGTGCCATCCCCAAATCCCGTGTGAGGCATGAGTCAGAAAAAATGAAATGCATTCATAGAGGCGCCTCACGAGGCTGGAGGAACATCGCCTGGCTGTGGGGCGTGAAGGCTGCTCCCTGCAAGGCCCTTTCCACCTGGCCTAGGGGGCGAGGCCCAGACTCTCCAGCCCCACTGAAGAGACTCCTCATGAGGCTGGAGGAAGACAAACTTTCCCTTTGCTATGCTTCTCTCCTGCTATTGAAAGCAAGCAGCATATTATTATTAAATGGCCTTGGTCCAGTATATCTGAAGGAGCGTCTCCACCCCCATTGTTCTGCCCGGACGCTGAGGTCCAGCGCCGAGGGCCTTCTAGCGGTTCCCTCACTGCGAGAAGCCAAGTTACAGGGAACCAGGCAGAGGGCCTTCTCGGTGGTGGCGCCCACCCTGTGGAACGCCCTCCCATCAGATGTCAAAGAGAACAACAACTACCAGACTTTTAGAAGACATCTGAAGGCAGCCCGGTTTAGGGAAACTTTTAATGTTTGATGTATTACTGTATTTTAATATTTGGTTGGAAGCCGCCCAGAGTGGCTGGGGAAGCCCAGCCAGATGGGCAGGGTATAATTATTATTGGCTTGCAGCAGCATGTGATAACAAGCAGGCTGTATTAGAGGCCTGTCTAGCAGTCTAGCTGACTGATTTGGGGCAAGGGTGGTCATCTTGAGGTAGTGAAGGCATGTGACGGCTTCCCAGCTTCTCCTTTCTCTTCTTTTGACAAAGGGGGGAACAAGACAGTATATGATTTTGGGTGGCAACTGGCGGCCACCTCATTCTGAAGCCACAGGAACCACCAGTTATGATAGCCGATATTCTGGCTAACCAGGGAAATGGGGATTGACAGCAGCCCACCCCAAGGAATCACAGCATCCACAACCAGTTTCCGGGCCAGGAGGAAACACTGGATGTGAATGGTAGCAGACACACATTGCTTCCAGTTTGAAGTACTGCTACCTGACCTTGGAGACCTGGTTGAAATGCTACACAGCTGTTGGGACCTGGTTTAAACTGGCAGGCACCTAAGTCCTTCACCAGTTATAGCCCATTGGGGTTTTCCTTCCTATAGCTAGGAGGAAGGATGTACAATCAACACAACATTCAGTGCTAAACCAATCTAATTAACAATTGACTATTGTATTTGATTGAGTTAATGTGGAGCGGAGAAAGCTTGGATTCCTCTTCAAAGCAAGCATGTGCACCATTTGCATGAACCTTACAGAAGGGTGTTTTCCGCTTCCCAGTGTCCACAAAACACAGCTACTTGTGCTACTGGAAGTGAAGCCAAGGGGCACACTCAGATAGGCAACTAGATTTAACATGTAAATGACAACACATTTCCCCACAAGAGCTCAAACCCGATCACATTCATAAAGATGCAACATCAGTGACATTTCCTGAGTTCGTCTGCCAGGGGAACCAGAGAAACCAAGCTGAAGTTTTGTAGTGTGTTATTTCATCTCACAATATTTATATGCAGCTTGAATGTCATAAAACTTCAGTGGTTTTAAAAAAGAATAAAACAATAAATTTACCAGTAGGAAACCATTAAAAGCAACTATTTAAAACATTTTAAAATATTAAAATCAATGAAGCTAAAAACCAAATCAAAATATAATGCTTGTCTAGTATTCTTAGTGAAAACTCAATGTCCAAGTCACAGGAAGTAGTTATATTTTTTGATAGAAAACCAAAGAATTTGAAGAGATTTACTGATTTGCCGAGTGTATTCATTCACAGAATAGAACTCTCAAAAACCTTCCCAGTCAGAAATAGGTCACTACCCAGCTTTTTCGAAGTATCTGGTTAATATGTTATAGCAGTGATCCCCTCCATTACAAGGTGGAATTTATTCCGACAATTTAAACAAGTCTGTTTCCCTTGCTCTTTCAGAGTACTATCTGATAGCTGTTTTTGTAGAAGGTTGCATAATCAAAGTCCGATACATTATGCACATAATGTCTTCCAAAGTAAGTCACTTTCAAGGTCATGCAGCAATCAGCAGAGCCTAATACCACTTTTTTACATGCAGTAGTTCCTATCAATCTTCAGCTAGTACATTCATTCAGGCAGAACTATGTCATAGGTTTATGAGACACTTCAAGCAATGAATGCTGTTAGGCTCTGTGCATCCACCTTTAGACCCCATGTGCAAGTAGGGACCAGTTTCTTAACGTTTTAGCATATGGTGGTTTTACTGCTAGTCACCCCCCCACACACACCCCACCGTAGGTCAGGTTATGATCTGGTAGCGGTCATGCACAACAGTAATTAACAGTAGCTAGCTACTAATAAACTCCTTGAATCTACTTCAGCTTGAAGTCAGTTCTTCCAAGACTTCCTCTTCATTTTCATTCTGGCTCACGGCAACAAGTATGTGAATAACCCAGACTGAAAATAACAAAGGGGCTTCATGCAGCCTGGAGAACGAACGGAGCCATGCTGTGAAATGGCATTGTGAGAGCAGAAATTGTCAGTATTCTTGCAGAGTTTGTAATATAAATGCCGGCAGCTGCCTAATAGTTTGCAATGTCAGCTAAACCTAGAATGGTCACATGGACGTCCACATTTTTCTGATCAAGCTGAGGTTGGCACCCACCATAGCTAGTAGCATTTGGGAATCATTTCAAAACCCCTTTGTGCCTTCAGACCCTGAGGAATAGGATTCACTGTGTTGATCCTGAATTCCAAGCCAACTTCATCGACTTCTCCTGCCAGATTTATAGTTTGCAAAAGTGGTTAGAGAAAGCACCAGCACTTACTTCAGCATGAATTCAAGCTCACCAACATATACATTCATGAGAACTTATGTTTTGTGTCTTCCAAGTTCAGGTAAGGTCTATATGCCAGGTTTAGAGAGATATCAGCAGTTGATTCTCCAGAAGCTATTTGAATATGATCTGGAATTCCACAGTATACTGTAGGCTCTCCAAGAATCCTTGTTAATTCTCAGCATTCAAGCACCGAATTCTTCATAACACATAGGATTCTCCTAACCTGAAGCTAGGAAGGAGTATCTCCCTGATAAAGCAGCAGCAGCTGACACTACTACAAAAACATTCAACAGAATTTCCACTGCCAGAGGCCAGGATTAAGGATGATAAACTACATTTTTACCCAATACAGTCTGTTATGTAATCTTTGGCAACGCTTACAGTCAAAGTATATTTAAATGTGTTTGTGTTGGCTGTTTTCTTCTCAGATTTTACTTAGTTTACCAGGTAGCCAAGAAGCTACTAACATGCTTATGATTCACTGAAGGATCTTGTTTAATGCATCCAAAGCAATCAGGAGTTTTAAGATAAGAGACGTTTTTATTTAAGCTGCAACACACATGGTTTTAATACAACATTTAAATCAGGTGAAAAGTAAAACACTGAACTATCAGCAGTAGAACATTTCCATTGGAAATGTGTTAAAATTCTCAAGGATCTCGTGTTACCATCTTACCGCAGTTTTCTTATGTGTTTCTAGCCTACACTCCATATGTTTTCTGTAGTCATGCAAAAGCAAATAAGATTTTGAATGGGAAGTCCATCGACTGCAAAGAATCATTTTTCACAGAGTAGCCAGCTTGGGCAAGAACAAAACCTGCAGAAGTTCTTCATGTAAACACACACATTTTAGAAGCCATGAACTTTCAGCTGCTCTTCCTTGACAATGCCAACCTGCAGAAGAGAAGGAGATGGCAGTAAGCCCGCAGCAGTTAGAACCTGAAAGTCCAACACAAAAATGAAGTTACACACTTATCAATCCCAAGGCAGATGGAGAAAGAGTTAACATACAGATGAAACTGTACCAATGTACAATGGGAGGGGGAGAGACTCTTTTCGGTCTAAGGTGTGCACAGCTTCCTGGTGTGCAACTGTCTATGGGTTGCAAGCCAGAAACAAAAATGAGTGGACCAATGGAGGCGAATCTTACCTCTGTTATAGTTGGCTACATGAGAGCCAAGGGTGGGGGGAAACCAGACACACACATGCTATCCAATGAAGAATTATTATTATTAATAATAATAATAAATTTTATTTATATCCCGCCTCCCCAGCCGAAGCCGGGCTCAGGGCGGCTAACAACAATCAAATAATCAAACAGTAAAATAGTTACACAATCTAAAAATATTTCATTATAAAAATTAGTTAAATCAAATTGAAGGCAACCAATTAAGCAAAATTCTGTGCAGGTTGCCAGAGGAGGGAGTCAGGCTGCGCCCTGACCAAAGGCCTGGCGGAACAACTCTGTCTTGCAGGCCCTGCGGAAAGATGTCAGGTCCCGCAGGGTCCTAGTCTCTTGTGACAACAGTATTACTGTTCAAGGACTTGTTTCAGGCAGGCTAAAGTACTCAAGGAGGGAGTGGAGCAACTCCTAGTACGGGGCATGGACCCAGGGAGTGAGTTTGGCCTTGGGAGAGTCCCGAGGGCTGAAGAGAGAAGCCTGGAAGAACACATCTGCCCCCTGGACCAGTGCCCCCCCCATGGTACAAGAGGATCTACAGCAGCCATTCTTTTAGGTTACATTCAGAGAAGTGCCAAGCAGTGCCTTATGTAATTAATTAATTTCTTGTGATAAAATCCAGATGCTCAAATATACATCTACGCCTTCCGAAGTCAGGCCTGTTGCACTCCTCCCCCCCTTGCCGCCAGTATGACTCAACTCAACCCTTTTAGTCCAGGCAGCAATATGGCTCACAGCTAGGGGTAGTGACTCACTCAACCCTGCCATGTTATGTTACATTCAGAGTCAAAAGAGTCTCGCTTAAATAGGCTTCCGACTGCATTTTAACATTTGAGCAAGCAGCCTGAGCTCACTGACCTCTAGGAGGAATTGGCAAATGTTCTTCCTCTGGTCCCCTTGCAACTGGATCACTTCCCCGTATTCAGGATGCTCAATCACAGTACCATTACAGGCAAATTTCTACAAAGAAAGGTTTAATGCTTTTAAAAACCCAGTTGCAAATTATGTTTAGATCACTTTCAGAAGAGAACCAAAATCCATTATTTTGGTTATTTTTTTCCCCCTTCAGAAGACATGCTCCAAAGGTTTTGCTAGCAAATGAGATATATGCTTTTCTAGTGATGGATTTTGGCCGAAGTTCCTAGATGCTTGGAGCTTAGAATTGCAGAGCTCAGCAATGCCTAAATCAACTGCAGGAGTCAAATCAATGTCCTGGCCCAACTTCACATTTCCCCCTACAACCTGACCACCACAAACTAGATGAGTACACTATGTTTTGCTCCACTCCACACCCAACCTCAGATATCTTCCCGTATCACCTCCCAGGGTTTTTCCTCTTTGCTCCAGGCTTGTCTCCCCACTTTTTTTACTACTGTTCTAGAAATATAGAACTAAATATTCAAAATAGAACTCGATGTAAAAATATCAATTCCTCCTCCGCAACACAATTGGCATTGTCAAAAACAGGCAACACGGTACTGAGCTATTCGTTCCCGGAACAACTTTCTGGTTACCTTTTGCAGCAATATATCTCCTTATGTGGCTTTTAAGTCATTTTAAAGGGTCTGGATCCATTCCTAGACAGTGACAATTGTAGAAAAGAGCATGAAAGCTGGTTATTGCAACTAAATTGACCAGCACACTGCTCAAACATTAATTTTTTTCAGTTAAGACTGGCTGCTCCTGTCAGTGCATTCAACATCTGAAATGGTCTTATACTGGAAAGCTGTCTCAACCAGAACATTTAACACGCCTGTCGCAGCATTTGATCTTTCACTTCCCCACTGGAAATTGTTAATTTACATGCATTTCTCTTTCAAGCACAAAAACTTCAGGACCTAGGAGAAGAACAGTGCTACCTTTTTGAAGGCTTTCACAAGCTTCTTTTTGTCATAGTCATCTGCAATTCCCTGAACAGTAGTTAGTGTCTTTCTGCCGTTTCGTTGCTGGATCCTTATATGAATGTAGTCTTCAGTCCCTGCCGGGAGTAAGTCGTCACCCTTAGTTGCATCAGCAAAGGGGTCTGGAGGGGTGAAAAGTCCACATGAGTTAGTCCGATGCAAACCTTCAAGTTCCTACATATTTTGAATGTCTTTTCCAAATGGTAGATAAAACATAATCTAAACTACTTAATCCAGGCAGCAGCAATTCTTTACCAGGTCAATACAAACATGATCATGATATATTGTCACATATGGTAATTTCTGCATATCTGTGGGTGTTGTCTGCTCTCTAAGGCCCATACCTGGGCCCTTTTTCTCATTGTCTACTACAGACTAACCCAGTCTTCATCTTACCTTGAGAACTTGCTCAAACACTAACCAAGAATACTCTAACACAAATGTATTCAGGACAGACTACTAACTGTGGGGAGAAAAACATACCAGCAACCATAAGTAGTCTGATATTCCATTAGGCACCCTGGTAGTGACAAGGTTTTTATTTTAGCCTTTGTCCGCTAGTGCTCCCAAACCCACCAATTCCTCCAAACCATGTTTCACTGCTTGCCTGCTACTAAAATAGAAGCTCTTTTCCACCTATGCCTTGTTTGAGGCTCAATCTGAGGAAGATCAGTTCCCTGCTTTTAGGCCAACCAGCTACCCGGATGAGGAAAAGGTCAATCTACCTTCAAAGAACTCCTTCCACAGCAGTCTGCCATGCAACTCCTGTGCATTGTAGAGGGGAGATTCTGGGGCCACTTCCAAGGTACACTGTCGGTTCACACCAGGCACTGGAGAGGCCTGTTGGGCTTACCCATTGACACATAGGAGCCCCCCTGCAGCTGCACAATGAACCTAGAGGTAATGCTTTGGCAAGTTAACAAGGGGAGGCAAGGGCAAGTCCAATATAAACACTGGGTACAAGCTGTACAATGAGGGAAGGCAGAGAATTCCAAATGGCCCTAGCATTCAAATCATATTGCATGAATGAGGAAACTGTGGCCCTATGAGAATCATTGGCTCCAACTCCCATCAGGCTACTTCTGCGTCACTGCAAAAGTTACAACAACTTGTTCACAAAGTCCAATATGTCAAAGGCTAGTTCTGAGAGGCTACAAGCCTGTGACACACTTCTGGCTGTAGGGAGGGCTGGAGCACCTTATTGTCTTTCGTGTTTTTATTCTGAATGAGAAGCAACGAGTCATATGACCTCCCTCCCTGCAGTCAGAGCTTAGACAAAGGTTGACTACCTCCGTGAACTCCTTAAAATGGTGCTGTGTTCTGTGAAGCAGAAAGTGGATTATGGGAGAATACGGCACAATTTTAGCTTAAAGAATCTTCCACTGCTCCCTTAGCTGCAGAGACCAAGCCTACAAAATCTGCACTCCTTCATAGCTACTTGTCGTTCCCCAACTGAAAGTCCAAGTGGAGCCGCACTGAAAAACCATTATCAATTTTCCACCTTTCCCTCCTTTACCAATCGACAAATTCTAAAGTCCTATCCAATTCAGGCATAAACCTCTACGAATGAAAACGTCTTCAAAAAGCTGTTTTCAACAGATCAGGGAGTTTATTCGTGGCAAGGTGGATGTATCTGTGTTCAGTACAAATCAAGGAGTGCAATTTTAGAACTGATGGCTATGGCAAAGATGATAAAATGAAGGCTCTTTGCATAGAAAGAGGAATATCACAAAATACAATTCCCTGATAAATTCCCTGGATAGAGGAGAAATTCACCTCAAGACTGGTAGGAGAAAATGGAGAGACTGAGGTACAAAAGCTTTGCCTAGGCCAGGGGGTGGGGGGAGATGTTGCTGGACTCCCATCTCTCATTAGCTTGTCCAGCATGACCTGGGATGATGGGCGCTGTAAACCATCAACATCTGGGGAGGGGGACAGGTTCCCCACCCCCTAAACCTAGACTGGAGAGGGGGGGAATCACTTGACTGAATGCTCCTCAGGAGAATAATGTCAGATAGGCACTGAGTCATTGATCCCTCAAGAAAGAACATGCAACAAGGCAGCTCTCCCCCCGCCCGCCCCCCCAAAATACAAGTATTAAGTTAGCAAATGAAAGGAGAAGGAAGGTTTCTCAGTTATTATAGCACTGAGGAATGAACTGCAGGGCTGGTGATCTCAGCTGCCCAGACAGCTTGCAAGATGTCAAGTGGGTAGAGCTAGCCAAATTCCTGAACCGCAATGCTGGGGAGGGGGGCAGGGGGTTCCTTGAGGCAAAGGGGTCCCTCTGCCCAGTCCTTCTGCTGGCAACGAAACTCTGCTGCAGGTGAGGAAGTCCCAGGAGCAAGGGGCACCCTAATGTGTCACTCAAACAGCAAGTCAAGTCGGTGGAAGCTACCACTGGTGTTACATTCCTGCTGTTGATAGCTAGCAGAACACACACCTCCCTAAAAGAAAAAGAAACAAGAGAAGAGCTTGCTGGTACAAAATCCACTGGATCCAGAGTTGGCCCTTCTGCCATCGTGTGACAGCAACAGACCCAGTTTGGGCCTCTTCCCATTACCAACAAGGGTTCCCTGCCCCAGCTGAGGATGCAAGACTTGCTACTACTCCACTAACCCCACCCTTGCCGGCCAGGAGGTTGCATTTTATCCCAGTTCTTAAATACGCTGTTAGTACAGCTTTATGTCAACAACTGGCAATACTAATGTGGAAGGGTCTACAGTAGGCTACAAAGCAAATTTGGTCAACACAGTAATAACAAATGGAAATAGCTGGATCGGGTGAGTGAGTGGGTAAGGTCTTGTGCACTAGGCTAGCTAGCTATATAGAGGGTGTTGCACTATATAGAGGGTGTAACTGATTTGTCACAAATATATCAGTTACGGGAGCAGGAGTTTACTGGTGAAGACATCAGCAAACAAAGTCTTAACAGCGGACTATACAATATGGACCAAGGTTAATAAAGTGGTTTAACCTAGCCCAGTGTTTCCAAAAGCTGCGTCTCCAGCTGTTTCTGGACTACAACTCCCATCATCCCTAGCTAGCAGGTCCGGTGGTCGGGGATGATGGGAACTGTAGTCCAAAAACAGCTGGCGACCCAAGTTTGGGGAAACCCACAAGCTACACTAAAAGTCCCAGTTAGCAAAACAACGGCCAACTAGCAGAACACAGTAGAAGCCTGTTAAAAAGATACCATAATGAATAATAATAATAATAATAATAATAATAATAATAATTTATTATTTATACTCTGCCCATCTGGCTGGGTTTCCCCAGCCACTCTGGGCAGCTTCCAACAAAATATTAAAATACAACAGTCCGTCAAACATTAAAAGCCTCCAGATATCTTCTAAAAGTCCGGTGGTTGTTTTCCTCTTTGACATCTGGTGGGAAGAACTCCGGCCCTCCCATCCACAAAACACAGGCACTTTTAAGCCACTGAACACCCAACATTTTTAGATAGCAGGGGTCAAGCAGAAGTGTCCCGGCCCCATAGCAAGGAATCAACTCTGCGTGAAAGGAGAGAGGGTGAAGGGTGTGGGGGCAAGCGCAGAGGGGCTGGCACAGCTCACCTTCCCTTTGTCAGACCAGGGGCAAGAAGATGCCAAGCCCCGTGCCAACCGGGGCATCTTCCGCAGCAAACCCTTGCAGCTTAACAAAATGGACTGGGCGCAGCGTAGGAAAAGAGGTGTCTCTGTTGAGACCCCCCCCCCAAATCTTGCGCGCTCCATCCATGCACCCATTTATCTCAACCTCCTGGGTGCTGCGCAAAGGGATGCAAAGGCTTTGCCGTGTGTGTGTGGGGGGAGAGAAGATGGCAAGGGGGGGCGGAGGCAAGAGAGGACCCCCCCTTATGCGCACCCCGTTTGCTGCCAGGATAACGGACACCTGGGATGGGCACCCCCGAGCCCCCTTTCCCTCCACCAAGACCGAGGGAGCCCGGGGCGGAGGTGGGGCGTCTTCGCTGCCGGGCCTTTGCGCCAGTCCCCGTCCGATCCTGCGCTAGCTGCGCGGGGGCCGCCGCTTCTTACCGAAGGATTGGAGGTTCTGGATAGTGGACATGCGATTCTGTGGCTGGGCGCTGCTCGGGGGGAAAAGGCCGCGGCTGCGTTGGCCCGGGGCTCCCTCAGGTTCAGCAGCGAGAGGAAGCGGGGGCCGAAAAAGAGAGAGAGAAGAGAGGGAGGGAGGGAGGCAAGCAGCCGGCGAGGCCCGGGCGGCGAGGAAGGCAGGCAGAGCGGACGCGGCGGGACAGAGGAGAAGCAGAGGCGGCGGCAGCAGCAGCAGCAGCTGATCTAACGGCGACGCTCGCTCACAAAATGGCCGCCCGCTCGCCCGGAGCCTCTCCTTCGCCCAAGCGCGGGGCACGTGATTGCAGTGGGATTCGGCCCCCCGCCCCGCGCGGAATGCCGGGAAACGGAGTCCTCTCCGCCAAAGGAGAGCGCGCAGGAGCTCGCAGGAGGGACTACAACTCCCGGCGGGCATGGCGGGAAAGGGTTTTGTTTTTGTTCTGGCGCTCTCCGCCTCCTCCCAACCGCCTTTTTTGGGTGTGCTTGCCGTCGAATGTCATGTCAGGACGCGTGCAAACGCGTATTGCGGGTGATGATGATGATTATTATTATTATAAATTGATGTGTTATATATTATATTCTAAATTATAAATTATACATATTATATAAAAATTATATAATTATATATAATTATTTTATGAATTATTTTATATATAAATTATATATATTATAAATTATATTTTCATATATTTTCATTTATGATAAATTATCGATATTAGTATTATTATTAATAATTATTATTATGTGGCCAGCATGACAGAGCCGCTTCTGGCGAACCAGAGCAGCGCACGGAAACACCGTTTACCTTCCCGCCGGAGTGGTACCTATTTATCTACTTGCACTTTGACAAACAAATAAAAATTGTGGCAATGCTGTATAGTGGTGAGTACCCTCAGGGGGGTAAAAACCACTGCTTATTACTGTACTTCACACTTTTAGCTAATAAAACAGCTCTATGACTTCCTTCAGATGTCTTCTAAAGGTTTAATGTGGAGTTACTTATCTCCTTGGCTCAGGGTGGGGGGGGGGTCACATAACTTCATACCTTCCAACATTTCTCTAATGAAAATAGGGCTGTCCTAAGGAAAAGCGGGACATTCCAGGATCAAATTGGAAACTGGGACGGCTTCTGTAAATCTGGGACTGTCCCTGGAAAATAGGGACACTTTTTGATTGAAGTGACCCATTTGTGAGCACCAGGCACTCTGCACATGCTCTCTTAAATTGCCTTTTCTGAAGATCCAGAACCCCAATTTAATAAGGTACTGGGGCTTCACCGTGGCTTATAAAATTGAAACTAAGTTATGATGCAAATCTCAAAACATTTCCTTCTGTTTCTTGACTTTGGCAGCCTATCTTGGGAACGCTGAGAAACTGCCCATCTCGAGAGGGGACAAGAACAGTTTGTACTTTGAGAATTAACAACTGATCTTTCAGACCCTCCAAGTACCCCTATTTTCCAGGGACAGTCCTGGATTTACAGAAGCCGTCTGGTTTCTGGTTGGATCCTGGAATGTCCCGCTTTTCCTCCAATTTTCATTGGAGAAATGTTGGAGGGTATGGAGTTATCTGACCCCCGAGCTATCTGGAAGCAGCCCTGTATAGGGAAGTTTTTCAAAGTTTAATAGGCAGAGTATAAATAGTAAAAATTATTATTATTATTATTATTATTATTAAACAGAGCACCCCTATTTTCATTGGAGAAATATTGGAGGGTATGAACTTTCCCTATCTTCTATGCATGTTTGACTCCCAGTCCATGATAATGCTCTGAAAGTTATACTGCTGAGTCTGTACACTAGATGGTGCTCATCTATAAAAAAACATTTTTTAAAATCTTTAAATGTGCTTCCTCTGAACCCGGAGAATTTGTGTTTGTGTGTGTGCCTGAGTCCCCCAATTCACATGCAAAAAACTGTTAATTATGCTCTGCTACATTTATGTGATGATTTGCCTATCCCTCATAACTAAACAGTAAACTGGGGGGGGGGCAGTTTAATGTAAATAGGAATAATTTACTGCTTCGTTCCCCAAAACTAGTTGACAATCCAAGCAGTTTGTTTCTTTTCTAAACAGCAAATTATGGTAGAATGAGCAAATTTTAAAGCAGAGGCTGGAAGGGACATCACAATAGTGAATTTTCTGCATCGGCAGGGAATTGGACCAGATGACCTTTGAGATGTTTTCCACCTCTACGATTCTACAGCTCCCAGTGTGAAAATACGTCTTGCAAACAATGTTGTAAAAAGTAAGGCAACTGAATACAGTGGTGCCTCGCAAGACGAAAATAATCTGTTCTGTGATTCTCTTCGTCTAGCGGTTTTTTCGTCTTGCGAAGCAAGCCCATTGACGGATTAGCGGATTAGCGCTATTAGCGGCTTTTAGCGGCTTATCGGATCAGCTGATAAGCGGCTTAGCGGCTTAGAAAAAGGGGGGGGGAACCAGCAGGAACTCGCAAGACATTGTCGTCTTGCGAAGCAAGCCCATAGGAAATTCGTTTTGCGAAGCACCTCCAAAACGGAAAACTCTTTCGTCTAGCGAGTTTTCCGTCTTGCGAGGCATTCGTCTTGCGGGGCACCACTGTATATAAAATGATGAGACAAGCCTCTCTTGGGAAAGGACACTACAAACCGCCCAGTGTTGGATTATGAATCTGCTGTCCTCCTTTAGCAACACAGTTCCTTTTCCTCCAAGGAAGAGTAGCTTTCCTCTGTGTTCTTCGCATTTGGCAGAGGAATATTTATTTATTGGAGAGTCACAGAATTGTGTCAAACTTTCACGTTCTCCAGAACTCTTCATCAGTCAAGATGATACAAAAAGCTGGCATTGGTGAGACGAGGAATTTTTAATTTTAAAAAAATATATAGAATAGGTTGGATGTTGTAACCTTGAGGTCAGCTGGTAGGGTAACTACAGGGGGAAATGGTATTACTTTGTGGTGGAGAAACTATGTATGGTAGGTTTTGCTTTATGCACACATATAACGTTATAAAGACAGCTGACGGTTTCTTTGGGTTGTATTCAAAGTAGTGCTAAGGGGAGCGTTCCATCAGCACGACTGCATAATTCAACTTTTCCATCTCTCCTCTCCTCCTCCTCCACGCCCCCTAAAACTGTTCTGGGTCCCCCCCCCAAACTAATATGAAGATGGGGGGCATGATGGGGGGAGCAAGCACCCTTTCACAATTGGAACTCATTCTGCTTGTGCAATAATTTAGATGAATACCACCCATTGTGTGGTTTCTTTTTATGGATGATTTTATTTTACTCGTGTTTTAGGGACAACTGAAGACGGTATTTTAGGCCTTTGTTTGCACTTTAAGTACAGTGGTACCTTGGGTTAAGTACTTAATTCGTTCTGGAGATCCGTACTTAACCTGAAACTGTTCTCAACCTGAAGCAAAGTTCTGAACCTGAAGCACTATTTCTGGATTAGCGGAGTCTGTAACCAGAAGCGTCTGTAACCTGAGGTACCACTGTACTATGATCAGGCCGATGAATGATGAGTTGGTTAGTTGACTGAGTTATTATCTAAAGAATTTCATATCATGTATGTGCAAAGAAGACACTACCATTTGACTCTACCAAATGCACCATCCCTATTTCTTCCAGAGATGCCTAACATCCAGATTGGCAAGAGCTCGGCAGTTGTGGCAGGAAACCTAGGAAAGGTTATCAAACAGTTATCAAGTTTGCTAATTCTGTCTTGAAAGTACTAAACAGGCCTAGGATTACAATAAGAATGTGGTGTAGTAATATGGATTGAAGACAATAAGAAAAAAGTTGAATATAGTAAATTGAAGGAACTAATTAGAAAGATGTTTGGGAGAACTGTTACAAGGTGCTATAACAAAATTCAGTTAGGGGGGATTTGAGGAAGTCACTTAACAATGGAATTTAAAATGAATATGAGAAGGAATATGTGTTTTTGTTTTTGTTTATTTTTTTTCTTTCTTAGTATTGTAATGTGCTTTGTTTTGTGTGTTTTATTATTTGTTATAAATGTGGAAAATCAATAAAAACATTTGGGAAAAAAGTTTGCTAATTCTGAGAGCTCCAGCAAGGAACAGCAACTTGCTGGTGACCGGTCTGCTTTCTCTCTTTTAGGAAAAAAAATAGTAATCGATGGCATCACTCGCCAGGCCGGTCATTTTGTCCGTTCAGCCTGACAGTGATGAGAACGCAGTGTTAGCATTCCAATCACGAAGAGAAAGCTATAAAAGTCACAGCCTCCAAGCTGAAGTAGTGCTTTAGAAAAAAAAAAACCCACTTTGTGCGTCTCAGTACAACACAGTACGTCAATGGAGACAAAAAGCTTGCCTATTTTAGCCTTCTGTGTTTTTTATGGTAGCCATTGAATGAAGTGCATGCAGCAGGGAAATGTGAACATGAATAAACCAAGCTATCTGTGTCAGCTTTACTTGCTTGGAATAAGCAAAGGGGTGTTTCTGGGGTCTAGTAACTAGACTCTAGTTCCTACTGAGGAATCTTTTCTCCTCTTCCTCCCCTTTGCCACCACTTCCAACTCTCTCCAATGTTCTCTGCTTTCTCACTTTCTCCTGAAGCTGATTCCTCAGGGCTCATTGGGCTGGAGTAAGAATTGGCTACAAATAAGTTGGTATGGAAAGTTCACAAGTAATTTGGGGTATGTGTGCAGAATGGGTGCAGGATGAACTGGAGCCAAGGAAGCCTATTTTAAAAGTATATATGTAACATTTCCAGTAATGTGAAAGACTTTGCTCAGCAGCAAACCACACATTATGCCAACTCAAATATTGAGTTGCCAGTGACCACATTTGGGATTTTGAGAAAGTGCTGTTGGTGCCTGCCACAAAATGGCTCCTGTAGAGTGTATGGAGTAACACAAAATGGCTGCCCCATCAATGGGGGGGGGGGAAGGCTCCTGTATCAGCTACCGCCACACTTGCGCACATAGAAAAGCACTTTGCCCCTCTCCTCTGTTCAGAACAGAAGGGGAGGTGGGTGCCCAATCTGTGGGATCGCCATCCTCATATAACCAACACGCTGAAGTCTAATTAATGCATGAAGGGGTTAATACCATGGAGTAAGTTGTCCTGCCAGGCTTGGCTGACCTTGGGAAGAAGATAACCATGCCTTTGCTCCCTTCAGTCTACCTGATGACCCAGCGTGTCAAGAAGATAAGCTGGTTGCTCCAGCTCAGCCGCATGGCTCTCACAAGCCATTCTTGTGTTCCTATACCAATAACTTAGGAACTTTGGAACTAAACCAGGCATAGGCAACCTCGGCCCTCCAGGTGTTTTTGGCCCATGATCCCTAGCTAACAGGACCAGTGGTCAGGGATGATGGGAATTGTAGTCTCAAAACATCTGGAGGACTGATGTTGCCTATGCCTGAACTTACTGCCTGTGCCACCTTTCTGACTGATGTAAGAAAAGGCACATGAACCTGGTCTTTGAAGAGTTTGTAAGTAAACCTAATTTTAACTTACTAAACATGGGGTCTTTTCCTGTGCTGGGGCAAGAGAGAAGCTTTGGGATGCACAAGGGCACATTTTAAAGGTCTATACTTCCCCACTTTACTACGCTGTGGATTTTTGAGGGGCTATTTACTGAAACTTTTTTGAGAGTGGTACAGGAGGCACTGTATGTGACAAAGTCTCTTTGGGGGACAGTGCCAGGAAGGAGAGGTTTAAGCAGTTCCTTCTTTGACGCAACCTGTCCTCTTCTGAGAGAGGGGAGCTTTGCAGCTACTTTAGACCGTTGCTGAGCAATACGTGGCTTCGCCCTTCATGTGTGCCTGGGTATGCAATTAACAAGGCTGCTGTGTCTAAATATTGAGTCGCAAATGCTCACCCTTTTGTTCCTGAAGTACAAAAGGAAATGTTCTGAAGGTAAGAAATGGAGAAGACGGGGCTGATATGCATTATTGACTCGGTCATCTTCAGAAAGCGGCATTGTGACTCCCAGTCTTTGAAGGGAGATGATGGCTCATCAATTAGGCAAACTCGCCGTGTTGGGTGATGGCTTCCTTAAAGCACACACTCCACAACCTGAGAATGATTCTCTTCTTAAGTTAGGGAAGTGGAACATAGCCAGTTGCTGCCCCATTGCTAAGGGTGAGCTGTGAGCAGTTGTCACAGGTGACAACTTGAGAAAGAGGGATGTGGAATACATCAATGGCAGGACATCTGCTTTGTCTGCAGAAGGTTCCAGGTTCAGCATTTGGCATCTCTGGGAAGAACTGGGAGTATCTTCTGCCTGGCATCTTGCCTCTCAGCCTACCCTACCTTTCAGGGTCGTTGTGAGAATGAAATGGGGAGGGGGAGAACCATGGACACCACCTCACGTTTCTTGGAAGATATAAGTGTAACCCTAAAGAAAATACAAATATTTGTTTTAACAAGCTGCTCTGAATGAGGATCTTTGGCTGAAAGGTCGCTAATACATTTCTTGAACAAATAAACTATGTAAAAAAAAAAATTCCACACTACTGGACATTAGTTGGGAGCGATGGACAGCATTCTTGCTCTGAAAAGATCAATGAAGCAGAAGGATAACTCATCCCCTACTATCTTGCTGCCCCTTTCTGGGCGGCGGTGGCTGAGGACGTTGCCCAAGTTGACTGTTCCTTGCTAATAAAGTGCTCCCAACACGTACTTTGTCAACACCACTTCCAGCTAGCCTCTTGATCTGCTTTTAAAACAGCACTACTAGAATGCATGTCCCTGTATTTAAATGTTGCTCATTGATGCAGCTGACGTGTTCTCATCCATTTCCCCTCTTCCCCTCCCCACGACCAGATCTATAAAGAGTCTAGCTATGGTTGGCTTGGAGCATTGGTCACCTGTTGAGCAGCCCCTGAGGAAGCAGGTAAGTGGGATGCTCTCGCTTTGCCCATTCCTCTTCTCTGGGTTCCTGGGAGGGAGAGAAAAAGCAGCAGAAAGGCTTCTGTCCTTTGAGACGGACTGAACAGAAAGAAAGAAGTCTAAACCATGTTATTTGTTGTGGGCAGGTATGAAGGCAGCCAAGTTAGACTGTTTATTCTTATTTTCCTCCTTTCCCCCTTTTTGTGGTGATCTCCCTTTCCTGCAAGTCTACCTGTAGAAACAAAGATCTGCTTCCCAGTTATTTGATTTTGTGAGTGTATATTATTTTTATAGCCCAAGCAGCTCTAAGGTTTATGTGCTGTGCTGCAAGCAGTGAACTTTATTTGCTAAGTGTGTTTAGGATAACAGCTTTATTCATAATTTTACCCCACCTGTTCGATCTTAACGAAGCTCTTCAGGCAGCTAGTTCAATGGTGTTTACTTTTGAGTAGGTATGTATAGGATCCCACCCCTAAAATGTGATCCCTCCTCACTGATTGGCTTATTCCTAAATTCCACTGATAAGGAATAAGCCACAGCGGGTAGCTCTGTGGTCTAAACCACTGAGCCTCGGGGGCTTGCTGATTGGGAGGTTGGTGGTTCAAAGCCCCGCGATGGGGTGAGCTCCCGTTGCTCTGTCCCAGCTCCTGCGAACCTAGCAGTTCGAAAGCATGCCAGTGCAAGTAGATAAATAGGTACCGCTGCGGCAGGAAGGTAAACAGCGTTTCCGTGCTCTCTGGTTTCCATCACAGTGTCCTGTTGCACCAGAAGCAGTTTAGTCCTGCTGGTCACATGACCCAAAAAAGCTGTCTGCGGACAAACATTGTCTCCTTTGACCTGAAAGCAAGAAGAGCGCTGCAACCCCTTAGTCGCCTTTGACTGGACTTAACCAGGGGTCCTTTACCTTACCCACATTGGAAATAGAAAGGTGGTTTTTGCACACTTGGTTTTCTGTGGCATTTGTCTGTGCCTCGTGGTAATCATGTGCAGCAGTAGATTCCCACCCCCCTTAAAAGTTCAACATTCATAGTTAAGGCCTGATATCCAAAACAAGTCTTGCTCACTGTTCGCCCAGCAGGCTTAAAAAGTCATCTACTAAAGGTCCTCACAGCTGACAGAGTAAAATGCACAGCACAGTTTGCTGAAAATAATCAGGTGTAAATCTTGTAGCCAGAAAGTCTGATCTTGTAATAGCGCCCTGTTCTCTTAGTGGCAATAGTCCCAGCGAATTCACCGCCTCAAGTAAGTGGGAAGGGATTGAGAAGTGCAAGCATATCTATTCCACTGGCTAATCGATGAGTGTGGAGGATTGTTCCTTCTGATGCCCTTCAGTAACTGGAATCCTGTGCACACTTACTAAGGAGTAAACACCACTGGTTGCAGCGAGGAATTACTTCTGAGTAAACATGCACGGGATTGTGGGGTAAGGGACCGAGGGGATGCTTGCATGCACAGTCCTGAAGTTAGTGCATATTGTAGAGGGGTGAGGTGTCAGAACCCCCAAATGTTCCTATTTTCCAGGTATAGCCCCAGATTTACAGACGCTGTCCTGGTTTCTGATTTGATCCCATAATGTCCTGCTTTTCCTTAGGACGTCCCTATTTTCATTAGAGAAATGTTGGAGTGTATGGAACTATGCGACCCCCCGAGCCAAGGAGATACCGTATTTTTCACTCCACAAGGCGCACCTGACCATAAGGCGCACCTACTTTTTTTTGGGGGGGGGGAATTCAAGAAAGAAAGAAAATGCGACTCTTGGGGGCTTTTGCGGGAGGTGGGGGGAGTGAGAGAGCCTCGCTCTGTCCCTTCCCCCACCTTCAGCAAAAGCCATGGATAGCCGCGCGAAGCCTCCCCAGGGCAGCAGGATGAAGGCTTCGCAGGCCACCCCAGAGCTGCTCAGGAGCTTGTGGGGTTGGTGGGGGAAGCCTGGCTTTTCCCCACCCCCAGCCCCAAAGAGCAGATCAGGGCTGGCAGGGGAAGCCCGGGGTCCCCCCCCAGCCCCAGGGACCACACATTCGCTCCACAAGACGCACAGACATTTCCCCTTAGATTTTAAGAGGAAAAAAGTGTGTCTTATGGAGCGAAAAATACGGTAAGTAACTCTGCAACCTTTAGAAGACATCTGAAGGCAGCCATAGAGCTGTTTTATGAGGTGAAAGTGTGAAATATGGTAATAAGCAGCGAGGTTTCCCCTCCCCCAGGGTACTCACCACTATACAGTATTGCCACCATTTTTATTTGTTTGTTTATTTGCTGTCCACAGCAGCCATCTTGTGCTGGCACCCACGGCACTTGCACCAAGATATGAATACCTTTTTCTTTCCTTTCCCCCCTTTCCCCCCAACCAAAAACCCAACTGGAAATGAGGGAAAATAAAGAGAGTGCCTCTGAGCATATGTAGAACAGGTGTTCATCCCCGCAGGCCTGGCGCAGCAATAAAACTGCCAGCACATTTGCCAAGCTAAGCAGGGCCAGTTATGGTTTCAAACTGGATGGGGAACTATATGTTGAGATTCCTGAATTACAGGGGGTTTGACTAGATGACCCCACGATAACTTCCTACTCTATGATTTTTATGAACTGAAATCGGCAGGCGCAGGTTATATAGACAGAGCAAGCTTTTTAAACGTTTAATATTTTGTTTTATATGTTGGAAGCCACCCAGAATGGCTGGGGCAACCCAGTCAGATGGATGGAGTGTAAATAATAAAATTGTTATTATAATGGAATAGGAAGTTCCTATTTTCATCAGAGAAATATTGGCGGGCATGAGGTGTTCTGACCATGAAAGGAGGGGAGCGAGTTATCTTCTCCTTTGCCTCAGGCAACGGGAATGGTTGCCTTAAATCCCTTGCTTGTACACTTTTGAAGGCATCTGACTGTTTGGAAACAGAATTCTTGACATCCTAGATAGTCTTGGTCTGATTCAGCAGTAGATGAACCCTGAATTGTTTTTCTTTTTTAAAAGAAGGATCTCTATTTAGCCAGCAGTCAAAGAAATAACACATTCATGATTTAACTTTTTAAAAGTGTACATATTTATTTCTTCATGCCTCACTTTTCTCAGAGACATAAACAATGCAAAGAATGGATTCCACATGGAAACTTTCAAAATGTGTGTGTTCCTGTTTGCTAAGGCTGCTGGGAGTTGCTTGGAGACCCCTCACGGCACCACAATTCTCAGCACCCTTAAGAAACCACAGTTCCTACGATTCTTTGTGGAAAGCCATAGCCGCTACAGTGTAAAAGAGGGCTTTCAATGTATGGTGTGACCAGCATAAATAAATCAGTCCACATGGCAACACTCCTCTGGGCCCCATTGCACTGACTGGGTACATCTTTTGTTGTCCATAGGGATGCCACCAGCTACTATGGGCTTAGCCACACCGTCATTTGTTCCACCGCTTTGCTCTGGGAATACCTCCTCTTTAGTGCTGAATCGGAACAAACAGCAATCGGGTTTCTTGCGGGTTGCTGTTTGTTCCAATTTAGCACTAAAGAGTGCATTTCCCTTGGGAAAGTGGTGGGGGATGGCCACTCAGATCCATGCCTAGAAAGTGCAGAAACCTTGCTTAGACCTGTGCGTGGTTGAACCCAGAGGGTCTAGTAAACCATGATGAGAGTGAGATTAGGGCAATTAAACTGAAGGAGAAGGCATTGATATGTCGAATTCTTCAGCTGGATAGTAGTTCCAGCAATGAAGAAAGGAGAAGTGTCATTAACACAGGACCATAACAGTTGGCAATGACTCCATTGAGAGAGCAGGGCTGGCCCTTAATAATCTTGTACCACACTATGTTATGTATTGATGAGTGAATTAGTTCACAAATATGGACTATTTGGTTCTGTTTAAGCCTCTTAAGCTTTGTGTGCAGCTCTCAATTGCCAGTTGGTGACTTTCCTCCTTCTCAATGATGCATTATAATTTCTTGAAAGCTGGTATATTTCTCCTTATTCTTTCTTTTCCATGTTTATGCCTCAGGTTTCTAGAGACGACTCATCATGTGTGGTCTTGCCTTGGGGTTTCCTCCGTATCAGTTTTGTCCTCGACCCAAATCACCAAAATTGATTACAGTCTACATCTTGGTGCTGATTCTATCAGTCAGTTTCACTTCCGGCCAAAGAAGCTACTTTAAACACCAGATTGACAACCGAAGTGAGTAGCAACTTCTCTGCTTTTCATATTCTTACTCTTTTGCTTTTACTTAAAAAAAATAATCAAGAAAATCAAATTTCAAAGGTCGTGTTAAAGGGTAAAGGGACCCCTGACCATTAGGTCCAGTCGTGACAGACTCTGGGGTTGCAGCGCTCATCTCGCTTTATTGGCCGAGGGAGCCGGCGTACAGCTTCCGGGTCATGTGGCCAGCATGACTAAGCTGCTTCTGGAGAACCAGAGCAGTGCACGGAAATGCCGTTTACCTTCCCGCCGGAGCGGTACCTATTTATCTACTTGCACTTTGATGTGCTTTTGAACTGCTAGGTTGGCAGGAGCAGGGACCGAGCAACGGGAGCTCACGCTGTCGCAGGGATTCGAACCGCCAACCTTCTGATCAGCAAGTCCTAGGCTCTGTGGTTTAACCCACAGCGCCACCCACGTCCTTTTAAAGGTCATGTTAGGTCTGTGTGAAATGTCAGAATGATGCTAGCAGGACTAAATTAGGAGTGGAGGAAGAGGAAGTTTTTAACTTCCTGTCTTGCATTTTGCCCAACTATGATTCCACCTCCAGGGTACTTACCGTAAGCTGTTAAAAGGGTTTGAGCCAGGTCAACAGCTCCTTCTCATTTTTCATCCCATCTTCCCTCAGCCAATGCTCTCAGCAGTCTGTGGCTCAACTGCTCTCAAGATTCCTTATGTTTTCGAAGCTCACAGAGCCATTTTAAGGAGTTTTAAAATAGCCAAACAAATTTACTTTTGGATAGCCCAGTTTTGCTACTAATGAAAAGTTGGTTATTGTAGAAGGAAATGATAACAAGGAACTGAATGAGTGAAACATAAACTCTGGAACCATGAAATAAGCCTACCTTAAGCCAGGTTGGGTTGTTGTTATTTTGTTCTCAATGAACAGTCTGTGGGGAACAGGGAGTCTTCTGGCAATTAAGGTGAAGATCATGAGGGACAAAACTAACTTCTGCAGAGCATAAAGACTCATTCCATTAAATGTTATGGAAATTTGCGGTTGAGATGCATGAGAAATTCCCTCTTTGCAAGTTTCTGTACCAGATGTCCTGAACTGCCTTTTTCAGACTAATATCTGCATTGGGACTTAGATGTTGCAACTCTCCAAATATTGTGATATAGTACTTGTGAGTTTAAATAGGTATTTGAGTAAGTATTTTTTTTTTGGGGGGGGGTAAACATTGCAAATTAGTGTGGACATGTAATTGACTTACGAGTAAAGTCTGTGTGAGAGAGATGGACATAAAATAGATTGATTCATCTGTCCCTAATCCTAGGTATTTTACAGAGAAAGTAAAAAGCAAGCTGCTATAGATTCTTCTGTACTGGCCCCCAAAATGCAAAGCCCTTAAATAACAAAACAAACAAGAAAATACAGGAGCCCTAAAATACCCAGACCTATATGTATTTCATCTTCAAGCAATGTTGAGTGCTGTGACTTGTAGTTGCGCTGCAAATTGGGCAAATCCCTCTCTCATTTTGTACCATTTTTTTCTGTATTTGCTTTGCAATTTGTGCATCACTTATTCTGGTCTTGCAAGTCATAGGGAGGGGCAATGCCCTATGGAAGACAGTGGGACTCTTCACCTCCTTCTCTGCCCCACCAAAGATCTGTTTTAGCCACTACTACTAATATACACACCTCAAGGGCACTGCAAGTAGGCTAGGCAAGGGAACTGTATTGAATCAGGTGAAAGAGGGGTCTTGTCCGGGCTGTAAGTTGTTTAGCCTCACCACAATGCATCTATCAACAACAGGATGTGGAACCACTCTGGCTGAATTCCAGATCCTGAATCCAATTAGGCCAATGTGGGTTGCTTTAGGATTGGGCTGGAGTGAGTTGAGGCAGCCCCAAGTCACACTGAGTTCACTTGGAGTAATCTGGGGCTGTCAAAGTGGGTGGAGACTGGGTGGCACAGGGAGGAGACACAGGCAGGGCTTAATTAAATTAATTAATCAATGTGCAACACCTTGATTCAGTTTGGGAACAGATCTGGGCTCGGACAGCTGCAGAGCATCCCGGGTTGTGCTGGAGCCATTCCAAAGTGCCACATGGTGGTGATGTGCAGTCTTGATTTCCATTTCAAGTTGCATAGTGAATATATCACCTGTCCTTTGACTCTTGTTGATACTATCCCTTTTATTATATGCATTACAGTGGTGCCCCGCAAGACGAATGCCTCGCAAGACGGAAAACCCGCTAGACGAAAGGGTTTTCCGTTTTTGAGCTGCTTTGCAAGACGATTTTCCCTATGGGCTTGCTTTGCAAGACGAAAACGTCTTGCGAGTGTTCCAATTTTTTTCGCTTCCCCCCCTTTTTCTAAGCCGCTAATAGCCTTTTAGCCGCTAATCTGCTAAGCCTTTAATAGCCGCTAAACCGCTAATAGCGCTAATCCGCTAATAGGGTTGTTTCGCAAGACGAAAAAACCGCTAGACGAAGAGACTCGCGGAACGGATTAATTTTGTCTTGCGAGGCACCACTGTATTGGTAAAAAATATTGAAGGCATGTTCTTCCCTTGGGTTTGTTTTATATACCGTCTGTCAATAGCGACAAACCTTTGAGTGTTTTCCAAGAGACCAGGGGATTTACATTGTTAAGCCAAGCATTGCTAACCGATAAATGGGTTGATAGGTCTATGTTCACCAACTGCTTTGAATTCCAGGTCCTGAGATTGATCCATTTTGGTATGTGGGGCGTGGAGTTCGACCCATTGGCCGGTTTGGGAAAAGGCAGCTGAAGTTCGGTTGGAATAATCTGCGGTCTAGAAGCAGAAACCTGGAACTTATCTTGACTGCTTTACAAAAACAAGCAGCACTAGAAGCAGATGATGATGGCTGGTGACTTTCTTTCTGCTCATTCTACTTAACAGAAACAAACTTTCTTTTCTTTTTTTCACTTTAAGTGCCATCTCCTTTCTACACACTCATGCTCATTTGCCTGGTCTAGATTTGCTGCCCTGTACTTATTTCGTGTGCAAATGGCATGTACTTAAGATTCAAAATCTTGAATCCAATTCACGTCCAATTCGTGTAGTGAGCACAAATTCAGTCCCATCTTCCACCCCATTACCTTTGTCAGGAGACCAACAGTCTCAGAGCTGGCCATGAGAGCTGTTTATGATGGTCCATACAGCATGTGCCATAATACACACATTACCAGAAACTGGATGCAAGGGGACTTTACTCCATGGGGTACCCATATGTATGCACAGGAAGCAGTGGTCACTCTTGCTTAACTGGGGTAATTTTACTATTACACTGGGCAAAAGATGCCTGCATTGCAGGGCGCTGGAACCTCGTGGTCCCCTTCCAACTCTACAATTCTGTGATAGTTCGACCAAAAAGATATGCGCTTGAAATAAGTTGTATAAAAAGTTATCGGTTGCATCCTCTCCTGCAATATTTCACAGTGTGTTATAACGAATGAAAACAACACTGATAAAAGCATTATGTAATGGTCACTATTAAAAAGAAAGAAAGATGTGAAATCTGAACTCTTGTCTGCTTTTAGACTGTTACCAATACAGCAGCTTGGCTGCATATCTCATTGGCACCGGCAAAGCAAGGCGATACCTCATGAACTGGAGTTGGTTACTGGAACCGGTCATTCAACAAGTGTACAAAATGTTAAGAAAATTGGATGACATGAGGTTAAAAAAAAGTTGGATCACTTGATGGAATGACCCATACGGAGAGCCACTTGAGATTTGGGGTTCTGTCAAACTCAGATCCATAGCCTGGGATTAATGGAGGGGACATAACAAAAATATGTGGATGGGAAGCATGTTGTACAAGTCTCTACTAGTTCTCCATGTATTGGGCTGTGGCCTAGTTCTCTTTGAGATGGACGTCTCCTTAGGGCATGGCTGGAAGCATTCTCAGGTTAATGCAGTCCTCCAACATACGATAGGAATGTATGAGCAGCAGGTTCATCTACTACTAGAGCGTATACTGTATTGTAATAGCTGGCCTTAAATCCCATACATACATCTGGTCAGCAATATATATATATATATACAAATCCAAACATACTGAGTACATTACATGTTTTCTGTATCAATCAGGGCCCCTAAAAACCACGTATTTTTCCGTAAATCATTTGTTTTACTCTCATATCATTTCTCTTCACAATAATTCCTGGCAAAAATGCAGATAACAACAACAAGGCAAGCATTAAGTTCCACTCAGACTGAATCATATTATCTTAACCATTAAAATATTCTTCATTTATATATATAAAAAAATCTAAATATAAATATTGACACTAAGGATTGAACTCACTGGATGACAAAATAATTATTTGTGTGCTATAACATATACATTTTATGGTTTTCTTTAAAACGGTAAATTAAATCTTTGCACATTTGGCACAGGTAAACCTTTGTAAAAATCGAAATGCCATACAGCAGGCAGGGATTTGACTTTTTTTTTTTTTTGCAATGTCTACAAGTACACATTTTTGTCAAAGATGACTGAATAGTTTAACATTTGAACACAGTAGTTGCTTCTCATGCCTCTTATGGAAAACATTCTATTCCAAACTCAGTTTTGTTTTATATCACACCAACAGAACAAAAGTCAAAGAGTTATCTATTAAAATTAGTCATGTTGGATTGAATATTACATACACAATAGTAGCTAATAATATCATTGGACAATTATGTAGACCAGCCATCATTATTGACATTTCATTAACACACACAGACCTGCAGAAACAAGAATCTAGGAATGTATCTTGGACAAGTACAGAAAGAGTGGTGTGAATGGAAACTGACACTATTGTATTAGACCCCTACTTTAGTTAAGTAGCTTAGTTTATTTGATCATATACTATATGGATGTTTTTTATATACTGCAGAAAAAAACCCTGCCATCTGAATAGTCAAGTTTTATAAAACTTAGTAAGAATTTCATGCATGTATATAATAGCATCATTTTGTCTGCAGCATTTTAAAAAAGGGAGTGAATGTGGATAGGGATTTTAGATAAGGGCCTAGGAATACACAAACCCAAATGAAAGTAATGAAACTAACACTGTTGCAGGTACACAATTCCATTGTAGTGCAATCCTAAGCCTGTTTACTCAGCAGTAAGTGACATTAAGCTCAGTAGGATTTACTCCCTGGGATTGCAGCCAGAATCTGTTTTAACCAATCTTCTATTCTTACAATTAAAGAGTGGTAAAGGTATTAAGTCTAGCCTTTTAATGCATGCTTATGAGTGAAGTGGGTGTTCTAATGTGTTAGCATTTGTCGCATAGAACCTGGGTTGCTAGTTGTACGAAGATTATCAGAGGAAGAGCAAGAGGCTGCAATCTTGTACACAGTGTCCTGACCACAGTAGGGCTTGCAGCAACAAACCTAGTTGCTGTTCAGACGCATTCTAATGTGCCCAGTGTTGCTGCCTGGATTTTAGCTCACATACTCAACCAAATCAACTGCTAAAGCCACTAAATGATTCTGGCCCATCACCAGTCTTTGCCAGCCAAGTCAGCCATAATGAGCACATAGTAAGCAGTACAGACTGATTGATGGACCTCACTTGTCTAGATTGTGGGGGTTGAGAGCCCTGAAACAGAACCATCCATCGAAATTATGACTTTCTGAAAAGGACCAGTGATTCCAAAAGCCCCTTCCGCACACTTTGGTGGGAAGAAAGGAATCAATAATAGACTCTCAGTCGAGGGACTATCAAAATCTGATCATTAAACTGCAAACACACACTTCTAAAAGTATATATATATATATATATATATATATATAGTCCCATATTAGGGTGATCACCTACACTTTATGGCTAGCTCACTTTTGTAACTGAAGGTGAAGCGGATGTGCATTAATCTGAATTTTATATTCTAGGAAAGGCTCTGAAGTTACAGACTCGGAGACCAGTTCTAGCAGTGGAAAGACTAGGACTGATTTCAGCTGCACGTGCCTTTTGTTGAGAATGGGAGAGATTTATAATTCATCCAGGGGGAAGTTCATTTAACAAGCAAATATAGAGTGCTTCAAGATAGGAATTTATTGTGGAATCAGGACTGCTCATGAACACAAGGTTTGCCCAGCATCTGCCTGGCACGGTTGTCATCAAAATGCCAGTCCATACCCTTTTCTATACACACACCCCAATTTCCTTAACATGGAAGGTAAAATACCTCATTGAACATGCACAGCCATTGCTGGTGTGAAAGTTCTTTAGCCCAGTGGTTTGTTAGGTATGAGTTGGTATATTGGTAAACGGCCTCTACCACCACACTCCTACCTATGAGTGTGCACTTCACATGAGCACAACCTAGCCATTTTGTTTCTGGTGGCCATGGCCCAAACAATACGAGTGTGCCTCTTTCTGCAGATTGCCACATGTGGAAGGCATGTCCGAATTTCAACAGCCTAGTTTGGAGCAGCTGCTCTCTCAAGATCCTCAAACAGTACATGCAGGGAATTACTGACTCAACACACAATTTTAATACAGAGGTCTTTGGATGAGCATTTCGGTTCTTCGTTGCTGATGTGCTGCTGTTCTTTTGGTTGGGGGACTGTTTGTTTATGCCGCTGATGGTTACAGGGGTCTGCAAAGTATTACATGATTAATTGTTTTGGATACTGCTGCATCCAAATCAAACAGCGGATTGATTTAGCTAAGTATCACTCTTGCAAAAGACCTCAGTATTATTATTATCATTATGGAAAAAACAAATGAATGGAAATTTATTCCTGCCCCCCAAGCACACCCACCCCGAAAAAGAAAGTACAAACCTCTGTTTCCTGTTGTGAATTAAGATAAATAAAGGCTGGTAATAGCACTTCTGGTGATTTTTTTTTTTTAATGAATGCACAAAAGTACCTGCACATACACTCAGAATGGAACTGTGGTGGGGGAGGGGGTTTGATGGCAGGGACATAAAAGGCTCAGCACAGATGCTTTATTTCAAGCTCTGTGAATGGCTAATAATTGAATAGCAACAGATGTCCATAACTGGGAGGAAACGGAAGCTAATTTGACAATAGTGTGCACATAAAAAAACGAATCTGAGCTACCTTTTAGATTTATAAAGCTCGTATCTGGAAGCACCCATATCTTCCACTTACAACACTCATGGAAGGCAAGCACAGATCACAAACGAAAATATGCTTCCCTCCCATTTAAGCTCCCCAGTGGCCATCCCTTTCCAGCATTGCTTTGTGATTTACCCAGTTACTTTTGGAGTTCCTCTTATTGCTCAACAATACATACATGACTATGACTGTGTGAACAGTAAGGTCCCAGCAAATCTGGATGACGGGGTGGATGGCTTGAATTTTTCCTTGATCTACACGTGGGATATTGGCTGACGTTAACGGATGAATTAGGAATACAAAACATACTGCAATTTAAAGACAACGAATTTTAGAACAGTTGACAATGTGGGGAGGGGGGGGGAGTGCATCTTAAAACATGGAGCCTTGCTTATATGAAACTCGACGTTCTTTTTGGAGTCTCATGAGAACTTTAAGGCAGAGCTTCCAACAGCAGACCACAATGCTGAAGACTTGAACAGCTTTCTCAGTGAGGTATCCAAGCAAAGCCCTATTACGGAGGCATTGTGGGTTCTTGAGGGTCCATTTTTTTATTGGATGTATACAATGGCTGTTATATAAAGGCACTCGAGTGTGTAGCCTCAGGCAGTGTGTTAATGGCAGTAGAATTCTAGAATTCTAGTACATTACAGCAGACCCTATTGTTGGTTCCTAAAAAGGGAAAATACAGAATTAAAGAAACATTAAAGTTGATAACGAAATAATATAAATATACAGCAAAACTTCTAACAGGCAATTATTTAACTCATGGGATCAGACTATTTATAGGCTCAACGATCCAAAGTCCACAATGGCGAAAGGGTTATTCCAAAAGTCTCTTGGTCAGTTAGACCTCGCTGTTCTCCCCACAGCTGAACAAAAATTGTAATTTAGGCTTAACATGTTACTCATTTCTAAAACTCAATTTTGGCTTTGAAGTTCAAAATTTTTTAATTTAGAAACTGAGATTTTGAAGGCATTTTATAACCAGGATGATGTATCACAAAAAAGATGGCGTTAAAAATACACAGGTGTTTTTTTGAGTCACAGCATGAAGTTCCTGCTTGATTCAATACATTTCATTGGTAAAGACTCTCCTCCCTGGAAGAGAGGGGAGTGGTTGTGGGCGGGAGACCGAGCTCCGCCCCTGGTAGGGGGCATTAGCCCCCTCCCCTCCTTACCTGGCTGGTGCCCACGCCCACCGGAGGTAGCCAACCAGGTGCCTCTGGGGGGCGTGTGTAGCAGCTTAATGCTGTGGTGCCAGCTCCGCCTCCTCCTCATTCGTCGTCGTCCCTCAGCGAGTCATTTTCCATTTGGCATTAGGCCTTTTGGTTTTTTCGCCTACCTCGTAGCAATCGTCACAACTTTTGTGGTATTGGTGGGTAGGTTAGGCATTGGATTCATGTGTTGTGCTGTGTCAAGGGCTAGGTGTGGCCATCGCCTATGCTATCTACCGTGGGTTATTCCGTTAAAGGAATCTGGCGGTCGTGTATTCCGTCCGATGCCATGGCACGACCCTCGGTGACATCAGGGGGTGAGCCTATAGTTGGATGAGCATCAACAGGCTCCACCTACTGTTGAATAAACCCACCACCTATAGTCATCCAATGCCTAAGCCAATACCTTTTCACTGCTGTAATCAATAAAGTTGTGGCCTTTTCTTGCCCATTAACCTTATATCACGTGTCCTTGTGTATTTATTTCACATAGCGGGGTCGGGCCCTCGATCCACAAACGAATTTTAGAATTCAAAACTTGCAATGAAGTTTGAATGTTTTTTGTTTCCCCCCCTCTTAAGATCTGGGTTTTGGGAGAGAAACAGCAAACCCAAGAACCAATGGGATGAGTGAGTTTGGGAGAGGTGGGCCTTGGGCTATCTCAGGGCTACGCTGGCCCCCCTCGAGCAACTTATGTTGGAAGCTCGGCTCTGCCCTCGCCGGTCCTGGAAGGAGCCTTTAAAAAAGTCCCATATGCTCAGAGACTTTGCGCCTGTTCATTGGGGGACACAGGAAGCCCGGAGCACTTGTTCTTTAGATGTCCCTTTTATGAAGAGGCACATAGTAAGACCATGGATCCCCTACTGGTGAGGCTCGCTGACCTCCCGGAAAAGCAAAAATTCAACCTTTTCCTGTTAGGCAAAGATCAGAAGATGACTCGGATGGTCGCCAGATTCTGTGTACAGATCTTCAGGCGCAGACCACCCCCCAACTCAAACTAGTGCGTTAAGAAAATCCCCAAACTTGGTTTTATGGGTGACTCTGGGTCAGCTCCCTGCGGCAGTTTATTGTTGTACATTGTTTTTAAATTTATTGTTGTGCATTGTTTTAATTGTTTGTTTTCCTTCTGTGACTATACCCCCACGTGTGTTTTATAAGCTGGTCTCCGACTGTAATCTATCTATCTATCTATCTATCTATCTATCTATCTATCTATCTATCTATCATCTATCCATATCTCTCTCTCTCTCTCTCTCTCTCTCTCTCTCTCTCTCTCTCTCTGTTGGCATAAGCCCCCAAAGGGGTGTTGTGGAGGGTGAGTAGAGTATTACACCTACTCCAAACCTCTTTTCACTCGGTCACAAGACCTGGCAACCCGGCAGAAGTTATACGGGCAAACGGGGTGGTGTAAGTCAGACTGTATTTCAAAGGCTTGTTTTCTTCCTGCCAAGCTCGTTCTGGATCAGCTAGCAATAACCTCACTCCTGAAAAGAGTTTGGAACTGGGGTAACTTAAACCAGCATCAACTTATGCCGGCTTCCTATGCTTCAGGTTGCTCTGTAAGCTTCTACTTAGTACTTACCTTCTTATCCTTGGCAGTGCTTTTCCTCTCCTTTTTGGTTCTCTGCGTAAGAGATCCTTGGAGTATGAAATTCCTGTTGAATGTTCTAACAGGTGTAACTGGAGATGCGTCCATGTCTTCACCTGAAAAAAGAGTCGTCACCAGCGTTCTGCATAAATTCAAGAGAATGATGGAGGAGGCAACATGTGTAGCTAAGCTCCTACAAAAGAAGGGGGGCAAGGTTCAAATCTGGAAGATGCAGTATGAGCCATTCTCAACATGGTGGCCTCCAGATGTTTATATGACTGTAGTGCCTATCAGCTCCATCATTCATCAATGATGATGGATTGTGGAAGTTGTAGTCCATCAAAGCTGGAATGCACCCATTTGCGAAGGCTGCAGTATGTCTTCCAATCATGAGACGACACTACCTCTTTCCTGTGGAGTTATCTCTTGCTGAAAATGCACCGCGTAATTTCCTAGGCTTCCCTCTGAAGTAGGAAATTTTGGAGGTGGTAGAAAGAGACTTTCAACCAAGTATTTCTTAGGCTGTGCTGTGTACATCTGAAGCACATTCAAAGAAGGTTCTTTCCCTCGAAGAATTCTGAGCACTGTAGTTTGTTACGGGTTGCTAGGAACTGTAACTCTGCAAGGGATAATGTACTGTGCTCAGAATTATTAGAGGAGGGGCAGATATGCTTAGAATGTGCTATACAGTTATAGTGCATATGCAAATAATCAATACAAATGACATGCTTGTTATAATGACCCTCAAGAAGAAATGGCAAAAGATAGTTAATATCAATTTCATTCAGCTTTAACGACAAAAAAGCCCAGAAAAAAATCCTGTCCCAGCTCCACCCAGATATGGGAAAAAATGGGAAGATTAGGGCGGGGAATGTAGCTGGCAACCCACCCTCTCAAAATTGTTTCTAAAATGCTTTTCTAAAATAAAACTGTTCCTGCTAACTTCCATTCATTTGCAGTGCTGTATATTCTCAGATGGAAGGGTCAGTGAATTCCATGAGATACTCCCAGGTAAGTGTACACAGAAAATATTTTAAGGCAGCAATTTTATTTATAATAACGTTATGATTGTTTGTTTTTAATCTGGCTTTGAAATATCCAAAATTTTAACATGTATAATAAAATTATAGTTAAGTGATGTGAGGTGAGAAAATTCTTGAGAATTCTCTGGAGAATATTCTTCACAAACTGTAAATTCTAATGTAAGAACTAGTTTTACAACCCACATTTTAAAGAAATCTAGTAAATAATAAGTCAAGTTATGATATTGCCAGTGTAAGTAATGAATAATTAATTTTTCATCCAGTTACATTAACGGGCATTGTGTCATTCGCCATTGGTAGTTCTGAAATGTAAGCTACAGAAAACATTTTTATTTATTTTTAGTTTTAAAAATGCTATTCATTTAATTTGATGAACATTTGTATTCGTATGTATTTCAACTATATGTAATAGCCTTTTTTCTATTTTGGTGTGACCTTATTCTTTGCAATTCTATACCCTTGGCCAGTGTGTGTGTGTGTTTTTTTTTTTTTTACAGAAAGCACGTTTAATGCTTTATACACTTAAAGTACCTAGGCCTATATAATTATGTGTAACAACATGTGAGGTGGCCTTGATTTAAACAGTTGACGTTTCTATATTTTTATTTAGTGCCAGTTGCTGGTTTTTGCAGTGCCATTTACCAGAGATTGGCATACTGAAATATATTATCATATAATGATAATATATTCAATGTTAATGGCTTCTTTATTATATGTATGCATATAGCTTTGTTTATCAAACTATGTTTTAGTCACCAAAATAGTTATTAAGTGTTAGAACTATTGGAAACACAAGATAGCCTATTACTGAATTTACTTGTATCAAACCTTAACATGCCAATTGTATTTTTTGACTTGTCCTATATGTACGTGTTCTAATGGAAGAATAAAATACGATTTAACTACTGAGTTTCATTACACCAAACCTTAACATGACAATCACTGGTGCCATCACCTTAGAATAGTTTGGTGCAAAAAATCAACAAATGTGAACTCACTGCATTGCCCCATTGCATAAAAGTATCTGTACAGTTTTTGGTTGCCATCTGAACAAGTTTACCCATGAATAAACATGTATATTAACTAACTATATCATTTTCAATGCATTAAAATTATATCATTTTCAATGCATTAAAATTATATCATTTTCAATGCATTAAAATGAATATTCTCCTATTTCAAATGAAAATACTCTAATATTCACATTAATCGAGAATATTCTCCAAAAGATCATTCTTGAGAATTTAACATCACTACTCATAGCATAATTTTCCATTGTTCCTAAATTGGTCATATTGGCTGTTGGCACCCATCTTTCTTGAGAGACAATGAAGGGCACCCCTGGGGGTGAAATCAAACCACTGTGTTAGCAGCACTGACATAATCTTCCTGGGATGCCAGCCTGGGCAGAGTGTCTGGAGTCCTGGGCTGCCCAGACAAGACCCCCCTCTCAGCCTCGCTGATGTGTTCCAAAGGAAAGCAGAGCAATGTGTTTGGCACCAGTTTGGCTGCAGGAGTTGCTGGAAGGAGACATAGAAGGTGCCATCCAACTGTCTTAGGGACTCCACTCTGGATTTGTGTAGGGTTTAGCCTTTTCTTCTCCCGAGGATACCCCACAAGGCAGCAGAGATTTAGGATCAGAGTTTTCCTTCTCTGGATGGGCTACCTTCCCAGGTTGACAGGCCCCATCCACCCCTCACTTCCCTCTAACAGCATATGCAGAAACCGCCTTCTTGACTGTTTGGACCCATTCTTGGTCTTATCCACTCAATCTGCCAAAGCCTGAGCTCAAGTGCAGGGGAAGTCAATATGTACTACAGAATCAAAACAAGCATACTGTTATTTTCCACTCTTTTTCAGTACCTGTCACTGGTGGAGCTGGAAGCTTTCGTCTCTGCTGTCTTGATGTGTCTATCGTGTGCATCTATGGGATGAAAAACGCCCCACAGTTTATTAGTAAATAATTAGCACATAACAGGGAACCAATACTGGCTCCAGTCCAACTCTGGCTACATACAGCTGGTCAAATGCAAGGGCAAGTAGTCTGGACCACAGTAGACCAGGGACATCCATCCCCACCTGCCTTACAGACCCATGGCCAGCTTAATGAGGACTAGGTAAACATTATGTTGCAGACGTTGACACACATTTCAATGGGCATCTATACCAGCTTTCGCCATACAGATGTGTGCCTGCTTCACTACACAGGTCTGGTTGGATCAGTAGGGTGGCTACTGGTTTAATTTTTCTCACCTGGTTTGTTTGCTGTTGGTCACGTTTCCTTGTCAGATGAACACACGGAGCTACATTCAAGCCTGCCACTGTTAGCGCTGAAATTCTGCTCTCTATATCTGAAATCTTTAAAAGAAACATTCAAACAATAATTAAAATCAGCAATAAAGCTGTAAACAGATGAAAACACATATCCGGGTAGACTTGTTCAAACAGAAATGTTTTTAGTAGGAAGGTGTCTGCCTGGTGTCAAAAAGCAGGGAGTCCCATGCTGCCACACCAAAGGATTGATTTCTTACAAATGTGGAATGAGTATTATGTGACATTTGTAGCAGTACCAGTTCCACAGATTGAAATGGTCAAGCAGGAATGTATGGGGAAAGAAAATCTTGCAGGAAAAATGCTTGCAAGTTGCTAAGGGCTTTATATACACTATTGTGATGAATGTAGCTGAGTCCATCTCACATGTTGTTGTTCAACACAATGAAAGAATACGAAATTATTGGCAGGTACGAACTGGGGAGCTAGCTGTTCATCTCACCTGAAGTTCTGCATGATGAACCTGTGCTGCTGCTGTTGCCACTTGGTCTTCCAGGTCAGCCAACTCTGATTCTGAACTAATGCTGTTAATTCTGCGTGCTGCATCCTCAAGGTCATTGAGCTGACTCTCCAAGCCATACACACTGCCGGCTGTTAGGTAGACCTAAGCAGTACATGTGCCAGAATCCAGTTAGGTAAGTCTACAGCTTTGGGGCCTCTTTAAGTACTAGGGCCTGAGGTTCCTGTTGCCACCCCACTGACCACTACTGACCAACATTCATTCATTCATTCCACATTTTAATGTGTTTCTCCATCACATTTGGAAGTGCAAAAGGCAGTTTCTTTTCTTTTTTTTGTGTTTTTGTTTTGTTTAAAGTGGATTTGTTGTGCTAGGGCACGCTTTAAGCCGCTTTAATTAAGCAAGCCTAAATTTCCTCCCTTCTGCAAAACACTAACAGTCTGGCAGAGGTGCTTTAGAGACAAACGTGTAAGTAGAAACAATTTGGGATGCCAGTGTCTGCAAAACATTGCTTTGGCCAAAGATCATACTGTACAAGCAAGAGGCACTTTTGCTCATGCAGGTGGGGAAAGGGAGAAGTGATTTTCCTCTTCTCCAGCCCCAGGTCCTGCATTACCAAAAGTGGTTCCAGAGCAAGTATTTCAGGAGAATACAAGAGGACTTTTGATATGGGGGGGGGATTGTGAGTCCCATCCCTCCAAAGAAGCAGGTGTGCTCCTAACTCGCACAGTGGGATATTTGGTTCCAAGCCAATGACTCCAAATTGGTTTACATTCATGTAACTACAGTGGTGAGTCTGTGTGTGATCATGAGGCTATCTTCAACATGACAAGTCTCAGCTCAAAGGATAAAGGTAAAGGTAAAGGGACCCCTGACCATTAGGTCCAGTCATGGCACTGGGGTTGCGGCGATCATCTCACTTTATTGGCCGAGGGAGCCGGCGTACAGCTTCCGGGTCATGTGGCCAGCATGACTAAGCCGCTTCTGGCGAACCAGAGCAGCGCACAGAAACGGCGTTTCCTTCCCGCTGGAGCAGTACCTATTTATCTACTTGCACTTTGACGTGCTTTCGAACTGCTAGGTTGGCAAGGATACAGCCCTTTAAAAAATGCTCCCTCCCCCAGGTGATTTTACATTCATTCTGTCCCCAGAGGAGCTTAAGACAGAAATGGATGAATAAAAGATGAACATTCTGACTTAACAAACAATATGCTTGATTGATTTTGGAATATTAATGAGGACTAGTGAAAATTCGCAGACGTGCTCTGTTTGTAAGTTAAACTTAGAGAGCGTACGTGTGTGCTTGATTTTCTTTGCTAATCTACTTGTTCCGTGCTTTGGTTCGAGACCTCATTCATCTCTCGCTGACTATGGAAAATGCCCCAACAGCTCATCCAAACCTGGCTTCAACTTTACTACTACTACTGCATAAATGTGTTTTCCTGAATCAGAGATAAGTAAGCATGAAAGAAGTGATTCACACAGAGGGACAGATATTTATTATTATTATCATTATTATTTATTATTATGCTGCCCTATACCTGCAGCTCTGTCTCTGTTGCTCTGTGTCTGTTGCTATCCCATTCTTATATCTCCTTTGCCTTTGTCAGACACATCTGCTGCAAATAGCAACACCCTAGTGGTCCCGGGCCCTAAGGAAGTTAGATTAGCTTCAACCAGAGCCAGGGCCTTTTCAACACTGGCTCCGGCCTGGTGGAACGCTCTGTCTCATGAGACCAGGGCTCTGCAGGATCTGATTTCTTTCCGCAGGGCCTGTAAGACAGAGTTGTTCTGCCTGGCCTTTGGCTTGGAGCCAGTTTGATTCCCTCCCCCTCTTTCTTTTTTCTTTTTCCTTTCTCCTCCTGTGATGAGGCTGCATTTTAATATTTTAATGTTTCAATATTTTAAGTGTTGTATTTTAATCTTGTTTTTAAGTTGTATTCATTCAACTTGTTTTTATTATTGCTTGTTAGTAGCCCTGAGCCTGGCCTTGGCTGGGGAGGGTGGGGTATAAATAAAAATTATTATTATTATTATTATTATTATTATTATTATTATGCTGCCAGATGCATTTTAGAACCATGATTCTAAATTTCACAGGGATAACAATAAGAATGGGGGGCTTTGCTCTGATTAATAATACCTAAACAGGGCTTTTGTCTTTTAGTTTGCTTGGGTTTTTTGTATACACAATTGCCATTCAAAACCAGCGGCTCTCTTTTCCCACAAGAGTAAGCTAAGCAGGACTACCCACAGCACAGACAGATATCACATGAAGTCTTCTGCCACTCTTACATTTTCTTCCAGTGTGGTGAGCTGCTCATCAAGTCTGATAGGGTCTGCACCCAGGGGGAACTCTCCTTTGCCTTTGTCAGACACATCTGCTGCAAAATCACAAGGACCTGTAGATTCTGCTATGAGCTCCTCTGTTGCATTGATGACTTTTAGGACCTCAGTAGATATGTTGCAGAGAGACACTGCAGAATATTTCTGTTGTAAAACAGGAAAGTTTCTTGTTAGAAGGAAGAGGCAAATGTAGTGAAATTGTTTTGCTTCATGAATACACAAAGGCTCCCACTTTCCTTTTTTGATAAGCTCCCGTTTAGCCCCATAATCTGCTTACAACACGGAAACCATAATAATAATAATAATAATAATAATAATAATAATAATAATAATAATAATAAATTTCTTGTCCTGCCCTTTTTTTTTGCAAAATTTTTATTAGTTTTTACAATATCAATGACAAACAAAAACATAAAACAAACAAAACGTAACAAACATAAATCATAACCTTATTGAAAATAACAGTTATTTACTTTGTAAAACGACTTCCTCGTTTCCCCTTAGTTGAATTTCATTGCATATCCTTATTACGGTTTCCCAAATCCCAATTTTAATACCCTTTAAATTAAACATTAACATCTTTAAATCTTCTCCTTGTTGTATTAAACATATTGTTTTATCAGTTAACATAGATACAATCCTAAGCCCTTTAAGTATCTGGATGCTATTTCCAGTTATTTTAGCTTAACAAATTTAACTAAATAATCATTAAATTTCTTCCATTCTTCATGATGTTCCTCCTCCTTCTGGTTGCGGACTCTTCTGGTTAGATCGGCTAGCTCCATACAGTCCACCATCTTCATCTGCCATTCTTCTACTGTTGGTAATTCTTGAGTTTTCCACTTTTTAGCTAACAAAATACGAGCCGCAGTTGTGGCATACAAAAATAGATTAACATCTTTCTTGGGCAATTCTGAACCTGTTATTCCAAGAAGAAAGGCCTCTGGTTTCTTTATAAATGTATATTTCAACATTTTTTTCCAATTCATTATAAATCTTTTCCCAGAAGTCTTTCACCTTGGAGCAGGTCCACCACATATGAAATAATGTTCCTTCCTTTTCTTTACATTCCCAACATGTATTATCACTATTATGATACATCTTTGCTAATTTTTCAGGTGTCAAATACCATCTATACATCATTTTCATAATATTTTCCTTTAACAAAGTACATGCGGTGAATCTCACAATCTCACCCCTATCTTCCACAATCTTTCCCAGTCCTCAAACATTATGTTATGTCCTAAATTCCTTGCCCAATCTATCATCACCAATTTAACTTGTTCATCTTTCGTATGCCAGCCCAGCAAAAGCTTGTACATTTTGCACTTTGCCTAGCTAAACAAAAAACTATTTGGGTCTCTTGCTCTTTCAAGTCACCCTCTATCTATATAATGAAGCTGAATGTTGCAGAGATTTTTCCATATGGACTTTTTTTTAAAAAAAGCAGATTACGACTAAAGATAATGGGCTTATGAATCAAACACATGTAAAATTGAGTGAAATAGAATAATCTATCTATCCTGAATCATACCCACCATCTCCCTAGTCTTGGAGTTGATTGGGGTTTGAAGAATAGACAGGGAGATTGGCAAAGCCATGGTGAAATCTACTCTCACCAGTGATCTGTATCTCCCACCAGTCCAGTTGGTATAAAACACCAAATCCAGACCATGGTCTACAATGTGCTTTTGAACATGTTGCCATTCTCCTTATCTACTCATGCATGAGCTTCATAGTTTATACAGTGGTATCTCGGGTTAAGTACTTAATTCGGAGGTCTGCACTTAACCTGAAGCACCACTTTAGCTAATGGGGCCTCCTGCTGCCGCTGCGCCGCCAGAGCATGATTTCTGTTCTCATCCTGAAGCAACGTTCTTAACCTGAAGCACTATTTCTGGGTTAGCAGAGTCTGTAACCTGAAGCATATGTAACCCGAGGCACCACTGTACTGGCAATGTTATTCAGCACTCACAAACAAAAATCTGATGTAAATAATAAAAAAAACCAATAGTTTCAAGAATGGTTTATTCTTTTACAACAAATCAGATCCCATTGTATTTTGAGCTGCACAGGGAACGAGTTGGCTCTCCTGCAAGAGAACTGACATGACAGAATGTTTGCTTATTGTTGAGGACAACAATAAGTAAACGTTTTGTCATGTCGCCTGAGACAGTCGGCTTCAAGTTTGGTTATTTGCAGACTATAACAGGGTACAGATAAGTGGAAGCTCTGCTGGCTCTGACCACGCTGTAATTGCTTTCCTAGCAGGTTATGGTTTCCTATCCACAGAACAAGCAGTGTTGTACTTTAGCTATTTGGGAAGTAGACATAATTCGGTGGTACTGCATTTGCTGTGTACACAGGCGGCTTCCGGTTTCATCTCAGAAGATGTGTACGTAGCAGGTCTAGAAAAGATCTCAGTTCGATACCTTGGACAGCTCCTGCCATTCAGAGTAATTAGCCCTGGCAAGATAGGGCAGTGATCTGACTCAGCGCAAGGCAGATTTGTATGTTCGCATTCTTCACATGCCAGTTCGTCAGTAAGATGTTTACCGAATAAATGCTCTTTCAATGCCTTCATACATTGATCTTCCAACATATGGTTGAAGCATCATGATTAGAGAGACACTCAGGCAGCAGGTTAGATAGAATCAGGTCTTTGGCCTGTCTGGCAAGAATAACAGTGATAATTAAAGCAGCCAAATGTTACCTGTCTTCACAGACTGGGAGATACTTGAATCATGAAGAGCTGCTCAACCTCTCATGATGTTTCCAAGTTTCCCATTTACTCTTGCAGATGCCAATTAGTTTGAAGGAAATCAATAATATTTAGGGAGAAATCAATGCTGTAGAGGTGCTTGGTAGTTATTTTAGGTATTTTGCTTTCACTGGCCTCTTTTCCATGCCCCATTATTCCATTAATTATAATTAATTTTTTTTATTAAAAAAAAAAAGCTGCCAGAGCCATTACATTTTCTTCAAAGTATCTACATATTGACAAATGTTTCAGTCTTCAAAGAAATGTGCCCGGAGTTCTTCCTTCTTCATAATCCAGACAGCACTTGAAAAATATTTATTAAGTCTTAGATCTTTATGTCTTGCTGCAATCCTTTATAAACAGGTCACAAATGATGTGAAACATTCAGAGCTTATGCACACAACCCGAATATCACCAGTTGTTACATAGACCAGCAGTGATGATGGTTTTACTTTATTGACTGTGTAAACACTTCCAAAAATATGTACAATCGTATCTTGGTTTTCAAACAGAATGCATTCCAGAAGTCCGTTCGACTTCCGAAACGTTCAGAAACCAAGGCGCGGCTTCCGATTGGCTGCAGGAGCGTCCTGCAGCCAATCAGAAACTGTGGAAGCCACGCCAGACGTTCGGCTTCTGAAGCAAAGTTCGCAAACTGGAACACCTACTTCCGGGTTTGTGATGTTTGAGTTCCGAGTTGTTCGTGAACTAAGCTGTTCAAAAACCAAAGTACGACTGTACCAGTGCCTGACTCAAGCAAAAAGATGACTATCACGGGCATCCCACAATGGATCATTGGCCAGTGGCAAAACCTCAATGGCAACTACCAACATGGATGCTCTCATTCCTGAACCAGCAATATTACATTTGATTTCCCATGAATTACTACTGCTTCCTATCATGAGAATACCAGTTGTGGCAAGTATTAGAACTACTGTAAAAAGAATCCATTGCATTAAAGTGGATTAGAAGAGACTCATTAGTAAGGGTTATCCAGAAGAATAGCTCTATCTGATAGACCTATTTTGTTTTTGTTTTTTTAAATAATATTTATTGCTTTTCCAACAATTTAAACACTACAAAAAACAACAACAACAAAAAAGAATAGACAATACAATACAATGCACAAACACTACATAACACTAACACTAACACAAAACACTAACACATAAAACTAACAAAACAAAACAAAAGCATTTTAAAACACATCAAATAATTTCAATATCTTATCTTTCATTCACTTATTTCAGCGACCTCCTCACACCTCCCTTTTTGTATTCCACTTCTGTTAATTATTTCAGCAATTCCTTTCCATCTTCCTCTGTTTTCTATCCTAAAATTATCTTAACATTCTGACCTTATTTTTCCCCTTTAATATTCTATTAACCTATTTATAATTCCTTATAACATTTCTACTAAAGCCATAGAACTTCATTCCAACATTCTTCTAACATTCATTAATTTTGCAGTATTTCTGTAAATAGTCTTTAAACTTTTTCCAGTCTTCTTCCACCGACTCTTCTCCCTGGTCTTGGATTCTGCCAGTCATTTCCGCCAATTCCATATAATCCATCAACTTCATCTGCCATTCTTCCTGGGTGGGTAAATCTTGTGTCTTCCAATACTTCGCGATGAGTATTCTTGCTGCTGGTGTTGCATACATAAATAAAGTTCTATCCTTCTTTGGCACCAATTGACCGACCATGCCCAGGAGAAAGGCCTCTGGTTTCTTCAGGAAGGCATATTTGAATACCTTTTTCATTTCGTTATAAATCATCTCCCAGAATGTCTTAATACTTGGGCATGTCCACCATAGGTGAAAGAATGTACCTTCAGTCTCATTACATTTCCAACATTTATTCTCGGGCAAATGGTAGATTTTTGCAAGCTTGACTGGTGTCATGTACCACCTATAAATCATTTTCATTAAGTTTTCTCTTAAGGCATTACATGCTGTGAATTTCATACCTGTGGTCCATAACTGTTCCCAGTCAGCCATCATTATGTTATGTCCAACATCTTGTGCCCATTTAATCATAGCTGATTTCACCATTTCATCCTGAGTATTCCATTTCAACAGCAAGTTATATATTCTTGACAAATTCTTAATTTTGGGGTCTAATAATTCTGTTTCCAATTTTGATTTTTCCACCTGGAAACCAACTTTTTTGTCCAAATTGTATGCCTCCATTATTTGGTAATAATGGAGCCAATCTCGCACTCTGTTTTTCAATTTTTCAAAGCTCTGCAATTTTATTCTGTCTCCATCTTGTTCCAAAATTTTCCAATATTTCGGCCATTTGGCCTCCATATTGAGTTTTTTCTGTGCCTTCGCTTCCATTGGTGACAACCATCTTGGGGTTTTCCTCCCTAACAAATCCTTATATCTTATCCACACATTAAACAATGCTTTTCTAACAATATGATTTTTAAACGCTTTATGTGCTTTTACCTTATCGTACCACAAATAAGCATGCCAGCCAAATGCATTATTGAAACCTTCTAAATCCAACACGTCAGACCTATTTTGGAAGCAGTGACACAAACTCTCTCTCTCCCCCTTCCCCTGTGCAGAAAGCAGGGATAAAGGGCATAAGAGAAATAATTGGACATGTGGCCATGAGAACCAAGAACCACAAAGCACAAAGCACAATTTCTCCAGGCTGTAGCGCTTTTACAAACAGATCTCTGTGCTATCATATCTCTGAATTGCTGTTTTAAATCATGGCCTATATTCAGCCTCTAACTGCCCAGTCTATAATTTCAATCACCTGGATGATTTGACTCACCAGGAGAAAGTGGGTTTTTGGAGGTAATGGAAGAACCCTGAATCAGGAGGCTGGCTCTGATTTTCCTACTATAAATAAAGTAGGTCTAGCCATCAGAATAATGTTGAAATGTTTAGGTGGAATAGGCGTTCCCTTATAGTCATAAGAATGTACAAAGAAAGGTCAAGTAAACAGGTAGACAACTGGTACTGGGGAGAAAGCCCTTTTGACTGGCATTTACTGTATCTGACTCTTCATACTGCTGAAAACTCATCCTTACCTACAATAGGCAATTCTCAAAGATAGCTGTCACATCTACTCTGTTTCTCAGCTAAGCAACTATTAGGGAAGTGACAGACATTTAGGCAATCTAGCTGTGCTGTTGCAGTTATAGAGCTAAAGAGAACCGAAATCCAAAATATTAGCTAAAGCTTCTGCATCAGCTCTACCAGCATTAACTTTAAGCAAATGGCAATTGCTAACATTTAACTGCAGTAGCATAGCATAGGTTGCCAGTGTCCAGGGCAAGGCGAGTATTCTTGGCACCGCCCACTGATAGGCTGGAACGAAGAGCCAATAGCTTGGTGACCTATCCAAGTGGCAGCTGTGGCACCCTGTGAGCATCAAGCATGGTGGAAAGCAGGATGGGGGATTGGGTGGCAGCATGTATCTTTCTAAAACCCATGCAGAGGGCATCCTAGGAACTGGCTGTCATTGCAGATAGGAACATGGGAATGTGTCTTTGCATCATTGGTCTATTTAGCTCAGTATTGTCAACATTGACTGGCAGTGGCTATCCAGGGTTTCAGGCAGGGGATTTTCCAGCCCCTCCTGGAGAAATTAGGGATTAAACCTGTAACCTTCTCTTTTCCATTGAGCTAGAGCCTTCCCCCCTCTGGAACTAGCTTTGACTTGGAGACCTTCAGCGACTGTTGATGACCTGCCAGTAGGGATGGAGGAGACATTTTGAAGTGAACTAACCTAATTTGCTGATCACAGACAATTTAAATGATGGGGTTTTTTATGCTTAAAAGGGACTGGCCCTATGATTGAGAAACTGACCTGGGGAAGGCAGAAACCGATTCATCTGTTCCTACCTACTGGTAATTCCACTAATGACAAAGAGGCTGGTCATGAATACAGGAATGTAGCAAATAGCATTAGGCTGAGATCTTTCCCATACATCCTTTCCCCCAGTCTGTTCTTGTTACTTGCCAACTGAAAGGTTAATGGTGCCAATTTGAACACTGAGATCCCTTAAAATTGGTTCCACTGAAACTACGGGGTGATAACATTTGTGAATGGCAACCAGTAAATTCAGGAGGAGATCCAGCAAAGAATGGGACAGAAGTAGAATATGAGAGGTAGTTTAAGGGGAAACCAGCACTTTTGTTTTCTGTACTAAAAACCTACATCAGTTCTTGTTAACTTCCTCACTTATGTAGTTACCAATATTTAAGTGGTTGTGGTACTGGTATATTGTATTTGCATGCCTGATATTGAACTTCCATCATACATTATTGCATTGGAACCTGATTTTAAAGGGTATTTGAATTCTATGAATATTTCCATGCTCCACTCCAAATATCCTACTTTTAAACAGGGTTTTGTTTTTTTTTAGATGAGGCTCAAAAAGGGAACAAGTGGAAGGGGATCTTTCTTGCCAAAGCAGTTGGGCTGCTGTTCTTGAGCTCCAATTAAGATGCAGTTGTATCAGAATGTGGATAGGGGTGCGCATTTGTATGTGAATCTCATTGAAAAACCAATTCAATGTGAATAAGCAGCATCCGCATTCAGATGTGCACTATTTTGTACTCACATCCAGGATGCCTCCTATCTAGACACACTGCACTGCTAAGCAACGGTCTCATGGCAATATAGTGGGCACCCCAGTATGGCGGCCTCAACACTCTCCCCTCCCGAAAACTGATGGTCGCTCCCCCCTCCCTAAACCAATTTAAACTGAGGACAGACTTTTGGTTTCATTTGCACCTGTCAGTGATGCTGTCACTTTTAAGTCTGATTGATTTCAATGGGAGAAATAAACTTGCGCTTAAATTTAACCCATTTCAATAAACTGGACAGAAAAGTGCTTAACTTTGACTGGGCCATTACTTCTAAAGTTTTGGTCATAGCTGAGTGAGGTAGTAGGAACCTTGGACACTGAATTCAACGGTGATTTATGCAGTGACTTACGCTATCTCTGAGGAAACGTCAAATCAACATGAGGCACACAGAATGAGTGCATAAAAATCTTTTCCATCGCTAATGGTTCTTGGCAGTATTGACCACATCCTTAAATCACCATGCACACATTACAAGCTCCATTATTGAGGTGCTTTATCATGCTCATAGCCGTGTGGCTGTTCTTCAGTCAATATCTGTTGTCTTCATCTAAGGGGTGGTAACAGGTTGTACATTGATTCATCATTGTTGGAGTTACGCAATTCACTTCAGACTTCACAAAAATATTGAGGGGGGGGGGGAATTGAACTGTACTTCATACCATGCCTTTGACTCACTTTCATTCCTTCAATTTGCATTCCTTTTAAGTCTCACAGTAAAAATGGCTGCGCCAACTAGTTTCTTAGAACTAACAGCAAACTTTCTGAGTGCTGAGCCCAATACTCTGGGGCATTTTTTCAGCCAGAACTCAATAGAACCCTGTTCTGGTACCTCTCAGGTGGGTGCCATTGCCATTCTAAGAGAACAAAGGAGGTCTTTAAGGAGGCATTTTCTAGAAAAATAGCACTGCTTATACTGCCAAAATTGTACCATCGAAACACAACAGGGAGGTATCAACAGGCTTTAGGGAACCCCAAATAGTCTGCCCTTGGATAAAGCAACCTCCTACATCTATATTATTGTGTGTTCTAAGCAGTTTTCTCCAAATTTCTGATTGCAAGGCACACTTTTTCCAAATTAAAATTGGAGTCACACTTCTCTTCTCCAGCCAAATATCCAAATATACTTCTCTTCTCCAGCCGAAAGCACCAGCCTGAAGATGACGAGTGAGACCTCGTCGAAACGTCGCCCAGACACCCCGACTCTTACACGGGAAGACACCCGAAGACACCAAAACCTACATTCCTGTACCCGTGAAAATCTACGAAAGCTCTGTTCCAGTAACAAGAAGCCGAAAGCACCAGCCTGAAGATGACGAGTGAGACCTCGTCGAAACGTCGCACAGACACCCCGACTCTTACACGGGAAGACACCCGAAGACACCAAAACCTGCATATATATATATATATATATATATATATATATATATATATATATATATTATTTTTACTATGTAGGAGCAAGAATAAGCTGCCCCCAGAAGAGTCCAACATTGTCACTGTCACTGTCTTAGGTCAGAAGTCAGGCTGACCTAAGACATTTAGCTGAAAGCAAAGGACAAGATGGTATTCCAGTATATTTGGGAAGGGGGAGAATAATAATAATAATAGTAATTCTATTATTTATACCCCACCCACTTGGTTGGGCTTCCCCAGCCACTCTGGGTGGCTTACAGCATATCTAAAAACATAAAACATCAAGTATTAAAAACCTCCCGATACAGGGCTGCCTTCAGATGTCTTCTAAAAGTTGTGTAATTCTTTATCTCCTTGACGTCTAAAGAGAGGGTGTTCCACAGGGAGGGCACCACTGCTGAGAAGGCTCTCTGTTTGGTTCCCTGTAACTTCACTTCTTGCAGTGAGGGAACCAGCAGAAGACCCTCAGTGTCTGGGCTGAGCAATGGGGGTGGAGACACTCCTTCAGGTGTACTGGGCCGGGGCCGTTTAGGGCTTTAAAGGTCAGCACCAACACTTTGAATTGTGCTCAGAAACATTCTGGGAGCCAGTGACGATCATTTAGGACTGGTGTTATATGGTCCCAGCAGCCACTCCCAGTCACCAGTCTAGCTGCCGCATTCTGGATTAATTGTAGCGCCACGTAGAGTACATTGCAGTAGTCCAAGTGGGAGATAACTAGGGCATGCACCACTCTGGTGAGACAGTCTGTGGGCAGGTAGGGTCACAGCCTGCATACCAGATGGAGCTGGTAGACAGCTGCCCTGGACACAGAATTGATCTGCGCCTCCATGGACAGCTATGAGTCCAAAATGACTCCCAGGTTGCGCACCTGGTCTTTCAGGGGCAAAGTTACCCCATTCAGGACCAGGGAGTCCCCCACACATACCCTGTCCCTCCCCGCCAAACAGTACTTCTGTCTTGTCAGGATTCAACCTCAATCTGTTAGCCACCATCCATCCGCCAACCGCCCCAAGACACTCACACAGGGCCCTGACTGCCCTCAAGCCCAGAAGTCTGGCTCATGTTTTATGATTAGGGAAAATGAACAGGTTGACTATCAGCAGCATACAAAACAAAAGTTTGACTCCTTTGTTATTGTTTTCTTTTGCTACAATAGGTTTTATCTGAATGGTGAGCAGAACAGTTAAGAAGCAACTTAGAAATGCATTATTAGAATTGCTTTTTATCATATCCAAACCCTGCAAACCTCAGAATACGAGTAAATGCATGGAAGAGCGATTATTTCAGATGAAGTTCACTAGCACACATAAAATCGTCCAGTCTCACCTGCTGAAGTGCTGAGGTTAAAAACTGGAGTTTAAGATGGAGATCAAAAGCCTTTTGTTTTTCCTAGGTAGTTGGAAAGCAGTTTAGAAAAGAAGAGGAGAGAGAAATTAGATAGTGATAGACACAATTCACTGGGCAAGAGCTATGGAGTGAAGGGAAGACAGAATAAAAAGATTTTAAAAATGTGTACTAGTTTGAACCTACCATTAAAGGTTACTATCCTGCCCTCAGCTGCACATGGTTTGGGGAAATGGGAGCTGTTCCACCATGGAGCTATCCCACACAGTTGCCGGTATATCGTGGGCAGGAAGTAGAGTAGTTTTGTGGGTCTTCTCCATCTGCTTGTTACCCTCCCCCCTCACATTGTTACTTGCTGCCCCATTACAGTAATAAAAGTAATTAAAATGGAAGATCATTTAAAGGGTTCCCCTGCTGTTGTTTGAAATACTTGTTCACTCATTAACACAGCGAATCAACTTTTATAGTGGATGAAATGCTCTCAACCAACTGAACAATTTATCACTAGACTATGTTGGATTAAAAAACCACTATCTATGAAGGCAGTTCTTTGAAGTTTCTACAGCAAAAGAGGACTTTCTCTCTTAAGCGTAAAATGTAACAGGCAAAAGCTCATTCATGGCGAGGATGAAACACCTAACTTGGATACTTTGTAGTTAATCAAATTTTATAAAGTGAAGTACTTTCCATCACAACATCACACCAAAATGGTTTTTCAAATAAACAAGCTCAAGGTTAAGCAGTGTTGCAGCACAACTAGGCCTAAAAGATCACAATTTCAAATGAGTACTGCTTGCTTCAGTTGTCTGATTGTCATTAAGACCCTTTTTGTCACGTGTCAGAATTTCAGTTGCTGGGTGAGGTAACTGGATTTTCCACTGTAGCACCCAGTTTATGAAACAACCTCCCCAGAGTGGTTTGGTTGGTGCCTCATTGATCACTTTTAAGCAGGCACTAACAATCTTATTATTTTCGCAAGCATTTTTGAGAGAGAAAATAAATCATTGGTTTTGCTTTTCTGTTTCACCTCTGTTGATTGCTGGTTTTTTGTTTGATTATAGATAGATCGATAGATGATAGACAGACAGACAGATAGATAGATAGATAGATAGATAGATAGATATTTAAAGTCACATTGAGTTGGTATTTAGCCTAGCAAGGTGGGTTACACATTTTAATAATAATAAAAATTAAATGATTAGCATTAGTATCTTAAAGCCACAGTCATTCCAACCTGAAAGGCAAACCATGTGCTAGTTTTGCAAACAAGCCAGGAATAAAAACAGAATTTTCATGTTTCATAAACTCTGGAGCAGGAAAGAGGAAACAGATCCATCTGTGCGGACTGCACGATGACAGGAACTTTATGAGTCATCTGTTCCAGAGTTGTTACTTGTCATCAGTCTTGGTAACTAATTAGTGACTAAACTTTAATAGCCAATTGAATGCTATTTGCTTAATCACAGCAAATGATTTATCAAAGCTTGAACTTCTACAGATCATAGAGTTTACTCCTGTCATCTAACTGTATGAAACACTTCTAAAACCACCACCATTTACCACTTAAAATATATCTATGTTCTGCAGGAACGGAGATTGGAACAATATACCAATGGGAGTTCTATGTCTTATTTGATTCTTGTGCTTTTGTATATACCTTTGAAGCACTGCACTGCCCAGATCATCTATCTATCTATCTATCTATCTATCTATCTATCTATCTATCATCTATCTATCTATCTATCTATCTATCTATCTATCTATCTATCTCTCACCCAGTCATAACATGCTACTCATAGCAGCTACAAGGAAATGAGGTGGAGACTTAACGATGTAATGCCGCCAGCCACATGGTGACTGGATTTACATTGGCTAGGATGTGGATGCTGGCAAATCACAACTTGTACTTGTGGCAACCGCTGCTTCTAGGCACACACAGCGTGTCTCCTGCCCCAGTAGCATATTCACCCGTGTTTGCAAACCGTTCAACCACCAGGCACTACCTACCTTCTTTAGCTCCTCCTGAATGCATTTGCCACTGTCTTCTGAAGATAAGCACGATTTCTGGTTCTCAGATTCTGTTCTTGGCTGTGACTCTTGTTCCTCTGAAGAGGTTTCCCTATTGTCACTCATTTTTGCAGCCAGTTCATATAACCTTGACTTCAGCTTTTCTTCCATAGGGTCTGCCTTGGTCTGATGGTCTTCACTGCTTATGTCAGTTTCTGATAAATCATCAGATGCCTTAAATATATTTTTTTAATTAAAAAAAAGAGGGACAAAGAAAAAGCATCTCAAAGAGAAGAAAATCAAAGTTATATATATACAAAAGCTGTTCAAAAAAGCTGTTTATACCACAGGAGATCTATAAGCGTATCACTCTGATGACAACAACATAAGTACATATAGTGGTACCTTGGTTCTCAAATGCCTTGGTTGCCGAACATTGAAAAGTAAGTGTTCCTGTTTTCGAACGTTTTGCAGAAGCCAAACGTTGGATGCGGCTGTCGGCTATTGTTTCCGGGGCACCTGTGCCAATCAGAAGCTGCGCCTTGGTTTTCGAACATTTTGGAAGTCAAATGGTCTTCCGGAATGGATTAAGTTTGGCGCTTTTGTTTTTGCTATTTATTTTGCATTTTTGTTTTTGAGACTTTTTTGGTTCATTTGTTTTTGTGACTGTGTGGAATCCAGTTTAGCTGATTGATTGATTGATTGATTGATTGATTGTGTGACTGCGGAAATGGATAAAAGCTGACTATCATCAGTGCAGGTAAGGAAAAAAAATAATTGTAATTTTTATCATCTACAATACTGTCTTATTTATTTTATAGTACAGTACATTGATTATTGCTTTCATTTTATGGATCAATGGTCTCGTTAGATAGTAAAATTCACGTTAGATGGCTGTTTTAGGGGGTTGTTTTTAAAATCTGGAATGGATCAATCCATTTTGCATTACTTTCTATGGGAAAGCAAGCCTTGGTTTTGGAATGCTTTGGTTTTGGAACAGACTTCTGGAACGGATTAAGTTTGAGAACCAAGGTACCACTGTATGGAGAAATAGGTTTTCATTTCTGAACAGCATGTGCTCACTACAAATCCATTCTCTAAAATAAATAAAACAAACCCCAGCTTCATGTTTGATCTTGCACCACAGCTTTTCAGCTTGATGTGATATCTTACATATCAATTTTTTCATGACAGAACAGGAACATTATTGTTTTATTTGTGCATATGTTGTATACTCCTCTAAGATGTATGTAATGCATTTTGTACAGTAAGTAATCTGTTGGATACATCCAGGGCTTAGGATGGGAAACATTTCCTTATTGTGATGTTACACACACACACACACACACACACACACACACACACACACAATTTAAAGCAGCTTTCAACATGTTAACTGTGCAGACAGAGGTAAGACATGGTTTGTTCAGACTGCTAGGGAATCTCTGCTCAAGCACTAAATCAAATTACTCTGAAAAAGGAAAGTATTGTCCTGTGGACTGTAGCTGTGCTAGTGTCAGAAATGCTTTTTATATAGCACCTTTTGACATCAGTGCAAGGAATGTCACCTGTCCGTGTCAGTGCTGTTTTGAATGTTCTGTTCTTTCAGAAAACTCTCTCTCTCTCTCTCTCTCTCTCTCTCTCTCTCACACACACACACACACACACCCCGAACAATTTTTGTCTTTGTAAAACTGTGAACTTCTTTCCTCCAGAGATAGAATGGTGCATTTCATAGAATCATAGAATTGTAGAGTTTGAAGGGATATGAACATTAAAAGCAATCTATTCTCCTTGACTGCCCAAAGGGAATATATCTAATTAATTATTTCTTTAAAATTGCATGCTGCTTAATCACAGCCATCTCTAAGCAGTGTATGGGAGACCCAATACAATAAGACTAAAAATGAGCTGAAACTATAAAATCAGAATTAAATTAAAACGCCTGTTGGAATAAAAAAATCTTCAGCAAACACTGGAAGTAAGTTCAACAGGGAGAGGGGCTATCTGACCTCAAGTGGAAGGAAATCCCACAAAATTTGGCCCACATGCATGGCTTCAAGTCCTTCTGAGTTGCACTTTCATAGGAAAAATAACAAGTCAGAGAAAAAATAGGTTGTGATCTGAGTAGTGAAGAGCACAAAGGAAAACCCCAAGACAGAATCAAGTCACCCAATAATGGCATCCGTTCATGGTACCTATGACTATTAATGTGATGTTTTTATCTACATATAAAACTTTTCAAAACTACATCATCTAATTTCACTCTCTTTCATTTAAATCTAGTAAGTGAAAAGATAGACCTGTTCCCAACTGGACCAGCTAAAGTTATCGCCACATGAAAAGTTTAATTTTTTCTTAAAAAACTACCTCTTGAAATGTGATCTGAACTTTGACAAAATGTACATTTGATTTACTAAATGGCTCTTGCTTGTTAGACGCTGCAACAACCATCCTGTATGTGATAACAACAGGGCAAGAGATGCCAGCAGCTCTCTTAGCCTTGAGCATAACAACATCCTAAGCACAAAGTGAAAAAAGCTCTGAATTGGCTTGCAGTTTAAAATTTGATTTCCCCGCAGTATACTAGCTAAAAGCACCATCTAGTGGAAGCCGGGGAATAAAAAAATTGAGTGTCCTAATTGTAGCAATCTTGCTAATAGGCTAACGTGTAAAATAACTGATGAGGCCATTAGCTCAATATTGTTACTTACTAAGGAAAAGCATTATTAAAATATGTGTGCCCGCTCCCTCCTCTCTCTCTTTAAACATAGCAAGCCTTTTATGAATAATAGTAGAATGGACCGAAACTTTGCTTTGTAGTAAAAAAACCAATGCAGAATGGGTGTAATATTGTAAAGTATTAATAACATCCGTTTTCCATACTATGCTTGCCTGTGGCTGGGTGGCTCATTGGAATATGTTGGCCCTGCTCCACTGTTAGCAGCAGACTATTTTAAATTAGTATACATTTAAATAACTTAAAGCAGCCTTATTTTTACCCCCAGCCAAACACTCAACGATGGCTCTGTGGGTAATGTTCTCCCCTCTGTCTCTTTTAGCCTCAAGGGGTTACAAAGGGCCGAACTAAACGTGCCATTGAATTTAATGGGCAGGTTTTTAAATTCCACATTTCATCAGTGGGAGTGGCTGAAAATTATCAGGATCACTGCAGGTAGGGCCGCTAATACCAGATTCAGGGATTTCCCCCAGGACCACGGCAGGGGGCAAAAGGGTTGAATCCCCCTCCTATTAGCTGCTATTCTGATAAGTGTCACCCACAAACACACACAGTTCATGCTGTCTGTCTTAAACAAAACCTGCGTGCTAAGTAAAAAGACACATTGAAAATCATATCAAGATTAGCATATCAGCTTGGCCATTCACCAAACAAAAGGCAGTGTCACACCAACCCACTCCCACATTCCCACTCTCCAAGCCATTAAATTTTATGATATGCCACATAGACAGTTACATATGACAACATGGGTCGTCACTTCTTTGTGATCAAGGTTACCAAAACCAGGGGGTGCATCCTGTTTTCAGAGTAGTTTCCACAGCCTATGAGTGCCATTTTGGGAATGAGAATGAAGGCCAGAATCACTGTAAGTATGCAAGCCAAAATGGACATTGTTATGCAGCATGGCTGCAAATACGGTATTCATTGTATGTAGCAAGATACAATGTACTGTACTAGGGAGGCCATCCTTGAAATTTATGTATCATATGGTTACAAACCCTCCTGTATGGAAAAGTACCCAATTAACTTAGTTTATTTACTGCAATTGTCTTTGCCACAATCCTGACCATGACATAAAACCTGAGCAATGAGAATTAAAACTGTGTTCTTGTGTCTCTGAACAACAGAGATAGATTTGATGCTTGCAGGCAATACATTGCATTAATTGAAGCCTAATTACCTGACTTGTGCTCAATTTCTTCATGTGCGATTTTGTGCGGTTTTTGCCTTTGCATAAATCCTCTGATGGAGTCTTGCCTTTTTTCCACCTCCTGGACCTCTTTTCCAAGTCATGATAGGCTTCTTCGCTTTCACTGCTATCTGAATAGTCTAAACTGGTAGCTTGTGGGTTAAAGTTCACATCTAGTTCCTCCTGGAATTGTGCTTTTTCCTCTCTGGGCTTACTGTTACAAGTTCTCCTCTGTATCCAAGGAAGACAGCTAGGCTCCCTAGCCTCCCTTGAAGAACTGACTGAGGATGTTTCAGAATCAGAGTACGCTGCCTCAGCATTGGTAAACAGCCCAGATGATGGGGAGGCCACAGGCTGGTACAGTTCATTGCCGCACTCCCATTCAGCATTGCACTGAGAGCCAGCGTAATTTGACAGCTGCTTGGGTCTCTGTCGCAGCTTGTTCAAAGCCACGTTCCAGTCATAGTCGCCTTCGCTATCAGAGCCCATCTCATCATAAGCAGATACAACGCTGGATTCACTCTCCAAGGCTTTGAACACTTGGCTCTTTGGTTTGGCAAGCATTCGTGGGCGAGGCAAGTTGACGTTTTGCAGGGCCACCCAGTTTCCATCTGTGCTTTCGAAAACAGGGGGGAAAGCTAAGGAAACATAAGAAGAACATACAATTCCATCATTATTGTGTTGCATTACCCTAAAATGTTCTACCATACCTGGGTCTGCTGTGTCACCACAAGAAAAGATTTGCACAGTATTTCATGTCACAGATCTTGGGTGGGAATAATAGACACTTGCAAGAGGCTTGCATCCAAGGTCTAATGGTAATGAGGAGTGGACCAACCAGGGTTTGATCCAATTTATTAGAGCAGGCACCCCCAAACATGGCCCTCTAGATGTTTTGGGACTACAACTCCCATCACCCCTAGCTAACAGGACCAGTGGTCAGGGATGGTGGGAATTGTAGTCCCAAAACATCTGGAGGGCCGAGTTTGGGGGTGCCTGGTTTAGAGGACAAGGGACCCTCTGGATTAGAGGGCAAGGGACATAAACAGATCAAATCCCATCTATCAATATAGTTAGTGGCATAATTAAGTTTTAAGTTATATTAGTGCTGACAGCAAACAGATTTCAGTGCCTATAAGCACTGCACATGTGCTGGGATTTGTGATTTAAAAAAGGCTTCCCGGAATGTGTGCTTGAAGAATCACAAATGTGTTTGATTGGCACTTCTTCTTGCCCAGCTGTTCCTGCTGACAGTGCTGACTCTATGTAAGGTGCCAATTCATAAAAGGATGCACCACTGATTTGCATTATGTGTGCAGAAAATTAATTTCAGGCATGGAGGACCATTGCTAGATCATTGTACAATAAGCAACACGCTGAATATACATACACTTTCTAGCACACTGTAAGAAAATCTGTTGTATAATGTCACTTTATAAGAACCAACCATCTGGGCTGCAGTTTCACATTGCCATAAATGACTTTTAAAGTGGACAGATTAGATGGCCTTGAAAATACTAAAGCTAGAAGCTTTATCTGTCCAAGCCTTAAATAGCCTTATTATGTGCATATTCAGCTAAATGTAGTGATTTTATGTTTTGTTAGGTGAAAGCATGGGTCCCCAGTAGTTTAATGACCATAAATAAGTTCCTGAAACTTGAGATAATTTCACTTGCAGCATTATCTGTTCAGCACAGCATATATTATTAATAGATAAAATCTACAATATAGTAGCGACAATGATTGTGGGAAGGCTGGAGCAAAACACGGCTAAAATCAGGGAAAGCACAAAATGTGAATAAGCAGAACTGTCAGGTTCTTATTTAAATTACCACAGCCTATTTATGCTTGCAAATTGCTGCTTATGTCAAAGACACCGTGAAACGCCTTGGGAGATAATTCCTTCATGCTAAAGAGGTCAAGGTCCTTCCCAAGACTGAATCTTTTGAAGTATTCAGTGCTTGACTAGTGAAGTTCACATAAGCATCATCTGCTAGTGCTTATTCAAGCAACGTCACACAAAATGTGTGCACAAATTACCTTCTTGGGTTTCTGGAAGAGCTGCCTGGTGGCTTCTGCCACCAGTGCATTAGGTAGCCAGTTAAGAAAAACTATCATTAGCTACAGCTGTCCTGATTCAGCCAGGGTCATGCATGCTTGGAAACTGCCTTTCATGGATTTATTCTTAGCTGGATAAGAAGCAAAATGTGTAAAACATAAGGCAGGCGCCTATAATATTAGTATTTAAAACTGAACTCTTCACTCAGTCTTTTGCTGAGGGGTGATCCATCTATGTTTATGTATAAAGCTGATCCACTGATTTGTGATACATTTTGTACTGAGAAATGCACCATATTTTTTGCTCTATAAGATGCACCAGACCACAAGACACACATAGTTTTTGGAGGAGGAAAACAAGAAAAAAAATATTCTGAATCTCAGAAGCCAGAACAGCAAGAGGGATCACTGCGCAGTGACAGCAGCAATCCCTCTTGCTGTTCAGGCTTCTGGGATAGCTGCGCAGCCTGCATTTGCTCCATAAGACGCACACACATTTCCCCTTACTTTTTAGGAGGGAAAAAGTGAGTCTTATAGAGCAAAAAAATACGGTAATTTACTGTTGATTTTTTTGTTATGCTATTCACCACCATATTTTTTATTTTTATTTTCTTAATCTTGATGGTTTATAGGGTTTTGTTTCTGGTTTTGGTTTTGCAAATAATAAATAAATAAATAAATAAATAAATAATTGTTGTGATTATACACCCACACACAATCCAGATGTCAGGGACTAATAATGAGCACTGGTAAGCAGTTTAGCTTTAACCCATGCAAGACATAGCTTTTATAACAATTTAACATAATTATATGTTTTGAGGAGGTCTCCTTTCCATTTGACATTAGAATCATATGTTTGTGTCTATGGCAAGAGGTCAGATACCTCTTCTTATGTAGGCTACAGGTTCTGAATGTCCAAAATTCGTTCATATAACATGGTAGGCCAAGCTATGCCTTGGTAAGGCTGCGTAAATGTGCAGGTTCCCAGAGAAAAGCTCACGGCCATCTTTTTACTCTTTTACATCTTTTACAGCTCTTTTTACTGTTATACCAAGCCTTGGCACGTGGTTGCATGTTTGCACAGTCTTTGCTATGCCAAAGTTTGGCTTCCTGTGTCATGTGAAATAGGACAGTGAGTCAGAATCTTTAGCCAAATAGGTGGTTATTATGAGCAGAAGTTTCAAGAGCAACAGCCCATTCAGTCAATTTGTGGGTGACTGTTCCTTTATTGTACCCCTTTAAGAAGTTCTTCTTCTTGGTTTCAGCCTAAAACCTTAGGGAGAAGTAGCTACTTTCACACAAAACACAGAAATGTTATGCAGGCATGACAGTCCTTTACTTGGTTCGTTTAGTTGGTCCGCACTCTTCCAGCTGGGCAATGCAGAAAGCCTGTCCTCTTTCTGCTTTCCACTCGGGCCTTTGGGTTGTCTCCAGAGAGATTCGGGCACAGAAGATGCACGGTCCCTGTCTCTGCGTGATGCATCTTCGTTGGTCAGAGAGAATGCAGACTGAGACCGCTGTTAGGGGGAAATATGGAGAACGATATGTTTAGCAGAAGCCAGCTATGGAGATGTTAAATGTTACGATACTTGCAAGAGCAGCGCTGAGATAAGTGCAAATCACTGAAGGGAAAGAGAACAGAATTTCGTTACTTCCGTATCAAGAGGTAAACTCTTTAATCCTTCCATTGCTAATTCCTTTTCAGAAATGCACGCGAGTTAATTACTAAGGTCATGTCATTATATATGGAATAGTAATTAACAGAAAACAAACCAACAAGATAACTAAACTTATTTCAGGACTGTACTGCTTTATGCTTTCCCAAACAGATAGAAGACATCCCTCCCCTTGACATGGCCTCTGTGTTGCTGCTTTCTATTTCAGTATTTTCTAATGAAGTAGTTGTTCATTCTGATCATAATCAGCATACACAGCCTCCTCCTATCTTCCCTTTCATCCCCATAAGGTGAATAAAATAGGGACTTCCTATTCCATAACAACAACAACAACATAATTATTTACACCCCATCCATCTGACTAGGTTGCCCCAGCCACTCTGGAAATCTTCCAACATATATTAAAATATAATAAAACATTAAGTATTTTTTTTAAAAAATCTGTATATGGGGCTGCCTTCAGATGTCTTTGAAAAGTTGTAGAGTTACTTATCTCCACGGCTTGGGGGGGGGTGTCACATAACTCCATACCCTCCAACATTTCCCTGATGAAAATAGGGACGTCCTAAGGAAAAGTGGGACATTCTGGGATCAAATCAGAAACCGGGATGGGTTCTGTAAATCTGAAACTGTCCCTAGGGACAATTGGAGGGTCTGGATTTGAGCACAAGTGCGCTCTCCCCTCCTGTGGTAGGTAAAAGTTCTTAAAGAAAAAAGGAAGCTATACAAAACTGAAAGGAAAGCAATTATATTTGCCATGCTCAAAATGATTATGTCAGCATTTGAATGCAAAGAAATTGTCAGAAGCAGCTGAATATTATTTTCCTGCCAAATCAACCCACATCGCTCCCCATCCCCACCCCGCCACAATCTCTCCACAATTCCATTTACTCCATGTTCCTGGAGAGATTTAGACAAGATGGTGCTGATTGCATCCTCAAAAAGCCCTTGTAAGGCTATTTCTCACTGCTGATGTCAGTTTTGCTTGGGGGTTTAGGCTAGATAATCAGATTGTGTTTTATTCTGATAACCCACAGGGTAATTGAAATTGTTAAAAGTCAGAATCACTGGTGCAAGCACTAGTAAGTGAGAAAGCAGTAGACATAAAGGAAAGCAATCAATCATGTTCAATATACTGTAGGAAGAAAATAGAAGGAGGGGAAAGGGCCGAATTTGCTAGAGAGGCATTACAGCTTGAGGCATTCAGACCTCTTAAAAGGTAGGCATTTAGCTACAACATTTGACTTCTGAGAGTGCTCTTTTGCTGTCAGCGCAGGGGGTTGGTTATTTCAAAGTCTTATTCAGACAATCATTTAATGTGAGGCAGTTAACTGCTAATTACTTTCATTTTGCCCAGAAGCTCTCATTCAATGGGTGGTTTACTCATTGAGGAACCTACGCAAATTTTATCTTGGGGGTGGGGGAATGCTGTTGCCAATCCCACCTGCCATTGAACCAAGTGGGTTTGACCATACACCATTTTGGCTTTTAGCATGATTCCTGAAACTTAACCCCTGTGTATGTTGCAAGCTTACTGTATCAGACGGCTTACGGGGCAGGAAGAGGGGTTTAATGGACTGGAGTGGCTAGAACTCGGAACAGGGGACACCCCTCCACTGCAACATTTTGTGGTAGGTCAAACTTATCCCTTAGGTATGCCTGAAATTTTATATGTGCACAGCTGGGAGTAAGTTTCATTGAACTTAGTGACAATTAATTCTGAGTAACCATGCACAGGATAAGTTTGTGGGGAAAAGGCGGGGAAAGTGATAAAGCTACATTTTGGTGGTAGTGGCAATGGTGGGCTCTGGTAAGTCAACAAAAACAACCAGTAATGAATATAATATCTAAACCCAAGCACTGTAATAAAGTTAATCAATTTCAATAGCATAAAGTTACATTTGACATTGAAGCAAGTTAGTTCTTGCTGAGCTACTGAATAACATTTCCCCTTAACAATGCCTCTGCCTCTGTAAAAGAACAGAGACACTGTTTAATTAAAATTGAACACTTTGGAAAGAAGCATAGGGTAATATTGGGAGAGACTGATTCTCCAATGACACCACACACACACACACACACACCCCGTGGCTATGACCCCTGCAGAGATTCCTGATTGCTTGGGGCAGTTACAAGACATCTGCAGAAATGCAGTTGGTGAATAGTGACAGTAGGTGAACTTGAAAGAAACGGAGGTTAATGATTGTTGGAGGGTAACCAAGATACATTTCTATTAGTTCTGACACACTAGATAAGCCAGAGGCCACACAATCATAAGCAAATTGCCTCCAGGTGACCTAATGTAAAGCGCGGGCCAATTGAAGCTGCTCTTGAGCAATTAAATGCTGCATTTGGGAAATGCCAGTTAACATTATCTCCACCGCACCTCATTCTGCAGCGCTCCAGAGAAGGCTGCAACTTGAGCCAGCTAAACCCGCCAGGGATTTTCAGTGCAAGTAGCCTTAAAGGTGCATTTCTCTGTGCCCTCACAGAATACGTAACCCACAGGCAACTTTTAAGCTTGAAAACGTAAGGTATTAGGATGGCTGGCGCTGAAAAGCTAATGCTAAAATTAGGCCTCCGTCAGCTGGCAGCAGGGGAAAACAATTAAGCATTTATTTTAAGGTTCCAGTGTGCCTGCTTCACTTCAAAAACATTTTTGACCAGTTTTGAGTATATATCATGGATTTTATCCAATGGTGTCCCTCTGTTGGCCAAAGACTCTTTGATCTAGTGGAGACTCCCATAGTTGGAATGGGGAGGGAGACTATTTTTGCCAATTCAGCCCCTCCCCACAAGCTTTCAGCACGATCTGCCATGTTATTCCTCAACCTTTCGGAACAGATTTTAAGGGGGTGATGGGGGGCTGATAGAGGGGAGGGGCACATTCATTGCCTGTTCTACTTGCCCGTTGTTTGAAAATTGTTTCAAGCAAATAAAAGTCTACATAGTGCAATAAAGATCTAGCAAAAACAGATTATCTGAAGACCACAGAATCTTTTTAGTTTATATAACAAACTGTAAGGTGCAGTTTGTTTGTCTGTTTCAGCCAATAAAGCGAACTACTGCTATATCTGCAGTACTGCTATTCTTGGCAGAATTACAATTTAAGATTTTTTTTAAAAGTCAGGAAGTAGATTACTTATATATCTGCAGGAAATATTTTCTAAATTTGTAAGAAAACTAAAGTATTATCTACCCACAAACTACTCTGCAAACAATTTCCTCTCAATTCATTTATTTCAGTGTTCATTGCAGTGAGAAGCTACCTCAGCAGGTGGCAGCAGAAGCCAATAAATTACTCTCCCCACCACCCAGCCATGCAAGCTTATTTATAATCTATGCCAGCCGTGTCACAGTTGGGCCTGCCAAAGACGAAAAAGAAAAAGAAAGTAAAAATATTTTGAATATTGCTAGGCGGAAATAAGGTGAAACAAGTAGACAAACATTACAGTGGTACCTCGGGTTACATATGCTTCAGGTTACATACGCCTCAGGTTACACACTCCACTAAGCCAGAAATAGTGCTTCAGGTTAAGAACTTTGCTTCAGGATAAGAACAGAAATCGGGCTCTGGCGGCGCGGCGGCAGCAGGAGGCCCCATTAGCTAAAGTGGTGCTTCAGGTTAAGAACAGTTTCAGGTTAAGTACGGATCTCCGGAATGAATTAAGTACTTAACCCGAGGTACCACTGTATTAGGCAACCATTTGTGCATTTGACTACTGCTAGGAATTGAATGGGACTCAGGTGGCACTGTGGTCTAAACCACAGAGCCTAGGGATTACCAATCGGAAAGTCGGCGGTTCGAATCCCTACGATGGAGTGAGCTCCTGTTGCTCGGTTCCTGCTTCTGCCAAACTAGCAGTTCGAAAGCACATTAAAGTGCAAGTAGATAAATAGGTACCACTCTGGTGGTAAGGTAAACGGCGTTTCTGTGCACTGCTCTGGTTTGCCAGAAGCGGCTTAGTCATGCTGGCCACATGACCCGGAAGCTGTCTGCGGACAAACGCCGGCTCCCTCGGCCAGTAAAGCGAGATGAGTGCCGCAACCCCAGAGTCGTCCGCGACTGGACCTAACGGTCAGGGGTCCCTTTACCTTTCAGGAAAGGAATATCTATTCTGGTTTCACTCTCATTCTCATTTCTCCAATCTTGCATTCAGTCCTCCTGAAAATTAATCAGTACATTAGTACATAGAATCATAGCCTTGGAAGGGAACCTGACCGTCATTCAGCCCAATCTCCTGCAATGTAGGACTCTTTTGCCCAACATGGGGCTCAAACCCACAACCCTGAGACTAAGAGTCTCGTGCTCTAGTGACTGAGAAGTGGCTGGAACTTTGTCCTGGGCCATGACACAGCTCCCTTAGAGAATCACCAATAGCATCACTGCCCCTTAAGGAGAACTGAGGGCTTCAGACAGAGAAGGACTACCCTAGGTCCAAATGACTGCAAAAATTATGGGTACTGAAAATGAAAGTTGAAGGATTCTTCCAGGCACTTGTAACATATTTTAATATGAATTATTGTACCTAAAAGCTGGCAGGGGCTGATGGCAGCGGCAGTCTAACAACATCTTTAATAATAATGATAATAAATATTGAGGATATCACTTTAGCTACCTCTGCAATAAATGTTTCTCATCTCAGTACTTCAATTTGACTTCCAACAAGGCAATCAGGCAATATATTTTTAGCTCATTAAACAGGTACAAGATACTCCAAATGCATATAATTACTGCAAGAAACAAAGTGGCACATGCATAACATGATGCTATTAGAGCGAAATTCGTTATGCACATCTAATGTATCAATACTTTTCTTTTGGTAAAATTTAGCAATATGTTTCCTGTTTTACTGTTAAACGTGAGCAATTCCTCTTAAATGCAAGAACGTAGAACCCTCCTAGCCTTGAGTAAACACTTTGGCACAGACTGTTAGTTCAACTTAGCTTCCACTGAAATACATTGGACTTCAAATATTTGATTGTGATGAGACTTAAACTCAACTTAGTCTGGATCCAGCAGCATGTAAGCATCACTTTTTCTATGAGGAAAGCAGGATAGACTAGGTAAAAAGGTAAAGGACCCCTGGACAGTTAAGTCCAGCCAAAGGTGACTATGCAACGCTCATCTCGCTTTCAGGCCGAGGGAGCCGGCATTTGTCCACAGACAGCTTTCCAGGTCATGTGACCAGCATGACTAAACCGCTACTGCTACATGGAGGATCATGACGAGTGCCAGAGTGCACAGAAGCAGCAGTTACCTCCCCACCGCAGTGGTACCTATTTATCTACTTGCACTGGTGTGCTTTCGAACTGCTAGGTTGGCAGAAGCTGGGACAGAGCAACGGGAGCTCACTCCGTTGTGGGGACTTGAACCGCCAACCTTCCGATTGGCAAGCCCAAGAGGCTCAGTGGTTTAGGAGAGACTAGCACCGCCCCCAGACACATTAATCTCCCTGTTAATAAAAGCATGAGTTGGGGCAATGATGAAATGCACATTGCATGGATGAGGCTGACAATACATTCAATTTCTTCATGATCTATGTCTTTGCAGCCCAAATGACATTGATTTCAAGTATTTCAAAATACATTCTATTCTGACACAGAAAATGTTATAAAAGAAGACTCGACTGAAGAGAAGAGATCTGAAGAACAATTTCCCAGGCAGCAGTTTAGCACTCCTTTCTAGAGAATACTCTTTCTTTCTTTTTTACTTTTTCTATATCTATAAACTCTGTGGAAGCAATGTTTAGCATTAGTGTAAATAGATCAGATAAAAAATTAATAGCCTGGAATGCTGTACTAAAATATTGCATTTATATCACAGGTTTCCTCCAAGGAGCTCGACGTGGCACAAACATTTTATTTTCATACATTTTAAAAGCAACATATTTGCCACATTTTATCCACTTTCAATCTGATCGGTTAAAATTCTAATTCCATGGAAACCAAGCAAGGCTGAAACTAATCATGTTTTTAAAATGTGCATATATAACTGAAATATTACTTTCTATTTACAAATATTCACATCTGAATGCACAGCATGCACATTGTGAATTCAGGCTTTGCTGTGAATATTTGTTTCTGTTCCATAGTCAATGGCACTAAAATAGCCATTAATGTAAATGAACCTATTACTCAACAGAATTTTTCATGCTAAGTAAGTGTGCGATGTCAGGGTTAGAAGCACTGGAGCCTATGTGTGAAGTCACAGCTAATGAATATAGCTTGAACATCAAATGCTAATAAAGTTCTGGTAATGAACTCAGCATGTACTTATTTGTAAGCTAAAAATTATTCATGAAAAAAATCTAATGGTATGTTTCCAATTGAAAATAAATGTGTGGAACAAATACATTGTTTATGGGCAAGCTTCTGCTTGAGGTCTGGCCTCTGCTTTCAAATGCAGGTGGACAGGTGTTCTTCTGCATAATATTATCTCATGCATATGGTATTACAACTCAAATCTGAAAATGCTTATTTGCTTAATTTTAAATCCTGCCCCCCAATAAACCCATGTACTATAACGTATCTGAGCACCCTGCAATTAAACTAAGCTGATGTTTAAGCCTACTTCTCTGTTGACATTAATCAGCTTACAACCAAGTAGTTCGGCTGAACTCATTTGTGGATTGTGATGCAAGGGCAGAATTAAATGCAGGCTTATTGGGGAGTTTTCCATTTCTGAACAGCACATTTGACGCTTTAATTGGCAGAGCGTTTTGAAGAGGACCGACTTCTCAGTGCGAATAGTGTGCAACATTTTATACCTATGTACATAACCTCTCTCAACAGAAGACTGCTAAGTGCTTCTTAATGATGATTAGTTATGCTTTGCAAAACACCGAGGAACTGCGTTACTGAAATTATTTTGCAGTGGTAAATGGGGCAATTAAAATTTGGAATAATGACTGAACTGGTGAATCCAGAAAAATTGGATGTTCCACGGTTGGCAAGACAAATGTTAAGATCACTTGATCTCAGTCATAACAGTATACCATATTCACAGAAAGTAGTTGTCACCAGGTGTTCACTGGAGTACCACCTTTATAAGCAGGCCAAAACTTGACCTATTGCTCCAGTGAAACTACCATATTTTTCGCTCTACAAGACGCACCAGACCCCAAGACGCACCTAGTTTTTGGAGGAGGAAAACAAGAAAAAAAAATTCTGAATCTCAGAAGCCAGAACAGCAAGAGGGATCACTGCGCAGTGAAAGCAGCGATCCCTCTTGCTGTTCTGGCTTCTGGGATAGCTGCGCAGCCTGCATTTGCTCCATAAGACGCACACACATTTCCCCTTACTTTTTAGGAGGGAAAAAGTGAGTCTTATAGAGCAAAAAATACGGTAGATATCACACACCAGCTCGGCACATCCTTCAAATCAGCACTTCCCTTGTTAACAATGCTAGGTTTGCTTTTGTTTCCTCACTTGCTGTGCTTTTAAAAGTCCTTCACTTTCCAGTCTTGCTCCTTCCTGATGTGTTGCACTCAGAACAGCACCCATCACAGCTAATCAGAGCATATTCCTTGCTTCTTTGACAGAAAAAGCCTATAGGCTTCCTTTTAAAAAAATAAAAAATAAAAAATGCTTTTATGTGAACAACCGCACAAATGCACCAAACTAAAAATACCTTGCTAAATACTTCAGTACAGCAGGCTCCAGTTATCACAGATTTTTAATTAAGCCTTAAAAGTTTTAAGATCTCTGACAATGAGTGGAGATAACATGCTGTTTCACGGAAATAAATAAATACACACTGAAGCTTGAGTAGGAGAAACTGACAACATGCCTTGTTTCTTCTTTTGGCCTATGAAGATCAAGGCTTTCCCTGCAGATCACTTGATTTTTCCTTGCCATGTTCCTGCCATTTCACAATCTTCTGGCTTTCCATTAGCTGTTGCATCTAAGGCAGTGTTTCTCAAACTTGGGTCTCCAGCTCTTTTTGGACTACAACTCCCATCATCCCTAGTTAGCAGGACCAGTGGTCAGGGATGATGGGAACTGTAGTCCAAAAACAGCTGGAGACCCAAGTTTGGGAAAGCCTGGTTTAAGGGCTCATCCAGACTTCCTTTTGTGCTGCATTCCTAGACACAGATGCATACTTTCCCTCATCCCACACAACACTTTCCCTGTGAAAACCTGTTCTATACTGCTGAATCAGAGCAAACAGCAATCCACAGGAAATCCAAATTGCCATTTGTTCCGATTCAGAGTTAATGAGCAGGTTTTCCTGAGGAAAGCAGTGGAGCAAAAAAGGGGAAAGGGGAGGGGCTCAAGGTGGTATACATCATTCTCTCACTTTTAATTTAATCTCTACAACAGCGCTGTAAGGTAGGTTATGCTGAGAGGCACTGACAGGCCCAAGGTCACCCAGTGAACTTCATGACTGAGTAGGGATTTAAACCCTGATTTCTCAGGTCCTAGTCTGACATTTTACCACTATATTACACTGGCTCTTTTTATTTCCCTCCTTATGGAATTGTACAGCTGGCAGGGACTATGGCAGTCATCTAGTCCAATCCCCTGCAATGCAGGGATCGTTTTGCCCAATGTGGGGCTCGAACCCTCAACCCTGAGATCCACATGTCCAACCAACTGAGCTATCCCACATAACATTTATACCATGGACTACTTAACAAGAGGGTTCTAGACAGAAGGAATAAACAGTCGCCATTGAATGTGCAAATTCATATGCACGGAACAAAGTTCTGTAGAACTATGTGGAAGTAAAGACTCTCCTGCCTGGAAGAGAGGGGAGTGGTTGTGGACGGGAGCCCGAGCACCGCCCCTAGCAGGGGGCATAGCCCCCTGCCTCCACCTCACCTGGCTGGCGCCCACGCCCCTCGGGAGGCAGCCAACCAGGTGCCTCGGAGGGGGCGTGTTCAGCAGCCTTTTGCTGCGGTGCCAGCCTCTCCCCGGCCTCATTCTTCGCCATCGTCTCGTCGCGAGTCACCCACCCTCCACTCCCTTAGAGTTAGGGCTTAGGTCATTGGCCTTGCTATGGACCTTAGGTTGGTCGCCCTGGTTGTCTAGGGGGCCTGGTAGGAGTTTTTCCATTTGGCATTAGGCTTTTTGGTTTTTTCGCCTACCTCGTAGCAATCGTCACAACTCTTGTGGTATTGGTGGGTAGGTTAGGCATTGGAATAATGTGTTGTGGTGTGTCGAAGGGCTAGGTGTGGCCATCGCCTATGCCTTCATTTTTTGGGTATTCCGTTAAAGGAATCTGGCGGTTGTGTGTTCTGTCCGATGCCTGCTTGGCGGGAGGCCATAGCACGACCCTCGGTGACATCAGGGGGGAGTCTATAGTTGGATTAGCATCAACAGGCTCCACCTACTGGTGAATAAACCCACTTGCTTTAGAGATCCAGTGCCTAAGCCAATACTTTTTCCACTGCTGTAATCAATAAAGTTGTGGCCTTTCCATGCCCATTAACCTTATATCATGTGTCCTTGTGTATTCATTCCGCATCGCGGGGGTTGGGTCCTCGAACCACAAGTCCCATTTACATGAGAAAAAGCAAATGCTTAGGATCTTTTGCTGGAAATCAGAAGTGGGGAGACTTTTGTCGTACCCCTGTGCTGTTCGTGGGCTTCCCGCGAGCATTTGCTTAGACACTGTGAGAACAAGATACTGGACTAGATGGACTTTGGGCCAGCAGAGCACTTTTCATGTTCCTATGCTAGTTTTATAAAAAGTGAAAAGAAAGAACATCCACACCCCTAACATTTATTCTTAAAATAAGCCTTCAGTGCCCTCTGAGCCACCGTCTGAACATTTTACCAAAATTCTTCCACCAGTCTCCCCGTTCTGCAGAAAGATTGCTTTTCACCCCTCCCTGCCATGAATGGCTGAAAGAGGCAGAAGTTATCAGAACAGCTGTACTTTGGTCCTGCTATGTTCAACGACGTCTATATAATTATCTGCCAGTGATAATAATAATGTTACTGAAATGTCCACATAGCACACCATGTTCTGAGGCATTGCTGTGGTTTAACCAGTTTATAAGACAAACTTGTGCTCTGCTGAAGAAAAGGTCAACTGCAATCTCAGTTTGGAGAAGGAAACATGGGTTATACATTTTGTCATTTATAAATAAACATGAGGAACCGTGAAAGTATTCAGTCATTATTATTATTTTTTTGTCAACGTAAAATACACCACAAAAGACTTCCTTTTATTTTGCTTTTCCCTTGCCAATCCTGCATCACATCACACTTTACTGCTGTTTGTCAGATTTTCTGCAACAGTCTAGCAGGCTATAAAGGCTTTATGCTGAGAAAAGAACCCAGGGGATGTGGGAACAGCCTTAAATATAACATGATATATAAGTGGCTGTTAAATTTACCTGGGGAAAGACAGCAAAGAAGCAATTTTAAAAGCCAGCATTTTAAATTGAATGTTGAACTGACACCTTAAGTTCTGAGAAAAGGGACTGCAACAACACATCAGCTCGCAAAGTGGAAGTGCTTTACACTAAGCCTCACTGTTCTCAAAGCCAAATTGAGGCTTGATGCCAGGAAAAATCTATATCCTCAGCTACAAACACAAAGGCTTCCAATGCTGCCCGACTTTCCTTGCCATTAAGTACTCCTGTCCTATTCTGTTGTTTCCAGTGGTTTGACTCTTGGTTTATGAGCAAAATCAGGACCCAGTTCACTACCCTTTGTACGAAACAGCTCTTAAGTTCTGATGCCAGCTAGCTATAGTTATATTACTTGACATCCCAGCATCCATGTACCTTCCTTTTTCCTATGTATCCATTTTCAAGCAGCTGAGGAAACTGTGATGGGTCAGATCTGGTAGCTCACCCATAATGTGTACGATCCCCTGCGACTCCCCGGGAAAGTCAGCATGCTCTGATCTGAGACAGTAGCAGATGTGAGGCCGCTGCTGCTCCTGGACTGCGGCCATTCGAAACCAGCTTCCACCTGCTCATGTTTGGTTTTCTGCTTCCTTATGATCTGCAGCACGTCGAAAAGGAAACAAGGAAGGGTTCAGTGCAGAGCATTGCCACGGGAGCCATACCAAACTGACTTGGGACTGAGTCATCAAGATGTGAGACAGAAGCCTTAACATGGCTTCTTCTTTTCCTCTAGCTCCTGAAAGGTTGATGTTTGGGCAAGTTGTGTGCAGTTCTGTTATCTCAATTCACTGTACTTATAAAAAGCCCAAGAGTGAATCATAACAACAAGGTGTGTGTACACACAGACACACACACACACACACACACACACACACACGAGTACTTCTATTTGCATTGAAAAATCTTATCCTTCTAGAAATTAACCTCACGGTGCATATAGAGAATTAGCAAAACTTTGGAAGTGGGCTAAGACATTAGGTGCTCATTATGTGTAATGTCTATGCAGTCTTACGGCTTGTCCACACTTGTCCCATGCCTAGAAAGTCTGGGTTCCGCTTGCCCAACCGCTTTCCCCAGGAAAACCTGCTCTTTACTGCTGAATTGGAGCAAACATCAATCCATGGGAAACCCAATTGACGTTTGCTCCAATTCAGCGGGAAAGAGAGGGTTTTCCCTGGGGGAAAGCAGAGAGACAAGCAGAAGTGTGGACAAACCCTTAGCCACTAAAACAGATCTAGTAGAGGCATTTTAAAGAAGTATTAAAGGTACTGAGGTTATTTGAATGATACAAATAAGGGAGGGCTATTAGCACAGCATGTTCAGTGCTTTTCTCTGGCCCTAATTTAGCAGACCTAAGCACTTCAGTTTAATAGAGATCATGGTGCTCTATGGCATATTACATTTTAACCTGGGGAAAGAGAATGAAGAAGCAGTTTAAGAAACTGGTATTTTCCCCATGCTTTCTCTTGTTAAGAGAAGACTTGTTTTCACATGCAACGAAGAGGCATATACCTCTGCTGAGTGATACATTTCTCACTGGGTTTCATTTATACTGCCTTACTAAATCCAAGTGCATGTTGATCTACACAGCTATAAGCCCTTGCTGCAATGCAGCACTGATTTCATATATAGAACCAAACAGCCCATGAAGAGGTTAGGGAAACACAGCAAAATACACTCTGAACTAATAATACGTTCTAGTGAACGGAGGGATCCTGCAGTATGAAAGTAAACTGGTTGTCCCCAGTGTAAATGACAAGAGAGGGAAATAGTTTTTTTACTATCAGAACACGGGGGTGGAAGTAATCAAATAGATACACCAACTCATGCCAAAAAAACAACCCACAAGCACCACCACCATACCATTGGGCAGAATAATGGGGTGAGGTGGGGGAAACCCTTGTTTGCCCAACAAATAACACAACATACCCCCTCCTTCTGAGTTGTGTAAAGTTCTGAGCAAAAGCTATTCTTTACACTTAGTTTACTATGTAAAGGGGATTTCCATTAGAGCTATGGAGTTGCAACAGAATTCTATTTATTCTGACTACTGCAGCTTTAAGTAGTCAGGCTTACGACAGGGAAAGCAACCCCTAGAACCACCACATGGCTTGCTGGAACCTTACCTTGCTGTAAGGAGGCATGGACCACCCCTTAACCCACTCAGCCAGTCCCCCACTGGCCTTTTTAATGAGCCAGGAAGGACAAAGATCTAGCACGCCTTTGGTAGCTCTCATATTTCCAGGGATCTGGTCCACACCCTTGGGCTATGCAAATTGGGGGGGGGGGACCCATCCATTATCATTGGACAAGCAGGGGCCAAAGTTACATCCACTTGACCAGTGTCAAGTATTGCATCCAAGTCAGAATGGATCCGAGTGATTTTTGTCAGCAAAGTGCTGAGCAAATTGTGTTGAGTAGTCAAATTTCTCCTCCAGAGTATAAAAGATCCCTGACCACTCAAAACAGCTCTGCTGGATGACTGCTTGCTGATGCAATGGAGGCAGAGAAAAATGTTGGATTTTTATTTTTTTGCTGCCCGCACTGCCACAGAGTAGGTCTTCAAGTAGGCTGCAGCCTGTGTTCAGTCAGACTTGTCCCAAGTATTCTGCCACTGTGGATCAAATTATGAGTTACATTAATTGCATGGCTAGGAGCCATGTTAGGGGTTTTTAGAAATGTAATACAACCTGTTGGGTGGGGCAATTTTCACTGGGACACCAGGGTGTGGGGAGTGTAGCTTAACCATTCTTTCTGAAGCTGTGATCCTAATGAAAGTTGCCACGAAGTTAGAGTTAGGGCCAATGGGAGCCCCCCTAAGCTAACTTTAGACAGGTGGGGTGCTTTTTTGTTGGGATCATGGCTGGAGAGGCAAGTGTCAAAACTCACCTCCCCATGCATTGTTGCCCTGGTGAAAACTTACATCTTCCATGCCTAGGATTACATTAAAAAATAAATAAATGCTGGCATGACAGCTAGAAAATTCTACAAACATACTGATAACTGTTCAAAAGTTTCTATACATTATCATTCCTAGTAGTCAAATCACCTAGTAGCGAAGTCTTGAGTCATACCTTCTGGACAATGGTGGTAGCAAGCTCTTCTATCAGCTCCTCCTTATGGTCCCGTAAGTAACAAGCTTCGTTCTGTTTGTCCTGCACAAAAGGCATGCACGGGTATGTACTGCATAAAGCAACTCTAAAAATGCACAGAATGCCAATAAAGAAAAAAACTGACAGCTGTTGACAAAGCTCAGAAACACCATGGCCCTTCTACTTTGCTCCTTTCATTAATTTCTGTGTGGTTAGAACTTAGGAGGACTAATTTTAATAGCCTCTGGAAAGGTTACAGGGAGTGGACCGACTGCTTTCATACTCTGGACTTCCCAAATGTATCTGGCTTAACGCCGCAGGAAAGATGACGACAGACTAGAACAGCCTTTGGTTTGATTAAAGATGATGCTTTCACTTGGCAAACCAGTCACAAACCCTCCAAACAAGCAATAGGAAATGTTGCCAAAGGAAAGTCTCCAGCACCTTTGCCATCTCCTAAACTCAGGCAAGCCTAAGGCTTGCCAAGCCAAGTGCCTATGGTGGCATTTGAAGAGGTGTGTTGGCTGGAGGAATTGTCAGTAGGTGGTAATCTGTTGCTTGGGGGTGGGTTGGGGGATAGACTTAAAAGTAAGTTATTGTCATCATTCTTGGTGCAATAAAAGGTAAAGGACCCCTGGACGGATAAGTCCAGTCAAAGGCGACTATGGGGTGTGTCGCTCATCTTGGTTTTCAGGTCGAGGGAGCCGGCGTTTGTCCACAGACAGCTTTCAAGATCATGTGAACAGCATGACTAAACTGCTTCTGGCACATAGAGGACCACGACGACTGCCAGAGTGCACAGAAATGCCATTTACCTTCCCACCACAGCGGTACCTATTTATCTACTTGCACTGGTGTGCTTTCAAACTGCTACATTGGCAGAAGCTGGGACAGAGCAACAGCTCACCCCATTGCAGGGATTCGAACCACCAACCTTCGAATTGGCAAGTCCCAGAGGCTCAGTGGTTTAGACCACAATGCTACTTGTGTCCCCTTCTTGGTGCGATAATGAGGATATAACTACACTGCAGAGCTTTTGAATAATGCAATAAAATATCCTATGATGGTGAAGATCAGAGTCTTCTCTGACTACACCGCTCCTGCTAATTAAGCAGGAGCTATCTTTTTTTTTTGGGGGGGGAAGAGGGTGGAAATATCATTATCAAAATAATGAATGTAATTACAATATTCTTACCAAGCTGTCTCCGTACATCTCTGCCTTAGAAATAGCTTCTTCTATTGCTTCTTCTGCAACACGCAAGGCCACAGCAAGGGTGTCCATCATGCTGTGTCCTAAGCAAAGAATGCATTAAAGCATGTTTAGCATTTATGGAACGGAGGAGAGCAGTGAAGTGGAGCAGGGCGGCAGCGAGAAATGCCTGTTTTCCAGAACCCCTCTCTTTCTAGGAAAAATGCATCCATTCACCATTTCCCTTCCAAAAATTATCAGTCTGTGCAGATAAGACTGCACTGTGTTTCAGGTAGGAAGCAGAATTTGCTTGCGGGCAAATAACTCCAATTGACTACAAAGGAAGGCAAATAAATACTTTACATATGATATATAACAAGAGCAATCCCACATCTGAGCTACTCCAGCTGCAGGGTTATCGGATATGGAAAACCCCTGTTACAGCCATGATAGTCAGATATGAGGATAGAATACCACAAATATGCCAGGAGGACACTGTGGTTGAGCTATAACTCCCATCATCCCTGGCCATTGGTCATGTTTTCTGGGACTGATGCGAGCTGCAGATCAGCAACAGCTGGAGGGCCAGAGGTTCCCCACACCTGCCCTAGAGCAACAAGTATACTTAAAGATACACAAAGTTAGGAAAGTGACGGGAAAAGGTGTGGGGTGAAAAGTGGGGGATGAACAAATGATTGGTGTGAAGATGTATAAATACTCTGAAAGCATATCAGAATGAATGCAAAATAGACAGGATGTGTGGAGTTTTTTCATCTTTCAGCACTATTATCATATGGAGGAGATCCATCTATGGTCCAGGTCATTTCATCCAGTAACTCAATTTGCAACAATTTAGTTATAGTAAAACACATGCACTTTTGAACGTAATTACCTTCTGTCTGTCTGTAGAAAGTAGAGTCACTGCCACAAATGCTTCCTTCATTTTCTATCGTTCCCTCACAGAAGCTTCCTGCTTCTACTCAAAAAGAACATCATTGTCATCGTCACTGTCACTGCCATTCACTAATGCCATATATAACTTCAGAAGAAAAGGGTTCCCTCTAGAATGTGGCCGTTATTTCTAAATGCACCACCATTAGAAAAGCAAGCAAACGGGGGGGGGGGGGAGTGAAATATCCTTAACACAAAAGACATGCAGCTGAAAAATAAATCCTTTTTAAAAAGAAGTTATTGTGCTTCGTTTTTCAAAAATATTTCTTTCCAGAGGAGAAAAATTTATCACACCTGGCTAATCCCTGGATTCAGACAATGGCTGCTGGAGTAAGAGAGAGAACTATGAAGTTAACAATAAGCAGAGATTGCAAGCAGAATGCCAGTGCAGAGGACTTGCTTTGAATGTGACATTTTGGGCTTGAAATAGATCACGGATTCCAAAGGGCATCATTTCGTATAAGAAAAGGAAAATTAATCCTGCTTCTGTATCAAATGGAACAAGAGGACTATCTCACAGTCACAGTGGAAAGAGACAAACATCAGTTGCCAGTGATGGAAAAAGAGAGGACTTGTTTCTCTGAAGCCGATATAAGCTCTCACAAACCCTGAGGGGTAAAGTGATGTTTTATCAGTATGGTTAATAAGCCAGTTTTCTGCCACGGACATTATAATAGAATTAGTAGCAACGTTTCCATCATGCCTGATGGGAGAAGAGGAGAGTATGCTAAGCAGCTAAGAGGCAGCCTTGCTCAGCTCTTGGCTCATTTGTCATTTCCTTCCTCCTTCTCTCTCAGCATTGGCTTGGTTCCTGGGACGAGAAGGTAGCTCTTCCCCTGCAAGCCCTTCTTCCCAAACTGCAGCTCCCTACCTAAACTGCTGTTGCAGGCAGTGGCTTGAGTCAGGAGTGGTTAGGCAGCCAGCAGACTCAAGAGAGAGAAATAACCGTAGTTTATTAATATACAAGTTCCATGGAGGAATACAGCGCAGGTACTGTGGCACAGAGATTGAAATCCACATGGATTTTTCAGAGTGATTTGTGAGCAGGATACTGAAAGGAAGTTTCGGGGAGGTGATGGGGTGGTGGTAGGGGGAGACTGGGCATGACACAGGAAGGCTGGTACAATTTAGATGTTCCTGAATTACTCTGACCAAAGAGGAATACTCATCCACCACCCCAAATCATTTCAAACTTTCATGTTTTATTTCTCTTTGAGTCCCCCTTTTCTGTTCATCACTTTCCTGGAAGGGGCTCTATCCAGACACAAAGGATACTTGGCACTTCAGTGTGGTCAGAGGCCAGAACCTCCTCAGCAATGACAGCTCAGGCTTATTCTGGAATGTGCTTTGGAAACAGCAAAAGGGGGTTCTGGACATGCTAGTGTTCTCCTTGCCAACAGCCCAGGCTTCAGGCATGAATGTTGGCGATTATAAACTCTGGGACCCTGTAAGATTCCCCTGCAGCCAATTGGGTTACATCAGGGGTAGCCAACATGGTACCCCTCTATATGTTTTGGATCAGGGATCAGACCATCAAGGATCATGGGAGTTGTACCTCTGTAGGGCTCCCCATTGGTTTCCCCTGGGTTACAGAGGAAGCTCATATAAAGACAAACAATAGACTGAAGTCCTTGTTTTTGTTGTAATTGTACTAATAAATATGATGGATAGAAGACTGATTTCTATCTGTTCTCTGCTGCTTGGAGTTGCTTGGAAGCAAGGGTACCTCTGGGCTGCATTATGTTGGCTGTCTATAGTATGAAAGCACAGATGATGAGTAGCCTCTTACTGCAAGGTTTCTGCCACCTTCGGCTCAGAGATCTTTCCATGCTTTTTTGTTTTTTTTAACCAGCATAATGTTTTCCATCTCCGTAAAGACATTCCCTGATGGGAATTAATACAAAAGAAGGAAAATGTTCCAGCAGAAGTTTGCTAAGATGACCTAACATATAAAGAATGGTACTTGCAAAAAGCAAAAAATAATAATAATTGTCGGTTAAAAATTAGATGTAAGGATTTTAATTGGATTAGAACAAAGCTAAAACAGAGGCACCCTTAAGAATTGATAGCAATTTTTCTATATGTGCTAATTATGGGCAATGGCACAGCCATGGGTACCACCTGCATGGCTTCACATTATGCACACTTCTTCCTTAACTCTGCTGTCAAATGCTTCTCCCCTTCCTGAAACACACTGATGACATCTTCATCATCAGCACCCATGGGCAGTAAATCCTTGAGGAATTGCAAGGAGGCTTCTATAAGTTTCCACCCCAACTAGTTCATTCTGCACATTCATATTCTGGACACTACTGTGCAGCTACACAATGGACATATATAAGCATTGCTTAGACCAGAAACCACTGACACATATTTGCACAATTCTAGCTTCCACCCAGAACACACCACAAAGCCCATTGTTTATTGCCAAGTCTCATGATACAACTGCATTTCTCCCAGCTTTGTTAGGACACAGATTCATGCCTTGATATACATGAGACATTACAGATCAAGAGCCAGTAATAACTTACTACAAGACAGATCCAGAAGAAAAGGTGACAGGATACTATATCATGTCCCATACTGCTCACAGCTAAAATCACTCCAATGCATTTTCAATTTTCCTGGATAATAACACTTTTCTCCCACAGGCCTTGGATAGCAAACCTAGAGATAGCCCACTAATTTAAAACAGCTGGTGACCAGCAACAGGACACATAACAGAGAGATAAACACAGAGGCTAGATCAGAGGCCGGCAACCTAAGGCCCATGGGCCGGTTCCAGCCCATGACTTCCTGAATCCGTGAATCGGTGTGGGGATTCGGTGCTTCTTTCTTCCCGCAGCGCCATTTTTTCTCTCACCGCGGGGACCAACTTCCGCCGTATATGCTATTTCCAGCACACACGCTTTTTCTGGTGCTCTTCCGACCCAGAAAAGCGCCGGAAATAGCTTCAGCACATGCCCAGGTGCGCATGCTCCAGCCCACTGAGAGGTCTGCCAGGGAGTGGACCGGCCCAGCCTCAAAAAATGTTGCCAACCCCTGGGCTAGATCCTGCAACAAGCCTAGATGCATCTTTCTGTCCCTGTATACACTCAGGCAACACTATTACAGGTTCTAAAGTCAGCTACAATACCAGGTTTCCACCCATCTTCCAATGTGATACATGCTCTCATCTGCAAGCAAAGCTCTTCTGCATAGACTGAGCAGGCTGGTCTCTACACATGTGAGTACAGGCAACACACCCACACCCAATTTATGTTCTGGGTGATCGTGGGCATACGCCTCGTCCCACCCTGCCTCGTCCCACCCTCTTCCGGTGTCAAACACGGCACGCACAGTTCTGCATGCATCGAACAAGCGCAAATTAAGAATTGCCTGTAAATGGACACAAATCTGACATCAGAAACTGCAGCAGTGGAAGAACATTTCAGTCTCCCGGCATACCCCTATTGCTGACCTGAAAGTTATCATTCTCCAGCAGAGGAATTTCAAATGGAAACACCAGTTTGAAATTTATAAATCAGACCTAATCAATAACTTTTATTCTGTTTGCTTTAATCTTGAATGCAGACAATAGTTTACAATCCCACTACAGGTAGCAACTAGCATAAGAAAATGAGGATAATGCCACCAGTTACTGCTGTTAAGAAAAGCAAAATAAATATTCATAAGCTTTACACAGAATTCTCACAGATTTATGCTTTGCATTCCTGCCCTCCATACCCATGTATGCACAGATGTGATAAAGTGGACTTGTGCCCATGGACATTTATGCTACAATAAATCTGTTAGCCTTTAAGGTGCCACAAGACATTGCCTCTATACCTAGTATATCAGAACAAGCTCCGGTCTCCAGCCGATGTTTTCTGTATAAATTCTTCAGGACTTTAGCACTTCCAAAACGCTTGAAGCGGCTTTTCACATTATTGTAGTACCATTCCAGCGACTGAGCTCGTAAAAGTCTGGAAGAAAGGAAGAAAGACAGATTTCAGAAAATTTAGAACCAAGCTGGGGTTTCTTTTAAAACAATTTCTCAGTAGTTTTAGGAAGGCTGGGCTGGGGTAAAAATAAGGAAAATATATAAACTCTAATCACCACCCCTGGTTTTAGCCCAGCTCTCTATCATGGTATTTGTTGTAATTTGTCTAATCTGCAAACTGAACACATTTTGATGCTCTTACAACAGATAACATTATGGTTTTAGGTTTGCACAAGCAAATAATTATAGTCATTGTTCAGGTGCTTTGAATTCTTCTTTTCTCTGTTTCGCAGAGGTTTTGAGAAAACATTATTTTCATAACAATGGAACCCACCAAACAATTGGATTCATGGTATGTTGGTCACATCTTCCCCTGCCCCTCCTCCCTTCCTCTGGTGATCAGAAACAATTTTGAAATTCACTTTGCTATGCTTCTGGCGAGTTTTTAATCTGACATTTGTCCGATATATTAATTTCTACCATGAAGTCTAAATCTGTGTATCTTTTCTGCATGAATTCCCTAACAGATTGTGATGAATCTTCTAAAGCTTTTCAGCCTCTTAGCGTTATGTTAAGTCACAAATGTCCCTCCTGATTCCTACTGTATAGAAAGAATCTGGAGGGGAAGGAGCGATCCCTGTTAGAAGGTATTACAATAAAGGGCCCATTCAAAAGATAAATAAGGACACAGTCTGCTTGTTTCAGAATCCTTTAATGTTGACCTGCATTTTGGAAACCACAAGTAACCATGTTCTGCAAATGCAGCCTTTCAATGTATGTAGAAAACTGAATAAACTCTACCTCAAGATCTATATATAGAATCATTTTCTTTCACTTACCTATATTGCAGTATATGCCGATTCTCTCCATGAAATACAAATGCTCATTTAAAGAACACTGTCATTCTCATTTTAAAGGGGAAAATGGCTATAGCTATTTTCTTCTAGTTTCCGTGCTACAAGGACAGCCATATTAATTGTTCGCAGCCTGAAACCCCAAGGCCATAGATTGTGTTATGTAAAGTCAAATCCTATTAACAGGTGGTTTAAAAAAAAATCCACAGAAGCAATATTGTGACTGAGTATCAGGATTATGTGTCATGTGATGATTCAGTCCATATTCAAGTACTGAAAAACTGACTGGTTCAATGAACGAACCCAATGTAAAAGTGTTACTACAAACCATGAACTGATGAGATCACACAAAAGTAGAGTGTAGAGGCAAGAAAAGTAAGGGAAGAAAGAAAGAAAGAAAGAAAGAAAGAAAGAAAGAAAGTTGCTTCCACAGAAGCTCTTCATTCTGAAATGAGAACAGTAGGTAGCAAGCCTGGCCTTAAATCTTGAGTGGTGCCCATGACCTGGTGCAAAATTGAAGTGATGTCGAACCTGGTGCCCATTTCCCTCCAAGGTGAGAGGAAGTGACATAGGCTAAGCCTGGCAAGACAGCTTACTTTATGGCATTAACCCCTTCATGCTTGAATTAGACTCATGCACGCTGGTTATATGAGGCTGGGTCCCTAGAGGCTGATGAAGCTACTCATCAGCCATGCACTTGAAACTGAGCAGTAAAAGAGGCAGAAGCTGCAATGAAGAAACAACTAATTTAAGGTATGAAAACCTTGAAAAGACTTCTTAGCGCTTTGCCAGCACCACAATGGATGCCACAGTTGCATTTTAATAATGGCCCCAAATCTTCTCCGGAAAAGACCATAGGGTGGCACAGGCAGACTGGAGTGCAACATGTGTTGGCAAGAACATTGTCTGGATTCTCCTTAAAAAGTGAGTGATGGCAATTCCAGGCAAGAAGTGTAAAATATGTGTGCGGGACAGGAAAGAATGTGTGTCTTTGAGATTTGTGGTGTGTGTTTGTTTGTGTGTGATAGTTGCTTGACATTCTCCTTGGAAGCGCTGTGCCCCAACTGCCCCAGTGGACCAGCCTTCACAGAGAAAGATATTCATGAGAATCTGAAGATACTGGCAACATTCCTTGCAAGCTTCTAACATTTCACAGATTAAAATAGATGATATGCTTATAGCACCTTTCCCACCCCTCAAAAACCACTGCTCAGGCACCATCCCTCTGCATCAGACATTGCTCAGTGCTCTGTTCCATCTGCTATATTCATTTGCCCTTTGATATCTTCCACTATTTTCCACTCACTGAAAAATCCCAACACAGTAGTGCATTTTTTTAAAAAATAAATCTACCATCACATACTTGTCCTACACCAGGCTATATCAGCAGTCGAAAACAGATCTCAGCATCTCCAGCGTGTGATTCCTCAGTGTACAAATACGTATGCATGTGTGTTAGAGGTTTAATGCATCCATCCACCCACCCACCCACCCACCCAATCAATAATGTAATATCTAGAGATTCTGAGAAAGGAGTGGAACTCTGAAGACTGACAATGCTAGCAGCTCATTGCGTGGCAAGGTCCCAAACCCTCCCAGGAAGTGGAATAAAGACACACGAAATAGTATTTTAGGTTAGTGGGCGAAAAAGGCCACAACTTTATTGGTTACAGAATGTGAGTGGTATTGGCTTAGGCATTGGAAACCACACGACTATATCTGACTCCTACCTGTCTGCAGGAAGTCTTGGAAGGGTTAACCACCAGTAGGGGGAGCCCTGCCGATGCACATCAACTAGGGACTCCCCCAGGGTCACCACTAGGGGTGGTGCCATGGCTCTAGCCCCCCTGTCTGGGGCTTCGGACGGAGACCATGCCCCCAGATTCCTTTAACGGACTACCCTTGAATTAGGAAGGGTACGTGATGGTCACTACCTCCCCTCCCCTTCAACCTAATACTCCAATGCCTAACTGCCTAGTCTTACAAAGTTTGATGATTTGCTATGAGGTAGGAGAAAAAACCAAATGGCCGGTGCCAATTTGCCAAGTGGAAAAATTCCTACCAGGCCCCTTGGACAACCAAGGCAACCAACCGAGGTTCATAGCAAGGTCAAGAAATAAAAGAGCCTAACCTAAGGGAGGGAGGGCAGAAGAACTAGCCGAGTAGGGAGAAAAACTGGGGCGAGTCCTCGGCCCTGGGCAGTTTAAATAGCCCGTGCCACACCGCCAGACCATCCGAATTGGACGGTCTAAGGATGACGTGGCCAAGGACCATCCAATGTTTGCAGGGGCGATCCCACCCTGCGCACGTGAGGAGGGCTTGCTCCCAGCCCGCAACGTCATCTCTCTGGGAACGGGAAATGGCTTACTAACACTATTTTAATGAAGCATCCTCAGAAAGCAAAAACAGGGGAGAAAATGAGGGCAGTGATTTATCACAGAAGTGAAAACAAGGACTGGACCAGGTAAGCTAGCTAAACACTTGGAATGCATGCAGCAAGCACTCAAGGGCTAACCCTTTAGAAACTCTGAAAAATTCCAGGTTTCTTTTTTAAAACCTTTAAGCTCTCAAGCCTGCAGAGGAAACCTGGAGAACAGCAGTGAGTGGAATCAACCTTAAATGCTCCTATATCAGAAGCTTATTTGTAAATATAGCAAAATATAAAACAAGTTTAATTCCCCCAGCTCATCATTTTAAAGACCAGTTTATTATTCTGAGAATATTCAGGTTCTAGGACAAACATACAGCCCTATTCATTTCACTAGCCGTGATCCAATAATTCATCTGATTTTGGAAACACTGCAAAAACCTGTCAAGAGCAAGCCAGAAAACCAGTATTGTAGCTGCAGTCTTTCCACTCTGGCTGGTGCAGTGCTAGATGCTGAACTAATGCTGATACCAGATGGAAGGAAGATGTCTTGTCCCAGGGGCTAAAAGACCTCAGTTTCATTAGTTTCATAAAACAGACACATCTGCCCATTATGGTTTTCTCACCTGTGAAGGAACAGCTTTCTAGACAAAATGAGTAAATGGGTTTCAAATGGAAAATTAAATATATATGGTTTTCAGTCTCCCAAATTCAGTTTTTCCTCGTTTTGCTTATAAAACCCTGTGAAAACCACTCTTCACTGATGTTGCCAGCTACTCTTTCAGAATGCTCCTCAACAATCATTCATATCATGCCGTCTTGACTTAATCCATGGTCCCCAATGTTCTTGGGGTATACCCCAAGGACTTTTCTTCCATTCCTATTTCAATGCTTGATGTCACACGGTCAGGAGACATGCCCCCCCCCACACAAACGAGACACCCCTCCATCATGGTGCTTTAGTGAGCAGACAATATATACTGGCCCTATCTCATATGTTCTGTTTTGCTGCGCCGGGCAGTTGATTAAGGGACCTTTGTAGCACATGTTTGTAGCAAGTATACACCAGAAAAAACAGCTATATTTAAAATCTGGAAGCTGACACATTATTTGGAACATAAAGCTGGCATATGTTCTGCATGCCTGACCTGCCCCTGCCCGCCCCAGAATGAACTAGACATGAATAAATAAAGGAGAACATTGCTTTCGGGTTACCTGTCCACAATAACTATTAAATATTAGCAGATCTATGTTTCCACATATTTGTTTAGTTAGTTAGCACAAACACTTTAAACTAAAAATATGCAGCTCCTCCAATTGCTACAATTATATGTATGACTTAAAACCAACTCACCTGAAGAATTTTGACTACTGACTTTTACACAGTGTTGCGAACTGTAACTAAAACAGCTCTGGGATTTATTGCAGTGAGGGCTTGGCCACACTTACCTTTCCTCCACACTTTCCAGGCATGGCCAGCTTTTTAAAGCTCTGTGTCTGAGTGCCCCCTTTTGTTTTTGCTGCAGAGCTCCCCCCCCCAAACCCCTCCCCCACTCTAAAATGCTGAATTGGAGCAAATGGCAGTCCACAGAAAACCCAGATAGCAGTTTGCTCCAATTCAACTTTAGAGAGCGGGTTTCTGCAGGGAAAGCTCTGGAGCAAAAAGGATGGTGGGGGGAGGTCTTTGGACACAGAGTTTTAAAGTGCGGACCTGTGCCTGGAAAGAGTGGGGCAAAAGGTAAGTTGTGGCTAAGCCCTGAGTTTGCTACCACTAGACATCTATGGCTATTCCACTTCCAAAACAGGGATTACACAGAAGAGTAAAAACCTAGGAACAGGTCTATGACACACACACACACACACACACACACACACCTTTTTATGAACTGTCTTTTGAATCTCACCTAGGGCCTGTCCTTCTACTGGCTAGCACTTGAGTTCTAGGCACATGGAATTATTTCTGATCTTGCTCAATAACACTCATTTAGAGCAATTAAACCCAAGGGCGTATTTGTTGGTAAACATACAGTAGTAAAAGGATAAACAAATACAGTCCAGCTCAACACAAATAAGATTGAGGCACTATTAGTGGGTAGTTCCCTAGACTGGATAAGTGGGGTTCAACCTGTCTGGATGGGATTGCACATACCCTAAAGGAGCAGATACACATCTGGCTCCACTGCTCTCACTGGAGATATAAGGCAGAGTGCTGGCCCAGCAGTGACACTATGCAGGCAGGGATAATCCAGCTTCTGTTGTCTATCCTATGGTAGCCTCTAAGTCAGATGACTGCAATGCATGGTATGTGGGGCTGCCTTTGAAGATGGTTCAGAAATTGTAGCCAGTGCAGAATTCAGTGGCCAGGCTGCTGACTGGGACCAGAAGGTCTGACCGTGTAATGCCAGTTGCATGCCCAACCGCAGAACCCCTGCGCCTGATCTGGAAGGGGTAAAACAAATGGACACGACAATTGTCTGGGATTTAAACTGACCACGACTTGTGTTGATTTCAGATGTAGGAAGCCAAAGGCATTGGGCATGTATCCCTCTCAGCCCCCTCCTGGGGGTCTGAGGTATGACAGGGTCTATTTGGGAGGTGGGTCCATCGCAAAACACAGGTTTACGCAGATGCCCCCCCCCCCCAAAGCTGAGGGAAGCTCTATGGCCCACTAGCCCTAAGCAGCTGGCTCTTTGGACAGAGACTTCCCTCCAGATCCCTCTAACGGAGGCCCTGTTATTGCCACCGCAGGAAAAAAGGGGGAAATAAGTCTCCACTTCAACCCCCCCACTCGAATGGATGAAAGAATACAGGATTCTGCCCAAGGCCTAAACAGCCAAAGTTATGACTATGGGGAAGGCGAAACCTGCAACGCAAGGAAAATTCCTTCCCGGCCCTGAATATGACAACCGTCCAATGACCACAGCAAAGCCCTCCTGGCTGAAAAGGAAACAGTGAAAGCAATAAGCAACTATTAATGAAGGGAGGGGGCAGGGTAGGTGACACTCAGCAGTGCCAGGTGGGTGGACCTGAGTGAAGCCTGCTTCCTTTGGGTCCATTCCCCAAGCCACAGCTCCAGGCTGCTGCATTTGAATTGCCCGGTTTGGCAGGAACCTGTGAGCCTCTGCGGTGGCCAAGGGGGGTACTGGCACTGTCAAAACATGGCGTGGCGCAGTGGGGCGGGCCAAGGGAGGCACTGCGTCAGGCGGCCGCCACCACCACTCTTTGGGAAAGGCCTGACCGTGTCACACCAGTTCTGGCCTGGCTCCACTGACTACTGATGGGTTTCCAGGCTCAACTCACATTGCTGGTTTGGATCTATAAAGCCTTATGCAGCTCAGGAACCCAGCAGCTCAGGAACCCAGCGCCTCTCCAGCCTGGGCCTGAGTTTGTTATCAGAGGTTCTTCTCGGTGTGTCTCCTCTGGCAGATGTGAACTTTTTCAGTGGTAGCTCCCAGAAGGCTTACCCCAGGCAAACCCTAGTGTCTAAGGATCTACTTAATATATTCCTGTTTGCAAGACATTATTATTATTATTTAGAAAAGAAACCGAAAGATAAATGTTCTCACATCTATTCATGCATATTCTATGCATTATTTGGAAGTTTGATAACTCACTAGCTATAAAACGTAGCTTAGCAACTATCTAAGATTTAGCATACTCTTATGTTGTCATAAACCATGGTGTTTCCCTAGAATGGGTGATTTATGACACTGACATTCTCTCTCTCTCTCTCTCTTTTTTTAAAGGGAAACTTTTGGAAACAGACTTTTGCTTTGCAACTGTTGGCCAACCAGGAACGAGAATTGTGATTTGCAAGTTTGGGGCCAGCCAAGCAGGAAGCTAGTTTTGTTCATGGCCCTTGTAGGTGTTCTGTTAATTACTAAATTGCAAATGAGGCAGGAAAGGAATCTCTATCAGAGTCGGGAAATTTTACAGTTAGCTAGGTACTCAACAGGTAGGCAGGACATGTGTTATGTTCGAAGAGTCAGTGGCTCTGTATGAGACCTTGGGGACACATTTAATGGTTCTTGATATGTGAGTAATGCAGCATGTTCTCATAGCAATCTCGGAACCAGTTATAGACAGTTAAAGTATCAAAACAGTGCATTTCTGGCCATTTCTGTTCATTTACATTCCAAATAAAAATATTGTAATCATAATAGCAAGATAATGTAAAACTTCTGCAGCTGTTCCTTTGATGAGTGTATCAGCATATGAAATCTGCAGCTGAAACACAACAGACTTTCTGTATAATAACTTTTGAATTGATCTGTTTCAGGAGACATTTTAAATGACAACAATTTTCTGTTAAAAATGACAGAAGTACAAAAGCACATGAATTGTGTTGTGCAGTATTAAATATTTCATTAAATAATGGCATGCAGTGCTGCATTTCAAAGCAGATTATTGATAAATACCACTTGTCCTAATATAACCTGTACACAAAACCTAACATAAGGTTATGAAATGTGGTTACTGTGTGTTTCTATCCTGCTTTGTCAAACTGGAATGACTTGCATGCCATTCAGAAGATTCCAGTTTAAAAGAGAAACCTAACATTCTATGATACCTAGCAGATATCAAACAAAGCAATGTATAAATCATAAATTAGTTATTTAAAATTACCTAAGAGGAGGTTTCTGTTTCTGCAAGCTTCACATCTGTCCAAGGATTCTCGAAAAATAGCAGAACAAAAATCTGCAGTTGCTGAAGCATAAAAAATATTCGCAAAAGAGATACAAGGTCATCTCTATTTGAAAAAATAAATAGCACAGGATGAACCTGTTGATATTGCAGAGTCCTTTGCACAACGGAATGATGAACAGTACGTGCCACATGCTTAAAGTTGCTTTATTTTCAGTTCATTGTTGAGAAATTACAAACATGCATCTTGCCTCTGCTGGAGCAGAGAAGCAACTCTCCTTCTCCTCGGAATAACGAACACCGAGAGCAGAGAGAAACAGGAAACTAGTGTACGTCACATCCAGCTTCCCATTCCCGTGGGAAAACCCAACAGTACTCTGACTGTGGAATGTAAACATTGTCTTGTGACAAGCACTTTGCTGCACAGTGAAGAGAGCAGAAACCAACATCCTCCCCCTTTCCGTGAACATCACTGGGCAGCGTGTTCGTACAATATCAGTACAAACCCAACTTCTGTACATAGGTACAGTGTTGATCCCTTGATACAATCTTGGACAATACATCAGCAGGAATTTCATTACCTGGCATATAGGACACCTTTACGAGTCCTTTCTGAATATGTTCCCTAGCATGTTGCACCTTCAATTGCAAGTGCTTCGTGCTTTGCTTACAACCTTCCGAATTCAGCAAAGCCAAACATGCTTTGTTGTCCTGGTAAACCTGGATTGGACATTTGACAGGAATTTTCATGTCTTTGCACAATTGTAACAACCATTCACAATCCTTAAGTGAATAAGACAGTGCATTCAGTTCAGCTTCACAAGTACTTAAGCTAATTGTTGTTTGCTTCTTGCATGACCAATCAAATAGACCCTGATTGTACATGTAGCAAACTCCAGACGTACTTTTCCTGTCTGTAGTGTCACTTCCAAAACTTGCATCTGCAAAAATCTCAAGACCACCATACTTCTGATTGTTAAATCTCAGTCTGTAATGCATAGTGCCTTTCAAATAGCGTGCTATGCGTTTCAGAGCTTTCCAATCCTTAACAGTAGGATTGTTAACTTGTCTGCTTAGCAAATTACAGCTAACAGCAATGTCAGGTCTTGAACATCTGGCAATGAAGTTTAGCTTGCCTAGCACACTTCTGTACAGTGTAGTGTCTGAAAATGCTTCTTCAGTGTCTTCTACCTGATAACCTGTTGTCATCGGTGTGTCTACAGGGTTAGCATCCATCAGGTTTAGTTTGCTTAACACATCAGCAATTTTCCTTGACTGGTGTACTAGAATGTTACCACTTTGATCTTTCTCTATTTCCAGAGATAGGTAGTTGTTTACCTCACCAAGATCTTTCATGTCAAAATGCTCTTTCAGTTGAGCTAGGGCATTATTGTACATTGTGACATCTTTCCAAAAGAATAAAATATCATCAACATAAAACAAACAGTACAGTTTCTTTTGCCCCTCCTCTTTGACAAACACACATGGATCAGCTTTCCCTTGCTGAAAACCTAGAGAAAACAATGCTTCAGTGAGTTTTGTGTGCCAACACCGTGCACTTTGTTTGAGACCATAAAGGGACTTCTTCAGAGCACAAACAAATCCCTGTTTTACCTGTACGCCATCAGGTGGAAGCATATAAAGTGATTCACCTAGAGATCCGTACAAAAACGCTGTATTCACATCGTGGTGACTAATGTGTAGATTCTCCTCTGCAGCTAGCTTGAGCATAAGCCTAATGCTCTCATATCTCACCGTGGGTGAGTAGGTCTCGTGATAGTCTTCACCTGGTACCTGTGCAAAACCTCTGGCTACCAATCTGGCTTTGTGTCTGACTATCTTGCCATTTTTATCTGTCTTCGCTTTGAAGACCCATTTGCTTCCAAGCAGTTTCATTCCTGGAACTACTGGAACTAGCTCCCAAGTTTTGTTCCTTTCTAAGGAATCAAGCTCAGCCTTCATAGCATTTAACCAAGGCTCAGCTTCCTTAGAATCCAAATCCTGGATTTCTTGGAAACTTGAAGGTTCAAATACCTTCTTGGAGCTTTTAACAGCTGCTACTGCTGTCTTAGCAAATTCATCAGCAAATCTCTTTGGAGGTCTGCCTTTTGTGGCTCTTTGTGACCTACGAATCAGCCTTTGGTCTTCAACACTTTCCTCTTCCTTCTTAGGAGAAAATTGACCTATTGTGAACAATGGTTCCTCCAATTCCTGATCAGAGCTTTCAGAGGGTCGCATAGAGGCTTTCGCACTCTTGAAATCCTCTGACTTATCTGATTCAGTTTCAGACTCAGAATCAGAACCTTCATCAGTGGGTGTGGGTTGTTGTTGCTTATCCTCAGTCTCATCACTGTCATCAGGATAACATTGAAAAATTCCCACGTTCTCCCCCCACTTGGCATTGTACTCTACACTCCTTGTGAGCCTTATTGTCTTAGAGTCAGTCATCATTATTCTGTAAGAACCTTTCTGATAACCTAGAAAGATACCATGCAATCCACGTTTGCCTAATTTGGAGCTTTGTGGTGAGTGAATCCACATATCAGAACCAAAAATTCTCATGTGTTTGATGTATGGTTTCTTGCCAAACATCTTCTCATAGGGGGTACAACCAATCGCTGAAGATAACCTGCGATTGTAACTGTAAACAAAACATGAGAGAGATTCGGCCCAATAACTCTCTGGAAGATTGGCATCATGCAGCAAGGTTTTTAACCCTTGAAGCAATGTTTGATTTGCCCTTTCGCAAAGTCCATTCTGCCATGGCGAGCGAGGACTGGACAAATCGTGTTGAATTCCTTTCTCAGTCAGAAAAGCTTCAAACTGCTGAGAAGTGAATTCTCCCCCGCGATCTGTGAAAAGAATTTTTATCTTCTTACCATGCACATTTTCCAACCAAGCACAGAATTCCTTAAACCTTGGAAACGCCTCTGATTTCTGCTTGAGATTGTACACGTAAATATACCTGGAAAATGCATCAATGAGAACCATGAAGAACCTATTGCCACCTAAAGAGGGCGATAGTGGACCGACTAAATCAGCATGAACAACCTGGTATGGTTCTGTAGCTTGCCTACTAGACACCTTACCTTTCGCAGCCATTTTCACCTTGTTTGCTGCGCATGCCTTGCACTTCATGTGGTACCTGCAGGGTTTAATAGTCATACCTTCAACCAAGGTAGGCATTTTAGATACTGCCTCAAAATGCAAATGACCAAATTTCCTGTGAAAATCATGAATACATCCTGCATGCAAACTTTTGTTAGAACCTGCAATGCAACAAGTATCATTCTGCACAACATCATCATAATACAAAACAAACAAACGATCAACACATTCAGCATGCAATACATAATCGTCTTTCTTTGTGATGGTGCATTTCTTGTTCTTGAAGGAAACGTCAATGTTCCGTTCATTCAGCTGCATCACACTGAGAAGATTGTGTGTGGCATCTGGAACGTAAAGTACATCATGTATCTCTAAGTCCAAACTGTGAAGAACAACAGTTCCGTAGCCTTGACTGGGGATTGTGTGGTCATCCGCCTGGTGAATCGCACCTTCCTGCGGTGTAAAAGACACGAACAGTCTCTTATCGTTGCACATGTGGTGTGTAGCTGCTGAATCAACAACGAAGAAAGATCTAGACGTCTTCTGGACCTTTGCAACCTTTGGAGTGAAGCGTGAGACCATTGCCTTGTGCTGCGTTGTCCTGGAGACCGGACCTTTGCCTTTGCTTTGGCCTTTTCCACGCGATGAGCTTCCGCTGCGCTGCTCTGCCTTGGCCTTGGGATATTTGCATTCCCTCTTCATATGGCCTAGACGCCCACACGAGTAGCATTTCACTGCCTTCAAAGCTTTGGCGCCCTCTGGTGGTTCCACTGCACTCTGGGATGACATCTGTGAAGACTCCCCCTTACCCATGCAGCTAGCACCCCGGCGATCTGCTTCATTCTGGATCACGGCAGTAACATAGGCTACTGTGAGTTGAGCAGTTGGTTGAACAGCAATCTGAGTGGCAACGGACTCCCAACGTGGACCCAAAGAATGTAGTATCATGAAGGAATACACAGCCTCCGGAAAGTTGAGTCCTCTCTGGTGCAACTCATGTCTCAGATTTTGCATCTCCATCAGGTGTTTACTCACATCTCCACCTTCAGCAAGAGCCATATCATGCAGCTTGGCATAATAGTACATTGAGGAACCAGCTTCTGTCCTCAAGTGAGCCTGTCTTAAAGTGTCCCAAATTTCTCTGGCTGTGGTCTTTCCACGCAACAGACAGAGCTCTTCTGGGGATACTATCAACGTAAGCGTTCCCCGTGCTTTGGAATCATTAGCATTCCAATCAGCTGTAATTGGAGCTGGGGGGTTGTCTGTAATAACATTAAACAGACCTTCTTTCCGCAGAACTGCCTCTGCATATAGCACCCACTCCGTGTAGTTATTCTTATTGAGCTTAGGAATCCCAAATGCATCAACCAGCTTTGCGTTAGCCATTTTCTGCTGCTTAAAACGAGCTGCGTCACAGTCCTGCAGCTTTAGCCAAAAGCACTATTAAAAGTACTTTCGTTTTCCCAGCCATCCAAGCCTGTGAGCTTGTGCCTTTTGGAGCCTTTGCCTGTTACGCGGCAAAACGGCTTTAAAAGTTCAAAGTCCAGCCATAAAGCATAAACAAGGAGCTGGCAGGCTGCTCCGGGAGCATGAGCACATACCTTCATCAATCAAACTTGACGCGCAGAGCAGATAACGCCGATCCGTTCCTCTGTTCCTCTGCCGGCATTCCTCAGTTTGATTTACGTCTTTCTGGGCCCGATAACCAAAATGTTGATATTGCAGAGTCCTTTGCACAACGGAATGATGAACAGTACGTGCCACATGCTTAAAGTTGCTTTATTTTCAGTTCATTGTTGAGAAATTACAAACATGCATCTTGCCTCTGCTGGAGCAGAGAAGCAACTCTCCTTCTCCTCGGAATAACGAACACCGAGAGCAGAGAGAAACAGGAAACTAGTGTACGTCACATCCAGCTTCCCATTCCCGTGGGAAAACCCAACAGTACTCTGACTGTGGAATGTAAACATTGTCTTGTGACAAGCACTTTGCTGCACAGTGAAGAGAGCAGAAACCAACAGAACCATGCAAATGAATTCTGTAATCCTGATTATTAAAAATGTGCACAGCTTTTTATTTACAATACGAACAGCAAAAAGTCAACAACCTGACCCGAGATCTGCTCCTCACTTCAAGAACACGTTGCAAACAAACAGCTGGAAAATCCGAGCTACAGAGAGGAAGAAAGCACTCACCGCTATTAACAAAAAAAGCAATTGAAATTCATTTGAAGCTCTCTTAACAAACCACATTATTACCCACCCACCCCTTGAATTTCTTATACTACATCTGCTCAGATTCAACTTTTATCTCTAAATGGTTAATCCTTCACTCTGGAAGTCTAGCCTTTGCAAAAAATAGAGATGTGAAGCCTTCTTATAGAAAGCATGTACGTCATATTTCATCCTCCCACTCGGAGAAGCTGTGGATATTTGGAGATGTGCAAACTGTTCAAGGCAGCATACTGCATACGTGTGGACAGAGGAGGTATCAGATAAACAACTAGCTCTACAAATGCAAGTCTCAGCCCTTAGTTACATTGCAGTTCTTAAGAGAATTTGGGTACCTCTAAGGTGCCTTGTTGGGGCAAGATTCCCAGGATATGGGAAAGTATACATTATACTATATATGTACTATATAATGTACTATAACATAGTATAATATGGTAATATACTATCATAGCCCAGAAAACCTCAGTTACTATCCAGGGTCATCTGAGCTGGCCACAGCTGCAGAAATGTGACTTGCTTAACACACTAGAAGCCACTTCTAGCCTTGCTTGACTGGTTAAAGAAGCAACATGGGTTTCCTTATACTTTCTCCAGGGAATGCTAACGGTAGTTTAAATGGACTGAGGAGAGTTCCTACTGCATGTGGCCTATATATTCTGCTATACTTTTTATGGTATGCATTTTATATGCAAATAAACATCTAAGCATTCTGTGCAGCAGGGTAATTCTGGTTTTGCTCCCAGGAAACACAGCAAAGTAATGCCTTCAATGTTTTATGCACTTTGCAAGCGGAATATGATTTGAAACCACCTGGGAACAGTTACTTTTGCTTCTTTATTTATTTTCCCTCCTATGAGCCACTAATTGGAAAAGTGATGCATTTAAATGCACATCTTTTTCCAGCAGTGCTGCTGTGTTCATACAGTATGTTCAGCCAGGAACCAGATGCTAGAAATGTCAATTTTGCCAGCTGTCCAGCAGCCTACCAAAAGGTAGAGGCCAGTTTAGGAGATTAGAAGAAACCACTCCCCGCTCTAAAAACAGAATCTACACATTATACAAATGAGATTTTTAATCCAAGTTTACCTAGCCAAAAGGGGTTAGAAATCTGAGCACAAATGCCAATGAGTTTTGGATGCCCATAGGCACTTATCTGAAAAACTGGAGAATTTGGAAAAACAAAGCCTATTCCGTTGCCACTTGCAATTTACTCCCTGGCTCTTCTGACCACATTGTAAAGCAAACAAGTGTCTATCAGCTACCCGGCACAGCATTAATTTGGAGTCTGTTTGTCAGGAGTGCATGCAAGAGCCAAGCCCTGTGACCGGTAGGGCTTCGCAGGACTGGGGCTTTCCTAAGTTTGTTCTGAAGAGGCAAGGCACAGGTGAGGCCGATTGGTAACACACAGCAAGAGCCGGGAAGGGATATAAAGTCAGCATTTCCCTTTGGCTCTTTGCCACAGCAACACGCGTCCTGCCTTGCTGCATTTGGCTTCTTGACTACTTGCTTCCTGACTCTCGGACCCTAGACTCCTGGTTTCCTAACTCTCAGACCCTTGACTCCTGGTTTCCTGACCCTCGGACCCTTGGCTTCTTGACTCCCAGCTCTCTGACCCTTGGACCCTTGGCTTCTGGACTCCCGTTCCTGCTCCCACCCCGCCGTCTTGCCCCCGGTCCCGACGTCCTCTGCCAGGACTTTGACAGCCTGTAAACCGGACCATGACACTGTTTTTCCTTGAAAATTTTGGGCAAACGTGACATTCGGCATGTGTCAGAATGCAGGCATTGGGCCTGGGAAGCCATTTTGGCCAAGCCACACCCATCTTTCCTGCACCTGATGTAATGTAAGGATGCAGGTGCCTGCCGAAAGCAAGGATTGCAGGCCCTGTGTCTTTCCTTATGTGGTTTGATTTCAAACCACATAGATAAAGGAAAATAGGTTGCCTGAGTGGACTGTGACATCAAGTGATAGGCGTGTTCCCCATCACTGCTATAAAGGGAGAGCATTTAAAGTGTGGCATGGCTGAGGAGGAGATGGGTACTAGACTGTTCCCCTACCCACACTTCTCCTCTCCCAAAGAACAAGCAAACCAATCAAGCCAGGTTCCTCCCAGCAGCTGTTTTCAGAGATCAGTATAGTGAGAGCAACAGGGGATAAGCAGTACTTAGGGGGGCAATGTGGACAGCACCCTCCCTGGATCATAATTTAATTTGTCCCTCAACACACATTTATGGGAAATGGACAATAATTCAGTTTCAATGCACAGGTATGGCAGTCAAATCTAGCATGTTTCACATAATTTCCAGGCTGGCCAACAAGTGAAACCAACAAAAACTTTGATACGAGTCTTCATGAGACCAAATATTCCATAGCCCTGTTTGGCTGAAACCTTTTTCTTGCCTCAGAGAACTAATTTCCCTTGCACAACCTGTTAAATCTCTTTATGTTTTAATTATGGGTGAGGTCCACTGAGACCTCACACGGTCACAGCAAAATGCAGAAGAAGCAACTGGCTTACAAAAAAGTGTGGTGGCATCTTGTCATGCCCTTTACACTATTCCTGACTCTCAAATCTTTCCTACTGCCATCAGTTTTTGAGAGGTGCTGACTTTATTTAAGGTACATGGTGTGCTGCTGAAGAACAGCGCCAAAAGTTAAAATACAATATCAACCCATCATCAATCAATAAAACAATAAAGGGCAAAGTAAAAACATCAGCAAGGAAATTTAAACAAATAGTCCACACATAATAAGCTCATCACATTACGAGCTGCTTTGCCTAATGATGGCACTGCATTCTTGCAAAAAAAAAAAAAAGTCCCCGCTTCAGATATTTCACACCACAAAGCTTTTACAATTATCATACGTATAAACTGGGCCAAATACTCAGTCGAGAACACTCTCCCCTAAATTAAGCAGATCCTAAAGGTCAGTAGGAAGGACACGGGTGGCGCTGTGGGTTAAACCACAGAGCCTAGGGCTTGCCGATCAGAAGGTCAGTGGTTTGAATCCCCGCGACAGGGTGAGCTCCCGGTGCTTGGCCCCTGTTCCTACCAACCTAGCAGTTCTAAAGCACGTCAAAGTGCAAGTAGATAAATAGGTACCACTCTGGTGGGAAGGTAAACGGCGTTTCCGTGCGCTGCTCAAGTTCGCCAGAAGCGGCTTAGTCATGCTGGCCACATGACCCAGAAGCTGTACACCGGCTTACTCAGCCAGTAAAGCGAGATGAGCGCCGCAACCCCAGAGTCGTCCACAATTGGACCTAATGGTCAGACCTTTACCTTGAAAGGTCAGTAGAAGAATGGGCAAAATAGATATTTCAGATCAGCCATGATCAAACCTCAGACCGTTGTTGAGCATGTGAACAACTGGGAAGAGAACTGGGTAAGCAAACTGGGCTGGTGGTGGTGGGGAGGTTGAGTGAGAGTAGCATGATCATGGGGCGAAGGGGGGATGCTGAGCTTGCACCAGTGGAATGACCTAAGGGAGGGGGAGGGGCAGCAGTACAGGTGAGCTGGGGAGGTTTGGGGAGGAGTAAGGGGTTTAGGCAAAGAATAAGAGAAAGGGGGCTTTGAGCAAGGTTGGTGGGGGTAGGGGGGGTTGGTGACCAAAGCGAGCAGGGGTACCAGCCCCATGTATCATATACTTTTGTTATATGCTTGCTCATCTACTACATTTTGGTGTGTCATGCTGTTGTTAAAGGACCCAAAGTGGCACCAGGGGCAGGAAACACATCCCTAATGTTCAATTCTGTGACATTAAGCAGCGGAGTAAATTATTATGCCAAAATTTAATCTTCACTTAAATCTAACGTAAGAAATTAAAAAACTTTAAGAAAAGCCCTCTTGGGTCAGCCCAAAGGGCTATCTAGTCTAGCATCCACAATGACCAGCATGCGTATGGGAAGCCTGCAAGCAAGAGTTGAGTGCTACAGCACTTTCCCCACAACAACAACAACAACAATTTGTTATTCATCTGACTGGGTTGCCCCAGCAACTGGTATATACAGAAGCGTACTGCTCCCAACACTGGTGGTAACACACAGACATCATAGCAAGAAGCCACTGATAGCATTATCGTGAATTGGTCTAAATGCCTTTTGAAGCCTCAGATAAGGAAGCTAACCTTAAGAAGAGCCAAACATTTATGTTAGAAGATCAGCATTTTCACATTGGAGCTCTTGAAGAGGAAGGGTGGGGGTACAGCTTTAATAATAGGTTTCTTGGTTCTCCTTGTTAACCACACTGGAATCCTTTTGGTCTGGGCAATACATCTATTCGAGATGTTATCTGTTTGGGCTTGTAAACAACTCGCATGCAAGGATTTTGTATATTTTGGTTAGCCATGAAGGCAAGCATTCTAAATAGCTGACTATACGAGGAGAGCTGAACTGTTTGATATAATATAGTGATAATCTGCATTAAGTATACTTAGTATTCATTCCGATTAATTCAGCTAAATTGAATTCAGCTGAAACAGTGGTAGGGCAAACAATAAATCCTTACTCTACCACCAGCTGTTCACAACATTGTACATAACTCATGCAATCCTTTCCTTTTGTACAAAAGCTAGACTCTTCTAGCCAAAACACTGGGAGTGTGGCTGATTTTTTTTTTTAATGACTGATGCTTTTATGAAAAGATAAAGAGCTGTTGGGCAACACCTGCTTGTTCCCTAGCTAGGATTTTATCCTTTTTTATTTTTCAGAAACACACAGATGCTGCACAGATTGCTGTTTGTCCTCTTATTGCTAAGGCTGCATTTTTAGTTTTTAAAAATGCTTTTGGCTAATGTGATCAAAAATACCTTCACGTGGTCAGTGATGGCTAGGTTGTGTGACCAGCTTGAAGCTTTTAGCTTAAATCTCAGAGTTTATAAACAGAACTGCAATATTCACATCTATGCCTGGGATAACTTGAAGCTCAAACGCAGTAAAGAATGCAAGGACCGAAAGCAACATTCACAGAGGAAGTCTTGCTTAACGTAAGGTGGGGACAAGGTTTTATATTAGAGCACCTAAGTGTTATTTTTATGATAGGGTGTGTGAGCTTGCAAAGGCCCTCAGAGAGGGTGCGGTGTTTTCCTGTGCGTTCTACAAAGAGACACTTACAGGGGGTGGGGAAAATACTATGGATTGTATTCCAAATTTCTGGCTTTCTTTTGTGACAAGAACACAAACTGCTTTCCTCAGGGCTGGCTCAAGTCATTTGCATATGTGTCAACTTTTCCCTTTTCTTGCAAGGAATCCTATTCAGAATAAGGGAATTTCCCTTTAAAAAAGGGAAACGTTGACAGCTATGATCATTTGTTGCCTGAGGCAAAGGATGAGGAAGCACAAGCACCCCAATTCCACATACGCAAGTGAACCAGATTAGCTGTTGAAGTCTTGTTTGAAGGCAGGAGGCTAGTTTAATATCTTTTAGTTCCTCCCCGCTGCCCTAAAATTCAACTTTAAAGGTGCCTAGTATAAAAGCTCCTGATTCTATTTGTGTGCAATTTGGTAGGTTTCTTCTTCAGGAGTACTCTCTCATGTCTGAAATTTTCAAACCAATTTTCCATAACCACTGCAACTCTGAAATTGAGCAGGGTTTTAATGCTCTCAGCAGGGAACACCTTCCCTATGAACTTCATCAAATTCTGCCCCAAAATGAAAGGTTATGAATGTTTTCTTAAAAAAAGAAAAAGAAAAAAGATCATCAAACTTTAAAGGCGCCCATCACAACAAAACCTACACCTATTTGCCTGTAATCTGGCAGGCTGTAGCAACAACTGTGTAGCTATAATGCCTACAAATTTCATCTACAGTGGTACCTCCAGTTGCGCATGGGATCTGTTCTGGAGCTCTGGTCGGATCCCAAGGAATTCACAACCGGAGGTGCCTGTTCTGCACATGCACGCGGCACAGTAGAGTGCTTCTGCGCATGCGGTGAAACCCGGAAAAATACTTCCGGGTTTGCTGTGTGTGTAACCCAAAGGATACGCAACCAGAGGTGTGCGTTTCCAGAGGTACCACTGTATTTCTGTCAAAAGGAAATTAGTTATTGCCTTTTAAGGTTTCTCAATACTGAATTAGCAGGGGTGGGGGGTGGGGAACAAAGCAGGTGCAGCCTGAACTGGACCAAATTGGGCAGGCTATAAAGTGCCTTGGATCAGGGCCGGCTGCTTTGTGATTTTGATCCCAAACATGTGATTGATGGGCATTCCTAGTAAGTAGCCACATTCTCTCTTTTGAAGTGTCCTTGTCTCATGCATAGTACAATAAGCAGAACGACTAGTGCCAAAACTAATATACATAGGTTTACTTCAGTACTAGTCTTCCAAAAATCTGTAAATGTGGAGTTTAGACTTGACAATAAAACAAGAAGACTGTGTTCAATTTACAAACGTATTTAAAGTTTTAATGTGGATTTCGTCACCTCCTAGTTTCCGTTTTTCAACATCTGTCCAGCTTAAAGTTTATATGAAGGGGCTTCTGATATTTGTGATGTGCTCCTGGGCAAATATTTCTGCTCCATGTCAGCTTTTTGCATTTTCCTATGCTTTATGGATACTTATATTCCTAAGGAGTTACTTTGCCTTTGCTGAAAGGGGAAACTATCACATATGTGACAGATTACAAAGCAGCATGGAAGGAACTTAGAATGTCACTTGCAAATGAAGTCCTACTTCATTCCAGAGGTGAATCTCCCTGACGAAAGAGGCTGTGGGCTTGACATCTCCCCACATGCCATGCTCTCCAATCTGCAATCTTTTCTCTTTGATGTCTTTTTAAAAAAATCTCTAACATGGGAGAGGGAATTTCAAAACCTAAACATCCCAAATGCTGTGGTTGGCAATATATAACCAAAACTGTATTTGGCACTTCCATATTTGCCAAAATGGCTTACCATAAACAAATCACAAGACAAGCAGAAAAGAAACTATAAAAAGTAGAGTATGAGTTCCATGAAAGGAATGGAAGGAAATCAGAAATAAAGAGGTTCTGTAGCCAAGTAAGTTAAAAGTCGCTATCCTCTGCTTTTACTTCCCTACACTAGGAATAAAAGAAAGCATTAAATTCAAATCTGATAGCTAATATTTTGTCAGCATCCCATTGATTCTATGCTCCGTTATTATTCATTCAAGCTCTATACATGAGTAGTTGAGAAAACCAGCTGCAAAGTGCTTAACTAAAGCTTATCATTGCAAAAAGCCAGTAGTCAAACGCAAAAGCTCACTCCCAGCCTTGGGAGAGATCCATAAGATTATCAACATTTCATATAAATTAATCCATCAAGTGGACAGTAATGGATCTTATCCTCCAGCAGAATAAATATTCAGACATTACATAATCCTTAGGTAAGCACTTGTACATATTGTGGAAATAAACATTCCCCCAGCTATAAAACCTTGTCATACTTTTTGCAAATGCAGCTACACTAAACTTGCCGTTTTTTAATTACTCAAAGTAAGAGTTAGTAGAGGGGGGTGTTGAATAATAAGGAACATGCTTATATTCATTGTGACCAAGGTATTTAATAACTCCAGTGTGGAGTAAAAGTACAGTACATGTTCAGTCCCCTCTACTTTGTTTCTTGTCTACTGGAGAGAAAAGCGCTGGCAAGGGAGGCAAGGGATACAGGATGACTTTATGCTCACCAGGTCCTCTGCTCCTGCTCACAGACTCTGCTACCTCTGTGAATTGAGGCATGTATGCGTCTACTCTACCCAGCAGAAGGTACGGTGGAATTCACCCTCATCTACATGTAATTAGGATTGAGGCATTACATACTTGTTATGTTGTCTTCGTTTAATTATACGGTTGTATATAGTTAGTTTTAAACTGTGTGTCTTACAAATTAAAAAGACAAACACAACTTTTTGAAAGCAGGCTTCCTCAACCTGGGGCCATCAATAAGTTTTCGACTACAGACCCCATCATTCCCGATTAATGGTCATGCTGGCTGGGAGTGATGAGCGTTGGAGTCCAAAACATCTTGCTGGGGAGGGGTAAGGTTTATTTTAGGTTTATTTATTTAGGCTGGGGAAATCTGGTTTAAAGGAACTTGGCTATACCATTTTATGGAAGATCAGCAGCTAGGCTACAGGATCCAATGTATGGACAATTTAAATTTTTTCCTTCCCCGCCTGCTGTTGATCTCTTGAGGTTGAAATTTTTTAATTCATTAATAGCAAAAGGTGGCTGCCTGGTGGAAAACTAAAAAGAAGAACAAATGAAGATGGCACTCGGGCACTAAGAGATGCTATTCAAAGGTCAATTAAAAGGCTGTCCCCTTCTTATTACTAATTCCCCATCTGATAACTATTGCTCAGGCTCCTAGCCATAATATTCACCACACTGTGGAAACAGGTCACATTCAAAAATAGGAAGTACAATGGTACCTCGGGTTACATACGCTTCAGGTTACATATGATTCAGGTTACAGATGCCGCTAACCAAGAAATAGCACCTCGGGTTAAGAACTTTGCTTCAGGATGAGAACAGAAATTGTGCTCTGGCGGCATGGCAGCAGCAGGAGGCCCCATTAGCTAAAGTGGTGCTTCAGGTTAAGAACAGTTTCAGGTTAAGAACGGACCTCCGGAACGAATTAAGTATGTAACCAGAGGTACCACTGTAATAGGTTTTGCACCATGAGTATAGCCAGGATTTATTGGTGGAGCAGGCTTTATGTTGGGGGGAGGGGCAGAACTGAGTTATCTGCAATGCAATTGGTCAGTTAGTTACCGTAAGTATTTTTATTTATTTACATGATGGGGGGCAGCTGCCCCCCCCCGCTATGCCCATGGTTTGCACTATGCTTACAGCAGATGAAGAGAAGACCCTCTGTAGAAACAAACAGACACCATGGAACACTGTAATTGCTGTTGCTAGTAATAGTGCAATAAACACTGGTCCTAAAGCCAGCAATGCCATTCATTTATTTGTTCATTTATGCCTGCTTTGGATAGTTCATTAGGCAAAATGATATAGCAACTGAAGGCTTTATGTTTTCACATGTTTTCAGGATTGCTCCAGGTACCAAAAGCATAATATGGTATTGTTTGGGAGTTCAATACTGCCCTAAAATGTTTAAGCTTGGTTTTAAAAATTTATCAAATGCAAAAAACAAAACAAAGCCAACAACTTTAAAACCCAACCTAAAGCCTATTATTATTGCCTTGGAAACATCTCCGTTTCATTCACACTCTCTGTTTAAATAAAGCAAATGTTCATTTGGTGCAAAAATGTCCACATGGAAACATCTTCTAAATTGAATATATTTAGCTGTATTAAATTCAATGAATCCTGCAATTCACTGAAAGACATTACATCTGTATTTTGCAGCACTATAGCATTCAGCAAGATGATTTCGGGTGCTCTGCAATGAAAATATTTGAAAGCTGTCCACCATACTGTTTCTCAGTGCCTTAAAAGGCTGGCCGATACTGTACTGTGTCTCAGGAAGCAGGTGTTCTGGTGTAGATTAGGTGAACGGGTGCGATGTTGCAGCGTATTTGCAATCTCTTCAAAGGAGTGGGACAACTAGCCTCATATAACCAATATGCTTAAGTTTAATTAATGCATGAAGGGGTTAATACCATACAGCAAGCTGTTATGCAAGGCTTAGCTATGCAACTTCCCTTACCTTGGGAAGAAATAGATAATCAAGCCTATTGTTTTCCCTAGGCTGGCCTTGAGACCTTAACGAGGAACATCTGCATTTGAGCTCATCATTCTAGAATCTTTAACAGCCTCCCTCACAAACCCACAAGCTAACCTTAAAGGCAGGCTTCCTCAAAATCGGCTCTCCAGATGTTTTGAGACTACAATTCCCATCATCCCTGACCACTGGTCCTGCTAGCTAGGGATCATGGGAGTTGTAGGCCAAAAACATCTGGAGGGCCGAGTTTGAGGAAGCCTGCTTAAAGGGAACTCTATATCCACAGTCACTGAGGTACCGTATTTTTCCGTCTATAAGATGCCCCCATGTATAAGACACCCCCTATTTTGGGGGACTCCGATTTAAGAAAATGGGGGAAGATGGCCCCCATATATAAGATGCCCCTAAATGTTGGACATTAATTTTTAGGGGGAAAACCTAGTCTTATACACGGAAAAATACGGTAAGTTTTACTGGCTGTGCAACTTTTCTGAAACACATGAATTTGACCTTTGAAGAGTTTGTAAGCAAACCATTCTTTTTTTAACTTACCCAACATGTGGGTACTTTTACTACACTGGAGGAAGAGTGAAATTTTAGAACTCAGGGCATATTTTAAAGGGTCTAAAAGCCGTGTGTGTGTGTGTGTGTGTGTGTGTGTGTGTGTACACACACCCCAACACTTCTTTGCATGTAAGTAAGCATGTATGGGGTGGGAGGCATGGAGATGAATGCACCAGTTCCATCTGTTGAACTCACATGTTTAAAGGCTTGTGAAGCAGGGAGTTTCCTATACTTGTGGAAGCTCCCAGTACTGTTTAGTACCCTGCAGTGGTGACGGGGACAGAGATAGCATGCTCATCTTAACCACTCATATATTTGCTTACATGGAAAGAAAAAGTGCCAGAGAGGGAAATGTGAAATGCAAACAAAAATGCAGATTGTTGTGATTATATTCAAGTTTAAATTGAACACTCAGGGATTACTTAATTAATTAACATCTGTAATCAACCTGCCCCTGTATTGGTTTGCTTTCCATATTTTTTTTAATAAAATATTTATTAAGGTTTTACACAAAACATACAAAAAAGTAAAAAAAGAACAACAATTAACAAGAAAATTACCAAAAAAGAAAAAAAAGAAAGACCTAGAAAAAGCCAGTAGTTAAAAAAATAAAAAAGAAGAGAGAAAAGAAAAAACAATATCTTAAAAAGAAATAATCAATTTTTCAATATCTTTAAGTTCATTTGCTTATTTCCTTGACCTCCTCACACCTCCCCTTTTGTATTCCCGTTTACAGCAAATCCTTACCCTCTTTCATTTATCTTTACTCTATGATCTTAACCCATTATAACTATATATTTTCATCCAAATAACTATCTATATTTACATGTTCTTATTAGCCTTGATACCAAAACCACTTATTTTCAGTCCAACATCATTTTAACATTCATTAATTTTACAGTATTTCTGTAGATAATCTTTAAATTTCTTCCAGTCTTTTCCCACCATTTCTTCTCCCTGGTCTCGGATTTTGCCAGTCATTTCTGCCAGTTCCATATAGTCCATCATCTTCATCTGCCATTCTTCCAGAGTGGGTAAATCTTGTGTCTTCCAATACTTTGCAATAAGTATTCTTGCTGCTGTTGTAGCATACATAAAAAAAGTTCTATCCTTCTTTGACACCAATTGGCCGACAATGCCCAGAAGGCAGGCCTCTGGTTTCTTCAAGAAAGTGTATTTAAATACCTTTTTCATTTCATTATAGATCATTTCCCAGAAAGCCTTAATCCTTGGGCATGTCCACCAAAGGTGAAAGAATGTACCTTCAGTTTCTTTACATTTCCAACATTTATTATCGGGCAAATGATAAATTTTTGCAAGCTTGACTGGGGTCATGTACCACCTATAAATCATTTTCATAATATTCTCTCTTAGGGCATTACATGCCATAAATTTTATACCTGTGGTCCACAACTGTTCCCAATCAGCAAACATAATGTTATGTCCAACGTCCTGTGCCCATTTAATCATAGCAGATTTAACCGTCTCGTCTTGAGTGTTCCATTTTAACAGCAAGTTATACATTCTTGAAAGTATCTTTGTTTTAGGATCTAACAGTTCTGTTTCCAAGTTTGATTTTTCCACCTGGAAGCCAATTTTTTTGTCTAAATTATAGGCCTCTCTTATTTGATAATAGTGAAGCCAGTCTCACACTTTATCTTTTAGTTTCTCAAAACTCTGCAATTTCAGTTTATCTCCTTCCTGCTCCAAAATTTCCCAATATTTCGGCCACTTGGCCTCCATATTAAGCTTTTTCTGGGCCTTTGCCTCCATCGGTGACAACCACCTTGGAGTTTTGTTTTCAAGCAAGTCTTTATATCTTGTCCAGACATTAAACAATGCTTTTGGTTTGCTTTCCATTGTCCTACTGATTAAGGCTGCAGTCCTCATCCCTCTGACCTGGGAGGAAGCTTCCTTAAATTCAATAGGACTTATTTCTGAACAGACATGATTAAGATTGCACTGCTACTCACTAAGGCTGAACTGTGCTCCTTCATGACCTCAATCCTGCAAAGTATTGTCACTAGAAGAGGACCACGGCGTGGGTGAGTCTTCACCCCCCATGCTCTTTTGTGGAATATCCTGCAGGATTTCTGAAGTGCTAATCAGAAAATAGGTGGCAGCATTGAAGGGAGGTAGTAAAGTGACTCTGCTGAAGCCTCTCTCTTTTACATCTGAGGACTGTTCAATAAACCACCTCAACTGACTGAGTCAATACCAAATTAAAGGGGCAATGCAGTGTTGAAAATGAATAGGCGAAATAAATGAGGTCATGAAATGTAGGTGCAAAGACTGCAAAAGCCACTTCAGCTCAGTCCTTTGAAATGCTTTGAGTAGTTATATTAAAACAGTGCTATTAAGGTAGAAAGAGGGTTTTTTAAAGAGCAACAGAGAGAGAGAGAGAGAGAGAGCGCATCTCTTTGAAATAGTGCATATTTCAACCTAAAATTCCTTTGGGAATTTCAATACACAAGAGGGCACCCATAAAAAAATAGAAGGCTTTTTCCTCCTCAAAGGGTTTTCTCAGTTTTCTTTTCCACTCATTTATATACACACATGCACACTTACATAGCCTAATTCTCCTATTTAGTGTGTGGAAATTGAAACACGAGCAAAATGGCTGCTTACCTGGTCCGAAGGGTGAGTGGCTGTTGTGACCCGGCACAGCTTCTCTGGCACCCTCCAGAGCCACCATGTTGCTTGAGGCCGTTTGCTGCTCCCCCAGCTGCTGCAGAGCATCCCGGGTTACCCCCAGACCCGTTTTTGAATTCTAAGCCAATCCGCAGTGGCCTGGGGGTGGGAGCAGGGCATCAGGAGCAGACCTGGAGTCCACAGTCTTCATTCCGGTCCACTCCCTGGCCATAAACCCGGCCAACGCTGCATGCTGCAGCTCGGTCAGCCCAGGAGTGCTACCCACCCGTCCCACCCTCTATTATAGGGTGGTGTTTTTTGATGCCATAACCTTTTCCTTTTCAGATTGTGCAGGCATAGCTATGGTTTATAATGGTTGCCATATTCGGAACCAGGAATGAATTTCCCTTGCACTGCAGGTTTTGCCTTCCCCATAGGATTAATCACAACTTTAGGCCTTGGACAGAATCCTTTAGTCTAACACCTACCGGGGGTGAAGTGGTTACTCTCTCACACACCCCTTCTTGCAGAGGTGATAACAGGGTACTCCATTAGAGGGATCTGGAGGGAAGTCTCTGTCCAAAGAGTGAAAGCATGTGGCTAGCAGACCATAGAGTTTCCCTTGGCACCTGGGAGGCAGAGGCGAAGCTAGGTGTTCCGGCACCTGGAGTGGCGCACATGCTGTGTGGCGGGGCAAGCATCCCATGGGGGGCAGGGGAGCCACCCATGGCAGGCTGCTTCCTGGTTGGTGGGGGAGGGAGCCGCGCCATTTGCCAGCAGCCTTCCTCCCTTCCCTCTTCCTTCTGACAGCTTGGGGGGGGGCCTCCCAGGAAGCAGCCCAGGAGTGGGGGGCAACGGCACACCGCCCACCCGTGACTCCCAAAACTCCCCCGAGCTGTCAAAATGAAGGGGGGTGGCCACTGGCAAGGGGGCACAGCTCTGCCCCTTCCCCCGACGGCTTGGGATAGGCTTGGGAGTTGCGGGTGGGCGGCGTGCCAAATGTCACCCCCCTCAGTGATGTCACCTGGGGCAGACCGCCCCCACTGCACCCCCTTCCTCCGCCCCTGCTTGGAGGTGGGGGTCCATCTGCGTAGACCTGCGTGTTGTGATGAACCCAGGATTGACCCTGTCATGCCTCAAGACCCCTGACAGTGGGCTGAGGGAGATACATGCCCAACGCCTATGCCAAGGCTTACCTACATCTGAAACGAATAAAAGTTGTGGCCATTTTAAATCTCGGATTGTTGTTGTGTCCCTCCCTTCCCTTAGCTGGCTGGGCTCCCAGGGGCAGGGACTCAGCACCTGGGTATGCAACTAATTCTGCTTTCCTCCTTTTCTCACGTTGTGCATCCACTTGTTTATCAGACAGCAAAATGGAATGGGAATTGCAACACGACCAGTAACAGTACATATTATGATAGTGAATATGATAGTGTAAAGCAGGGATAAGGAACCTGTGTTGGACCTTAAGTCCCATTAGCCCAGCTGGCATGACCAGTGTTCAGGTATGAGGGGAGCCGTAAGTCCAGGACCATGGGTTTCTCCACCCCTAATGCAAAATGTCAGCAGGCATCCCTTAGTTCACAATATAATACACATTAGTTTGTGCAACTGCTTCAGAATGGGGTGGACGGAACCCAGTAGTACAAAAGCTGTTTGAAAAGCAAGAATATTTAGGCTTTTTGTGTAAAAGTGCTGCAGAAATAAAGGAGCAAGTTTGCACATTCCCAAATGCATGTCATTCTCTGGAGTAAAGGATGGAAAGGACATCAAGGGGAAAGGGAAAAAACACATTGTTTGAGAGTGCTTACAAGTAAGGTACAGAATCAAACTGCAGGAGATACTACTAATTTGATCCCTGGAAAATGTATATTCTTTCAACATGCATGAACCCTGCAGATTTTATAGAATGTAAGCTGTGTTTTCCTCCTTTTGTCTAATCACTAAATGGCAAACTGGGACACTGGGGTGCTTTCACATGCCATGTTTATGCCAAGCAGCTGTCCTGTATATCTAGGAAAAACATCTGAAATATTTTATTATTCACTGCCACGAATGCTCTAAAATTACCGCTATGAATGCTCTAAACATTAAACCTGTCAGATCATAGGAAATCTCTTATGAAGAATGCTTAAAATTCAACCTTCTCTACAGTGCAAGGCTTCTTTGTTCCTACGTTGACACTTTACAACCAAAACGTAGGTGTTTAGAATATCACAACAGCTTAACTCCCCATGGCCAAGGTATCTCTAAGCTAAACATGTTTGAAAGGATATGTCAACTTCTGTGTATGAAACTAGACATAAAGGTAGGTTGGAATTGCACAATATGTTTCTGACACCACGAAAACATTTTATGTAGCCCATAACACATGTTCACGATGAGCTGATCCAAATGTTCAGCAAGCCATGGCATACGATGCCACCTCACAGTAAGGCTGGTCCCATCATTAGGTAGGGTGGGGCACCAGATTTTAAAATACAATGAAAGAGCATAAAATTGTCAGTTATTTAGGTTATACCTTGGAAGTACCTTGGAAGTCGAACGGAATGCGTTCCAGGAGTCCGTTTGATTTCCAAAACGTTCGGAAACCAAAGCGCGGCTTCTGGTTGGGTGCAGGAAGTCAGACGTTCAGGTTCCAAAGAACGTTCGCAAACTGGAACAATCACTTCTGGTTTTGCAGCATTCAGGAGCCAAAATGTTTGACTTGCAAGGCGTTCGGAGTCCAAGGTACGACTGTACCAGGGGGAGAACATGATTTTGGTTTTGCATCTCAGGCATCAAAATACCTTGAGCCATCTCTGCTCCAGAGGTGCACAGGTGAGATTGCTTGCTTGAAAGCAACCTGACATCAAACTCTTCCTGTGTTTATTGTGTTTATTAGAGCATTAGTTTATAACACTGCACATGCAAAATATTTTCAATATGTGGGAAGATGTTAAAACATGTGATACCTCAACATGCATTCAAAGGTGTCACTTTTACTTCAGCATTAATGAATTAGGCCCGGATTAATTCATTAATGCTGAAGTATAAATGTATAACTGTTCCTCTTCAGTCAAATCTCTCATAAAAGTGCATATTAGAATGTATATGCAACTGGACATTCTCTATTATAACACTACCAAATTTTGTGGGGGTGTGAGTGAGTGCATGTGAGTGCATGCATATATCATATTATATATCATATTAGTGCATTAAATGAAATAAATCTCAGTCTACTAGTATCTTTCCTTTAAGTGTGGGCACCTTGCTGAAGAAAAGGAGTAGCAAATAATGTGTGTGATAACAGAATGCATATAAGAATGTAGTAATGTCAGCAGCCTTTCCCCCCATTTATACCTTCTTCTTCTGCATTATGCAGCTTCACTCTTTTGATTTCCTTCCCTCCCCTCCCCCCATCTTGGAGCTCATGATATTATTTATGTGCTATTAACGCTCATAAATAATTTTGAATTATTTGAAAAATAAACAGAGCTTCATTTATTTATTTTTTACTACTTAAAATTCCATTAAAAAATTCAATCAAACAGGGCCACTGCTATGCATGAGCTGTGGGACTTTGACATTTCTGACAGCAGGGGACTGAAAGCTTTTGCTTCCATTTTCAATTGACTGCAGTTTGGCATTATGTCCAAAGCAGGGGGTGCAGACCCTATAGAACATCACTAGGGCATCTGGTGATTGTCAGGTCAACTTTGGCCTGCCTCGGGTGGGAGAAAGATAGAGCTGGCCCTCCAGATATAAATGTTTCCCAACCCCTGGTCTAAGCCGGAGGAGTTTGGTAAGCTATAAAGGGAATGGGGGTGGAGAGCTGTAAGGGTCGGGGGTGCACAGAAGTGAAGTCCTTTGGCAAGGAGTGGCGGCTTTGGAAGGGTGGCAAGAGGAACAAGTAGGGGCAGTAGCCCCTAAGTATTAGAATCTTTTCTTAATTTTGTTATTGGAGAATTTGCACCATTGCTCATGTGTACCCATTTACTCAAGAAACATTGTTCTAATAATATATTTTTTACCAAAAGCTAATCCTGGTTATATACACAATTCATAAATACTGCATGATGCTGTCTCAAGATATGGCCCCTCCGGTTTTTCAAGAAACTGCATCTGTGTTCTGCAATGTTCAGTTATAAAACAAAGTACATTGGTGTAAATGTACTAAGTACTCCCTTGCTGACGACTGAAGTGACCAAAGGAGGAATGACCACTGGGAGGACTGCAGAGTGATGAAACGCCATGGTGCACCTGTAGCAGCACAACCGGACGCCTTAATCTGCTCCACTGGCAAAAAAACATGTCTCTCCTATATTGGTCCTATATTGGTCTCTGCAGCCACAGCAGGCTCTGTAAGTCTCTGTTTGACTTCACCCCCAAAGGCACACTCCTCCATTGTCTCCTGAGATAGACAGCTGCCAACAGAAACATATATGCTGATATGCTCCGTTTATTTCATCTGAAATAAAACCAAGCTTGGCAGGAAGGCAAGCTGAGTTGCTTCATAGATCTCGTTTCCTTGACGCTGGAGGAAAAGGGAATGATTTTCTATTTTAGCCAGAGCCTATGCAGAGTTTCATGCCAAGAGTACCAATCATGGATTCACTGTTTTTCATCCAAGTTACACAATCCATTTGTGCTGCATTATAGACTGAAATACAAGGAATGGTTTGGAAGAAAATAGCGAGGTTTGTGGTTAAACTCTCCAAAATTACAATATGAAATGCCCATTTTGCTTCCTGTGGAAAAAACAGGAGTTTTTAATTGGTGTTGTTGCCCCTGATTGCTAAAGCACATTAATAACTAAGGAGGTGTTCGTTTACTGTTGCTATTCACAGCCAGCAATGTCTCCAAGTCTGGAATATTTCCAGTGTTAATTATCTCCATTAATAAGATACCAATGCCAGTCATAACATTTCAGTTTATTTCTAAAGAAGGATAAATATAGTTTTGGACGAAAGACTTGAAAGGAAACGTAAAAGCATAACAAGGGACTGTTGGAGCAGACCAAAAGCTGCCCGGTTTAGCATCCCGTTCTCACAGTGGCCAACCAGATGTTTATAGGAAGCTTGCAAGCAGAAAATGAGCACAATAGAACATTTTCATTCACCACCTTAGAAGACACAGATTTTAAAAAAACTCATTTGTGAGAAAGGGCTGTATAAAAATTGATGATTGGTAAAAGTAGCCCTTAGTCTGGATCATAATTCACCAAGCCTTAACTCCAGGATATATTTATAATGCCAACATTCAGCCACAGACAACAAAATATGAAAATAAAAGCACAAACCTTTGAATATCCTCCTCCACATACCTACTGAAATTTACAGTAGGTGCTCATGTGCAGGGTGTCTTTTGCAACTAATTGATATAAGTCATCCTTTGTGGTCTGATGGCCGTGTGTTGAGGAACAAGAGGCCATTCCATGTGCCCACAAAGCTGAACTACAAAGTTTGCTCGACAACCAAGGGACAGAATCACATTTCTGGCACTTCACTGCTAAGCGCTAACCTATGTTTTCAGTTCTCAGTGGCAAGTTCTCTTTATAGGAGTTCCTGATTAAGCCCAGATCACCACAGGCAGGAAGCCAATTAGTACAGCCATGTGGATTTCTAACTGCCGCAACACACAGAGAAGTCATTTGAATCGGTCATGAGGGATATATCAGAGAGAGCGGTGGGAGGGAAGCGATAAGCCCCCTTACTTTAGAGGTTACTTTAACTACCTCATTTAAACCTGCATTTTAAAAGCTAAACATCCTTTGCCGTTTTAATTTTGCATTTTACTACTACTAGAGCTTTGTATATTAAAAGGTGTGGATTTTGACCTGCTCCCTCTGAAATCAGACTGCAATATTCCCTGCCCATGATTTCCATTTTCAAAAGAATATTCTCTGCACACCGCACAGTATCAGGGCACAAGGATGCGCCAACCCTGTTTGAAATTACTCTGCCCATGGCGGCTGTTTGCATGTGACCAGCAACTGCTGTGCATCACATTGAATGGCCTATTTTCTCCACGCTGCTTCAAGGCAGGGCCATGGAGAAAAGCCACTCCATCTACTTAGCGAGCTGTTGCACATAAACAGCTCATCATGTAGACACAGGCCCCATGGGAAGCAATTTAACACAGTCTCAACGTTTCATCCATTCAGTGTACACGAGCCCTCAATATTTGGTCTAAAGAAGTTATGGAAATATTGCTTCCTGCTACCTAATGGGATACTAATTGTTTTAAGTGTATGGTTTCGCCATATGGAGAATATGCTTATTCAGTTGGGCAGCAAAGTATTGCTAGGAACCTTTAAAAAAATCCCATATAAGGCATATTCTCATCTACTGCTTTTAGATATACAATGGAATTGTCTATAAATGTTACGTGTAAGGACATTTCATATATCATTTAAGCATCTGAAGAGAAACTGAAGTACGAGAGGATACAGTGACACATCTTTGTGCTGGTGACTTCTGAAAACATTAGTGATAGCCTTGTGTGCTATTTCTGACCTTTTATTTTAATCGGCACACAGAACATTCTCCTACTGTCCTCCTGAAGTGCGAGAATACTTATGTAACAAAAGGCAACCTTCAAGGGCGGCTTTGGACTCTTCTTGCCCTTTACGAGGCAAAAAATTGGCACCCCCCGTCTCCCGCTTTCCGTTCTGCTCAATTCACTATGTCATAGTTGCAACAACCTGCGGCACCTCCGAGGTTCAGAGTCCAGTGTGGTGGAACTCGTTGCACTGCCCTAAATACGCCTCGGCTACCTTCTCTCCCTGCCCTCCCCATATCTAACAACAACCCTCTGTCAGTAGGTAGACTTTCTGCTTTATTCTGTCACCATTTAAATGTGCCTTAATCCCCAGAGACTAATCTTTCACCTTTTCAGGAGTGGAATGCATGTTTCTCCTAATTTTTTATTCTTTTTAAAGCAGGCAAAATGAGTTCCCCAACTAATTTTTGAAGAGCTCCTATATCTGGTTCACCAGAAGCAGCTTAGTCATGCTGGCCACACGACCCGGAAGCTGTACGCCGGCTCCCTCGGCCAATAAAGTGAGATGAGCGCCACAACCCCAGAGTCGGCCACGACTGGACTTAATGGTCAGGGGTCCCTTTACCTTTACCTATTTTCACTTAGGAGCAGGGCTTCAGAACAAATAATACAAATACGCTGATGATTTGAAGTAGACAAGAGGGCACTAAGTCCACTTAGACAACAATTCCTAAACACAAAAACTTGAGAGTAAGTCTCATTGAACTAAGTAGACATCGGTGGACTTGCATTGCAACATAGGTAACTAATAAAAGTAGATTTCTTCAGTCCAACTTTTAAATTGGTTTTAATGTCTCCTTTTTGCTTCTCCCACTTCAATCTTACATGCTGTTTTAGTGTAAATCGGGGTTTCTTTTTTATTAAAGGATGTTAGGAGTGCTCTTGAATAAAAGGTCATTTGCCATGACCCCGAATCATAGAATTTTATAGCTGGAAGGGACCCCAACTACAACCCTCTGCAATGCAGGAGAAAAGGCCTGAGAGGAAAGCAGAGAAAAGCATTTTAAATTTCCATTATTGAAGCCAAATCTAGATGATTACCTAATGGATTAAGCAATTAAAGTAACATTTGAAAAAGGCAGTCAAGGAAAGGTAACTATTTTACATAGATAAGTCCTTAATCGATACAACTCCAATGCAAAAACAAGCAAACAAAACCACTCTGGATCACAACATACTGAGTGCAGCTAAGGAGAATAACAATTACTGTATCTTATCTGAAAGAAAACAATCTGCTTATCACAAAATGTCTATGAATGTATCTTCCATTGCAAGACCGTAACAGTACAACATGCATAATTTAAACACAGATTCTGCATATGTTCAAACATTTTTTTTCCAGAACTTTGCAAGGCACAATAAAGGTGGATAATGACTGTGCAGTTTCAGCAGAGAATACTGCAAGCAGTACATTTACAAGGTTTTCTAAAGCACCAAGAGGCCAACTTTTTCCTATTGTCCCCCCCACCCATACGACTTTGTGCTAAGTGCACAACAGTCCCTGGGAGAGCGAAGAGTGAATAACTGAAGACAAAGCTTTCCACAGGCAGCCTGGGAAGAAGAACTGATAGACTTTGTGTTATTGATAAGGCAGGCTGACTGTCTCCAGGTCTCAGTTGTGTTTTATATCAAAATACACCAGTAGTAAATAGCAGTGCCTCTTCTTACTGGAAGCTTCTATTACAGCAAACTGTAACTGACTTAATCCCAGTATATATTTTTAAAATGGGAGGGGGGATAACACCCATCCAAATGTCATTTGTCTAGAGATTAATCGCTTCTTCTCAGATTCATCAACTGAATGTGGCTGTCATGTTTCAATTCTAATGCATTCTAAACTTTTGATCATTTTTGATAGGGCAGTTCACACCATTTAAGCCAACATTGAGAGAAGTGTATAAAAGAACAAGCAAAACAAATCATAAAAGACATTAATAAATAACTGTCACGGGAATTGGGGTTGCTTGTGTGTAAACCTCTAGCTGTTCCAAACTGCTTAGGGTCGGTTGTATCTTTCCCTGACTGAGCAGCCTGGGTGCTGCTGCTGCTCAGTCGCTCGACAAATCCGTGAGTGGGCGTCTCCTAAATTTCCTCCAGCATAAAAGCTCCTTGACGGACAACCTTCGCCTCGCCTCTCTGCGCTTAACCCTTCTGCGCAGAGTGGGCGTGCCCAGTGGTGCCCCTCCACTCTCTTCACTGCCCTCAGTGCCAGGATCTCGGAGCCTATCCTCCGAGATGCTTTCTCCCTCTTCCTTCTTCCTGGTGTCACCTGGACATTCTTCCCCAGATGACGCTCTCTCTCTACCCTTACTCGTTCCTTCTTCTGCAGAATCGGAAAGCACCGCCTCTCCCCTCTGCTCCGATGTCAGTTCCCTGACAATAACAAAAGAGATGGAGCTGAGAAAGCATCTACCCAAGATTCTGCCCAGTGTGTGAAGAACAGTGTACCCGGCATTTAAAGTACTTGGTTCCTTCTGGTTTGTGTATAATAAGAAGCAGCTAAAATGTCAGAAGCAATGGAACATTCAGTAAGGGGAACAATTACTTGAATTTATTCATGAAATTTAAATTATCTTGTTCTATTTATGTTGTCTTGAGTAAACAGATAAAAATTAACTGTTTTTAAATCACAAAATAACAAAGAGTTGATCCTTCATGGAAAAATCTTGACTCAACTGTACAAAAACTTATGCCTGCATATGACAACGCACTTGGAGCTGTGAGAAGGTATACTGAATAGAGTGTTTTGCCCGAGGCTGGTAGTTCGTGTTTTAAGACCCATTTTTATGCTGAGTGCCAGCTGTGCAAAGAGACAGTCCTCTGCACCAGTGACAGCATGTCATCTTTTGAGTAGGTGAGGCTGCCTCCCTTTCCAACCGCAGAACATTTCAGCCCAGTGCAGCACCCAAATGCAAGGGTCAAACGCTTTTAAAAGTCTTCCTGTACCACTGAGAGACCATTTCCCCACCAACAGCACCTGAAGTGGTTGCCGTCACGTGCTGCATCCCTGCTTTTAAAGCACGAAGAGTGACTAGTGGGGTGCCACAGGGTTCTGTCTTGGGCCCGGTCTTATTCAACAACTTTATCAACGACTTGGATGATGGACTCAAGGGCATCCTGATCAAATTTGCAGATGACACCAAACTGGGAGGGGTGGCTAACACCCCAGAGGACAGGATCACACTTCAAAACGACCTTGACAAATTAGAGAACTGGGCCAAAACAAACAAGATGAATTTTAACAGGGAGAAATGTAAAGTATTGCACTTGGGCAAAAAAAATGAGAGGCACAAATACAAGATGGGGGACACCTGGCTTGAGAGCAGTACATGTGAAAAGGATCTAGGAGTCTTGGTTGACCACAAACTTGACATGAGCCAACAGTGTGACGCGGCAGCTAAAAAAGCCAATGCAATTCTGGGCTGCATCAATAGGAGTATAGCATCTAGATCAAGGGAAGTAATAGTGCCACTGTATTCTGCTCTGGTCAGACCTCACCTGGAGTACTGTGTCCAGTTCTGGGCACCACAGTTCAAGAAGGACACTGACAAACTGGAACGTGTCCAGAGGAGGGCAACCAAAATGGTCAAAGGCCTGGAAACGATGCCTTATGAGGAATGGCTAAGGGAGCTGGGCATGTTTAGCCTGGAGAAGAGGAGGTTAAGGGGTGATATGATAGCCATGTTCAAATATATAAAAGGATGTCACATAGAGGAGGGAGAAAGGTTGTTTTCTGCTGCTCCAGAGAAGCGGACACGGAGCAATGGATCCAAACTACAAGAAAGAAGATTCCACCTAAACATTAGGAAGAACTTCCTGACAGTAAGAGCTGTTCGACAGTGGAATTTGCTGCCAAGGAGTGTGGTGGAGTCTCCTACTTTGGAGGTCTTTAAGCAGAGGCTTGACAACCATATGTCAGGAGTGCTCTGATGGTGTTTCCTGCTTGGCAGGGGGTTGGACTCGATGGCCCTTGTGGTCTCTTCCAACTGTATGATTCTATGATTCTATGATTCTATGAAAGAAAATGTAACTTTAACCATGCCATGGTTCACCCCACTGAGAAAGGAAGGGATCCCGTGCAAGAGAGTAAGCTTGACTTCCAGTCAAAGTTCCAGCACCTCCCATTGAATCCATGCATTTTAAGGGAATGTGGATGCATTGTAATGACAAATAAAGCAAGAAATACATCAAAGTTTTTGAAACATCAGGGAATGTTTGCTTCTAGTTGCATGCAATCTGGTTTAAAAAAAAATTAAAATCAACATATAAACCCAAATTACATCTTTCGCTAAAACTGAAAAAAATATATCTTTCAGCCGCACAAATGTAGGAGTTTAATATGGGCCTGAGCGCCTTAGCGCTTTCCACTATTTCCAATGGTGTGGCTCAGTCCTACGTTCCAAAGAGAAACAAGGCATCAGTGACAGTCTCACCTCACCAATGCCTCTACCTATTTGAGTTAGCACTGAAGATTAGCTTGGATAACCAAAATCAATAAGCGCAATGATGCAGTTATATTTAATTGTATTTTTCTCTCTTCCCCCATCCTTAGGGAGACCACTACCCTTCAAACCACAATGTTAGGGGTGCTGCAGGGATAATAGACATACAGCGTTCTGTGGATGCCATGGCAGAATGACCCGCTCATGGCTCCCTTCAATCATAGCATGATAAATGTTCCTGAGAATCAGCTCTTAAAAAGGGATAGGTCAAGTCAGAATGGAATGATGAATGGAAGATGCGACTATTAACAGAGCACAGGTCTCCAAGTATTTGTATGATTGTGGGGATGCTTTAGAATGACACTGGGAAGCTGCTAAAAGATGAAATAGCATTATTGTATTCATTTGAATGTATTTAAAGTATTTCTTAAATGCCCTTCATCAAAATATTTCAGGGTGGTATACGACAGGTAAAATTCACACAGAAGTCTAATTTAAAACCAACAAATATACTTAACAAAATACAAGAAGACAAAAAACACAAAAAAACCCAACCCCCAAAATACCCAAAGCTAAAAGCAGGAAATAATACAACTTCCCTTTAAAAAAATCTACATTTAAAATGTCTGGGAAAACAGGAAGGCTTTCAATTGGTACTAAAAAAACTTGTAATGTTGGTATCAGGCATGTTTCCTTAGGGAGAGAATTCCAAAATTGCGGCAGCAACAGTGAAAAGCTTCTTTCCTTTGTTAAAGTAAAAGCCCAGTTCACATGTCGCAGCAAGCCAGAAAACCACATTTTACTGTGAACAAGCACTATACTATTACACACTGCTGAACTGCTCCTGTTTCACTTCACCCTGGAGCCAGGAGAAGCGAATCACAATACTTATGGTTTGATTCGCTTAAACCATGATCAGGAAGCCAGTACCGAAGTTCGGCTTCAGACCGTGATTTGCTTGGAGAGAAACAAACCATGGACTTGCTTCACACACCAAACCCTTGTGGTTTGCTGCTTCCAGTTCCCAGAATGGCAGAGTGAAATAGTAGTGATTCGGATTGCGCATGCAGTCATATAGTGAACATCTGCTAAAGAGGGTAGTTGGAACATGGCCTTTCCCAAAGATTTTACGGCAAAGGCAGGCTAGCATGGGTCAAGGCAGTTCCTTCAGGTATTCAAATAATGCTACCTGTTCGTTATGCACACAGGGCATCACACTTTGTAGAACTTGTATGGGACTTTGCACAAAGAAGTATCTGAAGAAGTGTGCATGCACACGAAAGCTCATACCAATAACAAACTTAGTTGGTCTCTAAGGTGCTACTGGAAGGATTTTTTTAAATTTTGTTTTATCACAGTTGCCAATACAGAGGTTTCATATGTCTCTCTAAAACCCTGTTATGCTGATTTGACATTTGGTCAAAGCAACTTGAAAACAAAGCTTGGTAAAAAGAAAAGAAATGAGCCATATGCTTCATGAATGAAGCAAGATTAATAGAAGAATGAGTAGGACTCTCCAGAGAAGCAATGGACTAACAAGTCACACAGCAAAATGTTGTTTTAATGGAGTAAAATTTTTGTCTCTCTTTGTCTCATCTGTGTCAACGGCTTGCAATTTAAAATAAAAAATAAAAAAGGTCAGAAGGCGGCATCAACCCTGTTATTTATTAGTATCACAAAATGCACTCACCTAGCTTGCTGGCAAACACTGCAGAGCCAACCTTTCTCCTTCCTTTGATAGGAGCTGCAGTTCTTGCAGATGTTGTATTTGCAATCCTGGCACTGCCGCTTGGTATTGATGAGAAACGTAAAAGGGGAGCAGCAACGCATGCAGCAGCGCTCGTTAAACCTCTGCTGCTTGGAGAGAATGCTGCACTTGTTACCCTCTTCATCGAGCTTCTGCTTCATTTCACTGGAACCCCAGAAGAAAGAAACGAAAGAGAGAGAATCAAAATAATGCCGTTTCCATTCAGCAATCGGACCAGTCTTCAAAAGCACAGGGACAGGCCCTCCAAGTGTCCCTATTTCCTAAGATTAACAGAAGCCATCCTGATTTCTGATTTGATCCAGGAAACTCCCGCTTTTCCTTAGGATGTCCCTATTTTCATCAGAGGGTATGGCATGAGTACTCAGGGCCATCTTAAGCATATGCAGCGCCAGGGTGCAAAGATCCGCCCGACGCTCCCCCAGGTTGCCCAGAGTTGTATACAGTGGTACCTCGCAAGACGAAAAGAATCCATTCTGTGATTCTCTTCATCTAGCGGTTTTTTCGTCTTGCGAAGCAAGCCCATTCACAGATTAGCGCTATTAGCGGCTTTTAGCGGCTTATCTGCTGATCTGATCAGCTGATAAGCGGCTTAGCGGCTTAGAAAAGGGGGGGAGGGGGAAAAAACCAGCAGGAACTCGCAAGACATTGTCGTCTTGCGAAGCAAGCCCATAGGAAATTCGTTTTGCAAAGCACCTCCAAAACGGAAAACTCTTTCGTCTAGCGAGTTTTCTGTCTTGCGAGGCATTCGTCTTGCGGGGCACCACTGTACCTTTTTTTAGAGAGCTGACACCACGCTTATCTCTGCTCAGGAAAAGAAACATAAGGAGTCCAGCGCAACAAACCAGCCTGAGGCATCAGCGTTGGCAACTGAGCGAAGCCAGGCACCTTGTGGTGTAAGCAGCATGCGCTGGTGGGCCTCTCCATGGCCCTATGCCAACCCCAGGCACAAAGGAGGTCACAGCCAGCCGGCCACCTCAGCGTTTTGCTGGCTTGCTCGCTCGCTCACCCCTGAACTCACGGCGCAGAGCCAGCATCCCTGGCGCCTATGGTTAAGACGGCCCTGTGTGTACTGCAGGTTTGAGGGACCCCTGGGGCAAGCTCTCATTGAGAGGGCTCTCCAGTTCATGCTGCCCTAGTGGCCATTCCCAGGTTCTCTACCCTGCCAATGCCATGCCTGCTCCTTTGCTTGCTTGGCAGCCCCACACTCCTGCGCTGCACTGCCATCCATCCAAGGGCAGGATCACCCTTCCTGTCGCAGACTTGTTGTTGTTGTCTCACCTGAATGTCTAGTCCAAGTATTCATCAACCCAAGCTTGTTGGCTTACCCATCTAGGCAACAGGCTGTCTGTCCGCTAGCCATCTGAAAATGGCACCCAGAGCATGTGCAAAGAGAACTACTCTATATGATTAGATAGCACTGTTGCCTTCCCATTTCCTCTGAGATCCATTTTCAAATTGGCAGCTGGTGCTGACCTCCCACCCATCCCACATGCTTTGTGTGTAGGTGGGCAATATCAGGTTTTCATTATCATGGTATATCACCAGCTAAACATCACTGATATACTGAGATATCACAATGTTTGAAATAAGGAGGCATTGCAAGAGGCTGCCTTCATGGTTTTTACTGCATTGCGATTTTTGCCAGCGCCTGCTCTTGTGATTTTCTGCCCCGTGCACGAGGCAAGGGAGGGCAGAGCCGACAGAGTTAACAGGGGCTGAGGGTGGCGAGGCAAGCATTTGTGGCTTTTCCCGCAACATGATTTTTGCATAGCGCGCATGCACACACACATGTACAATGCATCTTGGAATGCTATTTTCACTAACATATGCCTTTCTGTGCACACTTTCCCCCAATATACTCATTTTTCTACACATTATTTGGTTGGAGTACTGAATTGCAAAAATTTGGAGAAGTGTGAATTTTGAATGACAACTGTGTTTCACTTCACTTCTTGCTTGGGGAAGTGTGAGCTAGGTTTCTTTGCATTAAAATGTAAACAGAACTGAATTGCTCCCTCATTCCTGGATTAGATTTAATGAAAGACTCTTAAAAACTATACTGGAATGTTGTTTTAGAATCACAAATCTGTGAGGTATAGTTATTTTTAGTCAATACTCCCCCACCCCATGCCTTGAGGAGGGATAAATGAGGTCTACTGCAATGTGCTTTGAAGATTCCAGAAGCCTAGGAGTAGTGAGCCATTAAACTTTAAACAGCCTAACTACATTCTCTAAAGAAGTTATAAAGGTTTAATGCCAGTTTATGTAATGTTTATATAATGTCATATATTATTGCTCTTCTGTTTAATGCTCACTAGAACCTGTTGAGTGGTGTCCTTCATTCCATTTGAGTGGCCCCTGCTTTTATAATTTCCAAAACTTGTGTTTTATATTTCCCACAGTACTAGCCTAATAAACCACACTATCAGTCTGTGTTACACATGGCAGTCACTTTCCTCCTTGCCGGTTAACAAAGGACTGTCTTCTCTGCCAAAGCAAGCATCCTGAAGCCCTGAGAAAAGTAATGCAGTAAGGGGACAAAGTAGCAACTGGTCTCTCTAATGTAGTAGCAGTAGGAGTAGTAATCATCATCATCATCACTTATTATTTATACCCCGCCCATCTGGCTGGGTTTCCCCAGCCACTCTTTTTTAATGACCTTGATGACATTATTGATTTCATCTTCATAGCCTCAGAATCTGTTCACACCTCTGCTCTTTCCTTCTCAGAACATTTCAACCATTTGCTGCATTAGGTCAACAAACAACGAGAGAGAGCTAGTCTGAGAATGCTACCTGCTATCCTGCCAAATCTTTACCTAAAAGTTTCTAGTGTAATGCTATCTGTCTATCTACTGTTTGCCAGATCCCAGACCAGGATACAAACACATTTAAATGCATAACAAGACCATAAAACAGGGGATAACAAATCGATATGAGATAAACCATCCGCATTATAACCAACATGCTAAGTTCTAATTAATGCATGAAGGGGTTAAGACCATAGAGTAAGTTGATGTGCCCAGCACAGTTATGTGTCTCTCTCTCACCTTGGGTGGATGGATTATCAAGCCTTTGTTCTACCTCATGTGAACTGACAGAGCCAGCCGTCACAATGGCGCTGTTTAGCATAAAATAAAGACACAGAGAGCCAGCAATATTTTCATGGATGGAGGGCAGCTCCTTTCGAACTTCTTCTCTCCTCTCCAGTAACTTTTATTATCCTTTGTTCTCTCCTCTTGCATGGCCGTTTGCCAATGTCTCAAATTACCTACATCCGGTCATGGCTTAAACCCACCCATCGCGAAATAGGGTCATCACTGCCCAGAGGAAACACAACTCCATTTAAGGTCAATACATTCCAATACATTGTAAAGCTCAGAGTGCTGGTCAGCCAAGGTCAGGGGGCACCCTGCAATATTACAAGCCTTTGCCGTGGCTTTATGACTCCCACAGTGAACCTTACCAGTAAGGAGGTCTAAGATGAATGCTCCAAGCTTAGACCGCATGACTTAAGCAAGCCTTCCCCCCGCCCCCAAGGAACCTGTGTCTTTTGCCTAAGGATACAAACCAGGGTAACAGCTGCGGCTGGTATTTCCAGACATGGGGAATCAGCCATTTTTTTGTTTCTTCTTCCCAAGCAGATTTGGTGTAGTCTGGAAGCTGCATAACGCCTACATGGTCTCATTTGAATGTCTGCTAACTCCTTCCACATTCCTACTTAAGTCTTTTACAAGATGTAGAGTCCAGCCAGCTCCCACCTTACCCCTGCTTTGGTTACCATCTAGCCCGATGAAGAGTTCTGAATAACTCAAAAGCTTGCACATTATTTTGTGTCATTTTGGTTGGCTTAATGAAAGTATTGCTCCAATATGTATTTTGGAATCGGCTGATTCTGAAAGCACTAAACTTAAAAAAAACTATAAAAAAACTTTTAGGATAAATAGACTAAGAGAAATACACTTTAATTAAACATGCCAAAAACGTTTACTGAATAGAACTTATCTGTGAGTAGGCTTTACATAAATATCGTGGCAACTGGCAAGGGCACTGCTAGTTGTTAATTCAGTGTATTAAATACTCTGAGGAACCCATGTTCTAATTCCGTTGCCAGCTAATTGAGAAAAAAACACAATGCACCCTTTGAGAATATAAAAGCCGGAAGTTATTTGCATCTGTCTCTGGCACTAATTGCACTAAGAAAAACATGGAAGGAAATCTGGCATTGGTAATGCATTGAGCATAGCAGCAATAGAATTCATGGTCCCAGGTAATATAGTCTGAAGGCACCTGAGTGAGAAGCTACCACCTGAACAGAAGTTCAGTAGTTCTGTTCAGTGCTTGGATGACTGCCATGGAATCACATGTATGGTGCTTGGGTCTCCCTACTGAAGGAAGGTGGGAAATAAATGTAAGGAAATAACAATGCTGTTTTATGGTTACATTATGACACTGTTCATAATTTGGATTTATTCTAACAGAGGAACACAACTTGCATTCTAATGAATAATGAACAGTGGAAACTCACTTTCTAGAAAACATCCCTAGACAGTGCAGAGTTGGAATTGTAGGAATAAAACAGAAGATAAGTCTTCAACATTTGAAATGATAAAATATTTATTTCCTCTACTTCTAAAACTCCCCAGATTTATTATTTAATCAGCAGAACAGAGGGGATATTTGTTAAAGTTCAAAGAATAACAGATGCATCAAGGAAAGTGGTAAGTTATGCAAATTGGACAAACATTTCAAATTACGCACTGTGATTGCCACTACTCTGTTTTAAAAAGACTGCACAAATAAATATGACCCCCCACCAAGAATATTGATTTTATATTTGTCTCATCTGGTTTCATGAACTGATCAAAGTTTGCTTTTTAATTTCACATTGCTAAATTAAGCTCACCTTTAAAATCAACAGGGGCAAAAATTAATGTAATTTATTGCATGTTGAGATGGCATGTGAGATTAATTCACACTGAAGTCTAGTTCACATAAACAACAGATGAGGTGTTAAAACTGTGCCTGGATGACTCCACTTCAAAGGGAGATGGGAAATTGCATGATTGAATGCTTTCCCAGGAGAAATATTTCCTGCTCTCATAAAGTGGGTAATTCACACATGCAACCCTGACACCCAATTTCAGATATTTTGACCTTGAACCTCTAGAATGTGGCACCTCAAGGGTGACAACCAAGATAAATCAAAAGTAATTTTATCCTATCAAAAGGGAAATACCATACTTATTAAAAGATGTAACATGGGATCAATAAACACAGACTTCATAAGCTACACACTAACAATAGGCTAAATTTAAAAGGGTTTGCAACTACTAAGAGTTAAAACTAATCATATAGCCTATGAGGTCTAGGACCACTAGGATCATCTAGTTCAACCCCCTGCAATGCAGGAATTGTTTGTGGGGCTTGAACCCAGAGTTAGGAATAAGCAAAATTCACCTTAACACACAGAACCTAATAGTAGTATTTGCTGGCACTGTATGCATGCACAGAGTACACAGTCTGACAAAATGCATGAGAAAATAAATATATCTAATCTTTGGGCTATTTCTTATATGAGGCAGCAACTGGTTTAAAATGCCCCATTAGATGTACAATTTTAAAAGCAAATAGCTCTTAATGCATTTTCCCTTGAGCCTCAACATTTCGTTATGATTTACTGTCAAAACTGGTGTTTGCTTTCCGTTGCCTTGTGGAACCCTCTGGCAGTGGGGCAGCATACAAAGCTGAAAATGAAATTGCTATCATACAATAAAAAGTTTCAAAAAAGTAATAAAGCCATAGCCGAACATCTTCAGCAACTTCATTTTCTAGAAAATGTTGGTATTTATCATGAGCATCTAGTATGGAATCAAGTAGAAGTATTTATTTAGATTTATAGTTTTATTTGAATGCCCATGGCTAAAATATCTCATGGTCCAAGTGTGGCTTCCAACAATATGCCTGGGCTACAGACTAGCCTCAAACTCACACAAGACTGAGGCTCTCATTCTGTTAAAAGATTTTTCAGTCATCATGTACGGAGCCAAGTGTGCTGCTCAAACGTTACATGGTTCGTGGAAAGAGTGCAGTTCACATGGGAAGTTAATTTGTCCTAAGTGGCCTCCAACATATCATTGGATTAAAGTTATAGAATTTTGATTTCTTCTTCCTCTTTGTCTTCTTTTCCTCTTTCTCCTTTGCTCCCTTTCTCTGCTCCTTACTTCTAGTTATGGTTTGAAATATTGATTTGAGGATCTCTTTGTTCAATGATAGATAGGGCTATGAAGAATTCAATATGCAAAAGGTTCCTTTCCCCATCATTTTTTCCTTTTTTATTTGGCTGGTGCTTTTCCATAGAAGTAGAGGATATTGTTAGGAAATAATGGTGTATGATAGCCCTTAGGCCTCTCCCTTTGTATGCTGAATGCATGATCTACTCTGTTTTGGAAAGGGGTTTGTCTGTTGGTCCATATTCCCACCCATCTGCCTCGCCATATGTAGATATCCAAATGCCTTTCACAATATTACCATCCAATCTGTCACAAGGGTTCCAGAAGTGGAGCAGCCATTTTTGTCTACATTTGGAAATGTGGAAATGGTTGGAGACCACTTTGAATCAAGATGACGAACCGAACAGTTCCAAACTCTAATGATTTGGACGTCTCTGAAGATATTGTCACCCAATTTGGCACCAATAAGCCAATTTCCAAAGATGGAGAAGGATTGAGATAGCACTGGGTGCCATTTTGAATCAAGATTGTGGGCTGAACTTTTCAAAACTGTGCTGATTTTAATCAAATTTGACAGTAATCTAATAGGGTTGTGTACCATATTCAGATAAAGCCTTACTTCTGAACCAAATTGGGCAGATTTGGGTAGATTCAGGCTTGGGCTGAAGACTTTCAGCTAATGAGCAGAGGGTACAATATTGGTGGCTGTAGGGGTCTTAGTCACCAACATGTTACCCACAAGGAGCACACTGGGGAAGTAGATAACTGTAATAAGTTTAACAACAACAACAACAACAACAACTATTATTATTATTATTATTATTATTATTATTATTATTTCCAAAATAAAAAATCAGACTATTTGCATTAAGGAAAGTGATTGGGAATGCACTAGGAAGTATGGAATAACAATTGCTTGACATGATCTTGTACAACCTCCCCTCAGAAACAAATCAGAATGAATGCTCAGTAGACAGTGGACATCGTATAATCTCCCAACAATGCTTCTGCAAACTAATCAGGCTGAATGCTCTGGGTGAATGCAGCCAATATTGCAAATGGGGAAGACTGTTTTTCAAAACTTTCCTGGGTTTCCAACTTGTGCAAAATTTGATAAGAACCCACCCTCTGTTGCAGCCAGGTTTTGTTGCTGCCACACTTAGTACCACCAGCAGCATTATGTAAGTATTTCTATAAATATTAATAAGTGAATTTGGTGGGACAATAATTGTTCGGGTTTGTCCAATAATTTGCAATGGTATAATGGTGAGTCACAGTGGATGTGCCACACAAGAATTTTTATATCATTTCATAGCATAAAATTGTCCTGCAGCAGTGGTTTAACATTTGAAGTGATGTGGTAGACTAAAAGCATTTATTATGTAATGTACAGACATTATGTGAATCTCATGATTTGAGTAATGATTAAAGCATCCTTTAAAACTGAAAATAAATGAAGGGGAAACATGAGAGCAACCAGTCAAATATAGCTTTCGGGTTTTGCAAATAGAAAGGAACAGAGATCTCTAGAGCTACTCTGATAGTCTGAGTGCAATATACCAGCAAATTGGCTGGGCAGGTGCCAAGCCTTACAGATTCCATATGGCTCAGTACCGAGAGAGATAAACTTTAATGCAGCCTCCAGAAAAGAGAATAAAAATATTCAGTTTCTTCTTGATGCACAGAAGTCAAGTAACTTATTTCTAATCAGAGCCTCTGCAAGATTTACAATCCCAAGGTTCATCACAGAACTGATTTCCAAGAAGCCAAGTTATTACGGTATTTGTTTGGTGCAACCATTCTATACCTTCCTGATAAATGCTTAATCAAATAGTTCAGAAGTAGGTGATCCTATAATGGTCACTATTATGCCCAGTGGCTGCAGGCTTCTGCAGTGTTTATCACAGTTCTACTACTGATAAGAACTGTAGAGAAGTAGGGTAGGTCGACTTAAACCTGTCCCCAACCTTTGGGTGGACATCTCTAGGTTTGTGATCCAGAAACATTGGTGAGGTATATAGCTAATCCACAAACGGCTCCTTAGAAACCTATAAACTAGGGTATATGGCATGCAGCACAGATACCTGCTATGCTAACACTAATGTTCAAAATGCATTCTGTAGGGGCTTGGATATGCCAAGCTGATATTAATGTTAGTCCAGGCAAAGATACCTGCTAAAACAAGTGTTTTCTTTTTGAAATCAACTCCACTCTCCAGAATAGAACCATCTACTTCTTCTGAGTGCTACATTCTGGCCTCTAATACTATCCTTATTGGAAAGTTTATATTCTACTTCTAAGACAAAGCTGGTTGTAGAGTAATTAAGGAAAATAACATCTGTACATTAATCATATGGTTTGAGCAATGCCAAACTAGTTCTCAGGGTGATGTATTTAATGGAATAGTCATCTCTGCTGTGAATGATTAGATGTATTTCCTGCGCTGGTGTTTCAAACTGGATTATCTTGTGTTAACTGTTTGAGAAATACAATTTTACGCCTCTCTATTAGCTGCCCACTGCCATTAGTGCAGAGTGAGAGAAGGGGGGCTAGGTGCAATTTGGGAACCATGGGCAGACACCCTTTTCCTCCTAAGATACATTACCAAGGAATCAAAGTTTGAGATCACTTTCAGATTCCATACTGCTACTCCCATATGAGCAACCCTAATGATTTAATGTTGAGGGGAGGTGGAAATGTTCTATGGGAATTCTCAGCTAAGCTTTTTCACCAATTGCCTTAGAGATTTCTTCTACAATCAGATGCAAGAGTGGACATTTCATTTTACATTCAGCTTCCTTTCAGCTCAGATCTCACCTGGCCTTCGGTAATTTATGGCTGAAGATGTGCCTTGACACAGAAACAAACAAAAATACATTGCAGGATGGGTTTCAGCAGTTTTGGGGGGATAAATAATATACATTGTTAGGTGCTGAAAATCCAACAGCAGAACCACTAAACATATAGTTTTCCATTTGGACCCCTTACACAAAACACCACTTGAGCAAGACAAAGTAACTAGCATATAAAGCCTGGTGTAATGAGTGTGGGGTTGCTCGTGTGTAAGTTACCGCCACTCCTGGCTATGTTGCCTTGTTAAACCTTTCTGTCTCTTCACTTCGTGGCTGCCTCAGTCGCTAGCAGAATCCGTCAGTGGGCGTCTCTTAAACCTTTTCCAGCATAAAAGTTGTTTGATGCCAAGTCTCCTCCTACTCTCCCTGCGCGGAAGTCTTCTGCGCAGGGAGGGCGTGGGTAGCGGAGGACCCGTGCTCTTGCCGCTGGTGTCCGGCGAAGAGTCCTGGAGCCCTCTCGCCGATTCCCCCATCTGCCCCCCTTTATCCCTGGTGTTGCACTGATTTCCTTCCCCATCTGCTGAGCTGCCTGTCTCCCTGCTGGGTCCCTCTCCAGCATCATTTGGGAGCCTTCCCTCCGCCTCTAGCTCCGATGTCAGTTCCCTGACACCTGGATTAATGACTAATACTCTTCACTGAATTATGACAGTGTATACAATACTATTTTCCTTTAAAAACTCAATGCTGGGTTTGTTACAAAACAAAACAAAAAAGTGAACTGCTGAAAGGGATTAACAGGCACATGAAAAGAACTAAATAAGGTAAAAACCCAGCTTTCCTGCTTGGTCAGCCTCCAAACAAATTAGGTCATCCAAGAAATGCCAAGAAAGTTACAGTTACAGATAGGTAGCCGTGTTGGTCTGCCATAGTCAAAATAAAAAAATTCCTTCCAGTAGCACCTTAAAGACCAACTAAGTTAGTTCTTGATATGAGCTTTCGTGTGCATGCACACTTCTTCAGATACACACAGAAAGTTACATTATACATCATGCAAGCAATGCTAGAAGACAGGTATCAGTGGTCATCCTCACCAAAGAAATCACCATACAAAGAATGGGCATTATGCAGAACTTAAAATGAATGCAGGAAAATAGCAACATTTAAATGGTCAGTTGTGCTGATAATCACCTCTTTAAAAAAAATCACCCCTGCCTTCTGTCCGCATTGAAAGCAGCTCACACATTTAGTAATACTGGAAACGTACTGAATAACAAGAAGGAATAAAATAGATTAAGGCTGCAAGCTTAGCAATGTCTACCCAGTAGTAAGACCCATCAAATACCATGAAACTCACTCCCAAGTAAATGAGAACAGGATTGCAGCAGAACTCCTCCATAAAACTTTCTGAAGTGGTTGCTCATCTAGAATGCCTTTCCAAATTATTCCAGGAAAGGCAATTGTGAGCTTCATTAGGAAGTAAATTTCACAAGGTCAGAGCCACAACCAAAAAGACCTTGCTCTACTAAATCATTATTCTCGCAGAGGTGATGGCGGCAGACCATATTGCAAAAGATACAGTAACAGCTAAGTATAGTTGGTGCTCAGTGACACAGCAAACCTCTTATCATTGTGCTGCATAGACCTGTCCCACTCTGCTTTGTATAAGCTGCAATACTATCGCCACATTTTATTAACAAGTGGAGTTACGTTGATGTAGTTGGCTAGGTTTAATCCACAGCTTCTGTAGGTAGGGCTGGCGATATTCTCTGCAGAGCCACTGCCAGTCGGTGGCTTTTTTAATGTGTAGGATTGTTTTTTTAAAAAAAACCACAAACAAACAATAAACAACAACAATACTTCTCTCCCTTCCCCAAACAAAGATTGGCCAACATTTATAAAGAAAACAGTATCTTTCAACATGTCAAGATTGCCATGGTCTCAACACCTTAAAATATTCTCTACAGTTAGTGTAGACAATAATGGGATAGAATGACCTGTAGTCTAACAGGGACAGTTGGAGCATATATGACCATCACCATATTCAGGCCTTTTTGACTTTATAAATTACACCAACTTATAGAAGTACAAAGTTATATAAATGACATAGTTAAGAAGGCAGGATAATGAGAGTTGCCATCAATACTGCTGTAAATTCCGCTCTGAAGTGCATTAAAAGTCGCTGCGGGAAATGATTTGAAGGGTGAAGAAGTAAATAAATACATAAATAAAAGATGTAGACCAGGATGCAAATAATCACATTGCGCTAGTTTCTTGCCCAAAGGTACTTTACACTTTAATTTCTCAAATCAAAATCTGCATAGCAAATGTGGTTTTTTGTTTTGTTTTTTAAGTCTTCTTAAAGTTTCAAAATAAGTTTGCTATGCAGCACAGAGAGGATGGGGCTGATGTTCAATTAAAAAAAAACCAATTTAATTGGCATGTGTAAGCCTTTGGTTGAATCTAAAGTGCTTTGGAATGTGACAATAGAAAATGCTCAGGTTGTATATATGTGTAAATAAAACCACATATTCTAAAGACACCACAGTCTCCACTGCCATTCATTCCTAGGAAATTGAACTCTGGGTATGCACTGGAACCTGTGAAATCTCACTATTTAGAATTGGGGTGACTGTGACAATAAGCCATATTGCTTCACATAAGCCACCAGTGGCTTTACTGCCAGTTAATATGGAAGCAAACCACTACTGTTTAAAAAGCTGAGTGCAAGCACAAGTGAGTTCTACCAGAACAGCAACTGATTTGCACACTTCTACCTTTTACTGCCCCAAGCAAGTAACATAAAACAAAACAAATGGTAAAGCTGCTTCTTAATTGCAGTTTATTTTCCAGAAGGCTCTGTGCTTTTTAGGTACCTTCTGTTGTTTCTTATTCTGAACATCTGCTTAGAGGAAGGAAACTCAGGAAATGCTAACAGCTTAGTTATGCAGAGGTGCTGGGGGGTGTCAAGAGTTTCTAAACAAGTGAACACCTCCATGGTGATATAGAGACTATTAACAACACAATCCCATTCATATCAATATAGAATCATAGAATCATAGATCATAGATTCATAGAGTTGGAAGAGACCACAAGGGCCATCGAGTCCAACCCCCTGCCAAGCAGGAAACACCATCAGAGCACTCCTGACATATGGTTGTCAAGCCTCTGCTTAAAGACCTCCAAAGTAGGAGACTCCACCACACTCCTTGGCAGCAAATTCCACTGTCGAACAGCTCTTACTGTCAGGAAGTTCTTCCTAATGTTTAGGTGGAATCTTCTTTCTTGTAGTTTGGATCCATTGCTCCGTGTCAGCTTCTCTGGAGCAGCAGAAAACAACCTTTCTCCCTCCTCTATGTGACATCCTTTTATATATTTGAACATGGCTATCATATCACCCCTTAACCTCCTCTTCTCCAGGCTAAACATGGCCAGCTCCCTTAGCCATTCCTCATAAGGCATCGTTTCCAGGCCAATTCAATTCAGGCACTTACCCCCACTATAGGGCCAATTCTGAAGAAGTGTGCATGCACACGAAAGCTCATACCAAGAACTAACTTAGTTGGTCTTTAAGGTGCTACTGGAAGGAATTTTTTTATTTCAATTCAGGCACTTAGCCCCACTAACCCCAGTGAGGCTTACTTCTGAGAAGGCATGTATAGAATTCCACTGCAAGGTAGTTAGCCAGGAGTTCTTTGCCCAAGGAAACTGATTATCCTAGTTCAGTGGTGGTGAACCTATGGCACATGTACACATGTGCCAAGGTGGGCACGCAGAGCCCTCTCTGGTGGCACACACAGTATTGACACATCTGGGTGGAGGCAGCCACTGCCAAAGAAGAACCCTGCCCCCTCCGCCGGCGCGGCCGCTCCTCCACCAGCCGGGGTGCTCTTGGGGCAGCTCCCCAAGTAGGCTGCGCGCAGCCGGCCCCCGGTGGCCCCAGCCCCAGCTGCCGTGCCAAGTCAGGAAGCGCCATTGACTGCTGTGCACCATCTTTACTGAGAGGCAGCAAGCCAGAGAGTGGGGCTGTGCCGTGCCTGGGAACCTGCCTGGAGCACAACCTGTCCTTCGGGGCGCTGCAAAGACGTGGCTCCCATCCAAGTTCCGGGGCCCCACCGGAGCACCACCCAGCCCCTTGCCTGAGCCACGTCTTGCCACCGCAGTGAAACAGCGGAGCCTATACAGGGTCCAGGGCCTCCTCCCGGGAAATGGGATACCTCAAAAGCCCAGCCGGCCCACGCGGCAGAACTTGGGGCAGCGTGCTTGGAGTGGGGTCCCTGGCTGGGGCGGGCCTTCAGCTCCGCTGGCGGGGACGCAGCTGGTGCCTACTCCTACAAGTCTTCCCCAAAAACCCCTCCCCAAAAAGCTCAGCAAATCCAGGCAATCCAACCCCCCACCAAAAAAGCTCAACAAATCTGGGCACATTGTGTTGGCACTTTGCGATAAATAAAGGGGTTTTGGGCTGCAGTTTGGGCACTCGGGTCTCGAAAAGGTTCACCACCACTGTCCTAGTTCTTAGTTTCTGGGTCCTGAGAAGTTCAGAGTCCTCAGAGCAAGAGAAACTCAAAATACTGAAGATAGGAAGGTGACCTGTTCTACATACTGTAATGGTAATGGTATGATGGTTTGACTATTAATTCTGATGGACATTTAGTATTGGTTGTCTTTGTATGAGTGATGCTTTAGATAGACTGTGGGCTGTTGTGGTTTTAATAGGCTATGGCTTGATTTCTGTCTTGTCATTGTTTTGTTTTAATCCTTTGTATATTCTATATTGTCTGCAAACTACCCTGGTATTAGTTATGTGGGAGACATCTGCAAATGTAATCAATGATAATAAATGTCTGCAAAATTTAATGGAGAATAAATAATAATGTATGTCTAGATACAAGTTGTTTTTGCTCTGGAGCAAAAGTAACTTACATCAGGCAGCAGGGAAGTGCTGGGTGGAGATTTGGAAGGTGGGAAAAGACCTGCCATTTTGCCAAATGCTCTATGCCTACAGGGACGTGGGTGGCGCTGTGGGTAAAACCTCAGCGCCTAGGACTTACCGATCGCATGGTCGGCGGTTCGAATCCCCGTGATGGGGTGCGCTCCCGTTGCTCGGTCCCAGCGCCTGCCAACCTAGCAGTTCGAAAGCACCCCTGGGTGCAAGTAGATAAATAGGGACCGCTTACTAGCGGGAAGGTAAACGGTGTTTCTGTGTGCGACTCTGGCTCGCCAGAGTAGCTTTGTCACGCTGTCCACGTGACCTGGAAGTGTCTGCGGACAGCGCTGGCTCCCGGCCTCTAGAGTGAGATGAGCACACAACCCTAGAGTCTGTCAAGACTGGCCCGTACGGGCAGGGGTACCTTTACCTTTACCTATGCCTACATGCACACAGAGGGTGCAAAGGGGACGAGTCTTCATCAACTGTTATGGTAAACAGGGACTGAGCTCTCTCTTCTTGGACTCCACCGGATGTCATGATCAGTACGGAATTGCCAATGACAGACATTAAGAACCAAAGCCATTTTTTTGCAAGAGTAATACTTAATTAGAAACAATTGACTAAGGCAAGTCAAGGTTTCTCCCTTGAAAACCATTGCCAATTCTATTGGGTCAAGAGATTACAATCCCATGCAGTGGAGCAATTAATTTGTGGTACTATCTCAGTTTCTGTAGCACCATTCCCTTATGAGCGATCCCAAAATTTTCTTCTAGAAATGCAGGTATCCAAATGCATAAATATCCTAGCACTATTATGAAACTGAATATATATGTGCTAACCTTCCTTCTGTGGAGAACCATTTAAATGAAGCTTTTCATGGATCTTTCACACATTCTAAGCACAGATGCTACTGTTGCCCATCCAAGTTACTTTTTAATTTGCTTCCAATTATTAATTCTATTAACTTTTATTAGCTAGAGGTGCAGAGCTTATCCAGTGCCATTATGGAAATGGCTCAGCGGAACCTTCATCCAGATACCAACAAACATTTGGGATGCCATCTGAAATCCACTTCTCCTTTCCACAGACTGGATTCCGGTAGCTTCCATCTGGTAGCTGTGGTGCACACATGCAGAGACTTCCTGTGCAGATAAGTTGATCATCACATGCATCAAGAATAGGAAACCTCAGGCTCCTTCCCTCCCTTAACCAGATTTGGGAAGGCACCATGAGGGTTGGGGAGAGTCATGCTCTCACACAGGGCACTATATTACCAAGGTCCACCCCTGCAAGTAGACATGCATAGAATTCAACTGACTCAGTAGCTTCAGCATTTGTCTTCTTTTGTGTGTGGGGGGGGAGGCATTTTGTACTCGAGACCTTTACACAAAAGATTATTGCTATGTTTAAGCATATAGGCTTTAGTGCTGTTTTCATCTTTTGGCTGAAGATCCAAAGGATCCCGTAGATCTGAAGCTGTTGGAGCGCCAGTGCTACCCTAAAATGCCCATTTTGGGACTATCTGTAGGTTATTCCCCAGTAGAAGAACTGCTGGCAGTGGCTTTCTACCCAGCTGGTAGATGCTGGAAAACTAAATAGATAACCGTGGCATTTGCAATCAGTAAGTGCTGCAGATAAGCTAATAGTCTTCAGGAAACACCCACATGCTCTTTTCCCACTGCAAACCATTAAGGTAGCCTTGGAATTTTCATTCCAAGTCATACCTTTCTATAGTTCTTGTTCCACTAGATTTTAATTCTGCACCTAACTCTGTCAAGGTTACTTACAGGCCTCTCAGAAATAATGTTGCAAAGGAGTAACCTACAAGAATTAACAATCTTCTACTAATTTAATAAAGAAACTTCATCAAATTATGCAACTGCTTTTAGAAAATGTTCTGTGCAACCAAAGTAGAATTGAGACCTGTGCTGTGCCAAAGTACTTAGCCTTTTATTATCACACTTTTTCACTGCTTGGCTTTCCAAGGTATATGTACGTTGATAGACGTAAACTGCTATTCAAAGCCCTAGACAGCATATTATGTCTTCACATCGTCACACAGCTTATTCACATATTCTTTGAAGCAGCAATTTCTCAGCTCTTCCCGTAATCTCACAATCTGAGTGAGTGTGCAGGACTCTGGCTGCGTGGGACTGGAGAAATCTTCCACTGGCTAGGGTTGCATATGAAGAGGACACTGATCTGGAAATTGGCAAGTGCCTTACAGGCTGGGTGTTTACTGCTGCATTAATGGGTTCCTTCCATGCTCTTCCTACCCACAATGGAGGGCAAATCAGGTATCCCCTTTCTTCTTTCCTATTATCTGCTGAACAGTGAGAAGAAAGCAATGGAGCTGAGGGGAAATTTGAAGTTTGGTGCTCATCAGGACAGCCTGTAGCAGGAGAATAAAAAGTGTCGGCAGTGCATATACTGTACATAATGGTACATGCCTAATTTATGAAGATCAGCATGACTGAGATTCTATGCACAGTTGGCTATGGGTGACTTCCAGTTGTGCTTACTTAGTGATTCTTACTTCAGACCACGTAGGTTCAACTTGACATTTAACAAAATATATTTCTTGTAAAGAAGTGTTACCAGTATGAAGTAGGAACCCGGTCTAAGAAAAGAAAAACTCTCTACCCTTTGCCAGACTATCTCCCCATTCTCTGGCTTCCTCCTTGCTAATCCGTCACAACCAAACTTGAAAGCCTCAGGATCTCCTCACTGAGTTGCGAGAGGCAGGAGACTCTGTCCATTAACCTGGTGCTAAGGCAAATAGTTTTATTTTATTTATGTAACGAATTTTTATCCTGCTCTTCAGCTTTAAAAAAGACTCCTGGAGGGGTTTATAAAGGCCATGGATAAGACAGCCATCAGGCTTACTCTCTGAAAGACGGGACACAAAAAGAAAAGGAAGGAAGAAGGAAACAGAAAATTCAGGCCCAGTTTCGTGGTTACAGAAGATGGGATTGCTCCTGCTCTGAAAAACGCCCTGGAGCTGCACTCCTCTGCATTCCCATTCAGTTGGAAAGAGGGCAGATCTATGAACACAATAGCAATCTGCAAGCATAGCAGCAGGAAGTGTGCTCACTGCTACATTCTTGGAAGTCTGCTTTTGCCTCTGCTTGACACAGTCCAGACATTTCTTCCCTCTCCTGTGCTGCTAGTTAGAAGATTTCCAAGCACAATCAAAGGCTATATCCATGCCCCACTGCTATGTTTGCGGAGCTCCGCTTGCTTCTCCCATTTCAAGAGGGAAAACTAATTCATGCTACCAATCATCTGTTTGGTGGGAGAAAGATTTATGAATTAGAGTGGATTAACGCAGCATTAAAATGTAGCTTATTTTTTATTTCATTTAGTAACTGGTGGTGGGTTGAGCTCAAGATGTGCAGTACTCAATCTTCCGATTTTCAACATTTAGAAAGCTAGAGCCCTTTAAACACTGGTTCAAATGACAAAATTAAAAATATTTGCAATCATAACTAAATAGCTGGATCTGATGTAGAAAATTACAAAAGGGGGTTGTTGCTTTTTAATCACAGTAAATAAATAGCCATTGCTTCAATATGATCTTCTAGCCTGCTCCCAACATTGTCCCCAATAGCTGCTTTAAAAAAACTGTGTTCTAATTTCATAGAATCCAAATTATTAAGCAGACTCTAATTTATGATTCATTAATCCAGTCAGGAAATTGTTCTACAAATGTCAAGTGATATCAATACTACTGAAAATGAACCAGCCACATTATTGATGCACATTATAAATAATCAGCTGCATCTCATACAGACCAAATAGTGAAAATAATGAATGCTTGGGCAGAATTTCCTCTATTTTAATAAAAACTATCATTTCAAAGTGGCATTATTGATATTAATCATAATAAAACCTTTCTGAATACTCTTCTGGGTCCATCTTCCAAAGTTACAGATACCAGAGTATCTGTACCACAACATATCAGCTGAGAAAGGGGGATGTACAAAACTTGTGGTATATTCCTTTAAAGCAGGAGTAGGCAACCTAAGGCCCATGGGCCACAAGCAGCCCACGGGGGTCGTTTAACTGGCCCGCAAGCTGCCCCTGTACCAAGCCACCCACTCAGGGAGTCCCTGCGCGCTGCACTAAACTGGCACAGCGTAGCGTGAGGACTCGCTTCCGCGGTGCCGGAAATCGGCATGCTCAGACACCGGAAATCATGCAGATGCAGAAAATCGTGGTCGCACGCTCTGGCCCACAAAAGGATCTCCGCTGGAGTGAACCAGCCCAGGCAAGGTAAACCTTGCCAACCCCTGCTTTGAGTAGGATGATAATTTATTTCAAAGAGAAAAATAAGTATCTTTACACATATTCACCATTCTCAATAGCATGCCCTAAGCATATTTGTGATATATCTATATAGATCCGTGGTTCCCAACGTGGGGCACACACCCCACAGGGGGGCAATTTGATTTTTAAGGGGGGCAATTCAAGAATGAGTTAGACCAAGTTATTGGCCTTTTAGGCTTCCTCCAAAAGATTAGGAGTTCACTTTTTGAATACTAAGAATTATATGTCGGGGGGGGATCATGATTTTAGAGATGCTTAGGTGGGGCATGACCAAAAAAAGGTTGGGAAACACTGATATATAGATATAGATTAGAGAGATAGAGATAGAGATAGAGATAGAGATAGAGATAGAGATAGAGATATACAGTGGTACCTCGGGTTAAATACACTTCAGGTTACATATGCTTGAGGTTACAGACTCCGCTAACCCAGAAATAGTGCTTCAGGTTAAGAACTTTGCTTCAGGATGAGAACAGAAATCGGCTCCGGTGGCGCGGCAGCAGCGGAAGGCCCCATTAGCTAAAGTGCTGCTTCAGGTTAAGAACAGTTTCAGGTTAAGAACGGACCTCCGGAACGAATTAAGTACTTAACCTGAGGTACCACTGTAGATAGATACATAGATACATAGCAGCATGAGAAGCCTCCCAGATAATGAAACATGCATTATCAACCATATATCTGACACATGGCCCCTTTGGGAAAAAGCTATCACCCAGGAGGGCAGCTCCTGGAGAGGTGACTCACAGGGAAGCCCTGGCTGGAGACATTTGTCACTGCTCTCACGGGCTCCAGAAACAAAGTGTATTAACCATTAAGTCAGCTTGTAGTGAGTTTCTACAAAAACAGTTGACAACTCTGGAAAGGTCAGCACAAGATGTCAGACATGATTTCCGCAAAACAGACACCTCCAATAGAAAACCACATGAAACCTCTTTTTGTCAATGGGCTCATTACAAGGTTTATAGAATCATAGAGTTGTAGAGCTGGAAGGGACCACAGGGATCTGTTGGAGGTCAACAGGAGATCAAGCCGGGTGCCTGGGAGAGTTGCCAGTTTCTCCTGACATGGGCTTGATTTCCGACAGGATCATCTAATCCAACCCCCTGCAATGCAGGAATCTTTTGCCCAATGTGTGGCTTGAACCCACAACCCCTGAGGTGCAACTCAGTCATATTTGGAATAACTGAAAGAGCATTCCTGCTAAGACACGACAGGCACCCATGATCTACACCAGGCATCCCCAAACTTCGGCCCTCCAGCTGTTTTGGACTACAATTCCCATCATCCCTGACCACTGGTCCTGTTAGCTAGGGATCATGGGAGTTGTAGGCCAAAACATCTGGAGGGCCGCAGGTTGAGGATGTCTGATCTACATTTTCTGGAAACAACTGAGCATGTTTTTCTTCTGACAAGGTTTTCCAGCTGAATGAATAGATCTCCGCCATGGTATTGCTTTTAAATTTATCTGCTCTTATTTCCTGCACTATTTTTAACTGTTTTTATTGCATCTTGTATGTTGCCTTTAGACATTCTGTATTTGTTTTTAGAACTTTACTGGGTTGTATCCGATTAAGTCTCACTCAGAGAAGCTGCAGATCAGCAGCAACAGTTGCACACAAAGAGAACAGTAGTAAATTAGCCCTCTAATGACATATTTTGTCTCTGTGCATCCAACCCTCCTTCTCTCCCAATGCAGATGGACACAGCAGCAGCGTTTAAAATGAGTCAAAGCTATTACCTCACCAATCCTTATAGCTGCCATTATTCTGCATAAGTGGAATGGAAAAGCTACGGCAGTCTGGATGCTGCTAACTCCTCCATCAGCCTCAGATAGGTGCAGGTTTTTGTTTCTGCCTTCCGGGCCAATAATGATAAGCTGTGTGGCCTTATTGAAAATGACTGTCCACTCTAAGGACACTGTTCAAAAATTACATAGTGGAGAAAATGTTTGTGTGCCCTCCTTAATTCTGAAACTGGCCTGGCTGTGGTATGCATTAAATAGTTTGTGGCTGCACCAGGCAATTTAGTTAGAAAGCTCAACCCAAACAAGGGACCAAGGCCTTCCTATTTACTTCCATTGCAGCTTCACCTCTGCAGAGGGATATATCTAACTGACCCTGAAGTGAAGCGGTAAGGAAGTCCTTGCTTGTGAGAAATTTCTTATGCGCTTTGCAGCAGCCACTGGATAAGGCAGGTGGCTGAGCCACTTTTTTGTCCTAGGGGCCACATTTGCTGTTGCCCAGCTCTCTGGGGGCCACATGTCAGTGATGACTGTGGCTAAAGTTTACATGCATAGGTATGCATGCACAGACAAACACACACACAGAGGAAAAAAATATTATTCATTCATTTATATACTGCTTAATGTGCAGCTGGCATCTAAGTGGTTTGCACAACATACAAAAACTGCACAACACCATGTGTGTTTTTAATACACCATAATTAAAATATGCAATAATACAATCTCATTTAAATATTAAAATATAAGCATCCATGACTGAAATATGTGATAACACTATCTGATTAAAATGGTGACTAAAAAAAGGAGACTCGGGTCACGAGAACAGAGGAATGCCTGTGTAAATAGGCAGACACACACACACACACACACGCACACACGTAAACAGGGAGGTGTGCATGTACAAACACCCCAACATAATTTCCACCCACTGTATATGAAAATTCGTCTTGAGTCTATCTATATTTCCTCCCTCAACCAAATGATGCAGGAAGACCATGCAACTTCATAAAATGCAAGAGTGTGGCTTTCTTGTTCCATGCATGCTTCCCCACACTACAGGGAAGCTGCAGTACCTGTGCAGAAAAGAGATAAAAGGGACTGATACAGGTAAAGTAGCTACACTGTTTCTACTGTCAGCTTTCATTTTTGCGTGAACAAGCCAAAGGAGACTGAGAGGATGAGAAAGACATTTAGGGAGACAATCTCTGCTATGGCATTTCTTTAAAGAAAGGTGAAATAAAAAAGTGGCATTGAGCTATTTTCCTATAGTTGGATTAACATATTACACAGATTTTTCAAATGAGATGACAAATCTAGTATAATAAAGGGTGACAGCTACTTTTTTGCATTATTAGCTAGCTATATTAATAAAGAGTCATAAAGCAACTCACTCTCCATGCTCTATGGAAGACCATGACACCATGAGATCAGAATTCAGGCTAGCACAAATCATATTTACAGCTGGACGCTTGATGCTGATATCCAGTACGTAAACAAGACTTGAAAAGGCAATAGCCAGATGTATGGCAATACCACTTGAAAGAAGTGTCCAAAACAACACCCACCAGAGGGCAGCATTGTATGTATACTAAAATTACTAAATGCACCATTCATTATTTATGATATTGCAAGCAATTCTAGTTTGAAAACTAAAGGAAGACACATGATCAGAATCAGGTTTAAGAGTCCTGTCCCCCCCCACAAATTTTAAACTTACTATTTTTTTATGTTTTCCCCATCATTATTTATAAAGATGTAAGTGATGGTAAGTGGCTGTCTAGAAAAACCATGTTTAATATAAATTTTGGACTCTTGATTGGATGGATTTATTTCAAAGTGCAGTACAATATACACAAAGGGCTGTTTTTGGAGGAGGGGAAAATCAATGCAATCTGCAGAGTCAGAATTTTCCTGATTAAGCCAAACTGGATGGATCTCATGATTTGGAATTTGCAAGCCTTTCCCAGTATAACCACTGCAAGGGAATGGCAACTCCCAGGCAAAATGATTTATGCTGCAATCCAAATAAATCTTACTAAGCAGTGAGCTCCATTTGTCACACTAAACCATGGCTTATCATGGTGGGAATAAACTGCAACAAGCCTTTGTGCAGCCTCCCCGCCCTTGCTTCCTCTTCTCCGCAAGGAGATCGGAAGAAGAAGAAGAAGAAGAAGAAGAAGAAGAAGAATAGTAGTAGTAGTTTGGATTTGATATCCTGCTTTATCACTACCCTAAGGAGTCTCAAGGCGGCTAACAATCTCCTTTCCCTTCCTCCCCCACAACAAACACTCTGTGAGGTGAGTGGGGCTGAGAGACTTCAAAGAAGCGTGACTAGCCCAAGGTCATCCAGCAGCTGCATGTGGAGGAGCGGAGACGCAAACCCGGTTCACCAGATTAGGAGTCTACTACCCCTAACCACTACACCACACTGGCATCCACTTCGACTTTAGATTAACCACAATTTAGTTCTGGCATTAACACTAAATTGTGGTTAATCTTAATTAACATTTGTTGAAACAAGCCAACTTCAAATAAGCCATAGTTGGCTGGATTCAGGATAAACAATAAGCTGCATTTAATCAAAGATGGAAGAAAAATGCTTCCCAACTCTTCATCGGAGTCACACTGGAGGTCCACACTGTGGCTTGTTCCAGGCACAACGAACAATGGTTTATCATGACACCTAAACCAGCTCAAAGGTGCCTTTAGGTAGCGCACAGCGTTCTTGGAGGATATGGATTACTTGGCACCATTTCAATTTGGGTTCCAATGTGGTTTTGGGACTGAATCAGTCTTAGCTGCCCTGATGGATGACCTGTATCAACAGCAGGAAAAGTGAGACTTTGCTGCTGCTTCTGGATCCGTCCACAATATCCACTGTATCCTGCTGAACTGCATCTGTGGGATGGCCATTGGGGGACACTTATTTACCGTGGTTCTGCTCCTACCTAGAGGGCCGTATCGAGAGAGAGTATAGTTGAGAGACTATGTTTCAGCTCTGTTGGGTTTGAAAGTATGGGGTACCACAAGGTACAACCTCGTCCCTAACACTGTTCAACATCTAAATGAAGCCACGGGGTTTGGTCATTAAGAGTTCTGAGGCAAAGTGTCATCAATACACTGATGACACACAGCTCGACTTCTCCATAACATCTGAGTCAGGGGAGGCTATGCAGGAAATGGCTATGCATGGTCTGGGTGCAGTGGTGGACTAGATGCAGGCTCAAATCCTGGGAATACAGAGGCACTGTGGGTTGGTGGTTCACATGCACTGGGAGAACAGGTCACTCGCCTGTTCTGGATGGGTTTGCACTCCCTCTGAAAGAACAGCTTTAGAATTTGGGTGTGCTTCTGCATCCAACTTTGTCACTGGAAGCTCAGGTAGATTCAGTGGCTAGAGACAATGCATGGTGATCCATGCATTGGTAACCTCAAGACCTGATTACTGCAGTGTGTGGGGCTACTCTTGAGCCTAATCTGGGGGTTCCTGCTGGTGCAAAATGCAGTGGATAGACTGTTGATAGGGACAGATCATCACCACTACATAACCGAAAGCTTGAACTGGCTGCCCATACATTGCTGGGTTAGATTCAAGGTTTTTGTATTCATTTACAAGGCCCTTAACAATTTGTGTCCATGATACCCCAAGGACCACCTAATCTCTGGACTTTGGAAGAGTCACTGTTAGTGGTCCTCCATGGCTTGGATGCATAGCTCATATCTACCAGGAGTTGTGTATTTAATATTGTGGGCCCAATTTTATGGAACTCCCCTTCCAGTTGAGTTCACATAGGTCATCTCCCTATTGAATTTCTGCTGCCTATTGAAAACTTTTTTTCATTCCAACAGGCATTTAATTGAAGTTTGATTTCATAGGTTTAACTCATTTTTACTTTCCGTATTGCATCTTCGTAAACTGCTTTGAGACAATTGTAGTTAAGCAGAATAGAAATTGTTTCAGTAAATAAAATACGTAATAAATAAAATAAAGAGGGCATTTATGTAACCAGAGGACGTGAATTCTTAAAAAACAATAAGTATATCTATAAATGTCTATAAATGCTCAGTTTCATAAAATACAGGCAACAGCAGCAGTTGATGATCCTTAGTGTGGCTTGTTATGGTGGGGGAGAGGGAGGAAGTAAGTTGTGTGTAAGATCCTTCTAACTCCTGGTTCCATCAAGGGTTAAAATAGAAGCCATACTATTTTCCTGTGTTGAGGTGAAAGCCTGGGCGTTGGGCCAGTAAGGAAAACCAAAGAAATGGGCTCTGTGTGAGACAGTAAATGGGTGAGGCCCCTCCTCCAGTTCGCAGTTAGTTAGAAGGACAAAGCACCAGAAACTCCTGGAATCTCACACTACTCAGAGATTGGGGTAGCGTGCAGCAGGCTAATGAATCTCTTCATCTACCAAGGATTCTAAATTAGGTTCAATTTAGCATACACTGGTATTTTTAGAATCTACAGTATAATACATAAAAACATTAATATCCATAGGCATACTCAATAGCTGCCAGCGTCTTGTGATCATAAAACAGGAACGCATCGAACTTATAACCACCAGAGCATAATTGATCGCACATCAACTTAATAGCATGTAAATGTTCCCAGCTGTATTTGCTCTCCATTACTTTGCAACTAGGGATAGGCGTAAAGCTGTGCTAGTGCACTGAACACTAAAAATATACTAGAACACTGTTCATAAGCATACAAAAGGCTCAGTGAAGGTTACAGCATTTTAAGAACTAGAGCTGCAAAAATAAATTTGTAACAACTTGACTCTACGAAGTATCAAAATACCACATTAAATCCCAACTCAGACCAACTCACCAAGGCCAGCTGAAGTCTATGCAGACTTCCCAGTGATTTTTCCAGTGTTTTGAGGGACAAATAGAATCACAGAATTGCAGAGTTGGAAGGGAGCACAAGTGTCATCTAGTCCAACCCCCTGCAATGCAGGAATATTTTGCCTTCCATTTTTGTGAGTCTACAAACTCTGTAGAGCCAATAAGAACATCTCTTTATATGTTCTTGCCAGATGGCTCCAGCAAATTGTATGCACAGGGTATTTTTCTTGGGTGGTCTTAAAGAGTGCCGAGAGAGCGGGAAGGTTTTTAATTGTCAACTTAAATAGTACCACTGATGGAAACAGAATACAAATTAGGTCCTTTTTCTGAGGAGCTATTCTGGACTGCAACTTCCATCTGCCCCAGTCAGCCCAGCCAAGCTACTCATGGCTGATGGAACTTGAAGTTCAAAACATCTGAAGGTCTAGTCCATTGGCTAACATTGGTAATAAAATGCATTTTAAATAAAGACAATAAACTTGTTTTAGAACCCATGGGCAGAAGCACACACTAGACATTCCCCTTGACCTAGAACAACAGCCCATTTCTCAAAACACGCAGTACAAATGGAAAAATCTTTCCAGAAAAACCACCACAGTAAAAACTTGGGGAGAAAAATGCACAATACCTTGTCAATATGCCAGTCTCCAGTCAAAACATTTAATGTCCCTGAAGTAATCTGTTTAATCCTTTCTACCCTCATTTAGAATGAACCTTCTACACTACCAAGTTTCAAGTCAATTCATTGAGCCATTTTCCAGCTATATAGAATCACAGAATCACAGAATCTTAGAGATGCAAGGCATCTAGTGCAGCCCCCTGCAATATAGGAATCTCAACTAAAACATCCATGACAGATGACCATACAACCTGTGTTTAAAACCTCCAAGGAAGGAGAGACCTCTTGTGGGAATCTGTTCCACTGCTGAACAGCTCTTACTGTCAGAATCTCATTTCTTGCAACTTGAAGCCATTGGTTTGAAACAAGCATGCTCCCCCCCTCCATGCGGCTGCCCTTAAGGTACTTGAAGACGGCTATCATGTCTCCTCTCAGTCTCCTCTTTTCCAAGCTAAACATACCTAGCTCCTTCAAGCATTCCCCATAAGCCTTGGTTTCCAGACCTTTGATCATCTTGGTTGCCCCCCTCTGCAGACGTTCCAGCTTGTCAGCATCCTTCTTAAACTGTGGCACCCAGAATTGGACACAGTATTCCAAGTGTGGTCTGTCTAAGGCAGTATAGATTGGTACTATTACTTCCCTTGATCTAGACACTATACTTCTGCTGATAGAGCCTAGAATAGCATTAGCTTTTTCCGCTGCTTTTCTAAAAAATAGGTTTTAACCTATAAAACCTACTACTGCTTCGAAATTTTCATTATTATGGCACAATTTGATTCAGCCAACTCACCTTATCAATAAGGTTACAAGTGGGGCTGTATAATATATCTCTATTCTCCTCCCCCCACATCCTTTTCTGTTCCTTTCTGCCTGACACTTACTCTCACTCCAGCCAGCATTTCATTCAGACCCCCACAATAACCTTCTCTCACAACAAGTTCATGCTAAACCTTTTATGATGTCAGGTGTAGGGCAGGTGGGTTTGGTTGCCTCAAAATGGCCTGATGGGCCAAATGAATGGGCCTAGTGTGCCAAGTCTGACCTGTTGACTAGAGGTTCCCAACTCCTAGTTTAACTATCAGGTTGTACAATATTAGATGTTAGTGCACTAAATGTTTACAGTGACACATGCTGCCAGATTCACACAACCATTTGACACCACAATCATCAATAGGCTCCAACTACTCTAAATCTCATTCATGGTATATTCTGCCTAACTGCTGTTATGGCTATCTGCAGGACCTAAGTTTCCATTTGCAGTTTTCAAAGCAGTATTAGAAATGCAGGAAGGAAGTGCATGGGGGGGGAATAGTAATCACAAGTTGTTTTCAAAAAGAAGTCAGCCAAGAAAACACATTCAAAAGAAGGTCAAAGGGTTCAAAAATGTCAGAAGGTGAAATACAGCCTAGAGACAAAGAGAACAAAACTGTAAAAAGAAAAGGCAGGTTACTAGCATAGAAAATGAAAGCATTCCTAGATATATAAAGCTAAAAGCAGCCCTATTGATAACCAGATTTTTAGATACCATTTATCAATTTTATTTTTTGAAAAATGGTTTTCCCCCCCTTTACATGGCAGCATAAGTACTGTAGTGTCTGAAACATAAAAAGTGTGAAGAAAAGTAGACAAAGTCCAGGGATCCATTGCCAAGTTTACCTTCCCATTGTGCATCTATTCATATAACTGGGCCACCATGAAAAGTCTGAAGTGGACTTTAGCAATAAGAAAAAATTAAAATATTTGAAACCAGAATTGACTATACAAGGTTTGGCAGATGTCACCATTACAGCATTCATCTTTGCCGTAATCCTGTACTTTTTATAACCATTTAACCATGATGCTTTCCCCCCCAAAATTGGATAAACTATAGTTTGGCATTGGTGTCACAAATTCCTTCAACTATTCCTATCCTGCTTTGCAGAATTACAAACCCCTAGGTTCGCAGGCAAGATGGAATGGCTACTAAACCAGTTACATTCTTAGGGTACAATGGCAGAAGAGAGAGGAAAAAAAACCATGTTGGTTTTTTTACTGAAAACAAGAAGTTGGGGCTTATATGATGATAATGAGAACTCACTATGAAAGAGAATTCAAAATGTATTGAGTTCCTCAGAATTCTCTACTAGCCAGAAGCAATTCAGATTTGCTATATAACACTTTTACTTAATATCATATTTCAGGAAGTAGCTTGACCGCAGCATAATGTGATGTCTTACATATAAGAGGTTGACATGAAAACTGAGTATACAATAAAAGAAAAGCAGGATGTTTATTTGACGTTGTTGTCATTTGTTTACTTACTACATCTATATTTTGCCTTTTTTTGCAAAGTGCCCAAGGCACAGTTTAAAATAAAAGCTAATAATCAATGTAATTCTTACAATGTAAGGCTGAAATCCCAAAAACATTTATCTGGAAGTAAGCCCCATTCAATACTATGGGAGTTAGTACTGTTAAAATGTTTGGGACGAGATACAAAAGGTGGAAAAGAACGTCTAGCCTAGGAGCTCTCCAGAGAGATGTACATAACCCTTGTAAACAAATCAATGATATTACTAACACTTGAATTTAGTAAAGGAGGTATATCAGCCATTGGCCCTGTCTGCATGTCACACTAAGCCAAACCCTGGTTTGGTGTGAACACATATGGTATGTAGCTCCCAGAGAAAAGCCTGCAGTCACTTTGCTTCTTCTCGGTCCTTTCTGCTTCCATTCCATGCTGAGCTAAGTTGTTTGATCCAGAGCTCACTGAATTATGGTTAAGCTATCTCTTCCCTTGGTTTGTTCTTGGTTACAGTTCATGGTGGGCTTAACCATGAGCCCTGATTTGGACATGCTAAGCCAATTATTTCTGCACAGTTTTATTTACACTACTTTAGATACTTTGTAAATTAAGAACAGCACCATAAATTAATAATATTAGCAACGTATTCTGTTTATAATTAAGTTAAGAGAAAAGTCAAGTGGGGGGATCATCATCGGAAACACTGGATTTCTAAGTAATTTTGCTTTTTAATTACATTTGGGCTTACAAAATGTGATAGTAAGAAAGCCTGCATCAAACATTCCTTGATGTCTCTTTTAGTAGGGTTTTCCATTACTAATAATGACTGCAATCTCAAATTCAGTTACTAGGAGGTGTGGAAATGGTCATATGTTGCCTTCTTTGTGAGAAGCCAGAAAGCATCTGCTTTGTTTCTGATCAGTTCTGTAAACATATTAAATGCCCAAGAAACGAACCGTGAATGTGCAAGAAATCTCACAGGTTTTGTCATGCCATTTTGTTCCTGTGGGAAATGTGTTCAACTCAGAATTGCCAAGTCTCTTCTCCCACCCCTCACAGATGACCTTTTCTATGGAAATTTCCATTTGGCCTTAGAAATACTTGAACAGAGTCTACCATACCAGATACTGTTTTCATGGAAGACAATCTTACTTGGCCACAAGCGATCGCCAAAGAAGAAGACCATACCAGATATCTTAAACATCTTCAAAATAATCAGAAAGATTAGGACTTGCTGCCTTGCATTTATGTGACTCCATAGAAAGGTTCTTTTAAAAAGAAGGTGGCAAGCCAAAGTGCATTTTGTTCCTCTACTGGGTGCAGAGTTTTCTATCCTGTGTGCATGGATTGTAGCCAAAGGGAAGAAGTGCAGCATCTTTCCTAGGCATGCCTACTCAGAAGTAAGTCCTGCTGACTTCAATACAACTTACTTCCAGGAAAGTGTGTAGAGGATTTCAACCTCATGTCTTTTAGATATAATCCCATATGATGGCTGTAAGATACAGAAAACGCGAATCTCTGCAAAGAAGGAGAAACCCAGGGATGTGGTGGGGGAGGGGAGAGTTGTAAAGCATAACCTGAGATCTACCAAAGGGCAAGACATACATAATATCTTATCATGCTCTCAGCAAAACAAGCATGCTAGGAAGTCCTCTTCTGACAATTCAAAGGATAGGCTCGCCAAAATGAATGTAAGAAAGAAGTAAACCAAGTCAGCCACCTGTTTAAATATTAGACAATCCATTAATTATTGTAACAAGCGCCATTTGAATTATGCAAATATTTGATTTCTGCCCTTCAGTTCAGGAACTGTATATAATCTTTATAGAAACTATGATTTGTAATCTCCAGAAATTACAAGATACGCCTTTTGCAAGATACATCTGAAGGCAGCCCTGTTTAGGGAAGTTTTTAATATTTAATGCTAATTTGTGTTTTTAATATTCAGTTGGGAGCCTCCCAGAGTGGCTGGGGAAACACAGCTAGATGGGCGGGGTATAAATAATAATAATTATTATTATTATTATTATTATTATTATTATTATTATGTGGTCTGTTAAAACACATTAGATAAAGTTGATGAAATCATTAATAACCGTGAAAAACGATTCACTAGATAGGCAGATCATCACAAGAATTTGAGAATTAACAGCATGGGTATATCATACCTTTTATATTTTCCCAACTCTCCTCATACTTCGCTGGCTTTTCCTGAACCTTCTCTGAGAATGCTTGCAAAATATGAAGTCTTTTTTTGTTACAGAGAGTTTTCAGAGGAAGATTGCAAATTTACCCTTGTGCAGTTATGAAGCATTTATTGGGAGGAGAGGACAGGATGATTATGGTGGTAGATACTGGAAAAACCTTCTTGGTCTTAGCCAATTCAGCTTCTGGTAAGCCATGCACCTTCAGTTATGCACAGGATTCAGCTTTTGATTGTGTGAATATGTCCCAACAGGGCTTTAAATCAAGCTGGCAATGGCTGTACATCTATGGTGTGATGAATTGTTAAACTATCAAGCAGCTCTCTTATAAAACTCATTAGAAATGCAGCTCAATGTCATCTAAAGGTTGCAAAGTGCCTTAAAGAATTCAAACAACTAAATCAATACTTTAATTAAAGGAGATTGAATTAAGTGTCAAGGGACCTTACCTATTACTGGCAAAAGAAAAACAACCCTTGCACACATCCCCAATTTTTGATATTAAATAAGACTCATTAATAAGATCTAGCAAGGTTAATTAAGAGATAATGTCAGTGGAATGTGATGGCACATAATTGTGGTACCCAGCTACTTGGTAATGAGAAAAAGAATGTCTATCGGAAAGCAAAGAGAAAAACACTGCCTTCTCCAGATGTCCTGTTTATATTGAGCATTCATCCTGATTTGCTTGCACAAAGCTTACATGGAGGTTAGACTATGTCTTGTCTTTACTGAGCATCTGCTCTGATTTCTTTTGTGGGGTGGTTTATACTGCCTTACCGGTGGGGTGTTTACAGTATATGTCTTCTCATTAATCATTTGTTCATAGCATGTTTTTAAATGCATTTTCCAAAACACAATAGGTCTGTTGTTTTTTTAAAAGTGGATTCATTGTGCTAGGGCAGCTTTGTGCTTTAATCCACTTCAATTCCAGCAAGCCTAAATTTACAGTCTGTGCTTGAATCCCTTCCACAAAATATTTACAGACTGGAGGCCCCCACTGTTAACCTGAGCAGTTTTAAAGATAGCATGAGGTGGCTAAGAACTGACTCGACACTATGGGCCCCTGTACAGAAAATGGTCTCCACAAGAGGACCACTACAAATAAAATCTGTATTGTGAACTCTGCACACGGGTCTTAATATGTAGCACCACATACTGCAGAGGCTCCACATCACTTTATGGCGTTCCTGACGACAGCTTATGGACATTACAAGTAATGGCTCCAGAGTGGAGAAATCACTTTGTATCTGACTTTGAGACCTGTTGCCATTGCAAACACACACCACAATAATTAATCTGCTCCTTTTTATCCTGAGTTTGGCTGCTGTCCTTGAACTTTTATGTAGTTATGTCTCTGCAATACAAAATACATTTTTCATACGATAGGATACAAGAGTATGATGTGCCACAAAAGAGGGGAAAATATATAATTGAAGCAACTGAGAGGTCATGCCACCAACAGTATTTTATTCATGTCTATAGTAAGAAGGATGGTTCCAAAATCCTTAAAACGCTTCTGTGATAAATGGAGAAGTCTTACTTTCCTGTCTAAAGACAATTATCTTTTAAGAAAACCAATATAGTCCTTATGAATAATATATATCAGGATGTCACACATCCAGGAAGCACCACTTTTTCAGTTAAAAAAATTGGGCGTCTGTAAGAAGAATCCTATATAGTAGCTTAGCTCCATGTGAACGTGTACTCAGACTCATAGCTACTAACTTAATGACAAATATGATTTTTATTCACTTCTGTCAGTTTGGCAAAAACAGCGCACTCAGACAAATAGACTGTACTTCATGGCTCACTTTGTCAACGGAGCTGTTGAACCAATTTCAGCTGCACATCAAGCCATAGGAGAGATGAAATAAAAGTGAATGTAGCAACAGAGACCTGCTTGGGAAGGGGGAAAACGCTACCTTGGGTTCAGATTTCCATTTTCATATAGACAAAAACAATTTCTTCTGTTTCTCCCCACCCCCAATGCTGAAGCTAGCACAAGTGAGTTTCTGGGGGAAGACCCTCCTGCCTGCCTTTTGCCCTTTCCCAGGAGGAAATTGTGGCCTTCCAGATGTTGTTGGACTCCAACTCCCATCACCCCCATGCAGGAATGATAGGAGGTGTAGTCCAACATCATCTAGAAGACTGCAGGTTCTGTACTAGTACAATAGCTAAATCAGCTTGATTATTTACTAGAAAATATATGTTATTACTAATGGAAGAGAATGGCTCACTTGTCATGTATTCTCATAAGTCACTCACCAGGGCCAAAGCTATGTACTTAAAAGACTAGGTCACAGGGCAATGGTATAAATTTGCATGTGCTGCACTGATATATCATGATGCATATTTAGGTCAACTTTCAGAGGAGAAAAACAAGTGTTGGCTCTTACTGTTAAGACTTATTCTGGGCTATGGTTTGCCAAGAGGATGTTTAGGATATGTGGATTGGTCCCTCCACCCCACCCATAATCTTTTGGCAAGAGATGCTGCTTATGTACACTAAAACAAGCCTTGCTCCACCATCTAATGTAACCCTCACCCCATACATCTTCCTCACCCAGCGACTGCATGTATCACTCCCGTGACCAGTCAATGATATCCTCACACAATATCCAGCAACCTCAAGTCAGCACTATCTGTGTTATAATAATAATAATAACAATTATTATTATTATTATTATTATTATTATTATTATTATTATTATTTATTTATTTATACCCCGCCCATCTGGCTGGGCTTCCCCAGCCACTCTGGGCGGCTTCCAAAAGAATATTAAAATACTATAATACATCAAACATTAAAAGCTTCCCGAAACAGTGTTGAAACTGGAAAGCAAATTAAGATGTTGGGTGACTGGGGACTCAGATACAAATAAAATGTTTTACATGTGTTGTAAAGTGCAATATAAAAATGTGACATTAGAGGGCAAAAGTGAGCTATGCAAAAGTCAACGTATTTTTTCAAAACGTTTTAAAATAAAGCATTTTCACAGCGTTTTTTTAATATGTGTGTAGGGTCCACCTGGGATACCAGCACTATACATTATAGTGTGCCCAGCCATCCTGCAAAAAAACCAATGGGGAAGAAGCAAAAGAACAAGCGCCTGAGCAAAAGACCTTGGTCACTCTGGGACACCCCCTAATAATACCCACGGCACTAATCTCCCAATGATAAAAGTGATACAGGGAGAAGGGACCAGCGCTAACTCAAATCCCTGAGGCAACTACAAAAAAAAAAGGATCATGGAAAGCTGCAAGAGGGGAGAAAGGCTGATGAAAGGAGACTTGATCAGGTCCATATTTTGGACATCCCCACCCCATCCACCACAGCGCGCGCGCACATACACACACACATTGAATTATATCAGTGTTCTGCATATGTTCTCTTGCAAGCTTTTTTGCCTGGTTACTATGTTTTAGAACAAACAAATACAAAACAATGGAAGGGCCCTTTTTCTTTTAGAGCTGCAAGTCAGGAAAGAGGAAATCCTTTGGGCACAGACAGAACATGTTGCCAAGTCACAAAAGAATTTATGAACTGAAAACAGGGCAAGAACTTCATTACTTGAAAAAAAATCAGTTTGTGGGCATGTCACTCCGGTGTTTCGTTTTGCTCTGTTTGCATCAAGTTTGTAAGACACGGCTGAAATCTATATATGTTAAAGATACAAAGACTTTAAAAACAGGTTGCAACAGCTGATTGTGACAGCAGGCTTCTAAGAAATTCAAAGCAAACATTCAATGAGGTAGCTTAAAGCAGTGCCAATCAGGACTTGGCCAAGATCCTACGGAGGTGCTCAGGGAGGTGAGCTAGAGAAGAATTATGGGAGATCAACCAGTATAATATCTGATAATGTATATATTTAACATTTAATATTTTACTGATTTTGTTAAAAAGTGCAAACATGACAAAAAGAAGTAAAATAAAGAAAAAAAAATGTAAAGCATAAAAGCACCAGAGCCCGGAAGGACAAAAGTACAAAGAAGCACATGAATAAGGGCCTCAGATGATGATTTCAGGATTCGGATAGGTTCATATGGAGAGAGGCGTTGAGGTCCTGAGCCATTTAAGGCTTCATAGGTCAAAACCAGCACTTTGAATTGGGCCCGGAAACTAATTGTAGCCAGTGCAGTCGGACCTGGATCGGTGTAATATGCTTGAACTTTCTTGCCCTGATGAACAACCTGGCCACTGATTTCTGCACCAGCTGAAGTTTCTGAACCATCTTTAGAGGCAGTCCTGTGTATAATGCATTGCAGTAATCTAACGTAGAGGTTACCAGAGCACAGACAACAGAAGCTAGAGAAAGGAAGGAAGGAAGGAAGGAAGGAAGGAAGGAAGGAAGGTAGGAAGGTAGGTAGGTGATGGAAGGCACTCCACGCCACTGAGACACCTGAGCCCCAAGCGACAGCAAAAGACCCAGAAGTACCACCATCAACAGCAGGCAACAATGTTACTGTCCTAAAAGAAAATGAGATTAAAAATTAACAGGAATTTTGAGGTTGTTGAGGTTCAACAAGCATCAGCCAAGTAATTCTCTTTATGTTTGTTTAAATTACAAAATATTTAAACTTCAAGACAGAGAAAAGAACTGGAATTTACAAGGTGAGCCTCTGTATATAAAACAGTTTATAACTTCAGTGAATATAGGAATCAGATGCACAGTCTACTCTTTGTTTTCTTTGCAACATGGGATTGACGCCAAAACCATTGGGTTTATTTCTTTATTTTAAAAAATATGTTCCTAGCTTGCATCAAAGCGGGAGGGGAGCAGATCCTAATCCCAACAGACAGCTTGACACTTGTCAAACTATTTTTAAAATGCTCACTATCTGTATACTGCATACTGAATTTGTCAGAGTACTGCTTTTCACTTGCAGGTTAAAAAAAAAAAGTACATTTGTACTCATTTCCTAATTTACTACTAGAGGATAGAAGTTGTCCATGGAAATGTTAACTTTTACCTTGGAATCTTAGAGGTTATCGTCTGGGACAAATAATGTCATACTGTCATATCCCAAGAAGTTTAATTTCAGTTCCAGATAAGCTATAAATACCGAGGGCGATTCCAGAGGAAATGCCTCCAAAACTTTAAGATTTAATAGGAGGCACTAAAGAAGGCCAATCTGCCAAGTTAAAGAACACAGGACCTGCAAACAAAGAGCCTTGGTGACATCACTTGGTAAAATGCAAATCAATTTCCCACTTCTCACTCCTGCTCACAATATATTGTGCCAGCACAAATGTGAGTGTAGTTTTTCAGTAGATCAATAGCTGCACTGTGGGTATCACCTTGACATGTTCAGCCTGTTTCTTTTTAAAGGGTACATCTGCTCTCCGACTGTGAGAAATGGAGCTATATAACCAGACGCTAACTTTTAAAACAGCAATAAAAAGTATCATTAAAATGGCTAGGCAGTGTTGGTAATAAATGGGGGGGGGGCGCAAATCCCTTTCCAAGGAGTGTTCAAATTGGTTCAACCATGGGGTGAGGAGGAGTGTCTGTCACAGATAATTTATAGTAATTCCATCATTGCTACACATCCATCCATGGGGAAACAATGCTCATTAAATCCAATTAAAAATCCAATTAAAAGCAACATTTTTGATCTGATATAAACTGGTTTGATTAATCTAGAAATTAATCTGATTAATGCTTTCAGCCCTAGAAAAATATAGTTCTAAACAAAGATAAATTGAGAGGGAAACACTGAAAAGGACAACCAAAGGTAAAGGTAAAGGTAAACCTGACCATTAGGTTCAGTTGCAGACAACTCTGGGGTTGCGCGCTCATCTCGCTTTATAGGCCGAGGGAGCTGGCGTACAGCTTCCATGTCATGTGGCCAGCATGACTAAGCCGCTTCTGGCGAACCAGAGCAGCACATGGAAACGCCGTTTACCTTCCTGACGGAGCGGTACTTATTTATCTACTTGAACTTTGACGTGCTTTCGAACTGCTAAGTTGGCAGAAGTGGGGACTGAACAACAGGAGCTCATCCCATTGCAGAGATTCGAAACACTGACCTTCCGATTGGCAAGCTCTAGGCTCAGTGGTTTAGATCACAGCGCCTCTATTGCATAAAAGTATGGGAAAAGCGAAATAATGCCAATGATCTGAACAGGGTTTCTTTACACCTAAACTTATATTGTCCACTATTTGAAACACTGAAGACACCATGGAAAAACCACAGGGTACTGGAACCAGCAGACTCATAGAACATTCAAACAGTTCAGGGATACCAGGAGTCCCTGAACTTATTTTACAAATAAGATATAGCTTAATGGTGAAGCAGGTGTGCTACAGGTAGGAAGGGGTACATGAGTTGCTTCTGGAATTACAAGCTGAAAGCTTTTCACGTAACACAGACGGAAAGGGGTCTTGCCAGATGTCCTTGATACTTATTGAAATATTACACATTAGGTTAAGTAAGCGATTTTTAAAGCTCCACCTTCAGGCTTTCTACTTGTGCAAAATCACACATGTGGGGGCAAAATGAGTGCAGAAGGCGCCTCACTTCAGAGGGCAATGGAAAAGTACATAAGAGCCTGCTGAATCAGGCCAATAGTTGCATTCGTTTATGAACAGAACTAAATAAAACAGAATTGTGCACAGTTGTTTCCTTCTCCTGTCCCCTGGAAGAGCAGCATGTGCGTGTTTTGCTGATTGCCATTAAACAATTTTAAACAGCTGATATTAGGAATTGAATGCCGCAGTCTTGCCAAATGACTTGGAATAAACAGATAAAATATTTATGCTAACAGGCCCAGATCTTCCAGGCCAATGAAGCGGTGCTTGGCTCCAATCTGGAGTCAGAGAATGGGAGCCAGGGTGTGATGTGCAGCCGGGAGAAGCAAGTTTCAGAATGCCAGTCCAGGCAAATATAGGCCCAAGGGGAAGGGCCCAAGGTGGAAATTATATCTGACTGCACTAAGCATTGGCCATAGTGCCCTTCTGGAAGGACTCTGGGGTGGGAGGGAGATAATGCTCTGCTCCTACCTACAGGGTCATTGCCAGAAAGCAGCACTAGGGGGCTGTTCCTCAATCCCATGGCTTTTGAACTGTGGGGTCCTATAAAAGTCCATTCTGTTTCCTACAGCTATACGAAACCACTGGGATTTGGAGCATGGTATAATCAGTAAGTTAATGACACACAGCTATATCTGAATCAGGAGGTGCTGTGTAGGGTGTCATGCCATATCTATGTATTTCAAGTTATAAGTGCACCTGCTTCTGGCCAGAATTATATCTGTACATCACCAGCATTCCTTATTGCCCTTGGTTTTCACCATCCCTTCTTTCTGTCATAGTCCGGCTGTTCCCTTTTTTTTCAGGGGCCATCCAGAGTTCTATTCTTTTATTTCTTCTGCCCTATTTCACATATGAATGCACTGCCTTCTCTGCCCTGCACTTGTCCTTGCCTCCACTCATCCTGCTTTCATCATTTTCTTTGGCCTCTGAAAACAAAAGATGAAAACATTTGGTTTTGTTTGAAGCAAAGAAAGAACAGGGATTTTAAGACAACCTCAAGCTGCTTCTCAAGATTTCCTCAAGAAACCTCAAGATTTCTTCTTTTTTGGCGATCACTTGTAGCCAAGTAAGATTGTCTTCCATGAACACAGTCTTAACAGTGTGTCTGTAGGTGACTGTGGAGGCCAATTCTGGATCCACACATCCTTCTACAGTGGGAACATAGGTTTCCGGGTGGGAGTTGATCATGGTGTTTGCCAAACATGCCTTCTTCTTAGCATGTTTCTCCCTTTTGTCCTCAGTTTGAGCATCTTCAAAGCCCATGACACTTTTGGGAAAGCCTGTTCTCCAACTGGAGCACTTGCAGGCCAGTGTTTCCCAATTGTCAGTGTTTATACTACATTTTTTTAGATTTGACTTGAGAGAGTCTTTAAACCTCTTTTGTTGACCACCAGCATTACACTTTCCATTTTTAAGTTTGGAATAGATTACTTGCTTTGGAAGACGATAATCAGGTATCTGAATAACATGAGCAGTCCAACAAAGTTGATGATGAAAAATCATTGCTTCGACACTGGTGATCTATGCTTCTTTCAGTACACCATACACAAAGCGCAACAGGCTGAATGATAATAATTGTGAAAATTTTACTGGTTATTTCCTATCGTAAAGGTCTAGCCCAGTATGTGCAAAATATACAATTCATATGTACGGTGTATAACCTATGGGGCTAATTCCAATATTAATACATTTTTTCTTTTCTTATATGTTCTTACTGCTTGTTCTTGTAATTTCCTGTACACAACTGTCCCGGATTTGGAGGTACTGCAAGCTCATTTCTAATTTGTTTTTGCAGAATTTATGAGAGGACTTCAGCAGCTACGGGGGAGTTGTGGTTAAGGAGATGCTGGTAATGTTCTTTCCAGCATAATGCAATAGCTTCTTTATGTTTCAGAAGTGTGGTACCATCTGTTTAGGCATAGGGGGCATATGCCATGATTTATTGGCTCATAGATGGTCTTTGTGACTTTAAATAAGTTCTTTGCATCATGATTGTTGGCTAAGTGCTGGATCTCTTGAGCTTTTTTATCCACCAGGTATTCTTTAGTTCTCTGGTTCTTCTTTGAAGCTCATCCTTAGCGTTGGCATACATTTTTTTCTTAGTGGTGCAGTTTCTATCTCTTTGCCAGATCTGAAAGGCCCTCCTTTTCTTGTCAGTAATGTGTTCAATCTCACTATCATTCTCACCAAACCAGTCCTGGTGTTTCTTGGTTTGATAACCAATAGTTTGTTCACAGGCTACAATAATGGATGTTTTTAGCTTGGTCCAGTGTTCCTTGATGTTATCAGGGAACTCTGAAAGCAGATTGTCCTTAAGAGTTCTTTGGAAGCAATCCTGCTTAATAGGATCTTGAAGGGCTTGAGTGTTGATTTTGTGCCTTGGTTTCCTTCCTTGAAGCGTGTGTTTAGGTATAATCTTGACAGCCATCGTGGAACATATTAATCGGTGATCTGTTCAGCAGTCGTTGGCACTCGTCATAGCTCTGCTAAGGAGCACATCACAGCGATCTTCGGCTAGGACAATTACATAGTCTGAGAGGTGCCTAGCAGTTTGAAAGCACGTGGAAGTGCAAGTAGATAAATAGGTACCACTCCGGCGGGAAGGTAAACGGCATTTCCGTGCGCTGCTCTGGTTTGCCATGCTGGCAACATGACCCGGAAGCTGTACGCCAGCTCCCTCGGCCAGTAAAGCGAGATGAGCGCCTCAACCCCAGAGTCGTCTGCGACAGGACCCTAATGGTCAGGGGTCCCTTTACCTTTATGAGGTGCCAGTGGTTCAACTGAGGGTGCCTCCATTATGTTTTTAATTTATTTATTTTGTCGAAAAGTGTGTTGGTAGTAACAAGGTTGTGCACTGCATATATAGTCAAAAGTAAGATTCCATTCTGATTGCTGTTGCCAGTTGCTTCTTTCCCTGAGAGCCAGTGTGGTCTAGTGTTTAAGAGCAGTAGACTTGTAATCTGGTGAACTGGGTTCGTGTCTCTGCTCCTCCACATGCAGCTGCTGGGTGACCTTGAGCTAGTCACACTTCTTTGAAGTCTCTTAGCCCCACTCACCTCACAAAGTGTTTGTTGTGGGGGAGGAAGGGAAAGGATAATGTTGGCCGCTTTGAGACTCCTTCGGGTAGTGATAAAGCGGGATATCAAATCCAAACTCTTCTTCTGCTTCCAAATAGTCATAGGCCACAGATCGAAATCTCGCCAAACTCTTGCATTAAAATTACCCAGGGGGCTTGACAGCATCGTTCTGATGAGTCTGCTGTTGTCTGTGGCAATCACACATTCCCCTTGGGACTCCGCTAACTTAATTCATCACTTGGGAGACATTCTCACAAACAAAAATAAATCTCCCCCATTGCAGCTTGCTGTTGTGCAGTGATAATGTTTCTCCTCTGCTCAGCAATGGGTGAAGGAAATTGGGGTGGGGTGGGGGAGATATTGTCCCATTATGTACTGAAGCAGCTGCTCAAGACTCCTTTGAAAGTTATCCCATTCCTACCCTTCCTCCATGATTTTCAGATTTTGCTTCACAAGAGCCCTGTGAATTAGGATAGGCTGAGAAATACTGATTTGCCCAAGTGAGGTGGATGTAAATATTAAGCTGAGATTCAAACATCCAGACATGGTCAATGATGAGAGAACTTAATGCTTTATTCTGTTAAGTATTTTATAACATTCTGATTAACAGCACTAACTCAAAAATAAATTAATTTACACATTTAAAATGTGTTGTTCTTCATCTAATGTCGCTTAATCTAATTTAAAATTACAGAAGAGGAAGGAGCAAAATGGTAGGTTTGTTTATATGAGGGCAATGTAATAATATTTGGCTCAAGAGACAGTGACTGAAATAATTTTGTTTTCTTGGAACCAAAAACATGCTGGTTCTAACTGCTGTGGGTTTTTTTTGTTTGTTTCATTGCCGTGCAATTAAATAGAATTTACCTCCAGAACCCAGTGCTTCCGAACACCACCATGTTTGGTGCAACATATCAAATAATAGCATTTAGAGATGTGCTATACATACAGATATGCATGAATCCTTATGTTCCTTTTAATAGGTTTGCTATAAAAGGAACAACTGTGTCAGGGGAGAAAACCCATGAAGTATGTGCCATTTCCGTATTGCCCTTTTCTATATGTGAAGTTGATTAAAAAGAAAAAAGAAAAGACTACAGTCATTCAATTTTCTAGAGTTTTGGAGCTAGAAGAACTATCCAGAGAATTCTATGCAAATGTGATATTGTAAACTGGAAAACTCATTCAATTGGTTTCTTTAGGTCTTATACTAAGTAATATCTCATGCTTTGGGTATTATGATTTAAGAAAGATTTGGGGGGAAACAACTAATTATAACGGATCAAGAACGCTTTGCAGACTGAAAACTAGGCATTTAAAACATGGGGACAAAGGTTATTACAGCCAAGCACAACATTCATGAAATTATCAAGCTCACACAGAAGTTGTATATGTTCACCATTGGCAGTTTTCTTAGCTTCTCTTCTCAGAATATGCAGGGTCTCTTAGAGATCTTATTTCTCAGTTTCAGACATCTTACATAAAGTACTTTTCACAGGAGATGGGGAACAACCTTATTTGGCAAGATTAGGAATTTCTGACTCATTTCATTTCACTCCAGGATAAACAGCAGTGGTATTATCTACGGTCAGGAAAGAGAAATCATGGAAGCTGAAACACCCTGGAATTCTTTGATCATGGGATCTTAGGAAACAGCAGTACAATAACTTTTTTAGTTTAGTCTAGGTCCAGCTGGTTGGACAGTGTTCTCGAAGCTACAAACATGAGCCTGACCAAACTGCGGGAGGCAGTGGAAGACAGGAGTGCCTGGCGTGCTCTGGTCCATGGGGTCACGAAGAGTCGGACACGACTAAACGACTAAACCACAACAAGGTCCAGCTATTGTCTCAAACCTGATTCATGTATCTTTCATACTGGAACTTGTTGCAGAAAAGCAGAAATATCAGTTCTACACAACTTAAGCTTTACTGAACTTAACCTCTACAAAAGTAAACAGCCCAAAGCATCTCTACCAGCACAACTGTAGCTGCGAGTACAAGCCGTAAGCAAGGTTTGGTTGGGGGTTTGCAATCCATGGTTTGTCTGGAGTGAGGCAAACCACATGCCACAAACCACAATCTCCTTCCTTGGAATCCTCACACTCATGCATTTCCAGTAAGCCATGGTTTTGCATAACATCATGTGTGAACCAGTTTATGCATTCTGAGGATATATGTCCCATTTTAAAACTGGGGGGGGGCACTGTGGCATTGCAATCAGCGGCTAGCCTAAGGTCAATTAGTGCATCTATAGACAATAATTATTAAGCAGAAATAAATAAAAGAATCATTATAAGCATGTGCAGAATGCTCTCCCAATGAAAGTAACTGCATTAAGAAGACCGAGTTCTTCATTTATCAGAAGGGGACACCTGATTGTGATGTCAGACAGAGGATTACAATTTCTGATAGACTCTGTGGAGAAGAAATGGAAAATATGCTCTTGTTCATTGTGCATACCATTTGTCTCCCTTCATGGCCCCACAGCACAATCCTAACAGTGTTGACCCACACGTAAGTCCTATTGAATTCAACCAGACAAATATCCAGTGGTACCCACTACTATGTGATACATCCCAGGATTCCATCCTGCTTTTGAAAACGGACTCATGGTTTGAACTCTGGTGAATCTTGGCACAAGGATCTAACTAAATTGGAGCGTGGAGGATGAAGGAAGATTACAGAGACCAAAAAAACGCGGGGGTGCGAGCCATTTGTGGAAAATTTTCTGGAAGGAAAGAGGATACGAAAATCAGATGTAAACCATTGTAAGAAGCAAAGCAGAAGGTATGTTTTAAAAATGTAGCTGTTTTCTGACAATGGAGATGCAGTCAGTGCTTAACATATTTAAAGAGAAAACAGCGCTGGGGCTTTAAGTCATGTGCAAGACAGGATAGATAGATGATAGATAGATAGATAGATAGGTAGGTAGATAGGTAGATAGATAGATAGATAGATAGATAGATAGATAGATAGATAGTACTACCCTATAATCTGTTCTTCCATCTTACACTTAGAACAGAGGAGCAGGTTGCTTCTGAACACTTGCTAGCTCAGTTTATTCAAGGGCCAAGCCTATAGTATCCTCCCTTCTGGTTTTTCCTCCTCTCCACCTTCCTTGTTGCAGCAGCCCAGCTTATGAAATAAAAAAAAAAAATATTTTTAAAATAAATATAATGATGATGATGATGATGTGCTGTCTTCTACTATGCTGGATTTTTTTTTTTCAAATATTCATCCTGTTTTGTGGAACGTCCATTTTTTATTATACAACAATCAATAATGTATAGGAGTGAAAAATGGGCTGAACACATTTTTCTTGCATAAGATCCTCCTTGTCATGCATCCCCAGTAGGAGGGGAGGTTCAGAGAAAATGGGTCAATAATAATGCGTCTAATACTTAACATTTTACACTGAGGATTCTCGGAGGGAAGTTAAAAAGGGAAAACAGCATTTTAAATTTTTGGAGCTTGTCTCACTGAAAAGTGTATGTCATATAGCTGATTACTATAGGTCTTCAATAATTCTGCTTCTTCGTAAGATAAAGAATGTAAACAATTCAGAAGTTTGTTTACAGATCTGATGAGTGTTTCTGTTTGGATACCTAGTCTATGGACCCCAGTTAGCATAGGCATCAGTGCATAAGGAAATGTAGCTGCATCGTGTTAAAGACATAAATTTGGCCTGCTAAGAGCATTTGCCAGAGTGGAAAAGTAAAGCATCAATACAGGATATAATGGGATTTGGAGCTCCAAAAATCAGAGCACCATTGCTGGAGCCTTTTTGTTCAGACCTGCTATTGAGCACTATAGACTAGAACAAGCATCCAAACAATATTAGGCCTAGCTGCAGCTACCCTATGCAGATCTGCCTGGAGATTGCGATGTTAATAAAAGCTCTGTAAAAGCATTAATGAGAATTTCCATAATTTTTGTTCGTAAAGGTTTTCCTTCCTCTTCGAGATTAGCTCTTTATTGCTATAGAAACTAGGAAGGCGATGGCTCTCATCAGTCACCAGAAACAAATGTAATACAAGGTTGTCTTGCCACGTCTTCCAGGCTCCTTATTTATTAAATTTGTATATTGCCCTTAATCCAAAGATCACAGGGAGGTTCACAACATAAAAATGCTAAATGGGAACACAATGTGCATCATAAACAGAAACAATCCCTTGATGCAGCCCTACATTTCCTTTAAACATTTAAGTCCTGTGCTAATCTGGTTTGACCCTTCTTGATCTGGAACATCTTGTAGGCAACAAAAAAATTGCAACCCAGTTTATGAGAGGAGGCAGCAAGCCAAGGGAGAGCTATGGCAGGATGATTAGTTGGGGAAAGGCCAGCAGAAGGAAGAGGCCTGAGGAGGCAAGAAAAATTGTGATGGTAAAGAAGGCAATGCGAACCTTTGGTTGTAGCCCTCTAATGCATAACATTTATTTTATTTATTTAAAGGATGCATGTGAATAATCTTATTTGTATGCTGCCTTTCCACAGTTCAAAGCACACTCAAGGCAGCTTGCAACATGAACAAATACATCACTACAATGTAACAAAAGTGGTCATAAGCAATAAATTAAACATTTTTAATTGTGTGTGTGTGTGTATACCAAACCAAAAAATTTCCACATAAATCACAACAAAATCTAAAATAAAGATACAAAAGAAAAAAGGCAACAACCGCACTCAACAAACTCCTCCAAACAATATCCCCGACCTTCATAAAACACAGAAATAAAACCATGTTAGAGAGGGGCTACAATCCAAGGCATGATTCTTCCTTTGTTTTTCGGAAACAAGTCCCACTGAAATAAATGGAACATAGGAACTTTAGTGGAACCTGGTCCATCTGGCCCGGAATCCTGTTTCCAAAATGCTATATCAAAGGTCTCCAATGCGTAAGTCAAGAAAACTTATCTTACATGATCTCATTTGTGTTACCAGCCTAGGAAAGTGAATAATACTCCTTCTATAAGGCTATCAGGCCCAGCTTCTGAATACACAAGATATCCATAATTAAATATTGATTTTACATTCCAGCTACTCATTATCTCATAGTATGCCACATCCTGTGAGCTAAACAATAATTATTAATTTGTCTAGCGGATAGGGTGTTGACCTACAAACTTAAACCAGGTTAACTCAAGAGATCTTAGAACAAACTTCAAAATGTTTTGTGCAAACATTGTATTAGTTTACACAACCTGATGTTCTGGGCATGTAGAAACATGTGGTTTTGATTCAGCCTTTATGGGATTTTTTGCTGTTTCTCCTGACAGAATACTATATTGGTACTGAATGCACAATGTTCCAATAAGTGAAATAATAGAATAGTCTCCCGCTACCTACTGCCTGCTTCCAATTCACCCCTTTTCTGTTCTTTACCTTTTTCTGTTTTTCAACTATTTCCCCCTGTAGTCAGGAACCCACCTTTCTCAAGAACCAGGAACACAGATATAAGATTATAATGTAGATACTATACAGGAGCAGATGGCACAGCGGGTCAGTGCATCTAGCTGGTAACCAGAAGGTTGGTGGTTTGAGCCCACCCAGAAATGGCAGTGGGTAGGATTCCTGCATGGGAGGGGTTGGACTAGATGACCCCCAGGGTCTCTTACAACTCTACAATTATCTTTGATTCTATAATCTGAATGATCAATACAAATCAATGTTCCACAGTATACCTGGAATTCTGCTGCGCGTAGTGGAAATAAAATTGAAATTCCAGAAATATTTAATGGACATCTGATACAGTATTCAAGATGGAGAACAACAGTGTTGAAATATTTATATTTTATATTGCAGTAAACAACAGCAATGAAATAGTCTTACCATAAACTTCAAAGCGCCAACAGATTCATCTGATAACCTCTAGAGGCCAACCTTGGAAAACCCTATTAAAAATTTTCAACTGTAATCAAAGAATGCTTCTTCCTGGCTTGCTGATTTTCTAGCATACCTTTTTTGTGGGGGGGGGGAGTATAATTCAGTTGTGAGAGCTCCCCCTGCCCAGTCTGAAGTGGGAGAAGCCAGACGCAAGCCCACCATTCAGTGAGAACCAGAACCAAGAACTACTGTTGTGATAAAAAGTGGGGCCAGAACTGCTATGAAATGTCAGACTTGTTTCTAGGTGCATCACTTATTCTTTGGCATACGATTAGGCACTGAATTATGATGAAAACGGCAATTACTCTCAATTGTAATCAGCAGCTGCCACATCCTGCCATCCAATGTGAAGTTGTTAAGGTGCCCATCATTCTAACTTGTTGTTTCAGGTTGTCATCAAATGGAAGTACAAAACAACAGTTCCAGGTCCATTTTTTCATAGCTTCTTTGAGCTCACCTCTGTCTATTAAGTGTCTTATGTATGGACACAGAAATGAGTCCCTTGGTAAACACAAGCCATGGGAATATTCCCGCCCCTTCTCTAGAAGGAGTGCTTAAAGGAAACACTTTCAGCTTCTTACTGTAGGTTGAATATAAACTAGTATTATATAGGAGGCATGTGGGAGTAATTCATGTCATCGGTGACATCTAAAGTTCCAAACTCAAATGTTGCATTAATTAACATAACACATGTTTTAATATATTCCAAATCTGTTGACAGCTCATCAAAACACTCCAAAGCTGACCTTGCAACAGATTTGAGAAACAAGCTTTAGAAATATTGCCCTATCACAGAGTTCAACCGAGTTATTAGCTACATTTTCACGTGCTACTGGCAGAAAAGAACCAAAGGAATTTCAGTTACGACAACAGTACGGTTTGCTCTTTCAACACAGCTCTAAACCACCGACCAAATGAAATACATGAAAAGTTGCTCATTGCCAATCTCTAACACAGAGATGGATAGTGTTGCAATATTCTTGCATAAAGTATGTAGCAATGGCATGGCAATTACTGAGTTTTAGATTAAGGTGGTATGGTTTTAGTGCTCTCATCTCTCAGGTGGACTTCCACATCTGGACAAAAAAATGATGAATTCTGATTAAGTAACTATAATTTAATTTTCAGTTAACATGAATGGTAGGCTAGGTGGTTGGTAGAAATCCACAGCGAATGAGGAGTATTAACAGCCACTAATAGAGAAGATAGCTTAACTTATAGTTTCCTGCCTTATTTTTCTTCATTGGCTATCATTTCACTTATTACTTTATGCTTAAATAACTATCTGAAGCAAAATAGTTATAACAGGCCAGGGCATTTGTAACCTCGGTTCTCTGGAACTCTTGCCCTTTGTCTCAGCTCTGAGCAATAAGCACTGGCAGAGGAACGGGGGTGCAGGGGGTGCAGGGGGTCAGGGGGTTCGGTCCGCCCTGGGTGTCATCCCTGAGGGGGGGTGACCTTGGCGTGCCGCCCCCTGGGATGCTCCCCGCGGGCAGCTAGCCCCATCCCCATGGGTGGCTAGCCCCGCCCCCAGGTGCACAGCCTGTGCGCCGCTCCGGGTGCCAGAGCAACTAGCTCCGCCTCTGGCAATGAGCACGGTACTATTACAAGGAATCAGAGGAATCCAGAATAGCCCAATCTAAGTATCAGGTGCCTACCAAATATCTTCCACACCTTGACCAGAATGCACAGCCTTGGCCACATCTCAAGCAAGTATATACCTCCATACTCTTAATGAGACATTATGCAAACAAGTTACAGAGGGATTTCTCTAGCAAGTACCTTGCCCTCCTCCCTCCCCCAACTAGAGCAAGGTGCCCCAAGTCAGTCTCACTTTCCACTAAAAAAAACTGCATTGGTGGTTCAGTGGTAGAATTCTCACCTGCCACTAAAAAAATTTCTTAAGTTTTGTAAAAGAGAAGTGTTGGATTCTTAATTCAATCACATCAAAATATAATGAATTCAGATTACAGATGGTGCAAAATGTATACCACTCAACAGTTTTCTTATATAAATGCTTATATGTTCCACTTTCACGGGTCTTACCTCAGTCTATCTTCTTCTTTCTTGCGGAGGGTGAAATCTCGCTGGACCACCTGCAAGACATGCTCCGCTTCATCATCAGTCAAGCCAGACAAGTCTAGCTTCCTCCCCATGGTTAGTTCTATCTTCAGTGCAATCAATTAACGAAAGGAACCTAAACCACAAAAGGAAACAAAATAAAGAATGTAAAAACTAAAAACTCACTGCAGGTCTCCAGTTGAGCTCCTAAAAATTAAAAAAGAATACTCATTTAAAAACTGGTATAATTCACAAGAGGGTGAATCTTTTTTATATATGTAGAATCAATGTACATCTCAGGCCTACAGTTCTTACGAGTCAAACTGAATGTCAATTTCCAGCTCAGGGAAAATATTCACCAGATTGATCAACAAAACAAAATGAAAGCAGTTTCAGGGAGCTGCAGTTTAGAGAAGTTTGCATGGCACTGGCAGGTAGATGCTCATCTCTTTCTCTGCAGTTTTGTTTTCTTACCCCTTCAAGCTGCTTTTCTCCCCATGGTGTGGGGTAAAAAGGTACAGATAACTGTCCTTTTTCATACCAAGAGCAAAAAGTAGTTTGAAGTGTGTGCCAGCATGGAAGGTGGGGAGCAAAATGTATGGCAAAGACAATATTTTTTAAACCTCTTTTGTTCTCACCAAGGTCCCATCCATACGACCTGTTTATTGAGCATTCATCTTGATTTTTTTGTGGAGAGCTTAGATGGCATTGCATTGAGTGTTATCAGACACTTTCCAGTGCATTTTCCTGCCATTTTGCTTATCCTAAAAAGTCCAATCTTTTTGCCTAAAGGGTTTGCCTGTGCAAAAGCTCCCAATCCACTTTAACTGTGAAACCAAGTTCTGGCACAGTCTAGAACTGCCCTGCTGAATCTGTTTCTGAAATGTTACAGTTCAAAATGTCTAATGCTCCTCTCTCCCTCTAAAACAAAAACAAAAAACTTCACACAGAAAACTAGTATGTTAGGATTATGTTCAGGATTATAGGCAACCATTTCCCAAGATATTCCATTATACTGTACAGTGGTACCTCAGGTTAAGTACTTAATTTGTTCCGGAGGTCCGTTCTTAACCTGAAACTGTTCTTAACCTGAAGCACCACTTTAGCTAATGGAGCCTCCTGCTGCTGCCACGCCGCTGGAGCACGATTTCTGTTCTCATCCTGAAGCCAAGTTCTTAACTTGAGGTACTATTTCTGGGTTAGCAGAGTTTGTAACCTGAAGCGTATGTAACCCGAGGTACCACTGTACTACCACCCAACTCAATCAGCAGTCTATATTCACTAAGCATGCTCAGTCTTCTTCTTTTTTTTGGGGGGGGGAGAATCCTTTAAAAAAAATCACCCAGCTGCAAACCTTATATATTTTGTTGGAAATTATTATTTAGTTATGGGCATGTGGTTTAAATACTTACGCATGTTGTGTTTTATTGAATGTTTGTATACCACCTTGAATCCTTTGAGATGAAGGGCAGTTTTAAAGTGTAACAAATGCACAATTTGGGGATTCCTCCAAGCCTACTGAGACCTCCGCCTTGCAGGTGGATGGACCTGTTTCAACTATGAAGAGATCCACACTCAAAAGAATGAGTTTGCTGTTAGTAAACAGGAAATGCTACATTTGGAAAGTGGCTTTGAAATTTCCTTACAATCAGATTCTAGATGCCAAATGCAAGTTTTTACATGCAAGATTTGGAGGACAGAAGTAATCAAAGCTACTTAATTCTGAACAAGAAACTGAGACTGCTCAAGCACTTTGAGTAGTGCTGCCTTAGCCTTTGATCCTCAAGGCAATCCAATAATAAGCCTGTCCATAAAGCTAGAACTAATGAACAACATACACAACTCCAGTAAAAATGCACACACACACACACACACACACACACACACGGAAATGAGCATGAGTTGTTTAATTACTCTAGGGAAAACCAAACCAAATTCCCAGTTCCCATTTTTATTTTCCCCACAGTACTGGCTATTAATTTATGTACATAGCCAACAGAAGAAGGCACCATGAGTGAATTAGCGGGGGGGGGGGGGCTGGATTTCAGTATTACTGGCAATACAAGTGTTCCACTGTTGTGAATCAGATCTACACACAAAAAAGCATGAAAAGAATAAGAACAGACACATCACACAAATACTAACTTTAGCTGGTGAAAATGGGAGTGACCAGATAATCTGGTCCACCTAGGTCAACAGTTCTGCCAGCCATCATCATTTAAGTTCCATGAACATTATTCAGCTTCGGCTCATGTTTGCAAGGCCAGACCAGGACTGATGCAGTTGCTTATGGGTCAGAAGATAGTGAGATGCAGAGCTGATCATGTAATAATAATAATAATAATAATAATAATAATAATAATTTATTATTTATACCCTGCCCATCTGGCTGGGCCTCCCCAGCCACTCTGGGCGGCTTCCATAGAGACAAAAAATACAGTAAAATATCACACGTTAAAAACTTCCCTGAACAGGGCTGCCTTAAGATGTCTTCTGAATGTCAGGTAGTTGTTTATCGCTTTGACATCTGCTGGAAGGGCGTTCCACAGGGCGGGCGCCACTACCGAGAAGGCCCTCTGCCTGGTTCCCTGTAGCCTCACTTCTCACAATGAGGGAACCGCCAGAAGGCCCTCGGCGCTGGACCTCAGCGTCCAGGCAGAATGATGGGGGTGGAGACGCTCCTTCAGGTATATATGTGAGGTAAATGGCTACTGGTAATAGGCTAGGACAGTGGTTCCCAATTGGGGGTCTGTGTAACCCACCCAGAGGGTTTGTGGCACCATTCACATAACAAAAACTACCACAGTGGTATCAAAATTTTCAGAAGTTTGGCTTTTGAAAAACAGGGGATCTGCAGCTAATTGGGAACCACTGGGCTAGGATATGGGAGAACAAGTGAGTCTTTTTTTTCAAAAGTCTCCTAGCTTACTGGCCATGTACCTGCAACCATACCCTATTTAACAGTAGTAGTACTGTATTTATACCCCACACATCTGACTGAGTTGCCCCAGCCACACTGAGCAGCTTCCAACATATATAAAAATATAATAAAACATTAAATATTAAAAAAACTTCCCTATACAGTAAGTATATGGTTTTCCCTGTAGTGATGTATGGAAGTGAGAGCTGGACCATAAAGAAGGCTGATCGCCAAAGAATTGTTGCTTTTGAATTATGGTGCTGGAGGAGACTCTTGAGAGTCCCATGGACTACAAGAAGATCAAACAGATCCATTCTTAAGGAAATCAGCCCTGAGTGCTCACTGGAAGGACAGATCCTGAAGCTGAGGCTCCAATACTTTGGCCACCTCGTGAGAAGAGAAGACTCCCTGGAAAAGACCCTGATGTTGGGAAAGATGGAGGGCACAAGGAGAAGGGGACGACAGAGGACGAGATGGTTGGACAGTGTTCTCGAAGCTACCAGCATGAGTTTGACCAAACTGCGGGAGGCAGTGGAAGACAGGAGTGCCTGGCATGCTCTGGTCCATGGCGTCACGAAGAGTCAGACATGACTAAACAACAACAACTTACAGGGCTGCCTTCAGATGTCTTCTAAAGGTTGTATAGTTACTTATCTCCTTGGCTCGGGGGGGGGGGTCATATTACGCCTCCAATGAAATTAGGGACGTCCTAAGAAAAAGGATCAAATCAGAAACTGGGACAGCTTCTGTAAATTCAGGACTGTCCCTGGAAAATAGGGACACTTGGGAGGGTCTGCGTAGCTTACCTAACAAAATATATGTCTTGGTAACTCTGCCACTGGAAGAGTCAATAATAATTAAGGGCAATTATGGCTTGGGAGGAAAGACTTAAAAGGAAACATAAGAAGAGCCCAGTTGGATCAGAACAAAGGCATGCCTAATTCAGCTTCCTGTTCTCAAGGTGACCAACAAAATGCCTATTGGGAGCCCGGAAGCAGGACCTCAGCATTTGGAGGACAGTAAGATTTTAATAGGGAGCTGCCTCTCTCTGGAGATCTGATGTGAGACACTGGATTCAGCTGCCTGCTCTTCCAAGCTGTGCCTCCACCACCTATGCTCTACCTATAAAACAATTGTTTGTTTGCAGATAAACTCAAATATTATAAAACACTGCTAGCTGCCAGTAACTGAAGGAAATGGAATCTGGGTAACTGCTTTGCCCCTTATATTCTCTTGAAATCTTTTAATCTGGCTGCTTTGCTCCTACAACTCCAGTTCCTGAAGTGAAGCTCTAAAGAAACACTCTCCAGAACTTTAGACATGCTCTTTTCTGCACCTTTTCCAGCTCCACAATATACTCATTGGGATGCAGTAATCAGAACTGTACATGGTATTCCAAGTATGACTGCACCATAAGGCATTATGCTACTGGCAGTTTTATTTCTGAACCCCAAAGGAATCTATCTTTTTCACAGCTGCAACACACTGGGTTAATGTTTTCACTGAGATCCACTATGACTACAAGATCCATTTCCTGGTCAGTCCGCCACTAGTTCAGCCCTCATCATCCTATATGTGATTTGTTTGCCCCAATAAGCATCACTTTAACAGTGCTATTTTTCTAGAAAAAGAGGTGCCAGAACTCACCATGAACACCTCGTTCTCTTATGATGGCAATGGCACCCACCTGAGAGGTGCCGGAACTGAGTCCCAGCGAGTTCCAGCTGGGGGGGGTGGAATGCCCTGACTTTGCACATACTTACATTGAAGTAAATGTTAATGCTCATTCGCCCAGGCAAGAGAGATTCTTTTGGAGCTTTCTGCAATCCCTTTTAGTTTTTACTATCCTGAATGATTTAGTGTCATTTGCAAATCTGTCTATCTTCTCTGCTCACCCTTAGCTCTGAATCATTTCTGACTAAGTTAAAAATCACTTGTCCCAATACGCCCATTATGGCTTCACAGAGACAACAGGCAGTTCCTACCTTAATACTACCACTTTACTATTGCTGCTCCACTTGACTAACTCACATTGGACTCCACCCACAAGGCAAGACTTCCCCTATCTGGTGCCCCCAGATGTTTCAGACTCAGGCCAAAACATCTGGAGATCATCAGATTGGGGAACACTGCAGAAGATCATGATCTGCCAACACAATAAAATGTAGTGTAGTTTTGCAGAAAACAACAGGTGTATGTACTTTTCTAGCCTTTGATTCCAATATGTCAAAACAGTTTACAGGTATTAATTCTGCTTCAAAACCATTGTGACTTAATTCTGCAGAATGTTTCCCAGGTTTTGCAGTGGCAAATTTACTGGAAGAGACACATTAAAAACAGGTAATTGACTCTGGGGTTTCTGAACAGCACGGAACAACTTTGCAACTGCAAATAGTCATTAAGCTTTACCAAAACAACCTGCTGCTGGTGCAGTATTTGGCCAGTAAAGAGTTGATGATCAACACATGGACTTGGGGAAAGTCAGATCATCAGGATTGCCATTAATGGCTATGACACAGAACAGAAGTCTGAGCTACTGGAGCTAAGGCAACACCCCATAAATATGATGAGTACAGTTGCTACTGAATTTCAGTCAAAGCAAATTTATAATTGAAGGAAGTCAACGTATTTTCAATAAGATTAAGACATCTTGTAAAGGAAGTACTGTTATCTGCTCTTGCCAGGTTGACCATGAGGCCACCCACACTTCCTCTCATTCCAGTTCAGCCCTTAAATGAATAAGCCCTTTAAGAAATACCAAGTAATTGTTCCTTACGTCTATGAAGGGTTGAATTAGAGCTTCACAGTACAGTGGTACCTTGGGTTAGGAACTTAATTCATTCCAGAGGGCCGTCCCTAACCTGAAACTGTTCTTAACCTGAGGTACCACTTTAGCTAATGGGGCCTCCCGCTGCCGCTGTGCCGCCAGCACGCCATTTTTGTTCTCATCCTGAAGCAAAGTTCTTAACCCAAGGTACTATTTCTGGGTTAGTGGAGTCTGTAACCTGAAGTGTCTGTAACCCAAGGTACCACTGTACTAGAATTGGAACCCAGAACCTAATGATATAATGTCCACAATGCAAAAACAGTTGACAATAACAGGGGGTGTTGGCAATCCTTGGAGCACCTGCCCAGTGCCCCAAAATATTGATACACATTCATATGTATTTTTTAAAATTATTGACATTCATTGATTTGGTGTGTACTAAATTGAGTTCAACTGGATGCATCCAAACACCTGCAATTCACATAGGATGGGAGCTTTGGTGATCTTCATAACGATTTCTGTTCATTCTAAACAATCTAGCAAAGTAACTGCTGGTGATATATGAACTATGCTGCAAAAGCACTGATGGTCCTGAGAAATCCATGCCAGTTGTTGCTTCCCCCAAAACGTATGCCACTCTTTGTTTAGATTTACTACCAGTGGATTGGCAGGAACAGTTCTAAGTAATTTTAGCAATTGATCGAATTTCAGGGATTGTTTTAGAGGCTAGACACAAGCAACATATAGTTTTATTATTACAAAGATTGCATACCTTTATGTGCAGTCTAAGAAAAGTGCTATGAATAAAATTATTGGGTAAATAGCTTCACATTATTTTATCAGCAAAATGTGGCACGCAAAATTCAGGAAAATGTTGTAATTCTTTCCTTAAGACCTGAACTTTCAAAAGAGTATAATTATCCAAGAAAACAAGCTGATAGTGTTAGCAGTCAAGACAGAAAAATGTGCAGTATCTAACTAAGCAGCCACATGAATGAAACAGCGCCTGTTGAAATGGTCACATGAAATAAACACGAGACAGTGCTTTCACTGAGAACTGCCTGCGAAAGAGAGCAACAAATAGCATATTGTTCCTTATTAACACAACATCATTTTCTTTATTATAGAGATCAGCTAACCATACCATACCACTTTTTTTTTAACAGTTGGACAACGTTATCAAACAACTGTTCTAAAAACCTATTATTTGCACAAATATATTTCTTTAACTTGCAGAAGCAGTTGCATTTTGAATTCCTCCAAAATTATGCCGACGCTATCAAAAACTATTTGTACCTTCCCTTTAAATCCCTGGTGTAGTTCTGTACAGAAAGATGGACCCAGAGAATTAACCTGGATTGAAACTTCACATTTTTTCCAACTTTGCTGACCTTCTCCAGCAGTGTAGAGACACAGGAGAGGGATGACTGGGTTCTAGGGTTAAATCATAGCTCAAACAGAGAACTAGTAAGACCAGCAGGATCCTACCTGACCTTAACGTGCAGCCCAGGATCTCTTGCAGCACATAAGAGTTCTACCGTAAAGGCTGTTAAGCAAACCAATCAGCATGGAACCGGCATTTCAATATATGCTGGAAAAACACCAGTTTAGAACTGATGTAAATTTCAGACAAGTTCCTTACACTACGCATGACAACTGTTTTCATAGTATTTGCCTTCTCAAGGGAAACCAGTTATCCAATTCATAAACCACATAAACCTGGAGTCAGCTTGCAAAACTTCACTTTCTGCTTTTGGCAATGATAAATCAGCCATCCCATTCACCACAAGCAAAGAGTGGGCCATGGGCATGAAAGTGGAGTCAACACAAGCAAGTTTATTTGTTGAACCATGACATTCATAGCTTGCCTTTATTTCATTGTGTAACTACAAGGCGACCCAACCAGACTTAGACCTGCTTAGTTTAAGCAATGTTTCTTTGCCCTTTTGAGCATGTCCTCAAACCAGTTTGGAATCTGGATTTATTCTGGCTTATCTCTAGAGCAACTCAGGAGGGTGCATACCTTTGTTCAGGTCTGGGGAATCACAGAAGAGTTAACATTAGCAGAACAAAGATACTCTCAAAATTGTTTCTAAGGAGAAAACACACTTCAGGTTGTATTTTTATTGGGACTGCTCATGGTTTTGGGGAAATCATCTTTATATTTCTAACACAACCTTTCAGGTGCCATAGGAACAGGCAAAAAATCGTTCTTAAAAGAGACAGTAGATCAAGCCCTGTCAACATTACTTTTTTGATAACTAAAATTGATCCTGATGGCTAATTATAGGGTGTCTTGGTTTATATCCCACCTGTTAAATAATGACATTTACTATTCATTACCCATTTGTATTCTCCACTTACATTAACAGGACTCACATGATGGCAAATGTGTGCAGAATCGTGACCTGATCTTATGCAGCAAAACCTCACTTGTTTACTGATACTTAGCCCAAGTAAATGTGTACAGGACAGCAGCCTAAGTATAAGCACAGATTTGACCCTTTTAAAATAGGAATTAGAGACAGGTGATGCTATGCAGCAGCTAAGAGCAACAGCTATGCTCTCAGAAGTCCCTAGTCCGCATACCCTAATAATAAATTATTCTTATAATATTGTTTTCAGCTATAAACCTCTGGGCAGGACAAGTTACTGTCTCTCAGCTTCACCTGCAGCCTGCAGTAAAAAGACTGCTTACCAGCTATTATAAGCTTTGAGCACTTGAGAGAGTGCCAAATGAAAACTAAATATTACTCTTGTTGCTGAAATTTTCAAAGAATAATAAAATCTGAGACATAGGTGGAATCTACACACATATAAAAAACGCTGTGAAAATGCTTTTAAAAAGCGTTTTGAAAAAGACATTGAATTTTGCATAGCTGTCATCATCTAGTGCCACATTTGAATAATGCACTATACAGAACATTTAAAAGGTTTTATTTGCAGCTGTATAGCCGAGTCCATAATATACTATTTTAGCTCCTTTGGTTCACATCTTTTATTTATTCTTTTTAAAAAATAGTTATTCTGCTGAAGCAATTTAATACATTTATTTTTGTGTTTGCCTTTGCTCCAGAGGCTCCCCAAATACTAAAGATAGTTCTTTTGCCAACAAATAGAAGGTGGGTCTATGGTTTAGTACTAAGGAATCAGTTCCCAGAGTGGAGAAGTAGTCTGGATTTGAAAGGCCATTTTAAAGTCCCACATGGAAAGAACAAATTCCAAGTAGTAATGAATCCCTCTGCAGATATTCAAAGGTAATATTTCTTCATGATTTGCATATTAAAGCTGGCCCTGAAATTGACTGCAACGATGCCGTTTGGAATGTGGGGTGTACAGTGATGCTCAACATCGCAGTGCCTGCATGTGCAACAAAGACCAGGCTGGCAGTAGCACAACATTAGTCTCAGTCCCATCCATTCTCTCGCTTAACTGTCTAAAAGAAAACATGCTTTAATTTAGCAGAGGGTTGAACAAGACAGTGTTCTAGCATGATCTGTTAACTGTTCAGGAGAAGTCGACAGTCAATCAAGAGTTAGATCCAGATCCAGATGAGGTTTCTGAGGACAGCACAGAGAGAGGCATGGTCAAGAACCAACCAGGCTGGAACAAGAATTTTTATAAGCTGAGATCAATGCAGAGTAGCTTTCTGGTGAAAAGGTTACCTTGGGAGGTAGCCAAGGTCTGCAATAGCAAATGAGCAGAATTTATATGTAGGAGTGCTCAGCCAGAAGCAGCTAAGGAAGGTACAGGCTTTTGTAGGCTTCTTTTTCGCCTTTCCTTTCTTTCTCTCGTTTTCTTTTCATACAAAAGTGTGAGGGACCAATGGCAAATTAGATTGGCTCCAGTCCCTCACTTCCAGTTCAAGACTGGCACATAAAGATGCGTATCCACTGTTATAAGCAGAGAGAGGGGAAGGAGAAAGCAGCAACCAAAATGCAGAAGGAAAGGGGCCAAAAATACAAACACTACCAAAACTACCTAATAATCATCCTAGGGCTGAAAGAGTTCCAGAAATCCATCTATCTTAGCTACCTGCAAGTGCAGCAAGGCTATCCATTCACTAGACCCATCCAATCTGATCAAATGCAGCAGTCCAGGATACAGAATAGCACAGGGTGAGAAAAGCTACGCTAGGGAAGCTAGCTGTAGGGCAAGTGGCCCAGATGACTGAAGAATATAGTCATGGCCTAAACTACATCACAATTTTTGAAGTGTAAAATTATTTCTATCTCACTCCCCCCCCCCATGTAAATCAAAGTAGCATATAGCAAAACTCTGTAAAATATACACAAACAATAGAACACAGTATAATCTGTTCCCTCCTGACAGCTCTGCTAGCTGCAGCCTCAAAACAGCATCCCAAAGCAGCTAAACGTGATAGTGCACGCAAATAAGGCAATAAATTTCCACTGCTAGTGCGACTAAGAAATAAATCAATTTCCCTTACTGTAAAAGAAAGACATTCACAGTTTGGGGTTGCGGGAGAGAGATCTGCCTAATTTTGGAGCCACGATTACTATTGGTAATTACGTCACTACATGGTCCATAGGCGCCAACTCTTAGGGGCTTGGGGGCTTCACGCAGCCCCCCCCCATAAATTATATGAGGGGGCCGGGGCCTCCCCAAAGCTGATGGGCATTGCCATTCAAATGGTGTACGTGCACTGTGTCATGAGATCAATTATCTGAGGCGGAGCTTATATCCCTCCCTCAAAATTCAAGTTGGCATCCCTGACCCAAACCTTAGTTACCTAATCTTATCTAGAGAAAGAGTGTCTTCCAAAAATAAAATATGGCAACAACTTGAGATCATGACCAAAGAGCTACCCAGCTACCCTTAAGCAATGCATGCAAGTCCAACCCACTCATCGCCTCATCTTTGCTTGTGGTAGGAAAAGGAAGGGGCAGCACCAAAAGGACTACAAGCAAAAATCAAAAAACCTCAAAATGATGCTCAAAATAAATAACTTTATTAGAAAATATATGCTTGTGTGATTTGGTGTGCCACATTCTTCAGAGGCAAATAAATTGTTATTCATTCAAAGCATGCTGCCTCAGACCTAAAAAGACAAGATGCCAAAATGAATTTCGAAGTATACTTCTGCATAAACTTCTCAAATTCAAGCAGCATTTTGAATATTTTGCCTTGCGGGCGCGGGGGGCTTGCAGGCCCTGGTGTCCCATAAAATGTTTGTTTGTTTTTTAAAAGCAAAACTTAACTCATATACCCAGAAAACACTCCCTGCCTGACCTTCTGGCCTACAAGTGAAACATCATCAATAGCCATAATTCTTTGCACAGATTTCTCTAAATCATTTTATTACTAGGAGTTAATTGCAGGACACAACTACAAGCTTATTTTAATTTGGTGCCAAACTGGCTTCCACTGAATCAGCTGTGCTTCATCACTGGAAAGCTGGCAAACTTATTTGTGTATTTCTTTATGGAAACACATTAAGGTAAAATGGCCTCTTGCCTTGGTAATAAGCTATATCCATTTTTAAAAGCTTTCAAGGAACTAACACAGGGCAGTAAAATATATTGAATCACTCGTCTGATCATGAGACACATACCAGCATTGTTTTGCTAGCTCTATTCATACATAATGTTTTTGTAAACCACTTTGGGTTGCTGTTGTTGTTTTTTTACAATCAAGCATTGTATATTTCTAAATAAATAAATTATATGCTCACCCCATTTCTCCAGGTGGCACAATGTTAGTGGAATGTGGTTTCTTTTGAAATGAGGCAGTTGGAGGCTTATGGAATTTTGTAATATTTTAAGATTATTTAAAATAAACAATTTGAGATTGCAAAGCATGCAGTTTAAACGCTCCAACAGCAAACACCACTGCCCCACAACAGGTATGCAGAGGAAGGCAGCTAGTACCCTAAAATATTTACACAACCTGAGCTCAGCCCTCCCTTATAGCTCTCCTAGTCTCTTACTCCATGTCTCAAAACTGCAGTTTATATATTTCTTCTTTTCGCACACTGACATAGATTACCGTATTTTTCGCCCTATAGGACGCACTGGCCCATAGGACACACCTAGATTGGGGGGGGGGAATAAAGGGGGGAATTATTTTTTTCCCCCAGGCGCAGGACTGGGGCGAGGAGAGCCTGAGCTTCCCCCTACCCCAGCCCCCAGAACGGGTCCCAGAGCGCAGCTTCGGCATCGCTCTGGGAGCTTGCGGGGCTGGGGGGATAGCTTCCTGAAGCCTGGAGAGCGAGAGGGGTCGGTGCGCACCGACCCCTCTCGCTCTCCAGGCTTCAGCGAAAGCCTGCATTCGCCCCATAGGACGCACACACATTTCCCCTTCATTTTTGGAGGGGAAAAAGTGCGTCCTATAGGGCGAAAAATACAGTACATCATCCTTAGCTGGGGTGTGGGGGAAGGTAAGCTACATATCCCCTTCTCCATTTTTTTTTTTTAAGTTCAGAACATTGCTTCTTGATGTAGGACTACTTTGCAAACTTCAAACCATTAGCTGCCATTGAGAGACATCACTTAAATGCTCACAGCTGTTGAATGTCAAATCCCAGATTCTGGCCAGGTATGGCCTTAAAGCAAAGCGACCGCTATTGGTCTGCCCAAAAAAAATCCAATAAGAAATCCAATAGGTTACATAGGTTTAAAATTATTGAATTGTTGGATTAACAGTATCAATTAATTTAATGCCACCTTGCAGCTGAAGCAGTTGGACCTTTGAGATACTGTTCTGTAGGACTTAACTCCAGCAATATCTTTCAAATAATGCATAGTCTGTTTTATTAATAAATCACAGATTTATATATATATATATATAGTGTGTGTGTGTGTGTGTGTGTGTGTGTAACACGTATACACACTTTAGTACTGTAACTGGATATTCTTCATAATAATATAATGTTTTGGTATCATGAAGTTGTCCACATCAGTTATGATAACTGTAAAAGACCAACTTTTCTATGGCTTTTACCCTTCTTCAAAATCACAAAGCTTTTCCTCTGACTCTTCTAGAATACTGTATCTAATTCTCAATTCAGTATAAAAAGCCTATCTCCAACTAGAATCTAGGCTCTGGATGCCTGCAGAACAATTGCTTTGTTGCACTAAAACTGTAATTTCTTGGAAATGCATGTGCAGAACTAATTGAGTAAAGAAAATGCTTTTGCTAATCAAGTTTGTAAACTATTTTTAAAGAATAGCAAGTAAAGAGTAAGGCTTAAAATGTGCTGTCATCAAATATAGCTGTGAAGCCAAATAGATTACTATTATGTTGCTAACATTAGCAGAACGTCCCAAAATCAAAAGAGCGTGCCATGGCTCTTTAAAGCGTAGACAAACTTTCTTCATATGGTTGACTTTCATTTCTCACATGCCAACCAAAGACTGTCTGCATCGATGCTTGTGTTTTTGGAATGTGTATGCATAATAAAAATCATATTATCCCAGAACTGCAGTGAAATTACATCAGAGTCACTTGCAGCTAACCCAGCACAAATGCTTAGGAGCAGGCTCACTTTACAAGGTAAATAAAAAAGCAACGATTTCCCATTCCTGAATATAGTAAAGCAAACCGTCAGCCAAAAGACCACTAAATAAATCAGCAAAAACAAAACCCAACAGAAACACACACGCACACGTTAAATAGGAAAGGGGTGCTGTCAGAACAATTAACAAGCTTTTGATGAAGTCACCAAGAAAGGAAGACGGGTGAAGAGTGCCTGAAACCAGCATTTAGACTGACAGTTGCTAATATGCTAAGCAGTTCTTGTTTGCAGGTACTCTTAGCATAAGATATACTTCATTAACAGTTGACCTTTACATAAACACAAAAACTCAAAACACATTGAAAAGTTTCAATCACTGCTGCTTCTGCTTGTTAAACAGAATTTCCATTGATACAGCTTGAAGGGAAAAAAACCTTTAAAGTTTGGATTAATTTCTTATCTTGTATAATATTCCACTGATTATTTTAGACCATTTTAATGAATGGTGTAATGGAGGGATGCCAAATTTAACTTGCTGTAACATTAAAGATAAAAGAAATGGACATCTATTATTTATTCATAAATTTTCTGAATGACAATGACAATTGGGTCTGAGAATACCCAAATATAATAAGAAAACATCCCATATTGGTCAATAGAAGCAGATGATATATTTGATTAAGAAGAGTACATAACAAATATCTTTGATTTCTACTAGCTACCTAATTAAGTGTAATCTGAATACCTTTGATTCTCCAAGTCTGTATTTTGACCCTTAAGGTTCTCTTTCTTCCAGTCATCAGAAAAAAATACACTTGTAGTTTACAAACTTTGAATAACCAGCATACATACTCATGTGACTGCGATTATATTTTACTTATACATCAATTGTGCTTTTTGAAGTCAAGGTTTTCCCTATGATGATTTATTTGAACAAAAATATATTGAGCGCATAACACTTTTCTTCAGCATCAGTAATGAACGCCTGTTCTGTCCTTTTTCATCTACTTCAAATCCCATAGCCTTCTTAAACATCCTTATTTGTTCATACATTGTTACGGTGTGGAAACTGCTTCCCTAGCTGCGTGTGTACAAAAGCAGGATCTTTCAACATGTTATTGTCAATGCAAGTCAAAGTCAAATCTCATTTGTAAAAATAATAATAATAATAGTAATAATAGTTTGCCAATGGGTTACAAGTAAAGGAAAAGTGCTTTGTTTCAATCCTATGCACATTTACCCACTTTAATGCAATAGAAGTTGCTTTCTACTACACATGAAGAGGGCTACAAAACTCCCCAAACGTTTCTTTAACGTTTAGATGTGCTCACAATCAGTTACGTGGGTGGCACTGTGGGTAAAACCTCAGCGCCAAGGACTTGCCGATTGCATGGTCGGCAGTTTTAATCCCCACGGAGGGGTGAGCTCCTGTCGTTCGGTCCCAGCTCCTGCCCACCTAGCAGTTCGAAAGCACCCTTAAGTGCAAGTAGATAAATAGGTACCGCTTTATAGCGGGAAGGTAAACGGCGTTTCCGTGTGCTGCTCTGGTGCCGGTTCGCCAGAGCAGCTTCGTCACGCTGGCCACGTGACCCGGAAGTGTCTCCGGACAGCGCTGGCTCCCGGCCTCTAGAGTGAGATGAGCGCACAACCCTAGAGTCTGGCCCGTACTGGCAGGGGTACCTTTACCTTTACCTTATGAATCTAATTATTTCAGGTACTTCTAGGCATGCAACCTAGAAGGGTCAATGACCCTGTTTTACTAAAGTCCAATACAATGATAGCAAAAACTACTCCTGGACTCTAAATTGTTTTTAATGGAAAATTTGTGTGTGTGTGTGTGCGCACGTTCCATAATTCTTCTCTGTTATAATTATATGTTCCTATTCAATTATCAATAAATGTTGATACCAAGGTCATATGCATAACAACAGCACTTACAGAGCAATCCTAAGCAGCAGTCATGTACAGTTGCAGAGACAGAGCCTCAGGAATACATTACTGCAAGTCCCCAGGAATCTCTCCAGTTAATGCTCCTATACTACTCACAACTGCTGTTTTACATCACAATGCACCAGGAGAGCTCACACAGCACAGCCCTCCCCCAACCCCATCCTTGGAGCAGAATATTTGCAGTGCGTACCAAAACCCTGCCTAAGGCAAGGGTTCAAGAAGTAGGAGGGACCAGATTTCATAATACAGAGTAGTGGCAGAGACAGAAAGTGACAGCAACAACCTCCAGTGGCTCTGTATACAGGGGACAAAGTTAGGAAGCCAGAGGTGGGAGTTTGGCACCACTCACTTTTAGCAAGCCTAACAATAACAGCAGCAAAAACCCTGAGAGGAGCAACTGTCAGGAAACTCCCAATAATAATAATAATAATTTTACCCCACCCATCTGGCTGGGTTTCCCCAGCCACTCTGGGCGGCTTACAGCACATAAAAAATTGTAAAACATTAGACATTAAAAATTTCCCGATACAGGGTTGCCTTCAGATGTCTTCTAAAAGTCAGATAGTTGTTTATTTCCTTGACAACTGATGGGAGGGCATTTCACAGGGTGGGCACCACTACTGAGAAGGCCCTCTGCCTCAAACTCACACTGCAAATGACACAGGGCAGTTCCCTACCACTCGGCCACAGAAAACAGATACATCACAGGGCATTCGCCTCTTCTCTTACCCACAATCTGCACACCACGTCATCTATACCAGGAGCACCGAACAGCAGGAGAAGCCCTTGCCAGGGGGAGCAACTCAGATCTTACATTCAGGAAGTATACAGCCCCCACACTAGGAAAGGTGGGACTGTACACCTTTCCACTTAAACCAACCAGGAAGGGCACTACAGGGTCTGTAGGCTGCTCCCTACATGAGCCAACCGGTGCTTTATTATAACATCGCACCTCATGGTTCTACCCTCACCACACCATGCCAGATGACTGCCTCATGTACCCTGACATTAGCTCCCATCCCACTTGTGGACCCTGAAAAGTCAGTCTTGCCTCGGGAGTTCCATCCCAATGGGGTCAGCTGGAGCCAGGTCCCAGAAACAACAGCAAAACAAATCATATGGCAGTGTGAAATATTTTATTGAATATCTTCTGGGATGGAGGAGACCCCGAAAGGAAATGACACACATCTGGGGTTGCCAACCAGTCACTCCAGTAGGTGCTTTGCAGGGTGGGAGGTGTAGCGTCCTGTATGACACCAGCTCCACATCAAAAATGCCTTCATGTGTTGTATAACTACCATGGAGCTTGCCAGGGCACAGTAGCCTGCCTACAGGGAGCAGGAGAAGGAGTAGGAAGTATCCTGGCCAATAGTGCTGGTCAATGGTTGTGCCTCATGATATGCATAGAGTTAGTTGCAAGGTGGTTCCCCTACTTGTGGCAAAGGGAGACACTGTGAAAGAATGACATGCGCTACGGCTTAAATCTGTGCCACCCCAACTCTCCCATGACACTGTTCATTTTAGGCATTCTGCCAGCGTATTTGTAGTGTTGTGTCAGTGTAGCCACCACAGTGATGCCATCTCCCTCATTCCACCAGTTCCTGACAAACCCTGTAGCCCCTCAACAGGCAGAAGTCATGGACAGAACTGTGGCCCTAGTATGAAATAATCAGACAAGTCACTTCCTGGCAGTTAATAGAAGCAGATATCTTCCTGGGTGCAAAAACCAAAATTTCTTCCCAATATCTGGAAGAGCATTTTCAAAGGAAGAGTAGGGATGGGAAGCCTGACCAACACAAGACCGGTTATGCATCTTTAAGCCTTGCAATGCTAGTTAAAGATAAGCACATAATTAATGGACTTAAAGGGGCTCAGCTTTGACCTTGCACCCCTATTTCTGTAGAAACCAAGAGTTCTTGGCTCCAACAGCCAATTTGGAAAAGGAAAATATGTAAGCTTTTTAATGCACATGCAGCATATTCATCAATATAATTCCCTTAGGCATGGTTGTATTCCCTAGGATATACTTAACAGCACAGCCACATTTTAAAGCATTTTGCTTCATTTTTTGTTCCAATTTGGTTACATTAATTTAAAAATACAGCTCAGCACAACATCACTGATCATTTTAATTAATTTGCTTAAGACAAGTTAACTTTGACCAGATGGCATTTTCTTGCATAATTGCAATGTGCTGTCCTCACGTTAATGTTATAGTAACACATGCTCTTTCCTGTGATTTTGAAAGGTGCTGCTGTATATACTAGCAGAAACAATGCAGTCACAATATTGCATGTATAATATTGTGCACTACGGTTTCCAAAATCTATTGGAAGCTACTGCAGAGCAAAACATTGTGTTGCGTTCTAATAAGAAATAATAGGAGCAATTATTTGTGATCAGATAATGATGTTTTAATAAATCTGCCAAGTTATTTGAGCAGCTGGCCACCAATCCAAACTAAATAAATCTGATTAGTGTTTTAATGTAAATAAATGAAATGAGCAGAAAGGGACAATGGCTTCAAGCAAGTTGACACTGCTCGGGGCTTTTTTCATAATATTTTTAAAAAATAAAAATAAAAAGATGAATTCGGGTATGATGGAACTGTGATTTCCAGACTGTTACAAATTCACCTTTTTAATGACGTCAAACACAGACATAAAACCAACTTTTACTACGCCCTCAAGAGAAGTTTGGCACAGAGCAAGTAACACACACCCATATACACAGACACCTTTGGTTGATTCAGCAGCGTAGAAGAAAGGCCATCACAAATTATTTTTCAAACAAACCCCAAACCCGGATACAGTAGCTAGCAACACAATAACTTATTCAAAACAGTGTACCAACATATTGGCTTCTAGGCTAGCAGAGAGGGATCAGCTGAAGGGTACAAGCCTAGAGAGCAATCCCTGTTGATCTCTATGGGACTTACTTCCCACTAAACATGCATAGCTTGGGGCTTCACATCATTCAAAGCAATAGCAGCCTTTCCCCTTTCGTTCATCCTCCCTGCTTGCTCCATCTTCCTCTGCCTGCCCCCTTTCCTTTAACACGATCTCTTCACTTAATGCCAAGCCAGTTGTGTGCCATTCGGCCCCTAGCGTTGGAATTACCTGCAAAGGCAGTTAAGGAGCAGCACAAACGCCACACTGGAGCCCAAACTCCGGCAGCCAAGGGGGAAAGAGAGAGAGAGCTGATCTTCAAGAATATATATATATCCCAAGGAATCCCAGCCCTCTTTTCCCTCTAAGCCACCCTGGCGCTGTCCTAACGTCAAAGTCAGCCGGGATCTGCCTTCCCCGCATGACCCAGCTGGGAAATTGTGGGCATATTAGCAGCGTGTGTCCAAGCGAGCAATCGCCTCGAGAGCAGCAGCACCAGACACATTCTCCCTTCCCCTGCAGCAGCAGCAGCAGCAGCAGGCACTGCGATAAAGGAAACCAGCAAAAAAAAGAGAGGTGGACAATTATCAGTCCTCGCAGAACGCCAGAGAGAGAGAGAGATGCACCAAAATGGAAGCTGGCGGGCAACTTCCCCCATGGATTCTGCCTACCCACCGACCCCCACCCCCAACTCGGGCAGGAGTCCCCCCCCCCAAAAAAAACACGTCCCCAGAGCCAAAGGCGGGTCCACAAGTCCTTCAAACCGCGTCTCCCCCCCCCATTACACCCCCCAACCCCACCCCGCATGCATAGGTTGTCACGGTGCGGGACACCTTGAGGCGCCGGTTCTTTTTCGCGCCCAGAAGGAGAAGGAAGGAAGGCAGGAAAGAAGCCCACCTTCAGGCGCGCGCCGAGCGGCTCCCCGATATCCCGGACCCGCAGAGGCGTCGGCGGCGTGTCCAGCTACGAGGCGCGAGTCTCCCGGGCGCGAGGCGGGCGTCCCATGAGGAGACCGGTCCGGCGAGAAAGAGAGCGGCGGCGCTGCTGCTTCCTCGGCGCTGCTACCCCGGCGGCTGTCACGGGAGAGTGACGGCTTCCCACCTTCTCCCGACAGGGGCTCCTCCTCCTCCTCAGAGAGCGCGGACGGGGCGGCCGCGGCGGAGCCAAAGCGTCGGGTCGTAACGGCGGCGGCAGCGACGGCAACGACCCCGGCCAAGCCGTTCCCGCCCTCGTCGCCCTCTCCGGGCGGCTGCGCTGCCTCCCGCCGCCGACACCTGGCCGGGACGCCCGGCGGCCAATCAGAGGGAAGCGGCGGCCCCTGAGGGAGGAGGAGGAGGAGGAGAGGCTGAGGCGGGCGGTTGAGGGAACGCGCGCGCGCGCGCCGCGGCCGCGCTTTCCGGATCTCGCCAACGAAGCTGTTCTTGCCTCTCGGTTGGGGTGGGGTGGGAGGCGCGCGCACCGCTTCCCTCGTTTGCGCGCGCGGCGAATGCCCGGCCGTGGCGCGCGCCCACGTTGCAGCAGTTGAGGGGAGTTTTCGTCAAAGGAGCGGCGGGAAGGGAGGCAGCTGCTGCCCCTCAGGAGAAAGCAGCAGCCAGGGAGGGGCTTTTAAGTTAAAGCACAAGGCGGACACCCCCCCCCAAAAAAAAATATTATTGGAATGTAGGGATGTTATAACATAGAGGAGAGGGCTCTTGAGCATGGGCAGAGTGCACTGGGGGGCCGCAGGGAGCACACAGCTCCCATGCGGGTTCAGGGAAAATGTTTCCAATTAAGTTTCTACCTTTTTCACATACACGATCCAAGCACAATTTCGATTTTTCTCTTATTCTTGTCGACTTGCCTCCCCGTTTTCCATGGAGTCGTTGTTTCTCCCCTTCTGCCCCACCCTATCTTCTTCTACCTATTACAGTGGTGCCCCGCAAGACGAATGCCTCGCAAGACGGAAAACTCGCTAGACGAAAGAGTTTTCCGTTTTGGAGGTGCTTCGCAAAACGAATTTCCTATGGGCTTGCTTCGCAAGATGAAAATGTCTTGCGAGTTCCTGCTGGTTTTTTTCCCTCCCCCCCCCTTCTAAGCCGCTAAGCCGCTTATCAGCTGATCCGATCAGCAGATAAGCCGCTAATAGCACTAATCCGCTAACCCTTCAATGGGCTTGCTTCGCAAGACGAAAAAACCGCTAGACGAAGAGAATCACAGAACGGATTCTTTTCGTCTTGCAAGGCACCACTGTAAATCATAACCCCAATATTATAATCTAATTACTTCTGTTTCTCGTAGCTCAAATCGTGCGTGTGAGTTTGTCATACCTTAATATTTATTTAAGTAGTCCGAAAAAGGCACCTCACCCTTAGTTTCTCTTGAGTTTGCTGTTATTTTTGCCCGTTCTGCTAGGAAAAGGGGTTTCCTTGGCAAAGGCGCTCGTCTGCATGCAGGCCTCTGCCACGGCATCTTTCCCTTTCTGAGATGATACACGGAAAGAGGTGGCTTGTCAGTTTATTGCATTGTTTATTATTTTCCCCACAGCTCAAGTGCGTTTTATAGTCCAGCATTAAGAACAGGTATTTTTAAAAACGCCAAAACAAATGCCATATAGTAATAGCATTAGTAAAACCAGTGTGTTCCTCATAGGAAAAGGAGAGAGGCGGGAAGTGGTGGTTGATTTTTGTATTTTAGAACTCAAAGGGCTTATGTTTATCATTCCAGCAGCATCATTTCTGCATCTTCAACCTTCAGTGTTTGCGAAATATACTGCAGACTGTGGAGAAGTTAGTATTCAGCAGAGCTGGCTAGGGGCAGACTCCTAGCACCAGAGTTGGCAAAGGAGACACTTTGCAAAGAAGGGGAAGGTGGCGCCTGCAACATTTATTCTTGAAAGGCGTAGAATCGAATTGTGGATTTCTAAGAAGAAGGGCATGGATCGTGTGCTGTAAAGTTTGTTTTATTCTCAGCTGAAGACAAGATGAAACTGCAGCGGCCCAAAATAAGAGAGTCTGGCACTATATTTTGCCAGGGGCCAATGGCTGGATGGACTGCTTATGATTTGTTTATAAAGCACATCACAGCTTTTGTGTAGCTTTCATACCAAAATATGGAGGGAAGAGAGAGCGAGGAAGAAAGCAGTTGCCTAAGCTGTAAAATGAATCTGTAGTGAGTGAGGTCCCAGCTAATGAGAACTGGCAACTTAAGTTGACAAATTATGCACAACTTGCAGATTTAACGTACAGAATCAGAGAGCAAGAAGAACGTACGTTTAAAGAAGATCGGAAAATCTTTATTGAATATATGAATAATAATAATAATAATAATAATAATAATAATAATAATAATAATAATAATAATAAATTTTATTTATATCCCGCCCTCCCCAGCCGAAGCCGGGCTCAGGGCGGCTAACAACAATCAAAATAGTTCAACATTCTAAAACATTCATTATAAAATTAATTAAATCAAATTAAAATCAAATTAATGGCAACCATCAAGCAAAATTTTGTGCAGATTGCCAGAGGAGGGGGTCAGGCTGCGCCCTGACAAAAGGCCTGGTGGAACAGCTCTGTCTTGCAGGCCCTGCGGAAGGATGTCAGGTCCTGCAGGGCCCTAGTCTCTTGTGACAGAGCGTTCCACCAGTTTGGAGCCGCGGCCGAGAAGGCCCTGGCTCTAGTTGAGGCCAGCCTAACCTCTCTGAGGCCTGGGATCTTTAGGGTGTTTTTATTTGCAGACCGTAGATATGGAAAATAACTCTGTACGGCTGAAAATGCTGGCAGCATTAAGATAAATTCAACAGAGTAAATAATTTTTGATGGATGTAATAGCGGAAAACTGATTGGAATGGTTATTGTAAAATATGCAGGGATGTAAGAATTGCAAAATGAACCATGGAAAGAGAAGGAGGGAAGTCACTGGATGTTTTAAAGTTTGTAAAATGTTTATTTGAAATTGTGAAATAGAAAATGTAATAGAAATTATTATTTTTAAATGAATCTGTAGAAGTGGGTCTAGAATACTCAGCTCTCAGATTAACAATACAACCATAGAATCATAAGTGTGGGAATCACATGCTATGCTCTCTAGGGTTTCCCCGTGTTTTTCTCTTCCCATTGTATTGTGTTTCCCCCATCTCCTTTTTATTATTATAATAAAACTCCTTTTAAAAAATCCTGTAGAATCACTTTTAATAATTGGTTCTTGAGTTTAATTCCCCCCCCCTTCTCTCCCTGTCCCATTTTCCTCGTGTGTTGTGGTTTTTTAGATTGTAAGCCTGCGGGCAGGGACTGTTTTGTTCTAAGTGTATGTAGGCCACCACACTTGGAGCATTTTTGGCTGAAGGGTGGGCTACCAAATACTCTAAAGTATTTATTATAATTTAATACTTTTAGAGTTGAGATGATCCCTAGAGCTAGTCCAGCTCCCTGTTCAGTGCAGGAATCTTGCAACTACAGCAGGAGGTTTAGCTGAGTGCTTCAGCGTTCCCTGAATTGCTAGAATAACTGTATCCTTGCAAAAAACTAAATCCATCACTATTGTTTCTAAAGGTTTATGGGAAGCCTGTAAAGCAGATCACATTAGGGAAGAGTGGAACAGGGAGTTAGAATGTACTAATCAACCTTAAAAAATGGGAAGTGGTTGTAGGATCCATATGAAACGTTTTTCTAGATTTAAAATTTGTTGAGCAAAAATTGTTGCTTTGGGTATGTTGGACTCCACATCTCTTTATGATGGCATTGTTTAATTTAGATAGATTCTGGAGATGTAATGCTGGAAGTGGCTCATTGAGGCACATGATGTGGGTTTTCCAGTGATATCGCCTTTTGTTGCCCATATTAATTTTGTATTGGCAAAAACCTTGATATTTGTGGCTGTCCATGTACTTTTGAATTATATCCCTGCCATATGACGATTAAAAACAGGGCAACAAAAATGGACTTTAGGAGCCTTAATGGTTGCTAAGATACATATACACTTTGAGCCTGGAAGCATAAATATTCACCCTCTATTGTGCAATGAAGACAATGCCCTTGCTACATTAGAACATACTTTTATAAACATTGATTTTGTTTAGATATCTATTCGGACATTTGAATGGCACATATTCATTTGTATGTGTACATTAAGATGGATATGGTGATGTTCATTGTACAGTTAATGCGAGCTAAGGGGGAGTTCTTTTCCCTCTTCTCTTTTCTTTTTCTTTATAAATGTGCAATAAAAACAATTTTGAAAAATTGAAAAATTCTGAAGAAAAAAAAAAGAACAAGTCTGTTCCATCTTCTGCATGACAGCTTTCAAATATTTTAAGAGCGTTATCATGTCTCCCCTTATTCTTTCGTTCTTTCGTTCTCCAGGCTAAACACATCCAGCTCTTTCAACTGCTCCTCATAGGACATCGTTTCGAATACAGTCCTATACACACTTAACCTAGAAGTTTGCCCCACTGAGTTCAGTAGGAGCATATGTAGGAATGTAATTCCCAAGTTCCCTTCTGTGTGCATTGGACTCACGCTGGTTTTCTTGCTATCACTGTAAAGTGGGAGACAACCTTCAACACCCTTCTTCTGCAGGCTAGATTTACTATTATGCTGTGTTGTAGATTCTAGCCAAACTTGAGAGACTGCTGTGGGGAAAATATTTTGTGGAGATTGCAGTATTCCTGGGGTTGTTGTTGTGTTTTTTTAATGTAGGTCATCCTTCTGCATTCGCATCTGCTCAAGTGGCAAGTCTCAGACATAAAAATATAATTGCTGGTAGCCGGGTTAGTCTGAAGATGTGTTGTTTGTTTGCTGTTTCAAATTTCAGTTGAGCAGTTGTCAGGAACAGTAGCTCACAGATTGCCTCTAGGCCTCCAAACAGCTTTATCTGGCCCCTTAGTGGACCATATCAAATTTAATCAAGTTATGACACACAAATAGAATGCCAACAGTTACAATTCAATTCCTTCAGGATCCTAAGAAAAGCTCCTTCATGTTGTGTGTGTTCATATGCAGATGTCTTTAAACTTAGAATCATAGAATTGTAGAGTTCAAAGGGACCCTGGGGGTCATCTAGTCTAACCCCCTGCAATGCAGGAATATTTTGCCCAATGTGGGGCTCAAACCCACAACCCAGAAAGTAAGAAGTCTCATTCTCTACCAACTGAGCAACTCAATAAGTTCATGGAAGCAGTTAAAAGCCAAAGTTTCCATTTTCTTTCTTCAACTGATTGAAAGCTCCATTGTGTCTTTGGATAATGAGTCCTCGCTGGACAGATAGTACCTAATTAGGTAACAAGCAGAAGGCGAAGATCCATATTTTGTGCTGTGGAGCTCTTGCATCTGAATGCTTTCCACAGCAAGCTGGAGTTACGACTGAGGTTTGCACTCCTGCCCTAATATCTCAAAGCTCTCTTCTCCTTTATTATGTTTACCGTACTTTGCATTATGAGCAAGCAGGGAGAACAGAAACAAGACAAAGCAAATGGCAGATTTATGAGAAAGTCAAGTGCTTGACAGAAGGAAAAGGACAGAATCAGGAGGAGAACATATCTCCTTAGGACAGGACGTTCTGTAATATTTCTCAGCAGAAGACCTGGAAAAAAGAAAATCTTGATAGGCTTTCTTATTTGTTGCAACCTCTGGCCGGCGGTAAAAATTCTATTCATCATGAAATCAAGAAGATCTGTCCTATTATTAAATTTGTCATGAATTGTCTACTTCATAATCTGACCATTTTTCAGAAACATCTGATGGGGAAAACATGACTGAGTGTGATGAAGTTACAAAGGTCCCAATGTTTGCAACCATTTTTCTTTAAAGCAAAAGCATACTGTAGTGTATTTTAAATGTTGAATAATCTACTGGAAAATTGTGCCATGAATACTAGATATAAAAAGAGAAATGAAAGACCAAGGAAAAAATTGGGTTGGCGTAAGTCTGCAGCAGTGTCCGGGTGGAAGTTGGTCAAATGTCCATGAAAATCCCTCGGACTGGGAGGGGGGAGTTGCATCTGTCGGCCACAAATATTTCTAGAAAAGAAAATCCTAGCCAAGAGGTTAAAGATGTTGAAGTTTCTATTTTAAAATCTCACAGCTACATGTTTTCCATGGCATTTGGACCAATCATATGTTATGACCTATACTTATGTTTCATTTGCTGTAACAAACAGCCCGGCCATAACTCTCCCATAGTGATAAAATGAACAGTATTCTCTGGAGCTTCATTGTAGTAATTGCAAAAGAACCCAAGATATTGATTTATGAAGAAAGCATGCTACCTTCAACCCGAAGCATTCTATTTTCATTCCTCAATATTGGCTATATTTCCCAAATAGCAACTGCCATCAGATCGCCTTTATTAAAAACTAGCAAAATGCCCATCAGAATGATATGTGGAGAGGAAAGTACTTTGTGCTTTCTCCTTCCTGCCCTCAGTCAGTCATAGAGGTGACTGTTGGAAGAGGGAAGTTTTTAATGTTTGATGCTGTATTTTTTTAATATTCGGTTGGAAGCCGCCCAGTGTAGTTGGGGAAAGCCAGCCAGATGGGCTGGGTATAAATAAATTATTATTATTATTATTATTAGGCCTGGTGAGCAATGTATTTTGTTCCATGACAGCAGCAGAGGCCTAGGAGAGCCTAATGGGCCACTCCCCGTAAGCTGACAAGGTGGCTGCTAGGATTATGGACCCATTAGCATTTTCTTTCTGAAACTAGAACTTAGAGCCACTAATCTTACACTATTCCTTAAAGATCCCCAAGGTCATATTATTAATGGCACAGGATGCTTCAGAGCCTGTAAGTATGTCGTGGAACGGTCATGTTCCATGAATACGAATTGCCATTCAGGAAAGGAAAGTTAGGATCCAACTCAAAGCCATTAAAATTTATCCAAAATTTCAACCTAATTCTAAAATCCACTGCTTCTTGTTTCATTAGGCAGGAAAGACCATTCTTCTTCTTCTTGACCTCATTTCAAGTATATGATAAATCCCATAACTTTCCTCTCCTTTGGCCTAACTGGACCTATCTTATCAAAATAAATTGCCTCCCAGTGGACTTAGCATCCTCACAATTCTTCCCCAGTTTGTCCATGTGGTGACCTGCAGATTCATCTTGAAAGGAGAACATTAGCAATATTGTTCGCTCATAATATATGATCAACCATTGGGAGTGGGAGTTCTTCAAGCTGATCTTTGATCACCCAAGGAGTGCTATTATGTGTATTTCTAAAACGGGTTTGTAACAAATGGTAATACCAATCGGCATCACTGTGTTGTAAACAACAAAGGTCAAAACTAATTTGCTGCATCACTAGGCACATAGTAATACAACAGCCGTGCCTATAAATATTTAAAGGGCTTAAAATATTTAATGTGCAGTCCTAAAAATACAGACGCTATTTACAGACTTATTATGCACTTGAGGCCTAGAGTCAAATTTCCACTTAATTCAGTTTTTCTGTAAATAGCTGCTTCTGGTCACTATGTGGACTAGGATGGTAAATCACATGATGGATAGATGGATGTGATTCTTCAGTAGCATTCATCTTCCTGACACCATGCAGAATCAGGCCAAGGATGAATCCAGCATCCTGCCTACAGTGGGGTGCAGACGATGGAAAGCCCAAAAACTTCTAGGAAGTCTGCAATTTGGGCACAATAGCCAACACCCTCCCCAGTTGCTTGTCCCCTCCAGGACCTGGTGCCGCCATTGTGTGAATTCCAATCCTCACAAGGTGTAAAGCTCCCCAGACAGAGGTGTTGTTCTTGGTAACTCCCTTTGTAGTTAGGCCATTTCTTGACTCTGCAACTTACTTTGCCTCTTGGTTCTGCCTTTTCTCTTTGACTACAGTTGAACTTTGGGCTGCACCTCTGCACAAGCCTCCAACAAGCTTCAGAAGATGTGGACAACAAGCCAGCCAGGCCACCCACCCACCCAGGGATCAAGAAATGAAAAAGGAACTGAAAGAGAGCAAAGAAAAACACTTGCTCTACAAGTAGGTGGCTTTAAACAAGGAAATTGCTCTTGGACTGCAGCCAAGGACCAAGGCTGTCAAGCCTGTTATGCAAAAGTGGGGAGGAAGGTGTTTGTTCTGGGTTTCCACAAGAGACATAAAAACGACACCTCTGAAAAGCTGAGGAAGAGAGTGTGCACTTGTCAGAGCTGCCCGAGGTCCCAGCTCACAAAGGACCAACGCCAGTCCGTTATTATATACAAAAGTCTTTATTGAAGTTCAGTTCTGCTTTCACAGCCGCAGCGCGCAGCTCTACGTCTTAGACTCTAGACCGCTGAAGCTCCGTCTGAGTCTCCTCCCCCGATACACCAGTTTAAGACCCTAGCCTTGCTCCACCTCTTCCTTTGTTCTTTCCTCCGCTGGGTCCGCCTGTCAGCTGGGGTTTCTCCCTTCCTAGACTCTTCTGACGCTGAATTCCCTGAGTCTTCCCCCTGCCTCCGGCGGGCTTTAGGACCTGGTTCCCGATCCGGGCTGCCTGCTGTCTCGCGCGCCTGTACATTTGAACTTGGCGCGCGCGCCCAGCCGGTAACCTTCCTCCTGACCGTTTCATTGCTCCTGTCACTGCTTCCCCCTTCGGGGGGGCTAGCTGGACCTGACACCTGGGCCTCTTCCCCCCCACTCTGCTCTGGTGGGGAAGCTGGTCCTGATTTCCAGCTGCTGCTTTGGGAGTCCCTGCTGGCCCCCTGTTTCTGGTGTGTCCCCCCTGGGACCCCCCTCGCCCTGACCATCGGCGGCTCCTTCTGGGAATCTTCTGATTTGCTGGAGAAGCTCATGGAATCTCTCGGGTCACTGTCATACTCCCCTATGCTGCCCTCAGATCCCTCCCCTTCGCTCTCCATCTCCTCTCTCCCCTGTGCCTCTGTCCCTGAGCCCCTGACATCCCTCATTTCACCTCTGGGCTTCCCAACCTAGGGAGCAGGATTATTTACATTGGCAATGCTGCTTCTGCTTGGTAACTGTGATCTTCATCGACTTCCTCCAGTTGTGGCCTTTGCTTTTGTCCCTAATCTTCCACGCCAGTGCCAGGAGCATATTGTTGCAAAAGTTGGGTGCCACCCCCACTCTCTGCCAAGCAATAGTAAGTTCCCAGAGTGTTCCAGGCACTCACCCATGGTCTGTGTTCCTTTGGAGAACTGAGACACGACAGATTGTAATAGCTTTAAGAAATGTGTTTTATTCACCTATTTACACCTACGGCCTGCATGGAGGGAGTCCAGCTCTTACAGCATGGTCCTTTCAAGAGGGGCTTGTAAGCCACAGCAGTGCAGCCCTAGAGTCCAAGGCATCTCTCCCAGCCAGCCTGCAGCCAGCCTGCCCAAGATGGATACTAGTATTTCTTCTCCCCATAACACCTTGCTAAAAGACTCCCTTTTTGTGGCACCTCACACCCAGTTACCCTGACACCATCTGTCTCCCCAGGCCAAAGGATCCCTATCTGATGGCCCACCAACCCCTTCTGTCATATGAACAGATTTGCTCTTCGCTCGGCCAGCCAGGCTGGTTTGCATAAGTGGCACTGTGGTTTAGATCACAGCGCCACCTGCGTGGTATTGTTACCTTACAGTGGGTGGCTAGTTCACACTGGTTCTCCAAGTCAAAAGAAGACAGCAGTGCATGGAAATTATTCAGTTTTTATTCTAACCACAGGGAGAATACAGTGGTGCCTCGCAAGACGAAAAGAATCCGTTCTGTGATTCTCTTCGTCTAGCGGTTTTTTTGTCTTGCGAAGCAAGCCCATTGACGGATTAGCGCTATTAGCGGCTTTTAGCGGCTTAGCGGATCAGCTGATAAGCGGCTTAGCGGCTTAGAAAAAGGGGGGAAGGGGAAAAAACCCGCAGGAACTCGCAAGACATTTTCGTCTTGCGAAGCAAGCCCATAGGAGATTCGTTTTGCGAAGCACCTCCAAAACGGAAAACTCTTTTGTCTAGCGAGTTTTCCGTCTTGCGAGGCATTCGTCTTGCGGGGCACCACTGTAATTTGGAGAGAATTCTCCAAATTCTGGACAGAGAATACAAAATTCAAGACACCTTTCTAACTTCTTACCCTGTGCCCTGATTCTTCTAAACACAGGAGCCAACTCCTAGGGGCTTTGGCAAAACAGATCATGGAGTTCTCTTGATGGTGGCTGCTGCCTCTGCCTGGTTCTCTTGCATTGAGGGAGCATTGCAACGTGACAGACATGCCTCCAGCTCAATCTCCACAGATTAGTTCCTTCTGTGTGTGATAGGTCGGCATCATCATCACCTCTACCACAGTTGGCAATTGTAAGTGTTTTTCTTCCATTTTCAGATTTCCCAAACAACTTGTTTCCTCTCTCCTCCCACCTGTGTATCGCATATGGCAGCCTTTCCACTCAAGCAGTGGTAGTGCATCTTCAGACCCAACATAACTGGAGTACAAAATTGCTTGGCCCATCATGGTAGTCTTTCCAGCAGCCTTTTCAGCGATGACAGATGCAAGGAATTAATTTAGCTTTTCTGCAGATTCACTATCATTTCCCAGTCATTCTTTCTCAGGTTTGTCATCTAGCACTAGAATTGCCTCTCTGGCCAATTTCTTGATTCGAATGCATTTGAAGAAATGTGCACTGTTTGTTTTAAGCAATATAATCCTCAAATTATTGTGCTTTTTACAGAGTTGTGCTTCTCTTATAGTTTTCTCATTTTGGTAAAGCCTCCACCATTTACAATAAGCTTTTTGCCTTTCCTCATTTCCTTGTTTGTTCTTCGGCTTGTTTGTACCTTTTCGCCATGGCTGTGCTCTGACCTGAAGTCTGGAGCGGGTGACCAAACAGAAATCAGAAGAAGAGGGCAAACCAGAAGACCAAACCTGGAAGTACCAAACACAGCAGAGCTCAGATAGAACTTGTTTCTAAAGCTCCAGTGAGGCAGGAAGTCTTATCCTCCTTCCTGTCTAGGAGGAACCACACTTATCTGTGCCTAGAAAGCCAGAGGCCAAAGGTCTGTGCTTTCAAGTGCCATGTTGGAGTCCTTTCTTTCTTTCTTTCTTTCTTTCTTTCTTTCTCCCAGTGCTTCCCCCATGGAAACCCATTCTTTACTGCTGAATCGACACAAACATTATTCTGCTTCTATCATAGTAGTTTAAGGCTCTGTACACACTTAAAACACATAGTGCCCCCTCAAAAAAAATCATGGGACCTGTAGTTTAAGTCGCTGCCATTTATAGCTCTGTGAGGTGTAAACTAAAGTTCCCAGGATTCTTTGGACTAAGCCATGTGCTTTAAATGTATACTGTGTTAAAAAAAAAAAGGTAAAGGACCTCTGGACAGTTACGTCCAGAGAAAGGCAACTATGGGATTGCGGCACTCATCTCTGCTTTTAGGGCAAGGGAGCCGGCGTTTGTCCACAAATAGCTTTCCGGCTTATGTGGCCAGCATGACTAAACCACTTCTGGCACAACAGAACTTAGTGACCAAAACCAGAGTGCACAGAAACGCCGTTTACCTTCCTGTCGCAGTGGTACCTATTTATCTACTTGCACTGGTGTGCTTTTGAACTGCTAGGTTGGCAGGGGCTGGGACAGAGCAACGGGAGCTCACTCCATCACAGGGATTCAAACCACCGACCTTCTGATTGACAAGCCCAAGAGGCTCAGTGGTTTAGACCACAGCGCCACCTGCGTCCCTGCATACTGTGTACACAGCCTTTGATAATATCCAAGCTTCCTGAAGATATTTGAGACTCTTGACTGTCCCCTTCCAACTTCCTTCAAACTAATCCCATCATGATTTTAAAGAGTTTTCTCTTCTGAAATTAAATATGACTGTGTTAGACTTTCTGGACAAGTTTTCATATTTCTTGAATTTAACAGAACTGTCCCAAGTGATTAAAAAACACACCATGAACCAAATCCTGGGCATCCCTGACTAAATGTACAAAGAGACAACCATTTATCTAAAAGTTTTGTCTTTTTGTCACAAGTTGCTCTCTTAATCTCTTTGTTAGGTCCTGTTCTCTTAAATGACTCCACCTAATCTCCTTTGCTTCCTCCTATGCCTGGCACACTATAGAGCTTTTACACAATGCCAGTTCACTCTCTTCCTCCATATTCCTTGCCAATAATCATTTTTTCCTTGTAGGTTTCTCCCCTTAACTCCTTAATCCTCATCTGCAGGCATTTTGCTTTTAAAGTACCATATATTGAGATGTCATCCTCATTTGTTCCAGGACCAAACACAAGCACAATTTCCAATGCCTTAATTTCCCAGCTTCCTTGGCCCAAACAAAAGCTTACTCAGGTTTTTTCCTGGCGATAATATTGGTACGCATGTGGATAAACATCATTCAGTAATTGGAAATTGTGATTAGTCTTTTTGGAAAGATTGCCAAAAGTTCCCGTAATGTGTATGCTGAGAACACAATGCTCTGATAATGAAATTGTGGTGTGGTTAGTAATTTCAGCTATCACCGAGTCATGCAAAATTCGAAGCATGCAACCCTTAGCCAGAATCTGCTGCAAAAGGGTAACTTCCTTTTCATGTTGGCCTGAAAACGTAAGAGCCCTGCTGAATCAGATTCAAGGGTCTATCTGTACACCATCCTGTTTTACACGGTGGCTGGCAAATGATATTCTGTTTTTTTTTTTATAAAATTTTTATTAGGGTTTCCAAAAGGTTTTTTAGACAAACACAACAACAAACAAACACAGCACAAATGGCAAATGATATTCTGAGATATACTGCCTTTGAATCTGGTGGTTCCATTTAGCTATTTGGGTAATGCTCATCAACAGACCTGTCCACCTAGGTCAAAGAAAGACTTCTGGTGTTCTTTACAGTCTGCTTTGAATATTACCACCCTGAACAAGTTGGTATCATCTGCAGAATTGGCTGCTGAGATTGTTCCCAATACAGATCCTTGGGGGTCCACACTGCTTCCTTCTCTCTGCCATGAAAACTGCAGCAAGATACGTTGTTGATTGATTTTTCTTGTTGGCTTTCCAAGTTAAACCCTAGGTGTTTTTGTTTTGGAAAATATGGATAATGTATTCACAAAGCTATACAGCAAACTTTCCTCTTATAAATTTGAATAATGGAAGTTACATATGCAGGATGCTAACACCTTACCTACACACACAATTGTTCTTAAATTGTCTCTGTGAAATATCTCCAGAGGCACTTTTCATGCATTAGTAGCCCTGTTTCAAAAATGTAAAACATCCCGTTTTTCTCATTTTCTTAGGGAAAAGGTTAGTCATACTCAGTTGCAGCATTGTTCACACAAAACATGGCCTGGTAGAAAATAAATCTGGAAAACCTGCAATGCAGGCAAAGTATAAAAAATCAATTATTTGCCTCTATTAGAACAACATTTTTTTAAAAAATCCTCAAATTTGTTTGAAAGCAGGGGGTGGGGCAGGGGGTGGGGCAGGGGGTGGGGGTTTGAAAGCAGGGGGTGGGGTTTCTTTCCCAGAAAACCATCAAAAGAACTTGTACTTCTAGCTAGTTCTTCTTGCTTTGGAAGAAATACGTTTTTGAACCTGTTAAACATCTCATATGAATTGAACGATATCAGATATAAAGGGCAATAGAGCTAACTCTACATAGCCATATTATTCTTGCAAATCTGAAAGAGCTGCTTCACACAAGGGCTTTCTGCTCATGCCTGGGGTATAAACATTGTTCTGTTTCGCTGCTAAGGTATAAAAGATGCAATATAATAGATCCATCCATACCAATGTTCAAAGAGTTGCTCTGGCTTAGCAAAGTGTTAAGTATAGAACAGAGTCTCAAGTGCAAGATGCTCAGTCAAAGTTCAAAATAAGAGATAGTCCGGGACAACATTGCCAAGCCTAAAGAAGAAGAAGAAGAAGAAGAAGAAGAAGAAGAAGAAGAAGAAGAAGAGTGTTGGATTTGATATCCCGCTTTATCACTACCCGAAGGAGTCTCAAAGCGGCTAACATTCTCCTTTCCCTTCCTCCCCCACAACAAACACTCTGTGAGGTGAGTGGGGCTGAGAGACTTCAAAGAAGTGTGACTAGCCCAAGGTCACCCAGCAGCTGCATGTGGAGGAGCGGAGACGCGAACCCGGTTCACCAGATTACGAGTCTATCGCTCTTAACTACTACACCACACTTAACACATTTCCATTGAACCTGGCTGGCAGATACTATCAAAAAGGATTTTGGGGGGAACTATTCGACACTCAAAGAAATCATAAATAGAACAAAGTAATACATGCTATTGTGCTGCGTATCATTCCTAGTATAATTTTCGGGATTTCAAATGCAGTTGCAGTTACAGGGAACCAGGCAAGAGGGCCTTCTCGGCAGTGGCACTCTCCCTGTGGAACGCCCTCCCTTCAGATGTCAAGGAAATAAAGAACTAAACAACCTTTAGAAGACATCTGAAGGCAGCCCTGTATTGGGGAGTTTTTGATGTTTGACGTGTTGTTATGTTTTTATTTGTACTGGAAGCCACCCAGAGTGGCTGGAGGAACTAAATAAAACAATAAAACAAAATAATAAAACAATAACATAACATGTTGTTGTTGTTAAATATGCACTTGCAAAGGTACCAGCTATATTGAATGTTTAGTTGGTGTAATGCATAATTTGGACATACAGTACGTTTCTGAGTACAATTCAAAGTGTTGGTGCTGACCTTTAAAGCCCTAAACGGCCTCGGTCCTGTTTATCTGAAGGAGCGTCTCCACCCCCACCATCTAACCCGGACACTGAGGTCCAGCGCCGAGGGCCTTCTGGCGGTTCCCTCACTGCGAGAAGCCAAGTTACAGGGAAGCAGGCAGAAGGTCTTCTCTGTAGTGGCGCCTGCCCTGTGGAACACCCTCCTGGCAGATGTCAAGGCAATAAACAACTATTTTACTTTTAGAAGACATCTGAAGGCGGCCCTGTTTAGGGAAGTTTTTAATGTCTGATGCTGTATTGTTTTTAATATTTGGTTGAAAGCCGCCCAGAGTGTCTGGGGAAACCCAGCCAGATGGGCGGGGTATAAATAATAAATTATTATTGCCTTTCTCCTGGGCATGGTCGGCCAATTGGTGTTAAAGAAGGATAGAACTTTTTTTATGTATGCAACAACAGCAGCAAGAAGACTCATCGCAAAATATTGGAAGACACAAGATTTACCCACCAGGGAAGAATAGCAGATGAAGTTGGTGGACTACATGGAATTGGTGGAAATGACTGGCAGAATCCGAGACCAGGGGGAAGAGTCGGACTGGAAAAAGTTTAAAGACTATTTACAGAAATACTGTAAAATTAATGAATGTTAGAAAAATGTTGGAATTAAGTTATATGGCTTTAGTAGAAATGTTACAAGGAATTAAGTATAAATAGATTAATAGAGCTTTAAAGGGGAAAATATGGTTAGAATGTGTTAAGACAATTATAGGATAGAAAACAGAGGAAGATGGAAAGGAATTGCTGAAACAATTAATAGAAGTGGAATACAAAAAGGGAGGTGTGAGGAGGTCGAGGAAATAAGGGAAAGAAAGATAAGATGTTGAAATTGGATTGTGTTTTAAATGGTTTTTGTTTTGTTTTGTTTGTTTCTTTTTTTGTATTGTATTGTATGTTTTTTTCCCTTTTTTGGTGCTTTGTAGTGTTGTGTTTAATTTGTTGGAAAACTAATAAATATTAATTTTTTTAAAATAAATAATAAATTATTATTTTTATTATATACAAGATATGCTAAAAGATGTTGATACAAAATCCAATCACTTGTATTCACCATGCAACTACGGTATATTTTCAGTCATTCAACACAACTCATTCAATACAAGGAGGGGATAAGCAAATGATGAAAACAAAGCAAAGCAAAATAAAGAAAAGCATTGAAACATCCGTTGGGAGTCTGCAGAATCTTTAAATGATGTACTAGGATGCTGCTGAATGACAAATCGCATCCCACACGTAGATAAGAATTACTCCAGTCTGAGTCCCATTACAGTTTTCTGGCATAAAGTTCCCATTTAAGTGAGTTGTTGCTCGGTCCCTGCTCTTGCCAACCTAGCAGTTCGAAAGCATGTCAAAGTGCAAGTACCGGTAGATAAATAGGTTCTGCTCTGGCAGGAAGGTAAACGGCATTTGCGTGCGCTGCTCTGGTTTTGCCAGAAATGGCTTAGTCATGCTGGCCATATGACCCAGAAAAACTGTCGGCCAGTAAAGCGAGATGAGCACCGCAACCCCAGAGTCGCTCATGATTGGACTTAACTGTCAGGGGTCCTTTACCTTTACCTTTTTAGCCTTATCCTGTGCTAGAACATGTAGACAAAAATGCCATCACAAAATCCAAATTTTGAAACATGCCGCTGCCATTCAGTAATTATTTGAGTCTATATGAATTCAGCATATACATTGGATCTTATTTGTATAGATCTATTTCTCAGAGAGGCAGTGAAGATATAGCTGGGCAGCATCACTTCACACCTGCAATCAGAAGTGGCCAAGACACAGATTTACCACCTCAAAGAGAAATAGGCCATTCATAGGTTCCATCATTTGCCAAATAAAGAAGGCATAGAAATAGCCATTTGTTATGTTTGATCCTCCCTATGTAGTCCTTTATGCAACCAGATACCTGTACACATACCCTCCAACATTTATCTGATGAAAATAGGGACATCCTATTCAATGATGAGGATTATTATTATTATTATTATTATTATTATTATTATTATTAATACCCCATCCATCTGACTGGGTTGCCTTAACAAATTGAAAAACCTAATAAAACATTAAACATTAAGTAAAACTTCCATATACAGGGTTGCTTTCAGATGTCTTCTAAAGGTTGCATAGTTACTTATGTCCTTGGGGGTAGCATGACTCCATACTTTTCAACATTTCTCTGATGAAAATAGGGACATCTAAGGAAAAGCAGGATATTCTGTGATCAAATCAGAAACTGGACAGCTTCTGTAAGTCTGGGAATGTCCCTAGAAAATAGAGACATTTGGAGGGTCTATGCACAGCATCTAAGAGCCTCATTTGAATGTCTGCTGTCACCTTTGCCTTAAGTCTCTTACCAGATGCATACTAATGGGGCTTATCCACACTTACTTTTCCTCTGCTCTTTCCAAGCATAAACCAATTTAAAGCTCTGTGTTTGAGCACCCCCAACTTTATTTCTTAATTTTTTTGCTCCAGAACTTTCCCCGCAAAACCCCACTCTTTAAAGCTCAATTGGAGGAAATGTCAATCAACAGAAAACCCAAATAGACGTTTACTCCGATTCTGCTTTAAAGAGCAGATTTTCACGAGGAAAGCTTGGGGGAAAACAACCAACCAAACACACTTGGGACATGGAGCTTTAAGGACGGGCCTCTGTCTGGAAAGAGGGGGGCAAAATGTAAGTGTGGATGAGCTCGCGGCCTTGTCACTACAAGTAAAAATTTTTATTCCACCTGAAGGAAGAGTTCTGGAGAACATGAAAGCATGCACATTATTTTGTGATCTTTTGGTTGGCCCTGGTGGGGATTTTGGAATTTTCATTATGGGACAAGATGACTATCTTTACTTTTTGCACAGAGTGTTTTCAAAAACCGTGTAAAGCACCACACATATATCAACTCTATAAAAGCCATTATTGAAATAAATACTTATGTGTGGTGCATTTTAATCTGTAGGAACCAAACAAAATGAGAGTTAAAAAGCCAGATTAGTAAACAAATTATTTGCTTGCAGATGAAGCAGGTCAATTAAAAACAACTTGTTAATTTCATGGTTCAAGCACATGCTCTACAATGATATTTTATTTTCACTGGAGAATGAACATAAGACTTTGCAATTTGGTTGCAATGTTCACATAGCTTCGCTCAGTAATCATGACAAACATCAATTATGTCTTGTGTTGCTTATTAGAAAGCAGACGTCTGTGTTACAAATGGGGTATGTGCACACTCAGCAAATGTTTAAATGAATTGCCAATATTGCAAAAATTATTTCTGTGAACGAATATTAAAATGAACAGAAGACATGTGAAGTAATGACCTTAACTAAAAGGAAAAGGGGGCGGGAGCTAACATTACAGTCCTATCTGTGTCTACTCAGAAGTAATGTCCATTAAGTTCAACTGGGTGTACTCCCAGGTAAGTTTCTGCAGCATTCTAACCTAATGTAGCGAAGAAGTTAGGCCGCAATTCTAGCCCCTCTTACCTGGAAGTAAACCGCACTGAATTTAGAGGGATGCATTCCTGCGTAGACAAGAGAGTAGACATACATCATTACCTGGCAATAAATCCCATTGAATTCTAAGCATTAATCATCTTGCACATGCATAGGGTTGCACTTTTAAGGAAACAAGAAGGTAATGTGCTTCTGTCTGCCTCATTATTAACATTCAGACTGAATTTTAAAACATCCCTTTTCACATAGGCCAGTGGTTTTCAAGGTGTGCCGTGACACCCTGGGGTGCCTTGAATGATGGTCAGGGGTGCCGTGGGCAACACTGGCCTCTGTCCCCTTTTCCTCCCCTCGCTCCTCTGATGCCCTCTCGCGTCTCTGCCTCCCAAAGGCTTGCACAGCTGTTCGTTGCAGCAGCCCTGGCTACAAGCTCCCCAGGCGAATGATGCCTCTGGGGCTGGCCAGGGGGTGTTTCCCAGGCCCCTGTGGGGCAGTGTGAGGAGGCACCTCTCTTTGGGGCAGGGGGGGGCAGCAGCTGCTGCAAGGGGTGACCTAACTGGACTCCTGAGCCCCACAGGGCTGCCGCAGAAAGCATATACAGTAGTACCTTGGGTTACAGACGCTTCAGGTTACAGATGCTTCAGGTTACAGACTTCACTAACCCAGAAATAGTACCTCGGGTTAAGAACTTTGCTTCAGGATGAGAACAGAAATCACGTGGTGGCAGTGGGAGGCCCCATTAGCTAAAGTGGTACCTCAGGTTAAGAACAGTTTCAGGTTAAGAACGTATTTGCAAAATCATATTGAAAAATCAGAACTCCTATTCGAATAAATAAGTTCCATTATAAATACTGAAATACTAAATAAGATGGATAACAATGTGTAACAGAAAAAGAAGTAGAAAGTTGGTTTAAAAGTGTGGGAAAGAAAGTAATAGAAGTGGAAAGAAATTGCAATTGAGTACTGGTAGATTGGAAGTCTAACACAAGGGTGGGGTGAGGGGTGAGGGATGGTGGTGGGAAAAGGAAGTATGTGTGGGATTGAGTATGGGTATGTATGAATATCTTTAAGGATTGTATGAAATGTATGTTTGTCTGTATATTCGTAATATGTATGTATTAATGTTGAATTATTTTAATAAAATAATTTTTTTTTTAAAAAAAGAACAGTTTCAGGTTAAGAACGGACCTCCAGAATGAATTAAGTTCTTAACCCGAGGTACCACTATAGTTGGTCAAGGGAGCCATGGACACAAAAAGTTGATAACCTCTGACCTAGGCATTTGACCTTTAAATTTTTAGCTGCAGAAGATATTTTTGAAATGTTTTTTGTTTTGTTTTCTTTTCTTTGTTTTTGGCCACCCAGCAGTCCTTGAAATTAAAGGTGCAATAGAAATTTAATAAAGAACAACAACACAGGAAATATCTGTGAAAAGGATCTAGGAGTCTTGGTTGACCACAAACTTGACATGAGCCAACAGTGTGACGCGGCAGCTAAAAAAGCCAATGCAATTCTGGGCTGCATCAATAGGAGTATAGCATCTAGATCAAGGGAAGTAATAGTGCCACTGTATTCTTCTCTGGTCAGACCTCACCTGGAGTACTGTGTCCAGTTCTGGGCACCACAGTTCAAGAAGGACACTGACAAACTGGAACGTGTCCAGAGGAGGGCAACCAAAATGGTCAAAGGCCTGGAAACGATGCCTTATGAGGAACGGCTAAGGGAGCTGGGCATGTTTAGCCTGGAGAAGAGGAGGTTAAGGGGTGATATGATAGCCATGTTCAAATATATAAAAGGATGTCACATAGAGGAGGGAGAAAGGTTGTTTTCTGCTGCTCCAGAGAAGCGGACACGGAGCAATGGATCCAAACTACAAGAAAGAAGATTCCACCTAAACATTAGGAAGAACTTCCTGACAGTAAGAGCTGTTCGACAGTGGAATTTGCTGCCAAGGAGTGTGGTGGAGTCTCCTACTTTGGAGGTCTTTAAGCAGAGGCTTGACAACCATATGTCAGGAGTGCTCTGATGGTGTTTCCTGCTTGGCAGGGGGTTGGACTCGATGGCCCTTGTGGTCTCTTCCAACTCTATGATTCTATGATTCTATGAAATAGACAACCAATCACTTTTCAAGCATTTAGAAGCAAAGGAAGCCATTCTTAGCAGTCAGTGTAGCTTTAAGCAACAGAAAAGTAGAAGAGATAAACCAAATGATTCTTCTTCAACTCTGTAAGCTTATGAAAAAGTTATGTTTGCTTGAAGATCTTACCAATTTAAGTTAATTGTGAGAAGAGAAATAGATAAGATACAAATATTTAGTTGTTACATTTCTAACTCAGTGGAAATGAAACGTTATTAAATTAAAAACAAAGTTAAGGGGGGAAGGCAAAAGCAAACACACATGCACATATATTCTACCAATTGCAAAGTCACTGCAGTGAGCTTATAAAATGAAAAACGCAGATTAATCGTTTTTTATTGGGTTTTTAGCCTGATGGAAGCCACTCAAACATAATTCAGACTAAAGAGAGGGGTATGAAAGTGCATGTAACAAATGCAACCGATTCACAAATAGGTCATTTTTTCTATTCTCCCCCTTAAAAGGGTTTTTGAAAGCATCTGATGGCTTGTTACCAAAAAGGAAGCAATTGCACAGTGTTTTTTCAGTAGCATTAGATTTCACTAGACAATCACTCAAGTAGTAAATCCTTCATCAAATCTATTTGCTTCTGTGGAGAGAAAAACTTCCAGGTGAAACAGCGGCAGCTGTGACTGTTCCACAGCAAGACTTCTCGCTCTTGCTTATCTTTTAATAGTGCTCAGATAACACACACACACACACAGAGAGAGAGAGAGAGAGAGAGAGAGAGAGAGAGAGAGAGAGATATGCCTTTAGGTTTTCTGGCAATATTATTGGAAATGTCTACTGGAGCAACTCCCAAAGGCTTTAATTAGAATCAGTCCTCCATTGTACTAGGCACTATGCAAACACTTGCGAATTCATTTTGCCCGTCCCTGCGAGCTTATGCCACAAAACCACTCCAATTCCCTTTTCACATTTGTATAATCAGCTCAACCAGCTACGCTGTAATAATAACAATAATAAACCCTCCTTCTACCTCCTACTCAATAATAGCATTATCTTGATGAAGAATTGCATTTGCCGACAAATGCAAAAAATAATCTTGTCATTTTAAGGAACTCGAATTCTCCAAGGATTGCCCTACCCTAGTTTTGCAAAACTGTACAGTATACTCTATGTTAATATTTGCATTGAGTTATGTATATACTATGAATATTGTTCCATGCCACGCCAATCTCCCAGCAGTATGAGATTCCAGGGGTTCTGGGTGCTTACCAAAAGATTGCTTTCCTCAGCATGAGGAACAGCAGAGACTGTGCAAATCTATGGTTTATTTACACATATACCGTGAGGGGGGAAAGTATTTGATCAACCAGCCAGATGTCAGGCTACCTGGTATCTTCACTGTATGTAACGAGCTGAGATTAGAAGCACCTGCTGTAAGGGAGAGGTCTTACCTGTAATCCCAGCTTGTTACAGTACCTGTACAAAAGACACCTGTAGACAGAAGCAATCAATCCAGCAGATTCAAAACTAGCCACCATGACCAAGACCAAAGAGCTGTCCAAGGATGTCAGGGAAAAGATTGTAGACCTGCACAAGGCTGGACTGGGCTACAAGACTATTGCCAAGCAGCTTGGTGAGAAGGTGACAACAGCTGGTGCAATCATTCGCAAATGGAAGAAACACAAAATAACTGTCAACCTCCCTTGGTCTGGGGCTCCATGCAAGATCTCATCTTGTGGAGTTGCAATGATCAGGAGAACGGTGATGAAGCAGCCCAGAACTACACGGGGGGAACTTGTCAATGATCTCAGGGCAGCTGGGACCATAGTCACCATGAAAACAGTTGGTAACACACTACGCCATGAAGGACTGAGATCTTGCAGAGCCGCAAGGTCCCCTTGGTCAAGACAGCACATGTACAGGTCTACAGTTTGCCAATGCACATCTGAATGACCCAGAGGAGAACTGGGTGAAAGTGTTGTGATCAGATGAGACCAAAATTGAGCTCTTTGGCATCAACTCAATTCGCCGTGTTTAGAGCAGGAGGAATGCTGCCTACGACCCCAAGAGCAGCATCCCCACCGACTTCTCGCCGGGCTCCCAAGGCTTGCGGATAGCAGCCTGTTCTGCTTCCCCTGCCCCAGCCCCACACCTGGGGGGGAAATAATTTTTTTCTTTATTTCCCCCCCAAAAAAAAACTAGGTGCCCCCTATGGGCCGGTGCGCCCTATGGGGTGAAAAATACGGTATATATATATTTTTAAAAGGGCTAAGTAGCTTCCTGTGTTTGTTCACATGCATCACAAAAGCCCTCCAAGTGGCAGCAAAGTCCAAGTGACAGCAAAGTCCAAGTGGCAGCAAAGTCACAGGGATAGGCAACCTAAGGCCCAGGGGCCGGATGCGGCCCAATTGCCTTCTCAATCCGGCCCGTGGATGGTTCAGGAATCAGTGTGTTTTTACATGAGTAGAATGTGTCCTTTTATTTAAAATGCACCTCTGGGTTATTTGTGGGGCATAGGAATTTGTTCATATTTTTTTTCAAAATATAGTCCGGCCCACCACATGATCTGAGGGACGGTGGAATGCCCCCCTGCTGAAAAAGGTTGCTGACCCCTGGCTTTAGCAGTTCCCTTCGAAATCTGAAAATGATGGGTTACTTTTTCTGAGAAAGGTGGGGGGGAGGGGGGTTACACCAATAGTCCACATTAATAACAGAAACATCCCTGTGTTGCAACCAGTCTGGCTGCAACTAAAAGGGAAATGACCAAAGGTTTTTAAGGGTAGTCAGCCTTAACTCCTGGGAAAACAGAAAGAATATACAATTTGCAGTCTAGGAGTGGTGAACGGCCAATAACGATGCCAATTTCCTTGAGAATTTGTGCCGCTTCTTGGCCTTTTGCTAAGATCACGCAAAACCATTATCTAATGACTAGGTAATTTGTGCGACTGCTCAGTCTGGCTGTCTGGGTGCTAACTGGAGTTGGGCAGCTTCCAAGGTCCTTGCTATTTTTGTACCAGTCTTGGACAGCGCAGCTCTTCAAATAGTAGATGCCTTCAAAATAGAGGACTCTCTTCTGTAAAGCAAGGTGCACGGCCACCTCGTTTTTAGCCATTCCGCTACACCAAGATTACGACAGCATTTTTCTGTGTAGTGACAGCTATGGCATTTTTATCCTTGAGGGACTTCAAAGTGACAGCCATGTGATATTGAAGAATAATAGGTAGACAGAAAGAGATGTTTGTGAAAACTGATGGACCACGCTGAAACAGAGAGAGAGAGAGAGAGAGAGATCTGAAAGATGTGGTGGTAGAAGTGGACTTGGACAATGACAAAGACAAGAGGAACTATGATCCATCTGTCTAAGTGTAGCACAGATCAAGATAGGACAATATATTACTCAAAGACTGCATAGTTATAAGTGGCCTTTACTAAGCCAAATTAAATAAAAATTAGCAGAGACCTACCTACCAAAAATGCCACTTTAGAAAAGTGACATATATCATTCATTTACTACAATTTTGAGGCTGGGGGAATCTGCTTTTAATGACTTGGTTTTTTTTGGGGGGGGGGGTTTCAGGCCAGAGGGTTATTTGATTTTTAAAGGCCACACAGGTCCATATATTCATTTAATGAGGAGATTATTTGATTGCTGAATATTTGATACAGGTTATTGTACTGTCAGTTTCATGTGTTGGGATTTATATAGACTGCAACTACTCTCTTTATCAACAGCTGTTGATTGAAGTATTTAAAACACTAATTTACAGATGTACAATCAAAATAAGCATTTCATAAAGATCTGGGTAATCTAGGGGTAGAGGGATAGAAAAAGGTTTTAAGAAAACAGTTGCTAACAGAAATTGAATCCCAACAATATTCTTACATATAACTTCAACTATAATTAATGCATAGGAATAAAGACGTCATTTTTTTTTTTACTATTAAAGGAAATTAAATGAAATATATTCACATTCTCTTACTCAGAAAATGTTTTCCTTAAGACTGCATTAAATATTATAAAGCATCGGTTTCAGGATCGCTTTCACCCTCTACTAACCTCTTCATGGAATGAGAAATCATCCCCTCTACCCAATACAAAACCTTTTCTGTTAAAAATTGTAATTTATAACTGAAACAAGTTTCACCAAATGCTGCCAAGAACACATTCTTAGCAGGATTTCTAAATCACATGCTACAGTAATTCATTAGAAAATCGCAAAGACGTCTTTGCTACTGTAACCATGTCCACATTATCCCATTTCAATATACTGCCATTGTACAAGGTTTTAACTAAGTTAGCCACGTGGTGTCAAGAAACCTAATCATAAATCCAATTCTAACTGTTTGCATTCTTCTAGTAATAAATGCACTTATTGTATAAAGAGTTGCTGTACTGAGTAATAAAGGTCAAGCACAATCTCCGTTAGAGCTAGGCTCTGCTGTTGTCCCTGCTTACTAATGGAAGTTGTAGTCTTCTTTCAAGAACATCATCTTTTTTCAAGGTTTATTTCTTATCCAGGCCAAAGGTACCAGAGTTACAGGAATTCTCCAGTGGTTTTTCCCTGGACTGTCAGGCACGGAATGTCCAGAGTGAGGAATTGATTCTTTATTGTCAAAAGTGAACCTAAAAGTTAGGGAAAGGCCTGTCCACAAGACCAAAGTCTCTTAGCTACTCCTAGGTGTGCACCAGATGAGGCGGTTGCCGCAACAAAGCTCTGACCTCAGCTTGTGTAATTTCCCAAGCCAAGCTGCGTGCAAACAGTCTAAGACTTTGTCTGTGCGTGACCTGCTCCTGCTCCTTCCACTTCAATCCTTGCCTGGTCCCAGGAGAGGAGAGGACAGGAGGAGGAGTGGTGGAAACCCATGACTCTACACCAGCCAGACCTCTCTCTCCTTTCTCCTCCACCTATCATTCACCCTCTGCCAGGGCTGGGGAACGTGCCCTCCCTCTCCTCTGCTTCCCTCAGAGGAGGAGGGGTGTGGGGGGGGAATTGCCCCCACTTCCCCAGTAGTTTCGGGAGAAGAGAGAAACAGGATTGAATTACAGCAGAATGCAGAGCTGCCAAGTTATGAGCTGTTAGGAGAAGAAGGAGAACTGCCAGCAGAGACGTCCTTGGAAAGCAAAGAAAGCATAGAAGCACCACCATCCCCTTATACTCGTCACTCAACTAGAATTCAAGAGCAAAGGGCTCAATGACAATTGATTCCCGAGGCAAGGACAATTGCTGGGGAAAGGAGGGGAGTTGCTCAGAGTGAGCAATGTCACTATGGAGTTAGGAATGGATTCTTTGTCTTGCAACACAGGAACTGAATAAAACCATAATACGAACTTTCTTGTTTCTTCCTTGATCCTTGATGCTAAGGGGGAAGGAGAGAACTCCCCAAGCCTGACACCTTCCAATCCTGCAGCTTCTCCTGCCTCTGACTCTCGTCTCTTGGCTGTTATAGGTTCCCCTAGTTCACTGATCCCTTCTTCCAAGTCAGTCTCCAACCCCACTTCTCCTGGTGCCCACTCATCAGTGCCCAGCCACCATGCCTCAAGAACCAACCAGTCCCTTATATAGTTTGACAAAGCACAAAATACTGGAGTCCACCAATGCATGGTATCCTCCTGATGTTGTTGGACTCCCACGTCCCATCAATCCTTGTCAGCCTGGCCAACAGTTGGGGTGATGGGAGTCGTAGTTCAACAACATCCGGAGGGCACCACTTGGCTACCCTTGCTTGAGTCCTAGTTCCATAGCTGTCAACTTACAGATTTGAAAATAAGGGACCAGCAGCCTTGAAAATAAGGGACCAGCAGCCAAAATAAGGGACCTGCAGCCTCACCTGTTCCAGGAACTCCAGTCTTCCTGTCCTCCTGCAGTCTGGTCAAACTCATGCTGGTAGCTTCGAGAACACTGTCCAACCAACTTGGTAACCAGAGGTTTAACTGAGTAGAATCTGAATCACATGCACCACAAGGCCTATGCAGCCTCAACTTAAGATGGCTCCCTGGCCTGGCAAAGTTTGCAGCAGCACGTGCAACAAAAAGGAGTCCAGCATTCAAAAAACCCCTCAGCTTGCATTAACTAGCCACACACAAGGCATGCAAGCTCCACCCCCCCAGTCGTTCTTAGACTTCTTATTGGGTGAGCAACACAGCCAAGCAACACAGTTGGAGCCTCCCTCCTCCCTGGTCGGCAGGGAGGGAGGGAGAGGAGCTGCTTCCTTTGAAATTTAAGGAACATCATTTAAGGGACATTTAAGGGACATCCATCAATAAGGGACAGCAGCGGGACATGCCGCTGGAATAAGGGACTGTCCCTTCAAATAAGGGACACTTGACAGCTATGCCTAGTTCAACAGAGCCTCACCATTTCTGCACCTACATAGCTCATGGATACAGTTGGGAGTTAGGAGGCAGGTAAAATAAAGACAAGGTTAAAGATGGCTGGCTCCAAAAGAAGCCAGAGAGTCCTGTGGCAAATAAACAAATCCAAATTGTAGATAGCTTGGGTCAAGGCTACATGCTGACAATAGCAAGGAAATGAAGGACACATGAATCTAGCTTCTGTTTTTACCCATTTAATTAAATGGGTTAAAATCCACTTGCAATTGGATGTCCTCTGTTTTTACGCTATGCAGTATAGAGTCTGGTGAAAAATCATGACTCTTCCTTTTAGTTTCTGGCATTGGTGTACTTTGGTATTTTGCTGGAATGTGCCTGCTGAGGACAAAGAAAATTAAGAATGCACTGGAGTCAGAAATAGGAGTAATCAAGGTCGCCCTGCACAGCTCCCTGCCCCTTCTCATCTATCTTAGGCCTTGTTACCATTGCCACTGGACTGTCATCATTACTCACTTCTGGAATGTTTTCTGGTTGTGATCCTCCATCAGGCTCAAAGGCATCCTCAGAGTTAGAGGAGGCATCACCTGTGGAGTCATCAACCCCCACTCTCCCAAACCATCCAAGCCAAAAAATGTGGTCTAGTCAGACACCTCTGGCTCAGAGGATACCCCTCCAATGCACCCATCATTACCTCCTTGCTTAGGAGCCAGTGACTGCAGAACAGAACAGACCTTTTAAATAAACAGACAGCTCCTTGCAAGGGGTGGACCCCCAAGTATATGATTTGCCAGCTATTAAAAGGCTCCAGGGACGCGGGTGGCGCTGTGGGTTAAAGCCTCAGCGCCTAGGGCTTGCCGATCGAAAGGTCGGCGGTTCGAATCCCCGCGGCGGGGTGCGCTCCCGCTGCTCGGTCCCAGCGCCTGCCAACCTAGCAGTTCGAAAGCACCCCCGGGGGCAAGTAGATAAATAGGTACCGCTTACCAGCGGGAAGGTAAACGGCGTTCCGTGTGCGGCTCTGGCTCGCCAGAGCAGCGTTGTCACGCTGGCCACGTGACCCGGAAGTGTCTTCGGACAGCGCTGGCCCCCGGCCAATAGATGTGAGATGGGCGCACAAACCCCAGAGTCTGTCAAGACTGGCCCGTTCGGGCAGGGGTACCTTTACCTTTACCTTTACCTTTAAAAGGCTCCAGCATGCTGCTGAGGCAACACTAGCCCTAGGGAGCTCTCCAGGGTCCTGAACAAGCTATCTTTTGCCCTGCCCTGCATGGGACAGCAGCCACCTGGAACGAATGAATGGGTTTGATGTTACCACTAGACTCCACTACTGGACATGCCTTGTCCTCTCCCTGCTCTTTGAGATAGTCCAATGAGTATCCTGGCTTCAAGTTGGGCTCCACTGGGACACCAATCCAGGAGAAGACAGGACAACTTCCTTGCTATATCTATCATGGCGCAACTGTTCTATTTCAGTGAAAGCCAGGTATTAAAACTAGAAAAGAAAAACCAAACCAAGCAAACAGCACATATGGGATTGTCAAGGTGGTGCCTGTGGTTGCAGTGGTGTCCTTGAGTACTTCACCTGAAAAGTCTCTGGAGCTTTTCATTTACTGTCTATGTTGCCATGAAGTGGTGAGGGTGGTTACCTCTTTTCCTCTTGTAAAGGGGAGCTGAATGAGTTGGAAAAATGATGGCTTATCCCACTTCTCTGTATGCAGCCCTGTATGCTTTTCAAAGCTCTGATAAGCACCTGCGTAGCTGAACAGAGCAACTGAGAAGACTGGAAGTTTAAAGGAGTGATCTGGGAGACTGGGGGGCAGGGAGAGAGAACAAGACAGTGGACAAAGGACAGCTGTGGGTGTCAGGGGAGAGGTGGAGAATGATGCACCAGAAAGAGAAAGAGAGATAAGTGCATGCACATTGCTCCAGTAAAATGGTACTTCTTGAAATTGTGTATTTTTTCACAGGTTTCCCCCTGCCCCCAATCAAAATACACATAACATATATCTCCATTGACTGAACTGTAAAAAATCATTGATCTGGCACTTTCCAGTGGTGTTGTGATACAAAAACGTAGATCTGAGACACAGATCCTTATGGATCCTCATAATTTTCACAAGGGATGGCTTTGAAACATCAGGTGCATTCGGTGATTTGTTGGTGGTTTTGTTGTCATTCTGTGTAAAAATCATTAAGTTCCATGGCGATCCATGCCTTAGATCAATATTTTTGTGGAGCTGGCAAGCGCCAGATTTACAATTTTAACTGTGTCTTCCAAAGCAAGCATTAATTTCATGGTGTTTGAGGGTGGGGTGGGTGTGGAAGGACCCTGTGTAAAATCATGCAAATTCAGGAGGACCCAATTTAATTGAAAAACAAAGTGTGCTCACTCATGCACAGGCAAGTGGTCTGGTGATCCCTGCAGCACCATTTCCACAGAATTTAGAGCTCCGTGGTGCAGAAATGATTATTCACCATTCAGAGTATATTCAGCACATGCCCAGAAGATGGACTTCAAAATGGTTTCAGGGAGATTTTTTAAAAATGTTGACTATAGTATCTCTTGAACTGGTAGTAAAATAAAATAAAATGATACTGTTGAACACCGCCCATTGGTATGATTAAAATGAAATAAATCCTTTCAACTTTTGCCAGCGTACGGCTCACATCGCAATCCCTGCTGGGCACCAGAACTTCAACGAACTGTTTGCTTCCTTTCGCCTTTGCTCTTCAGTAGCTTGGATGGAACCCTGTTTCTCTTCAAGAGACCCCTGTGGGGGAAGAGCTGCTGCCTGGCTCACAACAGTTTGCTAAAGCTGAGTTTTTGTTTCGCGTTTTGTCTTGAAGTATAAATCTCCTGGCTCTAACTCCATGCACAGTTGTTTGGGGGAGCTTGGATTCAGAAGCCAGAGTGCAGAAGCATCTTCAGAGACTGTAGTGTAGCATTGCTTCTGATAGGCTCATCATAAAGCCACTTTCGAGCTAGAAAGGAGGTGGGGTTGCGGGCTTCACGCCCCTCCCCACACTTGCGGGGGCTGCCTCCAGCCTCCGTGATGTCAGGGAATCCCCGGGCCAGCCAATGGGCTGCCCTGGGGGGCGTGGCCTCACACATTTAGGTCTGGCACGGCCAAAGCTCTCCCTCTTTCTTGCGCCGCAGCTAGCCAAGGTTTTTTTCCTTCCTTCCCACCCGTTAGGATAGGCGCTATGACGATGCTATGGGCTTCGGCCGGTCGCCGTCAAGGGGCCTGGTAGGAATTTTTCCATTTGGCAGATTGGCACCAGCCACTTGGTTTTCGCCTGCCTCATAGCAATCCGTCACAACTCCCCGGTATTGGCGGTTAGGCATTGGTAGGGGTATGGATCTTTGTTATGCAGATGATGGGGGGGGGGAGAGAAGCGTCATCACCTTCCCCCAAAGCAAAGGGTAGTCCAGTTAAGGATTCCAGGGGGCGTGGCCTTGTCCTAAGCCTATGGAGGTGTGGGCCCACGGCACGCCCCTGAGCGGTAACTCCAGAGGAAGCTCCTAGTTGACATGCCTAAATGCATGCAGGACTCCCTCTACTGGTGGTTAACCCTCACCGGTCTTCCTTTTTTTATTTTTTTAAAAAGATATTTATTAAAGTTTTTTTAAAATATAACAATGAAAATGAAAAATAAAAAGAAACAAAATACAACATAAAAACAATTAGAAAGACAAATAATTTTCCATAACATATCTTCCTTACACTTATTTCCCCAGACCTCCTCATACCTCCCTTCTTTGTATTCCACTTCAATTTGTTAGTTCAGCAAATCCTTACCATTAAGTTTTTACCCATTTGTAAACCTCTTTTTTTTCGTATCCCTAAAGCATTACAGCTGGAAACCCCTTAGTTTCTATCCAACATCCTTCTAGCATTCATTAATTTTACAATATTTCTGTAAATAGTCTTTAAATTTCTTCCAGTCTTCTTTCACATCTCTTCTCCCTAGTCTCGGATTCTGCCAGTCATTTCTGCCAATTCCATGTAGTCAATCACCTTCATCTGCCAACCCTCACCGGTCTTCCAGCCAGCGGGCTGAAGCTGGTTAATTGTTAGGACCAATGCCTCAGCCAATACCGCTCAATTCTGTAATCAATAAAGTTGTGGCCTAATTTGACCCATTAACTCAAATTCTTGTGTCTCGTGTCTTTATTTCTAAGGGGGGAGGCGGGAACTCGCCACACAACCAGTTCTCTTTTTTCCAGGGGGTACTCAAGGATACACAGTACTGGCACCTCTTTTGTTGTGGTTGGTGTTGAAAAGTGTGACACTTACTGTAACAACTTCATAGTGAGTACTGGCCATAACCTTCCCCTTCCCAATGCAGGGCACATTTGTGTAGGGGGAGAAGGGAGAAGAGGCGGCTGTGGGGAGGGAATCGGTCTGTTATTCAGAGTTACTGGAACAGCAGTCCTTCAGCAGAGCCAATAAATTTAGCAATTTAATATGAAGTAGCAGAGGACTGGGGTGAGGGTGGGAGGGATGGAGGAAAAAACAACAATAATGAAACATCACCAATCTTGAAAAACCAGATTCTTCCAAATGACATCAATGCGTTAAATGAATAAAGTGAAAGTGGTGCTTCTTCTATTTATCCATTATAAAATACTTTCGATTTGCAAGTTCATTTACTATCTGTATTGTGATTGCCTGCAACATATGCCTATGTTGCAGATCAAATACTGCCCACACTGAGCACAAGGTTAATTGAGGGAAATCTGTCTTTCGGTGATCCTTTACAGCTTCACATATTTTTGCTCATTCTTCCTCCACATTAATAGGTGTATTTTTTATTTTATTTTTAAAAACCACACCTCTCAAAATGTATTATTTTTCTTTTAAAAGCAATGTTTAAATGCATGCTTTGATATGTTTATACTGCCAAGAACATTGAGAGATGTGCGAACTCAGGGGAATAGCTAAGTTCCAGTCTACAGATTGGTCCAGTATCAGGTTGTTTCATCTAGGAATTTGAAAAGATTGAAATCCTTAAATATGAGACAATGTGGCTTGGCCAAGGCTCTTCCACATCTAGAAGCAAATGGTAAGTTATCCAGAGCAGTCTCCACTGAATAATAACACCATGTTCTTACACAACTACCAATCATTTCAATGGGGCTTGTTCGGAAAAAACTTTCTGGTGGATTGTGGCACAGGACCTTACAAAGCAATTTTTTTAAAAAAAAACCTCTCACTTTTTTATTGAGAAAGCTTGCTTGTCTCTACATGAAATTATATAGCCTAGCCTTCCCCAGCCTGGTCCCTCTGGATATTTTGACTACAATTCCCAGCATCCCTCACCACTGACCATGCTGACTAGACTGATGGGAGTTGTAGTCCAAAATATGGGAGGAGGGGCAGGTTGAGTAAGGCTGACATAACTTTTAAAAAGAAAGGCACACCATAGAAGGAAGCTACGACTGGTTTCAAGGAATGGCTGACAGAGAATATAGAAAGTCAAGAATAACATAGAAAATCAATAAATTAGGGCCTTGGGGCAGCAAGGAGAAGAGATGGCTCCAAAAATGTTTGAACCGTTAATCAATTGCTCTTTTACAAACCCCTTTCTCCTGTTGATGATTTTGAAAGACTCTGTTGTACTTGGTGGCTATTTCCACAAGGGCTGTGCTACTTTCATATCAGTCTGAGAAGTATCTTTCCAGCTTTGTGTATCTTTGTATATCTCCGAACAGTTTGTTACTGTGCAGATTGATCAAGCATTATAAGCACTGGCTTACTTCTAGAAGGAGAAGAACACACACACAAACACACACCCCCTTCTGTCATTGCTCATAACCTGGGACAGGAGGTCAAATAATTCCCAAAAGTGTAAATATGACTTTGGTGACACTAAGTAACAAGCATTCATAAAAAAAGATTTACAACAGTGCAAGGCTGTGCATGTTGGGATATGAGTGCTCAGCAGCTGCGAACAAGCAGTTCGATGTTTACATCACATGATGGGACTAAGCATGGGACAGGATATTCCAGGCGCTTCTCGGGGCTTTGTTCTGAGTGTAACTTGAGGCCTTCATGTTGTTTGTGTCCGGGAAGTCTGAGGCAGTTGCTCGGAGACTTCTGAGTGAGCAGACATGTTTTGTACAGTGTACAGTCGGGAATAAAGTAGAAATGAAATCGACTACTTTCTGACTGTTTTCTTTCTCCTGCTGCTATGCAAGGGGGAATGGGGTGTGCACCTTTCATTAGGGAGGTGTCGCCTATCAAGATCTCCCTGGTCTGCCGGGACGTCAGCTAGGGTAGGTCACTGGCAACAGGCCCCGACGAGTCTGGGAAGAGGAGTCAGCCTTTCCCGAGAGGGCCAGTTTCCAACAGTGCATGCCTACTCACAAGTAAATTCAATTGATTTATATGATGTAAGAAGTGCAGCAGGAGTGCAGTCAACATTGCTAACCTGATTTGCTATTTAAAAAAATGAAAGAAAGAGGAAAAGTTGAGACTACATTAATGTTCTAGATGAAATTCTGCCACATCCATTTTATTCAGAAGGGCTTCTGTGGGCAGCATAATTATTCATAGTCTTCGAATTTGAAGATTCCCACCCCCTTCCATTAACCAAGACAACCATTCAAAGCAATAACCCCAAGGGCAGAGGGGTAATTGCAGGCAATTGTACCGGAACAGGCATTCCTATTTCTCCTTAATACGATACAATATGAAATGAAAACAACCTGAAGCTTTCTGAAGCCGCAGCAAACTGAAGTGGAGCAAGAGCAAAAATCACAAAAACCCCCGAACTGCTGCAAACCAGGATTGTATGGAGATAAACTAAGAGGCCTTCCACACTTCTGTTCATCCCGTGATTCCAAGTTCCGGGTCTGAGAAGGTTTTCTTTGCTCTGCTCTTTTCTCTCCAGTCAACTAAGCTGTGAAAGCTCTCTTAGTGTTTGAGTGTGTTGCAATATCTTCACATCTGAGAAAATGAGGCCCTTCTTGCAAATGGTTTGCCTATCTTTGGTCCCCAGGTGCCAAATCTATGCACGCATCTATAAGATGAAACAGTCCACCGTCAAGACACAATTTAGGTATGTCAATTCTTCACACTTAATAATCAATAACCCTCCACGATAACTAGGCTGGGGGCTCTTCAGATCTTGCAACCTAAATGCTTGTTTTCCACACTTTGGCTCATTTTTGCGCCCATCATCACAGTATATCAACTTTAATTTCCTGGACCAACATTTCTAATGACATTTTGGCAAGGTTCCCAGGAATGAATTTGCACATGCTGTCATTTTGCTGCTAGGGCGCACCTCCTCGTGATCAATGTGCATCACCCATCAAACAATCTGTCACACTTAAGTTGCCTCGCCTTAAGTGAGGGACAACATGGGGCCATGTCACTCTTCTTCCTTCCAAACACGTCCATTAATGATGCAAAAACAAACTCGTTCCATTCAGCTGGAAACTGTCAGAGTGGAGGTGGGGGATACGCAAAATATTCTACCTTCTACCTTTAATAGTTGCAAACTGTGAAGTGGGCAGGTGTCATAAGCAAGTCTGTCAAGCATTTTTACAAGATCATGGGTCAAGTGTAAATACAGGGGGTGGTATTCAACTGAGTTTTACTCAGAGAAGACTTATTAATGGCCCTAATGATGCCCTCTTTCTTGATTTGCATAGGTCTACTCTAAGTAAAACTTAGTTGAATTATTATTTCTATACTTCTCTTCACCTAAGGATCACAGAGTGGTTTACAATATAGAGACACAAAAATAAATGCCATAGCAACAAACAATAACCATCCCTCCTACAGTTTAAAAGACCATAGATTGTTTAATTAGCCAAAGGCCTGGAAGAAGAAGGTTTTTGCTTGGCACCTAAGATAGGTAATGAAGGAGCCAGGTGAGCCTCTCTAGGGAGAGCATTCCACAGGTAGGGAGCCATCACAGAAAAGGCCCATTCTCATGTTGCCACCCTCCAGACCTTTCATGGAAGAGGCACATGATGAAGGGTCTCAGATTATGGTCACAGATGCATACCACCCTTGATCCATAAGCTGGTGGTATCTTCCAATGGCTCAGCCGTTGGCAGGAGTCTGATGTGAGCCAGGGGCTGAGAAGCATTCTTGCAGTCAGGATTAAAGACCAAAGCAGGAGGCGTGTTTGAGGAGCTAGCAAGGAGTCCGTGGACCAAAGACAACAAAGAATACAGAACTCAGCAGTAAAAAGGAAGATGTTTTTGCTCAAGCAAGGCTCCATTGGAACATGACTCTACCTAACTAGGAGGAGCCAATGGCTAACCTGGGTGGGCAGAGTCAGTCCAGGGCTGACCAAGAAGACTTCACTGAGAAGGCAGTTCAGTGGCTCAGCAGATGGGGCAACCGTCCACTGATTCCTTCTCCTGACTGCGGAAAAATGAAGACGCAAGAGCATTGCCAACAGTGGGCAGTGTCAGACACCCAGAGAAACAGTCCAACTACCGTGCATTAATGGGAAGAAGAAGATTCTCTTTGTTTATCAAATGACTGTCATAGGTATTAAGTATAATAGAAAGGTTGGTAATTCATGTGGAGTCTGTGCCAAACAAAATGCAAGAGGACAGCCATGCTTATGTATTCACACACCTTCACCATTTAAAAACCATAAAATGTAGGGCAGGGGTCTAGTTTTTACATGTACAGTGGAACCTCGGTTTTCAAACTTAATATGTTCCGGAAGACCGTTCGGCTTCCGAAAATTGTTCAAAAACCGGAGCAGTCACTTCCGGGTTTTCGGTGTTCAGGAGCCGAAATTTTCTAAAACAGAGGCATTCGGGAACCAAGGTTTGACTGTAATAGAATGAGCAGGGAAGAGGAGAGACTGCATCCTTTTTCTTTATTCTTTATTGCTTCTAACAAGGTTTACCCAACACATTTCTAATACCGGGAATGAGGGAGGCCATAGCTTGAAGCAATGAAGCACATCTGGGGAAAGCGGAAGAGACCAGCTAGCTTTACACCCTTTCTCTCAAACAGTCCCTTTTGTGCAAAAACAGAAAGAGGTTCCACCACTCACTTTCTATGCCATCAGGACAGACCCTCCTCCACCACCATCACATCCAGCTTAGTTCTTCTGGGCAAGAATAATTAGAGAATCTTAAGCGTTGGAAGGGGCCACAAAGGCTATCTAGTCCAACCCCCTGCAATGCCCCAATGACCCTGAGATTATGAGTCGCATGCTCTACCAACTGATCTGCCCCGCCATCAGTGTTTGACACCTTCCTAACAAGATTTTCTGAGTGCACCTGCAGACGTGGGAGAAAGCTGCAAGAGTCGTTTTATGCTTGCTAAACCGTGGTGTGAGTGACGGGGCCATTAGAATATTGTTCTCTATATGATCCAAAAGAACAAAAGAAAGAAAACTGTTTCAGGCATTTTCTTCTCTCCCATAGGTTTTCCCAAAGGGGGGAGGTAAGAACAAGGCTTTCTCGCCTAAATGTTACAGGGCCCCTTGGAATGTCTAGCTTAGGCAGTAAAGATAAGAGCAAGGTTGAATAGGCTCCAGTCGGGGGGAGACTGAAGACAAGAAGGCCAGGGGGATAATAATGCGGGAAACAAAGCCCCATTTTATTGCCACTAGTATAAATCACATGTTTTACATTTGAGCACGTGTTGAGGTTCATGGCGTGGAGAGGTGGTGCAAGCAAGCCCATATAAGGTCAAGCCCATATAAGGACATAGGAAGTTGGTAAAATTATGATTTCCCAGAAATCATGTGGCATTATTCTGCAAATGTATAAAAAGGGCTAGCAAGCCCAGAGAGGGCGGGCAGACATTGGGTAACGCGTGTCTGTACCATTACTTTGTCATGACAAAATAAGTATTTTACTGCTGTCTGATTGACTCTTTGAAGCAAATTCTGATACTCCAAAGGAAAGGTCTATCATGAGTAGGACCCCATGGGGAACAACTGAAAAGGAAAAATAACCTTCCACAAGAGAACATCCCAATGTCAAGGCAGCACCTTGGATTTTAAACCGAGGTGCAGAAGCAGGCAATTTGGTAAATATTTAATGAAGTGCTCTGTTCCTAGATGCTACCAGAAGCATAAATCTTCCCTAGCCGCAGACCCCCAGCCTTCCTCTGAACTGTCAAATGGGATAATGTGCCGGCACAGCATTCGTGTAAGAGAACAAGCAAGGGCAAGCTAATCAGCAGAAAGTGCAGTAATGTCTGGAGCGCTCGTGTGCTGCGGAGACTGGCTCCCCAGAGCTCTTCTTCGCAGGCAGCTTGTGGCTTTAGCCACTGCCAGTTCCGAAAATATGCCACGCTTTTTCCCAACCTCCAAACAATATGACAGCTGCCAATGTCAGCCATGCGCCTTTCCCCATTTCCCCAAACACCGAGCTGAATCACAGACTTATCCCTGCCTTTGATTTCAAAGAGGCTCGCAAGCCACCTTTTGTATGTTCTCTTTGGAGGGAGGGAAAACGTTGTGTTTGGGCAAAGGCAAAACTGCTACACTTTTCTTCCAGCTGGAAAAAAAAAATTCTTCCACTTGCAAGGATGCATCTTCTTATTTGTTTCACTGATGCCCCACTCCCCCCCCCAACAAGGAAACATCGTAAGACACATCATGCTCCACCCACCCCCTGCCAAAAAAAATCATCTCTACAACAACCCTGTGTGGCAGGTTAGTCTAAAAAAACCCGACTGTCTGACTCAAATGCACCTGTTAAGTCTCTTGGCTGAGTGGGGATTTAAAACTGGGCTTCTCCTCTGTCTTGGCCCAGCACTCTGAACCACTAAAACACACACCTGACCATGTGCACAGCCTGGAGAAAGGTCAATGGAAATAAAGTTATTCCAGTGCCTCTGAAATATACTCAGAGTCGCAAAGTGATTTCATGCTCTTTATTCAGCTCATAGTGGTGAGGAGGAATGAAAGTCCCCTCACAGTATCTGCTTTATATACATTATTTACACAATGGGCTGCACATGATTGGCTAATTCCGGAATTCTACTGTAAGCCAATCAGGTTGTGGATTCACTTCTATCTGGAGCAGGATTGGGTGGTTCCTGCCAACCAATCATACTGCTGCATTGTTCTAGGACCAATCAGACTGCTGCATTCTGAATCCTATTGTTCTAGGACCAATCAGACTGCTGCAGTTTGGATCCTATTCAACTCAGTACATAACAGCCTCTCTTAAACATACTGAACACAGCTTGAGGCCAACAGGGATTTCTGCTTTTCATCTATGAGGCAGAATACTTTTTAAAAACAAACTTTTCTCTTTTTCCTTTCCAAAGGACATAGTACAAAGAGCGAATGTGAACAGAAAATATACCTTGACAGTAGGGTTACAGTACTTGGTATTGTGTTGCTTAGTTCTCATTCAAATCAGGAGACTTTATTTGCCTCCAGAGCAGAAAAGGGAAGCTCTGTGGAGTTGTGCATGCACAATGGAACTGCTACATGGCCACAGGTTGCATATAGAAGTAACTGCATTCTAGGCTGTGGGTGCCCCATTTGTTAAAAGCTCTGAGCACATAACAGTTAAGTTTTCTGTCAAAGCGAAGCTCAGTTATTTTCTGTCTGCTCCGATGAGGCCCATAAACTCTCACAGACTAGGGGGCAATACTAATTGGGCTTTGCTTAAATGGCAAATCCCTTTTCAACTTGTCTGATTTTATAAATGTCACATTTTTATATGTGTGACCTTTACTGACTTTTCTCTCAGACTTGGAAGGAAAGAGGGAGAGAGAAGTTCAAAGATGGGAAGGGGAGATCTCTTTGATAATAACAGGGAGATGCATTTATTTCATCATCATCATCATCAACAACATTGTTTACTTGACATTCATAGTCCACCCATTAACCATGCCATCTGGGTGGTACACAGCTGAGCTGTGTGGTTTTATTTTTTAAATCAAATATAAACAAAGAAATCAAAACAATAAAAGCAATGCAACTATGCACACAAAGCCAATGCAAGCATCATAAAATCATGCTAAAATGGCATTAAAAACGCGTAAAGACAATATATTCTGAATATTATTTTATTATTCAGGTGGAGATAAGCTCACAAATAATGTCTGCTCTTTCCATTGTATCTTTTACATGCCAACCCCAAATAATTAATTGGGGGGGGGGAGGGACAGAGGAAGACAAAGAGGAAGACTCCTTCCCCTCCCTCCTTTCCCCATCTCCAACAATTTCTCACCTAATCCACTAATAAGGAAATCAAAGCAGTTTTCTGCCACCTATCACTTGCTAAATGTCCTGTGCTGGCCAAGGGTACAAACCAACATGGCAGGACAAAATTCCCAGGGAACTCCCACAGAAAGACACACAAGTTGCTAAATTGCTAAATGCCCTTTTTATTGCAGTTTACCAAATAGGTATGAAAAATGTGCAGGTACAGCAAGGCCTATCAAACACAGAGAGGGGTCCAGATTTTACAAATATATATGAATTGAGAGCGGGGGAGGAGGGCTAGCTTGGGCCTCATCCACTGCCAGCACTGCCCCCCCCATATGATCCTTGAACACTTTCACCCACAGAAACACAGCCTTTGATATCAAACATTTTCCCCACTTCTGATTTAAGGAACTGAGTAATCCTGTCAATTTTAAAAAGCACTGAATATTGCAGGCTTGTATATCACTTAATTCCACTTAGCAAAGGAGCTTTTGATCTGCTTAACCAAAGGGAAAATAACAGCTTAAGGACTCATTGACCGAAAGAGATGGCGTGCTGATTGTTCTAGAGAGCTACATTTTATTTTAATTTGGAAATAAAGCAGCTAGATAGCTAAGAACCCAAGTCTATTACAGCCCACTCTTCAGCTATTGCATAGAGGGAGGGCAGGAGGGGGAGAGGTCTGGGGGGCAAGAGGATGTTCCCTTCTTCCCAGCTATGGAGCAAGGAAGGCCAGATGAAGCAAGCCTTGTCACCATTTCCTATCACGCTGGTCTCTCACATCCCACTAAAGGAGCTTGCCTTTGCCTCAGGCAAAGGTTTGTCTTTTTTTCAGTTGTGGCTTCCATCTTGTCCAGTGCTCTTTCCTGTCAGGATGTTGTCAGTGGCTCCCAGCTGGTTGCCCGGGAAAATATAAAGACAAGGAAAAGTTTCTTACCCTCCTTTTTTATTTTAATTTTTACAGATTACTTCAAATCACTTCAAAATATGTTTAATCGTATAACTAGTGGACGATATTGCTGGAATTATTCAAATGCCGCTACGGATTTTAAGTCAGTATTATTAATTTTCAAATACTTCCCATTTTGAAATGAATTCTTTCCTTGGTTTGTTTTTTAATTTTTCGGATAAGCTATCTAATTCAGCATAATCAATCATTTTTTTGGACCCGCTCTTGTCTTGAAGGAACTTTTTCACTTTCCCACATTGTAGCTCATCCATCACTTCTATGGGTGCTGCTCTCTGTCTTTGAGCTCTTTACTCTCCTACTTTCAAGGCTCACCGGATTCTGGGAGATGGAGGGTCTGGAATGCTTTCGAATGACAACGTGCCAGCCAGGTGTTGCTCTGGCTCTCCCATGATTGCCCAACTTTCCCCCTCATCTGCCTCTGAGCTGCCACCTCCCTTAAACCCCTGTTGTAAATCTATACTGTCTTCCTCTTCCTCCTCCCTGGAAGGGTCAGGATGGGGAGGTGGTCTCTATCATTCCTCCTTTGCCCAGTCCCTGACATTTCCAGCAAGACTCAAGGCTGTCTGGAATCCTGGGCATGAAATTTTCACACTAAACTGTCCTGTTATGAGTTCCACTTGTCCATTATTCGTTAAGCTGCTTTACCCAGAAGGTTCTCAACAGTTTGTCCAAGGATATTGCAAGTTAAAATACATGAAATGTTGGAGAAGGCTGAGTATTTGTCCTGGAACAAGAGCCCATTTTAGGCATTTGTAGATGAGCATCCTCCAAGCACTGAGACCCAACAATCCTGGACCCCCGTTCCTTGACAGTGAGAACCTGAATGCAAAAAACGGACAACAATGGACTGTCAACTGTGAAGGGTAAATCCAAATTAACCACATTTTTGTTTTAGCTATAAGATCAAATCTAAACATGCTGCTTCTGGTTAGCAGAGCCACTGTGTCAGCTGCTGAGTTCTGAATGCTAATTCTGGAATCCAGGAGCTTATAAGAAAAGGTTAAATGTATTTAAGAGCTCAGGAACAGAAATCAGATCAGTACAGAAGAACGGCTTGCCATCCGTCCACTGGGATAAATGGAACATATGATTCTCCCTCTAGATCGTCTTTGTTATGTTGGATTTGATTTAATTATTTGAACCAGTGGTTTCAGAGCCTGTGGTTAGTTAAATAATAAACGTTTCAAAATAGTGCCATCCAGTTAAATCAATCTACATGGGGCAAATCATTCTCATCTGCCATCAGCAATCAATATGAAGGTCTTTGGCTTAATTAGAGCATTACAAAGAGAGGTTAATAGATATTCTTTTATATCAAAATGAGACTTCAGTGAACAGACTAGTTAAACAAAAAATAAAAGACAGACTTGCATTTTTGCCTACATTGTTTGTAAATGGAATTTGTGTGGGCCAAACACCTTGTGAAAAAAATTCTTCATCACCGAGTGCATAGTTAAACTATGGAATCCATTCCCACAAAAGGAAATGATGACCACCAACTTAAAGTGATGGCTTTATAAGAATATAACACATAATTATGGAAGTTAAGGCTAGCAGAGGCTACTAGCTACAATGGCTATACTCTCCTCTATGGTGGGAGGCAGTATACTTCTGAATACAGTGGTACCTCTGGTTATGAACTTACCGTACTTTGTTCCAGAGGTCCGTTCTTAACCAACAACTGTACGCACATAGAGTCCAACCAGAAAAATCCAAGGGTCCTCAGTTTTGCAGTCTTCAGATTGTCAGTCAGCACCTATGAACATTAGACCTAAGTTCAGCTTTCCCCAGGTGTGGCCTCTGTGTTTTTATCTGTGAGACAGGTTTTGTTTGAAAAGAGACTGCTAAAGTGGTCGACACAGTCTCTTTACTACGTTAATAGCTCAAGCCAAGTCTGTTAACTGTCTCTTTGCAGGTCTAAAGAGTTCTAGTGACTAGTTGACACAGAAGGTACTAGCTGGAGATGCTTCCATTGTCGTGTACATATATAAAAATAATTTTTGATGCTCTACAGTGTCTAGACTCTTTATATTCAAAACAGCTTTACTTTCATAAACACATAACTGAGAAGAGCATATCTACAATCTCATGCTTATTCACTTTGTTCCTTATAGAGAGCACAGGTTTCTCCCTATTAACATTTAAGGAACTTCCTCCCTCTTCTTCACCCCAGACTGACCACACCAACACACACTGCCTCAGCAGCATCCAGAGAAACCTCTCTCAGTAGCCATTCTCTCTCTCACTCACTCACTCTCTCACCCTCACACACACATGAGCAGAAAGCAGTTAAAAATGACAGTTGCTTGAATAACAGTCACAACAGAATGGAATGCCTTTCTCATGTGACTCACAGTCAGCCAATCACATGAGAGAGCTACTACCAAAGGAAAAAACCCCATGCAAAAAATACACAGCAATTCAGCATAAGCACACTTTCCCATTTCAGGAAATTAAGCCATTATCCTTAACATCTAGAAGCTGGTCTATAGGGACCAGGCCTCCCCTGGCTGGTGGTGATATCATTAGTGAGGGTAAAAGAGCTGTTGTAGGTTTGGGGGGAGAACAAGGAGAGATCCATCTTGGGCAGGCTGGCTGAAGACTGGCTTGGAGAGATGCCTCGGGCTCCAGGGCTGCACTGCTGTGAATGTAGCAAAGCAACATCTTCCAACTGCAAAAATCCAGTCCTAGGCACCAGAAGCACACAAACCGCACACAAGGAGCACTTGCCTGGAGGGGCAGCTTATATATTACACGCTAGACTGAAAGTCCCTGATTTGAATCCCAGGGTATATCCTAAACTAGGAAAGTTTTTTGAGGGGTCATGCACAGCTGAGGAGGGATGCGGGTGACGCTGTGGGTTAAACCACAGAGCCTAGGACTTGCCGATCAGAAGGTCGGCGGTTTAAATCCCCACAACAGGGCGAGCTCCCGTTGCTCGGTCCCTGCTCCTGCCAACCTAGCAGTTCAAAAGCACGTCAAAGTGCAAGTAGATAAATAGGTACCGCTCCGGCTGGAAGGTAAACGGCGTTTTCGTGCGCTGCTCTGGTTCGGCAGAAGCGGCTTGGTCATGCTGGCCACATGACCTGGAAGCTGTACGCTGGCTCCCTCGGCCAATAAAGCGAGATGAGCGCCACAACCCCAGAGTCGGTCATGACTGGACCTAATGGTCAGGGGTCCCTTTACCTTTTTACACGGCTGAGGCAAGAAGGAAGAAGGACAGACACAAACAGAAGTCAAGAGGAGGGAAATGCTTTCACTAAAGCTTGAATGAATGTGAAGGTTGAACGAATCTCAGTTGTGAAGCTTGAATGAAATTGCTCCACTGACTAGGGTATGGCCATTGTTTGAAGGAGTTACAGTGTAAGTGTTTTCCTTCCTTGTGTGGCCCAAGCCCCAGACATAAGTCCACCCCTTTCCATCCTTTCTGATAGTGTGTATGAGGCATTTCACTCAGAAGCAGCCAGTGTGGTAGAGCCCTGCCATGCCACTACTCTCCTGACAGTGGCAGCGATGTTGCTGTCAGAGAGGAGCTCTCCACTACAATGGCCACCGCTTAGTTCCACCTGTGTACATGTTATGGTGGCAGTGTATCTGGTGTTCTTCTGGCACTGAGAGAGGGATTCCGTCCTTCAGCTGGTGGGTGATGAGTGCAGGATTACGCCCTGAGGCATTTGTGATTCCTTGATCACTGTGTTCCTTTTGAGTTCACTCCATCAGGGGGATTCAAACCACCAACCTTCTAATCAGCAAGCCCAAGAGGCTCTGTGGTTTAGACCACAGGGCCACCTGCATCCCATTGCTCTGTCCTAGCTCCTGCCAACCTAGCAGTTTGAAAGCACACCAGTGCAAGTAGATAAATAGGTACCACTGCGGCGGGAAGGTAAACAGTGTTTCCGTGCACTCTGTTTTCCATCATGGTGTCCCGTTGCACCGGAAGCGATTTAGTCATGCTGGCCACATGACCTGGAAAGCTGTTTGCGGACAAATGCCGGCTCCCTTAGCCTGAAAGTGAGATGAGCGCCACAACCCCAAAGTCGCCTTTGACTGGACTTAACCATCCTGGGGTCCTTTACTTTTACCTTTACTTGCTCCTTTTGAATGGGAGGGAAAACCTCCAGCCCATTAGCTCCCCAGATGTCCATCATTCAGGCAGACTGCAAAGCAGCAATACTTTTATATCATTCCTACCTAAAGTCATGCAAACTTTGTCAAATCCCAATACCATATTATTACTTCAGATAATGGGTCTTTCTCCAGTTACACAATTATTTCCCCTGTCTATCTGGCTGTCTTCTTATTTTTGAGGTTTTAACACTGATTAAAGACAAAGGTGTGTGTCACTGCTAATTTTAACTTTAAATTACTTCAAAAGAAGAGCTTTTACACTAGGGCATATTTGAAGGAAAAAGAATGTCTCTGCTCAAATAAATTATCTTTTCTTTTTATATTTTTTTTCCCTTCTCAATATGATTTAATATCTTTTGAGTTTGAAATTGAGGTCTCATTTCTCTCTGTATACCTAGAGATATAACTTATTTGATCCTCAGCGATAAAACTAAAGATACTTGTAATTCTCTGAACTTTATCGCAGTTCCACTGGATTACCATTCAAAGGAGATTCTTCCCCCAACACCCCAATGGCTTTTATTTGAAAAAGAGATTGAAAACAATATTGAGTGAGAACATTTTTTATGTATGCCACAACAGCAGCAAGAATACTCATAGCAAAGTATTGGAAGACACAAGATCTACCCACTCTGGAAGAATGGCAGATGAAGGTGATAGACTACATGGGACTGGCAGAAATGACTGGCAGAATCCGGGACCAGAGGAAAGAGACGGCGGAAGAAGATTGGAAGAAATTTAAAATTTATCTTAAGAGATATTGTAAAATTAATGAGTGTTAAAATGTTATGATTATAGAAAGTAAGTGGACTACAGCTGTAAAAGATTAAGTAAAAGAAAAGAAAAGAATATAACTAGATAAAATTAAGGGTGAGGATTTGCTGAATTAAATTTGAAATTGGAATGCAGAAAGGGGAGGTATGAGGAGGTCGGTGAAGTAAGGTTTAAGAAAATAAGGTTTTGAAATTATACTTGTTTGTTTTTGTGTTTGTTTGTTTGTAGTATGTCTATATAATTTGTGAAAATTCAATAAATATTATTATTAAAAAAAAGAGAAGCAGGGCCAGCCCATGACACATTGATGCCCAAGGTGGAACAATAAATGGTACCCCATCCAGATGCAGACTACCCAAGGCAGGGCCATCTTTGGCAGATGCGGTGCCGGGGTGCAAATATCCGCCCAGCACCCCCAAATAACCAGGCAAAGCTGTCAGGAGCTCAGCCTACACTTGAGTAGGACCCTGGCAGAGACACATGCCCAACTGGCATGTTCTCTCCCTCCTGGTCGATTGTTCGGGAGCTTCAAAAGCTTTCTTCAGCCCGAATATCACAGCAACCGATGCCAACTGACACCGGCACACTTGGGGATCTGTGGAGTCTGCGCAGTTCGCGTGACAGAACTCAGCATTTTGGCTAATCTACTTTATTTACATATAAATACACACGGAGCACTGCAACATGGCTCCCTCTCTCTCTCTAGCATCAGACAGCAAAGAGAAAAAGAACAAAGGATAACAGTCCCACTTCACGGAACACAGTAACAGACACATCCTGTCTCTGTCACTTCCCACTCTGTGGAGTCAAAACATATACCGTCATGTCAAAGACAACAATCCCATGACTGCAGTCACGAAGCAGGAATTCTAACAGAAGCTGCACACTGCCAGCCATGGGGGGGGGCACAACTCTCCCCCATGCCGTTGTGGGAGAGCAATCCCCGCAGAGGCTTGGGAGGGAAGCCACATGCCTGCCATCCATATAGTTGGCAGGGTGCAGCTTCCATCCTAAGCTTCTGCAGCGATCACTTCTGCAGGGAAGATAGTATAGATATACAACAGGGGTTTGAGGGACGTGGCAGCTCAGAGGCAGATGAGGGGGAAAGTTGGGAAATCGTGGGAGAGCCAGAGCAACACCTGTCATTAGAAAGCATTCCAGACCCTCCATTTCCCAGAACCTGACAAGCCTTGAAAGTAGGAGAGCGAAGAGCTCAAAGACAGAGGGCACATAGCAGCACCCATAGAGGAGGTGATGAGGATGGCGAATGAGGACGTGGGAGAGATGGGGTGTTGGGATTCACTCGGGACAACTCCATTATCCAAGAGGCTGAGTTCTATAGCCTCTCTCTGTAAAGATTGAAATAAAAAAGGACAGTAAGAAACATTCCCTTCTTTGTACTTTCCTGGGCAACCAGCTGGGAGCCACTGACAGCATCCTGACCCCGTGTTTGATGTTTTAATTTGTTAGAAGCAGAGTGGCTGGGACAACCCAGTCATATTGGTGGCATATAAATAATATGCTGTTGTTGTTGTCGTCGTCATCACCAACCTCTCTTCATTTCAACAGTTGGAGGAGTGCTGAAGAAGTACAATACAATGGTTGGCAGTGATGCTGGATTCTTAAGCCAATGAGCCTGGAGATGCCCTGGCCAAGGAGATCAGAACTGGTGTCTTGTTTCTGAGCATCATGGCCAAGGATAATCCGGTTCTGCGGACTTGAAAAGTTGGTCTCCTGCAATTTAAGCTATACATGAGTTATAGCTGTAAGGTGGCCTTCCCCTCCAGATTCTTTGGACTTTAATGCCCACCCCTACCTCCAATATGGTCAATATCCAGGATGATGAAGCACTCTCAGCCACTTCTTAAGACTGTTGAGGGAACGGGATTTATTCAGTCCATCATCTGTTACATCCCCCATGCATGACCTGAAAAATACATAGGGCATCATGCACATCAGTATGCAGTGAATACTAATACTACTACTAATAATAATAATTTATTATACCCCACCCATCTGGTGGCTTCCAACAAAACACTAAAATACAATGACCTATTAAAATTAAAAGCTTCCCTAAACAGGGCTGCCTTCAGATGTCTTCTAAAAGTCTGGTAGTTGTTTTTCCCTTTGACATCTGGTGGGAGGGCATTCCACAGGGCAGGTGCCACTACCGAGAAGGCCCTCTGCCTGGTTCCCTGTAACTTGGATTTTCGCAGCGAGGGAACTGCCAGAAGGCCCTCGGCACTGGAACTCAGTGTCTGGGCAGAACAATGGGGGTCGAGACACTCCTTCAGGTATACTGGACCGATATAAATAGCTAGCATGCCCACAGTCTCCATGAGAAAATCCCTAATACTCATCACAGAAATACTGGCAGTTTCAGATTGTGACAGGTCAATGCTCAGAACCAGTTTGCTGCATGTGCACGTTCTGCTTTGTACAGCAAATTGAAAAATACTCCCCTGCACACACACAATGGCCACATGTCTTATCTCTTACTGCCATCTGCATAAGAAATCTAGAAGAACGGTTGTTTAGGGAGATTTGGTGGGGAGGTAGAGTTGATTAACATATTACTTTAAACAGCATAATAAAACCATCATCCTCCACCTGCCTAGAAGTATCAAACTGCCGTTTAAACCCAGGCTTGTTTGTGAAGGAGGTTTCTGGCAGAAATGAGCATGGGATGCTAATGTTCTGATTTGTATTCCAGTCACAAACTGCGCTAAAATTGCCACCTACCATGAATATTCCATCAATAAAAATTCAGCCAGCATTTCTCACTCGCAAGTCAATGATCACAATAATTTATTTACTAAGGAGACCTATTGGCAATAGTTCCCAGGCGCTACATGCATATATAAAAGAAATGGGAAAACTTCAATAACCAGTAGAATAATAAAGCCTCAGAACATCTTCTTAGTGACTGAGCTTCTGTGAACTTTTACAAAGATCATTTGGTTGGTGATTAAATAAAAGCAGGGGAAATCTGCAAATGGTAGCGGTGAACAGAGGTACATTCTACAAGGTTTAATCTTGCATGGGGGGGGGGGGAGCTGATCCAGAAGTAAATAGTGGGGAGGGAATAGCTCCAGTGTATAGCTGGAGGATAGTCTCAAGTTTGTTTCCACCTGTAGCTAATGGGTGCAACAACTGCTCACAATAAAAACAGAATGAGAAACATTCTAGGAACTCAAAATAAAAAATTTTTTTCTTCCAGTAGCACCTTAAAGACCAACTTAGTTGGTCTTTAAGGTGCTACTGGAAGAAAATTTTTTTATTTTGACTATGGCAGACCAACACGGCTACCTATCTACTCTAGGAACTCAGTTACATAAGTAAAAACAAACAGTGTTTTGAATGGGTTATAAACATGCAACACCAGATGGTGCTGTAGAGCAGAAAACTTTTCTACACAGTTTTACATAGGGTTTTTTTCTCTCTTTTGTTATAACGATCTAATTTCTGATTTATTTAAAGCGCCCCCCCCCCCATGTGTAGATCCACCCCAGGCTGCCTATACCATACTATCCAATCTTGCAAAATCTACACCAAGCTCTAGTTTCAGCTCTGGTTCATAGTAAAGTTGGAAGAGTCCCCACCACCGCTGCCGCTCTGCCCTCAGACCCAGACCCACAGTTCATCTCAGCCCTGAGAGAAATGCCATATCTCACTTCAAATCCTTGTGGGGGGAAAGACACATGCAACTATTTTGTTACATACCCGCCAACATTTCTCTGATGAAAATAGGGACGTCCTATTCCATCATCATCGTCATCACCACCACCATATCCTGCCTGTCTGATGAGGTAGCTTCCAACATTTATAAAAACATAATAAAACATTAAACATTTAAAAACTTCCCTACACAGGGCTGCCTTCAGATGTCTTCTAAAGGTTGTATAGTTACTTATCTCCTTGGCTCAGGGATCGCAAATTTAATTTAAAAAAAATTATGCAGTATAGCATATTTTTAGTTACAACAATCCTACAAATTACTTCATCGGCATGATCATTCCTTTACCCCTCAGGTGAGGTTGAGAAATAGTGGCTTATCTTAAGGCCACTAGTGCATGTTTACTTGGGGAAATGAGAGGTGTTCCCGCCGCCCCAAAAACATATTCCCACCCATTCAGAAAGTTGTCTGCCACCACTGGAAGCCCAAATGGGAGCAGAAGGCACTGAGCATTTCCCCCAGAAGCAGCTTCTAGCTGACTTGCTTGGGATTTGTCTTTCTCTCAGCTTGCATGAATGACCCAGCTGGCAGAAAGCCCCAGGTGCACAACTTTATCTCTTCTGCACTGACATCATCTCTGGTTAACAGTTAAAGGTTTGAAGGTAACCCTATGTGAACTATGGACATCAATGGAGTCTACATCTTGTCAAACCTCTGTAGAGGCCAATTCAGTTACAGACTCCCTATACCAGGGGTTGTCAACCTGGTCCTTGCTGTCCACTTGTGGGCATTTCAGGGTTCTAGGTGGGCGGTAGGGGGTTCTACATAAAAAACTGAGTCCTCCTTCCATTGAGCACTGGTGGGTGGTAAGGAAATTTTACCATCAAGAAAGATGCATTAGTGGGCGGTAGGTATAAAAAGGTTGACTACCCCTGCCCTATACAAACTTTGCCAATGAAATGCGGGGTGATGATGGTGAACTGGTGGGTGCATGACCTTGAACCTTTTCCAAACTGGAGATTATGTTTCCTGCTTTCCGGCTGCAACCCTTGCTTATCCTTTCAGTTTTCTCTAAGCATTTTGCTGCACTGTACTGAAGCTGCTGTTATTTATAGTAAAATAAGCAGACACTTCAGGCAAGTGTTTCACATTCCATTCTGTATGGTTATCAAAACCTTTGCACTGCGCTCTCCCTTTCTGTCTCTCTCTCTCTCCCCTTCTCATCTAATATAATCCTTTCAGCATTGCTTTGGAGCACTTGATCATGCAAGTCTGCAATCAATGTAATTTTGGTGTGTAACACTTTGGATATCGTATGGATTTTGATACTTGTTCAAACAGGTTGCCATTATCTTTCAAGCACATGCTTCTAAGGAAGATTACTGATTTCCGATTCACGCCATCATATCTGCTGTTCTCAGAAAACGAAACGACAGTGGAACGGACTCCCTCAGAAAGTGATGGACTCCCCTTCCTTGGAGGTTTGTAATAATTGTAATAATAATAATAATAATAATAATAATAAATAATAATTTTATTTATACCCCGCCCTCCCCGGCCAGAGCTGGGCTCAGGGTGGCTAACACCAGTAAAATTAGAGTAAAAACATAACGGGGGGGGGGGACCAATTTAAAATACAGGTTAAAATGCAAATTAAAATGCAGCCTCATTTTAAAAGTAGCCCATAAAACCATAAGGGGAGGGAAACATAAGGGTCAGACTGAGTCCAAACCAAAGGCCAGGCAGAACAGCTCTGTCTTGCAGGCCATGCGGAAAGATGTCAAGTCCCGCAGGGCCCTAGCCTCTTGTGACAGAGCGTTCCACCAAGTCGAGGCCAGTACTGAAAAGGCCCTGGCCCTAGTTGAGACCAATCTAACCACCTTGTGACTTGGGACCTCCAAAATGTTGTTATTTGTGGACCTTAAGGTCCTCTGCAGGGCATACCAGGAGAGGCAGTCCCGTAGGTATGTGGGTCCTAGGCCGCTGAAACGAGCACTGTTTGTGTATACAAGTCATTATATGGGGGAGGGGTCTGTCTCTAATTACGTAATCATGCTTATGAACAAAACCAAAAATGCTCTGAAGGATGCGGAATTAAATCATGTTGCCAAAGAAATTTAATTCAAAGCCTCCTGTTCATTTCCATGTTTGTCTCCCATTAACATGGGTGCTGCCTACTAGGAGCTGAACACTTGGCAGGACCTGTGACCGAGTCTTCTCAGTAGCATCTCCATGGTTGCAGAACACCCTCACTGGTGAGGTGGGTTCATTATTAACATTTAGGAGGATTTCCAAAACATTCCTGTTCACCAAGGTTGTTGCTGGCAACCTTGACATTCTTAGTTGTGAATGTATGTCCTTGTTTTTAAATGTTTTCAGACATTTTTAAATGTTCTTAATGTGTTTTAGGGTCTTTTGCTGTGTTATTTTTACTGCTTTGTTTTTCGCTGCCCTGGGTGCCTTTATGAGGCAGTATGGGCTAGATATTTAATAAAGAATGTTGGTTATTGGTTTGTTTTTGTTTTCGTTGTTATGTTATGTAACCCATAAGGCCTATTACTGGTAGAAATCAATCTTCTCTCTCTGCTTCTCATCAAGAGGTTTATGGGTTCATAAATCCTCTCACTTCAGTGGAAACAGAGTGTTTGTATTTGAAAAGAATAATGAAACAGTGCAGAGTGAGGTTGAGGTCTTTTATCATAGCAACGGGGTACAGGTTCATTCCTACATCTTTCCTTATAAGGACCCCAAATGAATGATGTTGGGAAAGATTGAGGGCACAAGGAGAAGGGGACGACAGAGGACAAGATGGTTGGACAGTGTTCTCGAAGCTACGAACATGAGTTTGACCAAACTGCGGGAGGCAGTGGAAGACAGTAGTGCCTGGCGTGCTCTGGTCCATGGGGTCACGAAGAGTCGGACTCGACTAAACAACTAAACAACAACATCACAAGGCTAGGGGGCCACAGAGGGATGTGACAAGTGAAGAAAAAAATCATTTTAAAACTAAATAAATAAATAAAATAAAGCGTGTGGGCAGCTATAGTATTTTATCTAGGCAGCCAGGGCTCCTATGGATGACAAGATCTTTTTGCACCAGGTCAGTGAAGACCACTTGCTTTTTAGAATTCTCTCATATATACAGAACTCCCTGTGTACCATTTGGACTGTATCTGCAGGTTTCCCCCTCTGTGTCAAATAACTGGGGTCAAATAAGCGTTTACTTTTTATAATACAGTGGTACCTTGTTGAGCATCCGGGATCTGTTCCGGAGCCCCGGACGCTCGACTGAGCATTGCTCTACGCATGCATGTGGAGTGGTTTTGCGTTTCTGCACATGCGCGAAGCGGCAAACACTGGAGTAACCTGTTCCGGTACTTCTGGGTTTGGCGCAGACGTCCACCGAAATGGACGATCAAGGGGGTGGACATTTGCGGAGGTATGACTGCACAGTGGTACCGCGGGTTAAGAACTTAATTCATTCTGGAGGTCCATTCTTAACCTGAAACTGTTCTTAACATGAGGTACCACTTTAACTAATGGGGCCTCCCGCCTCCGGGTTAGCGTAGTCTGTAACCCGAAGCGTCTGTAACCTGAAGAGTCTGTAACCCAAGGTACCACTGTACATGGAAGATGGATCTCCCTTGGAAGCCTCCTGACTCCCCTTCCTTGGAGATTTCTAAGCAGAGGTTGGATAGCCATCTCTCATGGATACTTTAGCTGAGTTTCCTACATTGCACAATTTACAAGATGATGTTAGACCACATAGTGTGCCTGGGGAAGAGTTTAGGACTTCCCTTTGTTTATTTTTATTGCCTGAAACTAGATTTGTTTTCATTTGTCCCTGGAGAACACACTTCTTGATTTTCACTCAAGGTGCATTGCAGCTATCACAGCACCTCTATTTTAAGGAGGAATTTAATTTATTCTCCTTCATTCACTTGCTCTGTACAGGGAGCTGCCCTCCCCTCCTCATTGTTGATTTTTAAATAAATCTTGGAAGCATTTTGGAAATACACAACAACAGAAGTATAAACCTTACACAGGGAACCTTAGCTCAAGGTCTATTTTAATTCCCTGCAGATCTAAAGACAAAGGTAGGTCGTGTCAACTGAAAGTCACATGCGGATTTTCTCCACTGCTCTGCCCTTGCAGCTCTTCAAAGTGACCAGAAAGCTTAGAAATGGATAAAATCGCATCACCAGCTGCAATGAAAGATGTTAGTGCTAGTGTTAATATTGTTATTACTTGTGGGGCTCAGTCAGCCACCAACTTGCAACTGCACCAGCTACAAGACATTCTGTTTCAAGAAATCACCCCAGCTTCCCTGTTCTGTTCTGCAGAACCATTTTGCACCCGTTTTCACCTTCACCCCCATGCTGATGCCCTCTTCTCTCACTTCCTATTCTGCAGCACCCCTTGCATACAGACAACCATCATGGCAAATCCCTGCATCCTTCCCTCCCCGCTTCCCCACAGCAACTACTAGGCACCCTTTTCACATTCCATCCAGTTATGAAGCCACCATCCCCTTCTCTTCTGAAGCCCACTTTCTCCTTCACCTCTTTTCATGACTTCTACTCATTCCTTCTTCTGGGCTATTTTTTTTCCTAGGAAAAAAGGTGCCATAACTCACCATGAATGCCTCCCTTGTTCTCTAATAATGGCAATGGCACCCATTGGAGAGGTGCTGGAATGGCGTTCTAGTGAGTTCTGGCTGAAAAAAGGCCCTGCTTCTTGCACCCCCTCTTTGCACTTCTTTTTTTTTCAAATTCTTTTTTATTTTTGTTCCATAAAGACAAACACACACATAGAATAAACAAAACACAGGCATATAAAAAAAAGAAAAACTTATCAACAAAAGCTAAAGAAGAAAAAGATACACAAAATTCTTATTTCCATAGTTCTTTCATAACATAGTTCTTTCTTTTGGGACTTCCTTCAGCCTGGCCGCAAATCATACGAAGCAAGTAAATAAAATCACACGTTTCATCATTTATATTGTCATTATATCCAGTTTTGTTCCCTATTTTCCTTATACAATAACCTTGGTCTATCACAGTACATCTCTAAACCCCTTTAGCGTTATTTGTCCATCACTGATGTTTTCCAGATAGTTTACGTATTTTCCCCAGTCCCTGATGAAGACTTGGTCTTTTATATGTCTAATTTTTCCCGTCAATTTATCTAGCTCTGCATATTCCGTTAATTTAAATCTCCACTCCTCCACTGTTGGGGTTTCCTGTTGTTTCCATCTCTGAGCTATTAGGATCCTTGCTGCCGTAACCGCATAGTATACCATTTTACAATCCTCCTTTTTTATCTCTCGTTGTAATATTCCTAATAGGAAAGTTTCTGGTTTTTTTATAAACGTGTACTTTAATATCTTTTTCAGTTCTGTGTATACCTTTTCCCAGAACTGTTTTACCCTTCCACACTCCCACCACATATGGTAGAAGGAACCCTCTGCATCTTTACACCTCCAACACTTGTTATTCACTTTGTACATTTTTGAAAGTTTCACAGGTGTTAGATGCCACCTATAGAACATCTTCATAACGTTTTCTTTTATCGCCGTACACGCTATAAAGTTCAATCCCTCTTTCCATAATCTTTCCCAGTCCTCATATTGTATACTATGGCCTACGTCTTTTGCCCAACGGATCATCACTGATTTCACTTCTTCGTCTCCCAAATTCCAATCTAACAGCATCCTATATATTTTAGATATATTTTTCACTTTGTTGTTTATTATTTCCGTCTGGAATTTTGAGTCTTTATCTATATACCCTCTTTCTTTAATATCCTAACAGAGCATCTGGTTGACCTGTTGATGACCTCATCAACATCATCATCATCATCATCGTCATCCCCTCTTTGCACTTCTTTCTTTCTTTCTTTCTTTCTTTCTTTCTTTCTTTCTTTCTTTCTTATTCTCTCTCTCTCTCTCTCTCTCTCTCTCTCCTTCTCCCTCCCTCTCTCTCTTTCTTTCCTTTCCTTTTCTTTTTAGGACTAAAAGTTTTGTTGTTGTGGTTCAAGGACCCGATCCCCACTTGGAGGAATAAAGACACGTGGACACAGTGTATAAGGTTAATGGGCAAGAAAAGGCCACAACTTTATGGATTACATCAAGTGAGAAGGTATTGGCTTAGGCATTGGACCACGGAAGATTGACTCCACCCACTCAGAGAGGGGTGAGTCTGAATAGGGGTTAACCACCAGTAGGTGGAGCCTGTTGATGCTAATACAACTATAAGCTCTCCCCTGATGTCACCGAGGGTCGTGCCATGGCCCCCCGCCACACAGGGCATCGGACAGGATCCACGACCGCCGGATTCCTTTAACGGAATACCCAAATTTGAAGGGGTAGGCGATGGCCACACCTTGCCCTTCCACACACCAACAACACATTCCATCGCGGCGAGAAGGTGAAGCAATGGGCAGGATGGCTGGTGCGGCTGCATCTTGAGCAGCAAACCACACCCCCACCAAGCCGCCCGATTGGGCACTCAACCGGGGGCGTGGCACGCCAGCCATGTGACTGGGGCAGGGGGCATAACGCCCCCCTGCGTGATGCAGGAATCGCATCCTGCCCACAACACCTCCCCTCCGGAAGGAGGAGAGGCCTTGCTGCTGCTGCTCCTGCTGCTGCTAATGATTTTCAGTTTTATACATTTCAGTAATTTTACAATCATTTGAACATTTCAAAACTCGACTTCCTTTCCCCTCATTCTGTGGTTCCTTAATTTTTTTATCCCCCCCCCCGCATATTCCAAATTAACTTAATTTACTCATTTATCCATCTGCTTTAAATATATACTCTTTTAAAACTGCAGTTCTCCATTTTCACCCTCACACCCTTTCCCTTCCAATGGGGCCGGAACACTCTGACTATATGCAAATCCGGAATTGCGACGTGGTGCTACAAATCCTCCCAAAGGAGCTATGCAATGATGGACTAGCATAGATATATTAAAGGGAGATTATCATTAGGAATTTATACCTTGCTGGCTGCCGGGCATGTGAGGAGCCAATGCCCTTTCAGCTGGTGAGGCACACCTCCTGGAAGAGGCCACTCACTGGCCAATTTGTAATCCAACAGCTGGCGGAGAAACTTGGGAAGCATCCATTATAGGGAGATTATTATTCAGAATTTATACCCACGCTTCCAATAAATTCCCAGGGTGACTATGAAGGACCTAAACCACTAGAAACCATATTGCCACTAACACCTGAGGTTCCTTTTCAGGAAATCTTCAGAGCTACATAGAAGCATGCTTGAGAGAGAGAGAGAGAGAGAGAGAGAGAGAGAGAGAGCACACCGAGATACTCTGGAGGCTGAATTCTGCATTCTTGCCACATCCTACACTGATTTTACACTCCTGTGTACATCAACCTGCCTATAAGTCCACATGGGGTCACTCAACAGATAATTTCCATATTTTTAGCAGTGCCCAGTTGGGCAGTGAGAGGACATGCACACAAACACCTCTGCCTCTACCTTTGCTGTTTCTGTTACTGCCAGAGCTCCTCTCAGATTCTCAAGCAAGAGCACCGCATTTTGCGACCTCTTGCTACTCTGTCTGAATAGCAATTTGTTTGGCTTGTTCATTAGAAAAATACCCTCTGGCGAAATCACACTGTCTGAAAGCCGAGCTAAAATTTTTGTTCAGCCATTTAAAGCCGTAGTCTTTTGCTGTAGGTCATTAGTGTGCACATTATCGTACCCAAGAAACTATTAGCATTAAGCATGGGCTCTGGGGGGAGGGAGTGGATTGAACCTCAAGCATTTCTGCCTGGGAAGCAGCTTCTTATCTTTTTTTTTTTTTAAATATTTTATTAAGGATTTTCTTGTTTTACAGAAGTGTAGTGCCTCATATATATTTTTTCCCCATGTAACATTTTTACAAATCCGTTTCATTTGCTGAGGCATTAGGGGGAGAAGAAAATAAAAATAAAAATAAAAAAGGAGAGAAAAAAGAAAGGGGGGTGGAGAGAGGGAAGATGGATGAGGGTGGGATTGGGTGGTGGTGTTTCTATTATGTTTAATGTATGTAGAGTTTGGTGTCAGCGTGCTTTTGTTGTTCACTTGTGTTCCTTTGGTGGTGAGAGAGGTTGGGGTTGGCCTAGGGTGTGATTGTTTGCTTGTGATTGGCTGTGGTGATCTTTGTTTTCGTGTGTGAGTGAGGTGGGTGGGTGTTTTGGATCAGGTTAGCCATATTGATTTGTATGCTGTTGGTGGATTATTGTCATTGTCCTGTTGGGCTGTGTGTGTGATAAAGGGGAGCCATACCGGGGTGAAGGCATCTTCTTCCGTTTGTCCCCGTGTCAGTTTCAGTTTATTAGTTAATTTTTCTAGTAGGGCTGTTTCCCATACTATTTGATACCATTGGTCCATGCTTACTCCTGACAGGTCTCTCCAGTGTCTGGTTATGGTGTTTCTGGCTGCTGAGAGCAGGTGGGTTATGAGTTCTTTGTGGTGTAAATGGGCATTGTTGTCTTGGAAGATGTTTAGTAGGGCCAATTCTGGGGTGGTGTCTATTACTTGCTTAGTTATTTTACAAATTTCTTGTATGGCTGTTGTCCAGAACAGTTGGATTTTGGGACACTCCCACCACATGTGGAAGTATGTGCCTGTGGAGGTGCACCCTCTCCAGCATTTTGGTGAGGTTCCTGGGTGTATTAGCGCTAGTTTCCTTGGTGTTAGGTACCACCTGTAGGTGAGTTTCAGTGTGAGTTCTTTTCTTTTCGTTGATATGGATTTAAAGGGGGGTTTAGACCACATTCTGGTCCATTGAGTGGGGTTTATCTCATAGCCTATGTCATTCTCCCATTGATTTTTGATTGCGTCTAGGGGATTTGCGAGATTTTGGAGTAGTATTTTGTATATTGCGGATACCATCCCTTTACCGTTTCCCTTTGTTGTTAGAAGGAGGTTTTCGAAGGTTGTCAGGGGCCTAGTTGCTGCTGATTTTACTGTTGGGTTGTTTAAGAGGGCATGTAGTTGGTGTTGTGTTAACCAGGGCATTTGGGTGTCTTCTAGTTTGTCTTGTATTTCTTGTGTTGACAAGGGTTTGTTATTTTTATAAAAGTCTATTAGGCGATACAAGCCTTTGGTTCGCCAGGTTTTTATCTTGAGGTTTTGTGCTGCATGGTGGAATAATGGGTGGTATGCCAGGGGGATTAGTGGGGATGGGGTTGGGGATAGTTTGCCTATTTGTGTTTTCCATGCTTTGAGCATGGTCTGTGTGTACCTGTTAAGTGTTGTGGGAATTTTCTTTAGTTTGTTTGGGAGGAGTGGGTATGTTGTGGTGCAGGTGTTTTCAATTGTGTCCTTCTCTAGGTGTACCCATTGTTTTGTCTCATCTTCTAGTATATATGGGATTATATGGCGTATTTGGTTGGCGTTGTAATATGCATCAGGACAAGTCCTCAGACAAGCCATCTGCACTGCTGCAACTGGAACTTGAATATTGCAGCCTTTATAAAACGTTCATTATGGTGAGCACTACCAGTAGCTGAGTAATGCACCAGAAACTGCAACAGCACATGCTATATTCATTTTCAAAGTCAAGCAAGGTTTAAACAATCAACAAATATCGCCAATGGAAAGGATAGGCATCAAGGTTCGCAGCAATGTTTACGTCAAGATACTCCACATACTTCCCTGCAAAAATCAACTGCAGACTACATTTCTTCCTGTGATATGCTTGAACGTAGCATAGCGCTGTCACTCAGACCTTAAAACCATGCATCGTTTATCACCTTTCCTTTCTTCGCGGCTGGGTCTACATGCCTCCTGCTGCCATCTTCTCTGGCCCTGTTCTTTCCCTTCCTCTTCTGATCTCTTTGTATTCTGCAAGGGTGTCACTATCCATAATTCATTCTCTTTATGAGTTTCTGTACACAGAGAGCTCTAAGGAAGCTGCCAGCTTCCCCGACTTTCAATAAGGCACTGCTAAACACAGAAGCTGATGTTCAAGAGAAAATGGGCAGTGAGGCTCATGGAAGCGAAAGGCATTTACGCAGATGGTAACAAGCAACAAGTTGTGCATTAAATGATTATGGTTTGGACAGCTCCTAGGATCCCATTACAGGTATTCCGTAAAAATCAAGCCTTATTATTATGTACAATGAAGAACCATTTCAAGGGTCACTTGCCACATGGGGTGAGGCAGTGGACTGGCACACACACCAATCCTCCAAGTGCCCCTATTTTCCAAGGACAGTCCTGGATTTATAGAAGCTGTCCCAGTTTCTGATTTGATCCCAGAATGTCCCGTTTTCCCTTAGGATGTCCCTAGTTTGAGCAGAGAAATGTTAGAGGGTATGGAGTTATGCGACTCCCGAGCCAAGGAGAGAAGTAACTATATAACCTTTAGAAGACATCCAAAGGCAGCCTTATATAGGAAAGTTGTTTAATGTTTTATTATGTTTTTATATATGTCGGAAGCCGCCCAGAGTGGCTGGGGCAGCCCAGTCAGATGGGTTTAAATAATAAAATTGTTGTTATTATTATGGAATGCTGTTTATAAGTCGTTTAGTCGTGTCCAACTATTCGTGACCCCATGGACCAGAGCACGCCAGGCACTCCTGTCTTCCACTGCCTCCCGCAGTTTGGTCAAACTCATGTTAGTAGCTTCGAGAACACTGTCCAACCATCTCGTCCTCTGTCATCTCCTTCTCCTTGTGACATCAATCTTTCCCAACATCAGGGTCTTTTCCAGGGAGTCCTCTCTTCTCATGAGGTGGCCAAAGTATTGGAGCCTCAGCTTCACGATCTGTCCTTCCAGTGAGCACTCAGGGCTGATTTCCTTCAGAATGGAGAGGTTTGATCTTCTTGCAGTCCATGGGACTCTCAAGAGTCTCCTCCAACACCATAATTCAAAAGCATCAATTCTTCGGCGATCAGCCTTCTTTATGGTCCAGCTCTCACTTCCATACATCGCTACTGGGAAAACCATAGCTTTAACTATACGGACCGTAGTTGGCAAGGTGATGTCTCTGCTTTTTAAGATGCTGTCTAGGTTTGTCATTGCCTTTCTCCCAAGAAGCAGGTGTCTTTTTATTTCATGACTGCTGTCACTATCTGCAGTGATCATGGAACCCAATAAAGTAAAATCTCTCACTGCCTCCATTCCTTCCCCTTCTATTTGCCAGGAGATTGATGGGACCAGTGGCCATGATCTTAGTTTTTTTGATGTTGAGCTTCTGACCATATTTTGTGCTCTCCTCTTTCACCCTCTTTAAAGGTTCTTTAATTCCTCCTCACTTTCTGCCGTTAAGGTTGTGTCAGCTGCATAACTGAGGTTGTTGATATTTCTTCTGGCAATCTTAATACCAGCTTGGGATTCATCCAGTCCAGCCTTTCACATGATGAATTCTGCATATAAGTTAAATAAGCATGGAGACAATATACAGCCTTGTCGTACTCCTTTCCCAATTTTGAACCAATCAGTTGTTCCATATCCAGTTCTAACTGTAGCTTCTTGTCCCATATAGAGATTTCTCAGGAGACAGATGAGGTGATCAGGCACTCCCATTTCTTTAAGAACTTGCCATAGTTTGCTGTGGCCGACACAGTCAAATGCTTTTGCATAGTCAATGAAGCAGAATAGTACATCCTTATTTTCATCGGAGAAATGTTGGGTATGGTGGAGAGAGAGAGAGAGAGAGAGGAAGAGAGAGAGAAACTGATTATAAACCTAGAGTCTCACTACATAAACAGGATCTTTAAAAGACAGAAACAACAGAATGTTTAACCAATAACTGTTTGAACTGGACTAATATCTGGACCCATTCATGAGTAGGTGTCTATATAAAAATGGATGATTCTCAGGAGCCTGCATGCTTCACTTGGTCATTAACAGCATTTATTAAATCAATAAATCCAACAAATGCCTTTGGCAGAAGCAAATACCCAATGAATATTGATGAATCCAACAGAATTTCATTCCAGATTAGCCTTTCCACAGAAAAGTGCAGGTGCCAGAAGAAATATATTTTTTCCTCATCTCTTATTCAAAACAACATTTGAGAAAAGATGGCTCCTAGATCTCAGAAATTTCTTAGGAGGAATCTGCCCCCAATTCACCTACCAAAAAAATGTCAAGGAAAGGTTGCTAAGGGAGCAAAGCTGGCAGACATTTATGAAATTGAAATCTGAAAGTGGAACAGAGCACAACTCTTCCTATCATTCTTTTCATGCACAGATCTAAGGAGAAATGAAAAGGACTACAATTCACAGTTTACTGCTGAGGTTACTCAAGGACACAGTAAAGGAAAGTGACTTGGCTAAGTTTAGCAAATGATTTAGTTAATAATAGTGACTAGAACAAAGGTACCTAGAATTAAGGAAGGGAGCAGATACTTGCAGTTTCATAAATCGACACTGCAATTTGTCACATAGCAGTAATGGTGACAATCATATTCCTGAAGGGAAAACAAAGTCGGGGCGAGTCTCCAGAGGCCACCACTTTTGTTTTAATCAGATCTGTCATGTTGGGGGTTTTATATTTTATTTTTGTTAAAATAAACATGCAGCCTTATCTATGGAGCTGCTTGTCTTTCATATGATCACACAGTCACTGTGATCATCTCTGGAAGAATGTAGCGTCGTTGCTACTACCAGACTCTGTACGAAACAGCTAAATAACTGCTTTATATTTTTCATAAAAGCACATTTTGACAGAAAGCATGAAAACAACCCAGTGTAACTCCATGGGAGCTGCTATCCTAGGCTGAATGTTTTGAATATCTGAAAGAAATCCCTTTAGGGATGTTTAATTATGGCTCTCCACCAGGAGCATCACTGATAAGCTGAAGGCTTCACAAAGCAGCAGCAAGAAGTTGCATAATTGCCTGAAAGAACGGTAGAATATGGGGTGGGGGGGGATCCACCTGGAATCACCATACTAAGGCCAGGAAAGATATTTCCATTGCACCTATTATTTGGTTTATTTGGTGTGTGTGTGTGTGTGTGTGTGTACACCCACCCACACACCCCAAATGCTATAGCAGAGACGGAAAAGGACAATATACATGCACAACGGATGGATGAATTGTATACAGTTTGAAGACACACACGCCCATCAAGACCAGCAATCTTTAAAGAAGAAAAGTATTTGGAAAGCAGCAGCAATATTCAGGGATGAGAAAGGCACCTCTCCAAGTGTCAATTTTCTTTTCAAAACTCACCAAATGGTATTCTTCATTGCGTATTAGTTTTAGGCCTGAAAATGGCACAATGTCCCATTCTCATAAAATTGTTAGGTAGTTTTGCTGCATGGAAGAACAGGCTTACTGTGAGTAGACACTAGTTTTTCCGCTTGTTTTCCCACCTGAGGTCAGTCATCAGAATTGTGGCAGGGGTGGAGGGGGAGAGAGAGATTTAACCAGCCAAGAAAGTTTAGCTCTGCCTACTACAAAGATCGAAAGGTCGGCAGTTCGAATCCCCGCGGCGGGGTGCGCTCCCGCTGCTCGGTCCCAGCGCCTGCCAACCTAGCAGTTCGAAAGCACCCCCGGGTGCAAGTAGATAAATAGGTACCGCTTACCAGCGGGAAGGTAAACGGCGTTCCGTGTGCTGCGCTGGCTCGCCAGATGCAGCTTTGTCACGCTGGCCACGTGACCCGGAAGTGTCTCCGGACAGCGCTGGCCCCCGGCCTATAGATGTGAGATGGGCGCACAAACCCCAGAGTCTGTCAAGGCTGGCCCGTTCGGGCAGGGGTACCTTTACCTTTACCTTTACTACAAAGTTCAGTTACTATATGCACATTTCTAGGGTTGCCATATTCCCAAATGTTGTTGCTGCTGTTTGAGCTTTTTGGGGGGGCAGGGGGACATCTCCGTTTCCTGGATACACATTTCCCCAAGGCCTGCTGGAGATTCTGCATATTGACTAAGCCTGGTCAATGTGCATACTGTCCAGTTGTTATGCACATTAACCACTAAATTTACATTCCTCTTCAGTAGTTCATTTATGCCACCGCAATTCAAACATCACAAACTATCACAGCAGGACCGCTGCATTTTACATGAATCAGTTCTGCCACATTTCCAGTATAACGTCTTTGCAATACAACTGCTTCCTTGAGGGAAGACACCTGAATTTCCTGTAATAGCTAAGTATTTATAATGCAAGTCATCTGGAAAGGTCAGAATGATAAAGTATTGGAAGACCTGAAGCAAGTAGCTGGCCTGTCAGTAAAAATGAATAGCTGATAGAACACAGGCAATAATTGCCAAATTGGTCCAGATACCTTAGATAACTTAAAAAATAAATTAAATAGCTAGACTCAATACATACATGCATACAACCTTTCCACAGTTCAAAGCATGCCCGAGGCAGCTTACAACATGAAAAAAATACATGACTACAACCAGTGCTTTTTTTTCTAAAAAAAATGTTTAGGGGTACTCTCATTTTCCTACTCATATTGAAATACTGCCCCTCAATGAGGCCAAAATTAGATTCACAAAAGGTTTAGGGGTAGGCATACCCTTGTGTCCCTCCAGGAAAAAAAGCACTGACTACAACATACAGTAGTAGTAATAAACAATAAATACAACATCGAAAAATACGCAACCAACCTGAACAATTTCCACATATATCACAGTATCTAAAATAAAGATACAAAAAACCATCTGCAACAACAGCAACAACGTCCCACAACAAATACAAACAAACAACACCCAGCCTTAGTTATCCTAAATAAATTGGTACAAGTTGTTCCAGTGTAGGGAAATGTTTTACCACTTAAGCCATACCGTCATCGAAACAGGAAGCTTAACCAGTACAGATCAGACTCAACTATAACAGATAAATAAAGGGACTCAATGAGTTTCTGTTCAGGTCAAGTAGAGATTGATCAGTGGTTCAATAACCCAACTTCCTACAAATGAAAAGTGAAATGAAATATGTTATCCTTTAAATAATCAATAATCAAACGAAGAGCTCAAATTTCAGAAAGTCGAGTTTGCAAGTCCACCATCACATCCAAACAGTGCGCATTTAAAATGCTGGTTTTCCCACAAAGAATTCTGGGAACTGTAGTTTGTTCCTCGCTGAGCTACAATTCCCACACCCTTCACAGACTACAGTTCCCAAGAGTCTTTGTGGGAAGCCATGTGCTTTACATGTATGGTGTGACTCTGCTGCAAGAGTGTCTAGTTTATAATCGAAAGGCAGCTGTGGATTCAAACCGACGAGTATTTATGTATCTCCAGGTGTCTTTGTACATTGAAAAGACAACAGCAGAATCACTGGTAAGACAATTATGCCTTCGGGTAGCGCTTCTGAGTGTCACATTAAAGGATAATTTCCCTACTTATTTCCATATAGTCTTCAGGGTGTTGAGCAGGAGTCCAGACACTAGAATTGAATTCTTCCACATTAATTATCTGTTTGTTTAACTAATGAACTCTAGCCTGCAGGATTCAGAAGAGCTATTTATCTGCTGTTGAATGGTAAACTGCTGCAGGGGTAACTGGTAAAGAGCAGATTTTTTTTTTAAATCTCCCCTTCTAGCTTTTCACCACTATAGAAGCATTTGCTTCTAAGGACTGAGCCAAAATACACAGTATCCTATTCAATCCATTTCTGAACTACATCTCAGGTCATTTCAGATAATCTGGAACAGCAGAAATTTAGTTTAAATGCATCGCTCCTTGCTACCCCACCTCCTCACCTCCCTCTCCAAAATTATGACTTTGATATGATAGATACAACATTACATATGTATACAATTCATTTCTGGAGGATGTTTTCAAAGGGTATATTTCTAATTTGTGCTTAAATAATCTCCCCATGAGCCACTTAAGAGAGAATATGTAATGCTACACATTTTGAAGGAAACTACCCCAATGGACTGGAGTAGATATTATGTACATTTGGTGTTTGACACATGGCATTACTGTCATATACACTAATCCTGGCATGCTTCCAGGGGGAGGGCGAATAAGCATGTAATGTTTAAGCGTCTTCCCAAACATGGTGCCTCTCAAAATGTTTGGCCTACAACTTCCACCATCCCTGGCCATTGGCTGTTTTTGCTGAGAGTGTTGGGGATTGTGGTCTAAAACATCTAGAGGCCGCAAGGTTGGAGAAGGGCGACACAGAGATATAATTAGATTCACTCAATATAATGCATGTAATAATTGTGGGAAAGTTAGTGCCTTGTGTGACCCTTCACATCACTGAAGCTCTACTCTGGCTAAGCTGTGGATGGATGAAATTAACCAGTCAGGTATCAGGATCTGAAAAGCTAACTGTGGAGTGCTTGGGTATGTCGAGTGAATTTCTTGATTTGTCTGTTTTAACAGCATTTCTTCTCATGCACCACTAGGGCTGGGCAATATACAGTGGTACTATGGTTCTCGAACTTAATCCGTTCCGGGTGTCCGTTTGACTTCCAAAACCGTTCAAAAACCAAAGCGTGGCTTCCGATTGGCTGCAGGAGATTCCTGCCCTCAAGCGGAAGCTGTGTCAGACGTTCAGCTTCCGAAAAAACGTTTGCAAACCAGAACACTTAATTCTGGGTTTGCAGCATTTGGGAGCCAATTCGTTCGGCAACTAAGCCGGTCAGGAACCAAGGTTTGACTGTATTGATATATCATCCAGAACCGGTTTGAAGTCCGTATTGCGATATCGGTTTCATAATTTTTTACCTGGCAATATATTGCAAGTCATGACGTGTGTGTGCTATGCAAAAATCACAATGTGGGGAGAACCGTGAAGCCAGCCAATGCTTCTCTTAATTTCTGCAGCCCTTGTTAACTCTGCCAGCTCAGCTCTTCCCTGCCTCATGCAGCAGCAAATCACAGGAGCAGCCACCGGCAAAAATCACGATGTGGGAAAAGCAGCGAGCCTGTCAATGCTTCCGCATAGCTCCATCCTTATTTCAGACATTGCCATATATCACAATGTTGAAAACCAGGGATTGCCCAACCCTACCCCATGCTATACTGTGAATCATAGAATCATAGAGTTGGAAGAGACCACAAGGGCCATCGAGTCCAACCCCCTGCCAAGCAGGAAACACCATCAGAGCACTCCTGACATATGGTTGTCAAGCCTCTGCTTAAAGACCTCCAAAGTAGGAGACTCCACCACACTCCTTGGCAGCAAATTCCACTGTCAAACAGCTCTTACTGTCAGGAAGTTCTTCCTAATGTTTAGGTGGAATCTTCTTTCTTGTAGTTTGGATCCATTGCTCCGTGTCCACTTCTCTGGAGCAGCAGAAAACAACCTTTCTCCCTCCTCTATGTGACATCCTTTTATATATTTGAACATGGCTATCATATCACCCCTTAACCTCCTCTTCTCCAGGCTAAACATGCCCAGCTCCCTTAGCCGTTCCTCATAAGGCATCGTTTCCAGGCCTCTGACCATTTTGGTTGCCCTCTTCTGGACACGTTCCAGTTTGTCAGTGTCCTTCTTGAACTGTGGTGCCCAGAACTGGACACAGTACTCCAGGTGAGGTCTGACCAGAGCAGAATACAGTGGCACTATTACTTCCCTTGATCTAGATGCTATACTCCTATTGATGCAGCCCAGAATTTCATTGGCTTTTTTAGCTGCCGCGTCACACTGTTGGCTCATGTCAAGTTTGTGATCAACCAAGACTCCTAGATCCTTTTCACACTTCCAAAGGTGGTTGTCTGATAAAGAACTGCTGTTTGAGCAGGAGAGCCCCAAATTTCTGGACACTGAGGTCCAGCTCCGAGGGCCTTCTGGCGGTTCCCTCGCTGCGAGAAGCCAAGTTACAGGGAACCAGGCAGAGGGCCTTCTTGGTAGTGGCACCTGCCCTGCAGAATGCCCTCCCATAGGTTTCAAGGAAATAAACAACTACCTGACTTTGAGAAGACATCTGAAGGCAGCCCTGTTTAGGGAAGTTTTTAATGTTTGATGTTTTATTGTGTTTTTAATATTCTGTTGGGAGCCGCTCAGAATGGCTGGGGAAACCCAGCCAGGTGCATGGGGTATTAATAATAAATTATTACTATTATTATTATTAGAGTTAGGGTTAGGGTTGGATCCTAGCCAAGATCCTCTGTTCTGCACACCTATTAAGAGCACGGGAAATTCCTCCCTGTGCCAGTCATGACCAAGCTATTTCCATAATGCCATTTTTCACTAGGGGCAGATGAATCAACAATGCTAGATTCAGAGGAAAATTTATAACATCCTTAGTTATAATTCAAACCAGGCTCCACGTATGCCCCTGAAATAAAGCATGTCATGCTACGTAGTCATCTAGTATAGGGTAAATGCTTCTGAACACCATTTTAATGAGATGCAAATAAAAATACACACTCATCACTATAATGGTTAACAGCAATAGCTGCTGACCTTTGTCTGCAACCACAACGTTTTACAAAATGGTTGAGAGATGATAGGCTGAATCTGCCAGATGTATCAACTGAGCAAACAAGGAAGTATCTTCCACCCCTTTCTCACCCCCCCCCCCGAACTGTTACCAATAGCAAAACCTTTCTGAATGGGAAAAGTCATTACACATTTCTGTGAATGAGTTAAAATATTTAAATTAGTGGCAGGAGGGGTGCATCATTCACATCTGCATTTTTTAACATAATGGAAACCAAAGAAAAACACAAGCACAATTAGATGATCTATCAGAAAAAATAAAGAATAAACCAAAACAGGAATTTGTTTCAAAATGGGAGGTTTTCAAAGAATATTTGAAATATAATTGCAGTAGTTTAAACTCTGTTGCAGCATTCAAGGAACTTCAGTAATAGTTGCAAGTTAGACATAAGAGTTAAGATATATTAAGAAAGTGTGTATTGGAAATAAGTAATATGAAATTGAAATAAGGAATAGACGGGAGGTGGGGTCTATAGTGTTAAGACCAATTTATGTTTTATTTGTTAAGAAATTTTTGTGTTCATTGTTATTCTTGCATGTAATTCTGTATCTGTGTTTTCCGTTTTTTTGTTGTACAGTGGACACTCAGGTTGTGAACGTGATCCATGCGGGATGCACATTCGCATCCTGCAGCGTTCGCAACCCACAGCTGAGCATCTGTGCACGTGCAGGTTGCGATTCGGCGCTTCTGCACATGTGCGACCGCCAAAACCCGTAAGTAACCTGTTCTGGTACTTCCGGGTTTCAGCGGTCTGTAACGTTAAAAAATGCAACCTGAAGCATCTGTAACCCGAGGTATGACTGTATCAATAAAAAGAAAAGAAAAGAAAAGAAAAACACAATCAGAAAGTGAGCCCATAAATTAAGCTGCAGACGTCGTCTCTAAAATCCATGTCATAAGGAGCACACTCTAGTCCAAGCGTAGGAAAGATGTGGCCCTCCAGATGTTATTGTGCTACAACTCCCATCATCCTTGTCCATTGGCTATACTGGTTGGAGCTGATGGGAATGAGAGTCTAAGGACATCTGAAAGGCCGCAGGTTCCTCCTGATGTAGACCTTCAATAAGTACAGTTCTCACAAGTTCAGTTCTCTCAATGCAGCCCTGTTTTCCTCCTCTCGGTCTATGCAGATAGACAGTGTGCCAGACCATTATACCAGAAAGGTAGAATCGTAGAACAAGGTCCTAGCCTCCAGAACAGGTGAAAACAACCTGGGGCAGGAGATGGCTGGAGAATGGGCCACTTTGGTTGCAATCCCCATCTTTAGAATGCACTCCTGTTTCCTACTCTGATATCATGTATGGAGGCATGTAAAGAACACAACAGGCTGTTTACCATAACTAGTCTGAGGTTGGAGTTGGGTCGGTGGGGGGGCAGCAGGACAAATTGCTCAATACTTGAAGAAACAGCATGCTATTATTGTCATTACTCTTCTTCCCACTCTGGTCTCATCTTTTATTCTCCTTCATTTTTTGGATGTGATATTGGAATACTAATGAGCCAGTGCTGGATCTCAGCCCAGACACTCACGTTCACCTTAACTCATATCCCAAGATGCCCAGCACAGTTGCTTTCAAATCATTTGCACAGTGGCTCGGTTGCCAGATTCGTGCCTCAGAGTGCCAATGTTTTGTTTTGCTTTCCCCCACTTGTTGCTTTACTGTGTTTGCTCCAACAGGTTTATCGGGCTTATTCACATATAGTTTGGGTTGGATCTTAGCATCTATAAGCCCAGGATTGTGTTTGAAATCTGGTTAAAAATTAAAAATGCATTTAGGTGTCATGCATAGTTGCTAAATAACTAGGAAACCATGGAAAGCCTTGTGAGACCATGGTAACTAATTGCTTAAGTCAGCCTTTCCTCCCCATCTGCCCCCCTCCAAAAAGTAATGTTTTTGAATATAAATTGTGCACTAACCATTCTCAACAAGAGCCCTATCTAGGGTTGCCATACTTTGAAGAGCAAAAAAGGAGGGTACTATGACAACTCTCATTTTAGATACATCTACAATATGTAGGCTATAGAAGTTGTGATATATTGCTGAGAGGGGCAGGGGAAGAGAAGAGGAAAGCAGGTCTTCAGCCACCAGTTATGTCTATGTCTCATCCAGAAAGTATAGCCAGAGACAATTTGGCAAATTTAAAAAATCCACCCGGACAGAAATTTTACCCCTGAAAAAGAGGACGTGTCCTGGAAAAAGAGGACACATGGCAACCCTAGCCCTACCACCATGTAAAAATTTAGAACAGATTAAGAAATGGGTCCACAAATGTTTGGTTGGGTTAAAAGTAGGCCCTGGGTCTACAAAGGTTGGTGATACTTGCCTGTCAGGGGCTGGACTGAGGAGGAATGGTGGGGGCTGCCCCACTTCTCCTGAACCTTCCCAAGAAAAGGAGGACAGTATAGATTTAGATCAGTGGTTTGCAGAAGGGCATAGTGCAGAGGCTACAGAGGCAGAAGCTGGGAAATATTGGAAGAGGAACAGCAGGAAGAAGAGGAAGCACCAGGGAGAGACAGCTGACAGACTCAGTGTCCTTGGAAAGCATTCCTGACCCCACTTCTCCTAGGACCAGACAGGCATTGAGGGTAGTAGAAGAGAGAGCTCAGTGGCAGAAAGCTCAGATCAGCCAGTGCAGGACTGATGTAGAACAGGGGAAGATGGGAGCAACACCATTTCTAGAGAGAGACCACATTCCTTTGTTTCTCGCTGTGATTACTGAATAATAATAATAATAATAAATTTTATTTATATCCCGCCCTCCCCAGCAAGGCCGGGCTCAGGGTGGCTAACATCAAAATATAAAAGGTAAAGGAAAAGGGACCCCTGACCATTAGGTCCAGTTGCGGACGACTCTGGGGTTGCGGCGCTCATCTCGCTTTATTGGCCAAGATGCCGGCGTACAGCTTCCGGGTCATGTGGCCAGCATGATTAAGCCGCTTCTGACCAGTTGCACGGAAATGCCATTTACCTTCTCGTCGGAGCGGTACCTATTTAGCTACTTGCACTTTGTGCTTTCAAACTGCTAGGTTGGCAGGAGCTGGGACCGAGCAACGGGAGCTCACCCCGTCACGGGGATTCAAACCACCGACCTTCTGATCGGCAAGCCCTAGGCGCTGTGGTTTAACCCACAGCTCCACCCGCGTCCCTAACATCAAAATATATAATACACTAAAACATTAAGTCAAACAATCGATTAAAACACAGCTTAAAATTAGGTTAAAAGTGAAATGGAATCATATGGCAACCTACGAATTATAACTGTGGGGGTTGGGAGCATTAAGTGCTCACCAATTAGAATAAATTAATTGGCAAGAACTCTTCCCCTTTTTATCTGCTTCTTTGCTGCCATCGGGGGAGGGAGTCTGAAACTGCCCTAGACTAGAGTTAAACCATGAGCTATAACGCAGCCTCACAAACCATTGTCAATTTCAAGTCTCCCCTCCCCCTGGGCATTCTGCAGAAATAACTTTGCACCTCCGAATGGCACTTCTCTTTAATAGCCTCGTAAAATTCAATTTGCAGAATGCCAAACTGCAATATAAGCTGGAAGTGTTACGTGAATTGACTTGCCTTTCACACAAATTATTGGGAATGATTTGGTTGTCATTGACATTTCAGCATAATGCAGGTGTCTGAAGCGTCTTTCACACGCCTTCTTTGGCCATAGTATGCTCCTGTTCACATCACACATCACACTTCCATTATTATTTGCTTGCCTGAGTACTGTCCTTCCCATCATGTGCTTCTGTTTAAGACTGGTAAATAAACAGCCTCTCATACCGGTTATTTCCCCCTTAGAAGCAACATCCTTATTTTTAAAAGGGAAGCATGGGAACTAAATAGCCAGCCTCAAAACCTCAATACAACAGAAGACACCAAATTGGTCCCTCTGTCCCTGCTGTTTATGAACCCTGCTGTGAGACTCATCTCATGCATTCGCCAGCGTAGTATTTACACGTCCAGCAGCTAAACCAGCAATTGTAGGGCAAAACGTATTGGTTTTTAAATTGAGTAAGTAACAGAAATGGTTGATATGTAGCTTGACCTGGTTTCCCAGGGAACAGGGGGAGGGGAGAATTACTTAGGAAAAAAAGACAATCAAAGAGTCCCTCCCACCAATTAAATTTATAAACTGGGATTTTATTGGTTTTTGCACACATGTCCTGATTTTTCCAGAAACACTCTGGATTTCTGTCATGGAGAATTGAGAAATTGCTTTCTTCTTGATATGGTGAATGAAAATAATTAATGGGTTATTAATGTAAAGATGTCTTTGGAACTTGTAAAGATGTAAAGATGTCTTTGGAACTTGAATGTAATGTAAAGATGTCTTTGGAACTTGTTTGTCCCCAGCCATCAGGAACAATGCGAGGATGTCATGGACTAGCTGGACGCAGAGGAATGTTGGGGGGAACCAGCTGGGGAACCCCTAAGGGAAGAAGGCTCAGAGCCGGGGGATTGGTGGTGGGACAGTGGTGATGGTCAGAGGGAGAAGACTGGGAAGAGGTGGTGTCAGAAGCTGAAGAGATAACAAGGTTTGGTGAGCAGGAAGAGGCTGTGGCAGAGAGCAGCCCAGAAGCAGAGGCAGAAGCAGAGGCTGGAGAGGAGCGGATCCAAGATTCAGAGATGAGGCAGGCTGGTGAAGAAGCCAAAAGGTCTCCCCCTCCTCTTCTCACAAGCTCCTCTCCCTACCCCAGCCTCCCAGGACCAGGAGAGGTATGAAGTGGGAGCAGCAAAGACCGACACACTGGCATAGTCTCAGATTGCTTGAAAAAGACCCTGGGGAAGAGGAGACTTAGGCAGCTATGGGAAGACAGGGACGTTCAGGCTCCACAACTCATAGGGGCAAAATCTACTGAAGAGTTGCTGTGCAGTTCCTGTTTCTTCTAAGTTCACTTAATCAGTGTGATTTATTGATGGCTTGCTTTGGTTCGCTTCTGGCAGAGAATAATGAAATAGCTTCCAAAGAGGACAGCCAGAATAAAGCCCATCTTCTTTAGCCAAAGATGTCAAGAGAGCCAAGGATGCTTACTAGACTCTGAGTGAACTGGTAAAATGGGCAGACCTCATTGTGAAGTGGAGTGGAATGGGATTGGGTTCAAGTTCCTTGGAAGTTATTGAGCTAGGAGATCCCAATGGGACAGTTATCCCAGTTCAGCTGGTGCCAAACATATCACTCTGCTTTCCTTTGGACCACATCAGCGAGGCTGAGAGGGGAGGTCATATCTTCTGGGCAGCTAAAGACCTACACACACTTCTCAGGCTTGCGCCCCAGGGAGGTCACTTCGGTACTGCTAATGCAGTGGTTTGACTTCACCCACAGAGGCACACTCCATTGCCTCTCAAGACAGACAGATGACAACAACAACAAGAAGAACAAAAAGTTATAGGAACAGGATGACGTGTGTGTGTGTGTGTGTGTGTACATGCGCACGCTTAACCACACAGACTGTATCAACGAGTTGCTTAAAACATCCAACATACTCCTTTTTTAAGCAGCACTCCTGCTTCAGTTGTGCATTTCACCTTTTCAGCCTTCCCTCTGCTCTGTGATTAGAGCTGCAGGACATTCATTCCCCCCATTTGTGGCATTAGCACAATTATACCAGCTGTGTTGCCATACACTTCCCATGGTTGCACTTAACAGGATTAAAAGGTATTGAGATGTTTGGAAATGTTTTTTTTTCCCCCAATACAAAACACCAACGTGAGACATCCAATACAGATTATGTCAAAAAGGATTTGCCTGCAGCCGGGGGGGGGGGGACTCTCCCATTATACCAACCTCAGCCTGTTCTCAGCCAGCCAGCCTGCCTGCCTGCCTGCCTTCTTCCCTTCATTCCAGGGAAGGCACTGCTTCCTTTCCCTTGGCCTCAGTGCTGCCCTTGTATAACTCAGCATGGAGAATTGTGGGATAAAACTAGAATTAGTTAGTTCTCGCTGCACCAACTATTGGTCTCCCTGTATTCTGCTTAACCCATCCCAATGGGCACCACCCACCAGTCATGGATGGCATTCAGACTTCATTTTGCTCAGAGTAGACCTATTGAAAATAGTAGCGCTCAATCCTGTTTTGTCACATCGTGTATTCTGCACCAGCGCAGGGCTGGCCCATCGTGAGGCAGAGTGAAGCAGCTGCCTCGGGTGGCGGAAGTGCCAGAGGCAGCATCACCACGGGCAGCCCACCCAGGGAAGTGGCACCAGCTCCTGCTGAGATCTCACTGAAATCTCTCAAGATCTCGCAGAGTGCACAAGGTCTTGTGAGATTTTGGCGGGATCTCGCCAGAAACTGGTGCCACTGCCAGCGCTGCTTCTCCAGAGTAGAAGATGGGGTGAGCGACGAGGTGCCTCGCTTGGCAAAACAGGGCGCACCACTCCTGCACTGGGAGGTGTTTGATCCTACTGCTAACTCCTCTTTCCCCTGCTTCTGCATTCCTGCGTATACATAGCAGCAGCCTGATCTGTCTATCTGATGAAGTGAGCTCAGATCCACAAAAGAATATATCGTAATTTTTTTTAAAAAGATATTTTTATTCAATTTTCAAACATAAGAAAGCATAAGAAAGAAAATCACCAACCATGTATCAAACATACACAGTCCCTTCACCAAACAAATAACAGCTAACAAACAAAAAAAGAAAAAACAAAACATATACTTACACCAATATACAATACAAAAAAGAAAAAACATAACTATTTATAACTCTTTTTATATAACTAATTGGACTTCCTCACATCTCCCTTCCCTGCGTTCTCTGTAATAAACTAAAAAACAGCAATTTATTACCTTATTTCAAATCTTATTTTATACCTCTCAAGTATTATGTCTCTAAACTTCAAATAGATCTTATCAACTAGTTATAACTTAAATTTAAACAGAATATTACTTTAAATTTCAACCTTTTCTTACACATCACTTAGTTTCCCGTATCTTTCAACTAAATTACTAGACCCATATTTTTTCCAATTGTGCAATTTCTTAACATTCATACAGTTTGTACTGTTTTTGTAAATAGTCCTTAAACTTTTTCCAGTCCTCTTCCATTGTTTCTTTATATCGTAATAAACTGGCTAGTGTCAGGAGTGCGTGCAGGAGCCAGGCCCTGTGACCAGTAGGGCTTCGCAGGACTGGGGCCTTCCTAAGTTTGTTCTGCAGAGGCAAGGCACGGCCGCACAGGTGAGGCTGCTTGGTAACTCACTGCACCTGGTGGCTAGAGCCGGAAGGGATATAAGGTCAGCATTTCCCTTCGGCCCTTTGCCACAGCAACTTGTTTCCTGCCTTGCTGCGTTTGGCTTCTTGCTTCCTGATCCTTGGACCTCGGCTCCTTGACTCCTTGCTTCTTGACCCTCAGAAACCCTTGACTTTGTGACTCCCTGCTTCCTGACCCTCGGACCCCTGGCTTCTGGACTCTCGTTCCTGCTCCCACCCCGCCATCTTGCCCCCGGTCCCGACGTCCTCAGCCGGGACTTCGATCACCCATAGACCAGACCGTGACAGCTAGTCTTTAAAGTTGCTACAGAACTCTGTTGTTTCTGCAGCTTCAAATTAACACAGCTACCACTTTGGAAGTGCTCTGTAACAGCTGATGTTCCCCCAAGGCACCCTCACATATAACACAGAATAGAAATTAAGCCTAGAAATCTCTGAGTCTAAAGGCCATTTTTTTATTCCCAGAAGGTGATGCAGCTGGCATTCTGACTAAAATTGGGAGAAGGCTCTCCACAGTACATGGATAACACTAAGGCATGTAGCACGTGGCTGCTATCTGCACAATAGGACTTTCAAGTAGGCTTCTCCATTACTACCCCACACCTAAAGATGGGCAAATCTCTTAATTTTGGTTTCTGTTTCTCATTTTTCCTATGTTAAGTTTTAGTTTGCCACATTTCTACATGACTTCGTATTAAAAATGAAAAAAGAAAAGCATTCCAGAAAATTCAGCAGCATTTTAGTTTTCTTTTTCCCTGATGTATGCATTATTACAAGTTGGTTAGAGAACTCTACCAAACAATCCAGAGACGTGTGACTTTCAAAGGATAGTGGAGATTTGGTTCATGTATCACTTCAGGAACTTCAAACTGGGTTTGTTTGCATTAAAATGGAAACTGACCCAAATTTCTCCCCCACCGCTCTCCACATCCAGGCTGACCACTTGAATTTTTGTCTTTTACTTATTGCAAAGGCCATTAAAGCCTGAAAAAAGATAAGTGCATTCCAAAATATGCAATGGTGCAGTTAGTGTTGTTTTTATTCCATGACCGTGTGATAGGTCTAGATTCACATAAATTTTTAAAGCCACCCCGGGAGCTAAGAGCTATCTCATTTCCATTGTCTTTTCCTTTGTAACCATGAATATACAATGTTTCCAAACAGATTAAATTTGTACTTTTTATGGGCAACGCAGCCATTTGGAGAGACTGATGTAAAATTGCTTTGGGAGACAGCCAAATCAGTGACCAGAGATAATGAAATTTCATTTGTTGCAGCCAAGAAACATGCAGTAGTGACCCAGAATAGTGATGTTTTAAACCCACTAAGGTGGGGGGGGGGAGAGAACATCAGCAATGCTTTTAAAGAAACTGAAGGGAAATGGTCAGGAAAGAATACAGAAGGATGGTTATTTTAGAAAGGAACCTATCTAGTAAGAAAATATTTGTTGATATTTATAAGTAGAACAGTGACCAGATTCATAGGAGCATTGTGATTCCATTGTGATTCTGTAGAGTCACACCCGTAAGGGGAGCAATTCACCTGAAATGTCTCCCACGTGGTTCAAAATTGATGAGAACTACACCAGAAGAGAGGACACGGGTGGCGCTGTGGTCTAAACCACTGAGCCTCTTGGGCTTGCCGATCAGAAGGTTGATGGTTCGAATCCCCGCGACGGCGTGAGCTCCCGTTGCTCAGTCCCAGCTCCTGCCAACCTAGCAGTTTGAAAGCACGCCAAAAAGTGCAAGTAGATAAATAGGTACCACTCTGGTGGGAAGGTAAACGGCGTTTCCATGCACTGCTCTGGTTTCGGTGTTCCATTGCGCCAGAAGTGGCTTAATCATGCTGGCCACATGACCCGGAAAAACTGTCTGTGGACAAACGCCGGCTCCCTCGGCCTGTAAAGCGAGATGAGCGCCACAACCCCAGAGTCATCTGCAACTGGACTTAACTGTCAGGGGTCCTTTACCTTTATCTTTACATTTTTTTACACCAGAAGAGAAACAACTGGTAGCAAGAATGGCCAGGAGTCTCTTGCAGAAGAAGATGAAGTTATTTATAGAGGCCTCCAGACTGACAGTGTTCTGTGGGAGGCATTCAAGCACATACTAAAACATTAGGTTCACGCACTTAAATGAACTAAAGCATTCTAGCACGAAAATCCATTTTAAAAAAATTAACCAGACTTCTTGTGGTTTGGAAAGTCACATGGCAATGTTTTGAAAAGCGTGGGGTGAAGCCATGATGGAAACAACCCACAAGCACAATGGGATGAGAGCAGGATGAATGGCTGTGGCCATATAACCACTCCGTAAACGAATTGGAACAAATCCTCAGTAAAAACTGGGCATAGCTTTGCGCAAGCCAATCGGGATGAATGCTAAATCTGGAGGACCCCTGCTCTTAATCTGTGGTCATCAGTAGGTAATCCATCCATTTACACACACAAAATTCAATACCGCCCTTCATCCAAGGATAACAAGATGGTTTACAACATAAAAACACACAACAGAGTAACAAAAAATAACCGTAACACACACACACACAGTTTAAAAGGCCATTTGTTGTTGTTTAGTCGTTTAGTCGTGTCCGACTCTTCGTGACCCCAGATTGTATAATTAGCCAAAGGGCTGGGAGAAGAGAAATGTTTTTGCTCAGTGCCTAAAGATATGTAATGAAGGTGCCCGGCGAACTGCCCTGGGGCGAGCATTCCACAGGCAGGGAGCCACCGCAGAAAAGGCCCGTTCTCGGGTTGCTAGTCTTCCAGGCCTCTCATGGAAGAGAAACATGAAGAAGGGCTTCAGATGATGATTGCAGATGACTGTCCAGAAGGCTGTGGGATAGTAGCTTGGTCAAAGAAGAAATGATAACACCAACAGCAAGGCCTGGAGTCACCACGCAGCATCATCAGACAGCTACCACGCCCTAATACCTGCTTTGATTCCCGCCCCCCGTGCTCAGTATTTCCATTTCCCGCAGTACCCCCAATATAAGTGTCTGAGATAGCTCAGAATCTAAGGTTTCTTTTGTTCCGCAATATGATACTTCTATTATGCAAAAATTGGAGGTTGGGGGGAAGAGACCTGAGGGAATAACTCCCCATTTGGGGAACAATCTCTGAATTAAAATTATACCCTTTGTTTTTTACAGGGAGTATTCCTCCTACAAACTCTCCAACTCTTTCATACACATTAAGAGAAATCTGATGAAAGTCCCCCATTAACCTTGTTATAGATATCAAAAATTTCTGCTTAAAAAAAAAGTTTGGTAACACTTTGGTAACATAAAAGTAGGCGAATTACAAGGGACCCGCGAGAAGATCTGGTAGGAAATTCCCACCTCAGAGAAAATCCCCTTTCACTTTAGACTTCATACTTCCTCGTGTAGTTTCTTGTGGATTTGGAAAAGTAAGAGCCTCTTGCATTGTCCTTCACTCTTGAACTATTCAATCCAGCGAGGCAAGAACAAAAATGGCCTTATCCTCCTGCTATTTGTGGTTCGAGGACCCGACCCCCGTGATGTGAAATAAATACACAAGGACACGTGATATAAGGTTAATGGGCAAGAAAAGGCCACAACTTTATTGATTACAGCAGTGAAAAGGTATTGGCTTAGGCATTGGATGTCTAAAACAAGTGGGTTTATTCACCAGTAGGTGGAGCCTGTTGATGCTCATCCAACTATAGGCTCTCCCCTGATGTCACCGGGGGTCGTGCTATGGCCTCCCGCCAAGCAGGCATCGGACAGAATACACGACCGCCAGATACCTTTAACGGAATACCCAAAAATTGAAGGCATAGGCGATGGCCACACCTAGCCCTTCAACACACCACAACACATTATTCCAATGCCTAACCTACCCACCAATACCACAAAAAGTTGTGACAATTGCTACGAGGTAGGCGAAAAAACCAAAAAGCCTAATGCCAAATGGAAAAATTCCTACCAGGCCCCCTAGACAACCAGGGCGACCAACCTAAGGTCCATAGCAAGGCCAAAGAACAAAGACCCTGAGCTAAAAGGGAGTGGAGGGTGGGTGACTCGCAACGAGACGATGGCGAAGAATGAGGCCGAGGAGAGGCTGGCGCCGCCGCAAAAGGCTGCTGAACACGCCCCCTCGAAGGCACCTGGTTGGATGCCTGCCGAGGGGGCGTGGGCGCCAGCCAGGTGAGAGGAGAAGGCAGGGGGCTAATGCCCCCTGCTAGGGGCGGTGCCCGGGCTCCCGCCCACAACCACTCCTCTCTCTTCCAGGGAGGAGAGTCTTTGTAGAACTGTCACATGGAGAACACTCAGGATAAAGAGCACAGGAAGCCCTCTTCTCCAGCCCTCCCCTGTGCTAAGCTTATGCCTCAGGGATAGCTGATATGGTGCCCACCATATGTTGTGGGACCCCAACTCCCATCAGTCCCAGTAAGCATGGCTAATGGTCAGGGTGGTGGAAGTTGTAGTCTAGCAACATCTCATTAGGATGTTCCTAATGAAAAGACAGGCAGCAGCTCTGCTGATACAACAAATTCTATGAAACAGCGATAGCTTCCTGGCAAACAGGAATCCAATGGCTATCCCAGGTAGCAGTAGAAACCAAACAGGTGCCAAAAAGTGCTCAGAAGAAAATACTCATTTTCTGAACATTTTGGTGGATTTTTTGGTTTAGGACAAATTATCTGGTGTCATGAGCATACTGGCTAAAGTGAATTGACATCTTTCTAAAAGAGGCAAAGCATTGCAAAATTAAGCTCACAGTAGTATCACTGATATTTTTTGGGGGGGGATGAAGGTGAAGAGTGGCGTCAATAGAAAAAAGTTTTTATTTTATTTTAATTTTTAATTGTGCTAACATTGTGATATATTTTGGGAGTAGAGCATTGGGGAAGGGACTGAAATAGTTTTCCGTGCTGGCTGACTGGCTGCTTTTTATGGGCATGGGAGCTCTGATATATATACAGTCATAGCTTGGTTCTTGAACGCCTTGTGACTCAAACGTTTTGGCTCCCAAATGCCGCAAACCCAGAAGTGAGTGTTCCGGTTTACGAACATTTTTTGGAAGCGGAACATCCGGCGCAGCTTCCGTAGCTCCTGCAGCCAATCGGAAGCCACACCTTGGTTTCCAAACGTTTTCAGAAGTCAAATGGACTTCCGGAATGGATTCTATTCGAGAACCAAGGTACGGCTGTATTGTGCTTTTTTATTTTTATAACATTTTTAAATGGTGAAGTGTGCCTGCTGTGGATATGGGCTCTCCTTAAAATGGCAGCCTTCTTTGAAACAATGAGAAGGTCCATTAGCTTGAAGAAGACTTTGGAGGAAGATCAGCCCTGTTCAACTGTGACTCATGATTTCCTGCATTTTCTTAAGTCAGTAAAAAAAAAAAACATTTCTGCATATTCTTGCTCCATATTTTCTTCCTTTCTTCCCCTCCTTTCTAAATATATTGGAGCAACAGGAGCTTAATGTGCCAAGTAGAACATTTCATGGAATACTGAGCAATTTACAGATATTTTCTGTGTGATTCAGGGCAGCCTGAAGGATACAGAGATGTGTAATTAAAATGCAAAACTCAAAACAGCAAATTCAAATCAGGATGCTTCCATTTCTGCACACTCTTACCATGCCATCAAAGAAAGGCATCTAGATTGCAGACTGCAGGCTCCTCTTCCTGCAGACCCTCCGTCTTTCAAGATAACAGACATTCCCGAGTAGTTAGAACAATTTAAATCCCCTTTAAATTCTGGGGTTTTTACAGAATGCGTTGCAAACCAGAGGCACAGCCAATGGGAGAATGCTATTTTAATAAGCGTACAATCTGCCAGCCTCAGGAACGTGAGAAAAGGGAGCAGCAAAGAGAGAGAAGATGGAACACTGGAGGGGGACAAATTAAATGGGCACATTATTTAAAGAGCTGTTTGCAAGAGTGATAGAAATTTTCTCCTTCTCCCATCGAAAAACACTGTTTCAGTAACTGAGCCATCCGAGTATCAACTCCTTTGCTCCTAAGAGTAAGCAGGTCTGATGCTGGTTAAATCTAATCTAGAATTATCCATAGATGATGATGATGATGATGATGATGGAATTTTGTTGTTGTTTAGTCATTTAGTCATGTCCGACTCTTCGTGACCCCATGGACCAGAGCACGCCAGGCACTCCTGTCTTCCACTGCCTCCCGCAGTTTGGTCAGAGCTGTAGCTTTGTCCAACCATCTTGTGCTCTCTTGTCCCCTTCTCCTTGTGCCCTCCATCTTTCCCAACATCAGGGTCTTTTCCAGGGAGTCTTCTCTTCTCATGAGGTGGCCAAAGTATTGGAGCCTCAGCTTCAGGATCTGTCCTTCCAGTGAGCACTCAGGGCTGATTTCCTTCAGAATGGATAGGTTTGATCTTCTTGCAGTCCATGGGACTCTCAAGAGTCTCCTCCAGCACCAGAATTCAAAAGCAAGAAAAATGTTGGGGGGTATGTAGAGGCACGCCCACATGGCAAAGGGTCAAGCTCCCCACTTCCCTCACACCAGGGTGCCACTTCAAATCAGTTGAAACCCATTTAAAAAGGATCATTAAATGTTAACTTCTGCTGTTTCAGAACGAAGTAGCATCTGCTTCCTTCTCAAAGGGCTTCAGGACAAATCTTTGTGCCCTCCACTTCAGCCTCGACATCTCCGTTTTCGCCGTGGCGTTTCTTGTTTGACACAGGCTTGCTCTTTACCATAAAATGCCTTGGCAGAGACGGCATGCCAAAGACCACGGCACAGAGAGCTTTGACACTGCTAGTCATTAGAGCTGTGCTTCAAACATTCTTTCCCCCCCTTTTTCAAAGGCAATACTGGTGCTTCAGAGCTACAGGCCTGATTGCACTGTTCCCTGCAGCTCTTAAAGAGAATAGCTGTACCTTGAAATAAAGAGACTTTCACTCTGCCTTCCTGGAATACAAACAGCACTCTCCAAGGGAGGAAGCTGGGCATAAGACACTTCACTTTACTTCCTACTTCTTTATATGGTTCTTTTTCACATTTGGGGGCTGCAGTCAGTTGTAATTTTTTAAAATGCGCATATTTGCACATGGCTGAATACCTGTAGTTAGCGATCATTTTCCCAAAGTGTGGAAGAAGAAAAGAAGAAGAAGAAGAAGAAGAAGAAGAAGAAGAAGAAGAAGAAGAAGTCCTCTCCAGAGGACTGGCAAAATAGATGGGAGTGCTCAACTCAAACATCAAGTTTCCAATATGGTTCATTGTATGAACTTCTGTGAATTAAGTAGACTGAATGTTAAGCTTACTGTAAAATCTTCCTGTCCTGAAATAAAATGGCATTTTTTTACAATGGATTTCTCAAGACAGAAGGAATGACTGTTGACCCCTTTAGCAACATTAGGCCAGGGTGTGTGTGTGTGTGTGTGTGTGTGTGTGTGTGTGAGAGAGAGAGAGAGAGAGAGAGAGAGAGAGAGAATTCATTGGTATGGAATACTATCACTTCTTTTCTTTTCTTTTTGCTACCCATGGCAGACATTTTGTGTTGGCACCCGTAGCACTTTCATCAATATTTTTTTTTTTATAATAATTTTTATTACATTTTTTCCAAATTACAGAGAAAACAAAAAGAAAGACAGAGCTAAAGAAAAAAAGAAAGAAAAAACAGAAAATCTCAACCATTTCGACAACTTATTTCAAATTTCCATTGGACTTCCCCACATCTCCCACATGAGTGCATTCTTGATAATAAAATTGCCAGCAAATTATACCCTTATTTCATGTGTTTCTTTACATTTTCAGTTGCAATTTAAGTTTAAATCTCTTATTCTCCAATTACTCTAAGAATATAACATAATATCCTTTTTACCCGTTTAAACTTTGATTCTTTCATGAATGTTATCAGTTTCATAGATAATTAAATTTCATTTCTGGGGCTAACGTTCCAAATCATACGACGTCTTATGTTTCATACAACTTATAATACTTCTGCAAATAGTCTTTAAATTTTTTCCAGTCCTCCTCCATTGCCTCTTCTCCCAAGTCTCGGATCCTTGCAGTCATCTCGGCCAGTTCCATGTAGTTCATCAATTGCGTCTGCCAGTCCTCCAGTGTGGGCAAATCTTGGGTCTTCCAATGCTTAGCAATAAGGATTCTTGCTGCTGTTGTAGCATACATAAAAAAAGTTCTATCCTTTTTTAACACCTTCTGGCCGACAATGCCCAGAAGGAAGGCCTCTGGTTTCTTGGGGAAGGTGTACTTAAACACCTTTTTTAACTCGTTATAAATCATTTCCCAAAAGGCCTTCAATCTTGGACAAGTCCACCAGAGGTGAAAGAATGTCCCTTCAGCCTCCTTACATTTCCAACATTTATTGTCAGACAAATGGTATATCTTAGCAAGTTTGACTGGGGTCATGTACCACCGGTATACCATTTTCATAATGTTTTCTTTCAAGGCATTACATGCCGTAAATTTCATACCGGTGGTCCATAACCTTTCCCAGTCTTCGGACATAATATTGTAACCAATGTCTTGAGCCCATTTTATCATGGCTGACTTAACTGTCTCATCCTGAGTGTTCCATTTAAGCAGCAAGTTGTACATTCTCGATAATACCTTGGTCTTTGGTTCTAGCAACTCTGTCTCAAGTTTCGATTTTTCCACCTGGAATCCTATTTTTTTATCTAGCTTAAAAACCTCATTAATTTGGGCATAGTGTAGCCAATTTTGCACCTTATCCTTTAGTTTTTCAAAGCTCTGCAACCTCCAATTACCTCCGATGTTTTCTATTATTTCCCAATATTTCGGCCAATGTGCCTCCATATTGGCTGTTTTCCGAGCTTTGGCCTCTATTGGTGAGATCCACCTCGGAGTTTTACTTTCCAATAAGTCTTTGTATTTTTTCCAGACCATATATATTGCTTTCCTGACAATATGGTTTTTGAACATTCCATATGTTTTCCCCTTGTCATACCACAAATACGCATGCCAACCTAACGAATTGTTAAAGCCTTCCAGATCTAGGACATCAGTGTTTTCCAATAAGATCCAATCTTTCATCCAGCAGAAGGCCGCAGCTTCATAGTATAACCTTAAGTCCGGCAGGGCAAACCCCCCTCTCTCCTTTGCATCAGTTAGTATTTTAAACTTTATTCGGGGCTTTTTGCCCTGCCAGACAAACCTAGAAATATCCCTCTGCCACTTTCCAAAACATTCCACTCTGTCCACGACCTGCAAGGCTTGAAACAGAAACAACATTTTTGGCAAAACGTTCATTTTTATAACTGCAATTCGGCCTAACAAGGATAATTTCAGTCTTGACCAAATTTCAAAATCTTTTTTAACCTCTGACCAGCATTTTTCATAATTATCTTTGAATAGATTCAAATTCTTAGAAGACAGATTAACCCCCAGGTATTTCACTTTTTTAACAATGTTTAGTTCTGTTTCCTTCTGGAACCCCTCTGTTTCAATAGCCGTCAAATTTTTCCCTAACACCTTAGTTTTTTGTTTGTTCAACTTAAAACCCGCCACCCGACCAAATTTCTGAATCAATTCCAAAACTCTTTTTGTACTAGGTTCTGGCTCCTGTAATGTTAAAACCAAGTCATCTGCAAATGCTTTCAGTTTATATTGTTTCGCTCCGACCCGTATTCCTTGTACCTGCCGATCCTCCCTTATCATATTCAGCAAAACCTCCAGAACCGAAATAAACAACAGAGGGGATAGGGGGCACCCCTGGCGTGTTCCTTTTTCAATATGAAGTTCTTCTGTCACCACATTGTTCACTATCAACTTAGCTTTTTGTTCTGAATAGATTGCCTCTATTCCATTCTCAAACCCCCTTCCCACTCCCATCCCTTCCAAATTTTTCTTCATAAATTTCCAAGAAATGTTGTCAAAGGCCTTCTCCGCATCAATAAAAATTAACACTGCTTTGGTGTTAATATTTGTTTGTAAAAGTTCCAGAATATCGATAATGTTCCTGGTGTTGTCAAACAAATGTCTGCCTGGGAGAAAGCCTGCTTGGTCCTTATGAATTACTTCATTTAATACTTTTTTAAATCTATTAGCTAAAACATCCGCAAATATTTTGTAATCCACGTTTAGGAGTGAGATGGGTCGGTAGTTCTTAAGTTGAGTCTTTTCAGTTTCCACTTTAGGTATCAGTGTGATGAATGCTTCTTTCCACGTATCTGGTGTCCTCCCTCCCCCCATAATCTGGTTACAAACCTCCATTAATGGTTGTATCAAGTAGTCTTTTAAAGTCTTATAGTATTTGGAGGTGAGTCCATCAGGGCCTGGAGATTTGCCTAGCTGCATATTCTGAATGGCATCCTCAATTTCCTGTTGTGTTATTTTACAGTTCAAGATTGATCTCTTTTCTTGTGATAATTCTGGAAGGCCGTTTTCTTTCAAAAATTGTTCTATCTCAGTCGCATCCTCGGATCCTTGTGTATACAATTTTTTAAAATATTTCTGGAAACACTTTCTAATTTCTCCCGGTTTCTGAATGTTCTTTCCTTCAACTTCTAGATTGGTAACGTAATTTAATTTTTGTCTCTTTTTCAACTGCCAAGCTAGCAGTTTCCCACATTTATTCGCCGACTCAAAAGATCTTTGTTTCATTTGTTTAATCTTCCATTCCACTTCTTGATTAATCAGTTTCGCATATTGTGACTGGTGGAATTTAATTTCTCTTAAAGTCTCCTTTGATTTTGGGTTTAATCTTAATTTTTTCTCACCATCTCTTATCTTCTCCAATATCTTATCCTTTTTACCATTCCAGAACTTTTTCTTGATCGTATTCTGTTGTATCAGAAACCCTCTCATAACAGCTTTACTCGCGTCCCAGATTATTCTTTTTTCCACCGAGGTATTCAAGTTAATTTCAAAGTAGTCCTTTAAAGCTTTTTGGGCCTTCTTTACAATCTCTTGATCTCTTAACAGGTTGTCATTCATTTTCCATCTGAAGGAATCGGCAGTAGTAAGTCTCATTTCCATTTTCAGAGCGTTATGGTCGGAGCATGTCTTTGGGCAGATTTCTATTTTTATAGTCTTAGGTGCCAGCCCTCTAGTTGTCCAAATTTGGTCGATTCTTGTCCATGACAGATGGGCCTCAGAAAAGAAAGTTCCTTCTTTACCAAGGGGGTTTCTCGTCCTCCATAAATCAATTAAATCCATATTGTCAGTTAATTCAAAAAAGGTTTTTGGTAGTCTTCCATCTTTGGTCAAATTCTGGTTCTGTGACTTATCCATAAAAGTAGAGACAACCCCGTTCATATCTCCCATCATAATGATGTTAGAATAGTCCAGATAGTCCAGTAATGTCTCATGCAGCTTCTTGTAAAATTCTGATTTCCCCTCATTTGGTGCGTAGATTCCTAATATCAAAATTTTCTCTCCTTGGGTCGATATTTCAATAGCCAGGATTCTTCCTTGTTCATCTTTGAACAAGAATTTTGGTGAAAGGTTCTCCTTGGCGTAGATCACCACGCCTCTCTTTTTAACTCTGTCTGATGAAATAAATTCTTGGCCTAATCTTTTATTTATTAACACCTTCTTGTGTAACCTGGTCACATGAGTTTCTTGCAAACAAACTATGTCCAAATTTTCTTTCTTTAGAATATGGAAGATCCTTTTGCGTTTTTCTGGGGAATTCGCGCCATTAATGTTCCAACTATACAGCTGCAGAGACATCCTGTATCGATCTGTTGTTACTCTTTATTGGGTGTCTTCTTTTTTGTCCGAGTCCGAAGGTGGTGGCTCTTTCCCAGACTCTGGTGGTGGCCAAATAGCTGCTGCTCCTTTCTGCAAGTCTTCTCCGTTGTCGTGTAGGAACTTCTGGCTATCCTCTTTCGTTTTGATTTTTATCTTCTTTCCTTTGTATTTGAATGAAAGGCCTTGTGGAAACTCCCACCTGTATGGTATTCCGTTACCTCTCAAAAGTCCAGCTAGGTCAGTATAGTTAGATCTGAGATCCAGTAGTTGCTTAGGGATGTCCTTGTAGATTTGTGCTCTTCTGTCCTGTATCACAAGTGCTTTGTTAAAATGTAGGTCAAGTAGCTTGTCTCTCTCCTGTTTAGTCCTTAAGATGATCAAACAGTCTCTAGGCCTGTCTTTTCCAACGACTCTTCCCAATCTAAATGCAGTTGTTATTTTAAAGTCTGTGTCTTCATTAATACCCCAGAATTTAGAGAATTCTGCTGTTAGAAAACCTATCAAGTCCTCTTTCTCAATCTCTGGGATAGAGCGTAATCTCAGATTATTTTCCTTGTTTCGCAGTTCCACCAAAGACAGGTAGGCCTGCTGGTCTGTAATATGTTTGTGGAGCGGTCTTACCTCTCCTTTCAGTTCCTCCACTCCTTTTGCTGCGGCCTCTGCTTTTTGGTTCGCAGCCTCCGCCAATTTTCGATTTTCAGATGTTACGTCGTTTAGATTTCCAATGTCTTGTGAGTGCTTAGCCACCTGTTCTGAAAGTTTGGTAATTGAGGATGTGGCTAAATCAATTTTTGCAGTTTGGTCATCCACTTTTTTGTTCAAAATTGCAAATTGTTGTAACATTTCCTCTAACAAAGTGTTAGACCCTCCAGATGCCATATCCTCACCTGTTAATTGTTCAGCTTCTTCAGTTAGAGTTGTTGGCGAGGGTGCAGTTTGCAAGACGGCAGGGACTGAAGATCTGCGTCCCTGAGAAAATAGGGTTGTTTGTGTCAGTTTGCCTTTCCCTGCCTTCGACGCAGCTCTTGTTTTTACTCTGTCGCTCATTCCCCACCTGTCTATGGATTCAAGGTCAGGCTGTCAAAAATTTCATGAGAAAGGCAGGCCTTGGAGTAAACAACCAAACCACAGAGAGACAAAGCAAAGTTGGTTCTCAGGAAATTGTAAGTCCCAAACTCCACTAGAGGGAGTACTGTTGCAGTTCAGGGAGGAAGAAACAAAGTTTCAGTCGCCATTAAAGTTCCTGCAATTAAGTAAATTAACAATAGTCTTTGGAGAAGACCTTTTCCCTCTAGCAGAGCTCTCACAATGTTGCCACAAGTCTCTTAAGAGGTGCAAAGTACAGTTATTAAATTGTATCCAACAGTGATGCCTCTAAATATCCATTTCAGATTTGTAAGTGTATCTGCAAAACAGCCTTTTGTCCCGCTGCAAGTCCGGGGCTTGGGTTTTTAAAGTCTTTAAAATTTTTTAGTAAGTTTAGCAGAGGAGAAAGTCCCCATAAAGAAAGATAGAGCCAGTCCCAAAGAAATAAAAGTAACTTGCCTTTCAGTTTCCAGCTTCTCTAAGCGTATGATTTCTCTTGTTTTAAAGCCCTTCTGTGCTGCTTCCAGCCTGTCAAATCCTTTGCCTTTGATCACTAAGCACCATCGGGAGACGGACTTCCTTTTTCTCGTCTCCCGCTTTCAGCCAAATTCATAAATTTTGTAATCCAATCTCAGGTGAATCTTACTCACGAGTAGTTGGTTTGTAATCCAATGTAGAAGGAAGAAAGGTCGGCGCTCATCCGTAACAGCCGCGCGGCTTCACTCCCGCAGAAAGAGCGATGAATCCACAGCACCGCTTCCCCTCCGCGCTTCCGGAGCCCCTTACGGGGTCCCTTCTTCGTTTTGGGGGTCGCTCTAGGTGCCCGCCGGATCCCACGGCCACGAGCTCGCTCTGCTCGTGGTTTTTCTTAGTGGGTCGTCGCTTTGCCGCAGCGAACGACCCTTTTCTGCGGAGCCCCTCTTCGCAGCGCGAAGAGGACCGCCATTACTTGTTTCGCGCCGCCTCCGGAAGTCCGTAGCACTTTCATCAATATATGAGTCCTGCTGTCCATCAGTCAATGGCTTTTTCCATCTGCCTTGCCCCACCTTCCAGCCCTAGGAGCCCTTCCCAGACCTTGACTTTGAAAACAACAGAAGCGGCTGGGAAGAGAGAAGAGGAGTTCATGGATGTTTCAATAAATAAATACAGTAAATTATAATAATTTATGTGTGTCATTGTTTCTCAGTTTGATCCTTTTAGCTGGTTCTGTATGTTTTGTGGTGTTTTATGCATTAGACTGGCCATTATTTTGATTGATTATAGTGTAGTAACTCTTTATTGTAACTGTTAAGTGTAAACTGTTTAATTATTATTTGCTGATATATAATTTTACCGTTTAACATTATATTCTAATGGGTTATTGAATATTGCTCTATTTGATATAAGTTGTTCACTTTAAAGTTATTGTGACTTTTTTTGTATTGGATAAGATTGTTGCTCGTGTGATCTTGTTGTTTCTTCAGCTTGCAGACCGCCTTGTGCATAGTGATATAGAAAGGCGGTATACAGGTTAAAAGTGAAATGAAATGAAATCTTTCACCAAAAAAGAAAAAGGGGGGGAAAGGACACTGATTAGGTCCCTGTAAAATGGAGCACATGAGAAATTCTTTTCCCCCATACTGGCTTTTTCTTGCTTCTATCATTGAAAGCAGTATTCCTCATGCCTATCCTGTTTCTGGGTAACAATCAAGTAGACAGCAAGATTGTCCACTGAAGGCACTAGAGGGTTGATGGTGCAAGGATTACTCAACCTTGCGACTGAAGACATGTAGTTGACATGTGCAGAGGACCTTGGGATGCAACTCGGAAAGAACAGAAAGCTTATCCCAATCCCAAACACTGGAAATAATAAAAGCCCATTCCCACAATAAAATAAAAAGAGTATACAGAACTTGCAAAACTAAGAAGCTCATGACAACACATAAGAGCAAGGCAGAACTATATCTATCACTGCTGAGTAAATGGTTTCAGTGATAGGAGATTCTATGAATTTCAAGCAGGCTAACCAGTTCTGGAAGATGAGCTGAGAAGAACACGCTCCATCCATCAAAACCTCAATTACATCCAGACATCCAACAAGGGCTGCATTTTTTATGTACTGGCTGGAGTTTGCCGCTTGTCAGTTTTATGCCTCATGTGTCAGAGGGTTTGTTTGTTTGTTTGTTTTCCAGTAGGCTTGTCAGATTTTATAACAGCTGGATAGTGAAAACATATATATTTTCAAAGCTGTCACAGAGAGCCACATTCTGCGGCTAGAGGCCGTGCTCATTATCCACACAGTATTCCTTGAGAGAATGAAAAGGAGACATGGACGACTGAAGTAGAGAGCATCAGGTCCAAGATGGGATTCTGGTGTTCAGGAAAGCTGCACATTTTAGTACAATATTTGCCAGCCACCGAAGCAAATGCTTAGCCAGTTTTTTGTTTAAATCAGAAATGTTCATGTCAGGGAACTGCCATCAGAGGCACGGGAGAAGGAGAGGGTCTCTGATTCTGCAGGGGAAGGTCCAAGCGCTAGAGGGAGACTCAGCCAGGAAGAAGGGGAAGAGAATGAGTGTAACACCAGGGATCCAGGAGAGCAACAGGACAGGGAGGTGCAGGGGCTCCAGGACTCTTCGTTGGAAGTTAGCGAGGAGAGCCCAAGCACCCCGCTGCCCACGCCCACCCTGCGCAGGAGACTCCCGCACAGTGAGAGGCGGAGACGATTGGGCGTCAAACAACTCTTATGTTGGCAACGCTTTAAGAAACGCCCACAGACAGATTCTACGAGTGACTAAGGGCAGCCACGCTGAGATGGGCTGTGCAGTCCGGAGGGTTTAACCAGGCAATCTAATGCTCAAACGGAGCAGGATTACGCACGAGTAACTCCCAACCCATTATAGTTCAGAAGGTGAAACAGTTGAGCTGGTAGGTATGGCAAATGTGCCTTACACCAAGTTAAACCATTTATCCAGTTAACTGAGTATTATCTACTTTGAATGGTGGAAGCAGTTCCCTGGGGTCTCAGGCAAAGAAAGGTTTCCCCTATCATTTCAACAAGAGATGCCGGAAATTGAACTAGGAAACTTCTGCAAGTTAAACATGAGCTCAACCGCCAAGCTATAGTGGTTTCTATTGGGAAATTGCCTGCAACATAGGCATGAGCATTGTGTACTGGCTTCCGTTAGTGGTTTATTCAACTGTGTTGTCCAAAAGCAGATGCTCTAGGAAATCCTTGCTCACATTCACATTGTACATTTAAATAACTCTTACAGCACTTTAATAGTCATGACTTCCCTCAAATAATCTTGGAAACTATAATTTGTAACAGAGCTACAATTTCCACTTCCCTTAGCAAACTACTGTTCCCAGGTTTCTCTGTGACTGCTAAAGTAGGATAAAAAAGGTAAAGGTAAAGGACCTCTGGACAGATAAGTCTATCCAAAGGCGACTCTGGGGTGCAGTGCTCATCTCACTTTCAGGCCGAGGGAGCCGGTGTTTGTCCATTGACAGCTTTCCGGGTCATGTGGCCAGAATGACTAAACCGCTTCTAGCGCAATGAGACACCATGACAGAGGCCAGAGTGCACGAAAACGCTGTTTACCTTCCCGCCGGAGCGGTACCTATTTATCTACTTGCACTGGCATGCTTTCAAACTGCTGGGTTGGCAGGAGCTGGGACAGAGCAGCAGGAGCTCACTCCATCGTGGGGATTTGAACCGCCAAGCTTCCAATTGGCAAGCCCAAGAGGCTCAATAGTTTAGACCACTCCATGTGTGTGTGTGTAGGATAAGGGATAAGGGTGCCTTAAATGCAGGGTGGGTGGGTGTGACCTTTGTATAATGCAAAATTGCACATTTGGAGAAGTGTGAATTTTGAATGATGGGCTACATTTCAGTTTTTGTACTGTTTCAGAAAGTGTGAATCCGAGGGGAGTTGCATTAAAACCTCAACCAAATGAAATTTCTCCTGTGTTCGTACTTGCTGGATGCTACTTAGCACACTCTGCGATTCAGTCAGTGGGGTATGGAAGCTGGAGCATTGGACTATGATTGAAAGACCTGAGCAGTGTGACTGATTCCTCCCCACTGGGAGCCGAGCTGAGAGGGGACCCTCTAAGCCATGCGTAGGCAAACTAAGGCCCGGGGGTCAGATGCGGCCCAATGCCTTCTCAATCCACCCACAGATGGTCCGGGAATCAGCATGTTTTTACATGAGTAGAAATGTGTCCTTTTATTTAAAATGCATCTCTGGGTTATTTGTGGGGCATAGGAATTCGTTCTCTCCCCCCCCCTTCAAAATATAGTCTGGACCCACCACAAGGCTGAGGGACAGTGGACCGGCCCCCTGCTGAAAAAGTTTGCTGACCCCTGCACTTGCCCGACTATGGGAAGGAAGTATGACCGCTCTGACAGGGTCCTAGAGTCTTCCTGTCTGCTTCCCAAAGCTTACTTAGTGATTGCCCAGCTTTGGGAAGGGGGTGGGATAGCTCTAGGACCCTGCCAGAGCCCTCACACCTCCTTTCCAAGGCCCAACATGGCACGAGCACTGGGTGTGTATGTGCGCCAAATTTTGGCCTAGCTCAGGGCGCCATAGTACCAATGTCAAGCCCATTGCCAAGTCTCATCCTAACCAACTTCATGTGATGATGAAAAGGTGACCCATGTGCACCAGCCTCAGGTCCTTGGAGGAAGTGTGGATAAAACTGTAATACACACAGTTGCTGTTGTTAACGCCCATAGCAACTCCCAGTGGGTCAAAAACATCAAGGGGGGGGGTGTTTCTGAAGCCCTATTTCCAGGCTTTGCAATCTCACAGGTTCATACATTTATCATTATAAAAGTTAACTTTTTTGTACAGTCACTTTCCCATTTGACAACTGATAAATAAGAGTTATAAATCAATTTTTATGCAGCTGTGCTGTCGCCGAGTTTTAAATCATGAGACACTGCCATATATTTTGATGAACCACAGGCAGTGCCATGATCCATAGAGTTTTAAAACCTAATTAAAGACTGGGGTGAGAGATGGCATTTGTTTAGCATGCTGCTCATTCAGTTTGAAAGCGGCAGAGTGATTAAGACTCTCCCTGGGGTCCTCAGGTGGAACGCCACCCAAAGGTCAGTGTTTATTTAAAACCAGCTGATGGGGCAAATGTTTAGGAGTTATACCCTGTAGTCGTCATTAAAACCTTTTTGCCAAATGCATCATATAGTTTAAACATGCAAAATGTGCATATTTATTCACCTGCTGCACAAAACTCAAGGTCACTTTGCAAAGTGTCATCAAAATCATACGATAAGAGTCCTCAAAGATCTGCATTGGCTCCCAGTAAGTTTCTGAGCACGATTCAAATTGTTCGCATTGACTTTTAAAGTCCTAAACAGCTTTGGCCCTGTATAACTGAAGGAGTGTCCCCAGCCCCGTCATTCAGTCTGGACACCGAGGTCCAGTTCCGAGGGCTTTCTGGTAGTTCCCTCCCTGAGAGACGTTAAACTATACTCTGACTGCTCATTGTCATCTCAGCACCAGTCTCCTGGCTCTGAGACTTCTTCCCTTGGGGACTCCCTAGCTTGTTCCTCCCACCATTCCTCTGCATCTAAACCAATCTGTGACATTTACTACCCTGGAATGTTGCAGCTTCCTAAAAAAGCATAGTCCCAGATACAGGGGATGCGGGTAGCACTGTGGGTTAAACCACAGAGCCTAGGACTTGCCAATCAGAAGGTCGACGGTTCGAATCCCCGCGACGGGGTGAGCTCCCGTTGCTCGGTCCCTGCTCCTGCCAACCTAGCAGTTTGAAAGCATGTCAAAGTGCATGTAGATAAATAGGTACCACTCTGGCGGGAAGGTAAATGGCGTTTCCGTGTGCTGCTCTGGTTCGCCAGAAGCGGCTTAGTCATGCTGGCCACATGACCCAGAAGCTGTACGCTGGGTCCCCCGGCCAATAAAGCGAGATGAGCACCGCAACCCCAGAGACGGCCACGACTGGACCTAATGGTCAGGGGTCCCTTTACCTTTACCCAGAATCAGTGGTACCTCGGGTTACAAACGCTTTGGGTTACAAACTCTTTGGATTACAAACTCTGCTAACCTGGAAGTAGTTACCTCGGGTTGCAAACTTTGCCCCAGGATGAGAACGGAAATTGCACGGCGGTGGCACAGCGGTAGTGGGAGGCCCCATTAGTGAAAGCACACCTCAGGTTAAGAACGGTTTTGGGTTAAGACCGACCTCTGGAACGAAGTTTGTAATCTGAGGTACCACTATATTTGATATCCAAGTCCCAGATCTCATTAATTCTATTCAAAATGTACTCCCACAAGACTTATTTCCACTCTTACTTACTTCTAGGTAAATAGGTTTAAAATTGTGGCCTTCCGTCTATGAATAAAACCAGACTTCCCAGAAATGCTAATGTAAGTTACATTGTATAATGCAAACTTAGGGTCGTTGTCTTTTTATAACTTATGAACCTGCTGCTAAGACATAATCACATTTTCTTTATCTAAAAATAATAAAAATGCACAATTAACCATTCTATCTGGAAAGTGTTATAATCTAGGGGAAATCATGTGGCCCCGAAATTTCAAAAATGTATTATTTATTGCTCTCCTATACAGCACTTTCTTTTCCTCTTGAACCTATATTTAAAATAGGAGGCATCTCACTAGATTAAAACTCAAAAACCTAAAAGAGCTTTTAGCAGGTTTTAGGCAATTATTGATTTTGCTATTGAAGTAGAAAGGATTGTTACCATAGCAACTAGCTCAGGACTCGGTATGTACAGCACTGCTTGCTCTAAAAGGCTTAGTCCTCATTTTTGAAGAAATATGCAGTCACTCTCAAAGCAAGGCCGTGAAGAAATGAAAGGATGCGAGATCCTTTCACTGCCCACTGACTGCAGCCCAGTTCAGAGATGCATACGGCACACACATCTAATACAAAGTTGCGCCCTTATTAAAAAGCATTTCAAGCTCACTCTGTGCATAGAGAACCTATCCATAAGGAAAATGGCTACACGGCATCAGATTCCTGGTTCGGATTATATGTTATTTCTAATTTTTCAGCTTTTCATATAGCAAATGCTGTCGCTATCAGAGAACAAAAGGTTAAGTCACTAGCAAGCTGCCAAGATGGGACTAGGAAGACATCTGAGAACTCCTTTCACAATTCAAGGAGGCTCCCGGCTCACCCATAGAGGTTTTCTATTCTGGTTCAGTAATTCTTATATAACCCTGCCACGAAAAGATTAATCTCAGCTGGTGCAGCAGAGCTCTTCTGAGAGTCAAACCCAGACCAGATCTGGCCGCCAGAGCTATAGTACTAAATGTAATTGGTTTTAAATGCATCACAGCTACTCCCGTGGAAGCTGGAATACATTTTTTATATTGCAAAACACATGGAAATATTAAAGGGGCACAACTACCATCTCTCTTGTACACAGATGTTTATACCGTATCCACATTTCCACCAGTTACGCAGTAAATAATGTTCTAAGCTACAGCATCACATATTCCATCCCAAACCTGATGTGGTATATTAGTATGCTCCAACTATTTCAAATTTCTCTAGATTTACTTTGATTGTTTAACATCACAATTAATTTATTGAATCCCAAATATTCCTATATTTTCCTAACACTAACCCCACTTACTAACCTTATTTACCTCGGAATAAGTCCTGCTGAATTCAATAGTACTTAATTGGTCAGGATCATAGAGTAATTCTGTTTTACTAGGCTTTTCATCATATTACATCTGCTTCTGGGCAAACACTGAAATATAATATACAGTGGTACCTAGGGTTACATACGCTTCAGGTTATATACGCTTCAGGTTACAGACTCTGCTAACCCAGAAATATTACCTCGGGTTAAGAACTTTGCTTCAGGATGAGAACAGAAATCGTGCAGCAGTGGCACAGCAGCAGCAGAAGCCCCATTAGCTAAAGTGGTGCTTCAGGTTAAGAACAGTTTCAGGTTAAGAGCAGACCTCCGGAACGAATTAAGTTCTTAACCCGAGGTACCACTGTAGTTTAGTAAATCTAAATCTGTCGAAACCCTACCTCTTTGCTCAGTCATTTCCTCATTGTTAATGTTGGGTTGCATAGCCTATTTTTTCTGATATTTTGATACTTGTTTTGTTTTGATGTATGCCTGATTATCGTCTTCCAAAGCAACTACTCTATTCCGAACTTAAAAATGGAAAGCGTAATGTTGGTGGTCAACAAAAGAGGTTTAAAGACTCTCTTGAGCCAAATCTTTTAAAATGTAGTATAAACACCAACAATTGGGAAACACTTGCCTGCAAGCGCTTCAATGGAGAACAGCCTTTACCAAAGGTGTCATGGGCTTTGAAGACGCTCAAACTCAGAAAGAAAGGAATAAATGTGCTAAGAGGAAGGCAAGCTTGGCAAATCCTCACCGTGATCAACTGCTGCCCAGAAACCTATGTCCCCACTGTGGAAGGACACGTGGATCCAGAATTGGCCTCCACGGTCACTTACGGACTCACTGTTAAAACCGTGTTTATGGAAGACAATCTTACTCGGCTATGAGTGATCACCGAAGAATAAGAATTTTGAATATTATAATTTTTGTTCCTATAAACCACTACTTCCAGGGTTCCTTGGTGGCAAAAACATTAGAAACATGTGTCTCTTTTCTACAGGGCATCATGGTACACCTTGCTGCAATAAAATTGCAGTCATGTTGAAAAGTGGCAGGTTCTCTTACACCATGAAGTACAGAAGATATCTTTCCCATAACCTTGGTTCCCTGGATTCCAGGGGTCAGCCAAGACTGTTACTGAAGGATTCACTATTCTTGGATTGTGGAAAACACCTTTGGAGAGGTGACAGAGAGAAAGTATTTTGAGACAGTTATAGTTCTTGTTGTTCTCTTTCTTTCCCCATTCTTACTCCTCTTGACAGATAATATATCTATAGATACATATTTGGGGAGTCAATGTTTTTCAGCTCCATGTTCCTTTCACTATTCTGATGCCACAATTTTAAGGAACTCCCAGGGCAGAGATTAAAACAAATGCTTATTAGCATGGAGAATACCAGATGCACCTAGGGTACGTATGTTCAACTCTCGAAGGCACAACACATTTGGTTTGCCGGCGTTTGTGAAGGAATGCCACAACCCACATCACAGCTGACACACTACATTTGAGATACAGCTTTATCTCCACCCAGAGGCCTGTGACGTTCCAAAAATGATGTGCTACAGGCCACACAGAACAGTGTGGTGATATGTGCACATGCTGATAAGCAGTATCAGCAGCCTTCTGATAATGCCGTAGGAGGATCAAAGATCCAGCAGAACAAATGACAAGCGAACATATTTTCATAGTCAAATAAGAAGGATAAAAACCAGTCTTGCCAAAATGAGCTTAACTTTGGCCCCGAAACAAACACAGATATTTTCAACATAAGATGTATTTGTGAGAGAATTTAATATAGCAACAATTCTTGGCAGTTAAACATGCGAAGGAAAGCTAAGAGTTGGTGAGTTTATTCAATGCTTTTAGGGAAAAGAGCTTCAAAGCATTTGATTCCAGTTACTATTATGCAGTTCCCTAAAATCTATCAATGCTAATGAACTGATGGATACTTACAAATGTTTCTGTTTATTTTGGTCCCTTAATAAGAACTAGATGTCTTTGGAAAACCCTCACCGAATTCTAAAAAAGGGAAGTTACCAGAATCTCACCAATTTTCAGATAAAGAGAAGTTACAAATAATGTCACCATGGTGATAGTTTCTAGAGCAGGGATAACCAACAGGTCTATGAAGCAATTTTATCTTGGCATCTTGTGGGTCTGTCTAATTTTATCTAAACTATGACTAAAAAGTGTCACCCATCAGTTCACTTATGATGAAAATAATATTGCTTTCACAAGTTGCACATCTGAAAAAGAATCCAAACATTAATGTCTGTTCTCTGCTTGGGTTTTTAATATAATGCCCTGGCTATATGGAAGCTTGTATACTTTAAAACTTAATGCAATGAGGTACCACCTTTATTATAAATCCTGATCACATATGAACAGTGATGTGCTATGCAATAAAATACACTTCTGGCTTCTGGAATGTTGTCTGTTCAGTAAAGTTTTCCCCTCCCAAACTGCTGAAGTGGACCCTCTCTCGCTACATGGGCAGAAGGTTTCTAAGTGCATAATATACAGGTATATAGAAGACAAAGCAATTTATAGACAAACCCAGATCAGAAACTGAGAAGTCAGTGGAGGTAACGGAGTCATAAATTCAATAATGAGAGCCAAGGCAAATGTTCTAACAGATGAAATCAGAGCTAACAGCAAATAGCAAAGCTATTGCTGGGTAGAAGCCAAAACAAGAAACCTAAAAGGCAAAAGAAAAGATTGATACTAAGAAAGGTGGAACAGCAGACAAACCAAGATCCAAAAACCCCAATTGTATATCCTTACTATTGCTTGTTCACCCCATGGAACTTTTTGTAGTGGGCAGTTCTGGTTAAATCAAGAATTGTGTTGGGTGGGGTGCTATAGTTTTCGCTTACTTTTTCAGCACTGTGGACAGCTCCCTGGTTACATAATAGTCATTAGAGTGTTTTAAAAAGAGTGTGGGCTTGGCTTGGCATAATAGTCATTAGAGTGTTTTAAAAAGTAGTGTGGGCTTGGCTTGTTTACCATCCATTGAGCAGGCTTAGGAGCGATCCTCAGGTTTGCCTGCCCTGCTTCACTGTTCTTAAAGCCTTTACTATGAACTAAACCCTATGAATTATGCCTCACTCATCTTTGTTCACTCAATTTTTTAAAAAATGCAGTGCACAGGTTGTTCCAGTAGGGCTGACTCACGCAGAATTTACACATGAGCTCTGGTTCATTTTAAAGGTTTCCTCTACATTGGGCAGGATGCATGAATCCAGGGCTCGTTCTTGGGTGTACACATGCCACACACCGGGGCTGTGTGTGAGCCAGCTGTCGTTTCAGTAATTCTGAAGCTCTGCAAAACCCACAGGCATGCAATTCCACCCCACGTAAAAGCAGTCTATGAGCTGTAATCTGGCGTGTTTTACATGGAGTATATCCATTAGGTTCCAGAGAGTCACATGTGGTTTTCACATGTGCACATGGACTTTTCCAGTTCCCCTATTCCCATGGCAACCCTGCCACCCAAAGCTGTTCCTAAAGGCTGGAGGGGTGACATTCAACACAGCTGGAGGTGGGGGAATAGAAGCTCCTCCTTACAGACTTTTTTGCTTTTGCAAGGAATTCCTTGGCTCCTGTCTTCTGAGAATAAATTCTGCATTTCCCTAAAACAGTATTTAGTGGTAGGAGAGCCTACCTGATTATAAAGGAGAAGTCATATTCTTGGCTTCTCTGAACCCCCTGCTAACTCTTCAAACACCTTCTATTTCATTGAAATTGGAATGGATGTACAATTAATATAGTTCTCTAGGAATGCATTCATAAAGTAAGAGTGCTTAAAGCCAACGGGGATGGGGAACCTGTTTAGGATCTTAATCAGAACACAGCCTTCTGCTGGCTAGTGTCATGGAAACAAAGCTGTGCAAGACAGACATCCACTTGCTAGAATGTTGCCATAAATTTGATGCAGGAACTTTCATGTGGCTAATAAAAATTCTCTGCCTTGGAATATGATTGATATATTGTTTACAGAAGAATAGCTTCAGAGGAGAGCTTTATTTTTAACTTCGCCAATGAATAAAAGTCAAATGCAATAAAAGCAATGGCCCGATGGGCAAGCACGTACAAGGCAATATCATCTATGGCAACTCTCTTGCTTGGAGAGCCCATCAGTTTGCTCCTTCTTCCTCAGTGGAGGAGCAAGAAACAATTTTAACTTATTCATCCATCTTGTGCTACTGTAAAACCCCCACAATGATGGGTGGGAGAAATTAACTAGAAGTTGCTGGAGGTTGTTATAAAAAATAAATAAAGGCAGAGGGAGACAAAATGCCCATTTAGCTAACATGTTATTTATTTGTGGGCTTATTTAATTGATGACCCTGGGGTCGTAGCACATAGCTCGACAAAGATGGCGACCCGGTGTGCAGCAGCTGTGAAAAAGGCGAATTCCATGCTAGGGACAATTAGGAAAAAAGGTGAAAATAAAACTGCTGGTATCCTAATGCCATTACAGTGGTACCTCAGGTTAAGAACTTAATTTGTTCTGGAGGTCCGTTCTTAACCTGAAACTGTTCTTAACCTGAAGTACCACTTTAGCTAATGGGGCCTCCTGATACCGCCGCGCCGCCGGAGCTAGATTTCTGTTCTCATCCTGAAGCAAAGTTCTTAACCCGAGGTACTATTTCTGGGTTAGCAGAGTCTGTAACCTGAAGCGTATGTAACCTGAAGCATCTGTAACCCGAGGTACCGCTGTATACAAATCTATGGTGTGGCCATATTTGAACTACTATGTACAGCTCTTGTCATCTAAACTCAAAAAGGATATTGTAGAGTTGGAAAACCCAAGCAATCAAGGGAGTGCCTTGTGAGGAAAGATGGCAGTATTGGGGAGTTTTTATTTTAAGGGGGGACGACGACAAGTAAGAAGTGGCATGATAAAAGTTTATAAAATAATACATGGCACGGAGAGAGTGGAAATAGAAAAACTTTTGTCCCTCTCTCACAGCAGCAGAATTCACGGATATGCCAAGAAGCTTAATGATGAAAATTCAGGACAGATAAAAGAAAGTACATCTTCACACAGTTAAACTATGGAACTCCCTGCCACAAGAGGCAGTGATGGCCACCAATCTGGATGGCTTTAAAAGAGACTAAGACAAATTCATGGAGGATAAGGCTAACACTGCCTGTTAGCTATGGTGGCTATGCTCTGCCTTCATGGTCAGAGGCAGTAATGTTGCTGAATATCTGTTGTTGTTGTTGTTGTTGTTGTTGTTGTTGTAGAAGAAGAAGAAGAAGAAGAAGAAGAAGAAGAAGAAGAAGAAGAAGAAGAGTAGTAGTTTGGATTTGATATCCCGCTTTACCCTAAGGAGTCTCAAAGCGGCTAACATTCTCCTTTCCCTTCCTCCCCCACAACAAACACTCTGTGAGGTGAGTGGGGCTGAGAGACTTCAAAGAAGTGTGACTAGCCCAAGGTCACCCAGCAGCTGCATGTGGAGGAGCAGGGAAGCGAACCCGGTTCACCAGATTACGAGTATCGCTCTTAACCACTACACCACGCTGGCTCTCCAGCATGTTGAAAACTAGCTCTCCAGCATGTTGGAAATCGCAGGAGGGGAGTGTGCTGTCATGCTCAGGTCCCGCTTACGAGTTTCCTGCAGGTGTCTGGATGTGAAAATAGGGTGCTGAATAAATTTACGGCCTGTAATGCTTTGAAAGAGAATATGATGAAAATGATGTATAGATGGTATATTACAGCAGTAAAATTAGCTCAAATGTATAAGACAAATAATAAATGTTGGAAATGTAAAGAAAAAGAAGGAACATTTTATCATATGTGGTGGGAATGTCAGAAGGTAAAGAACTTCTGGGAAATGATATATAATGAGATGAAAAAGATGTTGAAATATACATTCTTTTAAAAAAAACAGTAGTATTTTTACTTGGTATTCTAGGCCAAGACATTAATAGGCAGGATGTTAAATGGTTCTTATATGCAACAACAGCGGCAAGAGTACTATTAGCCCAGAAATGGAAGCAAGAAGAAATTCTGATGAAAGAAGAACGGCAGATGAAATTAATGGACTATGCAGAATTGGACAAAATGACAGGAAGGATTCAAAACCTGCGGAACCAGAGATTTACAGAAGATTGGAAGAAGTATATGAATTATTTGAAGAGCAACTGTAATCAACAAATTACGCTAGTAGGACTACAAGAAGTTTTGTAAGGAGAAATATACAAAGTGTTACAAAGTAGAAAAAGATAGAGATATTGGTTATGAGTTTGAAATGTAATAGGGAAGAGAAGAAATGCATACAGAGATTAGATTGGAAAATTTACAGACAGGACTGATGGAAGTCCAAAAAAAATTGAATAAGATGTAAAAGTATGTTTAATTACTGTTGAAAATGGTATGTTAAAAAACACACACACACACACACATATATATATATATATAACTTTAGACATTTCTATACCACAGCTGATTTCTATACTACTCTTCAGCCAATGGATGAAGTTAAAAACAATGTTGTTGCTTGTTAACATGCTCTTATGTCACCCACATAATTGCAGGCAAGTCCTTAAAAATGGATTCGATTCCAGCACTTCTACTATGGCCGTTTGAGGCCCTGGAAGGCCACACTGTCACTTGCATCTTTGGATTGGGATGGGAGAAGTGGAGACGGGTTGCTTTGGGCATTGTATTCCAATAGGAATTCTCCCTCTGCTTCCCAAATGCCTCCCATTATTTCCCTCCACACCTTGTGCTGCCCATTTATTTCACTAGTCCATCTTTTTAAATACACAGCCTACCCTTTCCCTATCGCTAACACACATAATTCACTCTCTATGGCCGCCAGCTACCCTCCCTTCTTGTGGTATGGACCTGTCTGGGGTCTGCTTTCCTGAAGAACATCAACGCACAGTCTCAAAGATTATGTGCATTTCTCCTTTGCTTCCTGCGTCTGAAAGCTGTCGATTTTTTAAATCAAAATTGGCAACAGTACAACTGGAAGGTGGGGGAGGAGGAAAAGTTAAAAACGGGAATGGTTATCTGCTCTCGGAATATGAAGTATGTTATGTGAAAAAGTAATTGGACTTGCTGCCACCTAATGGCCTTGACTCAGCAGTGCTGATGCATGCAGGGACTTGCCAGTCGATGCTCTAAACTCATAGCGGAGAATCCCTTTGCGCCCTCAAGACCTCTCCTTTCCAAGAATGTCTTTCCGCAAGGGCCAACATTGATGCCGAAATCCAGCATCGCCTGAGCTCTGCGAGTGAGGCTTTCTCCCAATTGAAGTGCAGTGTGTTTGAGGACCGGGACATTCGCAGGGAAACCAAAATGCTTGTTTACAAAGCTATTGTACTACCAACCTTACTGTATACTTGTGAAACATGGGCCACTTACAAACACCATCTCCAACTCCTTGAAAGATTCCATCAACAGTGTCTCCGAAAAATTTTACACATCACTTGGGAAGACAGGCAAACTAATACCAGTGTACTGGAAGAAGCAAAGATCACCAGTGCTGAAGCAATGATTCTTCAACATCAACTTCGTTGGACTGGTCATGTTGTGCGGATGCCTGATGATCGTCTTCTGAAGCAACTACTCTATTCCAAACTTAAAAATGGAAAGCATAATGCTGGTGGTCAACAAAAGAGGTTTAAAGACTCTCTGGAGGCAAATCTTTAAAAATGTAGTATAAACGCCAACAACTGGAAAACACTTGCCTGCAAGCACTCCAATTGGAGAACAGCCTTTACCAAAGGTGTCATGGGCTTTGAAGACACTCGAACTCAGGACGCAAGGGAGAAACATGCTAAGAGGAAGGCATGCTTGGCAAATCCACACCGTGATCAACTCCCACCCGGAAACCAATGTGGAAGGATCCAGAATTGGCCTCCACAGTCACTTACGGACTCATTGTTAAAACCATGTTTATGGAAGGCAATCTTACTCAGCTACAAGTGATCGACAAAGAAGAGAAGCAGAAGAAGCAGCTCTTTGGATAAGGCAACTGTTAGAATCACAGCTGTTGTAAATGCATGAATTGGCCACTTTGCTTCTGTGTGAGGCCTCGGCATAATTTTCTGGATAAGCAGTTTTTATATATTTACCCTGGCTTGATGAATGAAAATACTTCCATTTTGGACTACAGTGCTTGCAGTTATAACCTTCTTGGTTGCTTTTACGTGCACAGGGGCATGCAATAGAACAGGGCTCACAGCAACAGTGGCGTAGCGTGGGGGGTGCAGGGGGGCCGGCCACACCGGGCGCAACATCTGGGGGTTAGGGTTAGGGGGCGCAAATCCACGGGTTAGGGGGCGCAAATCCACTGGTTAGGGGGCGCAAATTACTTGCCTTGCCCTGGGTGCTGACAACCCACGCTACGCCACTGCACAGCAATGATGTTAACTTTGGGGGGGGGGGAATCAAAATCCAGAAAGAAAGAAAAATTGAGTCATTAAGGGATTAATAGCTGCCACCCATGCATGTTCTCTTTTTGCTGAAGAAGTACAAAATGAGTTCCAGTCCTGGAGATCTCATCCTGTATTTTTTGGAGGTTTCTAAAATATTTAATTTTATTTTGTATAAATGTGCTATATTGGTTGTGAAGTTGCAGTTTTGTTCATACAGTGAGTGAGCATAACCAAGTTGCCAGTCCCTGTGTGCAGGTCAAGTACAAATCAGAGTTTGTGAATTTGGACTAAACAACAAACTTTTGTGTGCCACAAATCAGGAAATGATGAGGAATTGTGGTGCACAAGAGAAGAAGTCTGTGCCTGTGAGTCTTTCAAGGTTTATTTGCAAAATATTAAAAAGATGGCTTGCCAATACATCTAAACCACCACACACATTTATCAAGATGATGGGGTAACATAAAAGCAAATTTCTTTGGTAACAGAGAGAGATGAAATATATGTCAATAGAATAAAAGAACTATCCTTATTTTTTTAAATTATTCCCCCCACCCCAGTGCTGTTATTGGGCCTCTAAATGGGCAACAGATAAATTCACTTGCATAGACCTGGTGCTCTTATGCAAGAGTCCAAATTTGAAGTGGAGGGGCAATCCATATGCATAAAAATCAATGAAAGGTTTTATTTACCATTTGACTTCAACAGGATGTAGCTCATTCATCAGAATGACTATGAATGGGAAATGATTACACGGAATAATTCTAAGTATTCTCTAAAGTTTCCTTAGCACAGCTGCTTGCTGCTGCTGCTGTTTCTCAGATGATTGCAGGAACTCTAAATTATATCCTTACAATTGTCCGTAATGAGCCTGTTGCCCTGGTTCATGATAAATACAGAACAGGTTTTTGGGCTGCCTCTTAATGTAAAACTATGAATCAGTAGATAGTCGTTGCCATATCAGTTCCAAAGCGTAGGAGATGCAAAGCAGTTGGAAATGTATATCACATTCATTGACCCAAGGATATGCCAGCTTTCAAGTTTCACCAACATCCTCACCAAGCAGTATTGCCTTATATTGGAATTAATTTGAAATATCAATCAAGATGGAAGGCAGATCGGTGAGGCTTCCAACCTCAGACAGGCTTCCAACTTCTAACTATGAACTATTTCTATATGATCCTTACTCAGCCTCCAAATCAACATCTGCATTTATAACGAACTCCAAACACGGAGCCCGAAGGAAATTGCGTCATCTTATTCTTTGTAATCATAACCCAGAAACTAGCAGGTACTATTATCTGCATTTGCTGAGAGCAGTGGAGAGGACACTTGCAAGTAGCAGGGATATTGTATGTATACACACACACACACACACATCTATATATATATCTATATATATATATATATATAGATAGATAGATAGATAGATAGATATAGATAGATATAGATAGATATAGATATATATATAGATATATCTATATATCTATAGATAGATAGATAGATAGATAGATAGATAGATAGATATATTAAAATGGTGCTATTTCCTGATGTCTGGAAGATGCTTTATTCCTTATTTACTCCCTTGCTACACTGAGCTAAGCCAAGGTCCCCTTTACCTGACTCAGAGCTTGTAATATCCTGAAAGAGGACTTGGCTGGCTGGCTGGAACCCTGAACAGGACCATTCCTTTTGGAGAATGAGGATGCACTGCAACACTGGTTTTTTCCCCCAAGTTCTACATTTCAAGGTACTATTTTTTGTTGGGTAGAAATGCAAAATTTCCCTGGTGCTGTTTGTTCAGATACGTCGTTTAATACATTTTTAAGAAGGCAGTTTCTAATGTCAGGGTAAAGATAAAAATAGGCCAAAGCTGCGGTCTACAAAAGGGATAAACAGGGACTGTGAAGCCGATAAGCAATTCCTTTCGGCATTCCATTGTGTATAAGCAAATGCCTATTTTTGCACATGAAATACTGAAAGTCCCCTCCTAGTACAGCTTGGCAGAGTATCAAATTTGATTTCTTTGTCTGATGATTGACTGGAATCTGATTGCTAACATGTCATTTTGTTTTTCGTCTGCGGCAAAAAGCCTTTTCCTCTTGGTTTCCTTTTTCAGTCTGCATCTTTCAATTCAGTGTCACCCCCATTTCCACAAGTTCTGAATGGGTGCAAGGAAGGCTGTGATTACTGGGGGTAGGGTTCACTTTTATTTATGCATTGGAGTCTGTACTCCTCCAAACACAAAATCTGGTCAGACTGGTGACGCAAAGATGCCCTTTGGTTAACCCAAGTCTTCTCCTGTCTCTCGAATAACCTGATATTAGATGGTGACAAAGCAGTCCTTATTGATGGGCACAGGTATCTGCTCCAAGCTTTGGGGATTTATATTACTCCTCATCTGCCTAAGTGGAGGCTGGATCATGGCCATGGATTTTAAATGTAATGCAGATTTTGATATGCAAAACTCATGCCTCCTGATATAGATACAAAAACGGGCTATAGGTTCATGGGTAGCCTCATTACGGAATCTTCCTTTTGATGAGAATGCACTATGGCGTCTTTTATCTTTTTGATATTTTTCCAGCATATCATTTTCAACATTGTAAAACATACTGTTATATCTTATACAATTTTTTTTTACTTCCATCAGTCACACCTGAATTTTTTTTACTTAATTTACATTTCTTACCTCACTATTACTTTTAAATATCATAACTAATGTGTCTCTTCTTTATCTCCTTTGCAATATTTCATATATTCCTCCTTACAAAACTTCTTGTAGTCCTACTAGTGTAATTTGTTGATTACAATTGTTCTTCAAATAGTTCGCATATTTATTCCAATCTTCTGTGAATCTCTGGTACCGCAGGTTTCAAATCCTTCGTATCATCTTATCCAATTCTGCGTCTTTATCTTTTTGTTCACACACACACACACACACACACACACACACACACACACACAAAATGTATGATTTTGGAAGCAAGCAGACTCCTAAAGAAAACAGCATAACCACTAATCATCATTAGATTGCTGGGGCAACTGTGTCAGGTGGATGGGGTACAAATTATTATTATTATTATTATTATTATTATTATTATTATTATTATTATTATTATTATTATTATTTTCCCCTAATGCTTCATTCAATTAAGCCAAGCCCAACCAGACTTCCCTATCTGGAGAATAGAGAGCCAGTGTGGTGTAGTGGTTAAGAGCGGTAGACTCGTAATCTGGGGAACCGGGTTCGCTTCCCCGCTCCTCCACATGCAGCTGCTGGGTGACCTTGGGCCAGTCACACTTCTCTGAAGTCTCTCAGCCCCACTCACCTCACAGAGTGTTTGTTGTGGGGGAGGAAGGGAAAGGCTTTGAGACTCCTTCGGGTAGTGAGAAAGCGGGATATCAAATCCAACCCTTCTATCTCCTCCTCTTTCTTCTAGACTCCGTCTGCAGTCAAACTTCAAGTGCCATTTTTCTGCCCCGCCCAGTAGCTGAAGACTGAGAAAAGATTTCCAGTCAATAAAAAAATAAAGCCCCTTTGTTAAGCCCCTGATCACCCATCCGTTGCCAGATGGTATGCAATTATAACAATTAGTCAAAATTAAATACATATATATGCCTCCTAAATACATATATATGCCTCCTACTGAATGCATTTAGAAAACAGAGAATGTTTCCTTATTCAGGGACAATAATCTATCTTTATATTTGTTTGTTTCTCCATATACAATACATAGTGATCTAATAACTTTTTTTTTTACTAGATCTTTGAGAGTGGAATCCTTGATTATTTCATCAGTTCTTTTGTCACTCTCCACAGGAACCTGTGGGTAATTTGCTTAGTAAATTCTTCTCTACCCAGGAGGCCTAATAAATCTTCCTCTGTATATGATTTTGAAGTTTCCACACAAAAAGTGTTAATCCCAAGGTATTATTAATAACATTGTAGTGTTCTGATTATATATATATATGAAGAAGGAGTGAAGGGCAATGAGAACATTTTAAGATAATTCTGGGTTTTGTATGTGGAGAACAGGGGAGGATTTTGATAATCCAGTCACATCGGCGACACTCTGCAGGCCATGCAAAAAGTCATACTGCTTATATCACAACATCTCCACAGGCATTTCTGGCTCATATATTCACAGAATGAAAAGTCTTCTTTAAAAAAAAAAAAACCAAACGGGAGTATGCTTTACTTGGTAAGAAATGCTTTCTCATCCTGTCATTTCATACATATTTGATTGGCTGGTAAAAAGAATGCAACATTTCCCTCAGTGAATTGGATTAACTACAGAGGGGAAGAATAATAGAATCATAGAATCATAGAGTTGGAATAGACCACAAGGGCCATCGAGTCCAACCCCCTGCCAAGCAGGAAACACCATCAGAGCACTCCTGGCATATGGTTGTCAAGCCTCTGCTTAAAGACCTCCAAAGGAGGAGACTCCACCACACTCCTTGGCAGCAAATTCCACTGTCGAACAGCTCTTACTGTCAGGAAGTTCTTCCTAATGTTTAGGTGGAATCTTCTTTCTTGTAGTTTGGATCCATTGCTCCGTGTCCGCTTCTCTGGAGCAGCAGAAAACAACCTTTCTCCCTCCTCTATGTGACATCCTTTTATATATTTGAACATGGCTATCATATCACCCCTTAACCTCCTCTTCTCCAGGCTAAACATGCCCAGCTCCCTTAGCCGTTCCTCATAAGGCATCATTTCCAGGCCTTTGACCATTTTGGTTGCCCTCCTCTGGACACGTTCCAGTTTGCCAGTGTCCTTCTTGAACTGTGGTGCCCCAGAACTGGACACAGTACTCCAGGTGAGGTCTGACCAGAGCAGAATACAGTGGCACTATTACTTCCCTTGATCTAGATGCTATACTCCTATTGATGCAGCCCAGAATTGCATTGGCTTTTTTAGCTGCCGCATCACACTGTTGGCTCATGTCAAGTTTGTGGTCAACCAAGACTCCTAGATCCTTTTCACATGTACTGCTCTCAAGCCAGGTGTCACCCATCTTGTATTTGTGCCTCTCATTTTTTTTGCCCAAGTGCAATACTTTACATTTCTCCCTGTTAAAATTCATCTTGTTTGTTTTGGCCCAGTTCTCTAATCTGTCAAGGTCTTTTTGAAGTGTGATCCTGTCCTCTGGGGTGTTAGCCACCCCTCCCAGTTTGGTGTCATCTGCAAATTTGATCAGGATGCCCTTGAGTCCATCATCCAAGTCGTTGATAAAGATGTTGAATAAGACCGGGCCCAAGACAGAACCCTGTGGCACCCCACTAGTCACTCTTCTCCAGGATGAAGAGGAACCATTGATGAGCACCCTTTGGGTTCGGTCAGTCAGCCAGTTACAAATCCACTGAGTGGTAGCATAGTCAAGACCGCATTTTACCAGCTTCTTTACAAGAATATCATGGGGCACCTTGTCAAATGCCTTGCTGAAATCAAGGTAGGCTACATCCACTGCGTTCCCTTCATCTACCAGGCTTGTAATTCTGTCAAAAAACGAGATCAGGTTAGTCTGACATGACTTATTTTTCAGAAATCCATGCTGACTATTGGTGATCACAGCATTCCTTTCTAGGTGCTCACAGACTGTTTGCTTAATGATCTGCTCCAGAATCTTCCCTGGTATTGATGTCAGACTGACTGGGCGATAATTATTTGGATCTTCTCTTTTCCCCTTTTTGAAAATAGGGACAACATTTGCCCTCCTCCAGTCTGCCGGGACTTCGCCTGTTCTCCAGGAATTCTCAAAGATGACTGCCAGTGGTTCTGAGATCACATCTGCCAGTTCTTTTAATACTCTTGGATGCAGTTCATCTGGCCCTGGAGACTTGAATACATCTAAACTAGCCAAGTATTCTTGTACTATCTCCTTAGTTATTCTGGGCTGTGTTTCCTCTGCTGAATCATTTGCTCCAAATTCTTCAGGTCGGGCATTGTTTTCTTTATCGGAGAAGACTGAGGCAAAGAAGGCATTGAGGAGTTCAGCCCTTTCTGTGTCCCCTGTTTGCATTTCACCATCTTCTCCTCTGAGTGACCCCACTGTTTCTTTGTTCTTCCTTTTGCTACGGACATACCCATAAAAGCCTTTTTTGTTGCTTTTAACCTCTCTAGCAAGCCTGAGTTCATTCTGTGCTTTAGCTTTTCTGACTTTGTGTCTACATGTGCTGGCTATTTGTTTGAATTCCTCTTTGGTGGTTCCCCCCTTTTCCATTTTTTGTACACATCCTTTTTTAATCTTTTTTAATGATATTTATTAACAGTTTTAGAATTACAGAAAAAAAACAAAAAAGAAAAGGAAAGAAAGAAAACAAAATAAAAACAAACCACAATCAAACAATACAAATTGATAAAAATCAAAATCAAAAAATAACACAACACAATCAAAAGACAAAAATAAGCCACAAACATTTAAAAACAAATCCAATATTCTCAAATCCTTAACTGTCATTACCTTCTTTCTTTGACCTCCTCACTCCTCCCTTTTTTTGTATCCTAGTTGTTAATTGTCACAGCAAATCCTTTCCATTTTTCATAATATTCTGTCATTACATTACCTTAGTCTATTTTAACCTTATCTTACTATAAAAGACCCTAAAACTTGAAACTTAGATCTTATTTATACCAATTTCTCATAACCATAATATTCTTACATAATTCTTTTAACATTTTTGCTAAAGCCAAATGATTTCGTTCCAACATTTTTCTAACATTCATCAATTTTATAAAGCAATCCTAATAAAAAAAAAATTCTTCCAATCTTCATCCGCCGTCTCTTCCTCCTGGTCCCGGGTTTTGTCAGTCTTTTCTATCCCATCAATCTAGCGCATTAACCTGGTAATCTTATGTCCGAGGCCCTTAAGTCTCTTCCATGTCCCTTCCGCGGCTCTTCTTCATATTTATACCTGTACTTTACTTTATCTCCTGCTCCTTTCATTCGTGGGAACTCCAACTTGACAGTGTTTTTGACCCTTCTCGACAAATCAGTCCCTTTTCCATATTCCACACTAAACTCCATGTGGTATTTAAAAGCATGTTTCAGAGTCCCTCCAAAATTAAGAGCCCCCACAACCCCAAACATCTCACGGCCCATTGCCAGACTTGAAAAGTCCAAACATCCCTGCATAGGGGAGTCTATCCAATCCCCCATTTCCAAACCAAACCAAACTTTATCTTTCCAAATCTGGCTTTTTCCAAGTTCATTTGTCAGAACCAAAAACTCATATTCCTGCTGGGCCACAGCTCCCTCCATCTCTGGTGCCTGAGGTTCAGCAAGATCCTCTTCCCTCATCTGATCTGTCAGAGCACACTCCTGATTTGATTCCTGGGTGGGCTCTATATAGTTTCCCACTACCTGTCCAAAATTTCTAATTGCAACAGTCATCAAGTCCGTCTTCTCATGTAGCTGTTCCAGTAGGGCACTTGTTTTGCAGAAAACACTCACCAGAGTTTCTGGATACATTGTTCTGCAAGGTCAGAAGTCTATTCCCATGATTGTAATCTGTTGCAGCTGCAGAGCTCCCCGATTCAGATTTAGTAACAGTTTCACAGGCTCCCTCTAGGGGAAGAACTTCTATTTGTTCTTTTCTTTTAAAGGCAGATCTAACAACAAAGTTTCCTTTTTCAGATATTTTGTCAATATTTGTTACTTTAAAATGCAAAGGAGAACAATGGAATTACTATGTTTCTCTTCTTTTAACTATCTGTCAAAGACGTTTGTCTCTGGTCAATGAGCTTCCCAAAGAACGTCAGTCCTGACACCCCGCTCCCAGGATCAAGACAGTGGAAAATTACTTTGCTTTGCACTCTCTTCTGCAGGTTTAAACAGTCCAGAAAAATCCCCCCTCTTCTCCTGCTTCCGAGGGGGGTTCAACAGTTTTAAATGATGAGAGTTAATCCTTTACAGGCGATTTTCTGAACTCTAGTTTGCCATGTTTTTGCTTTAATCTATCTACAAGAAACGGAAGGCTGACTTCCTGTTTAGACCTTCCCGTTTCAGTGCCAAATTGAGATGAATTTCTTAGTCCAATTTTCCTTTCTGCTCGCAAATCATTATTTGAAGTCCAATTGTCCGAAATTAAAGTACTCACGGGTAGTTGTTTTAAAAGCCAAATTGTCCCAGGAAAAAGGCAGCGCTCTCCAGCAACGGCTGTGCAGCTTCGCTCCATGGAAGAAGCAGTTGACTCTCAGCACCGCGCCACTTCCCTCTCTTCGCTCCGGAGCCCGTAAATGGGTTCCTTTACGGGTTGGGGGGCGCTAAAGGTGCCCGCCGAGTCCCATGGTCACAGGCTTCATCCGCCTGTGATTTTTAAAAGGGTCCCTGCTTCGCCGTAGCGGGAAAGACCCGTTTTCCGTGGAGCTGGTCCCTCCGAATCAGAGGGAATCCGCCATTACGGATGGCGCCACCCCGGAAGTCTCCCTTTTTTAATCTTAACTCAGTTAAAAGTTCTTTAGATAGCCACCCTGGCTTCTTTAGGCACCTTCCATGTTTCCGTCTCATTGGTATTGCCTGAAGTTGTGCTTTTACTATCTCCCTCTTAACAAACTCCCAGCCATCATGAACTCCCTTTCCTTTTAGTATTACTGTCCATGGGATCTCACCCAGCACTTCCCTAAGTTTTATGAAGTCGGCTTTCTTAAAGTCAAGAAATTGAGTCCTAGTATGCTTGGCTGCTCCTTTCCATTGTATAGTAAACTTCAGAAGAGCATGATCACTCGCGCCTAATGATCCTTCCACTTCTACCCCACTAACCAGGTCATCAACATTGGTTAGGACCACATCTAAAATGGCTGTTCCTCTTGTTGCTTCTCCCACTTTCTGGACAATGAAGAGATTCTGATGCTTCTCTCAATGAGATTAGCAATAAGAGCACTCAGTTGGGCTGGCCAGTTTGAGAACTGCGTAACTCAATAAAGCAATACATAAATGGCAGAGGGAGAATGAAATACAAGAACAGAAACAGTCCCAGGCGTAAGTGCTTTGGAGGAAATGAACCCTGGGTAGAACTCCATGACAAAACATTTCAACCAGTCTCATTGCAACTTTTCATAATATCAGAGTTATTTTTGTTTATCGAGATTCAACTTAATTACAGATTTAGGGTTTAATTTGTGTCTACCTCTTGAGTCATATGGGACAAAGGTGGCACTGTGGGTTAAACCACAGAACCTAGGGCTTGCTGATCATAAGGTCGGCAGTTCGAATCCCCGCAACAGGGTGAGCTCCCGTTGCTCGGTCCCTGCTCCTGCCAACCGAGCAGTTCGAAAGCACGTCAAAGTGCAAGTAAATAATAGGTACCGCTCCGGCGGGAAGGTAAATGGTGTTTCTGTGCACTGCTCTGGTTCGCCAGAAGTGGCTTAGTCATGCTGGCCACATGACCCGGAAGCTTTACACCAGCTCCCTCGGCCAGTAAAGAGAGATGAGCGCCGCAACCCCAGAGTCGGCCATGACTGGACCTAATGGTCAGGGGTCCCTTTACCTTTACCTTTACCTTTACCTTTACCTTTACCTTGAGTCACATATCCAAGAATTGACTTCTATATACAATAGGCAATTTCCCCCTTCTAATGAAGGGATGTGGCTCAGTAATACAGCACATGCTTTGCCAGAAAGTGGTCCCCAGTAAGCATCTCTAGCATTCCCAGTTGGAAAGACCAGGTGGCAAGTGATGTGAGAGCTCTTTACTTGAAATTTTGAGGAGCCATTGCAAGTCAAAGCAGGCAATACTGGGCTTCTACATATATATATATATATATATATATATATATATATATATATATATATATATATATATGCTTTCGTAGATTTTCACGGGTACAGGAATGCAGGTTTTGGTGTCTTCGGGTGTCTTCCCGTGTAAGAGTCGGGGTGTCTGTGCGACGTTTCGACGAGGTCTCACTCGTCATCTTCAGGCTGGTGCTTTCGGCTTCTTGTTACTGGAACTGTTCCAGTAACAAGAAGCCGAAAGCACCAGCCTGAAGATGACGAGTGAGACCTCGTCGAAACGTCGCACAGACACCCCGACTCTTACACGGGAAGACACCCGAAGACACCAAAACCTGCATATATATATATATATATATATATATATATATATTTGTGTCTGAGCAAAGATGCTAACTCTGGAGTGGCTAAGAGAAATTGACTAGTGCAGCTTACCTGTGATTAATGTGTAGAGTGGATTAATGTGTAGCTTTCGGCTTCTTGTTACTGGCTCTGTTCCAGTAACAAGAAGCCGAAAGCACCAGCCTGAAGATGACGAGTGAGACCTCGTCGAAACGTCGCACAGACACCCCAACTCTTACACGGGAAGACACCCGAAGACACCAAAACCTGCATATATATATATATATATATATATATATATATATATATATATATTTGTGTCTGAGCAAAGATGCTAACTCTGGAGTGGCTAAGAGAAATTGACTAGTGCAGCTTACCTGTGATTAATGTGTAGAGTGGATAGTAAAACTACTGGGTAAAATTACATGACCTTGGACTTAAGCATCACAAAAACATGATCCACCCACAGAATTCAGAAACTAGCTAAGCATTGTATTATGGTCAGGACGGCAATATATAACATATTTTTAGACCTCACAGTATTTGTAGCAGTTATTGGAAGAAAAAAACTCTTGTGGGACCCTAAGTTGTGAGGTTTTTCTTTATTTGTTAAGTGAGGTTATATTACACACAAAAAAAAAAAGAAAAGAAAAAAGGAATGGGCATTACTACAGATCCATACTTGTGCTTGGAGAAATGAGAGAATACTAGTCTCAGTTTCCGTGTAAAAAAATAAAATTCTCTCTCTCCTTAAGATAGGGAATGGATGCTTGAAGGCACATACTGAATATATGCCCAGGAAGTGACATCTGTCTCAGTCTGTGATCAAAATTCCCAGCTCTTGAAGTTTCTATTTATATTGGGAGAAAAATAAGACAGCTTGCCTAACTCTTCCCTTCAAACACATAATCCAGAATTTTTAAACCTGTTAACTGTAAATTCTGAGACTATAAACAACTGAAAAGTCCCCATCTATTTTCTTCTTTCTCCTCCCCTCCCCCCAGATTCTAACTTCACTTCCATTATGGATTCCCGCATCACTTATGCTAATTCATAAAATGGGTCCACACTGTGAAAAGGGCAGTGGAGTCAAAGAGTTGGCCATACTTTTAAGGTTACATGGGTCTGGTGTGGATGGTTGAACAGGGGGGGACTGTCTACACACGGGCTTCCAGTGAGCTGAACCCCTGACTGTACAGGGCCCCAATTCATGGAGACATCTATGTATGCAGACTTTTCTAGACATCAACGCTCAACATGTGGATGTTCGAAACTGAGGCAGGTGAGCTCTGCCAGCAGCTTTCAATGCATGAATAGGGCTTAACTGATTCTCCCAGCGGCTCAAAACACTTTTCCCCCTAGGCTGTCCCGCTGTCAATCACCTAAAGAGCCCCACCAACTTTCTAACACACCCAGTAGGTGTCCTGATAGGAGAATAACACATTGCTCTGCAAGAAGAGGGAACAAATCCAGGATTATCATTGCAGAACACAGGGCTCTTTGCAAGCAGGTCTTTGCTATGGAAATTTGCCATCACAAGAGGGAGCTCTTAATTGCTTTCTTAGTGAAGGTTACAGATAGGTAGCTGTGTTGGTCTGCCATAGTCAAAATAAAAAAATTCCTTCCAGTAGCACCTTAAATTGCAACTCATTACCAAACTCAAAACCATGGAGAGACCTGGTCTGAACAAAGACATTGGATTCTTATCTCATTATACATGACTAAGCCATTTCTCACCTTCTCACCCCTTGCCTTTTCCTGTAAGACCTATTGCAGTCGTTAAGAGTCGTCAACAGGATCATCTCAGCTATCTGCCAATCTCCCATTCCCACCACCCTTCTGAGTAATACCCCTCCCCACTTTCTCACTATATAGAAGGATCTGGCAACTTCTGTTTCAGTGTATCTGAAGAAGTGTGCATGCACACGAAAGCTCATACCAAGAACTAACTTAGTTGGTCTTTAAGGTGCTACTGGAAGGAATTTTTTAATTTTTTCTTAGTGAAGCCATTCTATTCAGTGCCTGAATCACAGAATCATAGAAGTGGAGAGCTGGAATGGACCACAAGGACCATCTTCCAGTGTTTCTCAACCTTGGGTCCCCAGATGTTGTTGGACTACAACTCCCATCACCCCTGAGCTCTGGCCTTGCTAGCTAGGGATGATGGGAGTTGTAGTTCAACAACATCTGGGGACCCAAGGTTGAGAAAGGCTGATCTAGTCCAATCCCCTGCAATGCAGGGATTTTTTTGCCCAGTGTGGGTGGTTTAGATCATATGGAAAGTTTTCTAAGGGGCCCAAAAATTCTGGGAACTGTAGTTTAAAGCTGTTGAGTGTTGCTAGGGGACACCCCCCAAAATTCACTTTACAGAAGTGGGCATATGTTCAGGGTATGCCTTCAAGCTTTCCTTCCCTATGTTAAGGAGGGGAAATGTTTTGTTTTTTACATCGAAACTGATACTCTAATGTTCTCTCATGTCTCCAGCTGAACATAAGTATGAATCTATAACAATGGTAGAGCCATATTCTGTCTTTCTAGAAAAAAGACACACGCCCAAATGGCTTTGTATTTAAGTCAGAAAAAGCTACCTATGAAGATACATGCTATATATCTTTTCTCCAACCTTTCTCCGATGAAAATAGGGACATCCTATTCCATCATCATAGGGACGCGGGTGGCGCTGTGGGTAAAACCTCAGCGCCTAGGACTTGCCGATCGCATGGTCGGCGGTTCAAATCCCCGCAGCGGGGTGAGCTCCCGTCGTTCGGTCCCAGCTCCTGCCCACCTAGCAGTTTGAAAGCACCCCTAAGTGCAAGTAGATAAATAGGGACCGCTTTATAGCGGGAAGGTAAACGGCGTTTCCGTGTGCTGCGCTGGTGCCGGCTCGCCAGAGCAGCTTCGTCACGCTAGCCACGTGACCCGGAAGTGTCTGCGGACAGCTCTGGCCCCCGGCCTCTTAAGCGAGATGGGCGCGCATCCCTAGAGTCGGACACGACTGGCCCGTACGGGCAGGGGTACCTTTACCTTTACCTTATTCCATCATCATAATATTTTTATTATTTATACACTGGTTATCTGACTGGGTTGCCCCAGCCACTCAGTGGCTTCCAACATATATAAAAGCATAATAAAACATCAAACATTAAAAAAAAAGCTTCCCTACACAGGGCTGCTTTCAGCTGTCTTCTAAAGGTTGTATAGTTACTTATTTCCTTGACTTAGGTGTGGCAAAACTCCGTACCCTCCAGCATGACTCCAACCCTCTGATGAAAATAGGGATGTCCTTAGGGAAAGCGGGACATTCAGGGATCAACTCAGAAACCGGGACGGCTTCTTTAAATCCAGGACTGTCCCTGGAAAATAGGGGCACTTGGAGGGACTGCTAGTAAACATGTGGTTTGGACCTTAATGACATTTTTTTCCCCAATCAAGAGAAAATTCAATTTAACACATTTATATGGGAGTTCCAAGCACTTATATTAAAGCCGTTAGGTAGCTTATAAAAATGATTAGGTAAATTAATGGCCTCTAGGTCTGTCGCTGGCTATAGTCCATGATAGTATCTCCAGGTGCCTGTGTGCTCCAAAATGCATCCGGTTGGCCATAACTGCAAAAAGAATATTGAACCAGATGGATCAAGTCTGATCAGATGGAGCAGCACTTTTTATCTTAAGCTCTCAAAACAAGTCTCAGAATGGAGACACCACTGACAGCAGCATCACACTTGTTTATAGGCCTCAGTCTGTGTGCATGAACATAGCCAGAATCTAATAAATTTGTCCCATGGTTCTCATGAGACAAATTTAGGAATTGTTCTCTATGTGCGAGGCTTCGTGGGAGCTATACAGAAGGTGGCTGAGGCAAGGCTGAAAGAGGAGAAATAATATGGAGGAACTTTGGGAACAGGAAAAATGCCTTTACCACAACTAGCCCTTTGTCCACGCACATACGTATGACAGCAGGGCTTCCAAGATAGGGAATGAGTTTGTGGGGCCGCCTTCATCTACGGCACTTTGGTTTTAAAACAAATTAAGCACATACAGATGGCGGTGCACTGGAAAATTTGACTGGTTTCAAACTAGTCTTCGTTTTCTTCCTAGCAAAGTATTTAATTGATCACTCAATTTAAAGATTTATGTACAGTCAGGCAACGCTTCCAGGATGATCAATCAAAGCAAGGGGTGTGTGGGTGTGGGTGTGGGTGGGTAGGGGTGTGTGGGGGTGTGTGGGTGTGTGTGTGTGTGTGTGTGTGTGTGTGTGTGTAATATTTATTGAAAAGGTAGTAATGGTGGTGCCACAAAGGTGCCTCTAGGGAGGAAATTCAAAAATGAGGTGCCACCACTGAGAAGGCTCTCTGTCTCAATTTATCTCAGGGACCTAGAGGACAACCTCCCACTCTAACCTCTGGTACATAGCTCTTAAGCCTTGTAGGGCTTTCAAGGCAAACGCCTGCACTTCAGACTGCGTACTTGGAACATATAACTACCACCAACAACTGAAAGTCTAATGAGCAAAAGGGAAAAAAAGGAGCTGCATATTTCTGTGAATATGCAGGAATCAAGTATTAGCACTGGGAAACCTGCTCAGCTAGGGATTATTTATAGACAAGCTGAATGTTGAATAAACGTAACCCAAGGATTAATTAGCTAAAGCCTTATGTTAACCAAAAACGAAGAAAGAAAGGCAACACTATCTGGTTAAATATTAAGGAGTCTGTTGTGTGTGCTTTCAGGATCCAGTTGCAGTTTCTCTGCTAACACAACGTAAAGGGGAGGGGGTACAAAGTTGTCAGAAAACCCTTATGTCTGAAATTTATTAAAAATCATAAGGTAACTTGGAAAGTGCTGGTGTCCACTCAAAAAGAGAGGTGGTTTCTTGCCACCCTCCGATCCGCCCACTATGTAATCCAGTCCAGTCATCCCCAATGCCTTGCTACAGCCCTGCAAATTGTTCATGCTCTGCGCACTAGTCTGACATTTACATAAGTAATTGTTTAGGTTCGCAGTTGCACATTACTAATTTATATCTTGCACAGAGCAAGCTCTGGAGGCAAAAAAAGCAATCTGTTAAGTTATCAGCCCATAACTCTGAGGAAGAAAGAAAAGCAGCAAGACATTTTATCCTCCTAGGAAAACTAATCCCATATGCTGAGTGGAAAAAACAGAAGATGTAAATGCTCGCCGCTTAACAAACGGGTGAGTAAAATTATGAGCCACACTGAAGGCATAAATCTGTACCAACTATCTGTGGAAGGTTTCGGGCAGGGTCTCCTTCTGAGCAGGGGAATAAACGGGGAACCGTTTCACAAAGCCACGTTCAGCTTTGGGCGGTGTGTGAGGCAATAAAAACGAAGGTGAGAGACCTTATGGACTCCTGTGGGTTAGGAGATCAATCTTCTAGGTCTCCTTTGACAAACAACCACTAGTCCTCACTACTGCAGACATGGCCTCTTCTCTGTCATGTGGGTCTGCATAGACCCCAAGGTCTGTACTTGATGAGGGGAGAGGGAGAAAAAATTGTTCATTGAATTCTAATTAAGCAATCCCTAGCATGTATGTCCCATCTTCTAATGCAGATTCTCTGTCTTGCCTTATTTTTTGCTTCAGTGGCCCCTGGCTAAATCATACCCCTTTCTTTCTCCTGCTCTCACGCACCATCATGTCTTCTATCTTGCCTGGACAGATTCTACAGAATATTTACATTTCCATCTATCTGTGCCATGGAGGAAGGACTACCATACAAAGGGTGCATCATTTAAAGCATGGGTAGGCAAACTAAGGCCCGGGGGCCGGATCTGGCCCAATCGCCTTTTAAATCTGGCCTGCAGATGGTCCAGGAATCAGCGTGTTTTTACATGAGTAGAATGTGTGCTTTTATTTAAAATGCATCTCTGGGTTATTTGTGGGACATAGGAATTCATTCATTTTTTTAATTTTTTTCAAAATACAGTCCGGCTCCCCACAAGGTCTGAGGGATAGTGGACCGGCCCCCTGCTGAAAAAGTTTGCCGACTCCTGATTTAAAGGATATAAGAAGATTCCTGCCTGCTCCATCAGTTCAAAAATCCATCTGCCACACAGCAATATGTTTCCAATAGAGGCCAGCCAGTTGCTTCCAGGAGGCCGCACAAGGATGGTGTAACAGAGGGTGGTCCAACCCACAGCCTTTGGGCCACACGAGGCCTGTTTTTTAGCAGTCCTCAGCAACAACGTAAACTATTAGAAAAAATGTATGATCATCTTTGGGTACCTTGAGTACGGTATCAGAAGCAATAGCTTTCAGTGCCAACAGATGGCACTGAAACATGGCATGACTACCAGGGATGCCAACTTCAATAACATATGGGGGGAGCAGGTAAGCCCCACCCCACATAATTGATCCCAAGATGTGGTGCACGCACACCATTTGAATGGCAATGCCCATCAACTTGGGGGCAGCCCCCTCAAATATTTTATTGAAGGAGCCAAAGGGACATCAGCAACTAGGAGTTGGCTCCTATGATGGCTACATATACGTACGACATCACTTGAGTCTTCACCTGCTTTCATATTTTGTAATTAATTATATATATTCAATTAAAAATATTGTGTATATTCAATATTAACTATATTACAAAAAAATTGTGATACAGAAATTTAATTCAATGCGTGGGCCAAGGGTTCTGTGTTGAAGTACTCTTGTGGCCCACTAAATTCTTCTTTTAATTTGAATGCCAACCAGATCACCCCAAATCTGTTCATTTGCTCCCAATTTTCCAACAGATTCTGCTCCGGAACAATTCCATTATGCTCATTTAATACCCTCCATATGCTCCGTTTCTTCATAATTCACCCAGGAATATTGGAAACCCTTAGATAAAAAGATCTGGGGCCTGTGAGTCATGGGCCCGGCCCCTCCAGGAACACCTCAAGTTTCGCAAAGGGTTTGGCAGACATTTCTGCCATGAATGAGAGCCTCAAGCCATCACAGTGCTGTGTACACTAGAATTTGCATTGCTCTCCAAAGACATTGCAGAGCATTCTCCAAAGGGCTTTCCTTCATGTTTAAGTAATGTTGTGCAATGTAATGCCAACAGGTGCTTTCCGTGTCGAAAAGAGATCAGAGCTGAAAGTGGCTGGATAGGATTGGTACCGCGAATCTCCTCTCAGCCGGCAGTCTGTAAGCTGAAGCGGCTGTGTAGCAGAAGAGCAATGTCTGGGAGAACTAGTAGTGGCAAGTTGACTTGACGGCAGTGCTTTGTGAACAGCAGTAGGTAGTCAAAGAAGGCAGCCTAGCACGCAACTGCATATATATAACTGGTGGCCATAATATCCTCGAGCAAGAGAGAAAAAGATGCCGAAGAAGAAGAAGAAGGAGAAATGTGAATTAGAGGTCATTATGGAAGATGGTTTGTATGGAATCACCTGTATTTGGTCACCATTTCTTGGACCTTGTGGGAAATAACTTGGCTTTAAATTCATACCCAATGCTCAATGAATATGTATTTGAGATTCCTTTGCAAGAAAAAGGAAAATCAGTAATTTGCACACTGTTAAAAATAGAATTGTATATGGTTTTAAACTTGATTTGATTTGAACTGATTTTATAATGAAATGATTTTAGAATGTTATATTATTTTACTGTTGTTAGCCGCTCTGAGCCTGGCTTCGGCTGGGGAGGGCGGGGTATAAATAAAATATTATTATTATTATTATTATTATTATTATTATTATTATTATTATTATTTTCTCTAGCCCAAAGTTAGGAGATGTTTTCCCCACCCCCTTTTATCTACTGTTTGGCTGAAGTACTAACAATAAACGTGATCATTCCGTTTGTTGTTTTGCAGTCGGGATGGAGATAGATGGCCAACTGGAGAGCGACTCAGAAAGTGAAGGTAAATGATAGATTAATAGCAGCTGCCTTTAATGGTGTTAAAGAATTTATTTTCCCAAGAATTACATGCAGTGTGTATAAACTGATGCATACAGGCAGTGACATAAGCAACTGTTCAGTGATTGCCAGCCGTCGGGTGTATGTGTGTGTGTGCTTGCCTTAAAATGGGTGGCTAATCCTTTTCAGGCTGACGGTTTGGGCCAAAAGAGAGACCAAAAGGAACTGGCGGTGGCGGTGGGGTGCGTCCAAAAATGCTCTGGTTTCTCTTCAGATCATATAAATCTTTCGCCTTCCATGAAAATGTTTTGGCGTCACACAATTGCAGCTGGGAACTCATGGGGTGGTCAGTATAAACATATTTATATTATTAGGGGGGAAATAAGAATTGTAAAATACAGACAAATCTGGGGGTTCCTTAGGAGCCCACAAAACATTTTTTTGGCATCATGGCATGATAATGGAAGACCCATAAAGTTTTTTTGTTTTTTGTCTAAATGGAAATGGTTTTTAAACTAAAAACTGGGGTGGAAGGCTCTTGGAAGGCTACAAAACCACACAGCCTTTTGACATTATGGCTTAACAATGCAGGGCCATAGGCGTAATCAAAGTGACAAACTGGAGGAGCAGAAAAATAAAATTGCAGATCCAGATGCAGCCCATGGGCTAAAAGGTAAAGGTAAAGGGACCCCTGACCATTAGGTCCAGTCGTGACCGACTCTTGGGTTGTGGCGCTCATCTTGCTTTATTGGCCGAGGGAGCCGGCGTACAGCTTCCCAGTCGTGTGGCCAGCATGACTAAGCCGCTTCTGGCGAACCAGAGCAGCGCACGGAAACGCCGTTTACCTTTCCGCCGGAGCGATTCCTATTTATCTACTTGCACTTTGATGTGCTTTCGAACTACTAGGTTGGCAGGAGCAGGGACCAAACAATGGGAGCTCACCCCGTCACAGGGATTTGAACCGCCGACCTTCTGATCGGCAAGTCCTAGGCTCTGTGGTTTAACCCACAGTGCCACCCGCATTCCTTTAGCCCATGGGCTAAAAGGTAAAGGTAAAGGTACCCCTGCCCGAACGGGCCAGTCTTGACAGACTGTGGGGTTTGTGCGCCCATCTCACATTTATTGGCCGGGGGCCAGCGCTGTCCGGGGACACTTCCGGGTCACGTGGCCAGCGTGACATCGCTGCTCTGGCGAGCCAGAGCCGCACACGGAACGCCGTTTACCTTCCCGCTGGTAAGCGGTACCTATTTATCTACTTGCACCCGGGGGTGCTTTCGAACTGCTAGGTGGGCAGGCGCTGGGACCGAACAGCGGGAGCGCACCCCGCCGCGGGGATTCGAACCGCCGACCTTTCGATCGGCAAGCCCTAGGCGTTGAGGCTTTAGCCCACAGCGCCACCCGCGTCCCACAGCCCATGGGCTACCTCTGCCTTAATACACAGTCTCTGGTTCTTATCGAGAAGTACTTTTGCCTATTAGATCAGTGGGATTCTATTCTATGGGCTGAGTCAAACGTTCTTAGTGTAAATGACAATGTCAGTGGTTTGGAAGGGGTACAGCAGATCATCTACAGTGGAACCTCTACTTATGGACGTAATCAGTTCTGGAGGTCCATCCGTAAGTTAATCCGGATCGCTAGTAGAAGCACCGTTGTGTGCAGGCACATTCGGCGGCAGCATGCTTCTGAGCATGTGCAGACAACGGCAGCCGCTTCTGCGTGTGCACAAACAGCAGAAGCCGCTTATGCACGTGCACGAATCGCAGCAAACCCGGCATTTACTTTCGGGTTTGCCGCGGTCACAACTTGGATTGGGCCCAAGTAGAGGCGGCCGTAAGTAGAGGGTCTACTGTACTTCATCCCAAAAGAAGAATCAAGGTGTGCTGGACTTGAAGCAACCTATCAGACGCATCCCCACCCGTTCACCTGAGAGCAAGGAAATTCCATCACCACTCAAAGGCAGCTGATTCCAATGAACTCCACTTACAGTTAGGGAGTTCTTCGTAATGCTGCATCAAAACTTTTGTGCTGTGGCACTGGTGAACTACTAAATCCATACTGGAGGGCTAAGCATGGAAGTGGAGCTGCAATGGAGTACTAAATTCACAAATTTATAGTTTTGGCAAGACTTACGGCAGTGATAAGAGTATAAACAGACCAAAAAGTGATAGAGTGGGATTGTGTAAAGGAGTATATGGAAAAATATGGATGTGAGGGCGATCTGGCTGAGACATCTGTCACCCCATTGATCGCCAGGGTTGATTCAGCTGATCTGGCTGGCTAGATTCCCTTCCTCCCTCACCGCTCCATGTGCGTCCCTCCCGAAGCTCCATGCTCGGTGGAAGAGGACGACCCTCCCAGATAGAAGGAGTGTACCGTTCTTCGGTCAAGGGTATACGATATGAATATTGTTCTGGTATAAATATACAGTGGTGCCTCGCAAGATGATAAGAATCCGTTCTGTCATTCTCTTCGTCTAGCGGTTTCTTCGTCTTGCGAAGCAAGCCCATTGAAGGATTAGCGGATTAGCGCTATTAGCGGCTTTTAGCGGCTTATCTGCTGATCGGATCAGCTGATAAGCGGCTTAGCGGCTTAGAAAAGGGAGGGAGGGGGGAAAACCAGCAGGAACTCGCAAGACATTGTTGTCTTGTGAAGCAAGCCCATAGGAAATTCGTTTTGCGAAGCACCTCCAAAACGGAAAACTCTTTCGTCTAGCGAGTTTTCCGTCTTGCGAGGCATTCGTCTTGCGGGGCACCACTGTATTTATATGCAATGAATGAAGTTTGCAGGGTAAAGATAAGGAGGAATTGGTTATAAGAGGTATAAAGGTAAACTAATATTAATAACACAACAATCAAACTTAAAATGAGAGAAGGAAGTCATATACGGGTGGAGGGAAGTCAAGATTATATGTAACTTTGTTTGGACTTTTATATTATGGATTGATATTTTTCCTTTTTCATTTGTGGCTGTTTTTTTGTTTGTTTGTTTTGTTTATGTTGTCTATTCTATTTGTTTTCAGTTATTCTAATTAGCAATTTAAAAAAAAATCCACAAATTTCCTATAAGGGACTCACCCATGGTATTGCCTACTATGTGAATGTCTTAAAAGTCTCCCCTAACATACTTGAAATAATAGTATTATTAACCTTTAGGGCACTTGACTGACTGTTAGGATAGATACACAAGTTTGTTATAGTGGTGTGATACAAAAACCAGGCTGATCCAGAGACCACGACAGTCATTGAGGATGTATATTCATGCATCTGATTACTTGTCTGTACTAGTAGGCTATTCCGTATTAACTGATGGGAGTTTTATTGAAAACAAGCATTTCTCCCTTAGATACAGATGAGGAAGAGGATGAAACGATAGTCAGAAGGAGGAATACAAAGGAAACTGCTAAGGCAACAAAAAAAGAAAATGAGAGGGATGCTGATGATGAAAGTGATGAGGATGATGGAGAGAGTTCCAGGAGGAAGAAAACAAATAAAAAGAAAAATCAGAAAGCGGGGGATGATGTTGATGGAGATGAAGAAAGTGAAATGGAGGAAACAGCAAAAGGCAAGAATAAGGGAGGAAAAACTGTTTCCAGCAAAGAGCAAAAAGATGCTGCAAACAAGAAAACAAAAGGAAAGAAGAAGAAAAAGAAAAATGCAGATGAGAGGTAAAGACCACAAAATGTGCTTAAGGACTTTGATATTTGGGCCTTGGGTACAGAAAACTATTTACAAAACGTCTATGCTTTTCTATCAGTTCTGAGTGGCACACAAACATTTAAATCACTGCTTTTCTTAGCAAGATAAACATCTGTGGAGTCCATTGCTTTCCCAGCACCACTTTGGTGTACTCCACGAAGATAAATTGAGATTTAATGATGTGTGCCTTTCAGGAGTAATGCAAATACAGTGGTGCCTTGGTTCTCAAACTTAATCTGTTCTGGAATTCCATTCCAAAACCAAAGCATTTCAAAACGAAGGCGTGCTTTTCCATAGAAAGTAATGCAAAATGGATTAATCCGTTCCAGACTTTTAAAAACAACCCCTAAAACAGCAATTTAACATGAATTTTACTATCTAACGAGACCACTGGTCCATAAAATGAAAGCAATAATCAATGTACTATACTATATAATAAATAAGACAGTATTGTAGATGATTAATTTTTTTTAAAAAAAATTCTTACCTGCACTGATGATAGTCATTGCTTGGATGGGGGGGCTTTTATCCATTTCCGCAGTCACTCACTCACTCAATCAATCAATCAATCAATCAGTAGCTAAACTGGGTTCCACACAATCACAAAAACAAATTAACCAGAAAAGCCTCAAAAACTAAAACACAAAATAAATAGCAAAAACAAAAGTGCCAAACTTAATCCGTTCCGGAAATCTGTTTGACTTCTGAAATGTTCCAAAACCAAGGCCCGGCTTCTGATTGGCACTGGGGCCCCTGAAACGATAGCCGACAACTGCATTGGGTGGTGTCCTTTAGCTCTCTATATTGGACAAACAGGCCAAATCCTACGTCAAAGGATAAATGGACATAAATCTGACATCAAGAATCACAAGACAGAGAAACCAGTAGGAGAACACTTCAGTCCCCCCAGGACATTCTATACAAGATCTCAAAGTAGCTGTCTTATTACAAAAGAATTTCAGAAATAGACTGGAAAGAGAAGTTGCTGAATTGCAACTTATTACCAAACTTAAAACCATGGAGAGACCTGGTCTGAATAGAGACATTGGATTCTTATCTCATTATTGAAATTGAAATACTTTATTGTCACTTGTATAACTTGTATACAGTGAGATTACACGAGCACCTCCCACTCAGCTCTTAGTCTTAATTCCCCTCGTTTACTGACGCACACCCACCAGACCCAAAAGTCAGTTGCCCTGTTGTTATCTTTTCATTCAGCAGTCTAACAGCCCACGGATAGAAGCTGTTCTTTACCCTGTTGGTGCGACTAATCATGCTTCTATATCTTCTGCCTAAGGGCAGGAGATCAAGAAAGTGCTGGCCAGGGTGTGAATCATCTCTGAGAATTTTCCTCACTCTCCTGAGGCAACATTCTTCCGCTATTTCATCCAGCAGATTCACGGGACAGCCCATAATATCTTGTGCTGTATTCACCACCCTCTGTAGGCACTTCCTATCAGTTGATGTCAAACCAGCGTACCACACTGTGATGCAGTATGAAAGGACACTTTCTATTGTGGACGGAGATCATCAAATATTGATTGACATCTTTCTTTCGCAATACTCTGAAGAGATGAAGTCTCTGTTGGGCTTTCTTAACCACTAAAAAGCTATTTTTAGTCATCTCACCCCTTGCTTTTTCCTGTAAGACCAACTACAGTCATTAACAGTCATCAAAAAATGTACTGTACTATAAAATAAATAAGACAGCATTGTAGATGATTTAAAAAAAAATTAAAAAAATCTTACCTGCACTGATGATAGTCATTGTTTGGATGGGGAGCTTTTATGCATTTCCGCAGTCATACAATCAATCAATCAATCAGTAGCTGAACTGGGTTCCACACAGTCACAAAAACAAACTAACCAAAAAAGCCTCAAAAACAAAAACACAAAATAGCAAATACAAAAGCGCCAAACTTAATCCGTTCCAGAAGTCCGTTTGATTTCCAAAATGTTCGAAAACCAAGGTGCACCTTCTGATTGGTGTAGGCGCCCTGGAAACAGTAGCTGACAGCTGCATTGGACGTTCGGCTTCCGAAAAACCTTCAAAAACCGGAACACTTACTTCTGGGTTTTTGGCGTTTTGGAACTAAGGTGTTTGAGAAGCAAGGCACCACTGTAGTCTGTTGTGTATTCAGGCATCAGTGTCCACTTTTCATCCTCATTTCCATCCTTTATCAGTAATGGATAATATTGACCAAGTCACCCAGTATCTTAAATCTACCATCACATCACATGTTTATAGCCAAATCACATGTTTACTGAACACACAATAGCCACAAAGTATGTGACACATGCCAAACTATCCATCTATCCATGGTCAACACCTGTCATCAAATGCAGAGTATTTTTGCATGTGCTACTCCTGTTTTTGCAATGAACACCAAACGCTGGACCCTGTGCATAGCAGTGACTGCACATGGTGAGCTGAACGCATTTGATGAGCTGATACATGCAAGGTTTCAAAGCACTCACCACATGAACAAAGGAATGAACTGTCCCTGGTGTGGTCCTGTCTTTTTGCTCCTAGTTCTTCCTCATCTCCCAACTCCTCAGACGATGAGTCTCTATGCGAAGAGGAACTGGCCAAGCTAAAGGAGCAAGTGGAGGAGAAGAAGAAACTCATTTCGATCATGAGAAACAAACCCTGGCGGATGGCAAAGAAATTAGCTGTGCTGAGGTAACCTGCAACACTCCCCCCAGTGATGTCCATTTTCACAAGGGATAGGTATGTGTTTAGGCTTCTCTTTCAAAACGGCAGAAACTGCCCTGCAGCCACTACTATATCACTTTGGGAAAGCAACCAATGTTTGCCATATCGGTTGCCTTAACAGGAAGAACACTGAAAGCAGGAATCTGTTATCGGTCTTTGTAACTGAAGGCCAGATGATGAGTAGAAATCTCAACTGATACCCAGCTTTGGCTCATTTTATTGCTTCAATTAAAACACACAGGCCTAAATGCCTGGCTTTCAGAAACCTTGTTGAAGTAAGCTCTCTGCTGTTCTTTGATTATTTATGCTTTTTGCTATATATACGAATCACAGTGATCCTTTCCCAAGAGCTTTCAGGTGTTAGACATTTGGAAGCAGTTAGGAGAAACATAATGCACCAATTACTGATTTGTGGAGTACAGCTGCCAGGCTCTTCCAGCGAATGACGCAATGTGCCCTCAGCTAATAATGTTTACTGGCCAGCATCAGGGAGTGGCTAAAGCTCAATGGTACAGCATACAGCTGGCTTGCTGAAGGTCTCAAGTTCAGCCCTTGGCATCTCAGCAGGTGAGAGGAGAGCATTCTGCCTGGGACAGCCGCTGCCACTCAGACCAGACAACTGAGCCAATTGTCTGGTTCAGTATAAGGCTTCATGTGTACATTAACTGTTTTAAAACCTAATGGTTCATTATGGCTGTTTAAGAAGGCCCTTGGCTGAATATTATCTCTTTTTGGCATATTTATGTTTATCTAATAGTCATCTTGTTTTATTATAGTCTTGATTTTTCTGCTGATATTTTGATTTATGATTCAGTTGAACTGTGGGTTATTTTATATTCACCATCAATTTCAACTGAAAAATGGGCAGTATATTTTTCATAATGATAATAATAATAATAATAATAATAATAATAATAATAATAATATAATATAGTGCAAAATGATGTCCAAATTATTTCATACAAAGACCCACATGTAGAGCTAGAAGAGAAAGCAGGGAAGTTACTAGATGCTAAAGTATCAAGGAAACACAACAGAAGGAATTAGGGTTGTAGTTAATTATGCCCTACTCAGAGTAAACCAACTGAAATTAGTGAACTCAAGTGAGTCATGTCCAGTAACTTCAATGCCCCCACCAATTCAAGGCACCACAGAGAACCATGTAGATCAGTAACCCCTCATGGAAAAAATGTAGCTTTTGTGAGAAGATACATCCTTTAGTACGCACTGAAAGTTTCAACTCTTGAGTAAACTGTTCAGCTGACATTTGGAGTTTGTCAGTTGAAGTAACTAGGGAGACACTGTGTATCTGAAGAAGTGTGCATGCACACGAAAGCTTATACCAAGAACTAACTTAGTTGGTCTTTAAGGTGCTACAGGAAGGAATTTTTTTATTTTGATGGCAGACCAACACGGCTACCCATCTGTAACTAGGGAGACACAGAGAGGACTACCTCAACATAATGTGGCTTGCCATCTTACTAAGAAAGTTGTTCATGGACAATGATGCAACAATGACCGAGTCACTGTGCTGAGAGAGGAGAAACCATGGCAATTAAACCAGTTTACATTTATAGTGTAAATATCATCACGGAGGAGAAATGTTGGATAAGAACCCCTTTGTATAACATGACAGCAGACATGACTTCAGATTCCTTCATGACGAAACTCAGCCCTTCGCACTGCTTTAGAACTCAAGCACTGAGACTTCAGTGGTTGTATTGCATTTGTGATCAACACAACGGTAAGTGTTAAAGCTTCTGCCAACTTTCCAAGATGCACTATTATTGCTGTTGTCGTTAATATAACCATCTTTTCAAACTTTAAATTAGGGAGGCTCAAGCTTTTGTTGAAAAGTTTGAAGGTGCCTTGGGGAAAGGCAAAGGAAAAAAGTTGTATGCCTACAAAATGATGATGGCAAAGGTAAGCGACACGAGGAACTCTGATGAATGTAAGTTTTTCCCGTAATTTGAATGGTGCATTTTTGCTGCTGCACTTGACACCACTGAAATTAGCTAAAATTTACAAATTAAAATCCAGCCTATGTTCGAAGTGTCAAGAATTTGAAGGGATGATGTACAATGTCTGGTGGGGCTGAAAAAAGGTAAAACGTTTCTGGGATATTATACATGAAGAAATAAAAAAAGATGCTTAGGAGCCCCATAGAAAAGAAACCTGAGGCTTACCTACTGGGCCTTTTGGGGAAAGATATTCCACAAGAAAAGAAAGTAATTTTCCTGTATGCTACAGCAGCTGCCAGAACAGTATTAGCCAGTAAATGGAAAAGTGAAATAATTCCCTCCAAAGCGTATGTAAAATGAGTCATTATATACAACAGGCAAAATTTACAGCAGCCATAAGGTTACTGTAATCAAAAGTTAAGATTACAATGGAAATGCTTTGAAGATTATATAGATAAACACTGTTCACAAAACAATATGTTGAAATGTACAGATTAAGACTGTAGAGTTTACAAGAAGAATGATGTTTGAAATGAGATATGAAAGATAATTCAGATAAGGAGTGTAATGTAAAGATTCAATATAATAGATAACAGAAATCAGGATGTGGTGGAGGGGAGTCAAGGGTGGGTGGTGGGATTATATATGTAATTTTATTTATATCATCTTTTTGGTTTGGTTTTTGTTTTGTGCCCCCTTTGTATTCTTGTGTACAGTTGTACCTCGCAAGACGAATGCCTCGCAAGACAAAAAACTCGCTAGACGAAAGGTTTTTCCGTTTTCGATTTGCCTCGCAAGACGAATTTCACCTATGGGCTTGCTTCGCAAGACGAAAACGTCTCGTGACTTTGTTTCCTTTGTCTAAAAACAAAGACATGTTTTGTTTATAAAGTTAATTTATTTTCCCTTCAATTTTTGAACTGCTCTTTACAGTATGTGTGACTTTAAAGAGTAGTTAATAAACTGTTGTTGTACCAAATTTGGCTTTGTTTGGACTTTTTTTGACCATAGGAACGCATTAATTGATTTTCAATGCATTCCTATGGGATTTCGTGATTCGCAAGACGAAAAATTCGTTAGACGACAAAACTTGCGGAACGAATTAATTTCGTCTTGCGGGGCACCACTGTATTCTTGTATTGTTTGTATTGTTTTAAAAAAAGGGAAAGAAAGGAAGGAAGGAAGGAAGGAAGGAAGGAAGGAAGGAAGAAAATGCAGACGCAGGAATTCAAAATGTTGAAGTTGAGTTTTTAAAGCCATATAGTGGTACCTTGGGTTACAAATGCTTCAGGTTACAGACTCCGCTAACCCAGAAATAGTACCTCGAGTTAAGAACTTTGCTTCAGGATGAGAACAGAAATCACGCGGTGGCAGCAGCAGGAGGCCCCATTAGCTAAAGTGGTACCTCAGGTTAAGAACAGTTTCAGGTTAAGAACGGACCTCCGGAACAAATTAAGTTCTTAACCCGAGGTACCACTGTACTTGAAATACATATTTCAAGCACAGTCAGTGTTGAAATAAATGGAAGAACCAAACCACTGCTAAATAGGAAAGGCAGTATGAACAAGGATTCCTTACAGTACTTAGGTGTCTCCTCACTTTAAGCAGGGCTTCCCAGCATATTTTGTTGCCAAAGGCAAAGAAGCAAATGGCCTCTTTCAGGTCAAGGCGCAGAGTATCCAAGGCCAGTTAAGTTATTCTAGCACTTTTGACAAAAAAAAACAACAACCCACATACACCTCTCCTTGAGAGTAATAGTAATAATAACTGTCAGGGAACTGACATCGGAGGAAAGGGAAGTGGTAAGGCTCCCAGAGACTGGGAGAGAGTCAACAGCCAAAGCAGGGACCAGCAGGGGGAGCGCGGGGTCTCTGGAGGAGGATCTCAGTAATGCTGAGAGAGACGCAGCAGCCCAGGCAGGAAGCAGCAGGGGAGAGAAAGGGGTGAGAGACACTTCGAGCGAAAATAGCGGGGAGGTGTCAGAAGCAACTGCAGGGAGACCCATGCTTCGCCGGAAGCTGCCACGTCGTGAGTCCAGGAGACGCGTTTCCGTTAAGGAACTTCTTTGCTGGAAGCGCTTCCGCAGGCAGCCACTGTCAGACTCTACTAGTGACTAGAGCAGACATGTCTGAGGAGCTCTGTCACACACAGAGGTTTGTGGGGTCGCACAAACTCTGAAGGGGCACAATTTTAAGCACAAGCAGCTAATCATCCCCTGACAGCAGTCTGACAGTCTTTGTACGCTGCCTGTGCAGGAGAAAGCATCATGAGCAACCCAGTCGGAACCGGAGACGCAGGGGTTGGAGCTGGTCCAAGCTTGGAAGAAAGGTATCAAGCTCTGGAGGTCCAACTTGCGCTGCAGACGGCGAGGCTCGAGGAGAGAAGGGCTCAGGATGCTGACAAAAAGGGGAGAACCACTCAGTTCCCCAGAAAGGTACCAGGATTGGTGCAGAAGTTTGGGGGGGACCCCAAGGATTACCATGCCTTTAGGACTGAGATGCAATATGCTCTGAATGTGCAGTTTGATGAGTTCCCTGATGAGGAATCGCGAGTTGCGTTCGTAATTGGGCATCTTGAGAAGGGGGCGCGGGACTGGGTTCGACCCCTGATGGCAACGCACAACGATATCCTAAAGGACACTATGAAATTCTTTCGTGCAATGGATATCATGTTTTCCAGCGATATTGAGGAAGGGGTGGTACGCAGACAGCTAATGGCTTGCAAGCAGGGAAGCAGATCTGTCCGTGAGTACTGGACTGAATTTACCATGCTGATTCACAGATTGGGGTGGGATTTATCGGCGGCACCCATTCAGATGCTATTTGAAGAAGGTCTTTCTTCAGCTGTGAAAGACGAGCTGGCCAGGAGCCCCAGGGCGGGGTCTATGGATCAGCTGACCAAATCTGCGCTGACCATTGGAGCGCGCCAGGAGGCAAGAGCCTTGGAGAGGCGGGAAGGGAGAGGGGAACGTTGGAAGGAGTTACGCATTCCAGACATTCCTGAGCCAGCTTTCCCGCCGGCAGAGCCGATGGAAATCGGAACAGCCCGCGCGCGCGCAGTTTCAAAGCCCAGTGAGGGGGCGAAGAAGGAGGGAAAGGGAGCCCGGAAATGCTATCTCTGCCAACAGCCAGGCCACTTTGCCAGAGTCTGCCCCCAGAGGAAGGAATGGCAAGGGATGGTGGGAGCTGTTGAGGGGGAAGAGCAGGGAGAAACGGAGCAGGTAAAAGCCAACGCCTGGTTGCCAGCAGGGCACTGCAGCCAGGCCAAAGAGCAGTGAAAGTGCCCCTTCCCCAAGTGCCAGTGCCAGAAGCTCCTCGACCTGCTCTAGTGATTGAAGTGTCGCTAGAGCTGCAAAATGGACACCCCCTAAAAATAAAGGCGCTGTTGGACTCAGGCAGCTCCTGCAATTTCATGAGCAAGGAGTTTGCTGCTGAGCACCAGATACAGACTATCCCTTTAAGCAACCCCCTGCAGGTGACCACGATTGATGGCAGGGAACTGTTGGGAGGAGGCGTCAGCTTGCAGACCGTCCCAATGATAATGAGGGTGGCAAGGCACACAGAACTGATAGCGTTTAATGTGGCCACCTTGGGAGGCGCTCCCATTATTTTGGGAATGAGCTGGCTAGCCCTACATGATCCGCTGGTGGGCTGGCATCAAAGAGTGGTTTCCTTCGGTTCCGCACACTGCTTAGAACACTGCAGGGCGGAAAAGGGGTCAGCAGGGGCCCAAGCCACCCTAGCAGGGACGGAAGTGATGGAGAAGGGGAAGGTGCCACCACAGTATGCTGATCTCAGCGACGTGTTCAGCGAGAAGGAAGCGGACCAACTACCCCCGCATAGGCCCTTTGATTGCCAGATCAATTTACTCCCTGGAGCACAGCTTCCTGTAGGCAAGTTGTATGCCATGTCAGACAGGGAGATGCAGGAGTTGCGAGCGTTCATTGACAAGAACCTGAAGAGAGGCTTCATCAGAGAGTCCAAGGCAGCGGGGGGTAGCCCAGTGTTTTTTGTGGATAAAAAAAACACGGACAAGCCGAGGCTGGTATGTGACTTTCGGGCCCTAAATGCAGTGACAGAGCCGGCGGCTTTTCCTATGCCCAGGATTGATGATATTTTGACCAGGGTGCGAAAAGGAAAGATTTTTACAAAGCTGGACCTAAGGGGGGCGTACAACCTGATACGTATAAGGAAAGGGGATGAATGGAAGACCACCATGTTCACCCCTTTGGGGGCATTTGAATACCTCGTTATGCCTTTTGGATTACAAACAGGCTCCGCGTGTTTTCAAGCCTTTATGAACCATGTACTGGGGCCTTTGCTCTACAAGAATTGCGTGGCCTTCTTAGATGACGTGTTGGTGTATTCGGAGAATGAGGAGCAACATGTGAGAGACGTCAGAGAAGTGTTGAGCAGGCTGCAAGCCAACAGACTGTGGGTGAAACTGGAAAAGTGTCAGTTTCATACCAAGGAGGTGGAATTCCTGGGGTACCGCTTGTCAGACAAGGGGTTGGCCATGGACCCCGGCAAGGTTCAAGCGGTGCTGGAATGGAAAACACCCAAGACCAAGAAGGATGTGCAGAGGTTCCTAGGGTTTGGAAACTTTTATCGTAAGTTCATCCGAAACTTCGCCCACCTGACGGCGCCCATCACGGACTGTCTCAGCAGCAAAAAGAAGTTTGTTTGGACGGGGGAGGCGGAGCGAGCGTTTGAGGAACTGAAAAGGGCCTTCGCCTCTGACGAACAACTTCTACATGTGGATTTACAAAAAAAGCTGAGGGTCGAAACAGACGCTTCTGACAGAGCCATAGGGGCGGTGCTTCTTCTGCAGCCGGGGAAGGAGGGGTCAGAGTGGCGACCGTGTGCCTTCTTTTCGCGAAAGCTGAACAAATCTGAGAGAAACTACACGGTGCACGACCGGGAACTTCTTGCGATTTATGAGGCCTTCCGGAGATGGAGGCACCTACTAATTGGTGCACAACAGAAGGTGCAAGTGTGCACGGACCATAAGAATCTAGAGTATTGGAGAACTGCGCGAGTGCTCAACCAAAGGCAGTTGAGATGGGCCCAGGAGTTCTCCAAATTTAACTTTGAGATTTGTTACGTACCAGGCCCGGAGAACGTTAGGGCGGACGCTCTCTCACGCAAACCTGAATATTTGGAGGGAGAGGGTGCACCCGAAGAGACCCATGTTATTCCCGAGGACCGCTGGGTGTGTGGGGCGGCTTTGGTGGGGCAAAGGGAACTGGTAAAGGGAACGGTGCAGGATGAATACGCCCAGGACAAACTCAGGGGTCTCAGGAGGGAGGGAGACAAACCCGGGGGTTTTGAGGAGAGAAACGGGGCGTTGTACTACAAGGGAGCGTTATACATACCTGAAGGGGAATTGAGGGAAAAGGTACTCAAGCAACTGCACGATAGCCCCACAGCAGGGCATTTTGGGCAACACAAAACCATGTGGCTGGTTACCAGGGAATTCTGGTGGCCCAAGGTCAGGGAAGATGTGCGTGAATATGTGAGAGGGTGTGACCGATGTCAACGAGCCAAGGGGGAGAGGCGGGCACCGGCAGGTTTATTAGAACCACTACCCACGCCGGAAAGACCATGGGAGGCAGTGGCAATAGATTTCATGACTGATCTGCCCAGGTCCAAAGGGAAGACAGCCATTATGGTTGTGGTAGACCTGTTAACCAAGATGGCCCACTTTATAGCCTGCTCACATGCGGTCACAGCAGAAGAAACCGCTAAATTGTTTGTGGAAAATGTGTTTAGGTTGCATGGTGCCCCCTTGAGGGTGGTTTCGGACCGAGGGAAACAATTTACTTCCAGGTTCTGGAGGAAGCTCATGAGCTTATTGCATGTAGAGGTGAATTTTTCCACTGCCCGTCATCCAGAAACCAATGGGCAGGCGGAAAGAGCTAATGGTGTCCTCCAGCAATATTTGAGGTGTTATGTGAATGACAGAGAGAATGATTGGGTGGAGAAGCTGGCGTTGGCAGAATTTGCCTATAACAATGCAGAGAACGTGTCCACGGGGATGAGCCCTTTTTTGGCCAATCACGGGTGTCATCCCCGAGCCTTCCCAGGGGGGGAGGGGGAGAACTGGAGCGTTCCTGCCGCAGAACAGTTCGTTGAAGAAATGGAAGCGATCCATCGCCAGCTCCAACTTAATTTAAACAGGGCGAAGGAGGAATATAAGAGGCAGGCAGACAAAACCAGAAGGGAAGGGGAAAGCATTAGGGTGGGGGACCAGGTGTGGCTGTCCACCCAAGGGTTACCATTTAAAGGAGGTTGTAAGAAGTTAAGACCCAAAAGACTGGGCCCATTTGAAGTCACGCAACAGGTCAACCCAGTGGCTTTCAGACTCCGGTTACCGAACCACATGAAGTTGCACCCAGTGTTCCACAGATCATTGCTGTCACCGTATATAGGGGACAGAGAGGGGAGGGTCAATAGGGGACCAGCTATGGAGGAAAAAGAACACAGCTACCATGTAGCGGAGATTCTCGATTCCAGGTGGAGGGGAGAGCAAGTAGAGTATTTGGTAATGTGGGAAGGGGAGCCGGAGTCGGAAAACACCTGGGTCAGGGCAGAGGATGTAGATGACGAGGTTTTGATTGAAACTTTTCATCAGAGATTCCCTAGAAAACCCCAGCCAGTGGCGAGGTTCCGGAGGGAATACTTCGCCACCACCGACGACGAAGAAGAGTTGGAGGGGTTCGCTGATTCCGAGGTGGAGGAGGATTCAGCGAGTCGGAACGAAGACCGATGGAGGGAATTGTTCGAGACGTCTGAAGATGAAGAGGATTCTTTTAGGGGTTTCAGCTCCTCACCGCCCAGAGGAGAAAGTAGGGGCGGGGGAGAGGGGGGCCCTGGAGGGGAGGTGGATGTCAGGGAACTGACATCGGAGGAAAGGGAAGTGGTAAGGCTCCCAGAGACTGGGAGAGAGTCAACAGCCAAAGCAGGGACCAGCAGGGGGAGCGCGGGGTCTCTGGAGGAGGATCTCAGTAATGCTGAGAGAGACGCAGCAGCCCAGGCAGGAAGCAGCAGGGGAGAGAAAGGGGTGAGAGACACTTCGAGCGAAAATAGCGGGGAGGTGTCAGAAGCAACTGCAGGGAGACCCATGCTTCGCCGGAAGCTGCCACGTCGTGAGTCCAGGAGACGCGTTTCCGTTAAGGAACTTCTTTGCTGGAAGCGCTTCCGCAGACAGCCACTGTCAGACTCTACTAGTGACTAGAGCAGACATGTCTGAGGAGCTCTGTCACACACAGAGGTTTGTGGGGTCGCACAAACTCTGAAGGGGCACAATTTTAAGCACAAGCAGCTAACCATCCCCTGACAATAACCAACCAATTTGCTGCCCTTTCTTGGCACTCAGAAATCAGCCGCCTCACTCTGTCTAATGGTAAAGTATACTGCTGGAAAGAAAAGTCAAAGTAAAGTCCACTTGTTCTCCCTGTCATCGATCAAAAGAGCTCAATGTCACTGTCTAGTTGAAATCCAGCAGTTTTAGATGAGGGGCTCATCTTTAGTTTTTCAGGACAGCAATAAATAATTTTAACAATTCTACAATTCTGCCTGCAGCACCGGAGCAACGTTACCTTCTACTGTGTTTATTTCCAGAAATGGGTCAAGTTCAAGAGAGATTTTGACAATTTTAAGACACAATGTATACCATGGGAAATGAAGATAAAAGAAGTGGAAAGTAAGTTAACATTTCTACTTATTTAATAGAATGCTTGTCGATACTGCTTGGAAATCCCTAAAAAGAATCTTCATAGACCAACCTTAACATCACAACCCAAACCTTTCCCTCATTTGAAACATCCCATGCTTGCTGTTTCACAAAACACTTCTTTTGTTTACTAAGTTTAAGCACTGCTTTTCAACTTCTGTTTCCAAAGCAGTGTACAGATAAAAAAGATTTTATTAAAAAAGCAAGCATCAAAGCTACATTGCATGCTTTATTTTGGAGAACTTCAAAATAACCGACTTAATCATTTCTTTCTCAGTGTGGAAGGAGAATGCTACTTATTGACCACTTAAAAACTTGTTGTCTACGTCCAATCACTATACACCAACGATTTCAGCATATGCTGATTTCTTTGCTTGTCCAGTACAAACAGGGGTAATTGAAGATGTGCAGGAAACAACATTTTAATATTAGTCCTAAGGTGTGGTTTTTTTAAAAAAAAAAACCACTTCAATTTTAGTTCTATGGGAATAACTACAACCCTCTTCAGGTTGACTCCCTGATATTTCTCCAGTTTTTCACATGCTGGCTGCTTATTCCTACATCAATGGTTTCCATTTATTCACTGAAGCCAACACGGGCAGTTGTCCCATGTCCTCAAAAACATGAGTATGGCGTGTGCTTGCCTGAGGAGATGCCAAACTTGTGCTTTGAGAAGTTTTGTGGTGCTGATAACACCAAGATTGCAGGTTTGATTCCTGTATGGGTCAGTTGCAAATTCCTGCATTTCGGGGGGTTGAACTAGATCAGGCTTCCTCAACCTCGGCCCTCCATATGTTTTGAGACTACAGTTCCCATCATCCCTGACCACTGGTCCTGCTAGCTAGGGATCATGGGAGTTGTAGGCCAAAAACATCTGGAGGGCCGAGGCACCTCGGGGTCCCTTCCAACTCTACAGTTCTATGATTCATTTCTTGCATTATTGTCACCATTGTCTCTTCTCCATCTGAACCATAGGTGCCAACTCCCTGCCTGAGCACCCACAAAATTCCCCATGAAGGGGCTGGACACCCACAAATTATGGTGCCAGGGCATGACACCCATGGCCCCTGGCACCCTCGGTCACCTGGCCACGTTGGCACTCCTGATCTGGACTGCATCTGAATGCAGTCACAATGGCCAGTCAGTTTCCCTTGAGGCATCAGCCAGTTTCTCTCATTGATACAGGCAGCAGAAAGTGTGTGGGCACAACCTTTCCCTCTGAAGCAGGTAGAACCATGTGGGCACAGTTTCGTTCTCTCTTATAAGCACAGCTCTAGGCAGAGAAACATCAGGCAAGGAGAACGTTAAGTGGCAGGTGCCTCCGTTGTTATAGGGCTTTACTTACAGAGAAGAGAGCTACCTGGCACCAAAGACATTTAACAGAATGAAGGTTGACACGGGAGTGTCGATAGTTCACCAGCGATAAAAGGATGGCCACCTGCTCAGTGTGTCAGAGCCAGGCATGGTTTGTGAGATAAACTGGTAAGCTGTTGGCAGGCTGAAGAAAAGGCAGCCAGGAGCAGGACATGGCAGAGGGACACAGTTATGGTGGGGAGCAGAGGCGAGGTTTTGCCTCCAGTGGCAAAGCATCCTGGGCCAGCCCTGTGTGTGATAATAATAATAATAATAATAATAATAATAATAATAATAATAATAACAACAACAACAACAATAATAATAATAATAATAATAATAATAATTTATTATTTATTCCCCGCCCATCTGGCTGAGTTTCCCCAGCCACTCTGGGCGGCTTCCAATCAAGTGTTAAAAACAATACAGCATTAAATATTAAAAACTTCCCTAAACAGGGCTGCCTTCAGATGTCTTTCAAAGAGAAGATAGCTGCTTATTTCCTTCACATCTGAAGGGCGGGCGCCACCACCGAGAAGGCCCTCTGTCTGGTTCCCTGTAACCTCACTTCTTGCAATGAGGGAACCGCCAGAAGGCCCTCGGTGCTGGATCTCAGTGTCCGGGCTAAATGATGTACCTGTACCACAGAAAATTCTGCCTGAACTCAGCACTTTTCTAATGACACCTTCTCATTATTAAAGGTCATTTTGGTTCTTCAGTGGCCTCCTATTTCATATTTCTACGTTGGATGTATGGAGTGAACTTGGTGCTGTTTGGCTTGATATTTGGATTAGTTATAATTCCAGAGGTAAGTATGGAAATAATAATCCTCAGTAAAAAAAAATGGGTTTGGACCCAGAAGACATTGAGTTGCATCAGCTCATGTTGCAATAAGCCATACCATCTAAACGGGATATTTAATACATGGCATATAGAACGCCGGGGCAGACCTCTAGGGAAAGGCTGTCACTCAGGGGCAGAAAGCATCTGCTTTGCATTCAGAGGGTTCTAGGTTCATTCTCCATGTATGTTGAGAGACCCCAGTCTGAAAGCTGGGACAGCTGCTTCCACACCGTGTAGACAATATTGAAAAAGACTGGCCAGTGGCCTAGAGCCAGCATGTTGTTGTTGTTTAGTCGTTTAGTCGTGTCCGACTCTTCGTGACCCCATGGACCAGAGCACGCCAGGCACTTCTGTCCTCCACTGCCTCCCGCAGTTTGATCAAACTCATGCTGGTAGCTTCAAGAACACCATCCAACCATCTCATTCTCTGTCGTCCCCTTCTCCTTGTGCCCTCCATCTTTCCCAACATCAGGGTCTTTTCCAGGGATTCTTCTCTTCTCATGAGGTGGCCAAAGTATTGGAGCCTCAGCTTCACGATCTGTCCTTCCAGTGAGCGCTCAGGGCTGATTTCCTTCAGAATGGAGAGGTTTGATCTTCTTGCAGTCCATGGGACTCTCAAGAGTCTCCTCCAGCACCATAATTCAAAAGCATCAATTCTTCGGCGATCAGCCTTCTTTATGGTCCAGCTCTCACTTCCATACATCACTACTGGGAAAACCATGGCTTTTACTATACGGACCTTTGTTGGCAAGGTGATGTCTCTGCTTTTTAAAATGTTGTCTAGGTTTGCCATCGCCTTTCTCCCAAGGAGCAGACGTCTTTTAATTTCGTGACTGCTGTCACCATCTGCACTGATCATGGAGCCCAAGAAAGTAAAATCTCTCACTGCCTCCATTTCTTCCCCTTCTATTTGCCAGGAGGTGATGGGCCCAGTGGCCATGATCTTCGTTTTTTTGATGTTGAGCTTCAGACCATATTTTGCGCTCTCCTCTTTCACCCTCATTAAAAGGTTCTTTAAATCCTCTTCACTTTCTGCCATCAAGGTTGTGTCATCTGCATATCTGAGGTTGTTGATATTTCTTCCGGCAATCTTAATTCCGGCTTGGGATTCATCCAGCCCAGCCTTTCGCATGATGAATTCTGCATATAAGTTAAATAAGCAGGGAGACAATATACAGCCTTGCCGTACTCCTTTCCCAATTTGGAACCAGTCAGTTGTTCCATATCCAGTTCTAACTGTAGCTTCTTGTCCCACATAGAGATTTCTCAGGAGACAGATGAGGTGATCAGGCACTCCCATTTCTTTAAGAACTTGCCATAGTTTGCTGTGGTCAACACAGTCAAAGGCTTTTGCATAGTCAATGAAGCAGATGTAGATGTCTTTCTGGAACTCTCTAGCTTTCTCCATTATCCAGCGCATGTTTGCAATTTGGTCTCTGGTTCCTCTGCCTCTTCTAAATCCAGCTTGCACTTCTGGGAGTTCTCGGTCCACATACTGCTTGAGCCTTCCTTGTAGAATTTTAAGCATAACCTTGCTAGCGTGTGAAATGAGTGCAATTGTGCGGTAGTTGGAGCATTCTTTGGCACTGCCTTTCTTTGGGATTGGGATGTAGACTGATCTTCTCCAATCCTTTGGCCACTGCTGAGTTTTCCAAACTTGCTGGCATATTGAGTGTAGCACCTTAACAGCATCATCTTTTAAAATTTTAAACAGTTCAGCTGGAATACCATCACTTCCACTGGCCTTGTTATTTGCAGTGCTTTCTAAGGCCCATTTGACTTCACTCTCCAGGATGTCTGGCTCAAGGTCAGCAGCCACACTACCTGGGGTGTATGAGACATCCATATCTCTCTGGTATAATTCCTCTGTGTATTCTTGCCACCTCTTCTTGATGTCTTCTGCTTCAGTTAGGTCTTTACCCCTTTTGTCCTTTATTATGGTAATCTTTGTACGAAATGTTCCTTTCATATTTCCGATTTTCTTGAACAGATCTCTGGTTCTTCCCATTCTGTTGCTTTCCTCTATTTCTTTGCATTGCTCGTTTAAGAAGGCCTTCTTGTCTCTCCTTGCTATTCTTTGGAAATCTGCATTCAATTTCTTGTATCTTTCATTATCTCCCTCGCATTTTGCTTGCCTTCTCTCCTCCGCTATTTGTAAGGCCTCGTTGGACAGCCACTTTGCTTTCTTGCATTTCTTTTTCATTGGGATGGTTTTAGTTGCTGCCTCCTGTATAATGTTGCGAGCCTCCACCCATAGTTCTTCAGGCACTCTGTCCAGCAAATCTAAATCCTTAAACCTGTTCCTCACTTCCACTGTGTATTCATAAGGGATTTGGTTTAGATTGTATCTTACCTGTCCAGTGGTTTTTCCTACTTTCTTCAGTTTAAGCTTGAATTTTGCTATAAGAAGCTGATGATCTGAGCCACAGTCAGCTCCAGGTCTTGTTTTTGCTGACTGTATAGAGCTTCTCCATCTTTGGCTGCAGAGAATATAATCAATCTGATTTCGATGTTGCCCATCTGGGGATGTCCATGTGTAGAGTCGTCTCTTGTGTTGTTGGAAAAGCGTGTTTGTGATGACCAGCTTGTTCTCTTGGCAGAACTCTATTAGCCTTTGCCCTGCTTCGTTTTGATCTCCAAGGCCAAACTTGCCAGTTGTTCCTTTTATCTCTTGATTCCCTACTTTAGCATTCCAATCCCCTATAATGAGCAGAACATCCTTCTTTGGTGTCGCTTCTATAAGGTCTTGTAAGTCTTCATAGAATTGGTCAATTTCAGTTTCTTCAGCACCAGTAGTTGGTGCATAGACTTGGATTACTGTGATGTTAAAAGGTCTGCCTTGGATTCGTATCGAGATCATTCTATCATTTTTGAGACTGCATCCCAGTACAGCTTTCGCCACTCTTTTGTTGACTATGAGGGCCACTCCATTTCTTTTACGGGTTTCTTGCCCACAGTAGTAGATATGATAGTCATCTGAACTGAATTCGCCCATTCCCGTCCATTTTAGCTCACTGATGCCCAGGATGTCAATATTTATTCTTGCCATCTCATTTTTGACCACATCCAACTTACCCAGGTTCATGGTTCTTACATTCCAGGTTCCTATGCAATATTTTTCTTTACAGCATTGGACTTTCCTTTCGCTTCCATGCATATCCGCAACTGAGCGTCCTTTCGGCTTTGGCCCAGCCGCTTCATCAGCTCTGGATCTACTTGTACTTGTCCTCCGCTCTTCCCCAGTAGCATGTTGGACACCTTCCGACCTGAGGGGCTCATCTTCCAGCGTCATAACTTTTATATGCCTGTTGTCTTTGTCCATGGAGTTTTCTTGGCAGGGATACTGGAGTGGCTTGCCAGTTCCTACTCCAGGTGGATCACGTTTGGTCAAAACTCTCCACTATGACCTGTTCATCTTGGGTGCCCTGCTCGGCATAGTTCATAGCTTCTCTGAGTTCTTCAAGCCCCTTCGCCACGGCAAGGCAGTGATCCCCCCCCCCTTCATGGATCAGAGCCAGTATGGGGACCCTCAAAAGCAGGTTTTTGGAGTGCCCAGGAAGAGGATAGGAAAGCAGAACTCTGCTCTCACAGCACTGGATACAAACAAGGGTGGTGCTGTGGTCTAAACCACTGAGCCTCTTGGGCTTGCCAATCAGAAGGTTGGTGGTTCGAATACCCATGACGAGGTGAGCTCCCGTTGTTCTGTCCAACCTAGCAGTACGAAAGCATGCCAGTGCAAGTAGATAAATAGGTACCGCTGCGGCGGGAAGGTAAACGGCATTTCTGTGCGCTCTGGTTTCCGTCACGGTTTTCCATTGCGCCAGAAGTGGTTTAGTCATGCTGGCCACATGACCCAGAAAGCGTCTATGGAGAAACGCCGGATCCCTCATCCTGAAAGCGAGATGAGTGCCGCAACTCCACAGTTGCCTTTGACTGGACTTAGCCATCCAGGGGTCCCTTGCCTTTACCTACAAACCTTAGTCTGGACCCTGGACCCCACCTTACATTGCTTCCTAATTTTAATATGTGCAGGCAGCAACGGCACATTTCTCTGCATGGAGCTATCAAATTCACCCTAGCATCTTGCTGCTATCATCTATCAGCCCCATCATCCTGAATTCTTGCATGCACGCGCACACACACGCACACACACACACACACACACACAGCACAGCACAAACAAATATTACTTCACAATCTTTGGGATGTTGTACTACAAAGCCTCTCTCCAGGCATGAACAATGCCCCCAACTTGATCCAGCTATTTGTAGAGGAATGTGTGCTGCATAGAGAGATAAACATAATCCTTTTACGGCATTCAGGGGAAATATAACCCATGACATCCCCCAAGAATTCTGCCATCAGCTGAAAATGAGCAGAATTCAGATTACTGCTATGTAAAATATGATCTTCACACATTAATTGTGAAAGGAGAATGTTTAAGTGTATGGGTGACTGGGGTTTTATTCTGAATTATCTTAGTTTCAATATTTTATTTTATTTCCAAGCAGGAAGGACAGTACAGATACAAGCCATGCAAGGCAACAGATCAGTGTTAACTATATGAAATGGGAGACCACTGTAAAATCACAATATTTCTTAACTAATAGGAGACATCATTCTCATTCTCTGGTTCCTAGTCTAATATACTGCAAAGAACTCCATGTAAAAATTAGCCTTCAGATTTTTACCACCCTTATTCTAACAGATTTTGTTAATTTGAACATGGCATCCATATACAACATCAACAATGCCATTCTGGTGTCGATTTGGTTTTAAACGGAGTTGTACAATGTTTTGTTGCTAAAAAATCAGAAGAAATCTGTTCATAAAATAATGGTTACCAGTTCCCTTAATGTATTCAAGTAAAATTCCATATTTATATAGATTGCAGTGCCCAGATATAATTTTGGCACTGTGAATATTTCACAACTAAGCCTGCTTAAAACGGGGGAAGGGTAAGAAGCATAATTTAATTCAGAGAGGCAGCTGTGTTAGTCAGTTGCAGCAAAAACAACAGTCTTGTGACACCAAAGCAGTGGTTCTCAAAGGAGGATGTGGCATGCCACACTGGTGTGGCAAGAGTGGTTGGCAAATGTGGCAGGAATATTCAAGGACTATCAAAGAAACATTTGAACATTTCTGTGGAGAATGGATATACAACCAGCAACAGTATCCATGCCTCACTCCCAGAGCTTTGTGTATTCTTTGACAGTTCTCCATGACAAATTGTTGTGAACGGGGATTTTCAACTCTGACAAAGATGAAAGATTAGAAAAGAGAAAGGCTTCTTTGTGTTGATGAGGAGATGAGAGTTTGTCTCAAATTAGACTTGATATAAATGAGATTAGCCAACGAAAGCAAGCTCACACCTCTCGTTGAGTTATATATACGTACGTAAGATACATATGCCAGAGGCTCATTATAATTATATTTTGGGAACGGATTGTGTTCTTGTGCATTTACATTGTTTTATATTTTATGGAGGTCCCACGATCATATTATAAAGTAGTTGCGCTCTGTGTTATAAATCAAGCACTGCTAGTTGTTTCCTCTTTGTTTTCCAATGTATTTCTTACCAATAGCAAAGTTGGTGTAGCGCAAGCAAATGTTTATTCTGAAAGTGTGACCCAGAGGGGGAAAAGTTTGAGGACCACTGGACTAACACAATTACTTTGGCATAGGTGGGTCTAGAGAAAAACTGTAAAAAGTAGGGTCTAATGACAACAAAATGCAAAAGAAGCACAGTCCCTGACAATTCAGTAAAGAGACTATTCACACCAACAGTAATTGGTGATAACATTGAGGATAACACTGGCTTAGAATGAATCTCTACATTTTGCCTCAAAACTTCCTTTCTAGGAGGGCTAGAGACTTTCTTAAAAAATATAACTAGGGGCTGCCACCCCAAGCTCACATTGCTTGCCAGCTCCACCTTTAGACCTTCTCAATCTCCCACCTCTTTCCTCTTATAGCTAGCCCCAAACCCACCTTCCTCATCTATTAAAGCTGGAGTGCAGAATATTTTCTGGATAGAGGGACAGATATTTCTTTTCATATAAATCAGCCCATTTGTCTCACATTTTAAAAACAACACACCTTAACAACAGGAAAGGCAAGTTGCTGTGTTGTTATTGATGGGTCAGGAAATGAAAGGACATTTTCAACGCTTCAGAAATTATCTTTTAAAAAAATTATGATTAACTTGTTCCAGATATTAATGGGAGCACCATATGGAAGCATACCAAGAAAAATTGTACCCAGGGCTGAGCAAAAAACTGCCATGGATTTCTCTGTTCTTTGGGATTTTGAGGTAGGTGTCTTCAGATTTGTCTCAATTATTTACTGATACTTCATTTGTATACCACCCATAGAACTGATTTTCTGGGTGATTGCAAGCCATTAAATATACAAAATACAATGCAACACTTAAATGATACAAAAACAAACTAAAACCAGCATATAAAACCAGAAAGGTTTTATATAACGTAGTGCAAAAGATCTGAAAGCACTAAAATAAATATGCCTACTATAATTGAAAGTCCAAGGACAAAAATGTCTTCACCAAGGTCCAAGAAGACCAAAGTGTTGGGCATCAGCCAAACCTCTCTAGAAGGGCATTTCTCTAGATACTAGGGAGGGTCTGGAGGATCATTGAAGATCTTAAGGTTGGGGCAAGGACTTAAGGGAAAAGGCAATCCTTCATGTCTCATGGCCTCAAGCTGTTTAGGCATCACTGCCAAGAAGACCCCTCTGCCTGGTGCCCTGAAACTTCACTCTTCTCAGTGAGGGAACCACCAGAAGACCTATGGAGCTGCATCTCAGTGTCTGGGCTGAACTCAAATCAAGCAATGTAAAGGTATGTGTGAACCAGTCCCAAGAATCCTCCTTTGTGTATGGGTAGAATAACATTAATCTTCCCCTTAGTAGGGATCCATACACCATATTGCTGCCTCAAAGGTCCACAGAGCCAATCTGTCTGCAAAGGCGCTGAAGCTCAGCACAAACTGCACCATAAGCATAATATCTGGGAAATGCTGAGATGAGATGGAAGTAGATGAACAGTCAGCAGCGCTGATCCCGGCAGACCCTGCTTTTGAAAGTGCGTATTGGAGAGAGACTGTAAGACTTTCTCAACAAATGGGTTACATAAAAGAGGACAGAGGAGGAAAAAGAATAGGCTTCATTTGAGCTCAAGACAGCATTCTGACTGAGTGTTCTGGAGGCTATAATCTTCATTTTATTCTTGCAGTGGGGAAAACCAGCAAAATAAAATGTAAGCACAAAGCGAGACCCCAAGCTGAAAATAAACTTTCTAATGAACACCGAAACAGAACTCGTTTGTGTTTGACTTTCCGTTGTGCTTTTTGCCTTTAGCTGTCCCAACAATGTACACAATAGATTTTGACCGTGTATCCACAGGGCTGGATGGTGCCCCTTATTTGCCTTCTTCCCACGGCCTCAGTCTCAGCAGCGACTCTGCTGAGGCAGAGAAGAACAAAAAGAGCCTTTTGTACACAGCAAGAGTACATTCAGACATCATGCTAGGTCAAACTATGGTCCATACAGCTCCTACTCTGCTCCTCCCTTAGTTGAGGGGGGACACAAACCATAGACCAGCTGACTTTCGTATTATGTGAGGTTATCATGGTTTGTTTCCTCTCCAAACAAAGCACAAACTGAAGCCAATGTTTATTTTTTGCTTCCCAGTGATGGTTTGCTTGATTGGGAGAAACCAGCCACAAGTGCTGGTTCAGATGTAACACGAAGCCAGCCATTCCATCGTAAAGTGCGAAAGCTCAAGCACACACCAGCAAGCAGCTCATGGTTCAACAAGCAATGCTTTGTAGATCAGTGTTAGGTCTGAATGCAGCCACTGGTAGATATCATACTGAAATGGTTGTATATTCCAAACAATTTACGCAAAAACAAAAGAGGCTTTGGCTGATATATCCTATGCCCTTTGAAAATGTGGTTCTTTTGGGGGGGGTATTGGGTTGTTGTTTTTATTTTGACTATATATATATTGTGGTTTTATATATATAGTCATTATATATTGTGGTTTTATATTTTGATTTTGTTCTGTGAACCGCCCTCAGACCTCTGGGTATAGGGTTGTATACAAATTCAATACATAAATAAAATATATTAAGTTAGGGCTTATCCACACTTTTGCCCCACTTTTTCCAGGTACAGGTCTGTGCTTGGGGGGTCTTTTATTTGGGTGGGGGAGGGTTTGCCCCTGACCTTTCCCTGTGAAAAACTGCTCTTTAGCAATTGCCAATATGTGTCCTGAATCCCTGGCCTACCTGGCAGCAAGTCCGGGGGTCAAGTCACATGAGCAAAGTCAGGAAATGCAATCCAGGGTCAATCCAAGTAGCCAAGTCTGAAGTCCAGCAGCCAGGACACAGTCCAGAGTCAAACCCAAAACATAGTCTTGGAGCATCCAAGCCAAGGTTCATCAACATGGGCAGTTGAGCAGACACAAGACCTCAGCTCTACTTCCAGTTTGTTCTTGGCCTGCTGATTGCAGCACCTGGGCTTGATGAGGCCTGTGACCCTCATCTGTTGTTAGCCTACTCCAGCTGAGGAATCACACCCATCTTCCCAGAGCTAGCAAGCCCTACCTGGCCAGCTAGGGAGATGGTCTGTGGGGCCTTGTCTGCTCAGCCTCCTGGAGCACCCCTTCTGCTGCTCCCTATTCTTCAGAGCCCATCACACTCATGGTGACATGGGGCCCTCTGGCCCATGATGGGTCTTGCTGCTCTGGTTCCTGTGCACTGACCCCCATCCCCTCATCATCCTCTGTCACCCCATGAGTACTTCCTTCCCTGTCCCCTGCTTGCCCCTGTGTGTCCCAGTCCGGCAACATCCCTTGCCAGGATCCTCTTCCTCCTCCTCACCGTCATCCTGGCAGTTCATGGGAATTTGGGTTTTCCATGAATTGATGTTTGTTCCAATTGAGCTTTAAAGAGCGGTTTTTGTGGGGAAAGCTCTGTGGCAACAAAAAAAAAGGACACCAGGGCCCAGAATTTTTAAAGTGCAGACCATGCCTGGAAAGAACGAATGAAAGGTAAATGTGGATAAGCTCTTGGACTCAGAGTAGACCTATTGAAATCAGTGAACTTAAGCCCAGTGATTTTAGTGAGTCTACGCTGTGTATCACCCTTTGACTGAAGGTGGAGAGGGGAGATTAGAGTCTCTTCTAATATTGTTTCAGAAGGCAGACATGTCACACTCATAGAGATATGAAGGCATAACTTGGGAAAGGAAATCTATCTGTCTGTCTTGGGGACAATGGAGCTGATCTGGAGATTGTACGAGAATTCTGTCTGACATAGTAACGTCTATGAAATAGCAATCTGTGACCTCTCTGCTCGACTTCTATTTTTGCTTCTTTTCTCGCACACACAGCAGAGGTAGCAGCACACAGATAACCTGCAAAGGGATAATGAAAATTAATTTTAGCAGCCTTTCCTGGATGCTGCTTCACTGGGGCTGTACGCAGGAGTGAAAAATTGATCCCTGCAAGAGGGAGATGCAATGCAATACATTTCATCTCCTAATGCCGAGGAGTTGCTCATCAGACTAGGACTGTTGCCACCCTAAGCACAATTCCTGGGGTGTAAGACACATTGAACTCAGTGGGAAGTTTGAATAAGCAATGGGCTGAAAAATTGCTTAGCACAGCCCAAAAGGAAATGCAACTAAAGCTTCTGCTTATATGATCTCTTGTGCCCAATCAAAAGCGCCCGCCACAATGGTAGGCGTCAATCAGCCCACCAGCGAAGTCATAAATGGGCATCTCATTCCGCAATGAGGAGTAAACTGAATTCAGGTTGTCGCCCTCACTAGGCTTGCTTCCAATACTGATTACGAAGTTATGTTTCGATCTGATATGCATAAAAACGAACATCTAATATGCTCAAACTGATTTAGGTTGTTTTGTTCCCCTTCTAGGGCTACATTAAGTATTCTGCTGTTTTCTATGGCTACTACAACAACCAAAGGACAATTGGCTGGCTAAAGTACAGGCTACCAATGGCATATTTCATGGTTGGCGTTGTCGGTGTATACGGATACAGTATAATAGTTGTCATAAGATCGTAAGTCCAGCTCTTACTTTAGCATGGCTTTTTCGGACAAACTGGTAGTGTTAGCGTATGGTGCATTCTTGCCTTGTGTGCTGAACAGGTTATGCTCAGAAAAGCCTGTCGCCCACCTTCCTTGCCCTAGCTGAGTTTTCAAACTCCTCAAGCTCCCAGTTGAGTTTTCTCTGGTAGTTGCTGCCACCGCCCCCCTAATCTTGCAGCCCTGGTGGAGGGGACCTGGGATGCACCAAAGCAATTATTTTTTTTTACAAATAAAGGCTCTGAGCCATTGTTCTTTGCACTCCTTGGTCCCACAACTCACTAGGGAACACAGGTAGAACTTCCAGCTGCCGTATCGTACGCCTAGAGGCGGTTTTAGGGCAGTGCCAGCGGTTCGCCCACATTGGGTACGGAGTCAGAGAGGGCACCTTCTTAAAGCCCATTCAGTGCTTGCCCAGATTCAGGAAGGAGGCAGGAGGGCTCTGACAGGGTCCTAGAGCCCTCCTCCTCCTTCCCAAAGCCTGGCACCTCTTACCTGACTTTGGGAATGCAGGGCGAGGGATGCAGAGGGTGTCAAATACTGGCCTCACGCTAGGCTGAATGAATATTATTATTTTGGTCACAGACCAGTTCCAGCCCACATACAATATCAAGGAAGTCATAACACACGATATGGTGTTGCGGCGCTCATCTCGCTTTATTGGCCGAGGGAGCCGGCGTACAGCTTCCGGGTCATGTGGCCAGCATGACTAAGCCGCTTCTGGCGAACCAGAGCAGCACACCGTTTACCTTCCCGCCGGAGCGGTACCTATTTATCTACTTGCACTTTGACGTGCTTTTGAACTGCTAGGTTGGCAGGAGCAGGGACTGAGCAACGGGAGCTCACCCCGTCACGGGGATTCGAACCACCGACCTTCTGATCAACAAGTCCTAGGTTCTATGGTTTAATCCACAGGGCCACCCGCGGCCCCAGTACAGATATAGCAACAGTTTAAAAATATATAAGTTAAAACTTAGTCACTAACATATAACCTAAAATTATCATTTAAAACCTTAATCATTATGATAGCACAGCTTGTTCCCTAAGTTTTATGGCAATCGCACAGAATTTGGCTACACTTAACATGATCTCAGGATCCTTGTCCTCTACCAAGGATTTTAGACATTGAAGTTCAGATTCATTTGGAGATTTTTGCATGGCAGGGGTAATAAATACTGAGCGTATATCCCCGTAGAAATGGCAGCATAACAAGGCATGAGAGACAGTTTCTATCTCCATCAAGCCACAGGGGCAGACTCGTTCCGCATATGGTTTACCCTCAAATCTGCCCTGCAATAAGGCAGATGGCAGCACGTTGAATCTAGTGAGGGTAAATGACCGTCTGTATTTAGGTATTTGTAATTTTGACAAATAATTTGCTGGGGTAAATCGTCTCCCATTATCTTTTATTGCTGGGTGTTTATTCATCTCGCTCACGTGGCATTGCAGTTCCACATCCCAGATTCGTTGGCGGATTATTGCTCTCGCTTTCTCATAACCTACAGCTATCAGGGCCTGTGCGGAAAACCCCAAGCCTCTTAGCTTTTCATGCAGTGTAGCTTTCCATTTGGATTGGTAGGAATCCAGTAGCGTTAAGGGTGCCAACCCAACAGGGAAAAATATAAGTTTTAACCTATAATGGATCTTCATAATCCATATCCGAGAGCTAACAGGTGACATAGCAACAAAGTCTGCCCCTGCTACTCTGAGACCAAATCAGTTTGCTTCTTTACATGGCAGACCCCCTCCTCTAAACTTCGTAAAACCCAGGAACTCTTAAGGCCAACACACCCTGTGTTTCCCAGACAGTCCCTTATAAATTACTCAGAGCACGGGCAGAACTAGGCTTTATTTCACCCGGTTCAAAGACCCAGCTTGGCACCCACCCCACCCCATGAATTGTTCATTACACACAAATGCCGTGCTTCATTGCACCACTGGGTAACCCATGTTATGAAAATATGCGGTTGCACCTTAGTTAAAAGCAACATCTTCAAATGCATGCAAGGACAGGCCCACATTAAAGCCCCCTAATTACAATTCCCACAAAAGAATCATTCTTTCCAAGCAGTGCTTTCTGTCCTGGCACAAATTGCTTATTGTTATCCATAATTCTCTCCAATTCTGTCCCCGAGAAGCTTCTTGAAACAGGGCAAGTCGCTGCTCTCATCCATTCAGTTCTTTTCTTGGAGTGCTAACAAAGCAGTTCCATTGTCACTCGATGTAATTATTTTTTTAACGGCATCATTTTAGCAAGCAGGAAAGTGCACTGAAACCCCTAGCAGTTTATAAAGCTGATGTACCTTCTATTTTAACCGCACCAGGTACACGGCGTGAAGAAAAGCTCCTAAGAACAAGCTGCTTTAAAAAGTGGATGTAGGGAGGAAAACACAAGGTAGACCCCAGACTCACAAGCCTGAAGTCTCCCCTCCAGATTTTCCAGTTGGTTGGGACCTGCTGATAAATCCTACATGAAGGTTGTGAAGGAAGGCCCTGATCACACACCCCCATCTATTTTGATAAGACAGCCCCGCACAAATGCTGCAAAAAGGGTACTTAAGATGCCTACCTGAAAGAAGACCTGGCCAACTGGCTTTGGTGCCCCACTGGTCAGAGGTCACTCTCTCAAAGGCAGGGGAGAGAGCCTTTCAAATGCTAAGCTCTCTTGCCTCTAGGTCCCTCCTATCATCAGGGTCCAGACTGCAATTGCTGTATCACCAGGAAGCTGATTATCCTTGCTGCCTAACAACTAGATTTATCATATTGTAGCAGCTAGGGTTAGGGCTCGTCCAGTGTTAGAGCCAAAATGCTCTGCTTTATTTTGTATTCTGTTCTGACTTCCTACCTTTCCCCCCGACGTTTCATTTCAAATACAGCTTCACAGTTTGACTGCTGAACTGTGTGCAACTGCCAACATCAGGATTCTAGAATCCCCCTGTGTCTAGCTAGGCACTTGGAATTAATACGACTTAAAGTTTAGAATTAGAGTCATAAGAGACCAGCACGTTCTTTGAGTTCCCTTCCAACTCATCAATTGGATTTTGAGCTCTGAGAGAGATTTGGGGAGTGTGGAGTGCCTTTGCACTCTGAGACAGCACTACCACATATTTTCATAATATGGCTTTGCCTGTGGTGCATTGAAGTGCAGCATTTGATTGTAACGAACGATTCAGACATGTGGGTACATCTCTGGCAAAGCAGTTCAGTTTTTTCTTGCAGTTTTCCCCTCGGTCAGGTAAAGGATTGGAATTAAGCCCAGCAAGGAGGGAAAATGCATTTTAGGAGGGATTATAGGAAAGGGTTAGGCATCTCCTGCCCCGTCCCCCCACGACCCTCCACAACTGCCTCCTCATCCTTTATAGTTAAACTGCAAGCACATGTTTGAAAACTCCAAGTTTGTCAAGGAAACAGAAAGCGTCACTATGGCGCTCCAAAACATGGTGCATAGATAGTCCCCTCCATGTGCAAATAGCAGCTCCGGAGGGAAAGTTTTTGTGGAAGCCCCAGCAGGAAATCTTTAAAGTTCCCGCTCCCTGACCATTGTGGTCCTGGTGAGGGGCTCCAGCAGCTGCTATTAGGTGGGATGAAATGGCAGCCTCAGACAGTAGGTGCTTGGGGATGGGGAGCAACAGGAAAGCGTTGGAGGACAGGCCTGGGTGTGTCACACACCCTGCCCTATACCCCCCTAAGCAAGCGTGCTGCCTTCAGGTGTGCTAGCCTAGTACTGGCATTGACATAAAATTCATCGGCCAGTCTGGTTCAAATGGGGAGGTGCCCTCTTGTCATTGCCTCAGGCAGCAAAATATCTTGGACTGACCCTCTTTGAACTTTTGAAAAGATGTGTGCGGAATGAAACCATATGCTTAATGTCCTGTGGGAGTTTAGCCTTGAGTGACTTACGCCCACCCCCTGTGGATTCTTTGTGCAAAGAGGGAACTTAGTCCCAACAAAGTGGAAAATCAAGATGCACATTCATGCTTATCACTGTGGCGAAGGGGCACACATTTTCTCTTTGGCCATCACACTGGAATTCTGAACAAAGCATGTCTGGGTCACTTACACATCCTTTTTCTTTTTTTAATGCTTCTGCATAACATGTGAAGATGCCCTCAGCACACTATGGGAACATTTTTCCTGGCTTGCAAGTACATTGAAGGCTATCAGAAAGCTAAACAAAGGAACATCAAACATTTAAAGTGAGCTTCATGAGCCATATACAAAGCCAGGAATAGATTCTTTATCTTACAACTCTCATTCCAACCCTTAATCCCACAAACCTAGCATTCGAAACTCCCATTGTTCTAGGCGCGTTTTGTGACAAGGGATTTCATTAGTGTGAGCAGTTTCTGAGCTCTGGCGCACTACTGTGCCTAAGATTTCAGATTAAAACTGCAGAGTGGAAGGAAAGGAGGGCCTTTTTCTGCCTCCCCACTTCCAGCCACTCTCTGAAGACTGGAGAAGAGACCCTCTTAAGAATATGAAACATGAAATTGTGATTAAAAAGTTTAACCAAAGTTGTTTTACTGGTAGCAGCCTAAAATGGAATCTTCCCATTCAGAGGCAAAATTAAATGACAGTTTCGTGGCATCATAAATGCACGCATGTAGGACTCCTGAATCAGCGCGCCCTGATGTGTATTCACAATTATATATATTTGCTGCCCGAAATGCCCACATAGAAGTCTCAAAGAGCTGTGCTGCCCTGGAAAACACAGACCTCTCTGCTCACAGAAGAGAGGCATCTAGTGGCTGAATAGCAGATTGTAAGCAACCGTATATGACTTTGTTGATCTGCAGAATGGCCCGGAATGCCCATGAAGACACGGGCGATGGGGATGATGAGAGCTTCATCTTTAGCTGGAAAATGTTCACTAGTTGGGACTACCTCATAGGCAACCCAGAGACAGCCGACAACAAGTTTGCATCCATTACAACTAGTTTCAAGGTAATCACCACCTTAACTTTCCTCTCTGCAGCAAGATCCTTGTCTCTCGAGATGCTACTGCACTGCACCTTTGGCAGAATTTCAATCAGGGAAGAATACTCATTTTATATAGCTAGGGAGTCACGTTTAGACACACTTTTGTGATTGTATCAAAAGCTTAATGGTGTTTTTTCTTTCCACATCCCAGCTACTGGCATCATCCATCAGTCTCTTCTTTTGCACTTTCTAGTTATCCCATTTCACAAAGGAAAGCTTGACAGTATTGTTGCATTGTACAGTGGAGGCTGAAAACCCAAAAGACGCATTAGAAGCATCCTAAATTCTTTGTGGGTTTTTAAAAAAAAATCAGTTTATGATTCTTGAACTGAACACAACCCATATAATAATGCAGTTGATTCCGATATTTCCTGCTTTCTCAGGGACAATGCCCAATACTACTAAACTTTAGCTTCTCCTTAACAAGCTTCAGTCTTTCTAAAGTTTAACTTTATTTTAAAATATTTATAGGGCTGCTTTTCAGAGTAAAACTCTCTCAAGGTGGCTTACATAATAAACCGGCAATACTAAAAAAACCCACACAACCTGCCCAGAATATATAATATGATGTTAGCTAAAAGGAATGCCATAACAGGCTGAAAATATCGCTCACGCATGCATTGGTTACCCAAAACAAATAGATCGTCAAAGCCTTCCTGAAAGACCAGAGTGAGGAAGCTTTTTTAAAAAAAAGTGATGGAAAATGCACTAAAAAGTGTGGGATTAAAAAAATGTATTAATGGGACAGCGTATAACCACAGTGCAAGCAAATCGGGATGAAAACGCAAGCTTCACATAACCTCTTCACAAACAAAGCAGAACAAATCCTCATTAAGGGCCAGTTATTGTCCAGCGTCCACATCAGATTTGTGCAAAAATCAAGATGAATGCTCAATAAAGAGGTTGTCTTGAGGAGCCTCGAAAGCCATTGGGCCACCAGGAAACAGCCCCTTTCTCCATTGTGCCCACCAATTTTACCAGTCATTGCAGCAGGCAACCAATGAGAGCCTCCATCACTGATCTCAAAGTGTGGGTTGGTTGATTTGGATGTGGACAGTCCTTCAGATAACAAAGACTCAAACCATTCCAGACTTTAAAGGTTAAATCCAACACTTCAGTGCATCTTTGGGGCATATGGAATGCTTTGTTTAGAAACCACCAATGCAATTGTTCCACAAGCGGCTCCACAATCCAAAACACACTAACGGGTGGGGATTTGTGTCCAAGCAAGCACATATATATGATCGGGCTGCAAATCATCTCTCCCTGTGGCTTATTGCATTTCTTAAGGAGTCAATTGTGGATGAGCAAGAAAGCAACAAAGATGAGAACATCCACCTGAGAAGATTCCTGAGGGTTCTGGCCAATGTACTTATTATATGTTGCTTATGTGGAAGTGGCTATCTTATTTACTTTGTCGTTAAGCGGTCCCAGGCCTTTTCAAAAATGGAAAACATTGGCTGGTATGAAAGAAATGAGGTAAGAAGAGTGCAAGCATTTTAAAACTGCCTCAGTCAAGTAAAAGTCAATGTTCCGCTGCATTTCTCTGTTGTTGATCCCCACCTCTGGTATTCAGCAATTTACTGCCTCTGAATGTGGAGATTCTATTTAGCTATCATGGCTCACAGACATTGGTAGAATCTGGATCAGGCCAAAGGCCTATCTGCTCCAGCATTCTGCTCTCCCAGTGGCCAACCACATATGAATTAGCTCAGCCTTTTTTTTTCCTCCAACCTTTATAGCAATACATGCAAAGATAAAAACATGCCTCTTGTGTGCCCTTTGTTGCCACGATGGACACATGGGCCAACTCACAGCTGATTGCAGTCTATAGGCTTACCTTCTTTCTCCCAGAATTGTTCTTGGATCTGGCAAATCAGTTAGTGAAACCCTCAAATGGACAACCTGCAATGATGCAAAATAATTATGAGGGGTGGGGATTCAAAAGTTGTAGAACCACGTATTTTTCTTTGCTCCTAAAACCTTTCTGCTATAAAGCCCATGGCGTCATTCTGAAAGCAAAGTTATCAAGCTTCCTTCTCGATCCCATTCTTCAGAAACACATATTCAGCAGCAGTGCACGGTCACCACAAAGAGAATAGTGGGAGCTTTGACCAATTTGCTCTGTATGCTCACTATGCCTTTAAAGCACATTTGAAACTCATTTCCCCCCTTCAAAGTGTTATGTACTGAAGTTCTCACCCTGGGCCAGCAGGGGGATACTGTAGATAGTTTTCACTCAGGTCCGCATATGCAAATAAGGGATTGAAAGTGACGTTCAGTGATTGGATAGTTACAGAAAGTGGTTACTGTTACGTCCTAGTGGAGCTCTATATAAGCAGGCTGGCTGAACCCCTCAGTTCAGTCCTGTTCTGGCCTGTGAATAAACAAGAGCTGTTTGAAGAATCACTGTGTTGTCTGATATGTTCACCCACAACTTAACACAAAGAATTCTGGGCATTGTAGTTTACCCCTCACACAGTTGCAATTCCCAGCAAACCTTAACAAACTACAGTGCCAAGAATTATTTGAGGGGAAAGAATGTGCTTTGAATGTACTTTATAGTGGGCACACGGCCTATGATAAGCAGCCTTCTTCCAACACTGGGCCCCATATGTTGTTGGACTACAACTCCCATCATTCCCAGCCAACTGAGCCAATCACCAGGGATGGTGGGAGTTGTAGTCCCACAATGCCTGAAGACCCAAGGTTGAAGAACTCTGGTCTGTAGTAACCTGACAAACGGAAAAGTACTCCCCTGCTAACTATCATTTACCCGTATTTTTCGCTCTATAACACGCACCCGACCATAACACGCACGTAGTTTTTAGAGGAGGAAAATCCGTAGGCGTGCCACCCATAGGCATTCCCTCCATAACACGCACAGACATTTCCCCTTACTTTTTAGGAGGAAAAAAGTGAGTGTTATGGTGCAAAAAATACAGTATATCCTCTATCGCTTCATGTAACGGGTCAAGTCAGTATGGGGCAACCAGTACTGTAATTATTCAGTAACACCCTTTATCCATTTGAAATCTCCCAGACCCTCACTACAGACACATTCCTCTCATGATTCCCTAGTTTCTGGGAAGCCATCGCCACAATTCAGACATGACACCACACCATGGTCAAGGCACATGATGACTTAAGGTGCCCATTTCAAGAGGAAAAAACTAATTTTCTTTAACACAGCTTATGGCTAGGCTTTTGTACTGCAAAATTTATTGGCCTATTAAAAATAAGATCGGTGCATCACAAGCCAGACCCAAGATTTAGAGTTCTCTGAATAGAAACCTAGTTTAGCACCTGCTCTTCCTGGTTCTCTGGTCTCTCCTCCAGCTCTGTTCTGTTGATAATGATCAGCCTATATCCTGATCTGACCTAGAAGGAAATAAGCACGTTGTGGTTTAGGGTTGCTAGGCAACCCTGGGAAAGCTCTCATCACACATACACACACACACCCTCCTAGTCAAACAATCAGAAATTACTGGGAATTGTCCTGTGTGTATTTAAGCAAAGCCAAAGTACTTCTTTTCCATTTTCCTGCCGCCACCCGCCAAACTGACCAAGCCAACAGGTAGAATAACAGAACTGTCGAGCTGGAAAAGACCACGAGGGTCATCTAGTCCAACCCCTACAAAGCAGGAATCCTTTTGCTCAACATGGGGCTCGAACCCGCAACCCTGAGATTAAGAGTCTCTTGCTCTGCCAACTGAGCTATGCCAGGGATTGCCCCACTTATAAAATGTATACAACTTTATTCCCCGAGCCAATAATTTAGTTTGAAGATACAGATATTTGTGACGTTTGTGTTCTTACACTCTCACACAGAAATCCCTACTGTCGGTTTCATCCCTTGCCATCTCAGCAAGAATAAGCCGTGTATCCACTTGGCGTAAGAAGTGATTTCAAATTGTTCCTACAGCAGGCTTCACACTTTCATTTTATGGAGCGTACATGCTCCTGTGCAATTCAAACATGTGGATTGTCTCCAACTTAGTCCAACTCAGAGTAGACCCACTGAATTTAATAGGACAAGGTTAGTCAGGCCCATTAATTTTGGTGGGTCTGCTTTGAGTAGGACTCACATTAGATACTACTCTGTATTTTGATTTAAGTCATACTACTTGTACTGGTATCCTTTGAGGGCACCAGACCCTCAAACCTGATAATATTCTACTTTGTTGGTTCACTTTTTTGTTGTTCCTATTAAATTTACACCATGCCTTTCTGCAAAGGGATACAGGTGCTTTCAGAGCAGCATTGCAACTATTAATATCTCCCACATTGTATTCATGAAAAGCTTAGCCCAAGTGTTGAGGCACATTTTGTTTGTTTAGAAAATGTATAAACTGCTTGATAAAAAAATTAAAAAGCTCTCCAAGCAGGTTACAAATAAAGTAACCCAGCAAAATCCACAAACACTGGTGGTTTTCTCCAGGTTAAAAACTCAACACAACTTTAAATGTAGACAAGTAAATCAGGTGCCTGGGCAGAAACGTTTTCAGCAAGCGCCCAAAACAATATAGATATTGGATACTATTCCTAAGATACCATTTTTAAATATATTCAAAAAGTTCTGGTGCAGTTTCCCTTTTCCCTATGTTCACCTGAGAGAGAGAAAGCTGAAGCAGAATAATCCATCCTGTCAATGCCCGGCAGCATGGGAGTATAACTGCTCCCCTCCTGAATCTCTTGAGAGAAAATATTGGGCCTGGAGACAAGGCCCAAGACATTTTGCTGGTTATAGCGCTTCACCATCACACAAGGCAAGGTGCATACTAGTCACCTCAAGGCCGGCTAAGTTATTTTCTGTACCTGAGGCAGAAAATCCAGCAAGGATTACTCCTCCTCTCTGGCATCAAAAATGTAACAATAATAAATTTGCTCTAACTAGTAATTTCTACCCTTCCATAACACTCAAAAACACCAGCCTAAAGTGGCCATCTCGCTATAGCTTTGTTACCGGAATTTTTATAATGGTTTGTTTCCAGTTAAATGGGACACTGCACCCCCAGACCATTCCCCAAACCAACACTGTTAGAAGTTATTCGTGGAGACAAATAGACTGAGGACTTCAATATATAAGGATAACCCTTTTATTGTTCGCGTTTGCAAAGGCGGACTCTCCGTACCCGTGGATACGAAGAGCCCTGATCAGGCATAGACACAGTGTTTTTATTATCCCTACAGCTGCCGCCCCTCTTTAGGAGGCTTGGCTTACATTCTACCTATCAGAGTTCAACACATCTCTAATACATTGTTCAATCTACACTAGCCGTTTAACTGTTACTAAATATAGGTATACGCATTCCACCCCTGCCGTTATCTTGCAGACATGGCGTTTAGACTCATAAAAGACAAAGACTCTTTCTCCTGAGTTTGAGACACTCTCCGTACCAATCTCTCCTCTGTCTCACAATCCCCCCTCTTTTCGATACTTTGCCTCAAACTCACATAGGGCAGTTTAACATGTATGCTCTTTCTCCGGCTTTGTTTGCTGTTTCTCCCTTATACCCATACACATATATACTGGACGTAATGGGCCCCACTGCCAGGGGCTCATAACATTCGGTCTTATTTTCTCTTGTCCTGCATCGAAAATATTGAGTTTGGTTATGAACACAGGGGTCTAACTTTTCTACGCACTCCGGAGCAACATTATAATACATTAAGGTTCGGGTAACCCTATTTCCAGTTTTGGTGATTTGAATGCACTGGCTACAATTTTGATCTTTCGCTGCGCTTGTAATTATTCCTATGGCCAATAAACTAACTCTTACTATAGTCCCTCTCATTCTGATTTTCGTCTCAATTGTTCTAGGGCTTGTACTACCGTGGGGGTCCTATTCAGATTGCAAAGGACCTCTCCTTCTAAAGTAACTATACAATATTGGATAATTACATCCTCTATAAAGATTATATCACATAGTTCTGTGCAATGTACACACAACACACAACACTCACAATGAACACAGCAACAACACTCATAAAAGCACTTGCAAGTACAAAACAAACACATTAAGGAAATTGTGTCAACGTCCGAGCCTGTTTTGGTTCCTGGTTCCCTGATTTGTAAGCGTCACCTTCAACGGGTTGACTGGATCAGCGGATATTGTCCAGTCCTGCGGAGCTTTCTTGACTCTGTGATAGTGAGTCCACCCGTGCTCTCTGGTCCTTACTGCCGATTCCGTGCTAAGCAGCACTTGAAATGGACCTTCCCAAGCAGGGTGAAGCTTCTCTGCTTTCCACGCTTTTATCAGGACCCGGTCACCAGGCTGAAATGAGTGCTGATGCTCCAACAATGGAGGACGCTGAACTAGTACTCCACGCCTATGGAGAGATAACAAAGACTGGGAGAGTGACTGCAAATATTTCCTTAAAAACAGATCCTTAAATTCTACCAGAGGTTGACCCAGCTGGGCCAGATATGGTCTTCCCATCATTAGTTCAAAAGGGGAACCCCCCCCCCCCAGATCTTTTCTGGGGGCTATACACATTTTTAGCAATGCCAGGGGAAGGTTCTTTGTCCAGGGTAGCCCATTTTCCAAATATAATTTAGTCAAATGTTTCTTAATTTCAGCATTCGCCCTTTCTACCTTTCCACTGCTTTCAGGGTGCCAAGGGGTGTGGAGGTCCCATTTGATCCCCAAGGTTGTCATTACTTCTTGCAACACCCTCTGGGTGAAGTGGGTACCCCTATCTGAATCTATTGCCTCAACTACACCGAATCGGGGGACTATGTGTTCCAATATGGCTTTGGTGACTACCTGGGCTGTCGCCTTCCTACTTGGGAAGGCTTCCACCCATCCGGTGAGATGGTCTTTGAGCACCAACAGATATTTTTGCCCCCCCCTTTTTCCGGGAGTTCCGTAAAGTCTATTTGTCTACCTTTTGGAAGGGCCACACTGCGAGCGGCCTTCCCCCTTTCTCAGTTTTCTTGGCTCTAGTCTTGTTTACCTTTTGACATATTAAACACTTCCAAGCTATGGAATGTGCCATAGGCCACATGTCCTTATTCCAATATAAGGATTTTACCATATTGACCATAGCCTCGGTCCCAAAATGCCCGCTTTCATGTACCTTTTCTAAAACTCCCATCATTAGGGTTTTTGGTAATACTACTTGCCCTTCCGGGGTTTTCCATTCATTATCTATCTTCTCCCATCCCTCCTCAGTCACATACTCAGCCTCCTGGGGGGCAAAAACCAGACTTTCTGTATCAGCCCTTGTCAAAACGGGTACCTTCAGGGTGTATTGGTGAACTATCATATCATTTGGAATCCCTCTAGCTGCCTCTTTGGCCCTGAGATCAGCCCACCTGTTCCCCACCTCTTCAGGACTTGTTCCCTTAGTATGGGCTGAAACATGTACCACCGCAACCTTTTCAGGTCCGGTAAGGGCATCCAATAATCTTTCTAACAGTGCCATATGTTCTATCTGTTTCCCATCTGCCTTAACATACCCTCGGTCTCGCCACGCTTCACCAAAGGCGTGGACCACGCCCCATGCGTATCGGGAGTCTATCCATATCGTTACCTCCAACCCTTTTCCCAACTCGAGGGCCAGTGTTAGGGCCATGATTTCACATTTCTGAGCTGACCAGGTTGCCGGCAAAGCCCCGCTTTCGAGAATCTCCCCATCTTCTTTAACGACAGCATACCCTGATTTCCTCCTCCCTTCTTCTACATAACTTGAACCATCAGTGTACCATCTTTCCCCTGTTGCCAACGGCGTTTCTAATAAATCTTCCCGGACCTTTGACATCAACTGTATGGTGCCCATACAGTCATGTTCATCCGGCTCCCACTCTCTCCTTTCCCCAATCAAGAATTCAGCTGGGTTTAGATTTCGATCAGTTCCCAGAGTGATATTGGGGCTTGTTCTCAAAATAGTTTCATATTTTACCAGACGCCCATCGGTCATCCAGGTAGAGGCCGCCCCTGTCATTACTGTGGATATCTGATGGGGGCTATCTATGAACTATCAAGGCCCCACCGAACGTCAATTTTCTACTCTCAACCACTAGCATAGCCGCAGCAGCCACCGCCTGAATACACGTGGGCCATGCCTTTACTACAGGTTCCAAAGTCTTACTGAGATAGGCAACAGGCTGATACCGCCCCCCTCTCTTCTGGGCCAATACCCCCACAGCAGTCTGAGAACTGATCGTCACATACAGATGGAATGGTTGTTGTAGGTTAGGCAATGCCAGAACTGGAGCTCCGGCCAATACCTTTTTTATTATTATTATTATTCCCTCCCATCTTGCCTCATCCTCTTTGTCCCAGGCCACCTTTCCGTCTCCTACAAGTTTTTGATTCAAAAATTGGACCATCTTTGCATATTGGTCAATCCACAGCCTTACCATATCCCAATAATCCCAACATCCTCCTCACGTCTGTCTTATTTCTTGGGGGTTGTAATTCTAAAATCCCTTTCACTCTTTCAGGGTCTAATTTCCTTGTTCCCCCCTCTAACAGGTGTCCCAGATACTTTACCCTTCTCTGAACGAATTGCAATTTTTCTTTACACACTTTTACTCCCAGTTCTCCCAACCAGTTGACATGGTAGGTTCTAGCAACCCCTGCTCCAACAATCCATCCACTACTGGTTGCAATCCCACCCGCCCCTTACGTGTCATGGGGTATTGAGGGGTCCAGGACTGGGTGATCCCTGGTTTCACTGTGATTTTAATGGGGACTATATCTAATCTTCCTACCGTCTTGCCGTCTGCCCAAACTGTTGGGTCTATTTGTCCCTCGTCTTCCTCCTTTAAGAGGTACATGGGGATTCCCTGGTCTAAGTCTACTAACTGAAAACCCAGTCCTATCATCAAATCCCTTCCCAATAAATTTATTCCTGATTCTGGTATAAACAGCAGTGATCCCTCCACTACCCGGTCACCTCTCATTATTACAGTTTCTTCCAACTGTACAACTTCTTTTGCCGCACCGCTCACTCCCACCACTTTCAGATTTGAGGTTGTTTTTCCTACCCCGGGGATAGGTATACAAACCGATGACCGCGTAGCTCCAGAGTCTACCAAAAAGATCAGTGATTTTTTTTTAAGGGGCCCTACGCATAAATTCACCAGTGGCTCATTCCGGGCCTCTACGGTTGAGCCAGAGATTCCCTATTCATATAAACTAAACAATTCTTCAATCCCTGTCTCCTCATTTGTCCTGTTTTGTCCTTGGGGCTGACTTCCCCTCTCTGCATTGGCCCGTTCCTGCACTTGAGCTCTTGGACTTCGACACCTCTGTGCGAAGTGACCCGGTTTGTTGCATCTATAGCAAATGATTCCGGGGGTCTGGGGGTAATTTCCTCGTCCCCTTCCGGGCTCATTTTCCCTCTTAGCTGCTCTGATAATTGAGCAAAATTATACAAGCGTGGTGGGATTTTACTTACCAGCACACAACACATAAAATCTTCTACAAAGATGAAGTATACTACTTCATAAAACTTCATTTTTGTTGTAATTAAACAAATTGTATTTAAGTTTGGCTTGTGCTGCCAAAGCAATCAATAGCATTCATTTTATTTATTTTGCAGCAGGCTGCACTTTTATCTGCAGGTGTCAGACTCAGTGTTTACCTTTAGTCAAGACTACAATGTTCTTGACTTGTGTGCTTTTCTGAATAAAATTTAGGGCGGAAAATAACAGGCTTCTGTACAGTTGGAAGCATTTAACGCCTGACAAATACCACAAGGGAGGAAAAATAATAGCACATGCAAATTATATATTGCTTCTTTGACCCATAAAATGCTCTGTTTAAGATAATGAGCCATAACCTTGCCTGCACTATAATTCCAGAATCTTCTACAGGGTATCGTCAACACACAAAACACACACCACCTCATGGAAGAAATCCCTCACACCTTGAGCCTAAGAGAAGGCGGCTTTTCAGGCTACCAGAACTGTATCCAAACACTTCTCCCACTTAAGATTCCCCCCCCCCAAGATGCTACAATAAATCACAACTTTAGCTTACACTTTTCAAAAGCATCTTCCAACACGCCACTTGTCCCCAGGTGGTCTTAAATACCTAACAAGTAGAAATGGAGCACAGGTTCTTTTTCTTTTTCTTTTTCTTTTTCCTCAAGAGCCACAACTGCAAAGGATTATAATTCATTACTATTTGCCAGTCTCGTGCAAGGTGTGTGTGTGGGGGGGGGGCTAGTCAGGCTGCTCCTCCATCCTTGTGCTTTAGTGAAAATAATAGTGCAACAAGTCATTATTTACTTAAAGGGCTGCAACTTTTCATTTTCTCTAAGGCTAAAAAAAAACTTTTAGCTAAGCATTTTCTATGTAACAAAGGTAGCTGAATTAAAACAATGCCTTTCGCTCTCAGGCCAACTGACCTTGGCAATAGCACATTTAGTTTGTTGCAAACTCTCTTCCGGGAACAGAGCCAGGGAACAAGAGAAACATTTCTATGTAAACCTATGAAGGGGGAGAGGGGAAAAGGGGGTTTTGAAACAGGATAAAAACCTGCTTGTAAAATGTTTTCAGCGGCCTGTTTTGTGAATCCATCACACAGGTGCCTCTGCCTCCCCCCCAATCTGCCCCCTTCCGGCTTCCAATTATACGTCCCGTCTGGCCCTATGGGGTACTTTGGCCAAACCACCCTGCAGAAATTAATCATAATGACCTTTGACAGGCTGACAGTATATTGCCTTAAATACTCCTCATTCCACTGCACAATACCTGTCCCAATAGACTATTGGGATCTATGGGATTATTTCCATTGGATTCCTTCTGCCTCTTACTTTGATTTTTGCCCATTATTCACAATGTCTCCAAATTCACGTTCTCTCACAATCGCACGGAATCGCCTGGCCGCTTCCCTCGCGGGAGAGACGGAACCGCAAGCTAATCCTCCTGTCAGGGCCGAACCCTGATCCACACTCACGCGTCCGTTTGGAGCCTCTCTTTCACTCAAGAGACGATTCTCTCGCCCCCTTTCCCTTTTAATACCTCTCCCTCGTCTACTCACCCAATACAGTCCAGCGCCGCTTCTCACGACTAGTGAACAGGTCAGGAGACGAATCTCTCACCCCCTTCCCGTCCCTTTTTATTTCTCTTTCTCGTCTACTCACCCAATACAGTCCAGCGTCACTTCTCGTGACTAGTGAACAGGCGGGCGTCCCCGCTGGGTTCTCGCGGTCCCCGACCGCCAAAAAGAGCTCAATACTTTCCTCCCATATATTGAGTCCTGTCTCTAGCCCTTGTGCGCCGTCCCGGGCGGGACTCGGTCCGAGTCACTCCGCAATAACGGAGGGGCGCCTACCCGGGGTCCGAATTTCGCTCAGGCAGCGCGTCAAAGGCCCCACGTTCGGGCGCCAAGAATTGTTAGAAGTTATTCGTGGAGACAAATAGACTGAGGACTTCAATATATAAGGATAACCCTTTTATTGTTCGCGTTTGCAAAGGCGGACTCTCCGTACCCGTGGATACGAAGAGCCCTGATCAGGCATAGACACAGTGTTTTTATTATCCCTACAGCTGCCGCCCCTCTTTAGGAGGCTTGGCTTACATTCTACCTATCAGAGTTCAACACATCTCTAATACATTGTTCAATCTACACTAGCCGTTTAACTGTTACTAAATATAGGTATACGCATTCCACCCCTGCCGTTATCTTGCAGACATGGCGTTTAGACTCATAAAAGACAAAGACTCTTTCTCCTGAGTTTGAGACACTCTCCGTACCAATCTCTCCTCTGTCTCACAAACACCATTCACTTTTGTAAATACATTGGTACCTCAGTTTAAGAACAGCCCTGTTTATGAACTATTCGGTTCACGAACTCCAGAAAACTGGAAGTAGTGTCCCGGTTTGCGAACTTTAGCTCAGTCTGAGAAAGGAAGCCGAACGGTGGAAGGGCACTGACGGAGGGAGGCCTCATTAGGGAAAGCACGCCTCGGTTTAAGAACGGTTTCGGTTTAAGAACACACTTCCAGAACAGATTAAGTTCGTAAACTGAGGTACCACTGTACCCCCATAAAAACTCACCACAGTTTTGCTGCGTTGTATCTTGTTCAAGGTCGCACAGTCTTCACCTGTCCCAGGTGCAGCAAAACCTTCAAATATTCATATAAAATCAGCCCCATGTACGGATCAACACCATTCCAACTTCATTTTACTCAGGGAACAAAGGACTACCGAAGCGGGGAGCTTGGGACATGAGTGAGGGCAGCCATAATCCCTGAAGCCTGTGATAACTACACAGCAGCCTCTTGCACAAGAGATAATCACTGGCATCCTGGCAAATGTGTGCCAGACAGGTAGTCATCACATGGACAATAGGAAACCATCCAGGAAAGGATTGGGTTCTCAGTCAGGACAAAGAAGTGTGAAACCCAGGAGTTTGTAAATATTTCCTTTGATGGGTGTGAGGTGGAAGGCAAGGGAGAGATAGGGGCAAACCTGATGAACCGGTTCTTTGTGACATTTGTATGATGTATCTGTGATGTATGCATGATGCTTCAACAAAGCTGTTTATGGGAAAAGGGGAAACCTATAAAAGAGGAAACATCCCTTTATTCAGGGCCTCTTCCTGCTTCTTCCATGTGGTGGGTGGAAGTCCTGTTGCAACAGTCTTTGAATAAAGATCAGGCCTACCGGCTGCTGTTTTGCTCCTTATACTCCTGGCTGGTGTCTTTGTTTGGCAAACCAAGTGAGCCCAAGGATTTTCCTATACCAGCTTGGTACAGTGGTGCCTCGCAAGACGAAAAGAATCCGTTCTGTGATTCTCTTCGTCTAGCGGTTTTTTTCATCTTGCGAAGCAAGCCCATTGAAGGATTAGCGGATTAGCGCTATTAGCGGCTTTTAGAGGCTTTTAGCGGCTTATCTGCTGATCGGATCAGCTGATAAGCGGCTTAGCGGCTTAGAAAAAAGGGGGAAGGGGGGAAAAACAGCAGGAACTCGCAAGACATTGTCGTCTTGCGAAGCAAGCCCATAGGAGATTCGTTTTGCGAAGCACCTCCAAAACGGAAAACTCTTTCGTCTAGCGAGTTTTCCGTCTTGCGAGGCATTCGTCTTGCGGGGCACCACTGTAGTGTGAGAGATCTATCCTGCTTTGCCCACAGAAGGACAAAGGCAGCCTTTGCCTTGCCTCCATCCCCGCAAATCGGAACAGCCAAAGGAGATGCCCAGGGCCGGCCCTACCATTTGGCAAAGGGAGGCAGCCACCTCAGGCAGGAGATGCTGGAGGCTGGGGATGGGTGTCGAGGGGCAGAACTGGTGCCAAGGGTGGGCGTCAGCTCATTAATAACACTGCAAAATAACAAAGCTCTCTTTTCGGTGTGACAGGTTGAAATTGTTATGTCCTTGCTAGGAATGTTTTGCCCTCCACTGTTTGAAACCATTGCAAACTTAGAGGAGTATCATCCTCGGATTGGACTGAAATGGCAACTTGGACGCATTTTTGCACTCTTCCTTGGGAACCTTTATACTTTCTTGCTGGCCTTAATGGATGATGTCAAAGAAAAGGTGGGAATCTAAAAAGAATATCCATACATTAATTCCCAGAGGGGTAGCTGCATTAGTTTGCTGTGGCAAAAACAGAAGAGTCTTGTGGCACCTAAGTAAAGCCAATATTGCCCCTGCTAGTGAGTTTATTATGGTTGTGGTGAGATTCAAACCAGTCTCTTCCCACTATATTATATCGACTTTTACTCTGTGGTTTGGATTCCCTGAAGAGAAAAGATCCAGACAGATCTATCTGCTCTGGAGCAGAAAGTGCAGCCAGACTCACTGGAGGAGATGAAATCAGTCAGTTGGAAATAAAGAGTCTTTGCTGAATCAGCAATTACAAAAAATTGTAGGCTGGTGTGGAGGTATAGCTGCAGAGGAGTCAGGGACATCTGGAAGTGGCTGTCAGGGCTGAGCCACAGAAAAGACTGAGCGTATTGGAAAATCAGATCTATTCATGAGTCAGAGTCCATCAAGCAAGGCAGCGGGTGTATGAGAGGCAAATAAACCCTCGAGCAAAATCAAGGCCTTGTCAAGACGACTCCTCTGTAGAAATATTAGCCAGTGTGCCCATCAGGCCCAAATGGAAGTGTACTGCATTTGACTAAAAGATTCCCTAGAAGGTCTGTCTGTCCCCGTTCAACATGACATGTCAAAGAAACGGTTGGAGAGAAGAAAGGAGACTTCTTGACAGCTATTCGACATGGCCTAGCTCTTAGGCTTCTTACACAATCTACCCCAAAGAAGGATAATTATTCAGACCCCCATGGCTGTGAGTCAGGTTTATCACCATTCAAAACTGGTTCATTCTCCATACACCCTTACCAAGATTCAAAATGATGTATGACGTCAGTCTTGCTATAGGAGATGAAACAAGGGATTTAAAACAAAACAGACCAGGGCTTTGGAGGGAAGAAGCCCTACAGAGCTGCAATATGTTTGGAATATGAATACTTGTTTGCACATCTTGACAACCACATTTGACCCCTTTTCTCAGCCACACTCACAGTCCAAGTGTGCACTGTAATGTAGCCAGCTGATTTTCATTCTCAACCAGTGCCTTTGGACTGCCTTGTCCATTCTGGCATATCTTCAATAGATAGTTCTTGGAAAATGCTTTCCAGGTGCTTATCCTGGATAGTACAGCTTCTCTGTTGTTGTTAACAACGTTTAACTGCTTCCATTTAAAGTTTAGATAATTTATGTCGCCATTATGAGGATGCATGTTTACCCAGCATACATTTTATGAGAATTAAATGTGATTATTTTAATACAAATATGTTTTCTGTTGTAGCTGGTTGAAGAGGTCAGCATCAGGAACATAACACATTGGACCCTCCTAAATTATCATAATTCGTCTGTGGCGAATGGAAGTGCTGTTTCTCTACCTTCCATGGATCCAGCCGATATCCCTCGAGGACCTTGCTGGGAAACCACTGTGGGAATAGTAAGTCCTTCCATGAAACTCTTACCTTAGCATGCCTCAGACAGGGCCTGGTAGTGTGAGCCCCGTTCAACCGAGATCAGAGCAACACAATCCATCAAACTGAATTGTGTTGTGCACCCATGGGACTTCTGTACCATTTTGTAGCCTGAACTCTTAGTGTAGGTGTTGGGAGTTATAGTTCAGCAGCATCTGCAGGGCCAAAGGTTCCTGAAATATACTCAGAGTCGAGAGTGGATTTCATGCTCTTTGTTCAGCTCATAGTGGTGAGGAGGAATGGAAGTTCCCCCACAATATCTGCTTTATATACAGTATTTACACAATGGGCCCCACGTGATTGGCTAGAATCATAGAATCATAGAGTTGGAAGAGACCACAAGGGCCATCGAGTCCAACCCCCTGCCAAGCAGGAAACACCATCAGAGCACTCCTGACATATGGTTGTCAAGCCTCTGCTTAAAGACCTCCAAAGAAGGAGACTCCACCACACTCCTTGGCAGCAAATTCCACTGTCGAACAGCTCTTACTGTCTTACAGGCTAATTACAGGATTCTCCTGTAGGCCAATCAGGTTGTGGATTCACTTCCACCTGGAGCTAGATTGGGTGGCTCCTGCGGACCAATTATACTGCTGCATTGTTCTAGGACCAATCAGACTGCTGCATTCTGAATCCTATTGTTCTAGGACCAATCAGACTACTGCATTTTGGATCCTATTCAACTTAGTACATAACAGTTCCCATCATCCCTGGTCACTGGCCATGTTTGTTGGGACTGATGAAAATTGTAGTTCACCAACATCTTGAGGACCAAATGTTCTTCCATAGAGCCAGGTGCACTTCCTCAAAAGACGGAGATTTCCAAATACAGTCAAACCTTGGCTCCCGAATTTCTCCGTTCTGGAACGTTTTGTCTCCCGAACACCGAAAACCCGGAAGTAAACGCTCCGGTTTTCAAATGTTTCTCAGAAGCCAAACGTCTGACGCGACTTTCGCTTGAGTGCAGGAAACTCCTGCAACCAATCAGAAGCCTCGCCTTGGTTGTCAAACATTTCGGAATTGAATACGTTCAACAACCAAGGTTTGACGGTACATAAAAAAGTGTCAGCAGTAGTATTTTTTTCTGCTTTATTTATACGATTCCAAAACAGAAATGCACAAGGAAACATAAGGTTTGTACAACATGGTAAGCCAAACTGTGACTCACTGGAACCACCCAAATGTAGAGGTCCTAGAGGAGATCTCACAGTTACTTTGCTCCTCCCCAATTTTATTTAATCCCATGCCACACAGAGCTAAACCAAGGTTAGCATACCATTTGGACCCAGGCTCATGGTTTAGCTCTCTCTTCACTAACCACAGGCTGCAGTTAAGAGCAATAACCAGACCGCTGTCACCAGCTTCTTAAGTTAGAATACTGTCCGAGCTAAACTGTTCCTTCTCCTGTTCAGAGCTATCTCTTTCAAGGACCTCGTAGTCTCAGTAGTTGCACAAAGGTTCTTTATTTACCGGGTCAAGTGTTCAGTGAGCAAAGGTTATCCTAACCTAAGTCCAACACAATCAATAATTCAAATAGTCCAAGAATCAAAAATCAAACTTCATGACTCACCTTTCACAACAGATGAAATCTATATCACGGTCTTCTGCAGGAGCAAAACGGTAACTTCCTTGTGGGTACTCTTTCTTCTTATGCTTCAGGGTACCTAATATCCAGCCCTTCTTTAATAGGGCATTTAGGGCCCATGGTTTTCTAGATAGCAACCCTATGACTACTCTAAAGTAAGAACTCTCCTCCCACAGGACTGGCACAAGTTGTTTTGGTGCCTGAGGAGAAGTAATAAAACCTTCTCACCCTTCTCAAAGTGCATATACTAAGGCTGGCCAATTTATTTTGGAAAATGCCACAGACAAGGCCTCTCCATAGGAATAAAACACAATAATAACAAATAACCCCTCAAGACAGCCTAAAGTAGCAGCCTCGCTTTGTAGACCTGGGACTCAGCTATACAGCTGCAAATAAAATGCAATATACAAATGTGGCACTAGACGGCAACAGTGAGCTATGCCAAATCCAATGTATTTTTTAAAACGTTTTTGAAAAAAGCATTTTCATCCCAACCACGGCTTTTATCCGATGCAAAGAGCACTAGGAAGCACAAAAAGTGGAGATTCTCTTCTTGAACCAACTGACCACTTCGGACCTTTATATCAACAGCAGATCTGGAATGTTCTGGAATCCCATCTCCAATGGTGGAGCGCTTCTTTCAGTGGCCAACCAAATACCTAGAGCATAGCTGTCAACTTTTCCCTTTTCTTGTAAGGAATCCTGTTCGGAATAAGGGAATTTCCCTTAAAAGGGGGGGAAAGTTGACAGCTATGACCTAGGGGAAGCCAGCAAAGAGGACAAACAGAAAAACTTATAAGGCTGATACCTTTGCATTCTCCTGGTCACATAACTAAAGACATTGAATATAGATGTGCTTTTCCACAGGAATTAACACCACAGAGATATAGCGGTTTGGGTATATGTAAGAAAATAACAACATAGACTTCCGGGTTAGCGTGATCAGCTAATGGCGGATTCCCTCCGAGCTCCAGAGGGAATCGGCTCCGTAGAAGACGGGTCTTGCCGCCGCGGCAACGCGGGGACCCTCAGAAACCACAGGTGCTGTAGCCTGTGGACTTGGTGACTCAGCGGGCACCATTTGCGCCCCCCCGGCCCGCAAAGAAGCCTTTTTAAAGGCTGCGGAGCAGGGGACGGGGTGAGGCGTGGTGCTGAGAGTAGACTGCTTCTTCTACGGAGCGAAGCCGCATGCCATGGCCGGAGAGCGCTGACTTCTTTCTTTGAACATTTGGACTTTAAAAGTAACAACCCGTGAGTAGTACAGAAATTGGATTTAATTTTTTTTTCTGAATTAGGCACGATCGGGGGAGGTGCTAAAAGGAAGTCCGTCTCCCCGTCTAGTAGATACATTAAAGCAAGAAGTAGATAACTAAGGTCGAAAGAACATTCCTTTCTTTATTGGATAAAAGCTACTAATTTCACGACTTGGCAGTATAAGTAATTTTGCTGGAGGATAAGAGATGATTTTAAGAGCTGAAGTGCAACCCCCGGGACCCGGGAGCGATCCGCGAGAGAGCCTGTTGAGGAGACATAAAGAGTTTGACAGCTGTCAAATTAGCTGTCAAAGTTGGGAAAAAAGAAAAGGAAATTGGGCTTCTGTTACCTTTGCTGGTTATTTTTGTTACAATCTGACTTTAAACTGTTGAAAACAAAGAAGAATAGAAACAAATTAACTTGACTGTTGGATTGGAGTTGGAAGGAATATTAAGTAACCAGAATCCCTCTAGAGGGGGTTCTGAGTCATTACAATGGCTGCAGGTGGAAAAATACAGGCTGAGCTGGACAGAATGTTTTTTCTCATGGGAAAGTTACAAGGTCAGAGTGAAGCTTTGGCTACAAATGCTACAAATTTGAATTTAAAAGTAAACAAACTTGCTGAATCTATCAGGGACTTGACTCAAGAAACCTATGCAGCTGAACAAGAAGAGATATGTGCTATTTCAGAGGAGTGGGAAGGAGGAGCTGAAATGCCACAGACGACAAAGGAGAGCCAGAGACCTGCTAAGATGGACACTAAGAAAAACAAGACCTGGATAATGAGAATTTGGTCTGAATCGGAGAATGAAGAATGGAGGGATCTCCCTATGGGGAGATCTGAAGACCTATGGATTACAAATCTGATTAAGGCGAAAGTTGGAGCTTTTGGGACATTTGGGACATTTGGACTTGAAAGGAACAAGAAACAAGATTTGGGCTCCACTTTTGAATATGGAGGTCTGGTTGGAAGAAACATAGACCCTATTGGGACAGAGCTTCTCCGAGACTTGATGTCTAATATAAAGGACTACCAAAAAAACTGGCAGAGAGGGACTGAGAGAGATTTGAGGGCCTTGGACGTGAGATCTCCAGGCTGATAGTTGACAGATTGAGGGACATTTTTGGGGGATCGAAACCGGGAAAGGGGGGGTGAGAGTTTTAGAATCCAAAGGGTGTATAATTATATGTTGTTTCTCTGTTATTTTGTTTTGTAATTAATATAAAAATTGGGAAATTTGTGGAAGGGAATTTGCGTCGACCTTAGAAAAGGGTGTAAAGAATGAGTATTGTTGTTTAAATTGAGGTCTATAAGTTAAAATTGGTTAATTAAGATCAATAATAATAAGGTAAAAGTTGGGGACAAGAACTTGCTGAGCTAACTATTGGAATTGGAATACAAGAAGGGGAGGTGTGGGGAAGTCAGGGAAAGATGTTAAGAAAATAAGGATCCAAAATTATACTTGTTATTTGTGTTGTGTTTGTTTGTGTTTTTGTGTTTGTTTAAAAATTTGTGAAACTTTAATAAAAATGTATAAAAAAGAAAAGAAAATAACAACATAGTGCCCCAGCTGTTACCTTTGTGTGTGTGTGTCTTTTGTTTTCAGCTTGCACCATCTCCCACTGTATTTCAACCACCAATAGGCAGAGTCTGCAGGCTCCATTAGGAATTCCTCCTTTAAATGAAAAGCTTCCCCCTGCAGCTTCAACCCATTTTATTGCTTCCTTGGAACAGTGCAGGTGGAAGATTAGTGCCCAAGTGCCCCTGATTGGGTCAGTTTTCGTTCCTCATTTGGGGGCCGGAGGGAGGAAGATGTTTATAAAATTACTTCCCTTCAGTTATATATATTTTTTCTCCATAAGAACAAAGGAGTGGCAGGAGATAACAGTGCAGCTTTGTGAATCTAAAGTACAGGAGACATCTAGTGGTCACAGCAGAAATGAGAAGTAGATGCCTGCAATGGAATCTCTCTTTGCCTGACCAATAAGAGAGAGCAGGTTTGAAGAAGAAGTTAAGAACTTTGGGGATTTGAAAAAGAAAAGAGCACTTGAAAAGGCAGTTGGAGAAGGGAGAAGGAGCAGGAGGAAGAGGGCTAAGGGATTGTGAAACAAATATGGGTTCTTAGTCTCCTCTTTGCCTCATGGTGGTCAGAGGAGCCAACTCCTAGAAGACCGGGGTCCCTTTGGCTCTGCCCAGTAAAATATTTGACGGCCTTCCCCCCCCAAAACCATTGACAGACATTCAAATGATCGATTATGAGGGGTGGGGCTTACCGACCCCCCAATATTTTATTCAACTGGGTCCCCCCTGCTCATGGTGCTCGTATTTCAGGGAGAAGCCAAAAAGACACACACACCACTGTCCTGCTACTTTATAGTCCTGTCACCAGCAGACAGATGCTTTGCTTGAGAAACACAAAATGTGTCCTAACCTAAAGGAAAGACATGGGAGTCTACGAGAGAAGAGGAAGAGATGGAAGCAGTAGACTCAAGGCTCCTTCTGAGGCAACAAGTCTGCATCTGGGCCAGTGGCGTAGCGTGGGGGGTGCAGGGGGGGCCGGCCACACCGGGCACAACATCTGGGGGTTAGGGTTAGGGGGTGCAAATCCACGGGTTAGGGGGCGCAAATCCACGGGTTAGGGGGCACAAATCACTTGCCTTACCCCAGGTGCTGACAACCCACGCTACGCCACTGATCTGGGCTGCGCCAGTTCAGGCAGCAAGAGGGAGCTTGTCATGGAGAAGTCTCTCATGGCATCGAAAGAAAAACTCTGCACTTGCAGCAGTCAATCAAATGAATCCTCATCTACAGACTGAAGTGCTACAGCATGGGTAGGCAAACTAAGGCCCGGGGGCCGGATCCAGCCCAATCACCTTCTAAATCAGGCCCGAGGACGGTCCAGGAATCAGCATGTTTTTACATAAATAGAATGTGCCCTTTTATTTAAAATGCATCTCTGGGTTATTTGTGGGGCATAGGAATTCGTTCATTTTTTCCCAAAAATATAGTCCGGCCCCCCACAAGGTCTGAGGGGCAGTGGACCGGCCCCCTGCTGAAAAAGTTTGCTGACCCCTGTGCTACAGCATGCACACGGGTTTATTGCCTCAGTTAGAACTAGGCAGATGTTTTGAACAACACAAAAGCTGGCCAGCTCCCTTGGCCAGGAAAATAGGAGGAACATTGGAAAGCCAGCACAGTCTTGGTCCAGCTCTATTTCTTTATGTATTTATATTTATTTATTAGATTTATATAGTGCCCTTCGTCATAAGATCTCAAGGCAATTTCAAATTTTGCTTCTGCTGTAAAACCCTCCAGTGCCATAGTCCTAAAATATCTTTTCAACTCTGCCCAAGGAGTGTTGCTAGACCTTTGGGGACTTGAATGACCAGTTGGCCAGGCTGCAACTTCGACAAATTCAATTGAGGCAAAGGAGTTCTGAGGTAAAAAGTGAGCTTGGTTCAGCACCAGGTATAACCGGACACTTAGATTGGCCTACAAGTCCCAACGCAGTCTTTCTAAGGAAGATTATACGGGAAATTTGGTGGCTACTGAATTAGTGACTTCTGAAAGACAATTTTCTGTTTTTAATGTTTATTTCCTCTTAAAATAATAAATATGGCGGGTGGGGGAGTCTTAGAATACAAACTGGAGAACATGCTAGCTAAATGCTTATCACTTTTTGTCCCCGTCCCCCCAGGAATTTGTGAGGCTCACTGTGTCTGATATACTTGTGACATTTGTAACCATACTTGTGGGAGATTTCCTCCGTGCTTGCTTTGTCAGATTTGTCAACTATTGCTGGTGCTGGGACCTGGAGGCTGGATTCGTAAGTAAATGAACTGTAGATGAAGCAAAGTTCTTGTCTTACAATAGAGTTTAACCAATGCTTTGAGCCACATTTTAATTCTGTCCCCTCCCCCCCCCCCCCACTGAAATGTACATTTAGAATCCCCACACTGCAGATAAGGCTCGTGTAACTGCTCAGGCAGACTGGGGCATGTTATGACTTATAAATTTGTCATGACACTCCATTTTGCAACAACTGCAGCATCTGAACTTGCCTTAAGGGCAGTGGCATACAGAACAAATGACTGTAACCTAGCCTTGAGATTGCCAATGCATTGATCACTATAGCCAGGCTCTTGTCTCTTCAGCAGCAGCTGAAGTTGGCAAAAGGCTTTGTCTAGTCTGCAGCAATCTATCCTGCATGGACTTAAAAGCCAGGAAGGTAAAGATATGCTAAAAAAACTTAAAAGTCCCAAAATCTCAGATTATCAATAGTCCAGGACTCAGAACATCAGGCTATGCAGTGCATGGTACTGTCATGTGGAACCATTGATGTGCATACAGTGGTACCTCGGGTTAAGTACTGAATTTGTTCCGGAGGTCCGTTCTTAACCTGAAACTGTTCTTAACCTGCAACACTACTTTAGCTAATGGGGCCTCCTGCTGCCGCCGCGCCGCCAGAGCACAATTTCTGTTCTCATCCTGAAGCAAAGTTCTTAACCTGAGGTACTATTTCTGGGTTAGTGGAGTCTTTAACCTGAAGCGTCTGTAACCTGAAGCTTATGTAACCCGAGGCACCACTGTATATAAGAAAGACAAGATTATTCTCAGCGCTCTACCCCACCCCGTTCAGAGATGGAACTTGCAGGGATACGGAGGAAGCTGAACTCTACCAACTGCCCGAGTTGATTTGATGTCAAATGCATCACGATAAACCATGCCAACAGTTTTTAAAATTTAATGGCAGAATGTGGGGAGGCAATTTTAACTGGGAGCTCAGCCCATGGAGAAGTTTAACCATTCCCTCCACAATCACAATCTAAAGAGGGGGGGACCCTTTTCCTGCTATAAGTCTTTTGGGGGATGACTCCCAGTGCTGTCAATGGGAACATTTCTCTTTTTTTTATAAATATTTATTGAGTTTTCACAAATTTAAAAACACATACAATACACACAATACAAAGATATACATACAATAACAAACACATATAATTTCAACTCCTTTTTTTCTTAAACTTACTTCATCGACTTCCCCATACCTCCCCTTTCTGCATTCCAATTCCCAAAATTGTTTCAGCAAATCCTTCCCCTTAATTTTATCTGATTTTTCCCTTTTCTTTTCTTTTACTTAATCTTTAACAGCTGTAATCCCTTACTTTATATAACCACGACATTTTAACATTCATTAATTTTGCAATATTTCTTAAGATAAATTTTAAATTTCTTCCAATCTTCTTCCGCCATCAATTTCCCCTGGTCTCGGATTCTGTCAGTCATTTCAGCCAGTCCCATGTAGTCAATCACCTTCATCTGCCACTCTTCCAAGGTGGGTAGATCTTGTGTCTTCCAATACTTTGCTATGAGTATTCTTGCTGCTGTTGTAGCATACATAAAGAATGTTCTGTCCCTCTTTGACACCAATTGGCCGACAATGCCCAAGAGAAAGGCCTCTGGTTTCTTAAGAAAAGTACATTTAAGTACCTTTTTCATTTCATTATATATCATTTCCCAGAAGGCCTTAATCTTCGGGCACGTCCACCAAAGGTGAAAGAAAGTACCTTCAGTTTCTTTACATTTCCAACACTTATTATCAGGCAAATGATAGATTTTTGCAAGCTTGACTGGGGTCATGTACCACCTATAAATCATTTTCATAATATTCTCTCTTAAGGCATTGCATGCCGTAAATTTTATACTGATGGTCCACAACTGTTCCCAGTCAGCAAACATAATGTTATGACCAATGTCTTGTGCCCACTTAATCATGGCTGATTTAACTGTTTCATCTTGTGTATTCCATTTCAGCAACAAGTTATACATTCTTGACAGATTCTTAGTATTGGGTTCTAAAAGTCAATGGGAACATTTCCCCCTAAGGCTCATAACCACAGCAGGGCGGGTGATTTTCGTTCGGATCACAGTGATCTTGGGCCAGTCATGAAGGCTGATCTACCCTCCCTGGGTTATTATGAAGATAAGTGTGTGTGCCACCAAGCTCCCAGATGAAAAAGTGGGATGTAAATGTGACAATAATAATATTAAATAATAAAATTCGGTCTTCCAATGGGTGCTATTTAAAAAACAAAGCACTGATGTGGCTTCTAATTACATCTTTCCCATCCCACTAACAACATTTGGGCATTCCCACCCCCACCCCCAAGGCAAAAACTGGGACAACAACAAATAGAAGCAGCAGCACATATTTACCAGCAGCAGCTTCCAAAGAATGAAAGTTGTCCCCTGTAAGTAAGTACACAGACGGAATATATGAGAGCTGATGGTAGTCACATTAGGCTAGAGAGAGAAAACTGAGTCATTATTAGACAGCTCATTATATCTCCCAATTTTTACACAGCATCTGTAATTCTTCTTTCCTGACAACCCCAACATTATGAAATTCTCCATCTATGGGGTCACATTGTTCCCGCTTGTCACTCCAGCGGAAGACAGGCAGTCCTGAGTCACACATATTGTTTCAGCAATCCTATTATTGTACTCCCAATTTGCTGCTTTCCACCCACTCCCCAGTTTTGGCGCTGCCATTAGTTTCTCTAACAAGGTGGAGGCTTGGTTCAGCAGGAGGATGCATAAAACCCTACCAACAGATGGGAATGGAGGGTCGTGTGTCTTTATGTACTTGTTTGCAGAAATACAAGTAGAATTCATTTTACCTGAGATGCAGAAATAAGGGATACGAGAAACGTAGCATATGCTGCATCCAACCAGCATTTCGCTAGGTCACTATTTGAAGGAATTATTATTTTTAATCCACTTTAAAAACAAATGATCGAAAATGCAGAATCTGGGAGACAAGGGTGCATGTCTATACAGACCATAATGTCAGGCAGTGGCGTAGCGTAGGGGGTGCAGGGGGGGCGGGCGCGCCGGGCGCACCGGGCGCAAAATCTGGGGGTTAGGGTTAGGGGGCGCAAATCCACGGGTTAGGGGGCGCAAATCCACGGGTTAGGGGGCGCAAATTACTTGCCTTGCCCCGGGTGCTGACAACCCACGCTACGCCACTGATGCCAGGGACAGAAAATGACTACTGTGTCTTCGTTAACTTTTAACTCCACCCTACAGGTATTAGTTTCAAAGACGATAAATGTACAGGAAGCTTTTTACAGCCATTCAGTGATAATTTTATATCTAATGCAACAATAGTTGAATTAGGGTACTCCTTTTTGAAATGAGATATCAGCAATCTCTAGGCCCCTTTTATATTTATTCAAATAATCCAAAGGGTAGAAGTGAATGGAAACCCAATGTTTTATTTCAGGTGAGAATCCTTTATTTTCCCCTTGATATTTCTGTAGTCCTCCAATACCAAAATTTAGCATTCAGTCATATTTCCTCTTTTTCATTACAGCCTTCATATGCTGAGTTCGATATTAGTGGCAATGTGCTCGGTTTGATCTTCAACCAAGGAATGATCTGGTGAGATATTCTTGTCTACTGTAGCCCTTTGCTAGAGAAAATGCTAAATTAAAACTTAAGAAGTGTACCAGACTGAGGTCTGCTGTGCATTTTTGAAGGCCCAACAGAGACTCCATTTCCTTAGGGTCTTGCGTAAGAGCAGTGTCAAACAAAAACTGATGATCTCCTTCTACCGGGCCACAATAGTGTCCTTTCATACTGTATAACAGTGTGGTAAGCTGGTTTGACAGCCACGAACAGGAAGTCCCTACAGAGGGTGGCGAATACAGCACATGACATCATGGGTTGTCCTCGGAGTTTGCTAGATGACATCACGGGAGACCGCTACCTCAGGAGAGCGAGGAAAATTCTTAGGGACGACTCACATCCTGGCTAACACTTCTTTAATCTTCTACCTTCGGGCAGGAGATACAGAAGTATAGTCAACCGTACCAGCAGGTTAAAGAACAGTTTTTATCTGTGGGCTGTTGGGCTGCTGAATGGGGAAAAAATAGTGGTGTAATTGACTTCCGACAAGCACACAGAGTGTGAACAAGACTGAGTATATGGGGGGGGGGCTTGTTTAATTTCACTGCACACGGGTGGTGTAGTGACAATAAAGGTTTATTATTATTATTATTATTATTATTATTATTATTATTATGGCTCCTCTAATCACTCAGAAGTGCATGCTAGACACATCACATTTTGGTAACTTTTACTCAGAACGGTGGTTTTAGAACAAACACCTACCTATTTAAAAAGGTTCTAGGATATTCCCACAGGTCCATAGGATGCAGTGTCAACTTACGCAAGCTGGGAATCCGTCAAAGAACAGGGGCAAGGAAGAACAGCCTGTTCAGTTTGTCACTAAAACAGAAATGTGGAGCCCATTCTCATGGGGTTCATTTTCTATATGAATGATGAGCAAGATCCTACATTTTTCCATATTCTGCAGTCCAGGGAAGGTCCATAGCTCATTGATGGAACATCTGTTTTGCATGCAGAACACCCCAGATTCAATCTCCATTATCTACAGGCAGGGCTGGAAGAGACCCCCATCTAAAGCCCACGAGAGCTGCTGCCAGTGACTAGAGAGCTAAACTGATCAGTGGTCTACAAGGCAGCTTTCCATCATCCTATGTTCCTTGATACTCACGGAATACTCCTTCCCTCTTTTCCCCATTCACGTATGCTCCTTAAATTTTTTTAGCCTGTGCACCTGAAATTGAGCAAGTGCTATAGATTCTTCTTTCTCAGTCCAGTGGGAGGGAGAGATGGATCATGTGACACGGCTTGGGTGACTTGAGCAGGCTCTGCGCTGTTTCTTCTCCTGCCTCACCCAAGTGATAGCTCCACTCTCTGTCCTACTTTCTGTTATTTCAGAAATGAAAAAGGAGTTCTCATACCTTGAATTTAGCTGTTCAATCTCCCTCTCTCCCCTGGGAATTACAAAAGAAAAAAGAAGTCAGAAGTCAGGCTTGGCGCAAAGGACAAGAAGGCAATGTTTTCTTCTCAAACAAGGAAGAGAGGAGCCAGCCTCATAAAGAGCCCCTTATTTTTCTTCATATAGGCCCTTTTTTAGAGACCCCAGGGCTTTAGCTTCACAGACCCCCATGTGCCTGCCCCAGATATACCAGTGAAAGTCTGTGGAATCCTACAAGTCCAGTAAGCCCACTAAACAACCACATTGCCTCTTGTAAGAGACTATCTGGGGCAGCTACTCCATCAAGTTCTCCTTAAAGCCCAGACAAATTCCACAGCTGGAAGACCTCCTGAACCAGTCTCTGTTCATTCTCAAGGCAAGGGCAGGTGCAGGGCAACCCAGTCAGATGGGGAGGGTACAAATAATAAATTATGGTTATTATTAGGCCAGAGGTCCTTCCAGCTCGCAGTTATGCAATAATAATAATAATAATAATAATAATAATAATAATAATAATAAATTAATTTATATCCCACCCTCCCCAGCCAAAGCCGGGCTCAGAGTGGCTAACAACAGTAAAAATACAGTGGTGCCCTTCAAGACGAATGCCTCGCAAGATGGAAAACTCGCTAGACGAATGAGTTTTCCATTTTGGAGGTGCTTCGCAAAACGAATCTCCTATGGGCTTGCTTCGCAAGATGAAAATGTATTGCGAGTTCCTGCAGGGGTTTTTTCCTTCCTCCCCCCCCTTTTCTAAGCCGCTAAGCCGCTTATCAGCTGATCCGATAAGCCGATAAGCCGCTAAAAGCCGCTAATAGCGCTAATCCGCTAATTCGTCAATGGGCTTGCTTCACAAGACGAAAAAACCGCTAGACGAAGAGAATCACAGAACGGATTCTTTTCGTCTTGCGAAGCACCACTGTAACACAGTTTACATAAAATCACAATCAGTTAATTGAAATACATTCTAAAATCAATTCAGAGTCAAATTAATGGCAACATTGGGCTAGAGTTCTATGAGGAGTACAGAAGAAGGGGGTCAGACTGTGCCTTGGCCAAAGGCCTGGTGGAGCAGCTCTGTCTTGCAGGCGCTGCAGAAGGACATCAAGTCCTGCAGGGCCCTAGTCTCTTGTGACAGAGAGCTCCACCAGATCGGGGCCACGGCCGAAAAAGCCCTGGCTCTGGTTGAGGCCAGCCTAACCTCCCTGTGGCCCGGGATCTCCAAGATGTTTTTATTTGAAGACCGGAAGGTCCTCCATGGGACATACCAGGAGAGGCGGTCCCATAGGTACGATCCAAAGGCCACTTGCAGCCCACTTTGTCACTCCAACACCAGGGAGTTCATTTAGAAACAGACAGGGGTGTGGAGACCTTATCAGGCTTGGTTCCATGCCCACACCTTCTATAAGCTCCTGTTGGTGTTCCAACATGTCCTCCATCCATCCAAAACACATGGCTACCTTCCTTCATCTCACCCACCAAGGCAATTTTATTGGTGCACATTCCACCTAGATGTTTCTCTCATCCTGGGACATTGAATGGGACATTGGCTACTTACTGTGAAAGTCAGTTCTGGTCCAGCATGAAGGAGACACCCAGTCCCACTGCAGTAGGTGGCTGCTGATGTGATAGAGCTCAAGATGTCTGGTTCTGGCAATGCTATCTCAGAGGAGGCTATCCATATGCTGACCTTATTTTCCCTTCGGCATCCAACCTTTCTACTGTCTTATGCATTACAAAGGAACTAAGCTGGAGACTCTTCTGCCTGCTCAAGTCACCCAAGCCATCTCACATTATTATCCTGTCTGACCTGGGTAGTGGGTGGAGACAGCTCATCTGGATGTATCCCTAATGCTGAAACCGAAGGGACTGTCATAATAAGTAGCTATGGTTCCATTTTGCAAGCCAGGCAGGGGAAAGCTCTATTTTTAAAGAGTTTGCTTTATAGTACGATCCCATTGTAGTCGCTAACTACTTCCTTCCTGGCAGAACTTGCGAGTCCATCCTTAATAGCATGCTCTTCTATAGTTGGCTGTTTCTGAAGTGGATGCAGCTAAAGCCTTCCTGAAAAGCTTTCTATATTTCTCTCTTTTCTTCCTTCCTTACAGGATGGGATCCTTTTATGCACCAGGCCTAGTCGGCATAAATGTGCTACGTCTATTAACCTCCATGTATTACCAGAGCTGGGCTGTTATGAGCAGCAATGTTCCCCATGAGCGAGTGTTCAAGGCCTCCAAATCCAATAATTTTTATATCGGGCTCTTGCTGTTGATCCTGTTCCTAAGCCTGTTGCCGGTTGCCTACACCATAATGTCCCTGCCTCCCTCCTTCGACTGCGGACCATTCAGGTATTGGGGGATCCTGGTGGAGAACACCTCCTTAGCGTGAGACCAGACTCCTGCTCATTTGTCCTACCATGCACACTAGACCCGATCCTATGCACATTTACTGCTGTGTTTAATGGCCCTTATTCCCATGGAAGAGCATACATAATAAAGAATTTCTCTTAATCTTCAGGGTGACGGCCAACAATGCCGGGCTGCTTCCACAATGGGGCTTTCCTTGTCCTCCTCTCCCCTGCGGCATGCCTGCTTCCTAAATCTTCTCCAGACCTTTGCAGACCCTCTGGAGCAGAACTTGCATGTGTGCAGTGGACTACAGAGGGGAGTCCTATCAAATGTGCTGGTGCAGTGTTAGCTATTGCCCTAGATTTTCTTATCAGCCCCATAACTGCATATTTAATAGGTAGAGGAACGTCAATTGTTGTGTAACTTTAAAGAGTTTTAAAGAAAGTGTACTCTGTTACTCCAACTACTGCTAGCTCATTGGACACTTGCTGTCTCTCCTGACTTTCCTGACCAGTGTTTTCTTTCTTTCCTTTCCCTGCCTTACCTCTATGAAAAGAGATGAGCTGTTGAAGAGTAGGACAGCATCCAGGGTGAGCAATTGATATATTAAAGGAGAAGCCATGGACAGTGAGCAGTCTGGTGTGCCCTAGGTGCCTTGATATTCCCTTGTTGCAGAGGGAACCCCCCTATGGGGAACTATATAACATATGCTCCAACATTTCTCCGATGAAAATAGGGGCATCCCATTCCATAATGATAATTTTACTATTATTCTGGCGGTTCCCTCACTGCGAGAAGCAAAGCTACAGGGAACCAGGCAAAGGGCCTTCTCGGTGGTGGTGCCCGCCCTGTGGAACGCCCTCCCACCAGATGTCAAAGAGATAAACTACTACCTGACATTTAGAATACATCTGAAGGCAGCCCTGTTCAGGGAAGTTTTTAATGTGTGACATTTTAATGTATTTTTAATCTTTGTTGGAAGCCACCCATAGTGGCTGGGGAAACCCAGCCAGATGGGCGGGGTACAAATAAATTATTTGTTTGTTTGTTTGTTTGTTTGTTTGTTTGTTTGTTTATACCCCACAGATCTGACTGGGCTGCCCCAGCCACTCTGGGCAGCTTCCAACATATATGAAAACATAATAAAACATTAAACATTAGGAAAACTTCCCTATACAGGATTGCCTTCAGATGGCTTGGTGATCAGATATCTCCAAACCCTCCAACTTTTCTCCAATGAAAATAAGGACATCCTAAGGGAAAGTGGGATATTCCGGGATGAAATCAGAAACTGGGACCAGAGTCTCTAAATCAGGGACGTCCCTGGAAAATAGGGACACTTGGAGGGTCTTTATATAAGACTGTGCACTTAACCTGGAAGATGGGAATGGATCAATACATAGACTAAAACTCAAAGTACCAGAGAAGTCAGAGAAGCTTCAGAAATAAAGCCCTGCTTTCCAAAGCAACTTTTTCCATCGCCTCCCCATCCAAAATCTGCAATGTAATATGACCGTAGATGGTAAAAGAAAAACAGGAACTGACTTCTTCAGAATATGCTCCACTATCACTGTATTAATAAGCATTTCTTACTGCCATTCTGCATCAGCTCTACACAAATTGCTCCACAGACTGGATTAACATGTCAATGAGCCCTAATTTGATTTAGTAACTGTTTCTTGCTGCACTGCTGGCTCTGACTCAGCGTGGAGCCAGTGCAGAACAAATTGTTCCTTTTGCTCCACTGTCCGGACCATTCTTTTGTTAATAAGCGGTGTCAGTAGCAATCTCTTCTCAGACTTTTGAGGGAAGAAGGAACGTACACAGTTTCTTTAGATTATTTTAGACAAGTCTCTTTGCATGTAGCTGTTTTACCCTTTAAGACTGCATCACAGCACACTGGTCTGTGGGCCACTTGACCTTGCACATATGAAGAATATGGTACTGTATAATGTCTGCTATCCTGAAGTAACTAGATGCCCTCGTTGAATCCCAGCTGGTAAATAACCTACCACACTCTTGATAGTTGTGAAATGGTTTAGGTTGATAAAAAGACATTCTTGATCCAGCTCCTGCTGAACATAACACGGTGTACAAAAGTTTCCAAAGAAGAGGATTGCTTGTCATGTTCCCTTTAGAAAAGAAAATTGAATACGTCCCCCCCCAAGTCTATGTACAGTGGTGCCTCGCAAGACGAAATTAATCCGTTCCGCGAGTCTCTTCGTCTAGCGTTTTTTTCGTCTTGCGAAGCAACCCTATTAGCGGATTAGCGCTATTAGCGGTTTAGCAGCTATTAAAGGCTTAGCGGCTATTAAAGGATTAGCGGAATAGCAGCTAAAAGGCTATTAGCGGATTAGCGGCTTAGAAAAGGGGGGAGCGGGGGGAAATCGGAACACTTGCAAGACGTTTTCGTCTTGCAAAGCAAGCCCATAGGGGAAATTGTCTTGCGAAGCAGCTCAAAAACGGAAAACCCTTTCGTCTAGCGGGTTTTCCGTCTTGCGAGGCATTCGTCTTGTGGGGCACCACTGTAAGTGGACTTTTCACTACCTTTTATGTAGCTGAAAACTAATTTCAATTAAATATTATGTTTGGGGGAAAAGACAAAATGGATGCAAGCACCTGCGTCTTGACATACTCAAAAAGAACTACACAATCTTGGAATTCCTCTGAATGGTGCGTTTCCGAAAGAAGTTGATAATGGCCTCTAATGAGTACTGCATGCTGTCATTTATATGTACCTGTTTACCATTCCAGTGGGAAAAAGAAAATGTACGATGTAATCCAAGAGACCATCCAACAGGATTTCCCACCCTTTGTGGCCAAGATCTTCGGTTATGTGGCAAATCCAGGACTAATTATACCCGCCATTCTACTTATGATGTAAGTTGTTCCAATAGCCTGGGGACCTGAGAGCGAAGAAGAGTTTTATTTTAGCAAGAGGTATCCTTAGGTTATTGGTTTAAAATTTGCTAGGATTTAAAATGTCGTGCTGTGCATGTAGCCTGAAATCAAACCAACCATTAATGGATTATGCAGAATCTGTCAAAAATGTCTTCTCACCCTAATTCATCTCCACTCCTTATATCCATAATACAGATTATTTTTCCACCACAGCAAAAACAACAATACTTTTTTGTAAGCCACTTTGATATTTTTAATGATATGCTTATATATAGTTTATAAATATTCTGTTTTAGCCTTTAAACGCCTGCTGAAAACTTTTCTATGCTGCCAAACCTATCCAGGCAATTAAGACAATGTCTTTCTTTAACAGTTGATGGCCTCTGATTTTAAATTTTTCTGTGGTTTTTATTATATATAGATTCTCGTAAGCTGCTTTGATATTTTTTGCTAGAGTTGTAAAAGAAAGAGGTTTTTTTGTTTGTTTTTTTGTTAATAACTGATAGGAAATGTGGATATTAACAAAAACACTCATGAAAGTGTTTAACTGATATTGTATTTCTTAGATCAGTATTGAGAGAATGCATGAATTAGGCAATGTGTTTTGGTCTCCCAAATAATTAAACCTGCCTCTTTTGTCTACTTTTAAGCCATTGTAAGGTGTCACAGAAGTTTAACTGATATTTGATTTTGTAGCCTTGCTATATATTACCTGAATGCTGTGGCTGAAGCTTATCAACATGCCAATGCGGAGCTGAAGAAGAAAATGCAAATGGTATGTTTGTATTTTATCAAATTAACTTACAAATGAAAACACCTCAGGTGTTTTGGTCCATTGTAGAACTACATGGTTCAAAAATCCATGTGCCAGTTCATGTGCTGATTGCTACATTCCTAGCATTCCTTAAGTACATATTAGCTCACCCTGAATTACCTGCTCCTTCTTTATATATTAAAACCACATAATAAATTCTCATATTCCCAACTTTTAAAGATGCACTTAACACTGATGCTACAACATTTTTATAATATGAAATATACCCGTGTGCAGCTCTATCTAGGGGCAAGCATTTGAAAATATATGATGTATCCAGCCCCCCAGCCCCACTCCACTGGCATAAATACACTCTCCAGATGAATGTCTCACCCCACCTGAAGAACTCCATTCTGAGAGTACACAGAGGCTTTGTGGTTTTTTAGAAAACAAACAAACCAGTTTTAACAAGGAAAAATGTTGGGTACAACACAGACACTGACACAACACAGAGCCTTTTCAAATTCCCTTCACACTGTAGTCAGATCTTGTTTTAAACTGCCAGTCCTCCCCCAGTGTCACCCCTGCTCACTCTCCTCAAAACTCTGACACTGTTTAAAATTTGTGGTTTAGAACCTCGTATCTACGGGACCCTCTCTCCTGGTATGCACCGCAGAGGACCTTAAGGTCCATGAATAGTCATAGTTTAGAGGTCCCGGGCCCTAAGGAAGCCAGACTATCCTCCACCAGGGCCAGGGCCTTTTCAGTGATGGCTCCGACCTTGTGGAATGCTCTGTCCCATGAGACCAGGGCCCTGCAGGATTTAACCTTCTTCCGTCAGGCCTGTAAGACAGAGCTATTCCACCTGGCCTTTAATTTGAATTCAGCCTGATATTTTATTTCCCTTCTCTTCCCTTCCCCTCCCTTTTTATGAAGATCACCCGCTCTGAGACCCCACAGCTAATTCTCCCCTGGCCTCCTCGCTGGCCCAAGTAGGACCAATTCAGCCAGCTAGCCCTGGGGATTATCTAATTGATTTTTGATTTTTATTGTTATTCATGTCTTTATACCATGTTTTATGCTGCTTTTATAATTAAGTGTTTTAAAGCGTTTTAAATTTGTTGTTAGCTGCCCTGAGCCCAGTTTTTGAACCAGGAAGGGCAGGGTATAAATAAAAAATTGTTATTATTATTAAAATTGCCACTTTTCTCTCTCTCCACGATCCTCTATCCCTGCTTAATTCAAACCTCTGCTGCTGTTTAAACCACAATTTCCTTCTCAGTAGCTCTTTTACCACAGCAGAAGTTTGAGTAAAGCGGGGAGAAAGAAACTCTGAGAGGAAAATGGCAGTCTTAAACACCGGCAGAGGTTTGAAAAGCAGGGATGGCAGGACATTGAGAGGTCGTTTTTTCAAAACGAACCAATAGGTTTTTTAAAGGGGAAATAGCAGCAATGAGCACAACACAGAAGCTGACACCAAAAAGCTAACACAACAGAGCTTTTTCAAACACCCTTCTCGCTATACCCCAACATTGTTTGAAACTGCCAATGTCCCACCCTGCCCATTCTGTTTACCCTGGAATTGTTTTAAATTGCCACTTCCATCCCGTCTTTACTCAAACCTGTGCTGTTGTTTTAAACCATTTTTCCTGTCCTGTTTCTCCATTCTCATATGTATAAATAAATAAATAAATAAATAAATAAATAAATAAATAAAATTGCTGCATTTCAGGTAATTTTCCAGTTTTCAAAACATCAGGATTATATTGAGTACATTCAAGTCTCGGCCTCTGTTTTAGTTTTCCCTTAATTTGTAGCTTTTACCATAATTATTTTAAAAAATTATGATGATGCCTGAGAGCTGTGTCCAACGCTAGTCCTACTCGGCGTAGGCCAACTGAAATTAATCAGCTGGACGAGCTTAGGTCCATTAATTGCAAAGGATATGACCCTAACGTGTTTACGTGCCATGCTCTGTAGCAACGTGAAGATGAGAAAAACAAGAAGAACAACAAAGCTTCCACCAATCCAGCAATGCAAGATTTGGAAGACTTGCTTGTTCCACGTGCAAAGGCCACGGATGGACCCAAACCAACAGAAGGTAAAAACAGCCCAACCCACTAGCCTTCCATCAATGCTTGTCAATGTATCGTATTTTTCGCTCTATAACACGCACCTGACCATAACACGCACGTAGTTTTTAGAGGAAAACAAGAAAAAAAATATTCTAAACGAAACAGTGGATGTATGATTTTTGTGGTTCATGCTGTGGCCACAGACATGTGATCTGACGGTGAGTTTGGGGTAGCCCAATGCAAAAATCCTGAGGATCCATGTGAATCCGTGCTTTGTGACCACGTTTTAAGTGGGGAGGGAAGGAAAAGCACTCAAGGGACAAGGAGCATGCGTGGGGTGTGTGGAGAAGGATGCTGCTAATAATGCAGAAGAGGGGTATAAGGGGAGAAGGCTCCTCTCCTCTCCCGCTTTGCTCCTTTAAAACAAGCAGGCTCTGCTTCTCTCCCTCCTCCCCGGCTTAGAGAGCTGAAATGTTTTGCTGCTATTTAGCGAGCTGAGTGGGGAGGAGAGAGGGACAGAGAGCACGGTTTAAAGCAGCCAACCAGACAGGAGCTGCTGTTTCAAAGCGAGCCACGGAGGAGGGAAGGAAGGGGAACCATGGATCCTCTGCTCATGACTGCAGCAGATCCCCCCCCCGCCCCCACCACCCATAGGCATTCGCGCCATAACACGCACAGATATTTCCCCTTACTTTCTAGGAGGGAAAAAGTGAGCGTTATGGTGCAAAAAATACGGTAATTCTTTTGGTAAATCCCTGGGCTCACTTCAAGGTTTTGGTATTGGTATACAAAGGTTTAAACAACTTGGGAATCAGTAACCTGAAAAAATGACTAAGATTTCCTGAGGATGCCCTGGTTGTTATTCCAGTTTTAGTTTCTGTTGGACAGGTGACTGCATGAGACGGGGTGTTCTCAGTGCCCCCCACATTATGGAACCCCCCTCCCTAAATGACACCAAACTGGGAGGGGTGGCTAACACCCCAGAGGACAGGATCACACTTCAAAACGACCTTGACAGATTAGAGAACTGGGCCAAAACAAACAAGATGAATTTTAACAGGGAGAAATGTAAAGTATTGCACTTGGGCAAAAAAAATGAGAGGCACAAATACAAGATGGGTGACACCTGGCTTGAGAGCAGTACATGTGAAAAGGATCTAGGAGTCTTGGTTGACCACAAACTTGACATGAGCCAACAGTGTGACGCGGCAGCTAAAAAAGCCAATGCAATTCTGGGCTGCATCAATAGGAGTATAGCATCTAGATCAAGGGAAGTAATAGTGCCACTGTATTCTGCTCTGGTCAGACCTCACCTGGAGTACTGTGTCCAGTTCTGGGCACCACAGTTCAAGAAGGACACTGACAAACTGGAACGTGTCCAGAGGAGGGCAACCAAAATGGTCAAAGGCCTGGAAACGATGCCTTATGAGGAACGGCTAAGGGAGCTGGGCATGTTTAGCCTGGAGAAGAGGAGGTTAAGGGGTGATATGATAGCCATGTTCAAATATATAAAAGGATGTCATATAGAGGAGGGAGAAAGGTTGTTTTCTGCTGCTCCAGAGAAGCGGACACGGAGCAATGGATCCAAACTACAAGAAAGAAGATTCCACCTAAACATTAGGAAGAACTTCCTGACAGTAAGAGCTGTTCGACAGTGGAATTTGCTGCCAAGGAGTGTGGTGGAGTCTCCTGCTTTGGAGGTCTTTAAGCAGAGGCTTGACAACCATATGTCAGGAGTGCTCTGATGGTGTTTCCTGCTTGGCAGGGGGTTGGACTCGATGGCCCTTGTGGTCTATTCCAACTCTATGATTCTGTAATTCTATGAAATGACATCAGGTTGTCCCTTGTTGGCCTCATTCAGGCACTATGTGAAAACTAGGTTAACGCAGGAATATAATCAACATTCTTGATGACACCATATATATCTCTCTCAAAGGTGCAAAACCCTTTTTTGCGCAATGACTGGATTATAGTCTGGCTCACTTTACATAGACCATTTTAAACATCATTATGCCATCAGGTGACAACTTCAGTGCTATCATTTCTGGCCTAAACAGAGACAAAGGATTTTTAGCATTGTATTAATTAGCGGACCAGTGCCAGGATGTCCGTTACACCTGATTATGTAAAATACCACTGTTAATTATGTAATTCTCAGATTTTACACTTAGCCAAATCCTGTGTATTCATGAGAATACACCTGCATGGGACGTGAGTGGTGCTGTGGTGTAAACCATTGAGCCTCTTGGACTTGCTGATCAGTAGGTCGACGGTTCGAATCCCCGCAACGGAGTGAGCTCCCATTGCTCTGTCCCAGCTCCTGCCAACCTAGCAGTTCGAAAGCACGCCAGTGCAAGTAGATAGGCACCACTGAGGGGGGAGGGTAAATCCATGTGCTCTGGCTTCCTCCGTGCGCCAGCAGCGGTTTATTCCTGCTGGCCACATGACCCAGAAAGCTGCCCGCGGACAAACGCTGGCTCCCTCGGCATGAAAAGCAAGAATAGCACTGCAAACTGTTGACTTTGACTGGACTTAACCCTCCAGGTGCCCTTTACCCTTTTTACCTTATAGTCTGGCTCACTTTACATAGATCATTTTAAACATCATTATGACATCAGGTGACAACTTCAATGCTATCATTTCTGGACTAAACAAAGGATTTTTAGCATTGTATTAGCTACCAGTGCCAGGCTGTCTGTTACGCCCACCAATTATGTAAAATATCACAGTTAATTATGTAGTTCTCAGGTGTTACTTGTTAGCATTTCATTGCCCTCTGACCTCACTGATACTTAGCCAAATCCTGTAGCTCATAGGATGTCCCTTCATGCATCTGGTAAGGTGGACTGCAATCCCTCTGGAGGTTGATGTTGAACTATTATAGAAGTTTAGCTAATGCAACAACTAATAGAGATATCAAGGGGAATCTAACTGCTTGCCTCAGTGGCTTTGCTGTGCACAAAAATAACAGCTAAATGAGACCTGAAGGATGCATGGATGGGTTAGTTAATATGCGAAAAAGCACTGAATGTTCCTTTCCTTTTACAAGATAACAAGCCTGAGTCTGCCAACATTAAAAACACTCCTGCAATGAAGGAAGAAGCAAGCACCACCAGAAACAGTAATCCTGAGAACCCTGCAAGAGGAGCCACACTCCAGCCTGCTGTTGTAGTGACTCGGCCACCAAGCCCAAGAGCCGGGCTGCCTAACCAACCAAGACCAAATCCAAAGATGCCACAGCCTAGGGGACCACCCCCTGGAATGGGAAGGGGTAAGACTCATTGACTACCATTAAAATACAATTCATCTACGTGCACTGGAAATGTATGCTGCACATCAATCCCTGCAAGTAGAAATTTTACACATCCACATTTGAGGTCTAAAGTACGTCACTGTCAAAAGTCCATCATATAAAAACAGCCTTCTGTGATCACTTCTTCAAACCCCCTTTTCCTTTTGAGCATATGCAGTGCTTAAACCATCAGGAGCATGTCTTTTTTGAGGTGGGTTCAGAATGAGCAATGCTAAGACAACAGGTCCCCCATTCTTTTATTCCCCTTCCTTCCTTCCCCTTTTTTATGAAGTTTACCCGCTCTGGGATCCCACAGCTAATTCTCCCCTGGTCTCCTCGCTGGCCCAAATAGGACTAATTTAGCCAGCTAGCCCTGGTGATTATCTAATGTTTATTGGATGGATTTTCCCCCTAAATTGATTTTTGAATTCTGAATTTATTGTTATTCATGTTTTATATTGTATTTTATGCTTTTTTTGTTGCATCAATTGTTTTAAATTTGTTGTTAGCCGCCCTGAGCCATTTTCTGAACTGGGAAGGGCGGGGTATAAATAAAAATTTATTATTATTATTTGAAAATATAGACCTAGGAATGAAGGCAAGAAGCATGAAAAATAAGGTTGCAAATGATAACGTTTTCATTCACTTCCTGGCTTTTAAGAGGTTATCTTTAGATGCATTTACAGGAGAAACCCTGAATGTCTCTTTAAAGGTTATAAAAGTTTTCCAATGCAAAAGCAGCTACATTTTAAGAACTGTTAAGAGCAAAAGAAGTGACGTAAAAGCCACTGCTTCAAAACTTCTTACTCCCAGCTCAAAGGATCCCACTCCCTGGATTCTCACCATGATCTATCTGCAATATGAGAACATTACTTCTAACCTACCTCTCATGGTGGGTTCAAATGCTAGCAAAATATGTGAATTGATGCAACTCTCCCCTCCCTGTGCACTTGAAGCCCTCTCCAGCAAAAATGCCCCATATTTTGGGTTGAAAAAAGCATTTTACTGGCTCCCATAGGAATCTTTTTTCCCAAACCTCACTGTGGCAGGTTTGATTAAGAACAGGTGTGTTTTGTGTCCCTTTGACTTTTATCGCTTATGACTTTTGTTATATTTTGTAAATCTTTTCACGTCGTAAGCCGCCTTCAGCATGGCTTAACTATGAAAAGGTGGCATACAATTAAACAATGATGTTGTAGTATCAGGTCCTTGGGAATTTGTGTATTATAGTATGTCCTTGCGTTTCATTTTCCAAACCACGGCTGACATTTAGCTATTGCTTGGACTCAGATTATCCCATTAGTGAAAGTATGTGTGAATTATATGCATGTTTGTGTAAAAGAACTGGCATAGAGCTATAATTAACTTTAGAAAAAACCCTGAAGTTTTGCCAAATATTGATGAAAGACATTCCTAGTAAAGGGATGCTTCTTACTGGAGAGCTTGGGTTGGGTCTTTTGCCTCCATACCATGGGGAAGAATCATTCGTCTAGCCAGACCAACCCTGCCTGAACCTCTAGATACCATTACTTGTCAAAAAGTCAACAGAAAGCCTAATAAAGGTCTTATCTAGCTTCTTGCCTCCTCTCCAATGGCAGGAGCCATCCCACTTTCCAGACGGACCCTGCTTAAGGTCAGACTGATCTCTGAGCAGCACTGTCTTTATTGGTCTCTAGAGTGCTCTTTCCCATAAGACCAGGGTGCTATTTGAAACCTACAGTATCTGAAAAGGTTTCCTTTGCTTATCTGCTAACTGCTCCTACACAAATTCTTAAGACTTTCAGCAAAGGCACACCAGCTACCTTTTTCTCCCCATCTTTAACATACAGGCGGGTGAAGATTTCTCAAGTACAGGAAAGCTTACACACTGTTTTGTAACATTTTGGTTGACCTAATAAAGGTGGTGTCCTTTTTTCCTGAGTGGCTATGACGTTAAACTTTTGTGAAACATGTTACAGGTAGGTAGCCGTGTTGGTTTGCCGTACTCGTAACGAAAGGAATTTTTAAATTTCATTTTGTGCTACAAACCAGATTCAGCTCTAAAAAAAGCCCCCAATAATAATAATAATAATAAATTTTATTTATATCCCGCCCTCCCCAGCCGAAGCCGGGCTCAGGGCGGCTAACAACAATAAAACAGTACAAAAGTACAACATAAACAACATTCTAAAATCATTCATTATAAAAATTAATTAATTCAAGCCACTAGCAACCATTGGGCCAGAGCTCTGCGAAGATTGCCGAGGGAGGGAGTCAGGCTGTGCCCTGGCCAAAGGCCTGGTGGAACAGCTCTGTCTTGCAGGCCCTGCGGAAGGATGTCAAGTCCCGCAGGGCCCTGGTCTCTTGTGACAGAGTGTTCCACCAGATCGGAGCCACAGCCGAAAAAGCCCTGGCTCTAGTTGAGGCCAGCCTAACTTCTCTGTGGCCTGGGACCTTCAAGATGTTTTTATTTGAAGACCGTAGGTTTCTCTGTGGGGCATACCAGGAGAGGCGGTCCCGTAGGTACGAGGGTCCTAGGCCATATAGGGCTTTAAAGGTTAAAACCAGCACCTTAAACCTGATCCTGTACTCCACCGGGAGCCAGTGCAGCTGGTATAGCACCGGGTGAATGTGATCTCGCAGCGAAGACCTTGTAAGGAGTCTCGCTGCAGCATTCTGCACCCGCTGGAGTTTCTGGGTCAGTCTCAAGGGCAGCCCCACGTAGAGCGAGTTACAATAATCCAGTCTGGAGGTGACCGTCGCGTGGATCACAGTGGCTAGGTCAGGGCGAGAGAGGTAAGGAGCCAACTGCTTAGCTTGGCGGAGATGGAAAAATGCCGCCTTTGTTATAGCTGCAATCTGCGCCTCCATGGAAAGGGAGGTGTCGAGGATTACACCCAAACTCTTAACGGACGGTGCTGGCACTAATTGCGCCCCCGCAAGAGATGGGAGTTGCCCCCCCAATCCCATATAGCCCCGTCCCAGCCACAGGACCTCCGTCTTCGAAGGATTTAGCTTCAACCGGCTCCCACGTAACCATCCAGCCACAGCTTCCAAACATCTGGTCAGTGTGTCCGGGGCCGAGTCAGGATGGCCATCCATCAACAGATAGAGTTGGGTGTCATCGGCATACTGATGACAACCCAGCCCAAAACTCCGAACAAGCTGGGCGAGGGGGCGCATAAAGATGTTGAAAAGCATCGGGGAGAGTATCGCGCCCTGAGGTACTCCACACACCAAGGAGTGGCGTGATGACAATTCCCCCCCAAGCGCCACCCTCTGTCCCCGACCAGAGAGAAACGAGCGCAGCCATTGAAGGACTGTGCCCTGGATCCCCACGTCGGTAAGGCGGTGGTCCAAAGGTTCGTGATCGACCATGTCGAAAGCTGCTGATAGATCTAGAAGAATCAGCAGCCCCGACCCGCCTCGATCCAGCTGTCTACGAAGGTCATCTGTTAGGGCGACCAGAGCCGTCTCGGTCCCATGACCAGCGCGGAAGCCGGACTGGAATGGATCCAGAGCCAATTCACACAGAGGAGAAATGGGTTAAAAAGCACTTTGCTGTGTCTTTTCAGAAATTACATACTGCTCAAAGTTAATGTGCTGGCCCAATAGTCTACTTAATTCAAAAACATGACCACTAGCTGATAAAATTTATCAGCTGCCACGGGGGCCCTGCCCTGTGTAAAACACTGTAAGGCATCATAGCATGGATGTGACCAAAATTATTCAAACATGCCCTGTAAAATACACAATCACTATAAAACATCCTTGATGCATAAACTTCTAAAATTTATCAAATGTCAGATCGTAAGATTCTGTAACATTGTGGGTGACTTGATTGTGCATGTGCACGATGCCTATTTTATATATATATGAGCTCATGGATCTCAGAGCACACCAGGATAACACTGCATATCAGAAAAGCAAGCAAAGCCTTGTATTAAGAAAGATCTTTATTTTTCACTGTACTCATGAATTCCTGTAGATGTATTAAGACCATTCCGTGGCAGTCCCTACCCACTCAGTTGCCTGAGCAGTGGGGGCTGCAGACCAGTCTTCAGTGGCAGGCTGTGCACTCCAGTCCTCTGGGGAAAACAACATACGTAAAACCACCATCAGAAATGTTAAACTCAAGCAAACACCCCCAACCCTCCCTTGTCATGTTTGAGAACTAATAAATCTCGAGATTTTATCACAGAAACCTCTGTTGGAGAAGATGGAAACACCACTGACGCAAGTGCCAAATAACTTTACAGTTCGCTGTCATCAAGAGATGTAGTTTCATCTTTCAAGATACTTACCAGCTGGGAATGTTGTCTGTATTGGCACAGACGGCACTTGCACTCCTTCAGACCAATCAGCCACCTCAGGCTGCGGCGGAGCAGTGAATTCGGGTGCAGGCGCAGTCCATTCGCCTTGGAATTCCTCCTTTGTAACCGCCTTCTCAGCTGCAGCCTGCTCCTCCTTTTCAATCTGAGAGAGAGATTAACGCAAGCTAATGTTACAGATATATTCTGCGACGGACAAGCTATGGGCCTGCCTCCTGGTGACCCGGCAGCTAATGAGAGCTGGAGAGACCCAGAGCAAATCAGGAGAAAGCAGTATTTAAGTTAGATGCAGAGTTTTAAGAGTCACAATAGAATCAGAGTTGGAATGGACCCTGAGGCTTATCTAGTCACCTGGAGTACTGTGTCCAGTTCTGGGCACCACAGTTCAAGAAGGACACTGACAAACTGGAACGTGTCCAAAGGAGGGCAACCAAAATGGTCAAAGGCCTGGAAACGATGCCTTATGAGGAACGGCTAAGGGAGCTGGGCATGTTTAGCCTGGAGGAGGTTAAAGGGTGATATGATAGCCATGTTCAAATATATAAAAGGATGTCACATAGAGAAGGGAGAAAGGTTGTTTTCTGCTGCTCCAGAGAAGCGGACACGGAGCAATGGATCCAAACTACAAGAAAGAAGATTCCACCTAAACATTAGGAAGAACTTCCTGACAGTAAGAGCTGTTCGACAGTGGAATTTGCTGCCAAGGAGTGTGGTGGAGTCTCCTACTTTGGAGGTCTTTAAGCAGAGGCTTGACAACCATATGTCAGGAGTGCTCTGATGGGGTTTCCTGCTTGGCAGGGGGTTGGACTCGATGGCCCTTGTGGTCTCTTCCAACTCTATGATTCTAGTCCAACCCCCTGCAATGCAGCTATATGCAGCTCTCCCGTACAGGGATCAAGCACCACACCCTAATCAACTGGGACATGCACCTTTCAGAGAGGGCAGACACGGATTGTCTGCAGGTTAGACAGGGACCTAGCAGATAGGTATTTGACTCTCCCTGTCAAGAGTCGGGCTGTCAGTGTGAGCAACTGGGGTTTGAAGCATCTGAGTGGGAATGGCTAGGCAGGGCAACCCAGCTTTGACCCCATCAGAGGAAATTAAATCCCAGAAGGGGCTGAGTGGGTGTTGCTGGTTAGAACACCGATAGCCATTCTAGCTGGAAAAGGTCTACCAAAGACTTGGTTCAATAGAGCTGTTGAAAGGTTCCTCTAGAGTTTATGTATGTGACTAACTTTGGTGCCCCACTAGTGAAACCATCAAGTGTCAATCACACATAGTGTAAACGTTAAAGAAACATTTTGCTCCAGAAGTGCCTCCTCATACTGTGAACCTCTGGGTAGGGACTGAGCGGACAGGGTACGGTCCATGCTGCTTTGCCAAGGTTATGCTCTCCTTTTCCTTCCTCGTCCTAAAATCCCAACACAATACTGTGTGCCAATCCGAGCTTACCTCTTCAGGATCCCGGTAGAAGTAGAGATCAGGCATGACCTCCCACGGGTGCTCACGGGAAATAGTACCACGCATACGCAAGACCTCACGAGCCAACATCCACCACATCAGGCCAACTGAATGAGCCCCCTGGAGCACAGATTAGATATTTAGATATTTAGCCATTAGGACCAAGATTCTCAAAATAATAATAATTCAGAAAATTATAGGGTAAATTGGCAAAAATCGTATTTTATTAAAAAGCCACAGGCAATCAAGTTTTGGCAAGACTGCTCAGCAAATTCAAAAGCAGAACAAAATAATTAAAAATAAGGTAGGTATGTCCCTCAACTACCTGTATCATTTCTCATAAAGGTGTGGCAAGAATCACTATCAAACTCCACTCATTGGACCGTGAAAGTCCTTGTGGCGTTAGCGAAAAATCCTGCCAAGATTGATGTAGCACAGTTCCTACACTCAGGAGTTCATTGGCCAGAAACTGACCTCAGCTCTGAGCTCTAACAATGTGCACACAACCCGTTTCCCCCCTCCAAAACTAGTTGCTGCCTTCTATCAAAACACAGCAGTAAGCTTTGACTGCAAACTTTGAAAATCACACCCAGAAAATGCCTTTAAAAGAAAACCATGGATAGACATAAAGAGTATACACTACCTTGTTGTTGCATGGGATTGCAATATCCACATAGCGCAGGGGAGAATCGGTATTGCACAAGGCAATGGTAGGGATGTTTACATATGATGCTTCAGTCAGTGGCTGATGGTCAGCTCTCGGATCAGTGACTACCAAGAGGCGGGGCTCACGGAAGGCAGCCTGGATCTGATTGGTGAAAGTGCCAGGAGTGAAACGGCCAGCAATTGGTGTAGCTCCAGTTGCAGCAGCAAATTTCAGAACGGCACGCTACAGTGGGGAGATAATAAGAAAGGTTGAAATAGTTGAATTTCTTCTACAATTTATGCTGCATTTTCAACAGAAACCTGGCTTGCGTGGTTATTTGGAGACAAGTGCTGACACATTTGCAAAAATACTAAAGCCAACCCCATCACACAATTCGCATTCCTAGACATACTCCCATACCTGTCCAGTATTCCTGGAGGAGATAACGCTCACATCAGCCGGGTTCTCGATGGCAACAATGGCACGAGCTGCCAAAAGCAGCTTTTCCCACGTTCTCTTCAGATTGATGATGTAAATACCTACATAAAACGCAATGGTGCTTTAAATAACAGAAACTGGCAACTGGACGCACTTGTATTGAATCTTGCTTCCCGACTGCAGTTGTTTGCACTTGTCTTTCCCCCTTGTTAAAATGATACGAGTGCATGAGAATGAAAAATGGCTCCAAAAAGACATGGGGATGTACTGATTTCATCCTCTGGTTTGCCTTCATCTGGGAAGTGACGATTCAAAGGAATGTGCAAGTGGCATGAGGGTTCCTACACTTACTGTTTTGCTGTGGTTACACTTCAGAGGACAATTTTGCAGAAGGGGGTGCTTCCCTTCCCACTCATAGTGCCTCAATAGTAAATGCAGAGGTGCACGTTTACAAAGTATTATTAAACATGTCCCTTCACTTTATCAAGCTTGGCATGGCTGTGGCAGTGACTACTATCAAACTCCAGTCATAGAGCATAGCTCTCCTGGCGTTAGCGAAAATCCTGCCAGAGTTTACTGTAGCACACTTCCGACACTCAAGAGTTCATAGGCCAGAAACTGACCTCACCTCTGAGCTTTAATAGCGTGCAGCTAAAACCAAACATGCAGATCAAGCTGCCTGAAATATATCGCATCTTACTCAAGCCACCAAAGCTATTCTTTGTGACATGTCTCCATGATAAACATCAAACACAAAGAAGTAAAACAAAGTACAAAAAAACCTGTCCTGAAATGTAAAGAACCCCTAGATGTCAGTTTACTCCAAGAGTACTGCAAGATAGGCCAGGGCAAGGAACAGGGAACCTGTGACCCTTTCCACATATTGTTAAGAGAGTTCTCCCATCAGCCCTAGCAAAAATGGCTAATAAACAGGGATGGTGGTAGTTGTAGCCTAATAACATTTGGAGGGCCAGAAATTCCCAGCCCTGGCTTAGACATAGAACAATTGACAAAAGCAATTCACTTATTTGAATAGGCAAGTTCAGCATGTGCATTCTTGGCAAGGAATAGGACTAAAGGAAGTGAAAAGCACTAACAGTAGTATATAGACTGAATATATAAATAACTGAACAGAAAAATGTAAAATCCAATGCTACTTTGCACTCATAAGCCACTGCTGAGTCTAGCATCGCCACAAACAACAGACTATTAAAAAAATCACCCTGACATTCTACAAGATTCTTACCATCACTTTTTCTTTTATAAATGTACTGTTCCATCTGAAAGTCAAGATTGGTGCCTCCCAAGTGGGTTCCTGCAGCAAGGAATTTGAGGACATCTTCCTCCTTCATCTGCAGAACATCAAGACCTCCGGACATTGTGAAGTTTCCTTTTAAAGCAACGACAGGAAACCTAAAACAGAATCAGCTTATATTAGTATGGGATAGGAACATCACTGTCAGGTCTCCATGCCAATCTATAAAATAAGAGCAATAGTGAACTACTGTCACTGCAGAGGCAAATATATGATTGCAAAGTCCTCTTCAATACAAGAATGATAAAAAACCTTGGGTTCTGCATGTGATTTACAGTAACTTTGTGATTTAAGAAAGATCTTAAAGGTAAAGGTACCCCTGACTGTTAGGTCCTGTCGTAAACGACTGGGGTTGCGGCGCTCATCTCGCTCTATTGGCTGAGGGAGCCAGCATTTGTCCGCAGACAGCTTCTGGGTCATGCATGACTAAGCCACTTCTGGCGAACCAGAGCAGCAAACGGAAACACAGTTTACCTTCCCGCCAGAGCGGTACCTATTTATCTACTTGCACTCTGACGTGATGTCAAACTGCTAGGTGGGCGGGAAAAAGATCTTATATAAGATCTTATATAGTGGCAATTGAAGAGGCAACCTCATCACATGTCTGGCCTAAAACTGTCATCTAAAAGCAGCCATTAGGCTGCAGCAGAGGCAGAGATTGGAAATAGGATCCCTGCATCAGCTTTGTTGGGCTTCTCTTCTCAGCCGTTTCCATTTATGCTGGTCATTTAAAGAACTTGGAAGCATGCAAACTTGGGTGATCCTAGCAGTGGTTTTATGCAACCTGCTCTGGGAACCTTTTTTGGCTGGAAGATCATAAAAGTGCTTCAAATAAATAGGGCACCTTACAACAAACTGCAGCAATTCAAAATTAAAAATTGCAACCTTTATGCTCAGCCTATTATATAAAATTAATTACTATTAAGTTTAAATTGGTATCAAAATTATGTTTTCTTTATATGTTTCTAAAGGGTTTCAACCTTCCTGGGAGGCTATTAAGCAACAAAAGCCCATGATTCTGCTGCCAAGCTCAAAATATACACAACCATCATATAAAAGCGACTATGGTCTCCAAATCAGGGGAAACCATTCAATGCTTGCAATGGAGTAAAATTTCTTAGAAAGGCCAAAGACGACTACTCATCTGGGAGCTTTTTTAAAAAAATGGAAGCAGATATTTTGAGGCAAATTAACATTTTGTCTGTTTTATTTACATTGTACAGTAGATGTTATTCCCAGACTCTGGAACTCCCTTCCTAGAGAACTTAAAACCGGCTCTCTCCTTGCAGTCTTTAGAGAGACCTTACAGGCTTTTGGAAACTGACTGCAATGAAAAGGCTGGTGCAGCACAGTTTTCACTGTCCTTTTCAATATCATGTATATACACCTAATATGTTGTCCTTTCTAACGATCGGCCCCCCCCCCCCGCATCTATGTCCCTATTTTATCTGTAATCTGCCTCGAGTCCTTGTCAAAGGGGGGGGGGGAGGAATGGCAAGGAACATCAAATTAACTATGTAACGACGTCAGGATTCAGAATTGCTTCAGCTAGAGGTGAAGCAAGGAGCGATCGCCGGCATCCATTACCTTTAGGCACCAAGGAAAAATTATTCCTATTCTCCATGACTTTTGGCTAACTGAACCGTCCAGGGCCATTTAAACAGTGTTCGGGTGTGTTATTGCTCTTGCTTGCAACGAATTTGTGTGTTATATATGTGATATATATCACATATATATTTGTGACATATATATATGCATACATATATATACATTTGTGCTATATTTGTGTTATTATAGATAGATAGATTGCAAAGCGCTCTGCGGATGAAGGGCGGTACGGAAATCCAGTGATAGCAATGTATATATTCCTGATCTGGGTTAAAACCTCAGCACGGGTTGCGCTCGGGGCCTCTCAGGGCGCCCCCAAGGCCGGGCTATTCCGCTGCAGCTGCGAGGCCTCGAGCGAAGGGCCCACCAGCGGAAGGGGGACCAGCCCCGTCTTCTCCCCCCAAGCTGCCGCCCCGGCTCCCTCTTCCTCCTCCGAAGGCGCCTTTTCTCTCTCCCCCCCCCCCAATTCCCCGCCCGCTTCCCCGCGCCAACTCACGCGGCTACAACGCCGTATGGAGGCCTCCCTGGGGTCGGAGAGAAAGAAGGCCGCGGCGCCTCGTGACGCCTATATATAGTCGGCCGGCCCGCCAATCGCGAGGCGCTTCCGCCGGGAAAGGTGTGGTGACGTCAGGGACTCGGTGCAGGGGCGGGGGGAAGCGGGACGCGCCTGGAGGGAAGAGTTCGGCGCCGCATGCGGCGGCGCCGCCTCTCACTTCCGGGGCTCTGTTGGAGCGCCGCCATGTGCGGGGAAAGCGGAAGAGGGCGCGAGGCGTCGCTGAGCCACGCAGCTATTCACCCTCCGAAGCTTTTGCGCTCGTCGGTGTGCTTTGCGCAGTCAAATCCACGCCCCACTTGCGCGCTGGAGGAAGAAGAGGCGGGGCATGAATGAAGGGGGGATTATAATTAAATTTGAATTTAATTTAATTTTAAATTTCAATTTAATTTAAATTTAAATTATATTTAATTTTAAATTAAAATTATATTTAATTTTAAATTAAGTCAACTTTTAAATTAAAATTATATTAAATTTTAAATTAAATTTTAAATTAAGTCAACTTTTAAATTTTATTTCATTTTATTAAAACTCGAGAGTATATAGACTCACCAGGCCCAAGGAGATCCCAAAGTTTGCAGAAGGACAAAAAAAGAAAAATTGCAGGGGAGTCTAAACAATCCAGTGAGGACTGAGCATGCTCAGTGGCCACAGAATGCTGACTTGGGCGGGGAGCGGAATGGAGTATCCTGGAAGAGGGCAACCCCTGAGCAGCAGCGTCCATGAGAAACGTTTTGTTGCAAGACCCCCTTGCATATTTTGTATCTCTATAAAAAAATTCCTTCCAGTAGCACCTTAAAGACCAACTAAGTTAGTTCTTGGTATGAGCTTTCGTGTGCATGTGCACTTCTTCAGAACTAACTTAGTTGGTCTTTAAGGTGCTACTGGAAGGATTTTTTTTATTTTGACTATGGCCGACCAACAGGGCTACCTATCTGTAACTTGCATCTCTATAGTTTAGCAACAGCACTGAATCACGTGGAGTACCAGTAGTAGCCTGTGAGTGGCAACAGAGGCCACTTGTTCGCCTTCCCAGTATTTACCATTGCTTCTTCCTTCTTCCACCTCATTTAAGGAACAGCCTTGAATAAACGGAGCTGACGTTTTTTGGTAGGCAGATAAGACTACAATCCTACAGGAAGCAAGTTGTATTGAAGTCATAGATTGTGTGTGGGCAAATATAATGGCATTTGGAAAGCATTTATAAAAATAAATATATGTATATCTGTTAGAATAATAATTTCACCTACGTACATTTGTATTTGACAGGTATGTGAGGAATTTTAGTGGAAGGTTTTTGTATTTTTAAAGCATTTTGTTTCCCTTTTTTTTAAAAAAAATCACTTTAATTGGAATACCTGCAGTAAAATATAAATATTTTTAAAGGGCATACGTCTGAATAGGTATGCATTGAAATACACTCAGTCCAGCAGTCAGTGAACCTGTGTAGCTTAATCCTGATTACTGAGAAGCTCCATCACTCATCCAATCCCCAGGCAGTCATGTGTGGGTCCTATTCTGTGTCGATCATTCATTTGGTAAGGCTTATTCCCAAACAAGTGTGTGTAACTTCCAGTGCCAGATTTACAAATAAGCTAAACAAGCTATAGCTTAGGGCCCCATTCTCTTGGGGCCCCCCAAAAAATTAAAGGAAAAAAACACCTGGATGTACATTTACAAAATATAAGATAAAAAAACAACATACAGCAACAGTGTTTTGTGTTGTGTAGGCTCCTGTGATGTAAGTAATGGGCATCGCCTGCTAGCCTGCTCCCTAAAATATCACAGGTTTGCTCATTTCTATATATAGGGTGCCTACATTCTGCATGCACTGGTTGAATGGCAACATGTGCAAATGGCTTTAGATACCTATTTGGTCCATAAATTACCATATAGCATATACTCAAAACAAAAAACAGCGACAATTTGTTGTTGACAAAGGACAGCTGGACATATAAAGGGCCCCATTACCTTCAGTCGCTTAGGGCCTCCTCAAACCTAAATCCGGCCCTGGTAACTTCAGAGTGATGTGGCCCAATCCTAAAGCAGAAACAGGCTCCATTCACTCCTGCACTTAGGACTGCAATCTTCCCGACCACCTGATTCTTCCGCAGGTATATTTACAAGGTGAATGTTCCTCATCCCTTCAGCACATGCTATGAACAAAGCGGGTGCCAGAATTCATGTTAGTTACTGTCTTACAAGATCCAAACTCAAGATCCAACGGGAAAAACGTGTTTGGATCCAGTAGATCTTGGGCTTTCTCAGGTGTGCTGTGGCTACACCAGCAAAAGTCCATCACCTGGGTTCAGCCAGGGCTCAGCTAAAAGAACGCACACCACCGTAACTTGCACCAGCAAAGTCCAAAAAGTGGTGGCCGTGGGCAGAACAGGCAAGGAGAGATTTACACTGGGTCATGTGACCCAGGGCCCAGTCCTCAAAACACGAGTCAGTGCTATGGGTCAGTTTGTCTGGCTGTTAACCAGAAGGAACTGCTGTGGGCACGATTCCTGTGTTGCAGGGGGTTGGACGTCCCTTCCAACTCTACAATCCGGTGATTCTTTGATCATGTCACACTCGCCAGCCAATGGTAGCTTTTCCCAGAGACTCCTGAACGGAGTTTAGAATAGGGGCACCTTAAACCTGTGTAAATTATGCCAGTTTCCTATAGCTAGGATTGCTCTGTCTGTACAAAGTTAAGAAGCAGGCCAGAAACGGTCTAAACTTTGCATTGTTGTTGCGCATACAACATCAGTAAGGGGCAAACATTTCCAGCCTTTTCTGTGTCTGTAATGAGCAAAAAGGCCTTAAACAGCCTTGCTCAGAGAAATAACGACTTTCCAAAAGAGGGGTAGGCAACCTAAGGCCAGGGGGCCGAACACAACCAATCCGCCTTCTAAATCCGGCCCACAGACAGTCCGGGAATCAGCGTGTTTTTACATGAGTAGAATGTGCCCTCTTATTTAAAATGCATCTCTGGGTTATTTGTGGGGCCTGCCTGGTGTTTTTACATGAGTAGAATGTGTGCTTTTATTATATTTGTGGGGCATAGGAATTTGTTCATTTCCCCCCCCCCAAAAAAAAAATACAGTCCGGCCCACCACATGGTCTTAGGGACGGTGGACGAGCCCACGGCTGAAAAAGGTTGCTGACCCCTGCTCCAAAAGAAGCTTACGCAAATCAGCATATAAAGGTATGCGAAAATAAATGCTGAGGCAGTCTGCTAACTGCAACAGTTCTGCTGTGTAAGGAACGAGGATGTGTACTAGAGTTTGCCACTCAAAAAGGACACACAACACAAGCTGCATCTTTAAAGCACGTTCAGAACACACACATACACCCCGAATCTGAGTACTGTGGTTTCTTAAGGGTTGCTGGGAAATTTAACTCTGTGAGGGGTAAACTAAAGTGCCCACCATTCTTTGGGGTGCGGCAAATTGCTTTCAAGATATAGCCACAGGTATACTCCACTTGCCCCAATCTTCCCCTCAAAAACACAGGATATTCCATTAGGTGCAAGGTGCTGTTTTGACTGTTTGTTGCTATAGCCTCTCCTGCGGTCTGCGGCTGTTTGGGGCTGATAAGCAAAAAGCATCTCCACCCAACTTCCTTCTGATAAGACAGATAAGACAGCCTGTTCAGCAGCTGCCCCTAGGCAGAGCATAGCTGGATTAAGACCTTTAGAAGCCCTAAGGACTTTAAAACATTTTGTTGCCCCCATATATATCGACTTCAAAATATAAAAAATAAGAAACTTTTGTTTTTTTGAAATGAAACAAAACCTAGTAAGATGGAAAATAATGATTATTTTTGTATACTTCCACTTTATTTACATTTGAAAAACTTCTTCCTACTTTTCCCTAATTGCAAACTGTTTGCTCAGATCCTCAAAACTAGTATTACGTACCGCCTCTGCTTCTATTCTTAAGTCGAGATAAGGCGTTCAGCCTGCCTTGTTGCTCTTCTGTTGGGATTCTTAATTTGATCCCAGAATGTCCCACTTTTCCGTTGGAGAAATGTCGGAGGATATGGCATGAAGCTCTTAATGCCAGTGATGAAAAGAGCTGAATACATCATTACCATCACGCAAGCACTGTTTCCTCAACAGTATGCTAGCAACCATCAGCTGCAGTGTAGTCTGTGTTTGAAGCTTTCTTTACCCAATTCGGTTCCATGATCACCCAGTTCTACAACAATCTATTAAACTCTTCCCATTTCAAATGTGTGGTTGGCACTTAAGCAATTTATGAACACATAAAGCACAGGCAGAACCTGCAAAGGCAACCACCACGAGTCTCTTGATTACACTAGGGCTGTTTTGATGTAAAAACGCTATAGAAGTCCTAGAATCGCAGAAATGTAGCGTTGGAGGGGACCCTGAGAATTATCTAGTCCAACTTGCAATGCAGGAATATGCAGCTGTCCCATACGGAGATCCAACCTGCAACCTTGGCGTTATCAGCACCACACTCTTAACCAACTGAGCTATCCATTGTTTCATCTATGAGACAACCACAGGCAGATTTTCTCACCACTTAAAATAAGATTGAACCACATGAACCGGGTGGTGCACATGCAGGGACGCGGACTTATAAAAAATATTGGGGGGGCCCGGGAAAGCTCATGAATAATAAATAAGCTCATGAATATACAAATAAAGTGGCTCCGGCCCCAAATAGGGCAAGCCACGCCCCCCAGCCAGCCGATTGGCTGGGGGTGTGGCCAGTCGGGATTCCCCTGTTCTCGCGGGGGCTGAAACGAAGCAGCGAGGCAGGAGCCCCCGCCCCCGGGGATTCCCTAATCTCGCGGGGGACGGCTGGGGCTCTCAGACTAGGGCGCGCGGCTGGCTGGCTGGCTGGCTGGCTGGCGAGGGAGCAGGTGGGGAGGAGGCAGGGGATGGCGGCGGTGCTCTGCTGGAAGGGCGCCCGAGATTATTGGGGGGGCTGAGCCCCCCAAAAAAATTTTTTGAGGGGGCTCGAGCCCCCTCAGGCCCCATGGAGTCGGCGCCTATGTGCACATGAACTGGCAAAATCAATGACTCATTTCAGCAATGTAGAGAGCAGTTACAGCAATCTAGCCTCATTCATGTTTTGCATGGATAGCCAAAAACAGACACAGCAGAAGCAAAAGAGAGGGAACGTCTAGGATTCTAAGCCCTCCAGCACCTAGTTCCCTAACCACATACCCCCAGCAGAGACTGGTATCAGACACATCACGGGGCATTTGTTTCCCCCAACCCCAGAGAACGACTCCATGCTGTACATGCAGCAAGCCCCAAGTTCAAATCCACAGCGCAACCCCACTCTATACAATGTATAGGAGAGGGAAGGTTGTGAAGAGGTAATCTTTATCTGTTTTAGTATTGCAACTTTTGCTTGTTTTGAAGTATGGTTGTGAATTTTTCTCAATTGTATTGTTTTATCTTTTTGTAAACTGCTTCGAGGTATGTTTTTTTAACAAGCCAGCAGTGTATGAATTTCATGAAAACAAATAAATATGCTGATATGTGGGCTTTGTTGCTATTTCTATGGATGTGGCTTCCATTTTAAGATTTTCCAAGTTTTGCATTTTCCACTCCCTTCTTTAGACTGAGCACGTATAGAACACAAGAGCGCATCTTTCCCTGCAACCAATATAATAAACTCCAGATTGATTAGATCTTGCCATCAGAGGCATGGCTCATATCTAGGAAGCCGTGCATTTAGTATTGTAGGCCCAACCTTCTAGAATTCCCTTCCAGTTGAGGTCAGACAGGCACCCTGGGCCCAGCTGAATCTCCATTGCCTATTGAAGACATTTTTAAAAAACTTCAGAAGGAATTTTAACATAAGTTTTATTTTTATAGTTTGATTTTATACTGTAGTTTTATTTTTATAGTTTTAATGGATTTATACCTTTTCTGTACTGTTGTATACCACATGCATTTAGACAATTTATATATTGTTGAAATGAATAAAATAAATAATTTTGTTCTGGAACTCAAGTCCATGAGACCTTGATGAGATATTTAGTTGTGAAGACTCACTTGATTTTTCACATCTGGCACATACATTTTCTGACTGCTAGAGCTTTGACTTATCCATGCACATTGCTGAAGGCCAGATGAGTCTTTGAAAGTCAGCCTTAAGCCCAATTAAAATTACTCAGCCTCACAGGTGATTCACAGGTTTACTACTAATCTGTTTAGGGCATTATAACTGTCAAACTTTTAACTGTTGAAGTATTGGAACCACCAAAACTAAACTAGAAGAATCTAAGTTGGAAAGAAAATTATGCTTGCAAGCTTTTTTCTTTTTCTTTTTAATCAGCAATTTAAAAATTCAGTGCTTCTAATAATAAAATAAATGGCCAAAACAAGTTTCTCCAAGCACTCCAAAGTCAAACACAGTCCTTTCAGAGGCCAAAGAGATCACCAAGTCCTTTCAACATGTTTCCAAGGCCACAGATCTTTGGACCAGGTTTCTTATGAACATGGAAAGTACAGACATGACAACACAAATATACTTTAAATGCCATTCTGTCCCCAGTTTGCTTTTCACCCACTCTAATTTATTCACACAAAAGACAACTGCGGCATGGCCTCCGATGCTGATCGCTGGAGCAAGGAGTGCAAAGAAGGGGAAAAGTCAGGCAATACTCAGCTAGGAGAAAGCTAAATAACAGCAAGATAGGACAGTCCCCCTTGCCGAAGGCAGCTGGACTAACAGCAACATTTAAACAGATAGCTTAAGAGGGATTTGTCCCAGCATCTGAGTTGTGCCTTAAGTAGATTTGTTCTTCCACTGTTTCGTGCACACAGAGGAAGACTGAAGAGACACAGGAGTGCTTAATGGCAACCATTTAAACTCACTGACTACAGGGTTTGGCACACTAAAGCAATCCCACAAGGCAAGGATGGGGAACCTGTATCCTTCCATTAGTACTATCAACTCCCATCAGCCTCAGCCAACACTGGTAATAAATAATCAGGTTTGTTTTTTCTGGTAATAGGGATGATGGGATTTGTAGTCCAACAAACAGCTGGAAGGCTACAGGCTCCCTGCCCTTATTATAAGGAATGCTAAATTTCTGCGTCCCACTGTTGCTTTCCGGCGATGCCACTGTTTGTTCTTTCTTACCAACTGCACCAGACACACTGAAACAGACACACTTCCTGTCGCCTCTCCTCTTTACCCTGTTTTTGTTGGGCGTACAAGCAGAACGCATTACTCAAGAGGAGAGCAGGCAGGAGAGTCAGCACACAATTTAGGAGTCACCGGTTCGGGGTGCTAGGTTCAGCCACCCCAACACCGCTTTCTTGAGAGTCTTTCCTGTGTTCTCTTTGGAAGTGGCTCAGGCTGAAGAGGACTTCTGGGAAAGGGTTCTTCTGAATAAGGTGGGCCTTAGCAGCACGTCTGACACATGCACCTGACACCAAGAAGTGCACTCGTATGTCAGGTATGGCAAAGTCTCCCTGGAATGCTCTTCCCGTCATGACCAAAGCAATATTTGGCTCCCCTCTGTCTCACTTACAAAAGCCTGGTCCACAGGCTTGGGCAGCGTTACCCCATAAACGGGTGCAAGTCACCTCCCATATGGATCAGATCACCAGTTTCACAAAGCAACTGCAGCGAGTGGAAGAACTGGATTAGGCCGCTTTGTTCTTTGGCAGAACTCACTCAGGATTTTAAGCCCATTTTAGACATCATCTGTTCATAGACAGTCCACGCCATGGCCGCCATCAGTGTTCGTCGCAAAGCTCTTGGGACGGCACCTCGGAAGAAGCCTATTAATCCGTAATCCTGTAGGAGGAGAAAGAAGCAAGTGTTGTTGTTACTCTCAAGCATGCAAACCCTTCAGCAAGGCACATTAATGCTGCAGCAAATGTTCACCAAGTTTGATTTTCGGCTAGAGGTTAGGGTGGTTAAAGAATTTTCTAAGAAAAAAACCCCAAACCTGAATGAATAGTCAGCGTTTTCCAAAGCTGTCACAGCTGCTATCATTTCTCCTATCTGCTTCTGCATCAGGTTTTTATTCTGTCTAGAGACCCTCCTTCTTTGTAAAAAACCCCAGAAGCTTTCCTTTTGGGAATTATAGGGACAGAACTACCTAAACCGTATAGAAATTTATTAATGTACCGTATTTTTCGCTCTATAACACGCACCCGACCATAACACGCATGTAGTTTTTAGAGGAGGAAAATCCGTAGGCATGCCACCCGTAGGCATTCCCTCCATAACATGCACAAACGTTTCCCCTTACCTTTTAGGAGGAAAAAAGTGAGTGTTATGGTGCAAAAAAAAACGGTATGTGACTACAGCGGCAAGAATGTTACTTGCCCAAAAATGGAAAGAAGAAGTGGTCCCAGCAAAAGGAGAATGGATACAAAAATTTATGGAATACGCAGAAATGGGAAAACTTACCGATAAAATAAGAAATCCAGATACAGTGGTGCCTCGCAAGACGAAAAGAATCCGTTCCGCGATTCTCTTCGTCTAGCGGTTTTTTCGTCTTGCGAAGCAAGCCCATTGACAGCCTAGTGGATTAGCGCTACAGCGGTCTAGCGGCTTTCCGTGATCAGCTGTTAAGCGGGTTTTCAGCGGAACAGCTGATAGGCGGCTTAGGAAATGGGGGGAGCGGGAAAAAACCCGCGGGGACGCGCAAGATTTTTTCGTCTTGCGAAGCAACCCCATAGGGAAATTCGTTTTGCGAAGCGCCTCCAAAACGGAAAACCCTTTCGTCTAGCGGGTTTTCCGTCTTGCGAGGCATTCGTCTTGCGGGGCACCACTGTAATGTTTTTATAAAAGAATGGAAATGGTTTAGTGAGTATTTACAAATAAATTGTAAAGAGATAGGAACATTGGCAGGATTACTGTAATAACTTGCAGTTTTATAACAGTATATATTTAAAGTGCGTAGATGAATAAATGAGTAAATTAAGTTAATTTGGATATGCAGAAAATATTCAAAATAAGTTTAAGGAACCGCAGAAAGAGGGGGAAGGAAGTCAAGTTTTGAAATGTCAAAATGATTATAAAATTATTGAAATATATAAAATTGAAAATAATAAAAACATAAAAATAATACTAATGAGACACTCCCTCTGTTACCTACGGGTTTAGCATTAGCTAGGCAAGGATCACATAATGAAAATTATTACATGGTACTAGGTGTTAACAACGCTCCACATTCCTTTCTCTGGGTTTCTTACTAAAGCTGGATGAAAGGAATCTGGGGGTGCTCAAAGTGTTTCAGAAGTGTGTTTAAAGGAAATCCAGGTTTCTGAAATGGAGTTGTGTACATTTTCGTCAGGGTTAAGAATGGTCAATATTATTATTATTATTATTATTATTATTATTAGGAGCAAAACATTAGCCAATAGGCCTGGTCTTTATTCAAACGGCTGTTGCAACAGGACTTGTATGTCTTAATAGGACTTAATAGGGGGTTGGACTCGATGGCCCTTGTGGTCTCTTCCAACTCTATGATTCTATGACCTCCACTCACCCCACAAAAGCAGCAGGAAGAAGCCAGAATGGTCAATATAATTATGACCCTACCCAGGCAGGTGAGAAGGAAGGAAATTCATGTGTGCATTCATTGAGCAGATAGTCCTTTGAGCCAACCCTATGCCTTGCTCTTGTTCCCTTAACCTAGATAGCAGTCTGTCTGTACCATAACTTCAGAGTCCCAAGTAAGGTATTCTCATGTTGCAGATAGCAAAATATATACCAAATGCTTACAAAAAAGGGGCAAGCATTTGCCTTATGGACACAACAATGCTTAGGCACAAATGCTGATGAAGGAACTTGACAGATTCTCTCACTTGCGAAGACGAAAATGTTTTGTATCGGTCCAGCTGATCAGCATAGAAACCTAACAAAAGAAACTGCTCAACAGCTACTCTTTGAACGACGCTAGGAATTATTCAAAAGGATATACTTGTGCATCTAGAACCATAAAAGATCTAGTTTGGTGAAGAGCAGAACAAGTGAATCATTCAGTGATACCTTAGCTTAATGAAATATTTCTAAACTAAATAAATTTCTCGGGAAGGGTTGTGTTATCTTTCTCCCTTTTAATTGTGTGTCCAAAGGACAAAGATATGGTTTACAACCATTTGTTCCCAGAGCAGAGCTAGCCCAGAATTGCTTCAGTCTGAAAGCAAGCCAAGAGTGATAAAAAACCCTAAAAGTAGCACATCCAGATCCTATAATTTAGCTATTCATGAAAGTATATCTGTCATCAAAGTACGCTCTGCCAGTTTAAGAGCCAAAGTACTCTTTCAGACCTGGTACAGTCGTACTTCGGAAGTCAAACGGAATCCATTCCGGAAGTCCATTCGACTTCCAAAACGTTCAGAAACCAAGGCGCGGCTTCTGATTGGCTGTAGGAAGCTCCTGCGACCAATCAGAAGCCGTGCCGGATGTTCGGGTTCCAAAGAACATTCGCAAACCGCAACACCAATTTCCAGGTTTGCGGCATTCGGGAGCCAAAACGTACGAGTGCCAAGACGTTCAATTTCCAAGGTACAACTGTACTGCAGTGGGCATTCTCTCCACATGTAGGAAGATGTCAGGGAAGGTCTATGCATACACAAAACAACACTCTCACAATTTTGCAACCCCGAAACAAAGTTGTAAAGTCAGAACAACATATGCTAAGTCCAAAAGGTTGATGTGCAGTGATTCTATACTGAATTTGTAAAATTCAGTATAGTTTTGGAGGGGAGAGTGAGGAGATAGCAAGCCTAGAGAATGGGTCACAATGTGTGAACAGGGTTTGCATGTAGAAGTTCCCAGTTTCAGTACATAAACGATACTGACCTCTAGGTCCAATGGTCAGATATAGTGGTATAGTGCACCTTTCTGGGAAGAGAGTTGCTCACATCACTGAACACTCACTAGCAGTTTTTGGGGGTTACAGATAAGAACAAGCTCAAACTGCGTTTCTGAGAATCTGTTATTATTTTGCCTTTCCCCCCTAAAATGGACTCAAAGAGACTTACAGATAAAAATAAGAACAGCCGATGACGCCAGTCTACTCTTGCCTCAAACATAGCTGCAAAGCCTTAGAAAAAAAGAACAGTATAAAAATGTGATTAGTTAATGAGCAAACTCAACCTTACCCTGAAGATGAAGGCAATGGCTTGGCGCATCCGGAGGTGTTTGTCGGATGACACCTGCACGTGGGTTTTGATGACGTCAGCAGGCTGAGTTGCCAGCGATGCCAGAATCCCTGCAACAGTCCCACAGCCAAAGTTCACTAAAGGTGAGAGTGCTGGGTCCACTTGGTCTGGAAAAGAACGAGGAAAAAACCATTTCACAATCAGCTTTCCGCAGGAGAAAAGAAGGGTCACAAAGTCTTATGCCAAATCTTTCTTAATCATCTTAAAACCTCAGTAACAGCCACTTATTCCACCTAAAAAGTACTTGGATAAAAGGAGATTTCAGCTTCCTTAAGCAACTTGTCACATTTTCCTAACTGTTCCTCCACTTAAATCTAGCTTCATTTTATATACAGAGCTGCTTGTTCCATCTTCCTTGTCCTATCTTTAAAATTATCCCAAAACTAGCCAGTCCCCTTACCCAAATTTGCCTATTCCTCCCAAACCTTGCCATGTGCCTTGCCCTATTCTGAGCAAGTTTTTACTCAAAGCAAACCCACTGAAATAAATGAACCTAACATAATCCTGTTCATTAAATGTAGCTCCGTCCTTATGACTTTCTAGTTTGATTTCCCTGCAGCATGCTTTCAAACTGGCTCTGACATTTCAAACAAGTACTAACCAGTGTTGAGCGTTTGTCACAGTCCTATTAAGACATACAAGTAAATAAAGTAAAAGGTGTCCGCCAAGCCAGCTTCAATGGCATTCAACTTCATTGTGGCATCATCCCATTGCTGACTCAGAAATGTGCTCTGCTGTAACTTCCTGGACCTTACAGTGTTCAGTGCTAATCTGGCACAGCTAGGTAGCTGACTAAACAGATTACTCAGCAGATTACATCATGGTGTTTTCCCCCTGCAGAGTAAGGCGGCAATTCTATTATGCAACAGACTTACTTTTCTTTTAAGTAAACATGCTTAAGACAGGGTTGCAAAGAGACCAGGCACAGAATAGACTATAGGCAAAGGACTATGTTTAAAAGGAGTGTTTTAGAAGCAGCATCCACCACGACGAAATTTCAGTCACAGAAACAATCGTGCATAGAAATATTCTTCACCAATTATCAGGTGACAAGAAAATGACACGTCTCCAAAACTCTGCCAACTCTCTCGAGTGTAGCAATCTGCAGTTATGTACACCAACAATGACTGGTGCATAGCAAATATTCGCCAAGCAAAATTACATTGCTACAAATATTGAAATGTGGCCTGTCAACCCACCATTCAGTCATGCAGCTCATTCTCTGGTCAACCAGGTGAATAAATACTTCAATGGCTCATCCTGATTCTGTTGGAAAAGCCTGATGTACCTTATCTAAACCCTGCAATTTAAATTCCGGGAACAGGAAGCTGTGAGGACAACATTACAACCACCCTTACCATATGGTGCTATCTTTTTGGTTTGTGTGTAGAACATCAAGTAAATGCCAGAAAAGGGTGCATCACGCAGGAGTGTTGCAGTCAGACCGCTAAACAAGCCCTGGACACTTTCTGACCGATAGATGCTCCTCAGGGCTCCATAAATACTTTCATAGCCGTACCTTCCACACTGCAAACCAAACACAAAAGTGAAATTTAACACCTAACAACGAAAGTGTCCTCAGGCTGTATAGTTGAAGGGCAGCAACTGACCTATACGGACCGGTTGAGGGACTAGTACAGCCATTATTATTATTATTTTTTAAAAAGGTTACAAAACTCACCTCATACCGTGTTTTCACTACAGTGATAGGCAGCATGCAAACCACAGCTACAGTACGCGAGGTTCCACCCAGCAAAACAGACTCCAGGGCTGTAGGAGAACGATCCAGCAGAAAATGCTGCTTTATCATATATAAGGTGCTGAAGTAAATCCCTACTCCTGGGATACATCTTGCAAAGGACTGTGAAGAGATGAAAGGGCAACAGTGGGGAGAGAGAAAATATTTAGTGGTAAGGCCACAACGGAAATTCTATTGCATATTTACCGTATTTTTCACTCCATAAGATGCACTTTTTCCTCCTAAAAAGTAAGGGGAAATGTCTGTGCGTCTTATGGAGCGAATGTGTGGTCGATCGCTGGCTCCCTTTCCGGCCCCGCCTCCTTGCCCAGGCCTCCATTGTTGAATGTGCTGCAGACGGAGGCTGTTTCCCCAGCGACATGTGACTGGCTGATTAGTTTATCTGCCTGGAAACTGTAGAAACGGCTCCCTTTCCTTTCCTAAAGAAGCTGCAAAACTGTGAGTTGAACCCCATAAAAACAGGATTTTTTTCCTTTGCAAAGTAAGCTCAACAACTTTGAGCTGATCCTCAAAAAAACCGGGGCTTTCCCCCTTCCCTCCTCTAAAAACTAGGTGCGTCTTATGGGGCGAAAAATACGGCATTTCTTTTCAAGCTACGTGGCCGGCTCACAATTCAAGACACCATAAACACGAGGCTACATTTTCTACAATCTTAGACCTACTCAGAGCAGAACCATGGAGATTAATGGAACTAAGTTAGTCACGTTCATTTATTTCTGTTAATAGGGTGTTCATCTCACAAGGAGACAAATGAGGTTAACTCCAACGAATCCAAAAGAAAAGAAAAACACTGTTTTATTTAGGCAACTTACCGGAGAAACACCCTTCCACAGCCCCAGTATACTTTCTGTGCGAACCACCTTAAAGAACAGAGTTACCATGCCAACACGGCCTGATCTGCAAGGAAAACCCAATCAGAGGTTAAAAACAGGCACACATAATCACAAGTCTGTTGATAGGAAACACACTGCAAAATAATCCTTTCCTCCTTCCATTGACCAAAGCCCTCCAGAGATGAGCAGGTATACCAAGCCATTCCTGCTTCTCTGAACAAGTTATTCGATGTCCATTTAATACACAAAGAGGCTTGAATCCTGCCATTCTTCTCTATTTAGCACTAACATATTAGTTTATGGAAACACCACGTGAAAAGGCCAATACATTACTTTGGCATGTGCTTACATTTAAGTTCATGGTATCTAGAGTACTTGCTGTTTCATTGGCTTTTCGGGGCTTCCAGTAAAAATGATCCATGTTTTTTAAGATAGTTCTAGCTAGATCAGTCACTCAAAACATGACTGGCTCAGACATACAATCGGGATGATTTTTTAAGTTTGGAAACCTCATTGTAAGCCAGGGTGATTGCAAAGTCACAGCCCATAATCATAATTACTAATTATTAATCATCCTGGCTATCTACTGACTGAGACCACCATATAAATGCATTTATTAGATTAAAAACTGAGGCTGAAATATTCTCTTTCCCCTCATGGTCTTGCAACACCTTTTGGAAGACCTTTCCTACTTCATTTGCCAAACACTTTTCACCCTCTTCTGTTCTCATTCTGTCTCTATTCCAAACCTCTAACACCAAGGGCGTAAGCGTCTCTTCTTGAAATATCAAATGCTTACCCATTGACAGATGGCTGTAGGGTCTGCAGGCGGGTTTTAAGCAGGTCTAGAGGCTGGAATAGCAGGGTAGAGCAGGTCCCACTGATGGAGCCACAAACAAAGGCTTTCAGCACAGGGTGCATCTTCAAAGGAAAACAGTGCAATGTTAAAAGAAAAAGCCTTTAAATGGGACATATTATCGCCAGCAAAGACATAATATATATATTTTAATGCTCAATTCAGGATTTGCTTTCATAAATGGTATCGGTTAAAATGCTCAACAAGTTGCAATTTAACGCCAATGTCCTACAATGCCTCTCACATGTTTAGGCCCGTTGGAAGTCTTGTGACAACTGTGCATGATTTCAACTAGTTATAGAAATGTAAGGGACCTCAATGCAGGTCAATTGACCTCAAAGGGGCTCAATGGGGATGGGGGTGGTGCTGTCGGTTAAACCACAGAGCCTAGGGCTTGCCGATCAGAAGGTCGGCGGTTCGAATCCCCGCAACGGGGTGAGCTCCCGTTGCTCAGTCCCTGCTCCTGCCAACCTAGCAGTTTGAAAGAAAGGCAAAGTGCAAGTAGATAAATAGGTACTGCTCCAGCAGTACCTATAATTTATCAATTATACCCTGCCCATCTGGCTGGGTTTCCCCAGCCACTCTGGGCGGCTTCCAAAAGAATATCAAAATACAACAGTCTATTAAACATTAAAAGCTTCCCTAAACAGGGCTGCCTTCAGATGTCTTCTAAAAGTTTGGTAGTTGTTTATCTCTTTATCTGGTGGGAGGGCGTTCCACAAGGCGGGCGCCACTACCGAGAAGCCCCTCTGCCTGGTTCCCTGTAACTTGGCTTCTCACAGCGAGGGAACTGCCAGAAGGCCCTCAGTGCTGGACCTCAGTGTCCAGGCTGAAAGATGGGGGTGGAGACGCTCCTTCAGGTATACTGGGCCGAGGCCATTTAGGGCTTTAAAGGTCAACACCAGCACTTTGAATTGTGCTCGGAAACGTACTGGGAGCCAGTGTGGGTCTTTCAAGACCGGTGTTATGTGGTTTAATAAATAACAATGGAGAAAGGCTCCTGTCCCAACTCCCTTCTCCCCTCAGCCAGAGACCAGAAGCAGTCACCTAACCCTAACACCACCCCATACACCCCAACCCCTTCCAACCCCTACCCCACCCCCTATACATGCTACCCTCCTATATCCCAGGGTTTACAAGTTTAATAAATAACAGTGAAGAAGGGCTCTTGTCCTGAGTCCCACCCACCCAGAGACCAGTAGCGGGCCCCCTCCCAACCAAGCTGTGAGGGCCTGCAACTCTACCCGTGCTTATGCGGGAGCAAGCCAAACCACCACCTGGTAGAGGCGCCGGGCCGCCTTACTGCAGGCGGTGGGATGCCGGCTAGCAAAAGATCCCCACCTTACAAAGGGGTTGGACTGGATGACCCTTGGGGGTCCCTTCCAACTCTACCAAGAGGAGCCACGGAAAGCCTGTGACCTCCATGCGCTTGCCTAGCGCCTCCTTTTCCATGCCCTTTCCTCAACGCACAACACGAGGCTGCCAATTCCCAACTTGGTGGTTCCCTTCTGTATTTTAATTTTAATGTTGTACAGTATTTTAACCTTGTTTTTAAGCTGTACTTGTTTTTATATTTGGTGTTAGCCGCCCTGAGCCCAGTCTTGGCTGGGGAGGGCGGGGTATAAATAAACTTCTTCTTCTTATTATTATTATTATTATGGGTTTCATTCTCTACTTCGTGGACCGCCTCAAGACCTTTAAACCGAGGGGCGGTATACAAATTCAATAATTAAAAAAATGAAAAAATTCCTTCCAGTAGCACTGTAAAGACCAACTAAGTTAGTTCTTGGTATGAGCTTTCGTGTGCATGCACACTTCTTCAGATACATGTGTGCATGCACACGAAAGCTCATACCAAGAACTAACTTAGTTGGTCTTTAAGGTGCTACTGGAAGGAATTTTTTTATTTTGACTATGGCAGACCAACACGGCTACCTATCTGTAACTAAAAAAATGAAGAAAGGCTCCACTCCAGAGTCCCAGCCAGCCAGCTAGAGACCAGAAGCGGTCACCCACCACCCCATACACGCCACCCTCAACGAACCCCTACCCCACGCCCCTATACCCCCACTCCCTATACCCCCTACCCTCCTACACCCCCAGGTTTACAAGTTTTATAAATAACAGTGAACAGTGGCGTAGCGTGGGTTGTCAGCACCCGGGGCAAGGCAAGTAATTTGCGCCCCCTAACCCGTGGATTTTAGCACTGGAGCCAGGTAGGGGCAGAGAGCTGCGAGTGCGAGCGCCCCCCCCCCCCATGTTGCGCCCGGCCCCCCCTGCACCCCCCACGCTACGCCACTGACAGTGAAGAAGGGCTCTTGTCCCGAGTCCCACCCCCCCACCCAGAGACCAGAAGCGGGCCCCCTCCCACCCAAGCTGTGAGGGGCTGCCCCTCTGCCCGTGCTTACTCGGGAGCAAGCCAAACCACCACCCGGCAGAGGCGCCGGGCCGCCTTACTGCGGGGGGGTGGGATGCCGGCTAGCCCAGCCCAGCCCCCCCCCGTTTGAGTAAGGGGTGCCCCCCGTCCCCCACTGACCGCCATGGCCTCTCGGGCCCCCGGCCAACTTCTCCTCAGCTCCGCCTCGGGCCCCGCAGCCGAGGGCATCCCACGCAGCTCGCCGCCGGGCCCCAGCCGCGCCGACGCCTCCGACGCCCGGCCAATCCGAGGCGAGGGGAGGAGCCTGGCCACGTGAAGGGGAGGCGGGGCTTCGCCTGACGCCCCGCCCCCAAGGCCAAAGGACCGCGCGCCAAAGAGCAGTGATCACGGAGAGCGCGGCGGAGGCTCGGGAGGGGGAACTCCCGGGGTCATCTAGTCCAACCCCGCGTGCAGGACAAGCGGCTAAAGCGTCGCCTGGCACACGGGCGCCCAACCTCGAAGCAGAGGAAGGAGGGTTTGCAACCGGCAGCCCCCCCTGCAAAAAAAAAAAAAAGAGAAATGAAATGAAATGAAAAAGGGTGAAGGAAGCAGGGTTTGCAGCCAGCAGTGCGCCGGTGCCTTTTTTAAACTCACTTTATAGAATCCTAGAATCGGAACTGCAGAATTGGACAGGATCCCGAGGGTCACCGAGCCCACCCTTTTGTGGGAGCCCGATTTTGGCACTGGAAACAAATCCCCAGGCTTTGTATAATACATACATACATAACCACATTTTCTCTTAATTCTAAATGTATTTCTGCACCCTTTTAAAAATCGTAATAATTGCACAGATTATACTTATTTTTATATGTAATCTCCGCAATAAAAGTATTTGGTGGTGTTTATTTTCTTGACACGTGCTTTATATAAATAAATTCTGTTTCTAGGTACCAAGCTGGTTTCCATGATCACAAAATGTATTTGGGGTTTTAATCCCTTTGCAGCACAGCCGAGGCTTGGTGGGGAATTTATAACGGTGTTTTAAATACCTATGATGAGCAGCCCGATCTTAGGAACCTGCCTAGTTTTCTTACCACTGAAAAGTTCCACCTTGTTTCCTGCTTCGCGTTTGCCTGGAACAGGGCAGGTGGTTCATTTAAGACTCTAACGGCAGGTGCTGATGGAATTGAACCTAAAGATTACTAAGGATCTAGGAATTGAACCTAAACTTTATTAAGGATCCTAGAATTAAACCTAAAAATGATTGAGGATCCAGGAATTAAACTTAAAAAATACTAAGATCTGGAATTAAACCTAAAAATTGCTAAGGATATTGGCCGTTTTCAGCTCCTCTCTTGTCAATTCTGCTTCGATATACTGTATGCTATGAAACGGTTTGGGTCGCCAGATCTTGTCAGACTGCAACTCCCATCATCCCAAGCACGTCGCTTGGAGATGACGAAAGAGCCCGGTTACAGAAAGGAAGGCGGGTGGTTAGCTCATTACCGCGGAGCCAGGGAAAAGTGTAGAGTCACGCATGTCCATAGGTTGAATTTCAGCTAGTTTTCATAGATGAAAGCACATTATAAAAGCTTAGGGAAAACAATTGGATTTGGGAAAGAACTTGGAGCCTAATTCTGGTACTGAAAAGAAATCCCCAGGCTACACACGAGTTTAGCCTCTTTCCCAGGCTTCTTGTTGTTTAGTCGTGTCCAATTCTTCGTGACCCCATGGACCAGAGCACGCCAGGCACTCCTGTCTTCCACTGCCTCCCGCAGTTTGGTCAAACTCATGCTGGTAGCTTCAAGAACACTATCCAACCACCTCGTCCTCTGTCGTCCCCTTCTCCTTGTGCCCTTCATCTTTCCCAGCATCAGGGTCTTTTCCAGGGAGTCCTCTCTTCTCATGAGGTGGCCAAAGTATTGGAGCCTCAGCTTCAGGATCTGTCCTTCCAGTGAGCACTCAGGGCTGATTTCCTTCAGAATGGATAGGGTTGATCTTCTTGCAGTCCATGGGACTCTCAAGAGTCTCCTCCAGCACCAGAATTCAAAAGCATCAATTCTTCGGCGATCAGCCTTCTTTATGGTCCAGCTCTCACTTCCATACATCACTACTGGGAAAACCATAGCTTTAACTAGGCTAAACATACCCAACTCCTTCAACCATTCCTCATAAGGCTTGGTTTCCAGACCCTGACCCTTGATCATCTTGGTTGCCCTCTTCCATAATGTTGCTGGGTGTTTTTAAATCTGTTTTTGGTTGATCCTTAATTCTTATTTCTTTTAATTAAATAGTTGTTTTAAACTGCTTTTACTGATAATTTTATTCCTTTGTGTGTGTGTGTTTTGCAAAGCACAAAGACGTGGATTTAAAAATTAAGCAGTACAGGCAACCCGCCATTAACGTTACATTTTGAGGCACCACGTGCATCAATTAAATTGTGTGTATTTGAAACACTGTTGGGAAAGCCCCCCAACCCTCTGTTCTGCCCCCACCCTGCTCTGCCCCTCTGGGTGACGTTTTTGACATTTATCAGTCACTTTTGAGTTATGTGCATGTCCACAGTTGCACACATATTGAACACGTGTTCATGGGTGTTCGCCTAAATATAAATGGTATGAAATAAAAGAATAAATAAACTGCAAGCTGTAGCCTGCTGTCTGCCTTCAAGAATGTATCTTTAAGAAAGTATTTTAAAGAATGTATCTTTTAGAACATGGGTAGGCAAACTATGGCCCAGGGGCCGGATCTGGCCCAATCACCTTCTAAATCCGGCCCGCGGACGGTCCGGGAATCAGTGAGTTTTTACATGAGTAGAATGTGTGCTTTTATTTAAAATGCATCTCTGGGTTGTTTGTGGGGCATAGGAATTCGCTCACCCCCCCCAAAAAAAAATATAGTCCGGCCCCCCCCCACAAGGTTTGAGGGACAGTGGACCAGCCCCCTTCTGAAAACGTTTGCTGACCCCTGTTGTAAGATCTTGAGTGGTGCTAATGAAGATGTCGTTTGTTTGAGATTGGAAGCAAAAGGTGTTGAGCTGTTTTTCCTTGGCTAATAGTTCTGTTTTTCCTTTATTTACAGGAAAGAATACTGGAGGTTCTGGGGTGATCAGCATGCAGATTACATGATTGACTGGATTTTTGGGAAATGGTTATCAGTGGTGCTGTGAAGTTCTGTTCTGCATACTTTTATTAATTAATTAATTAAACTTAATTAATTAAACTTGGTGGCGCTGTGGGCTAAAGCCTCAACGCCTAGGGCTTGCCGATCGAAAGGTCGGCGGTTCGAATCCCCGCGGCGGGGTGCGCTCCCGCTGCTCGGTCCCAGCGCCTGCCCACCTAGCAGTTCGAAAGCACCCCCGGGGGCAAGTAGATAAATAGGTACCGCTTACCAGCGGGAAGGTAAACGGCGTTCCGTGTGCGGCTCTGGCTCGCCAGAGCAGCGTTGTCACGCTGGCCACGTGACCCGGAAGTGTCCCCGGACAGCGCTGGCCCCCGGCCAATAGATGTGAGATGGGCGCACAAACCCCAGAGTCTGTCAAGACTGGCCCGCTCGGGCAGGGGTACCTTTACCTTTACCTTATGTTTGCATTTTGTGTGTATTCTTGGGTTCATTTGTAGACTCAGTAGGTGGCGCTGTGGTGCTACAGGGTTTGACAGTTTGTGAGTTTGACAGTTTGTGAGTAGCAGACAACAATATTCACAGATTGGTTACACACTAATGTAGTAATACAAAGGCATAAAACAGGGAATACAGGATATGAGGGCATTAAACTATACAGCGATACAAAGACAAGAGTTACGTTCTTTAGTTACATTTTAAGGAGCGATACAAGGTAAAGAAATACAAGTAAAAAGATGCATTCTAAAACAGGAGTCAGCAAACTTTTTCAGCAGGGGGCCAGTCCACTGTCCCTCAGACCTTGTGGGGGGCCGGACTATATTTTGAAGAGAGAGAAATGAATGGATTCCTATGCCCCACAAATAACCCGGAGATGCATTTTAAATAAAAGCACACATTCTACTGTAAAAACATGCTGATTCCCGGACTGTCTGTGACCTGGCTTAAGAAGGTGATTGGGCTGGATCCGGCCCCCGGGCCATAGTTTGCCTACCCATGTTCTAAAAGATACATTCTTTAAAATACAAGTAAAAAAATACTTTCTTAAAGATACATTCTTGAAGTCATTCTTAAAGATGCATTCTTTTAAAAGATAGAAATGAAGAGGTACAAGTAAAAAGATTCATTCTTGAAGTCAAAGGTACATTATTTCTCAGAAAACGACATTCTCTGATAGCATACATATACTTACTCAATACAGAATATAAAGCAGATACGAATATAGACAGTGTCAGTCTTTAATTCCCCTTTCTAATCATGGTTTCTCTTATGACATCTGCATTAGAGGGCTGGCGACAGATACCAACAGCAAGGGAAGACGTTAGTGCACACAACCTCATGCCAATGTGGAAGTTACTGTCAGCTGTCAGCTGTGTAATATGAGGCAATGCATGTTCTTTGTACTTTTGTCCGTTTACTGTATTTATTTCCCTCGATTTGAACTATAAAATGGTAATTTTCTTGAGTCAAAATGAGAGTACCCCTGAACATTTTTTAGGGGGGGGAACCCACTGTATCTATCTATCTAAAACGACATTTATTTATTTAAAAGTTTTTATACCCTGTCCTTCCTTTCAGAGTGGAGTAGAGGCATGCTTGCAACACAACATGTGACATAAACGTTACAAAACAAAACAAATGAGAAATTATTGTTGGGAGTCAAGTCCATGGCACGCTGGGGAAATTAATTTTCCAGGGGACACTCTTTATGTCACATGATTCATTCATCTCAGAATCTGGTGGGTGTTCATGTCATAATCCCACCCCATATTTTTTTTTCCAGCCCAGCAAGAACCCAGTTAAACATGCATGCAGCCCTGGTCAGCCTATGCAAGATCTTCTCGGAAGAAGCAGTTCATTTCCCTTGCAGAGCTGGGTTGCAATTGAGGAAACACTTGCAGCATCTGCAGTCTATGCTCTGACTGCATCAGTCTAAGGCAGAAGAGGGAGCAATCACCCTGGTCAGATTTGAGCACATTTTCATTTAAAGCAAGACAGAGCCTATTAAGGTAAGAACAAGAAGCACCATACAATATCTGAAGGGCCATAGCACTCCTGCACCTTTAATAGTTGTACAGGAGAGGGCATTTCAATAGGCTACTTTGCATGACAAACTACTATTAAAGGTGCAAGAGCCAGTGTCCTTTTTACCTGGCCATTCTAGTTCGCAATATTAGCTCGTGTAATTTTGATCTCCTTCTCAACCAACAGCTACGAAAGTAAATATGAAGGCCGACAACTGATTAAGGATGTGTTAGGATGTGTTAAGGATGTGTGGCTGCAGCGTGAAACATATCTTCTTTGTTTTGTTTATTAAAAAATTATATATATTGTTTGCCACAGAGATTTCAACAGTGCCAAAATAGTGGAGTTGAAACATCACTTCCAGTCTGCGGCATGGAAATATCCACTGCTGTTAGTAGGGAAGGAGCTGCAGTAGAAGTCCTTCCAAGGCTAAACCTTGAAATCATTTCGTGTGCATGCACACTTCTTCAGATACATGTGTGCATGCACACGGAAGCTCATACCAAGAACTAACTTAGTTGGTCTTTAAGGTGCTACTGGAAGGAAAATTTTTGACTATGGCAGACCAACACGGCTACCTATCTGTAACTGGAACCTTGAAATCATGTTGTTGTTTTTTTTAAAAAAACTATATTAACAGCAGAATCCTGTGTATGCCTGCTCAAAAGTTAGCCCCAAGAGCTCAACTGGACTTATTCTCAGCTTAGGTAAGCATGTATCAGATTTTGGAATTGGGAGAAATTTGATTCAGTTCACACAAATGTGAACCAACCTAAGACACCATTTCAAAAACAATCAAACCTTTGTTTAAAACTGCTGCTTTCCTCTCTCTCAATTTCTATCCATTCCTGCTTTACTAACACCTCTTCCTATGTTTTTAGCTATTCTTATTTTATCTGTAAGGCATCTTGAGTTTCTGATACGGAAAAGGTTGGGTATAAATAACCAAATATATAATAATGATGATGATGATGATGATATTATTGTTTATTGCTACAATTTTCCTGTCCGTGTCTTTCCCTACTCACTGAATTCTCCCCCCTCCATTCTTCAGTTGCCCCATGTGAGATAGTACCTCCACACAATGTATTTCACTTCTACACCATGTGTTGTCTTCAGCATGATTGAATGTAGCAATTTAAAACAGATATTTCATTAACAAGCCAATGCCGTGTACAAAATCCATTAGCTTCTTTAACTGACAAGAAGAAGAAGAGAAAAAACACCTCAAAGTTTGCAGAAAGATAATAAAATCGAGACAAATCTACAGCCATACTTTAAAGCATGCAAAAGTTAAACTACCGAAACAGATTAAAATGACCTCAACTTTATATTATTATATTTACTTATGATTAGGCATGTAGAAGGTTGCACAATTAAGATTATGCTTGCCTTTCCATTGTCGCCAGTGGAATACTCTTTCCTGAGGCTAATAGCCCCTCCAAGGAGAGATTGTTGTTGGGACTGTGGGATGGTGGTGAGTCTAATCCTGCCCAACCCACCCTGTGGTCGTTGTAGACATTTTAAAAAACTGCACACAGTAATTGTTTTTATGCAATTAGCACAATGTGTCATTTGACACTTAAACATGCTTTGGCACGGTTGTGAATACTTCACGGTTGTGAATATTTGAATACCCTAAAAGCATTGGAAAGAATGCTTTTCAAACCTCCCTTATCTTGCCCAAAGTCTCTAGAATCAAGAATGATTTGCACTGAAAAATCCAAGCAGGGTGGAATCCCAGCTAATGTGAAGGGAGTTGTATTCTGATTTTTGCAGGGTTCAGGTGTGGAAGATAATCTATTTTACAACCTGTGGTTGTACGCTAAACTATATTATTACAGCTACAACTCTGGGGTGATAAGCCACCATTAGTCATGCTAAGAGCAGACCAATTCAAATCAATGGACTTAACTAGTATTCTGATTTTAGTGGTTCTATGTGGGTTTGACTGACATTGGTCATTGGATATCTCCTTTTCTAAAGCATCTCTAATACAGTGGTACCTCAGGTTACATACGCTTCAGGTTACAGACTCCGCTAACCCAGAAATAATACCTCGGGTTAAGAACTTTGCTTCAAGATGAGAACAGAAATCGCACGACGGCGTCGCAGCAGCAGCGGGAGGCCCCATTAGCTAAAGTGGTGCTTCAGGTTAAGAACAGTTTCAAGTTAAGAACAGACCTCTGGAACAAATGAAGTACGTAACCAGAGGTACCACTGTATTACATTCTCTTGGTGTTAAGGTATAACCAGGTAATCATAGTTCCTTAGCTGTGGCTGAAAATTGTTTAGTATTACGGCCTTCCTATAAACACCACTTGGGACAGGTTTTCTCTTGTCTTTTCTTGCGCATTACCCATTTGCGAAATCCCAGCAATCTGTCTTCAGCGTTAAGTCCCATCTGGAAGCATCCTTAGATGCAGGCCAATGAAATAATCATAGAATTGCAGACTTGGGAAGGAATGTCAAGGCTCATCTGGTCCAACCAACTGCAGTGCAGGGATCTCAGCTAGATCATACATGATAATGACTGGCTCCAAATAACTATTTAACAGTAGATGCTTCTGACAGGCTGGAGATGGGGTGTACCTTTTTGAGAACCGAAGGTAGCTTGAAAGAAACAGGATATTGTATTGTGGCTTGTGGCGTTTGTATACTCTTCCACTTTTTGTATCACTGATTTTAATAAAAACCAATAAATGAGCCCGCCACGGGAAGTGAAGCTTTCAATCTCTCGTAACAATTGACTTTTCCAAACAGCAGCCATGATTGAGCTGTTGCTGGCAATCTATCAGTTCCACCAAAGGGCCTCCAGCCCATTTCTTTTGCTGTCAAGAAAGATCCAGCAGCCATCGTAGTCAGAGAGATGGTCTTTTGCTTAGCTGTGCAATTAATGGGTGAAGTGGGGAAAGCATGATTGCTGCGACACGGTCCCTGTCCTCAAAAGGCTGATAAAAGGAGTGACTTGGGGGTGAAGAAGGAAGCTTTTTCTCTGGATCTAGAGAAGGTGTAGCCTTGTTGTTGTTAGACCAGAGCTCCCATCACCCCCGAACCTGATGGTTGGATCTGATGGGAGCCCAACAACATCTGCAGGTTCCCATGTTGGCCTGACCTATAGGATCTCTACCCATAGTAAGCTGCCTTACAGGCCCAGTCTCACTCTTATCTACACTGGTTGGCAGTAGGCTTGCCCTGTTGTTGCTGTTTAGTCGTTTAGTCATGTCCAACTCTTCGTGACCCCATGGACCAGAGCACGCCAGGCACTCCTGCCTTCCACTGCCTCCCGCAGTTTGGTCAAACTCATGCTGGTAGCTTCGAGAACACTATCCAACCATCTCGTCCTCTGTTGTCCCCTTGTGCCCTCCATCTTTCCCAACATCAGGGTCTTTTCCAGGGAGTCTTCTCTTCTCATGAGGTGGCCAAAGTATTGGAGCCTCAGCTTCAGGATCTGTCCTTCCAGTGAGCACTCAGGGCGGATTTCCTTCAGAATGGATAGGTTTGGTCTTCTTGCCGTCCATGGGACTCTCAAGAGTCTCCTCCAGCACCAGAATTCAAAAGCATCAATTCTTCGGCGATCAGCCTTCTTTATAGTCTCACTTCCATACATCACTACTGGGAAAACCATAGCTTTAACTAGGCTAAACATACCCAACTCCTTCAACCATTCCTCATAAGGCTTGGTTTCCAGACCCTGACCCTTGATCCAGGTTTCCAGACCCTGACCCGGCGATCAGCCTTCTTTATGGTCCAGCTCTCACTTCCATAGGCTTGCGCTATGTCACAAAAATTCATGACATGTCCTGGTTTTTGGGTGTAAAAATGGTGTCGAGAAGGAATTTTGCCGAACCGGCAAAATGTCAGGGAAAACCCAGATGTATGGCAATGTGCTGGAAAAAAGCAGCTCCAAAAGCTTAAAATCACCCAATAATTTGGGTTTGTTCCCAAATGAAGCTCAACAGTTTGGGTAGGTTTATTAAAAAATACCTTCAACAATTTTGGTGGTTGGCAGTGTCAGAAATTTTACTTTTTGAAATATGGCAGCCCTCGTTGGCAGTCTCTCTCCAGGGTTTTCCCCTTAGTCCTATCTGGAGACGCCGGGGCTCAAACCTGTGCTCTGTGACTTAGCTACGTACCCCAAAGGCCTTACCCCAACATATGCTATACACATTGAGGGCAGAGCCGGGCAGTGCCCATTCTCCCCTGCCCTCAAAATGCTCGTATGCCACGCACATTGAGAAGAGCATGTGGGAGAGGAGTTGATGCACATAGTCTCTCCTTCCAGATGGTCCTCTCTCGGAAAGGACATCGTGGGGTCAAGGCAAGACTCAAAAGTGTGCATACCTTTGGTGTGGGGTCAGCAGCAGGGCCCGGCTATGCCCTTCATGCATCAGCTACGCATGTGAAGAGGGCTTTTGCAAAGAGCTTTTGCAAAGACCATACATTTAAAGTGCATTCAAAGCACATGACTTCCCCCAAGGAATCCTGGAACTGTCATTTGTTACGGCGGGTACTGGGAAGAGTAGCTCTAGGCTTTTCCAAGTTCCCAGGATTCTTTGGGATGGGGGTGGGGTGGGGCATTAAGAGAGAGTCATGTGTTTTCAATGTACCGTATTTTTCGCTCCATAAGACGCACTTTTTTCTTCCTAAAAAGTAAGGGAAATGTCTGTGCGCTTATGGCGCAAATGCGTGGTCCCTGGAGCTGAATTGTCCAGGGGCAAAAAGCAGATCATGCTTTTAAAAAAAAAAATAGGGCGCAAAAACGTGGTTACAAAGCACAGATCCACATGGATCCTCAGGATTTTTGCACTGAGCTACCCCAAACTCACGGTCAAATCACATGTCTGTGGCCACAGCATGAACCACAAAAATCATACATCCACTGTTTCGTTCAGAATATTTTTTTTCTTGTTTTCCTCCTCTAAAAACTAGGTGCATCTTATGGTCGGGTGCGTCTCATGGAGCAAAAAATACGGTGCTTCAAATGTATGGTGAAACATTTAATTCCCATTAAATGTTTTTCAAAGTCTTGGGTGTTTCAACACGGTGTGGTTTTCCTGTGCATCCAACCCTCCAATACTCTGTGTTCCTTTTTCCTCCTCACCCCAATTTATACCGAGAGAAGGCAGGGGATACACAAAAGAGGACAAGGACTGTCCCCTGTGGGCAAGAGGGGACGAGAGGGGCAGAGGTGGCATTTGCTGTGTGGGAAGAGAGAGGGACGGAAGTACCACGAAAGCGAGCTCAGCGCAATATGCATCTTCTTCCCGCAAAGGTCAGCAGACGCAGGCCTTTTGCAGCATTACCACTTCCACCTGTCTTCTTGCCCCATCTACGTGGGAAGCCTCATCCTGTTGTCTCTGGGCTTCTGCAACCATCCTTGCCTGGGACAGCAAGATAAGATAGCAGCAGGCTGCTTCTGTGCAAAAGGAGTAGCCGAGGAGGGGAACTAAGGATTAACCAGCAGCGGTTCTCAACCTGTGGGTCCCCATATGTTGTTGGACTACAACTCCCATCATCCCTGAACTCTGGCCTTGCTAGCTAGGGGTGATGGGAGTTGTAGTTCAACAACATCTGGAGACCCACAGGTTGAGAAAGGCTGGATTAACAGGTTGCTTCTCAAACAAAACAAAGCAAAAAATTCCCCGGGTCACCCTTTCAAAATAAAAATTTGCTCACGCCACACCAAGTTTTCTATTGAGAAAAGATCCATTGGAAAATGATAAGAAACTATTTCTTGCAGTGCTTGATTTATAACACGGAACATAAGTGCTTTATAATATGATCATGGGACATCCAGGTAGTATAAAACAATGCAGCTACATAAGAACAGGAATCGTTCCCAAAATATAATGATAAACAATCCTCTTCCATATGTACCTTAAGCCCAGACCCTCAAAGTGCCCCTGTTTTCCAGGGACAGTCCCAGATTTACAGAAGCCATTCCAATTTCTGATTTGACCCCGGAATGTCCTGCTTTTCCTTAGGACACCCCTATTTTCATGAGAGAAATGTTGGATGGTATGGAGTTATGTGACTCCTGAGACAAGGAGATGCAAGCTTTGGAAGACATCTGAAGGCAGCCCTGTATAGGGAAACTTTTAAAATGTTTAATGTTTTATTGTCTTTTTATACATGTTGGAAGCTGCCCAGAGTGGCTTGGGCAAACCAGTCAGATGGGTGGGGTACAAATAATAAAATTACTATAATAAATGGCTATATACAAACTCAATGAGAGGTATGGGTGATCTCATTTATATTTGGTTTCATTTGAGACAAACTCTCATCTCCTCAACAACACAAAGAAGCCTTTCCCGATCTTTCATATTTGTCAAAAAAGCTACAGTGGTACCTCGGGTTAAGAACTTAATTCGTTCCAGAGGTCCGTTCTTAACCTGAAACTGTTCTTAACCTGAAGCACCACTTTAGCTAATGGGGCCTCCCGCTGCCACCGCCGTGCAATTTCTGTTCTCATCCTGAAGCAAAGTTCTTAACCCGAGGTACTATTTCTGGGTTAGTGGAGTCTGTAAACTGAAGCGTCTGTAACCTGAAGTGTCTGTAACCCGAGGTACCACTGTATTTTGAGAACCTATCAACCCATATTCTCTCTCTCTGTGTGTGTGTGTGTGTAAAACACTGAAATGTTTGCCTGTTTCTTGTTCTTGAATCTTCCCTTGCCTGCCACACCCTTTGAGAACCACTACCTTACAGCGACCTAATGTCTGGTTATCAGGTCTGGCTTGAAACTAACACCATGAGTGGGAACTATCAAAATGTGACTGCTGAGGTTTCCGTATTGTGGCAGAGGAGCTGCTTTTCAGTGAATATGAGTGAACCTCAGAGAAGAGGGTACCAAAGGGTTTCCCAGGCTTCTGATAGCTGAGGCTGCAACTGCGCATCATATGAAACGCAAGACAGGCTTTTCTCTCTTCTTGTAACATCTAAGGATGCCTCCGGACTTAACAGCTTCTAGCTTTATCCAAAAACTGTTTCTCCACTAAACCTCGTTCCACTTGCACATTTTTTCCCCCATCGTTTCCTTCGTCTCACTGGCTTCCAGGGTTCTGCTGTACTTGGTTTTTCCACTGTAAAATGACAAGCATCTGTAAATGTTTACTCAAAGTTCCTTTTACAGATTTAAACGGCCTTATTTCAAATTCAGTTTGTGTAGGACTGCAGCCCCATATCACCCTGGGATTGCAAAAGGAACACACACACACACCCTCGCCAAGTCTTGGTCATGCTGCACAAATTTAAAATACCACTTTAGGCTGATGAAATGTGTTATGTACTGAGTTGAATAGGATCCAAAATGCAGCAGTCTGATTGGTCCTAGAACAATAGGATTCAGAATGCAGCGGTCTGATTGGTCCTAGAACAATAGGATTCAGAATGCAGCAGTCTGATTAGTCCTAGAACAATAGGATCCAGAATGCAGCAGTCTGATTCGTCCACAGGAGCCACCCAATCCACCTCCAGGTGGAAGTGAATCCGCAACCGGATTGGCCTACAGGAGAATCCCGGAATTAGCCAATCACGTGGGGCCCATTGTGTAAATAATGTATATAAAGCAGACATTCTGGGGGAACTGCCATTCCTCCTCACCACTATGAGCTGAATAAAGAGCATGAAATCCACTCTTGACTATGAGTATATTTCAAAATGTTTCTGCTGTCTACTGGAAAATTGGCTTGAATCACCTTTTGACAGATTCCATCCAGGGTGACCTATCATAGAAAAGAATCAAATTTTACCTTTTCAGAGAAAATGATAGTTACCTTGGGAGTCTACTTAAATGGCACAAATGTACATATGGTAGTCTGGAGACTGAACAAACTCAAGCATTTTAATACCTGTGAATATGTCAAATAACAAGACATCCATGATTTGATCTGCCATGTCTTCTTTTTTCTCTTGGTAAAGAGCTGCCACCACATGGCCCAATTGGTACCACAACACGGGGGTTGTGATGTAGAAAAAGGAATGAGAAGTTCTGCCACAGAGCTCCATAATCCTTAGTGTGGCTCTCTGGCAAAAGACTTGCGAGCCTCACAGGCAATCTCAATTTTGCATGGACAAAAGAGGCACATGTTATTTCCCCAACTAGCACTTGGGAAAGTGCTTCCACAGTTAATTTATGTTCCGGTAATCTGGGTCTATCTAGAAATAGCACAATTTTTTTAGGAAGTTAACTGTAAACAATAATGCAGACATTAAAAAACAAAAACCCTCAAAATGGTGGCATGCGGCAACATTTAATGCACAGGGTTTCGCCCAAAGAATTAAGGGAACTGGGGCACGGGTGACGCTGTGGGTTAAACCACAGAGCCTAGGACTTGCCGATCAGAAGGTCGGCGGTTTGAATCCCCACGACGGGGTGAGCTCCCATTGCTCGGTCCCTGCTCCTGCCAACCTAACAGTTCGAAAGCACGTAAATACGTACTGCTCTGGCAGGAAGGTAAATGGCATTTCCGTGCACTGCTCTGGTTCACCAGAAGTGGCTTAGTCATTCAGGCCACATGACAAAAACAAAAATGTTACTTAAAATGTGAAGAGGTGATTTAACACAACTGTAGGACTTTAATGTCGGGTTCACAGCTGCTTTGCATTTGAAATGAGCACCAGAGGCTGATCCACCAACACTTGCCTGTCTTCTCCAGTTAGCTTAGTTGGTTAGGTACTGGTAAAACCAAAGTCACAGATTCAATCCCCATACAGACCACCTGCATATTCCTGCATGACAGGGAGTTGGACTAGATGACTCTCTCTATGATTATATGAAATCCAGAATTAGTTAGCTCTGCCTGCCATTGGTTCTAGCGCCACTTACTGTTGGCCTCCCTGCCAATTCCAATGGACACCAGACACCTCAGGAGAGAAGTCTATTTCTCTCTTCCACAGCTAACTGTGCTTCTCCTTTTCCTTTTTCAGGCAAGTATTCATCATGGCTGAGGACCATCTGGAAGTGGTCACTGAGTATCTCTATGAAGAGCAGGCCATAATGTGCGAGAAAACAGACATCCAGGCATTTGGCAAAGTCTTTCTGCCAATACTGTACGCCCTTGTGTTCACCGTAGGGCTGGTTGGAAATGGCCTGGTGGTTCTGACCATCGTGCAAGGTGGGCGTCAAAAGAGCGTCACTGACATATTTCTCCTGAACTTGGCCATTTGTGATCTCCTTTTTGTCATTTCTCTTCCCTTTTGGGCTTCTTACATCGTAAAAGGTTGGACACTCGGGAACATTCCGTGTCGGATCGTTTCCTCTTTCTATTCCGTGGGCTTGTACGGAGGGATGTTTTTCATCACTGTCATAAGCATTGATCGGTACTTTGCTATCGTCCGGGCAACTTGCATCATGAAAGCCAGAACAATCCGACATGGATCTCTCACTAGCCTTGCAGTCTGGACCCTGGCCATTTTGTTTGCAGCTCCCCATTTCGTGTTCATCCGAAATATAGGTAGAGAATGCACTTCTCTGTATCCAGAACACCTTGAGGAAATCTGGCCCATTTTCACTTACATAGAATATAACGTCATTGGTTTCCTTCTCCCATTGTGCATCATGAGTTTCTGCTACCTGATGATCGTCAAAACCTTGATGTCCTGCAAAAATCACCGGAAAAGAAGAGCCATGAAGCTGATTTTATTAGTGGTTGTTGTGTTCTTCCTGTTCTGGACTCCATACCACATATCACTTTTTCTGCAGATATTGAGGCTCTCCGATTTCTTTCAGAGCTGCAGCTCAAGGAGGCTTTTAGATTACACCATGCAAATCACCGAATCGCTGGCTTTCAGCCACTGCTGCCTTAATCCCATCATCTATGCTTTTGCTGGTGAAAAATTCAGAAAGAAGCTTTCTCGCTTGGCTCTCAGATGTGTCTCGTTCTTTTGTTTCTGTGCTCCTTGTGATAGAGCTCCCATTCCTGTTCCAGAGGTCACCATAACCAGCAACCATACGCAGAACACCAGTGACCAAGATGGCTCCATCCTTCTGTGATTGTTCCCTGAAGAATATTTTGTATACTGAATGCTAGCCTACAATTTGACCTAGATGTGAGTGAGCGAATAGGGTTGGGTCCAAAGATCTGTCCATGGGGAAAACGCCATGTTGATATATTGAGGACTGGATCAGATTGTGGAAAGTGAATTTGAAATTTACTGATTGTTTATTATTGAAGGAGAATTATATGAAAATGATGTGCAGATGGTATATCACGCCAGTAAAATTGGCAAAAATGTATAAAACAGAGCAAAAGAACTGTTGGAGGTGTAAAGAAAGGGAAGGTACATTTTATGTGGTGGGAGTGCAAGATTATCAAAATATTTTGGGAAATGATATACAACAAACTGAAAAGTATATTTAAAATAACATTTCTTTAAAAACCAGAAGCCTTTTCGTTAGGTATTTTAGGACAAGAGCTGCCGAAAGAAAAACGGACATTATTTATATATGCTACAACAGCAGCAAGAACCCTAATAGCACAAAATTGCTGTTAGAATTGCTGGAGAAGTACCATCTAAAGAACAATGGCAAGAAAAATGGATGAACTATGCAGAGTTAGCAAAGTTAACGGACAAACTGCGAGAAAAGGACAACAGGGACTTTGAAAAAGAATGGGAACCTATTACAATATTTTTGCAGAAACACCAAAAAAAATGGACTCGTTGGCAGGATTGAAATAAACATTTACAATTATATTTACATAAAACAAGGAATATAACACTGTGATAACATAGTATTGTATATAAACAGCAGAACGTATCATTTGATGTAATAAACCAGAAATGGAAGCTGAGGGAAGTCAATGGGGGGGATGAAAAGCTAATGTTTAGTATTGATAGTGGATATTTGTTTTGAAAATGGAAAATCAATAAAATCTTAACAACAACAAAAAAGAAATATATATACACACACATATAGCATGCCCCCCCAAACTGGTATCTGATTATGCATTAACCTTAATGCTTAGAAAGTTCAGGTAATTTTAATTTATTTCTGTATTTTAACTTTTGTAGGTTTTGAAGTATGGTTGTAATCCTTCCTAATTTTTATTGTTTTATCCTTTAGTAAACTGCTTTGAAGGTTGTTGTGTTTATAATCAAGAGGTGTATATATTTTATTAAATAAAGGATTCTTATTAAGCCATACAAATTATTCAACTATCCAGCATAAGAAAAGAGACATTGCACGTTCTTTTGTAATTCAAGAAAATCTTTAATAAAAATTATTTCAAAACAAACAAACAAAAAACTATGCAGCATATAGTGTCCTGTAAAATTTGTTTTAGCCATCATAGAGAGTCATTACCAGGAAAGAATATAGGGAAAGCCTTACTGTTCAAGATAGCCGTATCTGCAGATAGTTTCATATTGGATATTGGATAAATGGCACACATCTCCGTTGTCTCCCAAGACAGGCAGATGCTAACCAACCAATTGGCCAGCATACTGCATAAAATTTATCCATGGATAATCCTTGTAAAGCCTTCAAGGTTTGAGCTACTGATAGCTGAGCAGCCACTAAAAGAATAGTCAATAAATCCTTCGTCTTTATATTAAAGGTAAAGGTACCCCTGCCCGTACGGGCCAGTTGTGACCAACTCTGGGGTTGCGCGCTCATCTCGCTTAAGAGGCCGGGAGCCAGCGCTGTCCGAAGACACTTCCAGGTCACGTGGCCAGCGTGACGAAGCTGCTCTGGCGAGCCAGCACCAGCGCAGCGCACAGAAACGCCGTTTACCTTCCCGCTACAAAGCGGTACCTATTTATCTACTTGCACTTAGGGGTGCTTTTGAACTGCTAGGTGGGCAGGAGCTGGGACTGAAGGACGGGAGCTCACCCCGCCGCGGGGATTCGAACCGCCGACAATGCGATCAGCAAGTCCTAGGCACTGAGGTTTTACCCACAGCGCCACCCGCGTCCCATATCGTCTTTATATTATTGTGTTGTAAATATATTCAACACTTTTGTAACACCTGCTTTACTTATTAGTGAGGGACTATGTGTTTACAATGAATAACAAATAGCAAATATGCAGGGCCGGATTTAGGTTTGATGAGGCCCTAAGCTACTGAAGGTAATGGGGCCCTTTATATGTCCAGAAATGAGCAAACCAGTTATATTTTAGGGAGCAGGCTAGCAGGCAGGGCCCATTACTTATATCAGGGGTAGGCAAACTAAGGCCCAGGGGCCGGATGCGACCCGCCAAGATCGTAAATCTGGCCTGCGGACCCTGCCACCTGCTTGGTCAGTCCCTGCGTGCTGCAGACACCTCAACTTTCTTTTTTTTTATAAATTTTTTATTAGTTTTACAAAAAATTTTAAGACAATACAAACATATATAAAGACATACAAACACGTATAATTTCATAACCTTTTTTCCATAGACCGTGTTTCTCGGACTTCCCCATACCTCCCCTTTCTGCATCCCAATGTCCGAAGGTTTTTAGCAACTCTAAATATGTCTGTCAGTCCTCTGTCCTCTTAATCTTTCCTTCAATCTAGTCTTATATCGCTGTAACCCTTTCTTACTCAAACCTCGACATTTTAACCTTCAACAAGTTTATAATAGTCCTTAAGGTAGATTTTAAATTTCTTCCATTCTTCTTCCGCCGTCTCCTTTCCCTGATCGCGAATTCTGCCAGTCATCTCAGCTAATGTCATATAGTCCATCACTTTCATCTGCCATTCTTCCAGGGTGGGTAAATCTTGTGTCTTCCAATACTTTGTGATGAGTATTCTTGCTGCTGTTGTGGCATACATAAAGAAAGTTCTATCCTTCTTTGATACCAATTGGCCGACCATGCCCAAGAGAAAGGCCTCTGGTTTTTTAGGGAAAGTACATTTAAGTATCTTTTTCATTTCGTTATATATCATTTCCCAGAAAGCCTTAATCTTCGGGCATGTCCACCAAAGGTGATAGAAAGTACCTTCAATTTCTTTACATTTCCAACACTTATTATCAGGCAAATGGTAGATTTTTGCTAGCTTGACTGGGGTCATGTACCACCTGTAAATCATTTTCATAACGTTTTCCTTTAAGGCATTACATGCCGTAAATTTAATACCGGTGTTCCACAACCATTCCCAGTCAGCAAACACAATGTTATGACCAATGTCCTGTGCCCATTTAATCATAGCCGATTTAACTGTTTCATCTTGTGTATTCCATTTCAGCAGCAAATTATACATTCTTGACAAGTTCTTAGTATTGGGTTCTAACAATTCAGTTTCTAATTTTGATTTTTCCACCTGAAAGCCAATTTTCCTGTCCTGTTTAAAAATCTCAATTATTTGGTAATATTGAAGCCAATCTGTTACTTTAGGTTTCAATTTCTCATGACTTTGTAATTTCAATTTATCTCCCTCTTGTTCCAGGATTTCCCAATACTTCGGCCATCCGGCCTCCATATTGAGTTTCTTCAATGCCTTAGCCTCCAAGGGTGACAACCATCTAGGGGTTTTGTTTTCCAACAAATCTTTATATCTTATCCAAACATTAAACAATGCTTTTCTAACAATATGGTTTTTAAAGGCCCTATGCACCTTGATTTTGTCATACCATAGATATGCATGCCAACCGAATGCATTATTAAAACCTTCCAAGTCCAAAATGTCTGTGTTCTCGAGGAGCATCCACTCTTTCAGCCAGCAAAATGCTGCTGCTTCATAGTACAGTTTTAAGTCTGGCAGGGCAAATCCCCCTCTTTCTTTAGCATCTGTCAGTATTTTAAATTTAATTCTGGGCTTTTTGCCCTGCCAGACAAATTTCGAAATATCTTTCTGCCACCTCTTAAAACAGTCCATCTTGTCAAACGGACACCTCGACTTTCGCAACACTGGCACAGCTTCTGGGCAGGCGGTGATGGTGGCACGGCTTCAGATTGGCTGCAGGAAGTTCCTGCAGCCAATCCGAAGCCTCGCCGCCTGCATACTGAGGTAAACCCAGCGTAGCCATGGACGGAGTGGGCGGGTGGCAGGTCTGGGCTGCGCCATGGGCATCGTGACGGGCGCATTCAGTGGCGTAGCGTGGGGGGTGCAGGGGGGGCCGGCCGCACCGGGCGCAACATCTGGGGGTTAGGGTTAGGGGGCGCAAATCCACAGGTTAGGGGGCGCAAATTATTTGCCTTGCCCCGGGTGCTGACAACCCACGCTACGCCACTGGGCGCATTGCAGATCTTCAGCCAGAGCTTGGCACGCCAGCTGGTCCCACGCCTGGCACCTGGCTCGGTGGTGGAGGTGAGCTGTGTGCCACCTGCCCGGCGCTCTGTGTGCGCAGCCTGCCCGCTGACCTGGCCTCGGACGATGGGCCGCAGCACGTGGTGCACGCTGCCTGGAAGCTCTGCTGGGACGGGCCGATGGAGCAGCTGCTGCCCGTCAACAAGGCCGGTGAGACGCGCTCCTGAGCGTGTGCAGAGTGCGTTCTTCCTCCAGGTCCGAAGGCAGCTGTGGGACCAGTTTGCAGGGTATTTACCGCATATTTTTCAAAATATAGTCTGGCCCCCCACAAGGTCTGTGGGACAGTTGACCGGCCCCCTGATGAAAAAGTTTGCTGACCCCTGACTTACATCATAGGAGCCTACACAACACAAAACACTGTTGCTGTATGTTGGTTTTATTTTATTTATTTTTTATTTTATATTTTGGAAATGTACATCCAGGGTTTAATTTTTTGGGGGGGACCCCAAGAGAGTGGGGGCCTAAGCTATAGCTTGTTTAGCTTATACGTAAATCCGGCACTACAGATATAAACAACTAATGAACATTAGGTTGTTTAAAGCAGTTATCTCCTTAACTTGTGTCTGACAATTTCTTCTATTCATATCTTATTGAAGGGGAAACTGGACGCTATCCTTGAACCTCTAGGATCGCAAAATGGTAGCCACAGCACAGAGAGAGGGAAGGCAGCAGCTACAGCAGAGAGCTGTAGTAACTCCCTGTCAACCAATTCCTGGCCATGCTGCAAATCGCCCAAACCTCGGAGGGATTAGGTGCAGTATTTGCCTTTCTTCCATCCCTTCTCCTTTTGGCAGGACCAGAGGCCACAAGCCTGCGAATTACTGGTAAACGACACAGCAATTTCCTGAGCTGCTTCCACATAACAGCCGTACAAATAAATAAATAGCAGCCATTAAGCTGACTCAGCTCAGAACAGTATTAAACTTTGCACTGCTGTGCCCAAAAGGGAAGAGAAAGAAAGAGGAGCGAGTCAGCAAGTGTGTGTGTGTGTGTGTGTGTGTGTGTGTGTGAGAGAGAGAGAGAGAGAGAGAGAGAGAGAGAGATGGGTTTGTTTGATGCGAGACACCCTAAATTCCTTGTTCCGGTGAAAGTTAGAATTAATCAATGTTTGGTGAGTGAAACTGTGCCAAACAGCTTCTGTTCAAAATAGCTCACTGAGTGGGATGGAAACCTGATGATGGTTGAAATCATTAACCTAACAAAACTGCCATACAGCCCCCGGAACTTGAAGCATGGGAAGTCCCAATAAAAAATTATAATTTGGCAGAATATCTTGACTATATGATATGTATTTGTATAATTTGGAATATTTAATGTGATTGGATTGGATTGTTAAAATGGAAAATTTAATTTTAAAATATTTTTATTTTTTAAAAACTGCCATACAGCCAAATGGGGGAAGCCCCTCCCTGAGCCCTGGATTTAGTGAGTAAAGTAAGACAAAAGTCCAGGAGGGAGATGTGCAGGATTGCAGTTTGCCTGATGTAGGGTGAAGAAAAATCCTGTTCTGTCTCTTCTCAGTGACAAGCGGGAGTGGTGGAGGTCACAGCATGGGGATGTGATGCTTTGAACCCCTTCACAGTAGGCTCAGGTGTGTAAATAAACCACATTGGGTAGGAAGATGGCTGCTGAATGCTTGAAGCAGGGTTCTGAGCTCTAAGGCCAACTCTAAGGCAAGTTTCTGCTCTATGACCGACCCTTAGCATTTGTTTTTATCCCCTCTTCCATTTTATTTCTTAACTCCTTTTAGTGCTTCCTTTTGTTGTTTTAATTTGTTGTTTTATCTCATTGTTTTATTGTTCTAACTCCCCTAAACTCTGAGGCTGCATGAAGCCGGGCTGGGCTGAGCACTTTGCTAGGCAGTGCCAAATGCAAGGTCGAGCCAGATACATGATACTAGTTATAAATTAAGGAAGAGAAACATCTTGGTTATCAGAACTGTTGACGAGCGAGCCCAGGTGGCAGCTGCAGAGTCTCTAAAACATTCCCTTCTGCTGGATGGCACCGACTCCGGACTCAAAAATTCAAGGCTGCCACATTTGGAGATAATTGATTTCTGCAAACTGCCAACAAATATTCATAATTATTATGGTACTTACTAGAAAAAACTGGAAAGATCTGGGAATCATGCCAGATTCGCTGAAGGAGACGGAGCGAAATCACACATTATTTTCTCCAAAAGGAGGAGAGTAAGAGGGAGCTGACCATTCCTCCTCCTTCCACTGTTCTGGACTGGTCAACTCATCTTAAAGGGCTCCGACAAGATTCCGAAAATATTAACTACCCAACAAGCCTGCCTCAAGAACTGGCCTTCGCTGAGAAATCCTATAAGGCAAATATAACTGATACAATGACCCAGAGGCTACCTTCTGAGCTTGGAAAAAACTTTCAAAGTCAACAGGTTACTTCCAAATGTACTCAAACAGAGGAGAGAGACGGCTGTCTTCAGGACCGGTTCCACTTGATATGTACGGACCTCTCCAGCATGAAAAAAATTTCTAACGATAACAAATGGGCTACTTCTGACTCTAGTGGAAAATTTTACACCTCAAGAAAGAGGCACAGAGCCAAATGACACTGACCAAATGAACAACCGACCCAAACCAGCACTGTGCCTCATTTCCAAAGGAAACACAAACCATGGGTAAGACACAGGCAGCCCTGGGATGTCACACAGCTGTGGAGATCGGGGTGCCATGTAACTATCTAGATCTATCTATCTATCTGTCTACATACCTACCTACCTACCTACACACACGCACACACGTAGTTGCTTTTATAAAATGAAAGAGGAAGACAAAGGCAGAAGTTCCATCCATGCCACAACCAAGGAAGTCAGCAAAAGCAGAAACAAAATAAACTTCTTAGGCAAGCACTGAGCCCCTACCATGTGCATGAGGTTTTGGCAACTGCTGAACAAAGCGGGTAGACAAGACAAAAGGCAACCACTTCTGGTTTTGTCCCGTAGCAGACTAATAATGATCTTCCACTTTGAAACCGCGGCACGCAGGAACCTGGCTCCAGAAAACGAAGAAAGCATATGTTGCGTAAGGCCACGAAACCTCTCTTTCTCTCTCTTCGACTCTTTCCTCTTTTCTGGCCTCGCCAACAAACTGGGGTCAAGCTCTTGAAAGAAAGAAGTATGCTGTAAATCAGAGATAGCCAACCTAAGGCCCAGTAGCTGGATGCGGCCCAATTACAGTGGTGCCCCGCAAGACGAATGCCTTGCAAGACGGAAAACTCGCTAGACGAAAGAGTTTTCCGTTTTGGAGGTGCTTCACAAAACAAATCTCCTATGGGCTTGCTTCGCAAGACGACAATGTCTTGCGAGTTCCTGCTGGTTTTTTTCCCTTTCCCCCCCTTTTTCTAAGCCGCTAAGCCGCTTATCAGCTGATCCGATCAGCAGATAAGCCGCTAAAAGCCTCTAAAAGCCGCTAATAGCGCTAATCCGCTAATCCTTCAATGGGCTTGCTTCGCAAGACGAAAAAAACCGCTAGACGAAGAGAATCACAGAACGGATTCTTTTCGTCTTGCGAGGCACCAGTGTACTTTCTAAATCTGGCCCGTGGATGGTCCAGGAATCAGCGTGTTTTTACATGAGTAGAATGTGTGCTTTTCTTTAAAATGCATCTCCGGGTTATTTGTGGGGCATAGGCATTTGTTCGTTATTTTTTTCAAAATATAGTCTGGCCCACCATATAGTCTGAGGGACAGTGGACTGGCCCACAGCTGAAAAAGGTTGCTGACCCCTGCTGTAAATGTATGCCTCAAGTTTCACTGTGGTGTGCTCAAAGCAAGCATTGTATTCATGACAGGGGACTTTGTAGCTTTCTTCCCCCTTTGAAAATGCATTTGTAGGGGCATGGATCTGAGGCAGAGGGGTTTGGCTTACTGGCAGACCGCTCCCTGTTTTTTGTATAAGAGTTCTCCCCAATTGAATTACCATGGGCTTATACCAGACAGGTGAGCTTCTACCTTGGACCAGGCTGTTCAGCGGTTTCTGAAATTTCTGAGCCCAACTGCCCGGTACTCCTCTCTTTCACCCACCTCTAGAGAAAACAAACAAAGAAGCTTTGTACAGTACAGTGGTACCTTGGGTTAAGAACTTAATTCATTCTGGAGGTCTGTTCTTAACCTGAAACTGTTTGTTATGTACTGAGTTGAATAGGATCCAAACTGCAGCAGTCTGATTGGTCCTAGAACAATAGGATCCAAATTGCAGCAGTCTGATTGGTCCTAGAACAATAGGATTCAGAATGCAGCAGTCTGATTGGTCCGAGAACAATGCAGCAGTATGATTGGTTGGCAGGAACCACCCAATCATGCTCCAGATATAAGTGAATCCACAACCTGATTGGCTTACAGTAGAATTCCAGAATTAACCAATCATGTGCAGCCCATTGTGTAAATAATGTATATAAAGCAGATACTTTGAGGGGACTTTCATTCATTCCTCCTCACCACTATGAGCTGAATAAAGAGCATGAAATCACTTTGCGACTCTGAGTATATTTCACTGTTCTTAATCTGAAGCACCACTTTAGCTAATGGGGCCTCCCGCTGCCACTGCGCCGCCAGAGCACGATTTCTGTTCTCATCCTGAAACAAAGTTCTTAACCTGAGGTACTATTTCTGGGTTAGCAGAGTCTGTAACCTGAAGCGTATGTAACCTGAAGCATATGTATGAGGCAGACCTTTGCAAGACCCTTTGAAACAACCTTAGGATGCAATGAGCAGCTTTAACTCTTAGCTGTGTGGTTTTAGCACATGGGGAAGATCTGAATGAGAAATTCCTTTTGAAACCAATGAAGCCAAATGTCCAAATATAAATGGAAGCTTATTTGGAGAAATCAGGGGGGAATGAAGGGAAACGGAAGGCAACACATACACACACACGAACACATACACGCAAACTTAAAATGAAGCCTATTGTAGTAGTTAGTTACCTGCTTGAGCATAGACTAGGTTTTCAGGGCATTTGCAGAGTTCCTTGCAGAAGGGAGCTTCTGGAAGAGGGCATATTTAAACTACTGTTTTCCCGGACAAGAACCAAGGGTAATACTCTCAGATAGAAACAAAACAAAAAGTGTACAGGTGCTTTAATGCAACCCCCGGTCATCTCAATCATGGTTGCTCATTCTAAGATATGCTCATTGTATCTTAGTGTTCCTCTTCTACCTGTATAATTCCATGCAACATGAAAGTATCATGTAAGAAAATTAGCACATCAGAGGGTTCTTGTTTCTAAGGCAACTGAGGGCATGAAGTTGTGTTTGTGTGTAAATGGTTAGCATGATCCACAATTAAACATTACAGTGGAACCTTGGTTCTCGAACGGCTTAGCCGACGAAAAAACAGAAGTATGTGTTCTGGTTTTCAAATGTTTTTTGGAAGCTGAACGTCCAATGCAGTTTTCAGCTCTTGTTTCTGGGGCGTCTGTGCCAATTGGAAGCTGCACCTTGGTTTTCAAACGTTTCAGGAGTTGAATGGACTTCTGGAATGGATTAAGTTCAAGAACCAAGGTTCCACTGTGCTGATAAGTGTGTTGGTAGGTCATTAACATTATCCAGAATTACGACACTAAAACCACAGCATGTAGAGTCAATCATATGACCAAGTGTCTTATAAAATTATTATTATTATTATTATTATTATTATTATTATTATTATTAATAATACCCCACCCATCTGGCTGGGTTTCCCCAGCCACTCTGGGCCGCTTCCAACGAAATATTAAAATACAATAATCTATTAAACATTAAAAGTTTCCCTAAACAGGGCTGCCTTCAGATGTCTTCTAAAAGTCTGGTAGTTGTTTTTCTATTTGACATCTGGTGGGAGGGAGTTCCACAAGCTGGGCACCACCACCGAGAAGGCCCTCTGCCTGGTTCCCTGTGACCTCACTTCTCGCATTGAGGGAACCACCAGAAGGCCCTCAGTGCTGGACCTCAGTGTCCGGGCAGAACGATGGGGGTGGAGACGCTCCTTCGGGTATACTGGACCAAGGCCGTTTAGGGCTTTAAAGGTCTGCACCAACACTTTGAATTGTGCTCAGAAACGTACTGGGAGCCAGTGTAGGTCTTTCAAGGCTGGTGATATGTGGTCTGGGCGGCCGCTCCCAGTCACCAGTCTAGCTGCCACATTCTGGATTAATTGTAGTTTCTGGGTCACCTTCAAAGGTAGCCCCACACAGAGCGCATTGCAGTAGTCCAAGCGAGAGATAACTAGAGCATGCACCACACTGGTGAGACAGACTGCAGGCAGGTAGGGTCTCGGCCTGCGTACCAGATGGAGCTGATAAACAGCTGCCCTGGACACAGAATTGACCTGCGCCTCCATGGACAGCTGTGAGTCCAGAATGACTCCCAGGCTGTGCACCTGGTCCTTCAGGGGCACAGTTACCTCATTCAGGACCAGGGAGTCCTCCACACCTGCCCGCCTCTTGTCCCCCCAAAACAGTACTTCTGTCTTGTCAGGATTCAACCTCAATCTGTTAGCTGCCATCCATCCTCCAACCGTCTCCTGACACTCACACAGGACCTTCACTGCCGTCACTGGTTCTGATTTGAAAGAGAGGTAGAGCTGGGTATCATCCGCATACTGATGAACACCCAGCCCAAACCCCCTGATGATCTCTCCCAGCAGCTGCATGTAGATGTTGAAAAGCATGGGGGGGAGGACGGAACCCTGAGGCACCCCACAAGTGAGAGCCCAGGGGTCTCAACACTCATCTCCCACTACCACTTTCTGGACACGGCCCAGGAGGAAGGAGCGGAACCACTATATAACAGTGGCCCCAGCTCCCAGCCCCTCTTGATGGTCCAGAAGGATGTTATGGTTGATGGTGTCAAAAGCCGCTGAGAGATCCAGCAGAACTAGGAAACAGCTTACTGATACTTTCAGAAATGTTCTCCTTGTTTCTTCATGCAGATCTGTCAGCAGTCTTACAAGCAGAAGTGTCAACATCAAGATGCAGATATTGGCACTGCTTTCACACATACAACACCCAGTGCCACCAGCTCGTAGTTATTTATAAACCCAGCTTCAGCTTTGAGGTTTCCAATGAAGGCCCACCCAAGCAAGACTTGCCGAATGAGTTCTGCGAAGTGTGATGGCCAAAAACTTCTCATCAGCCATGGGTGTGGTGTGTGTGTTTTAACTTCTTTGTTGTGAATTCATTAACATTTCCAGAAAATGCAGCTTATTTGAGGGCTTCCACTTCCCTAGGCAGAAGGAAGTACCCAGGCTATTAAAGTCGACAAGCAGCAAGTGCACGAGACTTAGCAATTTCCATTCTTCTACATTCTGTTTATTTACAGGCGTTTAAGCTGAGCCCAAGGAAGGAGTGAGATCCAGACACTGTGTTTGCCTTGAAAGCAGCATCAGTTGCATGCTCAAGCCACTGCCTGGTGCCTCACCCTTGCATACACAGTACAAGGTATGTACTGCATACACAGTACAAGGATCAAAACAGGCCACAACTTTATTGATTACAGGTATATGAGGTATGGTTCAGGATTTGGGTGATTTCTTGCTCAGTCAGCCCATCTGACAGGAGCGAGCCAGCAGTAAATCACACCATGCAAGTTAACTCTTTATTAGCAAGAACATGATCTGCACAGACGTGGCCAAGTGTCAGGCCTAAGGAGCATAGCAGCTCATCCCCTGGCAGGTCTTGCCCCATGGATCAGTTGCTGAGACTGACAGTCCCCACCTCCCCACAGTTGTCTAAGGGTGGATCTAAGCACAGGGGCGGGGATACTATAAATAGGTCAGAAATTAGGTCATTTTAACAAAAGAAAACAATCTCTATGGAAAACCGTACTTTAAAATTCCTGCTCTCTGGCACCATCTGGTGTTGCATGTTTACAGAGCATTCAAATCATGGCTTCTTTATTAATGTAGCTGAGTCCTAAATCCCCTTGTCTCCAGGGTTTCCCCCAAGCAATCCGAGACTGCGCTTGCGTGAAGCTAACTTCTCTGCTCTCTTCATACCTCTTCTGGTTCTGAGAGACCAGGGGCAAGGGAGCTGTTCTCAGCAGGAGGGGGCAACACCTGCGACTTTTCACCAGCGTGGCATAACTCCGCCTCTTGGCCTGTCTCCTCCCACTCTCCTGCTTCAACTTCTGCCTCTGATTCTGAACTTGTCTCTGTTTTCTCTCTGACCACTAAATGTCCATGACACTGGCTGCCGACTGCTTCCCAGAGGGCTCACCATCGCTTCTAGTGTCGCTTTTGTATAATGCACTTAAAACGTTACATTCGCAGCAGCATTCTGGAGAAGTGAAAAGTTTGCTCGCCATTTTGTTTTTCCTAATCAAATGTATTGCTCAACCTGGGCATCCTTTATGTTTCAAATATGTAATTTACTTGCAACAATCACTGGCAGATTGCATCTGATTAAAATTCTAGTGACATTTCTGCAGCATTCCATATTATGTAATTAAAATGTACATTTAATATGTTTTATGTACTTAGAGCACTGATATATTTATCATGGCTATATACACATTTCTGTTTACTCCAGCTCCTGTGCACTCCCACCTGGTGTTTGAAGCTGTGTACACATGACTTTAGACCACAGTCTATATCTACCCTGTTAGTTTCTAGAGAAATACTGCTGTTACATGCATTCCAGCCCCCCAATCAGCTTCCATATGCTTTGAAAATGTAAACCACAATCACTTTGTGTCCTGTCTTAGATGTACACACCTCAGCTGAGGTGTGTACATCTAAGACAGCCATTGCACATGTGCAGATGACAGCTTCATGGATAGGAGTTGAGGACAGCAGTGTTGTAGCAGGTGTATGAACCTAGGGTTGTCATACATCTGGAATTTCCCAGACGTAGCCGGAATTCGGCCATCAGAAATAGCATCCAGGCAGAAAATTGGTAAAAATGCCTAGGAAAACTTGTGTGTATGGCAACCCATTTTGGAAGTGTTGGTTTTTTGGCGAATTTCCTAAAAAGTTGCTCAAAAACTTTGATTTTTTAGGAGATTTGGCAAAAGAGAGAGAGAGAGAGAGAGAGAGAGAGAGAGAGAGGGAGAGATTCCTTCTCTCTCTTTGGTGTGCATAAAGGTAAAGGGACCCCTGACCATTAGGTCCAGTCGTGGCCGACTCTGGGGTTGCGGCGCTCATCTCAGTTTATTGGCATACAGCTTCTGGGTCATGTGGCCAGCATGACTAAGCCGCTTCTGGCGAACCAGAGCAGTGCACGGAAACGCCGTTTACCTTCCCGCCGGAGTGGTACCTATTTATCTACTTGCACTTTGACGTGCTTTCAAACTGCTAGTTTGGCAGGAGCAGAGACCGAGCAACGGGAGCTCACCCCGTCACAGGGATTCGAACCGCCGACCTTGTGATCGGCAAGCCCTAGGCTCTGTGGTTTAACCCACAGTGCCACCCGCGTCCCTTGGTGTGCATAGCAATGTACTAATGCAGCTTAAAACACAACAGGGGGGAATGAGCTCACTGTGTATTAAGCAACTAATATGTACTTGGCCTAAATATACAACTGTAATGGTTTGGAAGAAAGAAAGGAACTGGGGGTAGCTTGAGCTTCAGGTGTGATGCAAGCCTCCCATCTAGTGGAGACAACTCAAAGCGCTGCATTTGCTGTGTTAAGACTTTTGCTGCTAAGAGGAAGCCGCAATAACAGGAAGGGCACCATCCTGCTCTTCTGCTGCTTGAAAACACCTTGTGGTTTTGTGGGTCTTTTGTGGGCCTCAGGATTTGTACAGCCTTGCAGAACGGGGATCGTGTTTTTCGCAAAGCTTCTCCAGCTAAAGGGGCAGAAGAAGGCATTCTGGAGCCTAGGTATGAATTGGCAGATTAGATCAGTATTTCTCACTTTGAGCTCCTTAGAGGAAAGGAGGGGTTGTTGTTGTTACACTATGAATTGCGTGTTTCTCTACTGTAAGCTGCCCTGCGATCTCTGGCATAGCTGTGAACTTACAGATTTGAAAATAAGGGACCAGCAGCCTTGAAAATAAGGGACCAGCAGCCAAAATAAGGGACCTGCAGCCTCACCTGTTCCAGGCACTCCAGTCTTCCTGTCCTCCTGCAGTCTGGTCAAACTCATGCTGGTAGCTTCAAGAACACTGTCCAACCAACTTTGTAACCAGAGGTTCAACTGAATAGAATCTAAATCACATGCACCACAAGGCCTATGCAGCCTCAACTTAAGATGGCTCCCCGGCCTGGCTTTGCACTGCAAAGTTTGTAGCAGCACGTGCAACAAAATGGCGTCCAGCATCCAAAAACCCCCTCAGCTTGCATTAACTAGCCACACACAAGGCATGCAAGCTCCACCCCCCAGTCGTTCTTAGACTTCTTATTGGGTGAGCAACACAGCCAAGCAACACAGTTGGAGCCTCCCTCATCCCTGGCCAGCAGGGAGGGAGGGAGAGGAGCTGCTTCCTTTGAAATTTAAGGGACATCATTTAAGGGACATCCATCAATAAGGGACAGCAGCGGGACATGGCACTGGAATAAGGGACTGTCCCTTCAAATAAGGGACACTTGACAGCTATGGATGAAGGGCAATATGTAGATTTAGTTAATAAGTAATAATCATAATCATAAATAAAAATAACTTCAAAGAATTGTCAACTACATTTCTCCAATGCAGATGAACACTATTTGATGACACATTATTATTTATTGGGTTGCAAGTACATGCAAAGAGATAGATTACAATTAACATCTATTTAGTGCTCAGCTGTGGATGTTGTGTCCTAAAAGCCCAATTCTGGACAAACATACCCTCCAACATCCCACTGATCAAAATCGGGATGCTCGTTTTTCGTCTCTAACTCTCATGGGAACCATGTGACTCGCATGAGAGCATGAGACAAAAAAAGGTGTCTTTCGGTCTGGCCAGTTGACTTGTGCCAGAGTGCCGGACCAAAAAATGGGACATTCTGGGATCCAATTAGAAGCCGAGATGGCTTCTGTAATTCCAGGCTGTTTCACTCAATTTGGGATGGTTGAGGGGTAAGGATAAATAATAATAAAAATTACAACAAAAAAAAAATCCTGATCAAGCCTGAAAAAAGGAGTGCAAACTTACCTCACAGCACCTTGCCCTCCGACCACGCTTCATTTTTTTCCATTAAAAAAAAAATTCCGAGGCAACGTTGAAAGAAAACCTATCCTCATCTTGCAAACTGTATTAAAAACATTCACATGAGCAGGCGCTTTTTAACACAACAGAAATGTGTCCTGTAGAAGAAATGTCATCAATAGGACAGAAAATGAATGTCATCTAATTGTATAATGTACAAACAATGCACAGGTAGATCTCTTTAAGGAGGGGAAAAATGGACATCTTAATTACAGGACAAATAATTACAGCTTCCTTATTTTTTCTTCTGCATTGGCAAACCACAAAGAAAATTGGGATGTTACTAAGTAATCTGCAGCACCGCTTCTAATTTCTGTTCCGTTCTAGGGATGAGTGCCCTTCCGCTGCTGTCGCTTTTGGATGCATGCTTTCCTCCAAAGCACTCAAACAGCAGAGAATGGATCCAGCTGTGTTCCATGGTGAGTCATTGCCTTCTCAATCAGCGGCGGAGCAAGCCAATTGGGCACATGGGGTGGAGCCAGTCGCCTCCGAGGGCGGGGCCAGCCACCTGTGGGGTGAGCCAGGACAGGACGCTCAGCAGGGCCTCTGAGGAGTCTGCCTGCCTCCTCCCACTCAGCCGCCCTACACCTGAGGGGGAGGCGGCGGGTGGACCGTTTGGGGCAGTCCGGAGCCTGGGGGTGCCCAAGCCACCACGTCACTCCCAGGAGAGACGCGAGGCTCGGGCGCGCTGCAGACCCCGCAGTGAGTGCTGCCCGCCATTTTGTCACCCCCCTCAGTGGTGACACCCAGGACAGACCTCACCCACCGCACCCCCTTCCTCCGCCCCTGTCCTCAATGGCCCGCAGTGGCAATTGAATTATTTTTGTTGTGGTTCTTTTTTTTAAAAAAAAGAAAGATATTTATTAAAGTTTCACAAATTATATAATCAAACACAACAATACAAACAAACACAAACAAGAAAAAAGCAAGTATATTTTCAAATCCTTATTTTCTTAAAACTTACTTCCCCGACCTCCTCATACCTCCCCTTTCTGCATTCCAATTTCAGATATTTAGTTCAGCAAATCCTGACCCTTAATTTTATCTAATTGTTAACCTTTCTTTCCCTTTTAACTTAAGCTTTACAGCTGTAATCCACTTACTTTCTAAAGCCGCGTCATTTTAACACTCATTAATTTTACAATGTTTCTTAAGATAGTTCTTAAATTTCTTCCAATCTTCTTCCGCCGTCTCTTTTCCCTGGTCTCGGATTCTGCCAGTCATTTCTGCCAATCCCATATAGTCTATATTTTTGTTGTGGTTCTTAAAAATGCAGTACAATTTATCCAAACATCAGGGGCACATTGCTTGAACGCTTGAGCCATTGCTACCCAACCTCAGTTCATACCACACATTACCCAGCATAATCAAAGCAAGAGATGCTTACATTCTTGGCTTTTACACCTCTTGTGTTGAAGGAGGTACTCCAGGAATCCAACTCTGGTTGTCATCGCTGCACAAATTTTCAGTCTGAATGGTAATGGTGTGTGATGCCTTCTGGATCCTGCAAAGGGAGAGAACATTCAACCCTCTCTTCAACACATCACAATCTGCAAATAGCTAGCAGCTCAGCTGGTAAAGCATGAGACTCTGAATCTCAGGGTTGTGGGTTTGAGCCCCACGTTGAGCCAAAAGATCCTAGAAGACCCTCGTGGTCCCTTTCCAACTCAGCAGCTGTATGATTCCATGAGCTAATCCAGCATCGCAGAGTTTTTATCTTTTATTTTCAAAATAAATTTTATTAGTATTTTCCACACAACAACAACAACATGGAAAATATCGAAAAATAACAATACACAACACACAAAAACCAACTTTCGAAAACTAAAGAAAGCAACAACTAAAAAACAAAAAATCCATATCTTACAAGTTACTACTATAAACACTAAAACAACAAGACATTGACTTCCACCAATCCCACAGCACCTCCTTTATCTCTCATTGTGTCTTCCTGTTTTCCGGTTTTCCTTATCATCTCTATCCTAACATCTAAATATAAATCCCTCTTTCTTATCCTTTCACGTCACAAGGTTATTCCAATCTCAGCCAGATTTCTGTCCTCGAACCTTGACTTTTGAGGTATTCATTTAGGCACTCCCATTCTTTTTTTACTTCACTTTTTGGTTTAGCCAATTTGACAGACATAATAAGACAAAAACCAAAAAGTGAGGCATCGCAGAGTTTTTAAAAGAACCCATTCACATAGCATTTCAGTGTTCTAGAGTTTCGTACGTGTGAAGTTGCTTGTCTTCTAAGAAAAATAACTCGCCTCTCAGATCAGCCTCTATACCTGAGGAATGGAAAGCAGCCAATGTAACACCATTTTTAAAAGGGGGGGGGTCAAGGGATCCTGGAAATAACAGGCCAGTTGGTTGAACATCTGTCCCAGGAAAACTGATGGGAAATATTCTTAACAAAGCAAGCCCAAGACTTTTTGGCACCTGAGGCAAAACCCTGAAGGGTGCTTCTCTCCAGCAAAGAAGAGGAAAGTAAAGATCCCCATCATGGTGTGTTTGTGTGGAATAAAGACCAACAGGGGGTCTGATCTGGCTACCAAGGAGCAGTGGCAGTAGTGGACAGGGTTTTCGTTGGAGGCTGGATCTGCTGTCCCCATGGCTCCTGCTGCCCAAGGCAGTTGCCTTGTCTTGCCTCATGGGTAAGCAGGCCCTGGCTATTAAAGATAAAATAATTATGCATATTGAAGAACAACCGTTAATGAGACAGAGGCAGCTTGACTTCTGCAAGGACTATTAGCATTCTTTGAGGGTATCAGCAAACATACAGATACAAGAGATTGTGTTGGTACATAGTACTTGGTACCTCATCAAAGATTCCGGAGTAAGCTTAGCAGCCAAGGAATAAGAGGAGAGGTCTTCTTGTGGATCAGGAATTGGTTAAGTTTCAGCAAGCAATGGGTAGTAATAAATGGACAGTTCTCCAAATGGAGAAGGCAGGAAGGGAATGCTGTTGAAATTTCGAGGTCTCCTATACAGTGGTACCTTGGGTTACATATGCTTCAGGTTACATACGCTTCAGGTTACAGACTCCGCTAACCCAGAAATATTGCTTCAGGTTAAGAACTTTGCTTCAGGATGAGAACAGAAATTGTGCTCTGACGGCGCGGCAGCAGCAGGAGGCTCCATTAGCTAAAGTGGTGCTTCAGGTTAAGAACAGTTTCAGGTTAAGTACGGACCTCTGGAATGAATTAAGTACTTAACCCGAGGTACCACTGTACTATTATACTAAGTCCTTGGGGAAAATCCATTGAAATTAATGAACCTATGAGAATCATAGAGTTGCAGAGTTGGAACAGACCCTAGTCATCTAGTCCAACCCCTGCAATGCAACAATCTCAACCAGATCATACATGATAGATGGCCACCCAAGCTTTGCTTAAAAACCTCCAATGAAGGAGAGTCCCAAGAGAATCCATTCTTACTGCCATAAAATTCTTCCTGATGGTTAATCAGGATCTCCTTTTTTGTAACTTGAATTCATTGGTTCAGGTCCCACCCTCCGGAGCAGGAGAAAACAAGCTTGCTCCATCTTCCATGTGACAGCCCTTCAGATATTTGAAGATGGCTATCATATGTCCTTGGTCTCCTCTGCTCCAGGCTAAACAAACCCAGATCCTTCAACCGTTCCTCATAAGGCTTGGTTTCCAAACCCTAAATCACCTTGGTTGCCCTCCTCTACACACATTCCAGCTTGCCAACATTCTGCTTAAACTGTGGTGCCCAGAATTGGACACAGTATTCCAGGCGTGGTCTGACCAAGGCAGAATAGAGAGGAACTATATTTTCCCTTGATCGGGATGCCATACTTCATGGCTATTAACGTCCAGTGATGTAGCATGTGTTGCCAGCTCTCGGGGCCGCATGGAGGGGTGTGTGTGAGGGAGGGTTTCAGACCGAGTACACATGCATATTCAGCTACTTAACGGTGTCCATGTCACCCAGGAGATCGTAGCTGCAGAGATAAGACAAGAAGAGTCGTTCTGTTGCTTGGAAAGGTCACTTCCTGGTTCGTATGTTGAAATTGTTTTGAATGGAGCCCAGCAACGGAATCGCTCAGCTGTATTGAGGTAGCACCGGGTGTTGAAGTTTTGTGCCCCTAACAATTTCGCGCCCAGGACAACCTTACCTGTGGGTTCCCCCACACTACACCACTGTTGACACCAAAGGATCTGCTCTGAGTGGAAGTAGCATTGAATACCACCCACTTATGTCAGAATACTTGTGGTGGGAGGAGAGATAATTTTGGAGGCTTCTGCTGAAATGAGAAGGTGGTTGTGCCTTGCTCAGGGCTGCTGTTGCTCTCTGATACGAGTTGCACAATTCCCTGTTTAGTTTGAAAGAGATTCTTTAACAATATCATCATCATTGTAGTGGTAGGGTTAGAATTGTAGCCTCTGTGTGTGTGTGTTTCTCAGTTCCTCATTTACTCTGGAGACGTTGCCACCAATATCATAATCAATAATCATTGTAGTACTGCGGTCTGTGCGCTTTGCTGAATGCTTTTGTTGTTCCATCATTATCATCATCGGACAATAAAACACAGTGTTGTTGAATGAATGTTTTTTCATCCTCTTCATCGTTATTATTTTGATGATCACAGCACATAAAGGTGAACGATGGAAATTAACGGCTCTAACTAGTCATTCATTTGTCAAACAAACCAACCCTCAGAGAGAACTAAAGAATGAAATCATCAGTAGAAATCGTTTTTTAAAAACACCAAATTCTTTAAAAAACAATTCTTCGAAAGATAAAATCACCCATAAACTAAAAACAGATTGGTTGCATAATTAATTGGGGTCGTTAGAGAAAGCATCAATTTGAGCTCCGAGTCTGTTATGAGGTTTTTATTAGTTTTTACTAGTTTTATCAGCTTTTTATTAGCTTTTATCAGTTCTAGTATTTTATTGCTTGGTATCTTTTTCTTATAATCACAAGTTTAAGCTAAAAGTTTTAGAGAAAGCCCTGGAAAGTCTCGTAGAAAGCCTTAAGTAGCTCCAGCTAGACTCAGTCTACCAATTTTTTAAAAACCAATTCTTCGAAAGATAAAATCATCCATAAACAAAAAAAGGATTGAAACATGCTACGTGTCTGGATAGGGTTGTCTAAACAAAAATGTTTTCAGTAGGCACCCAAAGGAGTATGGTGAAGGCTGTGAACTATAAGGCATTTTCATTTGTTCAATTCAACTATTTCTGAATATATGCTATAAGAAAATGTTAGGCAACAGGACTCATGGCAAAGGTGCAACCTATTGAACCCCTGTTTTCATTCCACCTCCTGCCAATTTCAGAAAAGCAGTGCCTCCGCAGTGCTAAAGGGCTTGAAGAAGCGGGCTCAGAGGTGGGCGGTGATGCTTGCTATGACGACTAATTTTAAAAGGTCAGATTATAATTTAATCTTCACAAGAACCAGAAGCAATTACGTGGATCATTCCATGCCACTACACTTCCTCATTCGCTGACTTCTGTTTATCTCACGAAGTACACCACTTCCTTAGAGAACAGAAGGTACATCACCCTCCTGCAAGACACTTCTCAGCATCTAAGAAAGACAAAAAGGTATGTGTAAAATATGCCTCATATGTACTTTGACCATTGCTGTCATAAGATGATTGCACAATTTTTATGCTGCTGCATTACTTAATTACTTAAAATTATACACATAATTGTATATAATGATGTGGGATGGAGCAAGGGAAGCTTGCAAATGTAAATATACTTACAGCAAGGGATATTTATGCTGTAATTGTATTAACTGAAATGTATGTAAATGGATTTTTATTTTTTGTTTGCGGCCTGATCCTATTCATGTTCCTTTGGAAATATGGGGGTTTTCAGTGCCATCCAATGCACGTCAACTGAGAAGTAAGACCTACTGAGATCAGTCAGACTTATTTCTCCAGGTAGGCATGTCAAGGAATACAGCTAGGGATAGCATATAAATTTGATTCAGGATGTGTTTAAAGTCAAATCTGCCAAATCTGCACTTTCCAAGACAATATGCCAACTGAAAGAAGAGCTATCCCTCGAAAGTCACACTTATTTGAATTTTACAATGCAGTTTTCGGAGCAAACAAGGTTTACAAAAATGCCCACAGGTGGGGCAGGTGTGTATAAAAATGTGTTAGATTAGCAAAAACTGCTTGCAAAAATGTGCACATGAGTCAAAACTGCATATAAAAAATGTTTATTAGGAGAAATTCAAACCCATAAATGGGTGGATTTTCATGGCCATTTTTTTTTTAAAAAAAAGCTATGGTAATTGATTTAAAATGCAGAGAAATGAGAAACGGAGAGTACTAAAAGTGGCAGATCTTTCTATCCCTAATTGCAGCCTTATTCATATGTAAGTGTGCACAGGGTAAGTGGACAAAACCTGAGAATTACATCTATTTCAGATACACAGTTCAGTTCAGCATAGCAAAGCTCCTTTACAGAGCCACTTCCTCGAGGTTAACAACTACTTAATTGCTATGTACATTGGTCCTCTTTGTTCATAAAATAAAAGTGTGCATGCAAGGAAAAAGACAGTTAAGTCTACTCACTTGATAAGTGGGTGATTTGTGAGTATCCACGCAAAAAAAAGCATTTGGAAAAATCTGCACATGGTAGCCGTAACCTCTGATGAACCATTTGTACTCACCTGGTCATGTGCATAAACTGTCATGCATAGCAGTTGATTTTTAGCTTCTGGAAAAAAACAGCGTTTTCCAAACACCCACGAACCCTGCATTTGGCAGTGGATGCACATGACATCCTTTTCACAAGGAGGGGATTATCAGGCACAGATTTCCCCCATGCAGCGGATGGACAGCTTCTGCTTCTGGTTTCTGAACTGCACTTGTGGTAGCAGGTTGACATGCTTATAATATTAGTATGTGACAATGTCAATTTCCGTGCCATTGAAAGTTTTGATCTGTAGAGTCCTACATGTCAACCTTCTGCTACAGGCTCTGGAGAAATCCTTTATCTGACCCGTGGACATCCTTACCACATGGTAATATGCCCTTGGGTATCTCCGTCTGTTCTTAGCTTTATTTCTTTATTTCATAGAATGGATATACTGCTTGGTGGTAAAAACTATGAGTACAGCAAGGTGAATTAATGACAGACATCAGACTGTTTCTCTGTCTGGCAGAACCTTCAAAACAAAATTGCGAGCCCTGAAATAAGCTCCAAGTAGGAGCAGTTAGAAGCAGTCTGTGTGGGTTAGCCATTGCATATGCTCTATCTCTCAGTAAGATTCAGCACTAGAAATAGTTATGCTCTAGATATGAAAGAGGTGAAAAGTTCCTGAGAATAATTGCCAACCTATAAAGCAACGAGAAGCATAAGTTTAAGAAAGATAAGCTAAAAGTTTCTTAGCCCTTCTTTGGTCAAAAACTGGCCATTGCGCAAAGAGACATTTATCTATTGCCAAGTTTCTATTGTTTTATTTAAAAGAAATACCGTATTTTTCGCCCTATAGGACGCACCGTCCCATAAGACGCACCTAGTTTTTTTGGGGGGAAATAAAGGGGGAAAAATTATTTTCCCCCCAGGCGCGGGGCTGGGGCAGCCCGAGCTTCCCCCGACCCCAGCCCCCAAACAGGCAGCTCTCTGCAAGCCGTGGGAGCCCAGCGGTGGCTCCCGCTGCTTGAGGAGAGATCCGCGAAGCCTGGACGCGCTGAGATCAGCGCGCACAGGCTTCGGGATGCCGGCAACTCTCCCCAAGCAGCGGGAGCATTCCCGCTGCTTGAGGAGAGGTCCGCGAAGCCTGGAGAGTGAGAGGGGTCGGTGCGCACCTACCGCTCTCGCTCTCCAGGCTTCAGCGAAAGCCTGCATTCACCCCATAGGACGCACCCACATTTCCCCTTCATTTTTGGAGGGGGAAAAGTGCGTCTTATAGGGCGAAAAATACGGTATTTAAAAAATCTAAATTCTTTTTTAGAAATCCTTAAGAATCCCTGGCAATCAGCTCTCTTTGGAGCTGTAGGCTTCTCACTCCTGCATTCTCATTCTGTTTTTTAAATCTTTGCTCAAAATAATCATTAATAGTGCAATCTTTAGAAGTTTATACAGAAGTAAATTCCACTTTCCATGGGATTACCTCTTAGATAGGTGTGCACAGAATTGCAATTTATGGCTGTAGCCATAACCCCATTTATCTAGCAGTAAGTCCCATTGCATTCAATAAGGTTATATTTCTGAACAGACAAGGATTGTGCTGTATGTTACCCTGGGTAGGGGGGGGAAACCTTTCAGTTTTGACTCACTTCATCCTTCTATTTAGGTTCCAAAAAGAAAATGACCTCTACTGATGAAGTATTGGCTGCCACAGGGTGGGACACATCATTTTCCACCTATGATAGCTACGAGGATGATCCTGAACCATGCAGCAAAGGTGAAGTGAGGCATTTTGGGTCCTGGTTCCTTCCCATGTTTTTCTCACTCGTGTTCCTGCTTGGCTTGGCAGGGAACGCCCTCGTTGTCTTGGTCCTGTTCAAATACAAGAGGCTCAGAAGCATGACGGATATCTACCTGCTCAACCTTGCCATCTCTGACCTCCTCTTCGTCTTTGCTCTTCCCTTCTGGTCATATTACGTGGCCGACAAGTGGGTGTTTGGAGACGGCTTGTGTAAATTTGTCTCTTGGGTGTACAAGATTGGATTTTTCAGCGGGATCTTCTTCATCATGCTCATGAGCATCGACCGGTATCTGGCCGTCGTTCACGTCGTGTTTGCCTTGAAAGCAAGAACCGTCAGCTACGGCAGCCTTGCCAGTGTTGTTGTGTGGCTAGTGGCCGTCACGGCGTCTGTTCCAGAGCTGATATTTAGCAAGTCTGTTAGCTACTATAACTACACCAAGTGCAGGGCAGAATATCCTAGGAACGACACAACTTGGAACCTTCTCACCTCCTTGGAGATCAACATTTTAGGCCTTCTGATGCCATTCATTGTCATGTTATTTTGCTACACAAGGATAGTCATGACCTTGCTCCACTGCAGAAATGAAAAGAAGAAGAAGGCTGTAAAGATGATCTTTGCTGTTATGATTGTGTTTTTTGTGTTTTGGACCCCTTATAGCATTGTACAATTCCTACAATGTTTGGCTGAAGTGGGCATTTTGGAAGGCTGCCTGGCCGGCAAAAACTTGGATTACGCAGCTCAGGTGACTGAAACTCTAGCATTTTTCCATTGCTGTCTCAATCCTGTTATCTACTTCTTCATGGGACAGAAGTTCAAGAAGTACATCAGATTGTTCTTTAAGAAGTGTGTCTTCTCGAAAATATTTTGCAAATCTTGTGGACGCCCCGATACATTCACCTCCGAGTCATCAGGCTCAATCTACACTCAGTCCACAAGTGACGAAGAGCCCCTCTGAAAAGCCTGAGGTGGTCTCGTGTGAGATCAGGCCAAAATGTGATGCTATCTCAGGTATCAGAACAATTGTGAGTTTGTTTTGCCGGAAACCAGAGGCTGTGTGATGACAAATAAGCACAGCCTAATCGTAAAGCTTTGGACATGGAAAAGAAAAAGGAGGAAGCCATCTTGGGAACAAGAATTCTCATTTTACTCCATTTCAGTTCTGCAGTCAACTTAAGCACCTGAGCATTAGGGATAGGCAAATTTCTCAATATCTGTTTATTGTTTTTCCTATCTTAAGTCTACTTCTCCAGGTTTCCAGAATGTTCTGAGAAACGCCTTGGAAGAAAGTACTCATGAAAATTCATCAGGATTTTGGCATGAATTTCCCTCAGTACCCAATTGTTGAATTCAATTTTTATACACATACTTAGCTGGGGAACCGTGTTGCAAAATTCAGAAAAGGGCAAATTTCAAGAGATGGTGGTGTTTCAGTTGACATATTGTTTCGTAAAATGCAAATTCTTCAAACTTGCCTTCAAATGCAAACTGAATCAAATTTCTATGCCATCGCTCTTCATCATCTTATGAGTTTCTTTTCAAGTCATCACATGAGATCTACTTCCCAAGTCTTTTTTGGGCTTCCACCCACCTCCTTTCAGTGAGAGGATCGCTTTAAACCACCTCATAGTTTATTCTTTTTCTAAAAGAAACACACCACCTGTTAGAGTCATTTTAAGCTGTAAGGCAATTCTAGATTGTACATCTCAGAATTGCCTTACAGCTTAACATAACTCTAACAGGTTGTGTTTTTTATTATGATTATGTTATTAGCTATACTACTTCTAAATGTGATCTGCACTGCTCTGTATCTCAGGTCTGGCTGTATAATCTAAAGTTATTTTATTTGCCCATGTTGGCTCTGTAAACTGTCGACTTATTCATACCTCTCAACTGCCCAAAATATGAACTGCATTCTTTTGCATCAGTATGTGATTAAATGCAAGTCCATGGGAACATATGACTCACTAGGTATTGCCGCTGTTTCCAGGTTAGACTGTCTCCCTATTAATATAGGGTCATCTACATGTACTCCCCTGTTGTCCCTGACCTGTTCCCCTTGGTGTGGGTGGGTGTGTTGGTCATTTTGGACTTTTATTGAAATTATTTCAGTTAAAAGAAATAAAGTGCTACAGAAAAAAAAGAAGGGAAAATGAGAGGGAAAACAACAACAACAGCAACAACAAAGATACATATAAAAATACATTCTTGTATAAACTGGTATAGTTTTATTGTCCTAGTGCTTATGTAAATGTTAAGAGCCTACTACATTTTGTATAAGCTCATCCCAAATATCCATTCATGAATTGCGAGTGATGTCATATTGTCAGTTCATTGACTGAAGGGTATCATACCTTTATTTTTTCCCAAATCCTCAATATCAATCTCTTGGCCACCATTAGGGCATGGAAAATCCATTTCCATTGTCCCATTGATAATTTCTACACTGCAGGTATATACTGTATTTTTCTGTGTATAAGATGCTCCCATGTATTTGGGGGGGCTCGCCAAAGCCAACAGCAGCCGGCAGTTTCATGCCCAATTGACACAGCGGCAGCCAATCCACAGCAGCCCTTGCCGCAGCAACCAATCACCCACCAAATTGCCACTGACAAGCTCCTGCTCATGGCTGCAACCAATCACCAGTCTTCCCTATGCACTATCCATGTATAAGACGACCCCCGTTTTTTACCATTATTTTAGAGTAAAAAACCCTCGTCTTATACACAGAAAAGTACGGTACTTCAATAAGATATTCTCCAACGAAAGATTTAACTTTTTCTGCATAGTCATAGTTACACAGTCCAGCACTTTCTTCCAAAACGTAAGCATAGAACACTGTATAAACATATGTTTCAAAGAGGCATCATCCTTGCCAAGGTTTAGGAAACCCTCCATTTAAAGGGGTCAAGGTCTGGGATAACACTGGAATGGGGATGATGTCATGTGGACACCCCTATATTAATGAGGAGATAGGCCAGTGGAAATCCACATTTTGCTCTGGTGTGGACAAGTCCATAGAAATAACCTTAGAACTGGTACAAGATGCTCTCTCTATGGACACAGTTTGGCTCTGCACACAAAGACTTTCTTGCATGCATAGTTGATCTTTCTCTTCTTCCACCACCACCCAGATTGCCTCTTCAGAAACTGAAATAAGAAATGTTGATTGTTTGTGTTCACTTAAAAACAAATATTATTAATAAACAGCTAAGCATATTTAGTGATTTCCTCATAGCCAGCATTCCTGTCATTCAACAGAAATGTTTATTTTAACCTATGAACTGATAACATAAGAAAAGTATAAGTTGAATGAACATCTATTCACAAACGTTTGTGTTTCTGCCTACTTATAATTGCCATCTTTCTTAAGTAAACGCCTTGAAAAAGTTAGATTTATGGATGAATTTGTCCAGACTTTGTGCAAGAATAATGGGAAATGAATTACAAACACCTTGAACTAAGTGACTGGCATAGTTTTTTGTTTCGTGAGAAGGAAGGGCATTGGGTGAGTGGAATGAGAGCAACTGATGTTGATGAAAAGCTGAAGTTAAGGAGGTATGAGCCTAACTGCACTCTTGTATAAGAAACCTCTGTGAAGCCCGTGTAGGATGTGTGGGGAACTTTTGGTCTTCCAGATCTTGCTGGACTCCCACCAACTCATGCCCTTGCTCATGCTTGCTGGGGCAGATGGGAAGTGTAGTTTAGCAACATCTGGAGGGCCAACAGTTCCTAACATCTGGTGTAAAAATAAGCTACAAGTTTAAGCATTTTAAAAAAACAAAATTATAAATAACTGACTTGTACTAAAACTTTAAACTAAATTGTACTGACTTTCAACTAACTTGTACAAAAAATAAAGAACACTGACTGCAACTTCTCTCTTTTTAATTTTTTTTATTCAAAATTAAAACAAAACGTATTATCCAAAAACATATCATCCTTATTCCCCCCATTTTTCCTCCCTCCTCCCACCCTCCCACACAACCCCCCCCCCACAAACCCCCTTTATGCACTATTATCCAAGAGGCTGGGTTCTATAGTCTCTCTCTGTGAGTTTGAAAGAAGAAAAAATGGTAAGGAACTTTTCCTTGTCTTTATACTTCCCTGGGCAACCAGCCGGGAACCGCCGATGGCTTCCTGACAGTATCTCAACCGACATCACTTGTGGTGTTACCTATGTAAGATAGACAGAGCTAGGCACACTAACATTATTTGAGAAATACATCAGCATAATTATACTAACAACCAGTGGCATTTATTGGGTTTCTTCGAGAGCAGGCAACGCCTTGCTAGTGAAAGACGTGTTTTGAGTCAGAGAAGCAACAGTCATCAAACATTTACTGTAAAAGCGGGCTGGCTGAGTAATTCAGGTTACAGTTTAGGAAGGAGGGGAGGTTGTCTGGTTTGTCTAGACTAGTGGAAGGGAGGAGGAATGACTTCTCCAGTGGGGCATCCCCTTTTGGGACAGTCTTTCAATCTTGCTGGAATGTTGGGTTTATAATCTAAGCATTTTGTATGTTATACAATCTGGAGTTTATTTTCATCAGGCATTGGCAAACTCCGGCCCTCCGGATGTTTGGGACTACAATTCCCATAATTCCTGACCACTGGGCCTGTTAGCTAGGGATGGTGGAAATTGTAGTCCCAAACATCTGGAGAGCCGGAGTTTGCCTATGCCTGATTTTCATTATTTGAAATTTGGATACAGATGGGCTAGAAAGCTAAATTAAAAATATGTACTTTCAGTTGCCATGAATTAACGTGTACTGGTTTTCAGTAAAACTTCATTGTAATGTCTGTGTACTGAGGAAAGTCAATGAACACTATTCAGAGCTTGTTTATTTAAAATAACACATAGGGCCAGTTTTGCTGTAGGATTTGCTGTATGCTCATATCATTAACAATGATAAACATATATTGGCAACACTAAACCACTACAAGCAGCTTTCAGAGAAACCTTCCTGTTATTGAATTAACATATAGCTAATTTGGGAGGAAGCAACATTTTGTACCTTACCAACGAATTATTTCCATGGTGGTGTCAGGAATAGGATTCCTTGTACATGTCTCATGAACCTAGTAGAAACAAGGTTTTTAATGACTAGTTCTTGGGCAAAGTTCTTGAGTGCATGGTCATAAGTCTTTCTTGGGTGAAACTGATTTTCTAGATCCATTTCACGCTTTAGGCTTGCCTTTGACATGGAAACTGCCTATATGGTGGCCTTCTTGAGAGAGACAGGAGATGTGTGTCCCTATTAATTTTCCTTGTTCCCCAATGGCTTCCAATACCATTGACCATTGTATTCTTCTGGAGTAGCTGTCTAAGTTGGGCGCTGACAGTACAGCTTAGCCATAGTTCCAGTCCAACTTGGATGATCGTCTTCAGAGGAACTGTGCCTGAGGAGTGTTATTCGGCCCTCAAGAGCCTTCAGTATGGGGTGCCTCAGTGTTTTATTTTATCTCCCATGCTGTTTAACATCGACAGTACATAATAACTATGAGTGGAGTTTGTTGTTGTTGTTGTTGTTGCTGCTGCTGCTGTTAACAAATGGCAGCAGTTTCTTCTCCAATCAACTTTGCCTCCAATAGCTTTGACATTCCTCCATACTGAACAATAAATCTTTCCATCTTTGTCCATAGAACAGTCTCTCGATCATGATCATACACCGATACACTATACCATAATTCTTTTCTTGTTATGCATTCACTACGGTAATTTGCACTACTTCTGTATCTTCTGATTCCATTCGTATTTGCCATGGCTTTCCATCCTGATTTTGAAAAAAATTATCCCTACCATTTACACTTCTTCCATTCTTTTTCTTCTTCTTTTTTTGAGAAAAGTGCCAGAGGTTTGATAACTTTCCCCACTAAATTCACTCCACAAAGGCCCTTGCTTTGCTTGCCAGGCTCTGGGAACATCACACAAGGGTTTCTCACAAGATCTCAGAGAGTCCTTCTCGTGGGTTTTCCCTGCTTCCCTGCCCCTTTTTATTTTTAAATTTTCCTGCGATCCACATAAAGCTGTGATCACGTGTGTAAAACCGGCGTAAAATGAAATCTACCTGGGCTTTTCTTTCCCCAGTTGGAACACGCTGGAACTCAGTTCTGGCACCTCTCAGGTGGGCACCACTGGCATTAGAGAACAAGGGAGGCGTTCACGTGAGTTCTGGCACCTCTTTTTCTAGAAAAATAGCACTGGTGAAGTTACTAATGTCCCTCTATCCCACTGATTTCTTTTCTGCAGTTCCACAAAGAAGCTAATGGTGCAACACAGAATGGTTGTACATGAAACTCTTTGTACCCAGATTATTTTTTTAAAAAAGGTACCACATGGGAGTATTTATGGCATGTACCGCTCCACCGCTGAGGTCTACTCTAATGCTGACAAAGAGAATGGATTTCTAGCTCTGTGTAGCAAATTTGCCTTCAGACAAATAAGGTTATTCTAGGGTTATTGTGAACCCACCCAGCTTCACTGAAAATGGAACTTTTCCCTGTGCAGTATTCAAATACAGGGGTGGGGGTGTACGCATGAGTTGGCAGCCTCACAAGCTTGTCTACAGCTGCTACAATAACCGAGGAACCTGATTAGGGCTTGCAATCCTACTTATCTAGGAGTAAACCACACTGAATTAAATAGGATTTTCTTCTGAGTAGAAAGGGTTAGGTTCACACTGTTATGTCTCTAGTTTAGCTTGGAAAGACCACACAAGCAATATTCTAGCCAGTTGCTCGGTTCATTAAAAGTGATTCTGCCCCTCAGGATTCTGGACACACAGTGAGAATCAAAGGCAGAAATGGTGCTCAGTTTTCCTTCCATTGTATATCCAGGGAAGAGGGAGGAAAAAAAGACTTCTGTAGTTGCTTCCTTTGTCAATTATAGCAGTTCTCTATTGTTGATAACATTACCCTAGCTGTTGGGGAAGGTGCATATGTATTCTTAACTGATTTAAACGACCACTTTTCTGGGACTTGGTATGTCCATCTCTGTTATTGGAAAATAAACTCTGCATCGTAGGGAATAACAGAAATCACTTTAGGCTTCTTAAACGTGCAGTGGGTCATTCCCTGTGTCCTCACTTTATGCAGCCTGGTTCTAAGACACACACACACACACACACACACACACACAACATTATTACTATGGGGTGGTTGGAAATCATTCTGTCAAAAGCCACCACATTTTATGTTGCCGTTTTGGATAAATTCAAACGAGAAGACTAGAAACTCTTATGAAAATATTTTATTGTCGCAGTGTTGATCTACTATTATTATGCAAAGACTCGCCTTATAAAAGCCGGAAAAGCCAACCCGCTGTTACAGAAATTAAAAAAAAAGGGGGGACAATACAAATTATGGACAATACAAATTCCTGCAGCAATGATGATTAGGCACTTTGATATTATCAGGACAGAAACAGAGGTTATTTCCATACCAGAGCCCTTTAGCACTGCTAAGGCACTGCAAAAATGGAGCCATCTTTACCATCCAGCACGGAGCTAAGCAAATGTATAAGCTGGCAAGAAAGGGAATGTCCCCCTCTCTCGGAAATCCTGGTATGAATTGGAAAAAGCATCTTCCAGGAATTTGCAGTTATCATAACAACCACTCAAGTTTCCCTATGAGTCCACCTGGGTAGTAACACAAACAACAATATGTTGGCCATGCAATGCTTGTTTGCTAAGGGCCATGGGTCACATTATGACTTCAGCAGATTATGCTATGCCAAGTCTAAAAGTCTAAAAAGAAAAGAAAAAATGTATTGTCTAAATGGTAAATGAGGCACACAATCAGCTGCAGAACAAGATCCAAGAACTGGACCCTATACTGGAGTTGGTTTCATGTGTCCTTTTTTTTGGAAATTTTAACTTGAAAGGCCACAGAGGAGCACTGTTGTGTGGAACAGTAACTAATACCTCAGTTGCAGCACTTGACAGATAGATAGATAACATATGGAGCGACTTATTCTGGAAACAGGGAAACAGGTGTCTAATAAGGGTATTCTTTCAGAGTCAGGCAATAAGGCAGTCTGGAACCACCTAAAATAAATCCCAATTTACACACGACTGTATCCAATATGCTTACTGGATGAGCAGCCACATATACTACTCACTTAAACACTAATGACTACTATACTTTCAAAACAAAGTTCAAAACTTCGGATTGGCACAGCATTGTACTCTGAAACCAGATGAGGGGCCATCAATCTTTTTGGATCAGTCGGCTGTGGGCGCCAGTCAAAAAATGGCTCCCACTCAACATGGACACTGTGGGAGGCACGACATAATACAACACAAGGCAGTGCAGTCATGGCAAAGTTTTCCCCATAATTCTACTTCCATATTGGAAAATGTGTAGCCTGGCTTTATGTATTTATTAAAGTTATACACCTGAGGATCGCAGGGCCATTTACATGTAAAAACACAAAAATGTGTACCATTGTAACAAACAAAAATAACAACCCGCTCACAGTTCAAAAGGCTGTAGATTTAATTAGCCAAAGGCCTGGGAGAAGAGAAATGCTTTTGCCAGCACCTAGAGATATGTAACAAAGGTGCCAAGCGAGCCTTCCTGGGGAGGGCATTCCACAACCAGGGAGCCACCACAGAAAAGGCCCGTCCTCGTGTTGCTGCCCTCCAGACGTCTTGAGGATGAGGAACACAAAGAAGGACCTCAGATGATGATCACAAATGATGGGTTGGCTCATATGATGAATTTCTGCCTGCCATACAGCTGTTAAAGGCGCAAGAACTCTGTTTTCACCCAATGCCAACCCTAAACCAAATCAACACAAGATAATATCACCAAGGCAACTATCCGTAAACAAACAATAAACATACATAAAAATGGCGAAAGTAGTTTCTTTCCCCAATCAGTTTTCTCTTAAACAAGAGCAAACACAGTAGATGGATTCTTTATTACTGTGTTTGCAATTGTTCAAGATAAAATCTATTTTGGAAAGAGAAGAAATGAGCACTGAACCACTGACATATTACAAGTGAACTCTTTATTTACGGCGATTGCTATTGTTTCAGATAAAACTGATTTGGGAAAGAAACTACTTTCGCCATTTTTATGGACCTTTATTGTTTGTTTACAGATGCCTTGGTGATATTATATTGCATCGATTGCCGTAGTCATTGTATCACCACCCTGTTCATTGCTTTATTGTTAAACCCTAAACCCATTAAATATTGAGCTACTTTTGCATAGGCATGGATACCCTGTAGTGTAAGTTAACTATACAGTGAATCCCTAAGGACTGCCTGCTCTTTAGCTCCTGCATAGCAAGTGACACGAAAAGTTTTCACTTTCACATTTTGGGGCGAGGGGAATCCTTTAACATCCACCCACATTTATTCGGTGGTGATATTTGCAGAAAACAACTTCTAGGGACTGATCTCAGACAAATCCACCACAGGAATGATGCATCCTAGTTGCTCAGGAAAACAGGAGGGGAAATGGCAGAGATGCTAAGAACGAGAAAATAAAGACATAAGCAGGAAAAGCACATCAAAGCAGAGGAGGAAACAGCAGCTCTTTAGGACTCCAGAGATTCCTATAACCTGGTATCCAAACAACTCATTATCACAGCTCTGACTTTACTCAGTAGCAGTGAGGCAGGCTCATTTCACAGAAGGGGGACCATCACATTTTGCTTCATGAGTTTTGTTCTAGGAGGGCTACAGACTTATTTTTTTTTTTAAAAAAGAGCTTGGAGTCTGGCGTGCCAATGAAAGCTATTCCAAGTGCAATAGTTTCTACGTTCTGCCTGGACACTGAGGTCCAGCGCCGAGGGCCTTCTGGAGGTTCCTTCACTGCGAGAAGCCAAGTTACAGGGAACCAGGCAGAGGCCTTCTCGGTAGTGGCACCCACCCTGTGGAATGCCCTCCCAACAGATGCCCTCTCATCAGATGTCAAAGAGAAAAATAACTACCAAACTTTTAGAAGACATCTGAAGGCAGCCCTGTTTAGGGAAGCTTTTAATGTTTAATAGGTTATTGTATTTTAGTGTTTTATTGGAAGCCGCCCAGAGTGGCTGGGGAAACCCAGCCAGATGGGCAGGGTATAAATATAAATATAAATTATTATTATTATTATTATTATTATTATTATTATTATTAGTAGTAGTAGTAGTAGTAGTAGTAGTACCATGTTGGCATTCCCCATTTTATAACTCTTTGTAATATTTTCAGTTTTGGAAGTGGGGCCCAAACTTTGTGGCAGGAGTAAAAAAAAAAAAGGGTGATTAAAACCAGCTTCTGCCCAAATGTTGAAGGCTCACTACCCATAGCCCAACTCCTATGAAATGCCAAGTGTTTCTTATGCATATTCTTTCAAATGTGGAAAAATTGGTAAAAATGTTAATTGTAACCCTAAACAAAATGGTGGTCAAATGAGCCCTTTAAATGTTTTGTTCACTTTCATGTAGTAAAAGCCGTTCAGCCTTTCACAAGTTATGAATCTAAGCATTAGTGGTCTGACTGCAAAGGCAATAGGTAAAATAGGCAATAGGTAAAATTGCAGCACCCCAAAATTCATAAGGAAAAAGATCTGATTCTGAAACATGTTCAACAATTTATTAAACAAACTGATTGCCTGTTCGTTTGTTGAAACCCTTTGGCATGCATAGGAATGATTTTTTTTGTTGCAGATAAAAAAGGCATTATTTTCACTTTCAAAATAATGAATTAAATTTGACACTTTCCACTGATTTTAAAAACACTGGATTTCCACCCCCCACAACCAATAGCATTGGAAATGAAGGATCTGCAGAATAAACTAAGTAAAGAGGCATTCTAATACAATCATCTATGGTTCGGCCATAAATCTTTAGTGAACAATTTCTCGGTACTGCTTTCATAGTGAAGAGTTGCATTGAGAATGGGTTTGTCTACAAACTCTACAAAACACTTCTGAGCGCCACATGGAGACTTCTCCAACTCTAGAACTGTAATGTTGTTTAGAAAGGATGAAACAAGGATGTTGCTTGGAACAAACAGTGTAAGTTGAGGTCCACGGGTTGGCCAATAGCGTCCTAAGTTAAAGCCATTGATCCAGATTTGTCCCTGCAAAGAAATAAACCATTAGAAGAAACTGACTCCGGAAATTTGGCAAACCTGACATCCTTAACTGAGAATTCAGTGCTCTCTTTAAAAATTCATTTTGCACTGCACTGACACAAGTGTGGCATTAAAAGGGCTCTGCTATAATGAATGCTTGCAGAATAGCTTTGTCCATTCCATCTTTAGGCATCAGTATTCAAGCCTGCAGCATAACCGCCTCAGGCCAAAAATTAGGTAAAATGCGAAGTGGGGAGGAAATATGGAGTCATGCTTGGCATGATCTAAAAATGTATCCCACTGATGAACTTATGCTACACATCTACCTCTGCAAAATGCACTCACTTTTATTTTCCAAAACCACTCTGCCCAAACATTTAATTTGTACATTTTAAGAACCGAGTTGTTAGGTGTGTAGCACTGGGCTGAGATAATTATCAGTTACTTTCCACAAGGTGTGAATGGGTTTCAGCCTCAGAAACATCCTTATCAAAAGCATCTCTGGCTGTGGTTTGCTTTGCCAAGGCTTAAAATGAACCACTCTCTCTTCTGCAGGAAGAGGTTTTCTGAGGAAAATATTTAGCAGCGCCAGTTTTTTATTTCTGTATTCAAGGCTAAAGTATGCTGCATTCTGTGCTATGAATTCGGCACACAACGCTACAGAAAATGCAAAAATAAAAACCACAGCTACACAAGTCATAAGAATAGCCAGTTTGTCTGTAAAAGAAAAACAACACAGTCATTTAAAAGCCAGTCTACCTATAGAAGAAAAATTCTTTAAAGCTCAAGTTTTTTACCGGATCGGCAGTGTCAGGACTGCACTTTATAGCATTGGTACAGCATTTTACATGGCGGACCCAAAATTTCACATCCCTCACCTCTGTACGGAAAAGCAGCCCAGGACCTCTCCCACAAATCTAAGGGGCCCTGGGAGGTACATTTAGGAGGAGGACATCTCTAATAAGAATTTGTTCTCGTTTGTAGGAATTAATAAGTTAAGCCCTGTGAACCTTTTGTAAATTGTTGGTTTCAAATAATTACACTGACAGGGATCAATTGTGGGAAAGAGATTACAGGGAACCAAGCAAAGGATCTTCTAAGTGGAAACTTCCTTCCATCAGATGTCAAGGAAATAAACAACTCTCTGAGTTTTAGAAGACATCCGAAAGCAGCCCTGTATAGGGAAGTTTTTGATGTTTGATGTCTTATGGTGCTTTAATTTGTTGGAAGCTGCCCTGAGTGGCTGGAGCAACCCAGCCAGAGGTCCAGCCTATGAATAAAGTTGTTGTTGTTGTTGTTGTTGTTAAAAAAACAAGCTTTCCCAACAACTGGAGGAAAAGGCCTCTTGCCTTAGATGTTTCATTTTGTGTTGCTTTTATATCTAGCTGCAGGGAGTGGCGGGTGAAGGTGGTACTGCTTTTAATAATGGCAATGCCTAAAATTAGGGTGCAGGGAGTGTGGAATTACAGTAGTACCTTGGGTTACAGACGCTTCAGGTTACAGACTCCGCTAACCCAGAAATAGTACCTCAGGTTAAGAACTTTGCTTCAGGATGGGAACAGAAATCACGCGGCGACAGCGGGGGGCCCCATTAGTTAAAGTGGTACCTCAGGTTAAGAACAGTTTCAGGTTAAGAACAGACCTCCGGAATGAATTACGTTCTTAACCCAAGGTACCACTGTACAATACAGTGGTACCTTGGTTCTCAAACTTAATTTGTTCCGGGAGTCAGTTCAACTCCTGAGTCGTTCGAAAACCAAGGCGTGGGTTCCGATTGGCTGCAGGAGCTTCCTGCACTCAAGCAGAAGCCGCGTCGGACGTTCAGCTTCTGAAAAGCATTTGAAAACCGGAACACTTACTTCCAGGTTTTCAGCGCTTGGGAGCTGATTTGTTCGTCAACTAAGCCGTTCTCAAACCAAGGTATGATTGTAACTTTAAACAATCCCCTTTGCCCAATTTTAGGCATCATTAGCTGCTGCGGCCAAGTGCAACCGTGGCACAGGCACTTCTGCAACTATGCCACTCTGAATGTCTGGCTTTGCGGACCCCCTTGGCAAGGGGGGAGGAGGTGGGGAGTCTCACTTCAAGGCAGATAGGCAGAAGGGCCAGAGAAAGCCAGAAAAGGCAATTGGAGAGCCGGGAGGGATGCCCCTTTGCCACACCTGAAGCAGTCACTCCAGTTTGCCCAATGGAAGGTCTGGCCCTGATCAACTCTGTCAACAAACTCTGACTCAAAGCCCCTCTCTCACTGTATCTTTTAAGAACTTTTCGTTAAGTAACAGGGCCTTGGAGTCAGCAACCATATTTACTGAACTTTTCATGAAAGAAAGGGAGGGGAAAGTACCTTCGTCCACCCAGGAAATGCAATATATGTATCCTGAGGTAAGTCAGGGATTCCACTAGGAATAGAAAAACTGCCAGTATAAAAAGAAGGTTCTTCATTGCTCGATCCGTTTCCACCAGACCTCTCGTTCTTAAGACCCTGGCTCACGGCTGTGTCTATGTCCAGGGGGTATATCTCCCAGTCAGCAAGTGTCTCATTGCCCAGAGTTAAATTCGAAACCAAGCCCTGCAAACAGATTGGTCATAAATACAATCAGAGAGAGGAAAGCAGAAATGAGCCTTTAAAAAGATTCTCGCTGTTGTTAGTGTTGGCTATAAAATAACATTTAAAAAGGAGAAATTACTTCATTCAATAAAAGGTTGTCTTGTTTTAATCGGCCTTACGTTGTGCTATTTCTGGTTTTTTTTTTGTACTTCATGAGCGGTTTCTAAACTGGGAACTCAAATTATACACTAAAAAGCAGAAACAACCATCCTAGGGAACCTTTAGAGCAAACTACAAGTTACTTCAATTTTGCAGTGTGCTTACAAAGTTATTTTGCAGCTAATTATTGCTATTCTTCAGAACTTTACAGGTCTGAATGCTGTCATCAGCTAAAAGCACTACACAACCAGTGAAATTCTATACATGTTTACTGAAAAGCTAGTCCCAGCAATGAATTCCTGGGTTTGCTCCAGGAAATAGATGTAGAATCTAAGAAGTAATACTGTCTATCCAAAGCTGTGTCAGACCAAACACTCTCTTGCTGGACCCAAATGACATGCTAATACATGTTTGTCACATAAGCAGATCTTCCTCTTTTTTGCCATTCAACAAAACACTAGGGCTATATTTCATCAACCTTTCTCAAATTTGTGGCAACCTCATTTCACTTTTAAGAGCAAATTAAACCAGAAGTCAGTATCACAAACTCGGAAGCTGCTTTATTTGAATAGCAAATACAGGTGTCAAGATGAACATTCAAAAGTGACCTGCTCAAAGATCTAAAAAGAGAAGAACCAAGTTCTAAAGCTCTCAGCTCAGCACCTGAGAACTTCCTTTCTGAAGCTCCATTTTTAGAGATGTTTTGCAAGATAAAATTTATCTAGGATTTGATCTCACCTTTAAACATGATGATACATAATTCTTCACATACACAAGTTTCCACATCCTGTATGCAAGTTTTAGACACTAAAGAACTTCTATTTAAACCTCTTTAAAAAACTATAATAGATTGAAAAGTTTTTTCCACTGCAACACATTGTAACATCATAGGGGGCTTTCTCAAATGAAGCACCAAAGGTAACTTCCAGATGCAAAAGAATTCACCTTTGATGGGACGTAGAAGAGGGAATGTATCAGCCACAGGAAACCTGTCCTCCTTTGCATTTGACTGCCCCACTTCCCTTCATTGAACTAAAGACCAGTTCAGATATTTTGATTTTCTGCATTAGACCCCTCTGGCATATGGGTTCTTAAAGAGAAACCACAGTGCGAGACAGGCTTTACACAAGGGACGCAGGTGACGCTGTGGTCTAAACCACCGAGCCTCTTGCACTTGCCGGTCAGAAGGTTGGCGGTTCGAAACCCCATGATGGGGTGAGCTCCTGTTGCTCTGTCTCAGCTCCTGCCAACCTAGCAGTTCGAAAGCACACCAGTGCAAGTAGTTAAAGAGGTACCGCTGTGGCGGGAAGGTAAACAGTGTTTCTGTGTGCTCTGGTTTCTGTCACGGTGTCCCGTTGCACCAGAAGCAGTTTAGTCACACTGGCCACATGACCCGGAAAGCTGTCTGTGGACAAACCCTGGCTCCCTTGGCCTGAAAGCGAGATGAGCACCGCAACCCCATAGTCGCCTTTGGCTGGACTTGACAGTTCAGGGATCCTCTACCTTTTTACCTTCCACAAGGGAAGTGGAATCTGTGGTGGCTTCAAATGACCATTGGTAATGCTGGCTGGGGATGTTCGACTGCAACATCACCTGGAGGGCCACAGGTTCCCATCCCTGCTTTACACCAGGGTTTCCCAAACTTGGGTCTCCAGCTGTTTTTGGACTGCAACTCCCATCATTCCTAGCTAGCAGCACCAGTGGTTGGGGAGGATGGGAATTTTGGTCCAAAAGCAGCTGGAGACCCAAGTTTGGGAAACCCTGCTCTATAGAATTAAACTGGTGATGTTGTTGTTGTTTAGTCGTTTAGTTGTGTCCGACTCTTCGTGACCCCATGGACCAGAGCACGCCAGGCACTCCTGTCTTCCACTGCCTCCCACAGCTTGGTCAAACTCATGCTGGTAGCTTCGAGAACACTGTCCCACCATCTCGTCCTCTGTCGTCCCCTTCTCCTTGTGCCCTCCATCTTTCCCAACATCAGGGGCTTTTCCAGGGAGTCTTCTCTTCTCATGAGGTGGCCAAAATATTGGTGCCTCAGCTTCAGGATCTGTCCTTCCAGTGAGCACTCAGGGCTGATTTCCTTCAGAATGGATAGGTTTGATCTTCTTGCAGTCCATGAGACTCTCAAGAGTCTCCTCCAGCAGCATAATTCAAAAGCATCAATTCTTCAGCGATCAGCCTTCTTTATGGTCCAGCTCTCATTTCCATACATCACTACTGGGAAAACCATAGCTTTAACTATATAGGCCTTTGTTGGCAAGGCGATGTCTCTGCTTTTTAATATGCTGTCTAGGTTTGTCATTGCTTTTTGGGGGGAAATGCTGCCACAATTACAGATTGGGCTAATGGCCGCTGCAGGCTACATACATGTACAGTCAATCCACACAGAGGTTTTGTGGTTTCATGTTTTGATTATGATGTAACCTGGGTTTTTTATTGTGATATTTTTCTAACCTGCCCTGGAACCGTTGGGTGAAGGGTGGACTATAGGTGTAAGTAATAAACAACAAAACAAACAAAGGAAGCGTTCACACACATTTGCAGGTCTCACGTGTCTCAATAAGCCATAAACTGTTCCTCAATATGAATGAGCAGCACTTCTGCTGTGCTCCCATTGTTGAGCTGGGAGCAACACACTATGAACCCTGGGCTTAATGTGGCAAGCCAACCAGCATTTGTGGTTCCTTTCTTCCAAATAAGCCATGATTTACCAATCAGACCTTGGCTCAAAGCAGGGATGAACAAAATGAGGACCATTCAGCCGTATGCACCAGCACGCTACTTGCTCGTGGCAAAGCAGACAACGTCACATATGCGAGAGATCGCGTGCGGAAAATAAGCACGTGTGAGCTGACGCTAAGAGGACTCCTTGAGGCAGCTCGCTCTTAGGCGGTCTTCAAATCAACATGGGTTCATAATGTTCCCTAAAGAGTGGTATTAAGGAGCCCAGAGGTAGAAAATTATTCTGCAGCGAGTCAGTAACAACAGTGGGAAGAGCACAACCTCCCATTTTACAATCATTAGAGTGGAGAAGAAGGGCAAAGGTCCATACTGTGTCTTGTGGCTGATCTCAATATATAGATAAATGTATATTTCTACAGGAAGCCTTTTGAACCATGCCAGCAAGCCCAAACTACCCAAGCAGCACTCGCACTTTCTAAAGGGAGGGCCCTTTCAAAAGGATCTTTCCTTTCAATACCCCTGAGACCTGTGGGTATAGTATATAAATTGAATTAATTAATTAATTATAAATACATTGCATGTAAAGGTTTTGCTTGCATTAGCACAAAGTCACCTATTCTACCCTCGAAAAGCGATTCATGGGCTATGTTACATTTTGCTGTATAATTAAGGAAGACGGAGATGTACCTTGAAGTCATTGTTGTATCTTCCAAAATTTACTCGGCCCATGTTTTCCACCAGCAAATCCAAATGCGCTCCAGCACTCCCAGTTATATTTAGCGCTACGATACGGCTTCTTTCAAGAACTCCCTGAGGAATCTGCACAAATAATATCAATACTTAAAATCTAAACCTGAAACAGGGTACGGAACACAAACAACTTTAATGCATTTTACAAAGTCCCTATTTTTAGATTTTTTTTCTGTATTTTTGCAAGGGGATTTAGTAAGAATTCATTTTCCCCCAACTGTGTTAACTCATAATTTGAATCAGCTGAACTTCGTAATCCTCATTCAAAGTGAATCAAGACATTTCAGGGTTTTTTCCTCCCTGATGACAGAACAACCAGTTCCCGTGAAGTTTAAAATTTCCCCACCCTCTGTGGTCAGGAAGTCTAAATGGCTGATTTAAAGCTTGTAAGATTTGTAATGTAGTCAAGTAAGTGTTGAAACAATTCATTGTTTTCTTGATGGTGTTTTTTCCCCGTCTGCAAAAAAAGTTAAACACGCAGGTGAAATGTAGCATGAGAGTGAACCCCTTAGATGGAATCACGTCAAAATGAATCACAAGCTAGAGAGTTGCTTCACCCAGCCCTTTTAGATACTATCCCTAGTGTATATCATGTAATTATGTGCTTAAATTCCCCCAATATCTTCTCCCACTCCACTACTGTACATGGTCTTCCAAGGCCCAGTGCAGACATAACTTTTTCAACCATTCTTAGAATATGAGGAGGAGGAGCACTTCCCAGGCTTACACGTGCCTTCCTTTCCCCTCCATCTGAACTCCATTTCCATTTTCAGAGCCAACCATGTTGCCACACTAAATTGGCACTGATGCCAACGTTAATGATGGCTAGGCTCAACGAGCTTGAAAACTCACTTCTAGCCATGACGTCAAACCACAGATTATCTGCTTTGTGAGCCTTTGATGTGCAAGGCTACAACTTTGTCATCAGCTCAATTCGCAGGTGACAATAAACCATGGTTTGTACTGAATGTACAGCTTCATGCTGTTCTGTTCTGTTCTGTTCTGTTCTTCCCCAGAGGAAGCAAAGCGTGATCCCTGTCCTTCTGCTACGTCAAATGCAGGAATTGTGCTTTGTTTCACGCAAACAAATCACAACTGGTAAGCAAAGAACAAACCTTGGCTAACCATTGTGGTTTTTCTGGAGTCAACCAAAACATGGATTCTGGTTTCAGACGCAATTATAAGCCAGTGATTGTGTGCCCCCCAACCACCCACATTTCAGGAGGAGAAGCAAAGCAGGAAAGTTGTGACGTTAGAACATTGCCACTGAAGAGCACGGCTTTACCCCATGGCAGTGAAGAAACAACCTCTGATAAAATATTCTTTAAATGCACCCCTCCGAGCTTTGAGGAGCAGGTGCAAAATTTATCTGTTCATGAGGGTATCTGATTACAACAGAAGTGATACTGTGTGGATAAAATATTTTCAGCTCAATGCTATTGACTGGTATTTGGGTTGTGTGACTTTAGGCTTTATTTCTTATACGCTACCTCGAGTCTTTGGAGAGATGGAGTAAAAACATTTTTGCTGCTCTGAGGTCAATAGTTTGCAGTCAACTCATAGTACGGATTTGTATGGTTATGCAAAGAGCCTGGGAACTGTTCAACAATGCAAGTTTTCAAAGTCTAAGTTTATGCTAGCTCAAAATTCTGGTATGTTTTTGGCTCTTCTGGCAACCTTATTCCACATGGGTTTTTATTATGAATTGTGGTAGGCAAGTCAAAGCAGACAGATACAGAGTGAGTCTTTATGCCTCTTAATTTTACTGTGCACATGGTAATGTGGAACAAAATGGGCTGAAGCACATTGCCATCACTAGTGTTTAACCATCTGAAACCTAAAAGGTATTTGAATATATTTGACAAGGAGTTCATACATCGCTCAGTGGCTGCATCATCAGATTAATTATTTGTACGCATGAATCAGACTTCACATCTCCAACGCTGGAGACAAAACTCTCAGGTTAACATCACTTGGCGTGCAATACTTTTCAATGGAGATGGTTCACAAATTGCAATTTAAGCCACCAGCTGATGAGATATACAGTGGTGCCCCGCAAGACGAATGCCTCGCAAGACGGAAAACTCGCTAGACGAAAGAGTTTTCCGTTTTGGAGGTGCTTCGCAAAACGAATCTCCTATGGGCTTGCTTCGCAAGACGACAATGTCTTGCGAGTTCCTGCTGTTTTTTCCCCCCTCCCCCCCTTTTTCTAAGCCGCTAAGCCGCTTATCAGCTGATCCGATCAGCTGACAAGCCGCTAAAAGCCGCTAATAGCGCTAATGCGCTAATCCGCTAATCCGTCAATGGGCTTGCTTCGCAAGACGAAAAAACCGCTAGACGAAGAGAATCACAGAACGGATTCTTTTCGTCTTGCGAGGCACCACTGTACTCATAAGAGATATACTCATGTACACATGAGAGAGGCAGAGCTCTGCTGTGTGCATGTACAATGTACCTGACCTCTTATCACGAGCATTGCTGCGCCTTACCAAGAGGAAAAGGTGCAAGGGGGCATTGAGGTCTGTGTGGTGAAAATGCCAACAGGGCGTTTGAAACACACCAATCTTGTCCCTCACCTTCCAGACACACTGCAGCGATGCTAGTGACAAGGGGCCAGGTAAGCGCCCCAGCCGACCATGAGACGCAGGTGCCTTCAAATGTTGGCGGGCATTGTGCTCAAAAGAACCTAACTCGTTCTCAAGGGATGGTGTTTTGGTCCTGACCTTGTGATGCACTTTTTATTATTTTTATTATATATTTATTAGCATTTTCTATAATGAAACAACAACAAAAATAAACAACCACACAAAAAAGAAAAAATATAACCAACATACAAAAATGTAAAACTTAAAAACAATTAAAAACACATAAAGTTTCAATTGCTTATTTCTTTTAACTTATTTCTCAGACCTCCTCACACCTTCCCTTCTTGTATTCCAATTCAAATTATTAGCTCAGCAAATCCTTATTACTTATTTCTCAACTTTAACTTAATAATTTAATTTAACATGTTATTATTTTACTTTTTCTCTTTCATCCATTTCCTCAATTTATTTTTGCTAACCTTATTTTCATTTAATTTAGTTCATTTTAAAAAACCAATATTACCTTATCCAAACTTAAACATCAATACTTATACATCAATACTCATTCTTAAAACATTTTTTCTAAAGTCGATCCAAGTTCCCTTCCACAAATTTCCCAACTTTCATACAAATAACAAAACAAAATAAAAACAAAACAAATTATAATTATGTACCCTTTGGATTCCCAAACTCCACCCCCCCTTTCCCGGTTTCAGTCCCCAATAAATGTCTATCAGTCTTAATCTACTATCAGCCTGGACCTTGTGATGCACTTTTAAGCAGAAGTCTGGACCTAGAGAGAAGGGCAGGGGGATCGTTCATGCTGCAATACTGCATTTCTGAAGTACCTCTGAAGTGGCATCGTGCTTTGAAAGCCCACTAACCACCTCCAAAGCACAACCTCTACTGCGGGGGGAAACTCACTTCCACCCACACTGTCTCTCTAGCTCCAAGCTTGAGAGGAGAGCTGGGGTGTGTATTTCTCATGCTGTGCTTCTCAAGGTGCTCACAGCCCCTCAGAAGCACAGCACAGCTGCGCTGGCAACATTCTGCCACCTCGGCAGCTTCAACTCACAGAGGGAGACTGTTAGAATTCCCGCTCCATGGTTGCATTCATGGGATTGTTGTCTGTCACATGACGCTATGTGTTTTGACTCCACAGAGTGGGAAGTGACGGAGACGGGATGTTTGTGTTACTGTGTTCCATGAAGTGGGACTGTTGTCCTTTGTTCTTTTCTCTTTGCTGTCTGATGCTAGAGAGAGAGAGAGGGAGCCGTGTTGCAGTGCTCCGTGTGTGTTTGTATGTAAATAAAGTAGATTAGCCAAAATGCTGAGTTGCTGAGGTCTGTCACGCAAGCTGCGAAGACTCTGCGGATCCCTAAGTGTGCCCATGTCGGTTGGCATCAGTCGCTGTGATGTTCAGGCAGAAGAAAACTTTTGAAGCTCCCGAACGATCGACCAGGAGGGAGAGAACATGCCAGTCGGGCATGTGTCTCTGCCAGGGTCCTACTCGAGCATAGGCCGAACTCCTGACAGAGACATAGGCTTGTTCTTTTGGCATATTCTGCTTATCAAGATGGACTGGTGTGGGACACTCATAGTGGGAAACAAACTCTCGATCATACAAACAAAACAAAACAAAACTCAAGCTGAAGAAACAACTACAGCAGTTTCCCAAACTTGGGTCTCCAGCTGTTTTTGGACTACAATTCCCATCATCCCTAGCTAGCAGGACCAGTGATCAAGGATGATGGGAACTGTAGTCCAAAAACAGATGGCGACCTAAGTTTGGGAAACCCTGAGCCACAGTTATCTAGCATCGCTGAGGTAAACAAGAAAGTTGGAAGTTCTTCACTTACCCCGTCCACAACGACATAAGCGCGATCATGAATTCCATTAAGTGTTGAATACAGCGGTTCTTCAGTACAGTTTCTTGGTAGCTTAGTTCTGTATAATACATACCCAACGTACTTGAAGAAGAAAGTGGGGAGAAAGCCGTGAGAAGAAAGTGTTACTTCTGAAAGGTCAGAATCAGATTACAAATACCTCTAACTTAAACATCTCCATGTATTTCATGCAAGGGCTTCAAGAATTCAAGCTTAAAAATCAAAATAGATACATTAGCTACTGAAGGTTCAATTATTTTGGTTAAGATTAGGTGAGTCATAAAAAGGTAAAGGTACCCCTGCCCGTACGGGCCAGTCTTGACAGACTCTAGGGTTGTGCGCCCATCGTACTCAAGAGGCCGGGGGCCAGCGCTGTCCGGAGACACTTCCGGGTCACGTGGCCAGCGTGACAAGCTGCATCTGGCGAGCCAGAGCCGCACACGGAAACGCCGTTTACCTTCCCGCTAGTAAGCGGTCCCTATTTATCTACTTGCACGTGGGAGTGCTTTTGAACTGCTAGGTTGGCAGGCACTGGGACCGAACAACAGGAGCGCACCCCGCCGCGGGGATTCGAACCGCCGACCTTTCGATCGGCAAGTCCTGGGCGCTGAGGCTTTTACCCACAGCACCACCCGTGTCCCTAGGTGAGTCATACTCGCTTTCAAAGTTTGTATTAGTGCTTACCTAACTGTTAGGTAACTGTTGGGGGGGGGTGAGAATTACACACAATGTGCAAAATGCTAACTCAAAACTCTTTCACGACCAACTTTTACCTGCTTCACTTGAACAAATGTCAAAGGGTAGGTGCTTTTAATTGGTCCCGATGGTGAAAGGTCCTTCAGAAGATCCCTTACGGTCCCAACCTATAATAATAATAAAATTGTATTTATATCCTGCCTTCACCAGCCAAAGCTGGGCTCAGAGAGGCAATACATAACATTGTGGGGTTGGTTTTTATTAAAAAAAAAAATTGTCAAAAATAGAACTATTAACACTGCCATCTATTAATACTGCGTGGGAGAGGTGAAATAATAATAATAATAATAATAATAATAATAATAATAATAATTTTTATTTATAACCCGCCCTCCCCAGCCGAAGCCGGGCTCAGGGCGGCTAACAGCAATCAAATAATCAAACAATCAAATAATCCAACATTCTAAAAACATTTCATTATAAAAATTAATTAAAATCAAATTAATGGCAACCGTTAAGCAAAATTCTGTGCAGGTTGCCAGAGGAGGGAGTCAGGCTGTGCCCTGACCAAAAGCCTGGTGGAACAACTCTGTCTTGCAGGCCCTGCAGAAAGATGTCAAGTCCTGCAGGGCCCTGGTCTCTTGTGACAGAGCGTTCCACCAGATTGGAGCCCTGGCTCTAGTTGAGGCCAGCCTAATCTCTCTGTGGCCTGGGACCTTCAGGATGTTTTTATTTGCAGACCGTAGGTTCCTCTGTGGGGCATACCAGGAGAGGCGGTCCTGTAGGTACGAGGGTCCTAGGCTGTATAGGGCTTTAAAGGTCAAAACCAGCACCTTAAACCTGATCCTGTACTCCACCGGGAGCCAGTGCAGCTGGTATAGCACCGGATGAATGTGATCCCGCAGCGAAGACCCCGTAAGGAGTCTCGCTGCGGCATTCTGCACCCGCTGGAGTTTCTGGGTCAGTCTCAAGGGCAGCCCCACGTAGAGCGAGTTACAATAATCCAGTCTGGAGGTGACTGTCGCGTGGATCACAGTGGCTAGGTCAGGGCGAGAGAGGTAAGCCATTTGCTTATTGCTGCTGTCCTCATTTTGTTCTCACGCAGATTCAATGCAACTGCCTATCACCAGCCAGTTCCATCCCACATTAATATAGCAACTATGCATATGGTGAGAAAGTCTGCTTATCATAAAAGCACCCCAAATTTTACGATCAACTTTATAGCCACCCTCATAGCATAGGTGTACTTTCTTATGGTTCCACAATCTTGATGACGTGCTTCCTTCCAAGAACCAGATTTCCCAGAAATTGTTCCACCTAATGGAACATTCGGCAGTATTCCTCAACTAATACGTTGCAAATGTCACCATAAGAAACAGCTTAAATGAATTTCCTCAGCTTCAGTCACAAAGCTACAAATACCCATTTCCGAGCTCAAAATCAAACCCCCAACTTAGAGGTGTGCTTCCCCAACCCCCCATCACATTTACAAAATTGCTGTGGAAGTTTTTAATGTTTGATGTTTTTCTGTGTTTGGTGTTTTAATTTGTTGGAAGCCACCCAGTCAGATGGATGACATACAAATACTAATTTATTATTATTATATTATAAATGGGTATTTAAGCCTTTTGCAAAAATTGTCCTTAATAAACGCAAGGCGGAAGCGCCCGCCCTAGGCATATTAATCTACTATACAATATACAATATCCACCTACCTTTTTCAGCGGAACTTCTCCATAGGCAAACTTGGGGGTCGAGGGCGGAATAGGGCCCTGTGGTACTGTCTTGTACTAAAACAGGAACAAGCAATTAAGATTTAAAAAAGCAAGCTTTGTGATTTAAAGAACCAACTGCCTCCTTCCACGGGCACATTGCATCATGTCATTGAAGAGACACTGCTTTGAAGCCACTGCACAAATGCTCCCGGGGCTTGTTTGGTTTGTGGTGTTGGCGATTTGAATTTCTCACCAGTTTCTGCTTCTGGCACAGTTAAATGGTTGGGGCGCAATCCTTTGGGAAGTCTGCTCACCTTCCCCGGGGGGGGGGTGTTGCGGCCAGGCACCCGGGTCCTCACAGTGTTCTGGGGCTAGGGGACGGAGGGGCGATGCCCCCCTCGCGCTGAGCCCCAGCTGCGTCATGCCCCCCAATGGCCAATCAGTACCGGCAGGGGGCGTGGCTGCGGAAGATTTAAACTGCGGCACAGCTGAGGGGCTTCCCTCTTTCGCCTCCTCGCTGGACCTTTTTGCCTGTTTGCTTTGCGGTTTTCCTCTGCTTCGCTTGGTTTCTAGTTTTCTTTAGGACTCAGAAGGATCTGCTTTTGTTCGCTGCGGCCGATCTGCCCTGCTCAGCGTCGTGGGGAAAGTCAAATTGCTGGGAAGCAGCGTTCCCTCAACTGAGAAGCGGTGGTCGCCCACATGCAGTTTTTCAGAAGCACAACTGGCTTCTGTCCTGCACAACTCTGTGGCGTTCGTACGGAGCCCCCGGTCGTCTCACGGACTATTGACCCGTACACCACTAATCCGCTGCCACCAACCAGGTCCACCCCAGCAAATCACTTAGTCTCAGTCAGGTTCTTAAGTTAACAAATAAGAGTGCAGTTTATTGCAAACACAAATAAACTTTAACTGCATTCAAAACGTTGTTACTCTTTACCCTCTTAGTCTTGTTTTATTCTGTCTCTAACTCTTCTACCTCCCCTCACACAAGAACCAACTGCAATAGCTGTCTCTTTATTTCCAACTGTCTGCCAACTGCTTTCCCAACTGCCTTTTCCCAACCGACCAACCGACCAAACTCCAACCAACTACCCACTCAAAACCTCAGGCTAAGCCTTTTTATAAACAGGTAGACTCCACCTCTGGCTTTTCTATTGGTCTACCTATTAACCCTTTTTCTCCCCCTGTACGTTTTCAAAACAATGGGCAAACGCCACAAACTCCACTGAAATAAATGGGAACACTGCAAAAGAACTCTCCCCCAGTAGACTGTGTTTATTGTCTGTATGAGCCTCAGGCAGTGACACTTGCTCTACGTGGCATTAAAAACTACGTGGATTAGATAACATACGGCTTCTCAGTACGGTTCTCTTGCACACTAAGCCACAAAGGAGTAGGTAAAGTTATGAACTGTGGGGTATATTGAGTTTTGGTACTCAACCCAGTCCACACAAAATCCCAAACAGAAGGGGGATGTTGGCCATTAGACTATGTTCCATCTATACATCTCCCTGATCTTATGGGTTGGTTGTTAAGACCCCACCTGTGGGAATGAATGCCAGGCAAGATGGTTGTCCTTGAAAACCCAACCCCAAAACTATAAAACCGACAACAGATGAAAAGCATTGTGAAGAGATACATGGACTGTACGCTAATGAAGATCTGGGCAGCTAAGAATCAAACGGAAAACAATTACAGAGGGGGAATTATTAGGTGTTTATATGCACAGATGGAGGGAAAGGAAAGTTTTATTTCAGAAATAATAATTAATGAACTACTGTGGATTAAAAAATGGAGGAGTGATCCTCACTCGATAATATTGGAAATGTTAACTAAGGTACGAGCAGGAATTAACAAACAGACAGCTGATGAATAAGGACAAAAGAAAAAAAAGGAATGTGAAGTAAAGATAACTATGAAATATAAGCAGCAATAAAGGTTAATTATGCGCACATCTAAGAAGGGGTGGGGAGTTGTTTTTTGAAAAAGTTGCATTAAATTTGCTCAATTTGTTATGGATTTGCGGGAAATTTGGAAAACCAATAAAAATTAATTGGTAAAATTAGACTATGTTCCAAGGGCTCTACTTTGCTTAACTCTCAGATGCGTAATCAAATCTGGGAATTCCTGCTCCACTGAATCTGGACGCCACAGAGCTCAAAAACATCAAGCAGCAGCCATCATTTTCAGTCCTTGTGACACAATGGAAGCCAAGGCTAATGCAGGAATAGATACTTTGGTGATGCTTTGGGAGAAACTCACCATGGCAATGACTTCCCTAATAGCAAAGTACTTCTCTGTGAGATCTCCGGCTTCACTCAGCGGGGCGTCGTAATCATAGCTAGTAGGCTGTGCTGCATAAGGCATGTTGGCTCCTGCAGGGAGGAAAATGAACACAGGAGGAAGTATAATAATAATGTTATTATTATCATCTATATTCTGCCTGTCTGATTGGGTTGCCCAGCCACTCTGGGCGGCTCCCAACAATACATTTGCTCTTCTCAAAACTATCCCAAAGCAGGCTTGTTTTTCTCAAGCCCAAACATCTGTATTGCCTAATAAAACAGATGTGCAGATTTAGGGACATCAGCTGCATTCCTACATTTCCAAGGTGGCGCATATGCACTGCTGTCTTGTCTTCCAACAGTGGACGCTGCTGGCTTTTCCAGTATGGAAAGGCTAAACTATGACCCAAGTACAGTGGTGCCCCGCAAGACGAATGCCTCGCAAGATGAAAAACTCGCTAGACCAAAGGGTTTTGCGTTTTTTGAGCTGCTTCGCAAGACGAATTTCCCTATGGGCTTGCTTCGAAAGACGAAAAGTCTTGCAAGTTCTTGCGAGTTTGTTTCCTTTTTCTTAAAGCCGCTAAGCCGTTAATAGCCGCTAAGCCGTTAATAGCCGCTAAGCCGCTAATAGCCGTGCTTCGCAAGACGAAAAAACCGCAAGACGAAGAGACTCGCAGAACAGATTAATTTCGTCTTGCGAGGCACCACTGTATTCAGAGGCTGAATGTAAATCTGAAGGACCTCTTTCTCCCAAGCCACTATCATAAATTAAGCTGGCAATAAATACAGCCGTCTAACTTGTCTGGCTACTCCTCTGTTTTATCTGACCCATACTGTATTACTGAAAGTAGGCTGTGAGGCTATGATGACCCACTATATAGTAAGACCTCCTTCTACCACTTTAGCATATCGTGTTTCCTTGCTCCCTCTGTTTCAAGGAAGGAGGAAAAGTAGGTCCCATTTTGCCTTCCTCAAATCCTTTTTCCTTTATTTCAAAGATTAAAAAACAATCCAGTACTTGAGATAACCCAAAACAGCTTAATAAAATAAAAACCAGCTATTGTTATTATAAAAAAATAAGTACTCGCGCACACACAACACACACTTCTTACCATTCCAATAACCAAAATTAGTTCCTCCTATAAACATATACCTGAAAAGAGAGGCAAATGGGCAGTCAAAGATGCTGTACTAAAAACCTAAGCTCTCATTTAAATAGATGTTGATGAACTTACATGTTAACATTTGCTCCATGTGCCAGAATTTCACTAAGAGTCTTAGCTACAAGTGATGATGATATAACGGAATGATGGTGGCCCCAATGATCTAACCAGCCAGTGTAGAACTCAGAATTGACCTGAAAGAAGAAATAAAACAATGGAAGAAGTTTTGCATTTAAGGGAAATTATATAGCTCATGCAATAAAAAGCAGCTAACAAAATCTATCCGGCTCTTATTTAATTTTTAAAAAATTACATTGTATTGTAGAATGGGGAAAAAAAGAATTTTAAAAAATTAAGAAGACATCTAAGCAGCAGAGTGTCAGTGATAAAAGCTATTTTTTTTACCATGTTCACGCTACTCAACAGAAAGAGAAGCTTTTGTACATGTTTTCCACATCAACATCTTTGAGCGAACCCAACCCATGGTACATAAAATAGATTCTGCCAATGTAGGTATAAAGTTCATGTTAGAATCATAGAATTGTAGAGATGGAAGGGACCCCACGGGTCATCTAGTCCAACCCCTGCAATTCATAAATCCCAACAAAAGCATCCATGACAAATGACCATCAATCTCTGCTTAAAGGCCTCCAAGGAAGGAGAGTTCACAACCTCCGGAGGGAGTCTGTTCCACGGTCACGCAGCTCTTACTGTCAGAAAGTTCTTCCTGATGTCAGAATCTCCTTTCTTGGAACTTGAAACCATTGGTTCGAATCCCACCCTCCAGAGCAGGAGAAAACAAACCTGCTCCATCTTCCATGTGACAGTCCTTCAGATATTTGAAGGTGGCTATCATCTTCTCTTGGTTTCCTCTTTTCCAGGCTAAACATACCCAGATCCTTCAACCATTCCTCATATGGCTTGGTATCCAGACCCCTGATCATCTTGGTCGCCCTCCTCTGCACACATTCCGGCTTGTCAATATCCTTCTTAAATTGTGGTGCCCAGAACTGGACACAGTATTCCAGGTGTGGTCTGACCAAGGCAGAATAGTGTACTATTCCCTTGATCTGGACACTATACTTCTGTTGATGCAGCCTAGAATAGCATCAGCTTCTTTTGCTGCTGCATCACACTGTTGACTCATGTTAAGCTTGTGCTCTACTAAGACCCCTAGATCCTTTTCATGTGTACTGCTAGCACAAGCGCAAAATGCTTTTAGATAGGGTGATACTAAAGATTATTAAGCTTCCTTCACATTTCTTCCACAACTGCTGTGCCTTTTCTTACATTGTTGGCTGCCGTGCACACTGAGGTGCCCACCGCCGGCACAATGTGCCATGTTACCACTAGTGGTAATGAGCAAAGAAAACTTGCTAATATTAAAGATCTGACCAATGACCATATGAAGAGGCTGTGTTTGTGCTTGAGGCATAGCTTGTGGTTTGGCTCATATTTATCACCACCATTTATCAGTCATTTCCTGCCTTTCTTACAAGACCAAAGGGGAAAGGAAGGGGTAGTGAGATTGTCAGGGAACTGACATCGGAGCCAGAGGCAGAGGGAAGGCTCTCAAATGATGCTGGAGAAGGGCCCAGAAGGGAGAGAAGCAGCTCAGCAGATGGGGAAGCAAATCAGCGCAACACCAGGGATAAAGGGGGGCAGATGGGGGAATCGGCGAGAGGGCTCCAGGACTCTTCACCGGACACCAGCGGGGAGAGCACGGGTCCTCCGCTACCCACGCCCTCCCTGCGCAGAAGACCTCCGCGCAGGGAGAGTAGGAGGAGACTTGGCGTCAAACAACTTTTATGTTGGAAAAGGTTTAAGAAACGCCCACTGACGGATTCTGCTAGCGACTGAGGCAGCCACGAAGTGAAGGGCTGTCCAGACAGAAAGGTTTAACAAGGCAACAGAGCCAGGAGTGGCGGTAACTTACGCACGAGCAACCCCACACTCATTACAGAGATGTACGCAGATCAGGATCAACTGGTCTGTGACAGGATGATTGACATGGGTTTCTAGTTCCCAATGGTTTAAAATAGCAATAGCAAAATAGTGCTCTGCCACCTGTATTTCTTCAGATGTATATTTCTACTAGCAAATGCAGGCAACGCTAACTTTATTTATTTATTTATTTATTTATTATTTATACAGTGGTACCTCGCAAGACGAACGCCTCGCAAGACGGAAAACCCGCTAGACGAAAGGGTTTTCCGTTTTGGAGGCGCTTTGCAAGACGAATTTCCCTATGGGCTTGCTTCGCAAGACGACAGCCCATAGGGAAATATCCGGGACAGCGGGGAAGCGCAGCGCGTCTTCCCCACTGTCCTCGGACCTCCTCCGAAGCCGGGCGGTGGGGCGGGAACGCCTCCTCCTGCCGCCGCCGGGCTTCGGAACGCTGCTCCGAAGCCGGGCAGGGGGACGGGAACACCTGCCCCCACCGCCGGGCTTCAGAACGCTGCTCCGAAGCCGGGCGGGGGGCGGGAACACCTTCTGAAGGCGGGCGGGGGGCGAAAGTCTTTGTCCCCCCTGCCTGCCTTCCCAGGGGCTTTTAAATCGCCCCAGACAGCGGAGAAGTCCTCCGCTGTCCCGGGGTTTTTTAAAATGCTGGGGGTGGGAAGAAAAGCCCTTGTCCCCCCCCCCAGCCTTCAGAAGAGGTCCGGGGACAGACTGTCCCCGGACCTGGTCTGAAGGCGGTTTCCCTAGGAACGCATTAATTGATTTTCAATGCATTCCTATGGGAAACCGTGCATCGCAAGACGAAAAACTTGCAAGACGAAGAGACTTGCGGAACGAATTAATTTCGTCTTGCGAGGCACCACTGTATACAGTACTGCCCTATACCCGGAGGTCTCAGGGCGGTTCACAGAAAAGATCAACATAAAACCCACACTATATATAATCAAAATAAACAACCCAATAACACCCCAAAAAAGAGCCACGTTATAAAAGGGCATAGGGTGTCAATCAGATCAACCAAAGGCCTGGTTAAAAAGTAAAAATTTTGCCTGGCACCTAAAGATGTATAATGATGGCACCAGGCGAACTTCCCTGGGAGGACATTCCACAGATGGGGAGCCACTGCAGAGAAGGCCCGTTCTCGTGTTGCCACCTTTAAGACCTCTCAAGGAGGAGGCACACGAAGAAAGGCCCCTGAAGATGATCTTGTTGGTTTCTGCTCTCTTCACTGTGCAGCAAAGTGCTTGTCACAAGACAATGTTTACATTCCACAGTCAGAGTACTGTTGGGTTTTCCCACGGGAATGGGAAGCTGGATGTGACGTACTCTGGTTTCCTGTTTTTCACGTGTCTCTCGGTGTTCTTTATTCCGAGGAGAAGGACGGTTGCTTCTCTGCTCCCGCAGAGGCAAGATGCATGTTTGTAATTTCTCAACAATGAACTGAAAATAAAGCAACTTTAAGCATGTGGCACGTACTGTTCATCATTCCGTTGTGCAAAGGACTCTGCAATAACAACAGATCTGAGGGTCCAGGTAGGTTTATATGGAAGAGGCAGTCCTTGAACTTTATGCCTCATAGGGTGTCGTATGTAACGGATGCCCCACCCCACTCAAATCACCATTCTGCACCAGCACCAACCTTACTTTGCATTTCACTTGAGATTGTGAACCTTGGTGCTACAGTAAACGAGAAAGTAGATTCCCGAAGTCTGAAAACTAGTCCACACCTATATATTGCTTCATCCAAACCAGGGTTTCCCAAACTTGCGTCTCCAGCTGTTTTTGGACCACAGTTCCCATCATCCCTGACCACTGGTCCTGCTAGCTAGGGATGATGGGAGTTGCGGTCCCAAAACAGCTGGAGATCGAAGTTTGGGAAACCCTGACCCAAACAATAGCAGCCTAAGCACAGAACTGTGTTTGACTTAGGGTCACCTAGTGATCTTCATGGCTGAGGAAGCATTTGAACCTGGTTTCCCCTGGTCCAAGTCACATACTACATTGGCTCTAGATGGCCATCTGAAGAAGTCATCCCTGTTGATTCCAAACTCTGACAACGGCCACTCCATTCCACCCTGCATATGTCTGCAGTATCTCACTGGACCGCGCAGAATCTGAATATTAGTCGGCTCTTTCTTGTGACAAGGAGTTGGATTTTGATGTCGTGAGATGAAGGGAATCAACTTCTGATCGCTGCTTGCCACTTCATCCGTTTCCATAGGTGATTCCCCCCACCCACCAAGCAAGCCCCTGCTTTCTCAGACTACAGTGGTACCTCGGGTTACGTACTTAATTCGTTCAGGAGGTCCGTTCTTCACCTGAAACTGTTCTTAACCTGAAGCACCACTTTAGCTAATGGGGCCTCCCGCTGCCGCCGTACCTCTGGAGCATGATTTCTGTTCTCATCCTGAAGCAAAGTTCTTAACCCGAGGTACTGTTTCTGGGTTAGCGGAGTCTGTAACCTGAAGCGTATGTAACCTGAAGCGTATGTAACCCGAGGTACCACTGTACTTAAACCAGTTACCCAATTGCCCAACATCTGGACAAAAGGGACCCAAGATTACCTCAAACTGAAGATACAAAAGAATCCCATGCATTAAGCTTTGTGTTTGTTTGTTTGTTTGTTTGTTTGTTTGTTTGTTTGTAGTGCAGTTCTTCCTCATCCACCATAAACTTTCCCCATCTACATATGTTGAACTCCCTCAGTTTATTATCCCTGCTGCCTTGTATTTTGTCCGTAAGAAGTTCTTTGGGGGCATTTAAAAGAACAACGAAACACATAAATATGCCTATGTATCTGGTATACCCTACAGTACTTCAGTTCAACCCATTACTAATATCAACTTACTATAACCGCCTTTGTATTGTTATGCACTCATATCAGCAGTATTGTATGAACATAAGGGGAAAAGGCGAAATCATACCAAGGGGCCATTAGGTTCAGCGTGTCTCTGATTTAAGAACGATGCTGTGACATTAGCACCTACAAAGAAATGAAGAAAAAAGGGTGTCAAAACTGATTCCTATGCTCTGCCGTTTCTCTGCTACTACAGGCCTCATCTGTAATACACCCAGCTGGCCCTGTTTAAATGGAAAAGCGTGCCTTTCTTAAGGCAGAACCAGTGCTATTTTTCTAGAAAAAGAGGTGCCAGAACTCACCATTAATGTCTGCCTTGTTCTCTTACAATAGCAATGGCGCCCACTTGAGAAATGCCAGAACTCAGTTCTGGCAAGTTCCGGCTGGGGAAAAAGCCCTGTGCACAAACATATCTACACAAAGTCACATGTGCTGTCAATGAAAAAGCATTCTGCATTCCACACTCACTGGAGAATTGAAAAGGGGAAACTAGAGTCCATCAATCATGACAGGAAACTTTCTAAAGAAAACAGAAAACAGAAATGGACAGAATCTAGGTGCAAGAAGAATGAGAGGAGAGCCTGGATAACTACATAAAGCAAATTAAAGAAGAAGAGAAGGCTGGGAATATGTGAACCTAAAAAGAAACTTGCACAATTGAACACAACAGAGACATATTTGAGGCGACTTGTTGAACAGAACACAAAAAGCACACTCATTCATAACAGGGGCATTCATTTGGGTATCTAGCCATAGGTTTATCAAGCATGGGACCTAAAAAACCCTCACAAGGTTAAGCTCAATGCAAAGAAACCCACCCCAGAATGACATCACAGGATTATACTGGTGAAAGGCGTACTATAATAATTTAACTCTATATACTACGCTTTTCAAAATTCCCCAGCGTCAGCCCCTGTCTCTAGAGAAAACCCAAACAGCAGGACCAGGACATCTTGCCAAAGTTGATAAACTGAATAAATAAAAGGGGTCAAGGGTCAGAGATATAAAAAATATTTAGGAAAGGCAATCCTAAAATGGAGGATCCATGATGGAGAAACCACCATACCTTCTGGATTAAATAATAATAATAATAATAATAATAATAATAATAATAATAATGTGCACTGATTCAAATGTGTGCAGGTGTGGACTACTTTGGTCGAATTTCAAGGAAGGAAAAGCAGACGAACATCTAAATCAGTGTTTTTCAACCACTGTTCCGCGGCACACTAGTGTGCCGCGAGATGTTGCCTGGTGTGCCGTGGGAAAAATTGAAAAATTCGAAAGATTTTTTAAAAGAAAAAAGTCAAATTTTCGCCGACTACGCGGGCGCCGGACTGTGTCCACCCTATTTTCCATCCATCCTGGGTGGGGATCAGATCGGATGGGATCGGATGAGAGCGGACAGGCGGTCCGCTCTCATCCGATTCCCCATAGAGAGCAGCGGGGCTCTGACATCTCCCTCTCCGCACACAGTGGTGGTCTGCCTCGTGATTTTTTTTCATGAAACAAGTGTGCCTTTGCCCAAAAAAGGTTGAAAAACACTGATCTAAATGGTACTCTAATGTGCTTTCCCCCAATATTTTCCTGATAGAAACACCACTCTTTGGGAGAAGTAGGTTTGTTGTGTACGAGTTCCCCATCGACTATAACTGCACGATCTAAATTTTCAGCACACCAGTAACTGAATCCCACTAGCCTCAGTAACTTCTTATGTTTCTATAATAATGAAAAAATATATATTTGCCCAAATCTTTGCATCTTTACTTGGGAATAAATTCCACCATACAGTACTTGCGAGTAAATTTCCCACAAGCTTGCTTCCAGTTAGTTGCGCTGCTCAAGACGACAACCAACCTGGTCCAAAATCCACAGTGGAATAAAGGCCTTGAAGAGTCCCACATCTCAATAAAAACTTGCTTGCGCCATCTGTGGTGAACAGCACCACTTCATCCCCCAGGTGCTGACGGAAAAGGCTCTGCAGGTAACGAAGGTAATCAAAATCGCAGGCGAAGTAGCTCCCATATTCATTTTCAACCTAAACCAAACATACACATAAAATTAGTAAGGAAAAACCGCTGACAACCGTCAACTAGCGTGGAAGTTAACCGATAAATAGAAATATTATAATGTGTAGAAAAACAAGAGAAGTTCAAATAATCATACAAAAAAAACAACAAAAAACCCCAACTAAAATAAGATCATATTTCCACAATTAAAAACCTCTCCCACAGATCTTTTTGGGAATTCTGGGGGAACATTTTTCCAAAGTAGCAGTCTTTATTATGATGTCCCCAAGGCATGCTAACTGCTTTTTTTTAAATGATATTTATTGAAAAAAGATTTTTTTTAAAATTACAAGGAAAAAAGACAAGAACAGAAAAAGAAAAAAAATTAAAACCATCATTTTCAAATTCTCCACTTTCATTACCTTCTGTCCATGACCTCCTCCTCCTCCCATCTCTTGTATCTTAATTGATAATTATCACAGCAAATCCTTTCCATAATTCATAGTATTCTATCATTACATTACCTTACTCTATTTTCATCTTATCTTATAAAAAACCTTAAAACTTAAGACTTAAATCTTATTTTTACCAACTTCTCATAACCATTACCTTTTAACCTAATTCTTTAAACATTTTTACAAGAGCCAAGTAATTTCATTTCAACATTTCTCCAACGTTCATCAATTTTATAAAACATTCCTAATGATAGAAAAAAAGAAATAAAAACAATCCAATCTTCTTCCAGCGTCCCCTCCCCCCGGTCCCGGGGTTGTCAGTCCTTTCTGCTTCCCTTTAGTCTGGCACATTAACCTGGTGATCTTATATCCGAGGCCTTCAAATCTCTTCTATGTCCCTTCCGCAGCTCTTCTTCATATTTTCCTTTCACTCGTGGGAACTCCAGCTTGGTAGTGTTTTTGACCCTTTTCAACAAATCAGCCCCTTTCCCATAGTCCAAACTAGACTCCATGTGGTATTTTTTCAAATTCCCTCCAAAATTGGAAGCCCCAACAACTCCAAACCTCTGACGGCCCATTGCCAGACTCGGAAAGTCCAAACATCCCTGCATAGGGGGGTCAGTCCAACCCCCCATTTCCAAATCAATCCAAACTTTGTCTTTCCAAATCTGGGTTTTTCCAAGTTCATTTGTCAAATCCAAAAGCTCATTTTCCTGCTGGGCCAAAAGTCCCTCCATCTCTGGCGCCCAAGATTCTGCAGCATCCTCTTCTCTCATCTGCTCTGTCAGGACACACTCCTGTTTAAGTTCCTGGGTGGGCTCCAAATAGTTTCCCACTACCTGTTCAAATGTTCTGGCCGCATTAGTCATTAAATCCGTCTTCTGACTTTAACTGATCCATTTATTTTACAGAAACTGAGGCATTCATTTTACAGAAAGCACCCAACAGTGCTTCTGAAAACATTGTCCTGCAAGGTCACAAGTCCTTTCCCACGGTTGTAATCTGTGGCAGCTGCAAGCTCCCTAGAACTTGTTACAGTTTCACAGTCCCCCTCTAGGGGGAAAACTTCTGGTTGTTCTTTCTTTTAAGGACAATAGCAACACAGTTTCTTTTTAGATATTTTGTCGATATTTGTTCCTTTAAAATGCAAAAGGAAACAATGGAATCACAATGTTACTCTTCGTTTAACTATCTGTCAAAAACATTTGTCTCTGGTCAATGAGCTTCAAAACGTTAATTCTGACACCCCGCTCCAGGGTCAGGACGGTGGAAAGTTACTTTACTTTAAACTCACTTCTGGAGGTTTAAACAGTCCAAAAAAGATCCCCCTTCTTCTCCTGCTACCGAAGGGGGGGGGGGTTCAACGATTTTAAATGGTGAAAACCGATCCTTTAAAAGTGATTTTCTAAGCTCTAGTGTACGTTATCTTTGCTTTCTTCTGACTACAAGGAAACGGAAGGCTGACCTCCTGTTTAGACCTTCCCGTTTCAGTACCAAATTAAGGTGAATTTTTAAGTCCAATTCCTTTCTAATCGCCAGTTCTTATTTGAAGTCCAATTGTTCAATGTTCAAGTACTCATGGGTGATTATTTTAGATGCCAAATTGTCCCAGGAAAAAGGCAGCGCTCTCCGGCAACGGCTATGCGGCTTCACTCCACGGAAAAAGCAGTTGACTCACAGCACCGCTCCACTTCCCCCTCTTCGCTTCGGAGCCCGTTAGTGGGTTCCTTTGCGGGTTGGGGGGGCGCTAAGAGTGCCCGCCGAGTCCCACGGTCACAGGCTTCATCTGCCGGTGATTTCTAAAAGGGTCCCCACTTCGCCGCAGTGGAAAGGACCTGTTTCACGCGGAGCTGGTTCCTCCGGTTCAGAGGGAGTCCGCCATTGCCGATGGCGCCACCCCGGAAGTCCCGACATGCTAACTGCTTTAAATACCCTCTTTTCATAGGAAACAAAAAATATTGACTTAAATCCATGCGAGCAGCTTAAAATACTATTCAATAACATTGCTTTTTAATACTAATTTATAGTGATCTCCTTATCAGACTTCTGCCTTGCAAGCAGTTTGTGCCACTCACATAATAGTGGACCCAGGAAGATGTCTAGCAGTAGCAATTATATCTGGAGTAATTTTCAGTATGATCTATTTTCTGAAAGTCCTGTATTGAATTATCAAAGCTGCTGCCGTATTTGACTGTGATACATAATACTGCATTGCATTAACGTGGAGCCATTTTAGAAGAAAAGTAAAAAGCTTATTCGCTACTAGTGAATGAAGCTTGAATTTTGTAAGAAGGCTCCAAGCTACCTCTGGGTGTGTTCTTTAAACCCTCTCTGCAAACCTATGCATGCCAATGATATTTACTTTCGAGAAAATGCATATATAGGATTGTAGCCTTGGTCGGCCTGAAGTGTGTGAAAAACCAATGGAGTCTCATAACCAAACACTCCACGTTCTGCTAGGCTCAATATGTGCTGGAGTGATGGCCCCCTGGTGAGGAAAACTTCGTGTCTCACGTTTTGACTATTAGATGCAAAAATGCTCCATTTTTTAAGGCTTTCCTAGTAATCAGTGAAACGTAGGCTGCTGTTAGAGCAAGTTTCAACTTCCTGGGTTGCCTGGAAGCAGCTTAACCACATTCTGAGGCCTCCATTTTGAGGTTGAGAGGATAGGTAGAAATAGTCCCTCTTCTGTCTTCTTTACTCACCAGAGTCTTAGATTAGGTGTATGTTAATTTAGGGCTCAAACACACTGCGAAGTATCCTAACCATCTAGATGCCACTATGTGCAAGTGAGCCATTTGTTCAATGAGACCTAAACATATATGAATGAAATAAATTGTAGGAATGAGGTGGTGTGGCCCACATTCTCAAGAGGACTGTTTCTTGCTTGTTTTTTAAATTTTAAAGTAGCATATATTTCTCATAATCTTAAAAACCATAAAATAACACATCGTGTGGTCGAATCTCATTAAAAGGAACACATTTAATCTGAAAGGTTAAAACATATGCTTCATGTATTCCAAACTGCGTTACCCACCCCAAACACTACTCCCCTATGGGCCCCACTACCTGTGTGTCCAATAAAATCGCCCCATACTGTATAGAAGTTATCATTTTTCTTTTGGCCTCTTGCTATCTGCAGTTTCCATGTTAGCTTTTCCAACAAAGCTGTCTGCCAGACTGCTTGAAACCACTTATCCATGGTCAACAGTTGCAATGTTTTCCATGTACTGGCTATGGTCGTTCTCGCCATGTTCAATAAATAAGATCTTTATTCCTAATTCTTGGCACTAACAGCATTCAGGTTTTCGTGGTTTTTTTTTTCATTTTCATGTACTGTATTTTTTGCACCATAACACTCACTTTTTTCCTCCTAGAAAGTAAGGGGAAATGTCTGTGCGTGTTATGGAGCGAATGCCTACAGGTGGCAGGGGGGATCTGCTGCAGTCATGAGCAGAGGATCCATGGTTCCCCTTCCTTCCCTCCTCCGTGGCTCGCTTTGAAACAGCAGCTCCTGTCTGGTTGGCTGCTTTAAACCGTGCTCTCTGTCCCTCTCTCCTCCCAACTCAGCTCGCTAAATAGCAGCAAAACTTTTCAGCTCTCTAAGCTGGGGAGGAGGGAGAGAAGCAGAGCCTGCTTGTTTTAAAGGCGCAAAGCGGGAGAGGAGAGGAGCCTTCTCCCCTTATACCCCTCTTCTGCATTATTAGCAGCATCCTTCTCCACACACCCCATGCATGCTCCTTGTCCCTTGAGTGCTTTTCCTTCCCTCCCCACTTAAAACGTGGTTACAAAGCATGGATTCACATAGATCCTCAGGATTTTTGCATTGGGCTACCCCAAACTCACCATCAGATCACATGTCTGTGGCCACAGCATGAACCACAAAAATCATACATCCACTGTTTCGTTTAGAATATTTTTTTTCTTGTTTTCCTCCTCTAAAAACTACGTGCGTGTTATGGTCAGGTGCGTGTTATAGAGCGAAAAATACGGTATATTATAGGAAATTCCATGCATGTATTTATTTCAATTTCATAATTTTACCTGCACCATAATAATTGGGCCTCCGTTCTGGTAAAGATGAACCTTCATCTTTGGTAGTAAGACCCCCATCCATCTTTCTACAGCTGCCAAGTAATCTGGAAAAATATAAAAGAGAGATTGCATACATTGAAAGTTATTAATTGTTTTATGCAAAAGTTGTTTATTTCCCCATTGCTTAGTTATTGAATGTCTATAAAATAATTAAACGTACGCAAATCATTCAAATTCCTGGCGTTGCTAACATGAAGGCCGCCATGTTTCTCTTTACTTCAGCTCTCTGCCAAACCAAAAACCTCCATATTTTGCTTAAAGTGTGAGCCAGAAATGAGTTACAGTCATGGTTTAGATGCTCAAAAATGGGAGTAGCCCTTGCTTGTCTCTTAAACTCTTCCATCACTGCTCCCCCAAAATGTGTAAAGAGCATTTTATGGGCTGATTCACACATTCAAGGTGTGTCTTCCATTTGCCCCCCTTCATGCCATCATTTCCAACTATCCCTGGATATAGGCTAGAGAACTATAAAGTTACCTTTCTCTACTTAATCACATACCTGAGGTAAGCCATGAGATCACATGGGCACATGGGGGAGGGAGGATAACAACCGGCTCACAGGTATGAACTTCACATTTGACTTCTAGCAATGTCGTCTTAAGTAATCATATTCAACACTCCGCATTTTCTTGAACTCGTTACCTGCATCAGAAGATCTAAGGATGATGGTTTCTTTTTCTAATAGCCAGGCAGGTAGACCTCCCTAGAAAGGAAAAAAGAAAACTATAAAATATACTTGGAAAGCAAAACCATATAAAGATACTTGCCTCAGAAAATATATGGATTTCCACCCGCTGGAAGCATCTACTATAATAGCCAGCCAGCAGGAATAGTATTACTTGTTCATTTAAGGCATTTTTATACTCCTTAATTCACATTTCTAAGTGGTGTACATTTTTGTCATCAGAGTTCATATTATATTTATTTATATATGTGTGTGTATATAAATTATATATAAATTATATATTTATAATTTAATTTAATTATTTAAATTTCTAGTGGTGTACATTTTTGTCATCAGAGTTCATTTTATATTTATTTATTTATATGTGTGTGTGTGTGTGTGTGTGTATAATTTATTATTTTCAGGTTTATACATTTCAATAATTTTACAGTCATTTTAACATTCCAAAACTTGACTTCCTTCCCCCTATTTCTGTGGTTCCTTAAATTCCTTAAATTTATTTTTAATATTTTCTGCATATCCAAATTAACTCTAAGTGGTGTACATTAAGACAATCCACAGAAAGCGGGACAATAACGCTATTTTTTATTATTATCATCAAAACAAACATTATTTTAAAATGCCTGCAGGAAGAAGGAAGTCTTAGTCATGCATGTGACGTGCAGGAAGGAAGGAACCTTTCTGATCTATTGGGAGGAGTTTCACAATCTTGGGGTTACTATGCTGAATTCACAGTCCTCATCTACTACTTGACAATGCAGGCGTATGAGCTGCGTGGCCTGACCTAGTGCTCAGAGCTGGGTAAAAGAACCCTAAAATCAACATGAAGCCATGGCTCTGCCCCCAGCAGAGTTGTGTTGCACCACCTTCACCCAAATGGACAGTGGCCTCTTCAAAGGATTTTGAGGGCCACCCAAATGGCTCCATACCCTCAGAGGTGGCACAGCACGACACTTTGAGGGGGGTGGTATCAGGGCCGGCACACACCCGAAGCAGGCTGAGGCTGCCACCTTGGGCAGCAGAAGCCAAAGAGGCACCTCTGCCACCGGCGAAGTGGCGCCAGCAATTGAAAATGTTTATTCGGCTTTACGCCCATCTACTGCAATGCGCTCTACGTGGGGCTACCTTTGAAGGTGACTCGGAAACTACAGCTAATCCAGAATGCGGCAGCTAGACTGGTGACTGGGAGCGGCCGCCGAGACCATATAACACCGGTCTTGAAAGACCTGCATTGGCTCCCAGTACGTTTCCGAGCACAATTCAAAGTGCTGGTGTTGACCTTTAAAGCCCTAAACGGCCTCGGCCCAGTATACCTGAAGGAGCGTCTCCACCACCATCATTCTGCCCGGACGCTGAGGTCCAGCGCCGAGGGCCTTCTGGCGGTTCCCTCATTGCGAGAAGCAAAGCTACAGGGAACCAGGCAGAGGGCCTTCTTGGTAGTGGCGCCCGCCCTGTGGAACGCCCTCCCACCAGATGTCAAAGAGATAAACAACTACCTGACATTTAGAAGACATCTTAAGGCAGCCCTGTTCAGGGAAGTTTTTAATGTATGATATTTTAGTGTTATTTTGGTTTCTATGGAAGCCGCCCAGAGTGGCTGGGGAAACCCAGCCAGATGGGCGGGGTACAAATAAATTATTATTATTATTATTAAGCACAACACAACAAAACAAATCAAATAAAACAGTGGACTCGTACAAGCCACCAGTAATATAACACAATTCATAGCTCACAAGGACAGATATTAGCAATTCAAAAGAAAAAATTAAGATTAAGATTAAGATTTAGGCACTACGCTAAAATCAATATCTGATGTCATTGTAGAAAATTCTTATAACTATCAATAATTGGCTAACATTCCATTCCGTCTCTTGTACGAGAGGACAGCTGTTAGGAATTTAGCAACCTGAAGTGGTGCCAGCTTTCACCAATATGTCGCCCAAATCTCGCAAGGTCTCGTGAGATCTTGCAGGGAACCCGCTGCTGCCGCTTTGTGGGCACTGCCATGCAACCGATGTAAGGAAGGCTTTGGTCAAACAGCCCCTTCCATGTTTGGTACCAAGTGGGTCTTAAAAATCTATCAGGGGCAAGTGGAGCAGAACTGAGGAGCAGGTCATGGAGAAGGTAGAAGAACAAAATCTGTCACCAAGGAAGGGTGATGGGACATAGAATTCAGCGTCACACAAGAACCAGTATTGTTTCCTTTTGATGCAGCAAGGTTCTAGTTGCTGACCCTGCAAAAATAGTCTGGAGAACAAATGGGCAAAGCTTGGTAAAATCTTGATAGATGGCCCAGCCTCTGCTCCCTTTGACATTATCAAGATCACATCCTTTAAAATCTGCCAAATAGGGCTGGGTGAGATATTTTAATTTATCTTCCAAAACTGGTCTGAATATAATATCATATGTAATACCATATAATATCATTATATCCGTTTCATAGTTTTTGACTTGGCAATATATCACAAATCATGATGGGTGTTAGAGCTGGGTGATATATTAATGTATCTTCCAAAACTGGTTTGAAGTCCATTTCATTATATTGGTTTCATAATTTTTGACCTGGCAATATACTGTGTGTGTGTGTGTGTGTGTGTGCGCGCGCTATGCAAAAATCACAATGTGGGGAAAACCGTGAAGCCAGCCAATGCCTCTACATAGCTCCATCCTTATTTCAGGCATTGTGATATATACTGGAGTATTCTGATGTTTAGCTGGTGATACATCACGATGTTGAAAATCAGATATCGGCCAGCCCTACTGCTCAATACCATGATTGATGATAGCATCACATTATGCAGGAAAATCCTAGCACCCAAACTCATATAAGCAACTATATAAGCACTGATTCCAATATTGACTTAAAACCACCATATTTTAAAATGGCTTTTCTTGATTCTCTTCTTTTTGTTGGACTCCAGCATGGCCAAGGAACTGAACCAAGACTATAGTTGAAGGAGCAGGTGGGATTGGACCAGTTTTGGGATGGAAATGACAAGCTGCATTTAGGGCATCACGGTATTCCATGTCCAGTATCTTGTGAATGTCTGTCAAACGTGAAAACCAAGAGCGTTTCCAGACTGTCACTATTCTTGGGTTTAAAGGTAAAGGTACCCCTGCCCGAACGGGCCAGTCTTGACAGACTGTGGGGTTTGTGCGCCCATCTCACATTTATTGGCCGGGGGCCAGCGCTGTCCGGGGACACTTCCGGGTCACGTGGCCAGCGTGACATCGCTGCTCTGGCGAGCCAGAGCCGCACACGGAACGCCGTTTACCTTCCCGCTGGTAAGCGGTACCTATTTATCTACTTGCACCCGGGGGTGCTTTCGAACTGCTAGGTGGGCAGGCGCTGGGACCGAACAGCGGGAGCGCACCCCGCCGCGGGGATTCGAACCGCCGACCTTTCGATCGGCAAGCCCTAGGCGTTGAGGCTTTAGCCCACAGCGCCACCCGCGTCCCTATTCTTGGGTTTAGGGAAGCTTTTAATGTTTAATAGACTATTGTATTTTAATATTCTGTTGGAAGCTGCCCAGAGTGGCTGGGGAAACCCAGCCAGATGGGCGGGGTATAAATAATAAATTATTATTATTATTATTATTATTAGGATTCTATCCCACCCTGGCAAATTCAGGCTGTGCAGTTATAGCCAATTGGGAAAGCTTGAGCAACAAACCTGCAACACAACTGCTTCTGCAAATGATCAGACTTTTTGCAATACACTGGAAAGCGTGGGATAACACGTCCTCTCGTGCAATGCCCTCCGGCCTCCCCACCAACAAATGAGGATAAATATTTACCATGTCCCATTCTGCACATATATATGGCCCAGCTCTCAGGATGACGAGCAAGCCAATCTCATCGGCAAGCCGCAGGAAACTCTCAAGGTCTCGATCACCAGCGAAGTTGTAAACTCCTGGCTCAACTTCGTGAAAGTTCCACGGGACATACCTGCAAATACCACATACGCCTCTTACGTTAGAATTACAAAAATGACACAAGCAGCAATATAATCGTACCCGAAGGAATGACACCTAACAGCCAGGTGGGATATGAAGTGCAGGTGTTCCTTTTCCTGAATGCATGAACAGGCCTTCGCACCAGAGGGTTCAGAGTTGGGTGGGAATTCATGCAAAGACTCTCCTGCATGTGAAAAGCGTGCCTCTCCCTCTTAATTGTGCACCATGCTTGTGTGTTTTGATTTGTGCTTCCGTGCACAGAACTGCACACCGTACTTTTTCCTCTGCTCGTGGCTCCTTGGATCCAAGCGAAAGGATTTGTTTTTCCGTAGATTCTTAACACAACTCGGGGGGAAAGTTCTCTAACATGAGCAAAGCTCTTGTACGGTTGCCATTCGCTTTGACAAGGCTCGTGCAGGGGAACCTTTCAGTATAGACCAGGAGTTGGCAACCTAAGGCCCAGGGGCTGGATGCGGCCCAATCGCCTTCTCAATTGGGCCGGCGGATGGTCCGGTAATCAGCGTGTTTTTACACGAGTAGAATGTGTCCTTTTATTTAAAATGCATCTCTGGGTTATGTGTGGGGCCTGCCTGGTGTTTTTACATGAGCAGAATGTGTGCTTTTATTTAAAATGCATCTCTGGGTTATTTGTGGGGCATAGGAAATCGTTCATTTCCCCCCAAAAAAATAAAGTCCGGCCCCCCACAAGGTCTGAGGGGCAGTGGACCGGCCCACGGCTGAAAAAGATTGCTGGCCCCTAGTACAGACTGTGCTTTTCTCATGCATGATGAAGCGATTGTGCTGCTGGCTACTTCTGACAAGCTTTTCAGCATGTTAGAGCACATGAATCTAGCTCTCTCTGGTGGCTCTATCTTAGAATCACACTTTGGGAGGGATATTGCTGTTGATAGGGATATTGCTGTTTTAGAGATGCAAAAGCAGCAAGGCTTTCACAAAAGCGTAACACTAAAAAAGGTTTGTCATTATATCTGCTCTAAATAAGAATGCCGTTACTCATGGAGAAGGTATCAGAACAAAATCTGTCACCAAGGAAAGGTGATGGGACATAGAATTCAGTGTCACACGAACACCAGTACAGTGTCACACGAACACCAGTACAGTCTGTAACCTGAAGCGTATGTAACCTGAGGTACCACTGTATTGTTTCTTTTTTGATGCAGCGAGTTTCTAGTTGTTGAAGCTGCAAAAATAGTCTGGAGAACAAATGGGCAAAGCTTGGTAAATCTTGATAGATAGCATAGAATTTCCCCATGTCATAATAATAATAAGCAGAATGATCAAGTGCATCCAACTTTTCTTAATTTGCAGTTTATGCAAGTTGCAGAAAGCAACTTTTACCCCGGAGAAGCAACTTTTACCCCGGTGGAGTCTCCTTCTTTGGAGGTCTTTAAGCAGAGGCTTGACAACCATATGTCAGGAGTGCTCTGATGGTGTTTCCTGCTTGGCAGGGGGTTGGACTCGATGGCCCTTGTGGTCTCTTCCAACTCTATGATTCTATGATTCTATTCTATTCTAAGAAGCGTTTTGACTTACTTTAAAGCACAGCATACTGTTCTGCTTTTTTTCCCCCCTGAAGAAGTAAATAGGCAGAAATGCATGACTGCGCCAATACATCTTGAACTGCCACAGCACAAGGAAGGCAGAAGCAATAAGCTGGATGCACATACCGTATTTTTCGCCCTATAGGACACACTTTCCCCCCTCCAAAAATGAAGGGGAAATGTGTGTGCGTCCTATGGGGCGAATGCAGGCTTTCGCTGAAGCCTGGAGAGCGAGAGGGGTCAGTGCGCACCGACCCCTCTCGCTCTCCAGGCTTCAGGAAGCTATCCGCAAGCCTTGGGAGCTCCGCGGGCGTTCCCGTCGGGCTCCCAAGGCTTGTGGATAGCAGCCTCCAAACCTGACCTGGTTTGGAGGCTGGCGGTGGGGAAAGCAGTGCTTCTCCCCACCGCCAGCCCCACAAGCTCAGGGGACAGCGGGGAGGCGGAGCGCACCTTCCCGCTGTTCCCCGACCTGGTTTGGAGGCTGGCGATGGGAGTTGCCTGCAGCCCGATGCCTGGGGTGTGCTGAGCCACGCGCCCCGGACTTCGGGAAGATGTCCGCAAGCCTGGGGAGACTGGCGTGACTTCCCGCCAGGCTCCCTAGGCTTGCGGATAGCAGCCTGTTCTGGGGGCTGGGGTCAGGGGAAGCTAGGGCTTCCCCTGCCCCAGCCCTGTGCCTGGGGAAAAAATTATTTTTTCCCCTTTATTTCCCACCCCCCCAAAAAAACTAGGTGCGCCCTATGGGCCGGTGCACCCTATGGGGCAAAAAATACGGTATATATCTGCTCATTTTAGGTAGCAGTACCTTGCTCTGGAATAAATGGAAGTCAAGAGTAAACAACTGTATTACACCGCTTTCAGAATGTGTTCCTGGCTACCTTTTAGTTGGGAAATGGGCAACATCTCTCGAGAACTGGACTCCGGCAGAGGGTTGGACTCGATGGCCCTTGTGGTCTCTTCCAACTCTATGATTCTATGATTCTATGATAATGAGTTTCATGTATTGCTACACCTTCTGGCTCTTTGCCAATGAAGTCAATATATCGTATCTTCAGAGGATGCCTCACCCCTTTTAATGGTTGCCTGAGAACCACTCTTGCTACCTACGTTTGGATGGCATCAAGACCTGCCATCTTCATCTTCAAGAGGCGGTCTTTCCAGTAGTACCGGGGAACTCGGGAGTAATGGAAGCTGCCCGAGATGTAACGGAATGGTTTCCCATCCTTGAGGAAGCAGTTGTGGGCATAATCGATCCCAAAGCTTCTCTGGGATGTGACCTGTGAAGATATGTTAGGTGGACAGGAGCTTTAGCTTTCGGGAAAGAACATAATTCCCCCCCCCCCCAATTTTTTTTATTGATTTTCCAAATTTTTAACAAATGCAACATAACATAAGAAACAAAACATATAGAAAACAAACAAACATAGACAATTTCTTCCAATCAAAATCCAAGCTAATTTCCATTGTTAAGTGACTTCCTCAAATCCTTCCTAACTGATTTTCATTAAATCTCATTTTAGCAATTTTCCAATACTCCTTTTCTAATACAATTAACTAATTCAAATTACTAACTTCCTTCCTTTTCATCATAATCTCAACCCATAGTATTCTACAATTCAACATATCTTAATCCTAAATCAATTTTTATTTTATTTTATTTTTTAACACAAGCAGAGACATGGCCCTTCCATGCTAGGAGAGGGAGGCACGCTTTCCTCTAACCCACATTTTGCCACCTCCGGTCTAGAATTTATTCGTTTAATACAAAATAGTAACAGCACTGTAACAATTCAAACTGACCACCGCACATACAAGAGCCAAAATGCACCGCTGTGCTGATAAAACATTACCAGAACTACTATTTTAACCTTTACAGCAGGAGTGGGGAGCATGCAGCCCCCCAAATGTTACACTGGACACGAAAGCTGGGGCTGATGGGAGTTGTGGGTCCAATAATATCTAGGGGGTGCAGGTTAGCCACCCCTGTGGTAGGGAATATTTATTATAACACCTGCCCCGGCATCATTATTTCTGCCAAATCATTAGCTTTGGGTACCAGCACTGAACTATTCAATCCTAAAAGAAACACCTATAAATCAATTATCTCTACAAAATCAGCATTTCTTTTTTTAAAAAAAGAATTACAGTGGTACCTCGGGTTAATAACTTAATTCGTTCTAGAGGTCCATTCTTAACCCGAAATTGTTCTTAACCGGAGGTACCACTTTAGCTAATGGGGCCTCCTGCTGCCACCACACGTCTGTTCTCATCCTGAAGCAAAGTTCTTAACCTGAGGTACTATTTCTGGGTTAGCAGAGTCTGTAACCTGAAGCGTCTGTAACCTGAAGCATCTGTAACCTGAGGTACCACTGCACATTGCTACCTTCCACTTTTTCTTTCAACCCTCTTATTTTAATATTTTTCTTTCATAACCCTATTCTATAGGTGCATGCCTTTAGGTCTATATTAGCTGTCCTCTCTCTCCCAACCCTGATCTTTTTACGTCCTGATCTTCACATCCCACCAGCCTTAAAAGCTCCGCCCTCGCTGCCCAGTTTAGCTTGAACCCATTTCTCAGAACACCTGCCTGATGCCACCTGTCATGGTTTAAAAGCCAACTTTTCTATGACATCTTTGGAACAATCCCCTAGTTCCCATGCCCTACAGGTAGCTAAGCGTAAACATAACTGAAATAATCACAGATTGCTTCCCCATTTCCCCGACTCTGCTTTCTTTGTTGATCCCTGTACTGATTTTTAGACTGTAAACTCAAGTCAGAGACCTGTCCTCCTCTTGCATTCCATCCACCACCATGCACACGGACAGTGCTATATAATTAAATATCTACTTACTAATCACTCTACCGTACTTCTCCATTTCAGGCAGAAGTTGCAAGTTCTGTCCTTTGGTCATGTACTAAAATAAGATTTTAATTCCACCAAAACAGTCTCATTTAAGTTCTTCCACAGCATGACAAGATAGCAATCCTACCGCAAGGTCCACTTGGGATGAGCAGGTACAGAATAAATATTTTAAAAATAAAAAAATCGTCCAGTAGCACCTTAGAGACCAACTAAGTTTGTTCTGGGTATAAGCTTTTGTGTGCATGCACACTTCTTCAGATACACTGAAAGAGAAGTCACTAGACCCTTATATATAGTGGGAGGGTGGGGTGGGGTTTTTCTCAGAAGTAGGAGATGGGTGATTGACTCAATGGGTATGGTAAACTGTTGGACTGTTAACAACTACACTTAGTCCTGTGGGGGGAAAGCAAGGGATAGTAAGCAGGCGACTAAAAATAGCTTTAGCATATGTCATGAGACAAGAATCCAATATCCAATATCTCTATTCAGACCAGGTCTCTCCATAGTTTTCAGTTTAGTAATAAGTTGAATGTATGTCGCTGGGGAAGAGACGCCTCTTTGTAGTCAGGGCTAGATCTGAGTCTTCTTTTAATTTGTATACCACTTTCCACAAAAGGAGATTGTGTTCAGAGTAGGTCACAATACACAAAGCAGAAGCAGCAATACACAACACACCAAAAGCCACAATATTGAGTATGTTTTAATTTAATCTTTTTAATGCATTTCAACAATTTCAACAGCAATTCACAGATCAAAACATAACACTCCAATACAGAAATCAATGCAAGAACTCTGGATAAATATGAAAGTGCCACCATACAAAAGCAGAAAATAATGGGAATTTTTAAAAACACAACATTCTGGTTTGACAACTTATCTCACAACCTTGTTGTTTCACCGTCTCTTACCTGGGGCAATGTTACACACCCCAAACGTAGGCTATTCTCAGAGTTTTCATTATAGTTTCAGGGGCGTTTCAAAGGTAGCATCCCAATAAGCTGTTAAATTTTGTACTTCATCTTATTCATTATAATCATTCTTTATTAATTTATATACCACTTTAATTTCAAAACAGGGCTTGGTAACAGAAGTAATAGAAGATTCAATGACTTGCAGGTCTAAGCACCTGCTCAGCAGTATCCCAGAGAAATTGTGGCATTTTATGAACAAGACGATGCACTGCACAAGCCAAATGGAATAAATTATTTCATACTGATGACGTGAGAACGCAGAATTATCTCAGTTATTTCTGCTCTACTTCCCAATCTCATTGGCATTCCATAATAAAACGTCCCCGGGCTAACATACACAAAAGTGTTTTGTCCGACCTTGTACAAGCCAACAAAGAATGGATTCAAGAAATAGGCAGCAATATTCAGAGGAAATATCTGCCCTCCGTGAGTATGCCCAGACAAGATCAAATTTATATCTGGCCGAGCCTGGAGAGCCCATTTAGCAGCAAGTGGCTGGTGGGCAAGAAGAATGATGGCATGATCTGTGCCACAGTCTCCAAGAGCCTTATTTAAATCCATCCCATGGCCAGGGTAATGCATTGCGGTAGCCTCAATATCGTCTACCCCTGCCAGACAAAACCAATCGGTGCTCCTACCCTTGGGGGACATAATCTTGACGTTCTCATTATGCAGAGGGCGGATGTTTAGTGATTTCAGCACTTCAAACCAACTGTTGACATCAGAGGTATAGTACTCATGGTTTCCTGTGACAAAATAAGTTCCCAGTGGGGAGTTAAGCATGCCCAGAGGTTTCACAGCATGCCCAAGGCCTTCCACGTCAGAATCAGTCAAGTCACCCACAATCACCGTGATATCCGGTTTCAAGGCCCTAACCATTTTTACAACCATTTCCAGTTTGGTCTTGCCAATGGTTGGCCCCAGGTGAATATCTGAAAGCAAGACCACCTTCAACTGGTCCATAGACGGTGGCAGTTTGTGAAGAGGAATCACTACTGACTTCACTGCAGGTGGTTGGGAAGCATTGAGGAGTCCCAGAACAGTCAACACAACTGTCAACACAACCGCTAGAGCTGGCTTTATTGCCAGTTTGGCATTTTTACTGGCACTGCCCATCTTTGCCTCTCTTTGGAGCAAGAGATTATAAACTTGTTCCAAAGAGCCTAGGACGAAGAGGCAGAATATAAGGAGGATGTACCCTCCAAGGCAGGTATGAGCAGCTAAAGAAAATAAATACGGTTCCTCTGCAACAAGCAGCAGAACTGTAAAAAAGCTCGAGTGTGCCAAAATCAGGAACATTAACACAGCTGTTTTCCATAAGGTGAAACAGGACAACATGGGAGTTGGTGATCTGTAGAACACGGTCACAAGGCTTCTCCATATGTGAAGCGATCCTATGAACATCAGGGCGTTAGCAAATAGTAACATCTGCAGTCTGACCAGCCACCTCAAACGCTTCTCCTCAATCCTGTCAGCCAAAAGTGTCCGAGATGCTATCATGGAGAAGAAGACAATTCCAGCAACTGCTGCAGCCTTAGTTTTAAGGGACAACTGTTTGAAGATCATCTTTATTCTTGAATGGTCCCAAGATTCTTCCTTGTTCTTCTACAATATTTTCCAGTAGGCAACAACGTAGCTCTGGAGGAATTTCTTGGTCTGAAACCCAGTAATACCATCAGCTCTGGATAATAAAGAACATTCCCTAGTGTAGAAACCAGGAAAAAGGAACCAATGATACACAGCAATTGTGACACTACATTTCATGATTAAAAAAACTATTACTGTCTTGAAAATATTTTCAAAACACGTTGAATTAGAAGTACAGTGGAACCTCGGTTTTTGAGCATCTTGGAAGCTGAACGATTTGGAACACGAATGCCGAAAACCCAGAAGTGAATGCGTCCATTTTTGAACGCGCCTTGGAAGTCGAACAACTTCTGAGGCGCATTTCTCCATTTTCTCAATGGAATTTGCCGGCCGCTCATTGCGCCTCGGTTGTCGAACATTTTGGAAGTCAAACTGTTTTCTGGAATGGATTACGTTTGACAGCCGAGGTACCACTGCATATGCAGCAGCAGAATTTTGAGCTTCAGAAAGTGTAACCGTCCGATTCAAAAACCTCCACATTTATTGTGCCGTTTGAGAAGCTCATCGGCCAGAACTGGGAGATCTGGTCCAGAAGAGCAAGGGGGTGGTTTTTGGCCACAGGGCTCTGGAATGTTCCCTCCCTTGGAGGCCTCTCCTCAGAAGCCAGCGGTACGCGTGAGTACTTCTGAGCCCCAAGGGAGGACTTTTTTTTTTTGAGAAAAACGGCACATCCTGGAGTTCAGCCATCTCCTCCCCCGGTCCTCCCTTGGGGCTCAGAAGTACTCACGCGTACCAGCCGGCTTCCAAGAAGAGGCATCCAGCGACTCTGTGCAGAACATTTATGTCCACAATGTATTCTTACTTTGTAAATTATAGGCGTCAGGTGTATAACCAGTTTCCACAAGAATCAGAAACGATCCTTCTCTGAAACAATTCAACTACAGCTAGCAGTTCATAAGTAGTGTTCCCACCCTCAAAGTTTACTCAGCTTTCGGAAATATTGTCTCATTTTGTGGGTTCAGCACCACAAACTGATACAGTGGTGCCTCGCAAGACGAAAAGAATCTGTTCTGTGATTCTCTTCGTCTAGCGGTTTTTTCGTCTTGCGAAGCAAGCCCATTGACGGATTAGCGCTATTAGTGGCTTATCTGCTGATCGGATCAGCTGATAAGCGGCTTAGCGGCTTAGAAAAGGGGGGGGGAACCAGCAGGAACTCGCAAGACATTGTCGTCTTGTGAAGCAAGCCCATAGGAAATTCGTTTTGCCAAGCACCTCCAAAACGGAAAACTCTTTCGTCTAGCAAGTTTTCCGTCTTGCGAGGCAAGCATCTTGCGTGAGGAATGCATCTCATATTGTTCAGATGGTCCTGGTTAGCAGTGGCACCAAAATGACACATCACAGCTAGGTGAGGCGAGAAAGGAAAGGGGTGATTGCTACAAAGGGTGAGTCAATTCCTGTTCCTGCATGATGTTTTTGTCCCACAGCAGCTGCAGCATCAGCCAACACAATCCCAAATGGCACAAACTCAGAAAACTTAAAAAAAAACAAAACATCACGAACACATCAGCCACACAAACACAAATGTTATGTTGTCCACCCTGGCCAGTATAATCTTGACAAAATCTTGTAATCGTGAACTTTTTTGTGGTCTCATTTGTGGCACATGACCAGGGCTTGTCTAAGACCTGTCAATGCCTGAGGCGGAACTTCCCCTGCCGCCCCCATGATGGAAGGGGGCACGAAGCTCTGGAAGCCCCTCTCCATCTCCTCAAGCCTTGCCTGCTCACCAGGCTGTGCCGAGGGAGGGGTGGGGAACTTCAGAAAGTGCTGCTCTTTAAGGAGAAGTACTTTCCTAAGTTCCTTTCCAGGAGAACACAGTGCCCTTCTGCCACTGCAGTGGCAGTGGGGCGATGTGCTCATGTGAGCGCCGCCTCTTTCATTTCTGCCGCCTGAGGCGGCTGCCTCATCTAGTGTCGTGGATGGGCCGGCTCTGAACAAGAAGACTGCTCCTTACAATTAGGCAATATAGCAGACAAGAGTATGCTTGTAATTCACAGGTTCAGATCTTTGACATGGTTGTAGCCATTGTGATTCCACTCTTCTCAACAAGGATGCTTTGTTTAAGCTATTGTTTCCCATGCGTAATGCTTTGGGGACCTTAACGTTGTTTGTTAGTTACTGTTTTGCCCAAACATGCCAATGGTTTTTTGGGATTGTCCAAAATTATACTTTCCATCGTAGCAAAGCTCATGAAAGCAAGATAATGTAACATGCACTTGTACTAACAAAGCGGCAATTCCTGTTCCTAAAACTAATGTAGGAAAAAATTATGCTGTGGTTGCGTCCATGTAAACTGGCTAGAAATAGCAATGTGCAACATCAAATACTATTAAGAGTCAAAGTTGGTTGCTGTTAAAAACTACAACACTATCTGCTTGCTTATTCTAATCACTGACAGCAACACCTAATAGCCTCTAGCAAAAGGTTACATAATACTGGATTTAAAAATGCATACTGTATGTAAAGTAGCAGGTGAACAGATGTCTTGCTTCCTTTTATGTTACTGCTAATGAGCTGCATTAGAACAGAGCCTAGGGCTTGCCAATCAGAAGGTTGGTGGTTCAAATCCCCACGACAGGGTGAGCTCCCATTGCTCGGTCCCAGCTCCTGCCAACCTAGCAGTTTGAAAGCATGCTGGCCACATGACCCGGAAGCTGTATGCCGGCTCCCTTGGCCAGTAAAGCGAGATGAGCGCCACAACCCCAGAGTCGGCCACGATTGGACCTAATGGTCAGGGGTCCCTTTACCTAATGAGCTGCATTATTATTTAAATATTTCAACACAGTAGAATGATAAAGACCTGTGTAGATAAATCCAATAAATAATAAAATAAATTGAACCAAAGAATCAGGCAGGACTACACAAATACAGAAGAATAAAACAAAATTCAATATTTTAAAAAGTGGAAGCTACAGATTTTAACCAACAATTAAACATATAAAAACATCACAGAATCTTTCGCAGACATGCAATTCTAGAAAGGAAAAGCCATGGGACAATTTAGGTAGAACGTATTTTCAAAGTTTCCTAATTTACCTCAATTTTTTAAAAGTATGTAACATCACAAAAAATACAGAATGTGCAAAGGGTCATAAAATCATTTTACAGGTGAAGAACTAAGAAGGAATGCAACTCCAAAAGGTAGTTTCTCAATCAGCCATAGTTCCAATATAGGAAGCTTGGGGGGGGGGGAAGCAGCTTAAAGAAGGGGCACTTCCTAGCAAGGTGTTTGGAACTACATTGGTCAGTCTGTTGAGACTACCTAGCTAGACCTCTGGATTAGTAAAGCACATGGGGAATTGACAACCCCTGCGTGGTTTTGCTGATCCATCAGTCCTGCTGCAAAACCACCCAGCCACTTGTAAGTCCTGAGATTACATGAAGCTCAAGGGTCCCAGAACTTCTCTCCCAGACTACCATACAATGCGATAAGGTAAAAGGTAAAGGGATCCCTGACCATTAGGTCCAGTCGTGAGCGACTCTGGGGTTGCAGCGCTCATCTCGCTTTATTGGCCGAGGGAGCCGGCGTACAGCTTCCAGGTCATGTGGCCAGCATGAGTAAGCCGCTTCTGGTGAACCAGAGCAGTGCATGGAAATGCCGTTTACCTTCCCACCGGAGCGGTACCTATTTATCTACTTGCACTTTGACGTGCTTTTGAACTGCTAGGTTGGCAGGAGCAGGGACCGAGCAATGGGAGCTCACCCTGTTGCAGGGATTTGAAGCGCCGACCTTCTGATCGGCAAGTCCTAGGCTCTGTGGTTTAACCCACAGTGCCACCCCGTCCCTTATACAATGCGATACTGGCTAGCATTGATTTATTTCACTTAAAATGCAACAGGAAGTCTTTCAACCTGTCACCTGCTTTCCAAAGTCCACTCTGGCTCGCTCCCTTCCTTTGCTAGAGACAGGGGAGTAAATTCGTTTTATAGAGCACTCTGGGAGTTCAGCAACAGAGGAAAAGCAGTAGGAGCAATTCGTGTTGTAACGCTGTTTGGGAGCTCACGGCCTCAATCTTGTGTGGATCTCTGGGCTAGGCGTGTTTCCATGTACACAGAGCAAAGCAGCCGAAGCGAAACACACCCTTTTGCAACTCTGGCTATTTTCTGTGCGCTTCCTCAATCAGAATTCTGCTCAAAACCCCATGCAGTCCTCGCAGATCCCTCTGCTAAGGCTCGGTTCCCTCCTGTTCTTCACACACCCGACCCAGCCCTCATCGTACAGGAGACCCACTTGCATTCAGAGATGGCGGTGCGTGGAATTGAATGGCACTGCGCTCACCATAACGCAGCAGACCCACAACCCTCCACTGCTCCGGGGAGCCCAGTGCGGAAATGCAAAAGAGTGCCTTTCTCCTGCGCAAGAAATAACCAAGGCTACGATCGGGGAAATGGGGAGGGGGATAGAGCAGCAGCAATATCAACTTACAGGCGATCCAAATCCCGCGTGCAGAAGCTGCAGTAAGAGCAGAGCAAACATTGCGGCAACCCAAAAAAACCCAGATGATGGGAAAAGGATGGTCGTTCCAGCTTCAGCCCTCTAACCGCCTGACTTTGGAGTCAGCTGACTGGAGCTTCCGCCTCGGTTTCCCCAAACCAGCCAATTGCAATGCGGGAAAAAAGGAAAGAAGAGGTGGGGAGGGGAGAGGGAGGAAAAGGAAAAATGTGACGCAGGTTTTCAAACCATTTGCCAGCTTCATTATTTTTCTTCATCATGTCTATTCATGGCCGATGCTGCCCTTGAAGGACGTAAATCACCCAAAAGGCATTTGCAATAAAATACCATTGCAATGAAGGGGGGGACGACACATTTTTATTCTGCAACTGAAAGCAGTAAAATTCCTGCATTGCTTTGTGTGTGTGTGTGTGTGTGTGTAAAATTGTAAAACATCAGACGTTGAAAATTTCCTGATAAAGGGCTGCCTTCAGATATCTTCTAAAATAAGGTTACCATGTTTTTTTTCAAAGAATCTGGGGATACTTTTTTTTAAAAAGAAAAAAAGTTTTTTTAATTTTTTTTTAAAGATTAAGAAGTAATATCTTCTCTTCTGTGGTCTCCTCTGTTGTGTGGCCTTCCTCTGGGTCCCAGCTTGCCGTGGAGTGGGCTCAGACCAGGCCTGGGCTCAGCCACGTGTCCTTGCCCTCCTACCTCTCCTCAGTGGCAGTGGCAGCAGCGCAGCAAGGTCAGGGCTCCCCTCTTTTTTCTCCTTCCTCTTTCTCTCTCTTCCTTCTCCTCCTCTCCTCCTTCTCCCTGCATTGGCTCCAGGGTTTTCCTGGCCCCGGAGCACCACTGGGCAGTCAGCTGGGTGGCCAGGTGCTCTCACTCCTGGCTCGATTTGGGTTGCGATGTGGTGTCAGCGGTTCCCCAGTTGACGTGCCGGCCATCCCCGGTTCCCCCTCAACAGCGGCAGTCTTAGCAGCTGGTAGCGCAGTTGGCTCTGGCTGGCTTTAGGAGCTGCTTACTGCCGTTGTGCCCGCCATTTTGCTTCGCCGGAAGTCCTCATATGATGTGTCTCGTGCTGTTGAACCAATTACACAACATTCATTCCCTACTACTAAATCTACAACACTTAAAATATAAGTCTGGGGACACTGAATGAAATCCGGGGACGGATTTTGTCCGGTGACAGATTTGTAAATCCGAGGACTGTCCCCTGGAAACGGGGAAATCTGGTAACCATATTCTAAAAGTCTGATGGGAGGCTGCCTGTAACCTCACTTCTCACAGTGAGGGAACCATCAGAAGTCCCTCAGAGCTGGACCTCAGTGAAAAATGAACAATGGGTGAACAGTGAACAATGGATGGAGACGCTCCCGTTGGTATACTGGGCTGTGGCTGTTTAGAGGTTTAAAGGTCAGCTCCAACACTTTGAATTGTGCTTGGAAATGCACTGGGAGGCAATGATGATCCTCTAGGACCAGTGTTATATGGTCCTGGCAGCATAGCTGTCAATGTTTCCCTTTTTTTACGGGAAATTCTCTTATTCCGAATAGGATTCCTCGCAAGAAAAGGGAAAAGTTGACAGCTATGCCTGGAAGCCACTCCCGGTCACCAGTCTAGAAATTCAGCCGTAGTGTATTCTTTAAAAAAAAAAAAAATTATTGGTTTTACAAGAATTTTTTATAGACAATACAAATAAAGAAACAAAAAAACATGTATAATTTCATAGCCTTTTTTTCATAAACCTTACTTCGTCGACTCCCCCAAACCTCCCCTTTCTACATCCCAATTCCCAAAATTATTTCAGCAAATCCTAACACTTAATTTTATCAGATTTATCCCTTATTCTTTTCTTTTACTTAATCTTTTACAGCTGTAAACCCCTTTCCCCTCCTAAAACCTCGACATTTTAGCTTTCATTAATTTTACAATGTTTCTTAAGATAAATTTTAAATTTCTTCCAGTCTTCTTCCGCCGTCTCTTTCCCCTGGTCACGGATTCTGCCAGTCATTTCGGCCAGTCCCATATAGTCAGCTGTAGTGTCTTCTTGATTTGATTCAAAGGCTTCCAAATTGGGAAGTAACTCTGAACAATCCTTGATTACCAAACATATCCTCTGCACACCAGGATGAACACTTTCACAGGGCCTTCTGCAGAAATCCACAGAGGTGCTCTCCCAAGCTACATGCCTCTTAGACAGCTAAACATTACTACACTGAAACCTAAGCATTCTTAATGTCCGCAGTCAAAACGTAGAGTGAGTTGGGAACGTCGGTTCAGCCCGAAGTGGCTGCGCTTTAACAGCACTTCCCAGAGATGGAAAGAAGATAAAAGTCCCAACCGGAGAAGAATGGCAGATTAACTTGATGGATTATGCCCAAATGGCAAAAATGACTGGAAGAATCAGAAATCAGGAAGACCAAAAATTTAATAAGGAACATAGCTGTCAACTTTTCCCTTTTCTTGCAAGGAATCCTATTTGGAATAAGGGAATTTCCCTTAAAAAAAAGGAAAATGTTGACAGCTATAATAAGGATTGGGGGAGAATTTATCATTTATCTTAAACACAATCATAAACAGCAAAAATAGGATTGGAATAACCCTTGTCGTTTAATGGTGAATATTGGATATAACGGAGATGTAAAAGATCCGGAGTGTTATACAAGACGCAGGAGGAAATGATGTGCAATGAGACCCACGAAGGGGAGGAGGGAAGTCCTTGGAATCTTGCTTTTAATGCTGTATGTTGGTTGGATATGTGATTGTGAAACTTTAATGTGAAAAACCAAATATATATATATTGCCCTTCCCTGAGGAAGCGGCTTCCCCTCGCCCCTCGTCGCCGCCCCTCATCCGGGCAGGAGGAGGAGACCTCTCTCTCCCCGCCTGGCCCCTCCGAATTGGTGAGAGAGAGGCGTCGCCATCTCCTCCTCTCCTTCGCCAATTTCCCCCCCTTTCTTCTTGCGACGTGGTGTCCGGCGCCTTCCAGGAGGGAGATGTGGCGCCTCGTTTGCGCGCGGCGGCCGCCGCCGCTTCTGCTTCTGGCGGCGCCGGCGCTGCTGCTGCTGCTGCTCCTTTGCCTGCGCGCCCCGGGCTGCCGGGCGCAATTCGAGCGCTACAGCTTCCGCAGCTTCCCCCGCGACGAGCTGATGCCCTTGGAGTCCGCCTACCGCTACGGCCTGGACCAGTACGGCGCCGAGAAGTGGCCCGAGAGCGTCAGCTACCTCGAGGTCAGCCTGAGGCTGCACCGCTTGCTGAGGGACAGCGAGGCCTTCTGCCACGTCAACTGCAGCTCGGCCCGAGCCCGGGACTATGAGGCCGGCGGCGGCGGCGGCGGCGAGCCCGGGCGCTTCGAGGGCTTCGCGGAGCTGCGCTTCTTCGGCGACCTGCTGCGCCGCGCGCAGTGCCTCAAGCGCTGCAAGCAGGGCCTTCCGGCCTTCCGCCAGTCGCAGCCCAGCCGGGAGGTGCTGGCCGAGTTCCAGCAGCGGGAGCCCTACAAGTTCCTGCAGTTCGCCTACTTCAAGGTAGCGCCTCCCCGCTTCTCGGAGCGAGGGGCCCGGGCGGTGGGAACCGGGGTGGGTTCGATTGAAATCAAACCCATTGAAATCACGATTTGAAATCACGATTTATATCGCCAATCGGTAAGACTTGATTCAACAGGAAGACACATTCCTGCTGGTATAATCTTAATCTTTGCAACAACCAGAGGAAGGTTTTCATTTTTGGAAGGAATAAATAAAAAAATTCCTTCCAGTAGCACCTTAAAGACCAACTAAGTTAGTTCTTGGTATGAGCTTTCGTGTGCATGCACACTTCTTCAGATACACTATTTTTGGAAGGATAAATTTTCCTGGTCCAGGGGGTCCCGAAGAGTCGGACACGACTAAACAACAACAAAATTTTCAGAGCCGTTTCTACAGTCACATCAAAAATTACTGATTTGGTTATTCAGTGGTACCTCGGGTTACATACGCTTCAGGTTACAGATGCTTCAGGTTACAGACTCCGCTAACCCAGAAATAGTACCTTGGGTTAAGAACTTTGCTTCAGGATGAGAACAGAAATCGTGCTCTGGCAGCGCGATGGCAGCAGGAGGCCCCATTAGCTAAAGTGGTGCTCCAGGTTAAGAACAGTTTCAGGTTCAGAACGGACCTCCGGAACAAATTAAGTACTTAACCCGAGGGACCACTGTACTAGTTAGAAATACATAGACAGGTAATTATGAAATTATTGTGAGGTTTCATAAGTTAACTGCTTATATTTGGGCAGCTTTTCTGCTGCACTTTATCGGAAGGAGAAAAATAATCATTTCCTTAATAACAATTTAAATTATTTATTTAACTAAAACAATAACATTATAGCATATGTATCCATGTTTGTTAACTCATGTGGTTAAACGGGTTTTTTCTTTAAATAAAAAACACCTCAGACTGAGTTTTAGCACACATGAAAAACTTAAAACAAAGCCTTATTTCCTGATGAATAGCCTTTGGACCATAATGTAACTTAAATAGAAAACTATCTTTAGAAAGGTTTTTCCTCCAAAGCATTTTAATTTTAAACTCCGATTTAAATTTAAAAAAATCCGATTTAATTTTTTTTAAAAAAAATCTGATTATTGAGCACCCCGCAATTGGATCCCATAGGTTCAGGTCAGGGGGTCACAAGGGAGAGACTTCAGCCAGGAGATAGAAGCAAAACAGTGGTCAGTAGGCCTGATCATTATTGTTGCAACAAGACTTCCCACTGCCACAAAGATGAAGCCCCGAACAATGGTCGCACCAGTATTTTAAAACTTCCCAAAGTTTCCCATAAAGTTTCCCATAATACGTTTTCAGAAGCATCATCAAGACATCATAGATATGTTGATAATAATTTTTATTAGTTTTCAATGACTTCATCTCTTTGGCGATCATTCGTAGCCGAGTAAGATTGTCTTCCATAAACAAGGTTTTAACAGTGAGTCCGTAAGTGACTGTGGAGGCCAATTCTGGATCCACATGTCCTTCCACAGGTTTCTGGGCAAGAGTTGATCAGAAAGGCTGCTCTCCAATTGGAGTGCTCGCAGGCCAGTGTTTCTCAGTTGTCGGTTTTTATACTACATTTTTTTTAAAAAAAATGCCTTGAGAGAGTCTTTAAACCTCTTGTTGACCACCAGCATTACGCTCTCCGTTTTTAATTTATTGAAAACTGAAGGACCATCGAACCTTAGGAGTTGGCACCTAGGCTCGTGACATCGGTCTTCTTGAGAACAACGCCATGAAATCAAAGCTCTAGGACAAAAGTTTATAAAATGTAAGTGATGGTTTCAGAAGTCTCTTTTTCTTGATCCTTTTTGGCTAGGCAAACAACTTCCCAAAAGCCATTGCAGCAGCACACACATTTCTCCTGAAACATCCTGAAGATGAGATGATGAAAAGGAATATGGCATACTACAAAAGCATGCCTGATGCTGAGGACCATATTAAAGATTTGGAAATGAAATCATATGAGGTATGTTCCCCATCTTATTTTTTATCCTGAAGAGCTCTGTAAAAAAAACAGCCCAGAAGCTAAGGTCTGTTTGTTCTCCTAATTTTACTTTGCCTATAGTTTTTCATTCTACTTACAGCTCAGTCTTAACCATGCTTACCTGGAAATAAATATTAAAGAATTCACTGCTCAGCACTTTACCAATGTAAGGTAGAGTCTGTCATTGTTTATAGGATCCCAATCATATTAGCCATTCCTCTGTTCCTTCTGCACAATATTCCTTTCTCTGCCCAATTGTTTAGTAGAACATCACTTCTTATCCACTGTTGCAGTGTTGTGCTAATACGACTTTCAGATTGGACTGTTTCCCTCCTTAATAAAGTATAGACAGCCTGTTTACAAATATGCCACTTTTTGAACTATTTCACAAAGACAAATGTTTTAGATACTGTATTTGCGCATGGAACTCTTTGCATTCATTGTGCATGACTACATATGAGCAGACCGAGGAAGCTCAAATATTTAACATTTTATTTGTGTGAGTATTGTATTCGTGGGAAAATAACTTAGAATCATGTACCTTTTTGGCAAAAGTAATAGTTTTGAACTGAAGTATCGAAAGCGCTTTTAAAATCTTGGGAGGAGCTGCAAGAGAGACTGTTGGAAAGCGACAGCTGAAAAAAGTTGTGGCAGAGTGAATAGGGAGATTGAAGACTGTGAGGGTTTGGGTTATTATATAGACTAGGGGCTGTCACCACTACTTGCATTGCTCAACAATTTTCTACACCTCACCCCCCCAATCCCCTTACAGCTCCTTCAAACCCCACATCTTGCCTATCCACTGCTGCCACCCCATTGCCAATCCCCATCCCCACAGAGCTTGCCCATATTGCCTCATCCCTTCACAACTCACACCAGTTCTAAGATCCTGCTGGCACTCACAGAGAAGAGGGGAATAAATAAAGTAGGAGGAAGTCTTTCCTCCCTTTCCTTTGCACCACCACACACAGCCGGTGTGCTCTGTACTCTGGTCCTGCTGCTGACACGCCATTCAGGGTTAAACCATGGTTTGGCTTAGCGTTGCTCCAAACCCAAACTCATGGTTTGTTTCCCCCAGACAAAGCGTGAATGGTAAACCAAGAAGAAACTGTGGCTACAGCTCGCGGTTTGTCTGGAGTGAGGCAAGCCATGAGTCTGGGTTCAGACATAACATCAAGCCAAACCATAGCTTAGCCCCACGGAGTGTTTCAGCACGAGAAGAGGAGTGCACCAGCCCCAGTCTTCTCTCTGGGAACCTGCAGCTTTGCTTGTTCACGCTAATCCATGGTTGGCTTAGCATTATGTGTGAACTGGGTCACATTGAATTGGAGAATGTATCTTCGAGGATGCAGCTAAAAAAGGACTCTGACTGGGTGGTGGCAATGAAACTAGGAAGAGGTGGCGCTGTGGTCTAAACCACAGAGCCTCTTGGGTTTGCTGATTGGAAGGTTGGCGGTTCAAATCGGCAAGCTCTGTCCCAGCTCCTGCCAACCTAGCAGTTCCAAAGCACACCAGTGCAAGTAGATAAATAGGTACCGCTGTGGCGGGAAGGTAAACAGCGTTTCCGTGAGCTCTGGCACTCACCACAGTGTCCCGTTGCGCCAGAAGCAGTTTAGTCATGCTGCCCACATGACCCAGAAAGTTGTCTGTGGACAAACGCTGCCTCCCTCAGCCTGAAAGCGAAATGAGACCACAACCCTATAGTCGCCTTCAACTGGACTTAACCATCCAGGACTGCTGTCCATTTTGACACAGCAATGCAGCCTTGAATCAAGTCAAATCAAACCTATGCTACTTCCTTACATCCCCCCCCCCCCGGTCTCCTCAGAATCTCTTTATCAGGGCAGTAAAGGCCTACAATGGAGAAAATTGGAGGACTTCCATCACAGACATGGAGCTGGCAATTCCTGATTTCTACAAAGCCTATGATGATTGCATAGCTGCCTGTGAAGGCTCCCGGGAGATCACGGATTTTAAAGAGTTCTATCTGTCCATAGCAGGTAAGTGTTGAGCTGGGTGCCAGCATTTGGGAAGGGGTTCCTGAAGGATACCTTGGTCTCCTAAAATAATTTTGCTTGACGTGTGCTGTTTGCGGATTTCCTTTCTGATAATACTAGCTGTCAGAGGTGTGTGTTTAAACAGTAGGAGATTGCTGTGGAAGGAGGGAGCGAGAGAGAGAGAATTCATAACATAGCAGGTGGTGTCAAATCTACATGCTTGTTTTCCAGATGATCATATAGATGGGTAACTATGGGAAATAATAAACTATGGGAAAATGGATAGAATGTGTGTTTCAGAGTTCGAGTTATATTAAATCACCTTTCTGCATAAATAATAATATTTATGATGTCATGCAAGACTAGCAGATGACCACACAGCAAGTGGTTTCATATCTGTAAATCTGAATTTAGTAAGCTTTTTCACCCAGGAAATTAATCTGGGAAATCAGTCCTTGACTGAAGTTAGTAGCAAACCTTTCATTGTTTTCTGACCAATATAATTGAAATTATGCATTGTAATATATAATTATCTGCATAAAACTGAGGAACACAATGACATTAAAGCAAGAAAGCCTTGTTACACAGCCCCTAGAGCTAACTATTTCGTCTGGGGGTGCACCTCCGGCCCATGGGGCAATTTTTGCCAATCCAGGGTCTGATTTGGCCCCTGAGTCCATTTTCCACAAACCACCCCACCCACCCACAAGCTGACATCCCAGGTTGACATCCTTTTGAGAACAGGATCATGCAGCCTAGGCAGCAAGATTTAATCCCTCTGTTCAACAGTAGATGAACAAAGTTAAAGCCATTTGCCTTCTCCTTTTAGTGGGGGGAGGCGGGGGGGACTGCCACATTTCTACTGTCACTTGCCCACTTAAAGGAGAAGTGCAGCAAAAGTGCTATTTGAAGCAGCCACCCATTCTAGCTCACTCCCACCCTCCCACCCTCACTGCTGCCTGCCAGATAGCTTAAAGGAGGGGTAGGGAGTCTGCTTCAAAAGGTGATTTTGCAAAGCACTCTAAGACAGTCACCAGATTCCCCTTGGGAGCATGGGTACTGTCTTAAAGCTGCAAGGTGCTCTTTGAAGCCACCTACCCCATCCTTTAAATATTGCTCCACCCTGCCACTTCCTGCCTTCTCAGGCCCATGTTTAAATGGAAGAGGGATACATCCACCTGTCAGATTTGGCACCTGAGGCTGATCTAGACTGTGGAGCCCAAAATTTCCCAGCCCTGTTATGTGCAAATGCAGATAAGTTTTGTTTTGTTTTTAAAGAAAGGCAGCTGCAGAGAGGATGGAAGATTGAATGAGAAAGTGATGATGGGTTTAATCCCTCCCCCCAAATTTTCTACTCTTTAAAGTACCCCCATGGCCTTTCCCTTACAGTTCAATGCATAGCCTAACCTTTGTGAAGAAGAGCCATATTAGGGTTCATACAGATGGTCAATCAGTGGACCGAGAAAGGCTTAAGCGGCCCCTGCCTACTTTGCCTAGAGATGACTTTCTTTTTTTAAAAAACAGAAGCAGCAACCCTGCATTGACACTTTAGATAACATGTAGCTGTTTTATAGGGACGCGAGTGGTGCTGTGGGTTAAACCACAGACCCTAGGACTTGCCGATCAGAAGGTTGGGGTTTGAATTCCTGCTATGGGGTGAGCTCCCGTTGCTTGGTCCCAGCTCCTGCCAACCAAGCAGTTCAAAAGCACATCAAAATGCAAGTAGATAAATAGGTACCACTCCGGCAGAAAGGTAAACGGCATTTCCGTGCGCTGCTCTGGTACGCCAGAAGCGGCTTAGTCATGCTGGCCACATGACCTGGAAGCTGTATGCCGGCTCCCTCGGCCAATAAAGTGAGATGAGCGCTGCAACCCCAGAGTTGGCCACAACTGGACCTAATGGTCAGGGGTCCCTTTACCTTTACCTAGCTGCTTCTTAGAATACTCTCTGTGGCTAAACAGCATGATAGCCTATTTTATCCTCCCACCCCAATTAGTAAACAAAGCCATGGAACGCCAAGATGTTAATCCCAGGATTTAGCAATAAATTAGCAATTACTGTAGGTGGCACTACAATCAAGTGAATTTTTTTACTGGGAACAGTATGCAACTTTTTATTATAAAATAGTTCTCTGTTAAGGGTTTCTTCCTGCATGCTGAAAAACGTACGCATTGATCTTGGAGCTAAAGTAGCAGAACACTTTTGAAATTCAGCGCACAGATTTCTACAGCAGGACTGCCGGCTGCTAAACTGAATTCAAGAAACAACTGTGTAATGCTCAGAACGTGTGTGCATTCTTCTTCAGATCACTACATTGAAGTTCTGGAGTGCAAACTGAAGTGCGAAATTGATCTCACGCCAGTCGTAGGAGGCTATGTTGTGGAGAAATTTGTAGCAACTATGTATCACTACTTACAGTTTGCCTATTATAAATGTAAGTAAGAGGTTTTGCGCTCTCCTGAAATTGGGCTTGGTTCTATCTTTTAAAAAACATATATGCCCATTTCACTTATTTAAAATGTTTCTCTTCACTGGAGAAGAAAAGCTGTGCTAGCAAAGCTGCTTCTTAGCATCATTATAATATATTTAAAATAGGTGTCCAGCATCTGCACAGGATCTTGAAAGTTCTCACCAAGTCCTGGCTTTGCTAATTATTTTTAGATTTGCAAAACTGGAAGCAGAAAGGCTCTTTTTTCCCATTTCTGGCACACATAATACACAAAGAATGGGAATTAACGCTTTCTGAGAAAATAGTTTACCACTATCTCTATCTGCATACTCAAGAAAGAAGGGAAAGGAAGACAAATCCTTGCATTCTGATTTTGAGGCTCGCCAAGCGTATAGATTTTGTGAATTAAGAAATACTGCATGCTCAGATTGCAAGAAGCAACAGCTGTTTCCTAACGGTCTCCTGAGAAGCTGACTCTTTTGTTTAATCTTCATTCAGTGAACGATCTGAGAAATGCCGCCTCGTGCGTTGTTAGCTACCTGCTCTTTGACCAGACGGACGGAGTGATGAAACAGAATCTAGTCTATTATCAGTACCATAAAGACAAATGGGGACTCACAGATGAAGACTTCCAGCCTAGACCTGTAAGTTGAATTGTTGAACCGGTCGCAGTCGGTGCATTCAGCCTTGCAGCCTTTTCAATAGATATGCTTCAACATGTTCAGTCTTTACGCTTGCCATGGGAGGTGTGCCATTGCCTTTATGAGGAGCAACTGACCTTCCTTCCGACTTTGAAGCTGTGCGGGTGGGTGGGGTCTGTCCCAATAGTTGTGTGAGAATGCCTTCCAGCTTCATGGTTGACCAAATCGCTTCTGTAGCTGCTCAAGAGGCAAGAGTGCCCAACATGCTCCCTGCCAGCTTTCTTAGAGAAGGGGCTGGTGAGGAGCTTCCTTGACTGCTTGAAATTGAGTTGCCTTGGAGTATCAAAGCCACCAAGCTCCCTGCTGGCTTTTCCTGTAGAAAAGGCCAGCAAAACGCTGTCTTGCTGAAAAGAAGGTACAGTCACACCTCAGGTTACAGACACTTCTGGTTGCGTGTTTTCGGGTTGCGCACCGCGCTATCCCCAAAATTGTAGAGCCCTCTCTGGTATAGTCATCGAGGGTACTAGATGTGCTGGGAAAAGATAGCTCAGTTGGTAGAGCATGAAATTTTTATTCCCAGAGTCGTGGGTTCAAGCCCCACGTTGGGCAAAAAGATTCCTGCACAGCATGGGGTTGGACTAGATGACCCTCGTGGTCCTTTCCAACTCTTATGGTTCTATGACTCTGTAAGAAACGTTTCTTCCATGCAATGCATGAGGCTGTGCTAAAAAGGAGCTTTTAGGCACTGTTCTGCTGTTAATGTGACGTGGAATTTCGCCCTTCTTTTTCTAGGAAGCTGTTCGGTATTACAACATAACAACACTTCAGAGGGAAATGTATGAATTTGCTAAAGAGCACGTGATGGATGATGATGAAGTAAGTCGAGTAGCGCAATACCATTTTCTTAAGTAAAAGTTAATGGCGGCTTAAGGATATTTCAGGCCAGTTGTAATGTGATAGTAGGGTTGTCTTTTTTTTTAGTTTGTTTTGCTTTCAAATAACAACAACAACAACAATTTTTATTTATACCCCACCCTCCCCGGTCAGAGCCGGGCTCAGGGCGGCTAACACCAGTAAAATTACAGTAAAAACATAATGGGGGGGGGACAAACCAATTTAAAATACAGGTTAAAATGCAATTTAAAATGCAGTCTCATTTTAAAAGTAGCTCATAGATCAAAACCATAAGGGGGAGGGAAACATAAGGGTCGGACTGAGTCCGAACCAATGGCCAGGCAGAACAGCTCTGTCTTGCAGGCCCTGTGGAAAGATGTCAAGTCCCACAGGGTCCTAGTCTCTTGTGACAGAGCGTTCCACCAAGTCGGGGCCAGTACTGAACAGGCCCTGGCCCTAGCTGAGACCAGTCTAACCACCTTGCGACCTGGGACCTGACAAAAGCAGCCTGACATGCAGAAACTAAGCGTGTGACACTTTTGTTGTATCTCCAGATCAGGAAAAATTCGCCTGTGCCTGGCTGGCTTATGAACAGCTGGTTATAGGCGTGTGAGGCTCCCCTCCCCACCTGAGTTATCCAGGCATCCTAGCAGAGGAGAAAATGTCTCTGTTGCCGTGGCAATGGAACCAGACTCCCTGTCATCTAGTTCTCTCTCTCCATTAGCCGCCTCAGTGGCTCTGCCGATGAGATGAATCAGCAAGGACAGTGTTTGTCTATAGGGCCATGTTTGCAGCATCTCATGGCATGCCAGGGGGCCCTATCCTAACTGGTGCCCAACATCCCTATAAGGGATCCCTGTGAGACACGGACTTTCATCTTTGTTTCCGTAGCACTCACTTCACTAAAAAGCTAGCGCAGTTGTCATTTAACTAAAATTGTGCATTCGTCCTGATTTGCATAGTATTTTTGGCATTTTGGGGAGTAGGTGGAAGTTTCAGGTTTGGTGTAAGAAAAGCAATTTCCACATGCACTCAGGTTGACAACGGAGTGGGGGGGTTTTCACCAGCTTGGTAGCAATGACTGTGAGAAGAGGAACTGAGGCATAGTCTAGGCCAGGGGACAGCAAACTTTTCCAGCAGGGGGCCGGTCCCCTGTCCCTCAAATCTTGTGGGGGGCGGACTATATTTTGAAAAAAATAATAATGAATATACTCCTATGCCCCATAAATAACCCAGAGATGCATTTTAAATAAAAGGATACATTCTACTCATGTGAAAACATGCTGATTCCCGGATCATCCGCAGGCCAGATTTAAAAGGCAATTGGGCCAGATCTGGCCCCCGGGCCTCAGTTTGCCTACCCATGATCTAGGCTCATAAATACCACTTACCTGGCTGTGTTTGAACAATTCTAACCCACCCCAGGGCAGCCTGGAGTGGCATAGCTACTACTGCAGTTGAAGCCCTGCTGCCCAGGTAGAAGATGCGGTGGTGCTGGGGGGGCGTAGATGGCTGGCCCATTTCTGCTCCCAGAACCTGTCAATTCAGGGCCATACACCAACTACCACCAGCAAGAGAATCACTATCAGCAGACACTCTCTTCACCACCACCACACACATCAGCGATGTGCACCCACTCTCTGTGAATAGGAACCTGCACATCATCTTGGACTACTGTGTCGTCGTTGTCTGCCCATCAGCCATCTACATTGGGAACAGGCCTAGTATTTTTTGCTCCAGGGTACTTTCTGTTCCTGTAATGGCACACTTAGGGTGTCCAGAACCAATGCTGTCCACCACCCCATGCCGAAGGTTAACTGACCAGTGTGCTTTTGGTTTGTAGTGTGTGTTCTTCCCTTTGTGTTCCTGCACTGTTACCTGCACAGTGTAGCATTGTGGCTACTCTGAGTGGGGTGAAACGACTTTGTGATTGATATAAATGGCTGGCCAATCGGCACCAAGCAAATTTGGCTTTGCTGTTTTTCTGTAGTTGATGCTTGTGAAGTATTTGCTGGCTCGTTGCAAATTACTCAGTTTCCATTCTGCATTCCCAAGAGAGGGGTGGTGTTGCGTCATCATGAAAGTGCTAATGGGGAAATGATGGCAAATTCTCATCCTTTAATGAGGGAGTGGGATTGATTCTACTACCATATCAATGAATCAAAAGTAGCATTTTCATCTAGATACTGTTTGTGGTCCAGAATATACAGGGTGAGTCTTTTAAAAGAGGCCCCGTGGAACATGTGTACAGTGGTACCTCAGGTTACACACGCTTCAGGTTACAGACTCCGCTAAACCAGAAATAGTACCTTGGGTTAAGAACTTTGCTTCAGGATGAGAACAGAAACCGTGCTCCGGCAGCGCGGCAGCAGCAGGAGTCCCCATTAGCTAAAGTGGTGCTTCAGGTTAAGAACAGTTTCAGGTTACGAACGGACCTCCGGAACGAATTAAGACTTAACCCGAGGGACCACTGTACTCTGTATCTACGGGGCCTCTTTTAAAGGACTCACCCTGTATATCTGTGAAAATATATGGAACAGAGAAACTGTTTTACAAAACAACAGATCCCAAAGTATTTTTGTTGGAAAACTTTTAATTTCTGAGGGCAGGACTAGACCTTATGCTTGACACAGGCCTGCCCTTGAATTCAGGACCTCCTCTCCGTAAAGTTTTGGCAGAATTGCCTATGTTTTTACATTGCCACATAATGCGTTTCCCTGCTTCCGTATATTAATAGCTGCTGCAGTCAAGAAAATATGAGGAAATGACACAGGTATCTGTACTTAAACGTTACAGGGAAAAGAGGAAAAACAGGGTTGTCTAGCAGTGCTCGCATTTGCTGCAGAACAAAGACTCAAAGGAGGATTCTTTCGAAAGGCTTTAATGTTTAGATTGCTATGAAAGATATGCAAATCATATACACTGCAGGCAATACACAGAATCCTTCCAAGTACAACTACAGCAAAGGCAGGTGATCAAACTCCCAATGCTTTAGACATGGATCTGACTGACACACACCCTTGTTATTCTATATATAATAATGGGGTAGCCTCAACTTTCTGCAGTCTCTTACTACGCCTAGCAGGCAGAGCCTTCTGTTCTCCTTTGGCACTTCCTGGGTTTAGCTGACAAGGGCCATGTAATGGTTCTAGGGGTTGCTTGTGTGTAAATCAAAGCCACTCTTGGCTGGTTACCTGAATGAACCCTTTCTGTCTGGACAGCCACACGCCCGTGGCTGTCTCAATCGCTGGCAGAATCCGTTAGTGGGCGTTTCTTGAACTTCTTCCAGCAAAGAAGCTCTTTGACGCTTAGTCTCCTCCTAGCCTCCCTGCCCGGAAGCCTTCTGCGCAGGGAGGGTGTGGGCATCGGAGGACCCGAGCTCTCCCCACTGGTTCCCGGCGAAGAGTCTTGGAGCCACCTCGCCGATTCCCCCATCTGCCCCCCTTCTCCACTGGTGTTACACTGATTTCCTTCCCCAGAAGATGTGCTGCTTCTCTCCCTCCCGGGACGCTCTCCGGAATCCCTCTGGAGCCCTCCCTCTCCCTCTGGTTCCGGTGGCAGTTCCCTGATAGGCCAGAAGCTGGCAGGGCCAGAGAGGCAGAGCTGTTCCCAATGTCTGATGACGCCAGGTTAGGTGGCAGAGCTAGGAAGTGGGAGGCAGGGCTTGTGGCTCTCGTTGCAGAGACAGGTGAAGCGAGAGAGGTCCCCCCACTCAGGATCCTCACTATCAAGCTGCCCTGCATTTCGGGTCCTCAGCAAACCCTCCTATCTGTATCATCCTGATTTGTCCAGCTCACAACAAGCGATATCTCAGTGTCAATGGGTTGTTCTGCTCTGATTTTTTACATTGGTGCTTACATTGCTAAGAATGTAGCGACCCGGTTATTGGTTTGACTGGAACGCTACTTCTCCTGGTCAGTCGCACCAGGAAAAACAGCATTACAGGTACAGAATTGCAAGAGCATCTTATGACAAATTCCTGTAGAATTCCTAAAGTCGTGCAAAAAAACAAGCAATTGTTTTTACCTTTGCACATGCTTCCGTGCTGGGAGGAAAAACAAATCAAAGTTGCCGAATGAGAACGTGAGTGCTTATTTTCACTAGTTTGAAAAAAGCCTCATTATTTTCACAGTAATCTCTCCTTCCACAAATATTTATGCGTGCCTGCAGCGTTTGGAAGGCCGCTTCTGTTACGGCAAAGGCTTAGTTTTGGTAAATAATACTTGGCGATGAGAATATTTATTGACCTAACTTCTTAAAAGGTTTCAAGTTAGGTAAAGGTAAAGGTACCCCTGCCCGTTCGGGCCAGTCTTGACAGACTCTAGGGTTGTGCACTCATCTCACTCTATAGGCCGGGAGCCAGCGCTGTCCGCAGACACTTCCAGGTCACGTGGCCAGTGTGACAAAGCTGCAGCTGGCAAGCCAGCACCAGCGCAGCACACGGAAACGCCGTTTACCTTCCCGCTATAAAGCGGTACCTATTTATCTACTTGCACTTAAGGGTGCTTTCGAACTGCTAGGTGGGCAGGAGCTGGGACCGAACAACGGGAGCTCACCCCGCTGCGGGGATTCGAACCGCCGACCATGCGATCGGCAAGTCCTAGGCACTGAGGTTTTACCCACAGCGCCACCCGCGTCAAGTTAGCTGAACGCAAAGCAAACAGTTGTCCTTCCAGAAGCTGTTGAAACCACTTTGCACTTTTACCGAAGGGCCAACAAGCTTGTGGTGAAAGGAGGAATAGCGGCATGTCATCCCATCCATCTTATTGTGATACTGATCATACGTATTTCATTCAGCCATGTGATTGTATGGTTTTTACTTTGTAAACTGCTTAGAGATCTTTTTATATGAAGTGGCCTATAAATTGAATGAATGAGTGAACATTTTATTTATTAGACTGTTAGCTGCCCTTTACCAGAGTGGGTTACAACTATAGCATATTCAATTATAAAACAAACAAAACAGCTACAACCATAAAACAAAAAATGTGTTAAAACAGTTCCAGATATGCAACAATTAAAAGCAATTGCAGGTATAAAATAAACCAAAATGTGAAAACTTATATCTATGTATCTGTCTATAATACAGATGCAAATATTGCCCTTTTTGCTCTCTCTTGGCATTCCAGTGATTCCAATGGGAAGCCGGGATAATCCTGTGTTTTGTGGCTGCGGCTTCCAGGAATTAGCTACAATTCTGTTTTCAGCAGTAGGCTATTGTAAAAGGGCATATCCACCGCAAAGACCAGCTGTCAGTCACGCCATCTTGGAAGTTATTTTATTAATTTTATTTATTCATTCATTCCTAAAGGTTGGGAAAATATTATCCGCTCAGGTCCATCATCAGAAGCTAATGAGCTATTCATCAGGAGAATCTTCTATCCGGTTGAACTAGGCTTAGCTGGCTACATTTTCAACTCTACCTGATACTTGTAAAAAAAAGAAATTCTCCCTATAGGTTTGCACGGCACAGAATTAACCTATCTTCTGTTGTAATCTCTTCTAGGGTGAAGTAGTAGAATTCCTTGATGAACTCTTGGAAGTGGATGGCGGAACACAGTGACTCTTAACAACTGAAAAGGCAAAAGAGATTTAAGAAGTGACTGCTCACCCTTGTTCCTTCATATCTCCATGTGTCACCTTTACTCAGGAGTTTAAAAATACCTCAGATATTTCCTAAACTTGCTCTTCTGCCACTTGCATCCTCCTGTGAGTTTTCCATCATGTTGTGCACCTGTATCCCCTTCATCTTTAACATGATTTTTTAAAAAAATATTGTTGCTATTTTTGAGCTATCACAAAGATCCCCTCTGTTCATTTAGCTCAGCAGATTCATCGCAGCTTGGATGAAGCACAAACATTATTTTCATAGAATATAATCGAATAATATGAGAAATGAGTAGCATTGAAAGGATGCTATGTTGTTTTGCACGTAGCATTTTTATTTTTTTATTCTGACAAATTGGCACAGTGGACCCCTTCATAACCTCAGTCAAACCATGGCTTTCCATAAACTAGGCCCTCCTCAATCACCCCTCCACTGCTTCCATCGCACGGTGGCTTATTCTGGTTTGTTGATTGACATTCAGCCTGAATTAGAAGATACAGTGGTACCTCGGTTTAAGAACAGTCTGGTTTAAGAACGATTTGGTTTACAAACTCTGCAAAACCAGAAAGTGTCTTGGTTTGAGAACTTGACCTTGGTCTAAGAATGGAATCCGAACGGTGGAAGGGTACCAGCAGCAGGAGGCCTCATTAGAGAAAGCGCGCCTCGGTTTAAGAACAGTTTCGGTTTAAGAATGGACTTCCGGAACCTATTAAGTTTGTAAACCGAGGTACCACTGTAATATGGAATCCTGGTTTAATACAATTCAAGTCTTTGTTCTAAAGTCAGCATGCAACAAAAGGAGAGGAAAGGAGCTAGGGAGGGAGAAGAATATCACCTGATACACACTCCCAGCTTCATAAACCATGGTTTGTGATAAACCATGAGAGCACCGCGGCTAGAGGTTGAGATTAACCATGGTTTATGAAGTCTCAAATCGCCCTTCAGCTGAAAGCACGTACTTTGAAGTAGTTAAATCAACTTAGTGAGATCCCTGGAGAAAACAAGATTGTGACCGTACTGTGTTTAAACCAGGAGTGGCTAACCTTATTTATCCTGAGCAGTGAGTGTGACTAGAATGACAGAATGTGTAGACATACTTGCCATATGTATACATCTCTCTCTCACACCCCTCACACGATGTATACAGCATCAAAACTCATTCTCCTCCCCGCTTGGGAACTAACAAACGAATCCCTCTTTTTAGCTGCTGGAGATTAACATAGTTAGAACCAAGCTGTCTTTCATGGATCAAATGCACAGAAACACATCTGTCCTCATGGGTAAGAGTTCTTTGGACTCTATCGTGGCAGGAGCAACTTCCGTTAGAATCTAGTCCTGCAAACAATTGTTTACTTGCACGACTGGTTCGCCTTAATTATACCTGTCCATTTATTTGAATGGTGATTCTTGTTGAATAAGGAATGAAAATCAGTTACATCTATGGGACCAAATTCAGTACTTGGGTACACCAGAGCAAACAATGGGTTTAGGAGTAATTATCCTATCAGGTTTCCCTACAGAAACAATGCCATTTATCTAAGTCCCCTCCCTATTGATGCTTCAGTGTGGAACATGTTACAGACCTATGCTCGTAATTATTATGGTGCAAACATTTATTTATTGTAATATTGTGTGTGGATTTACTTTATTTCTTTAACTACATAGGAAATTCACCCAGGGTTGCTAACTTAAAAAAAACCCTAGCCCCTATTTCTCTGCCTTTAACTCCAGCTTGATGTAGAGCCGTTTTTAGGTGATAATATTTATCTCCAAACTCTGAAAACATCACCTACTGATTTCTGCACATCAAGCTGCTATAAAAGGCACAGCAGCAGGCCAGTCTTCTTTTCTGCCTGGTTGGCAAACCTAACAGTGCCTCCTAGTGGAAGCCTGGGTACAGAGCTTTTTATGGAAATGGAAAAGAAAAAGAAACCAAAAACCCAGCAAACAAATGTCCCCTCATTTTTCTAGTGCCAGTTGAACAACCATTATACAGTGGTACCTTGGGTTACAGACACTTCGGGTTACAGACTCCGCTAACCCGGAAGTAGTACCTCGGGTTAAGATCTTTACCTCAGGATGAGAACAGGAATTGCGGCGGCAGTGGGAGGTCCCATTAGCTAAAGGGTTAAGAATGGTTTCAGGTTAAGAACGGACCTCTGTAACGAATTAAGTTCGTCACCAGAGGTACCACGGTAGCTGCTTAGCTATTAACACTTTTCATCAGAACCTCTCATGCCTAAGCAACATTTTGGTTTTTGTGCTTTGATATTTGAAATGCTTGTAGGGCGGTCAGAAACAAAGGAGGACTGGGATTCTGCACCTTTAATAGTTGTGTAGAAGAGGAATTTCAACAGGTATATGTGGAATCCTTTCCCCAGGGCTGCTCACCTGGCACCATCATTTAGCTGCCAGGCAAGACTTTTCCTTTATAACCAGGCCTTTAGCCTTCAACTATCTGTGGCCTTTTGGAAGCAAGTGGGAGGTTCCTAATGCTATTTCTCTCCCTCCCCACCCCCCTTGGTTTTAATGTCTCTATGTGTGTGGGGAGTTGATTGGTGGATTGGCTGTAAGTCACTTTGGGTTGCCTTGGGCTAGATAAAAGGACTGACAAATTTAATAATAATAAAAATTAAAAGGTGTAGCTTATCATGCAAATATCACCTGCATAAATTTCCTCTCCTAATTTTGAGATAAATGGTATAGGAACTTTGTTCTCTATTGCGTCTGGCTATCCCAAATTTAGGGACACGGGTGGCGCTGTGGGTTAAACCACAGAGCCTAGGACTTGCCGATCAGAAGGTCGGCGGTTCGAATCCCCGCGACGGGGTGAGCTCCCATTGCTCGGTCCCTGCTCCTGCCAACCTAGCAGTTCAAAATCACGTCAAAGTGCAGGCAGATAAATAGGTACCACTCCAGCGGGAAGGTAAACGGCATTTCTGTGCGCTGCTCTGGTTCACCAGAAGCGGCTTAGTCATGCTGGCCACATGACCCGGAAGCTGTACACCTGCTCCCTCGGCCAATAAAGCGAGATGAGCGCCACAACCACAGAGTCGTCCGCAACTGGACCTAATGGTCAGGGGTCCCTTTACCTTTTTATCCCAAATTTATGTGCTAAAGAGGAAGTGGAAAAGAAAAAGAAACCAAAAACCCAGCAAACAAGTTGCATTAGAGTACAACAATTTAACATATTTTGAATTGCAGCTGGTGAAATTATCACTTTGCTGTGCTTTATGGAATTCTCTGGTTCAGGAAACAGCAACTGTGCTTTTGGTAGAGTCTGTTTCTTAATTATTTGTTAAAATAAATCATTCCAAACAGAGGTTACCAAGGTGATGTAAGGCATAACAACGTAAGACAATCCACTAAAACAAATTTCCGTAGGCATTTAGAGTATAAAATGCCTGCCATATCTAAGGAGCAATAAAGCAATATCAAAGGCCCAGGAAGGCCTGAATGAATGTAAGTTTTTACCTGGTGATGAAATATCAGTACTGTTGGCACCTGTTCTGAAATACTACTCCACAAGATGAGTGCAACTAGAGCTGGAGATTGAGGATGAAATGAAACTAAGGAATACACAGCGTGAACCCATTGAAATTAACAGATTCATTTACACCTATTGATTTCAGTGGGTCTGCTGTAAGTAGAACTAATATTGACAGTAGCCTTGAATGCAAGCTATCAGACATGTTAAGCTAGGCAGAAGTAATTCTCATTTCTCTGTGTGGCACTGTAGCATTAAGGGCTCAGCTCCCATTCCAGTAAAACATCATTTCTAGTTACTGCTCAAAGACACATTAATCTTGCTTAATCTGCTGAGGGCTCCCGCTAGAGTTTCCAACAGTTATTCTGGCCGAGGTTACTGCAGAATTCAACCAAAAAAATTCCTGATGTGTAAATACAATGATGGGGGACAAGCTTCACCTGTTGAATATCTGCTCATTATATGCCAGTTAAAGATGAAAGATTTGCAGGGAGGAAACTGGTTTGTTAACTGCTAGCTTGCAGAAAGATGAAAGGGAAGAGCATTTGGTCTGCATGATATAAATGAATTCAATAATGGGGGTGTTTAAGATCTTGTGACTCTTTGATCTCTAGGGGAAGAGTCCCTGAGATTCCTAAATATTTTTACACTCTTCTTAATTTCGGTTCACCTTTCAAAATATTTGGTGTGTGTCTTTTCAGAAGATACGGTACTACGCCTGTGATTCCCCCCCCCCTTATTATTAACTGGCTTTCTCTCATTCTGCTCTTCCATTTCATCTGCTATCTAGAGACTGTGAGTTGCCTAAAGTAGGAATGTTGTTTCATTTCATTTTGGTTTTGGTCCTTGTGAGATTGGTGCTGTATTTTGTGCCTGATTTTGATTCGGGCAACCCAAGTGCTACTTCCTGAAACAATAAAGTGCCTTAAAGAATTATTTAACAGCCATTTTTCTGCAATGTATGAGTGTTGATGACGAGGTGTGATTTATCTGATCATTTTTTATTCTGGGTGACTGTCATTGGCATCCGTCTTTCTTGAGAGACGGTGGAGAGCATCTCTAGGTATGAAGTCAAACTGCTGGAGAATCACAGCGCCAGCTGTGGCTGCAGAAACCGGTAACTTATCACAGCTCCTCCTGCATTGTTTTGCTGCATTAGAAGCACTGAAATCAGCTCTCTGAGGTGCAAGCTTGGGCAGTGTGTATGGAGGCCATGAGCTGTTGAAAAATGACCATCTAACAACGCAAACCAAGAAGCCAGGGCTGCAGGCAAGTCCTCCTTTTAGTCAGGCTGCACCTACAGTAGGGTGTTAGCATAGGATCTGCATACAGAAAGTTACGGGTTCAACCCCTGGAATCTCTAATTTAAAGGATTTCAGAGAGCAGAGCTTGGAAAGACTACCAACTGAACAGGGCCTCTCCCAGTTGTCAGTTTAAATTAAACAAAACAAAAGCCTGGAAGTTCACAAAGCGGTGAGACCTTTCTGTTTTAAGTAAAGCCTGCCTGCACTTTTCCCGGAGACCGAATAGGGGAGGGATGGGGGACTGGATAAAGATTCAAATTGAGAGCCCTTCCCTTGAACAATTAATCGTGAAGAGGGCTGAGCTGGAGATGATCCCTCAACAGGAGTAAATCTCTATCGGAATTTTACTCTTATTATAGCTCTTCAACAAACTGTGGAGAAATCCCTGGAGTTAAATACTCAGCTGTATAGCTAAATCATTTACTGTGGTAGGAAGTCCCCTTCTTCTCTCCTGTATTATTTACATTATTTAGCTCATATCTACTGTGGCTATGGGCAAGAGGAAACGCCTCAGAGAAGCAGAGGAATTACTGCTTCTCCCTAGCCCCAAGCTACAAGCTAAAGAAAGAAGAGACCAGTCAAATTTTCAAGCAGCAGTTACCACATACAATAGATTTCTTCCACTAAGTGACTTGGATGTAGCTAATAACATTCCCAAGTCCCAAAATACCATCTTACACACTAATCTAATGAGCACTCCCATCAAGGGTGGGCCTGATGTGGATGGGAAAAAGATCCGGGATAAAGAGAACCAGCTGGGAAATGAGTCCTCCCATTTACAACTAGTCATTAGGACACTGGACTGCATATTTAAAAAGATAGACTTTCTGACGTGCTCAATTTCCAAGCTAACTGAAAAAGTGATGGATATGGATGCCAAAATTGCCTCAAAAATAACTACCAGAGGGGGCCTCCAGTGATAGCCCCACCAAAATCTGGGGCAAAGGGGATGAGAAAATACAAACTAAACAATCTCATGTGTAAGCAAAATCTAACATTGCAACCAAAGAAGGTGTGTCTAACGATAAGGTCTGAGATATGGGACTGGTCAAGCTTGGAAGGAGCTAAAATTGCCCTAAGTAAAATCCTGAGAATAAGTATAGTTCATATTGATCTTAATGCTTTACTTCCGCTAACTCAATCAAATGGCCCTTACAAAGTTATTTTAGCCTTCCGTTTGCTGAGATTACCCTTATTAATAATAAGACAAAAATGGAAATTTATAAAAACAAAAATCATACCCACAAGGGTTTTTGCGGACAGCATAGTAAAACCACTACTTGTGGAAAAAGAGAAAGAGATATTAGATTCAGAAACAAGCTCTACAAAATCGCCAGACAAAGAGATGTTGCTTTCCCCACAGAGAACGGAGGAGATCGCCTGCAGTCCACAACCAGGAACGAACTTGGGTGGTTCCAGAATATCCAATGATGAAAGCGCCCTTATGAATTCATTTGACGAATTACAGTCACAAGAAAAAGAAAAAACAATAAATAAATTAGATAAATTAAGAGAGAAGATGGTTCAGGCAAAAAGTAAAATAGGAAACAAAGAAATTCAAACCAACAGGGCCATTGAAGGCTCAGTGGACCTTCTCAAATTTAGCCCACAGCCCCAAAATAGGTCTATAAAATCCAAGGCAACGATACAGACAATCGTCCTGCCACCCTTATTAGTTAATCTGGAACCAGTTCTTCCTGCACCAGCCGGAATGGTTATACCTACTAAAGAACAGCAAAATGTAAACAAAATTTCGACACATTCCTCAATGCCTGACCTGGAATCATCATTATTGGACAGAATCTCTAGCTGATGATTTAGAAGTTCAATCTGTTATCGATACGGACTGGACAGAAGACCCCTTGGGCCATATAAATAAGATGATATACCCACGGAAGGAAAATCCAATAATAGTTAAAACTTGTACCGACTTAATCTCTGCTCCCCTAGGTGATAAGATCTCTGATAAAACAAGGGATTTCAGAGAGGAGACTAGACCAAACCAGGACACTACCCCTACAGGATCGGGCGAGCAGAGCATAATTACAAACAGCTCAAGAGGCACACCTGCGTCAAAAGGAGAGAAGTCATCTATTAGTCAAAGGAAAATTACTGACTTCTTTAAATTTGACAACCCACCAAGATCAGTATTCCCCCCTTCTCCATTGTGACTACCCAAACCTCAGTCAAATCTTCCCCCATTCTCCTTTTTAAGCTGGAACATAGCAGGTTGGAAGGGGAAAAAATCTGACCCGGACTTTGTAAAACTAATAAACTTACACCAAGTAATTCTCTTGCAGGAAACATGGGAAGAGGGCAGAGTAGATATTAATGGTTTTGATGTTACATCATTACCGGCATGCCCGTCTACTAAAGGAGGCCGGTCCAGTGGAGGATTAGTTATAGCAATTTCCTTGAAAATACAGGCAAAACTCACGCTTGTAAATGCTTCCACCTTTGCAATTACAGCCCTGATTACGAGGAAGAACTTTGAACTTGTTATAACAAATGTCTATCTTCCTCCTGGAGGCAACATTGCAGACTTATACAATAAATGGGGAATCTTGGAGGAACATCTCACTCTTTGTCACTCCAAATACCCCAATATACCCAATGTTATAGCAGGGGACTTCAATGCTCGCATTGCAACAAACTGGGAGTCTTTAATCAAAGCCAAATGGTGGATAACCCCAGAATTCATTAATGACCTCTCCCTCCATAATCAAAGACTTTCCAAAGACAAAAGGGTAAATGAAGCAGGAACCCTTCTTTACCAATTGGTACTACGTCTAAACTTAGTGATTCGAAACGGGAACTGCCCGCCAGACGTACCGGGTGATTTTACACACATAAGCTCCTCTGCAAACAGTGTCCTGGATTATATGTTAGTATCTCATGACATATTCCCCAAATTTTCCATTATAAAGTTGAAAATATTCAACTGAGCGACCACCTACCGTTGGTCGCCACAATGACTACAGACTGGACCCCAGATGGAGACAGGCACCCAACACATCTGATTACAAACTCAGTATTGCAAATCAAAAGTGTAAAATGGTCCGAACTACAGGCCCAAAAATACTCAGCATATTTCCAACAAGGGCTAAAACAAGCATATTCAGGCTTAATCGAGGATTATTACGATTATGACCAAACTCTAAGACTATTCTCGAATCTGTCGGAAGATCTAACGTTTTTTTTCTCTGTCCCGACGCATAAAATAAATCGAACACAAAGGAAGATAGGTGCATTGTGGTTCAATAGTGCTTGTAAACAGGCTAGACAACTTCTTGGTAACATCTACAAAGAGTATAAAGCCTCCGGGGCAACGGTCTTGCCAAAAGAATATTTCCAAGCAAAATCGGCCTACAAGCAAATTCAAAAGGGAGCTAGACAGGAATGGCAAGTGAATCAATGGCGGGCAATCATAGAAGCCTCATCATCACGGAACTCCAGACAATTTTGGCTCCTGGTAAATAAAAGAACTAAAAGATACCCTTTAACTATTATTCCTGCCCCGGTTTGGGAATCTTACTTAAAAAATTACTTTGCCACAACTGACTGTATTGCTAACACAAGAGATGAATTTCAAGAACAGCTTCCCCTCTGGCCCCCCACCGATCTGGAAGACATCCATAACTTGATCGTTAAACTCAAAACAGGGAAAGCGCCTGGGCCAGACCTGATCCCGGCAGAAGCTATAAAATACCATGCGGACTGGTGGGCCAAAGTCCTGGCGACCATCTTCGATGCCGTTAACAACTCTGGAATGATCCCAGAAGTATGGAAGGATGCTATTATCGTTCCAATCCACAAAAAGGGCTCACCAGATGACCCAGGGAATTACAGAAATATCAGTCTGCTCTCAATAGTGGGGAAACGGTATGCCCGCCTCCTGTTGAACAGACTTATCCAATGGGCCGAAGAGAAAAAATTAATTGGGCCCAAACAAGCTGGATTCCGCCCAAAACAGTCAACAATTAATCATATTCTAATTTTACAGCATCTTGCCTGGAAATATTCCACACCAAAGGGTGGCCAACTCTGTGTGGCATTCATTGACCTAAAGGCAGCATTCGATAGTATCCCCAGGATCATCCTCTGGGAAAAACTCACCCGTTGGGGCATCGACAGAAGGCTTCTCTGGCTAATAATCAAACTCCATGAGAACTCAGCAGCTAGAGTGAGACTCACCCCGGAGGGTGATCTCACCAATTCAATTCCCATTAACAGAGGTGTCCGACAGGGTTGTATATTGGCTCCATTCCTGTTCAATTTGTTCATAAGCGACATGAGGACTCTCCTAATAGAGGCTCAAGAAAGGATTCATGCACCCCGCCTGGCACTTTAACACTGCCCTTTGTTACTATATGCGGATGACGCAGTCATCCTTTCTTTTTCTAGAGTAGGTCTCAAGAGGGCCCTAAAATTTTTTGGATCATATTGTAATGCAAATTCCCTTACAATTAATTATGGAAAATCTAAGATCCTAATCATAGGCGCTGACTCCATGGGGCCTGAGGGGGCCCGAGCCCCCTCAAAAATTTGTTTGGGGGGGCTCTGCCCCCCCAATAATCTCGGGCACCCCTCCAGCAAAGCGCCGCCACCGATCGCACGGCTCTGCTCCTCGGCTCAGCCTCCCTCTCACCTTGACATCACGGCGCCCAGCTACGGTCTGTCCGCCCCCCCTCCACCGACACCACCCCCAAACACACACACACAACCTGCCCAGCGTGCTCCTAACGAGCGCCCACCTGCCAGCCTCAGTGTGGCTTCTCTGGTTCCTATTATGAATGTGATTTCTGCCTCTCTGTGTATAGAAGGCATCGACAAGGGTGTGTGCCCCCCTTTCTTTCTCTCTCCCTCTCCCCCCTTTCTCTCTCTCTCACACACACACCACAGGGAAAGGCGAGTGCTGGGAGGTGGGCGGGGGTGAGCGGGGGGGGGTGAGGCGGCAGCAGCAGCAGGGAGTAAGGGAGAATAGCGATATAAAATCAATTGCGGCTGGAGGGTGAGCGAGAGTTTCAGCTGGGCTGTAGGGCGGGCAGTGAGGGGGGGGAGAGTGTGAATCTGTGGGGAAGGCGAGAAGGAAGGAGGGAGGGATAGGGGTGAGATTGAGAGAGGGGGAGGGAGGAGGGGTGGGGAAGGAAGGAAGGAAGGGTTGGAGGAAAGGAAAGAAATGAATGAAACAGGAAGCAACGAGAAGAAGGAAGGATGGAAAGGGTTGGAGGAAAGGAAGGAAGGAAGGAAGAGAGAGAGAGGGGTGAGATTGAGGGAGGGGGTGGAAAAGGAAGGAAGGAGGGAGGGAAAGAGAGAGAGGGAAGGAAGAAGGGAAAGAAATAAAGAGCAGGGAAGGGTTGGAGGAAAGGAAAGGAATGAATGAAACAGGAAGCAATGAGAAGGAAGGAAGGAAGGAAGGAAAGGGTTGGAGCAAAGAAAGGAAGAAAGGAAGGAAAAAGGGAGGGAGGGAGGGAGGGAGGGGGAGATTGAGGGAGGGGTGGAAAAGGAAGGAAGGAAGGAAGGGAAGGAAATAAGAAGCAATGAGAGGAAGGAAGGAAGGAAGGAAAGAAAATGAATGAAATAAGCAATTAGACAAAGGAAGGAAGGAAGGAAAGAAAAAGCAGGGAAGAGTTGCAGGAAAGGAAAGAAAGGAATGAAATAGGAAGGGAGGGAGGAAGGAGCATCGAAGGGTTGGAGGAAAGGAAGAAAATGAATGAAATAAGAAGGAATGAGACAAAGGAAGGAAGGAAGGAAAGAAAGAAAGAAAGAAAGAAAGAAAGAAAGAAAGAAAGAAAGAAAGAAAGGGGAGCAGTGGGAAGAGGAAGGAAAAAAAGGAAGGAAGGAGTACTTAGGCTATGTCTCTTGGGACAGGTTAGCTGAGCTCCTGAGCAAGCGCCCCGTGCCCCGCCTGCCCTCTTCGCCCCTCGGCCCCGTCTGCCTCCGCCCCGACTGTATCAGAACCCCCGCCTCCTCCCCACCTGCTCCCTTGCCAGCCAGCCAGCCAGCCGCGCGCCCTAGCCGGAGAGCCACCGGCCGTCCCCGTCGTGCAATCGGCTGGATCTCCCTTCAGCAGGCGGTGCTCACAACTCGGCCCAGGGACCCCCCCCAGCAGCGGATCTCCGGCCCAGCTGAAGAATCCGGCAACAAGCCCCCTCCTCCCCAATCGCTCCGCCGAAATACGCTCCAAAACCCCCCAGATAGGCCGCCGGCCGCCAAGTCTCGTGGCGCCCTGAGCGAGGGTCTCTCCCCAACACCGCCACCTCGAACTGCGTTCTCCCGGCTACCTGAGCGAAGCAGCGACAGGACCCCGGTATGGCCCCCCCCAATATTTTTTATAAGTCGGCGCCCCTGATCCTAATTTTCTCAAAGAGCCGGAAACTCCATAATTGGAGAATTGATGGGAGAGTCATCGAACAAGTCTATAGATTCCAATACTTGGGAGTTTGGTTACAACATAACCTTAGATGGAAGGCCCATGTAGCTTATGTTACAAATAGAGCCAAAGCTATCTCCTTGGCGATCTTGCGATTCTTCTTCACCGATGGGGCCCTTCACATCCCATCGGCGTTGAAAGTGTTCAAGGCCAAGGTGATCCCGACAATTGCTTATGCCATCTCAACTTGGGGGACTTTTCTCAACCTATCTCACCTAGAGGTTATTCAAAATCAGTTTTTAAGAGGGATATTGAAACTGCCCAGCTGTGTAAGTAATACAGCGTTACACATGGAACTTAATACTGTATCCCTGGAAAACGCCCTGTGGAAGCACATACTTTGTCACTGGTTATCTCTATGGCACAATCTCCCAAACTTGTACTTGATACAATGTATGTGGAGAGATGATTTCCAGAGCCCATGGGTAAAAATTTTACAGCTGAAAATTACGGCAATGGGAATCTCCCCATCCAAATTACTAGAGCAGGACATAGTTCCAGATAAAAGAACAGTAACCTGTAAACTAGAGGAGATGGACTTGCAGCAGAAAATGTCCGTGGGCAATGGTACCTGCTCACCTCTAAACCTTGGTTTATTACCCCTCTTAAGGCCCCCAAATTATTTGAATTCCTTAACTTCTTCGGCTCATAGATATGCCTTTATAAAGGCAAGATTCAACACCTTCCCATCGAACGTGCTGAGAAATAGATTTTCCAATGAACAGATATCGCTCTTATGTGATTGTAATTGTGGGGCATCACATAATTCTTGATTGTGCTTTTCACTCATCGGCCAGGAGCAAGTTTCTTGCTCAATATCTAAAGGGAATCACCGATGATACGAATGAAGCCAAACTGAGATATCTATTAAATGATGAAGACCCCCTAAGATCACTCACGGTTGCGAGATTCTTGATCAGCGTCCTATCCCTAAAGAAGAAAAACGGACTCCTGTGCGGCTCGGATAACCCTTTTAAACCATGATCTATGTTTTAGGATGTAATTAGGTGATATCACCATTGATGTCTTTTATTAATTTATGAGCAGAGGGCGATGTTTATGTTGCAAATTTATTGTAATGTATGATGTTGGTCTTTTGTTTTTGTTCTGCTTTGGTTCTTGTCTGTTTTTTGTAAGTTTTGGCGGTTTTAAAATTGGAGGTTTAAGTACATTATGTTGGTATGGGAAACTGTCATGTGACGGACCAATGGCCTTAATAAATATCAATAAATCAATCAATCAATTTCAGCAAACATCTGACGTTCTGCAATTTACTCAAAAATGGTGCCAAACTGTTGCAAACGATCCCCTGAAAGGTTTTTCGGTGGAAACAGATGGGTTTTTATCATGGGAAACAGAATTAGCCCTTGACGTCTGAACAACTTTTTTTGAAAAAATCCCTAAGCCGCGCGGTCACAATTTCAGCAGAAACCTGACGTTCTGCAATTCACTCAAAAATGTTGGCAAACTGTTGCAAACGATCCCCTGAAATGTTTTTCGGTGGAATCAGATGGGTTTTGATCATCGGAAATAGAATTAGCCCTCGACATCTGAAAAACTATTTTTCACAATTTCAGCAAAAATCTGACGTTCTGCAATTAACTCCAAAATGGTCGCAAAGTGTTGCAAACGATTCCCTGAAAGTTTTTCGGTGGAAACAGATGGGTTTTTATCATCGAAAACAGAATTAGCCCTCGATGTCTGAAAAACTTTTTTTGAAAAAGCGCGCGGTCACAATTTTAGCAAAAATCTGACATTCTGCAATTCACTCATAAATGTTGGCAAACTGTTGCAAATGATCCCCTGAAATGTTTTTCGGTGGAAACAGATGGGTTTTTATCATTGGAAACAGAATTAGCCCTCGACGTCTGAACAACTTTTTTTGAAAAAATCCGTAAGCCGCGCGGTCACAATTTCAGCAAAATCTGACGTTCTGCAATTCACTCAAAAATGGCGACAAAGTGTTGCAAATGATCCCCTGAAAGTTTTTCCGGTGGAATCAGATGGGTTTTGATCATCGGAAACAGAATTAGCCCTCGACGTCTGAAAAACTTTTTTTCACAATTTCAGCAAAAATCTGACGTTCTGCAATACACTCAGAAATGTTGGCAAACTGTTGCAAACGATCCCCTGAAATGTTTTTCTGTGGAAACAGATGGGGTTTTATCATTGGAAACAGAATTAGCCCTCGAAGTCTGAACAACTTTTTTTGAAAAAATCCCCAAGCCGCGCGGTCACAATTTTAGCAAAAATCTGACGTTCTGCAATTCACTCAAAAATGGTGCCAAACTGTTGCAAACTATCCCCCGAAAGCTTTTTCGGTGGAATCAGATGGGTTTTTATCATCGGAAACACAATTAGCCCTCGACGTCTGAACAACTTTTTTTCACAATTCCAGCAAAAATCTGTTCTGCAATTTACTCAAAAATGGTGACAAAGTGTTGCAAATGATCCCCTGACAGGTTTTCCGGTGGAAACAGATGGGTTTTTATAATTGGAAACAGAATTAGCCCTCGACGTCTGAACAACTTTTATGAAAAAATCCCTAAGCCGCGCGGTCACAATTTCACCAAAATCTGACGTTCTGCAATTCACTCAAAAATGTTGGAAAACTGTTGCAAATGATCCCCTGAAATGTTTTCCGGTGGAATCAGTTGGGTTTTGATCATCGGAAACAGAATTAGCCCTCGACGTCTGAAAAACTTTTTTTCACAATTTCAGCAAAAATCTGACGTTCTGCAATTCACTCAAAAATGGTGACAAAGTGTTGCAAATGATCCCCTGACAGGTTTTCCGGTGGAAACAGATGGGTTTTTATCATCGGAAACAGAATTAGCCCTCGACGTCTGAACAACTTTTTTAGAAAAAGCGCGCGGTCACAATTTTAGCAAAAATCTGACGTTCTGCAATTCACTCAAAAATGTTGGCAAACTGTTGCAAACGATCCCTTAAAATGTTTTTTTCGGCAGAAACAGATGGGTTTTTATCATCGGAAACAGAATTAGCCCGCGACGTCTGAACAACTTTTTTGGAAAAAATCCCTAAGCCGCGCGATCACAATTTCAGCAGAAACCTGACGTTCTGCAATTCACTCAAAAATGTTGGCAGACTGTTGCAAACAATCCCCTGAAATGTTTTTCGGTGGAATCAGATGGGTTTTGATCATCGGAAATAGAATTAGCCCTCGACATCTGAAAAACTATTTTTCACAATTTCAGCAAAAATCTGACGTTCTGCAATTAACTCCAAAATGGTCGCAAAGTGTTGCAAACGATTCCCTGAAAGCTTTCGGTGGAAACAGATGGGTTTTTATCATTGGAAACAGAATTAGCCCTCGATGTCTGAAAAACTTTTTTTGAAAAAGCGCGCGGTCACAATTTTAGCAAAAATCTGACATTCTGCAATTCACTCAAAAATGTTGCTAAACTGTTGCAAACGATCTCCTGAAATGTTTTTCGGTGGAAACAGATGGGTTTTTATCATTGGAAACAGAATTAGACCTCGACGTCTGAACAACATTTTTGAAAAAATCCCTAATTTCAGCAAAAATCTGACTTTTGGCAATTCACTCAAAAATGCTGCCAAAAGCTTGAAAATGCTCCCCTGAAAGGTTTGGTACTCAAAACAGAAGGATTTTTATCAAAGGACAAGAAATCATCCCTCAAAAACTAAACCGGCAGAAAATATTTTTTTGAAAAAATCCCTAAGCCCCAGGGTCACAATTTCAGCAAAAATCTGACTTTTGGCAGTTCACTCAAAAATGGTGCCAAAAGCTTGAAAATGCTCTCCTGAAAGGTTTGGCACTCGAAACAGAAGGCTTTTTATCACAGGACAAGAAATCAGCCCTAAAAAACTTAACCGGCAGAAAATATTTTTTTGAAAAAATCCCTAAGCCCCGGGGACAGAATTTCAGCAAAAATCTGACTTTCGGCAATTCACTCAAAAAAGGAGCCAAAAGCTTGAAAATGCTCCGTTGAAAGCTTTGGCGATGGAAACTGAAGGCTTTTTATCACACGACAAGAAATCAGCCCTCAAAAACGTAACCGGCAGAAAATATTTTTTTGAAAAAATCCCTAAGCCCCGGGGTCACAATTTCAGCAAAAATCTGACTTTTGGCAGTTCACTCAAAAATGGTGCCAACCGGTTGCAAATGCTCCCCTGAAAGCTTTGGCGATGGAAACAGAAGGCTTTTTATCACAGGACAAGAAATCAGCCCTCAAAAACTTAACCGGCAGAAAATATTTTTTTGAAAAAATCCCTAAGCCCCGGGGACAGAATTTCAGCAAAAATCTGACTTTCGGCAATTCACTCAAAAAAGGAGCCAAAAGCTTGAAAATGCTCAGTTGAAAGCTTTGGCGATGGAAACTGAAGGCTTTTTATCACACGACAAGAAATCAGCCCTCAAAAACGTAACCGGCAGAAAATATTTTTTTGAAAAAATCACTAAGCCCCGGGGTCACAATTTCAGCAAAAATCTGACTTTTGGCAGTTCACTCAAAAATGGTGCCAACCGGTTGCAAATGCTCCCCTGAAAGCTTTGGCGATGGAAACAGAAGGCTTTTTATCACAGGACAAGAAATCAGCCCTCAAAAACTTAACCGGCAGAAAATATTTTTTTGAAAAAATCCGTAAGCCCCGGGGACAGAATTTCAGCAAAAATCTGACTTTTGGCAATTCACTCAAAAATGGTGCCAACCGGTTGCAAATGCTCCCCTGAAAGTTTGGCGATGGAAACAGAAGGCTTTTTATCACAGGACAAGAAATCCGCCCTCAAAAACTTAACCGGCAGAAAATATTTTTTTTGAAAAATCCCTAAGCCCCGGGGACAGAATTTCAGCAAAAATCTGACTTTCGGCAATTCACTCAAAAAAGGAGCCAAAAGCTTGAAAATGCTCCGTTGAAAGCTTTGGCGATGGAAACTGAAGGCTTTTTATCACACGACAAGAAATCAGCCCTCAAAAACGTAACCGGCAGAAAATATTTTTTTGAAAAAATCCCTAAGCCCCGGGGTCACAATTTCAGCAAAAATCTGACTTTTGGCAGTTCACTCAAAAATGGTGCCAAAAGCTTGAAAATGCTCTCCTGAAAGGTTTGGCACTCGAAACAGAAGACTTTTTATCACAGGACAAGAAATCAGCCCTCAAAAACTTATCCGACAGAAAATATTTTTTTGAAAAAATCCCTAAGCCCCGGGGTCACAATTTCAGCAAAAATCTAACTTTCGGCAATTCACTTAAAAATGGTGCCAACCGGTTGCAAAGGCTCCCCTGAATGTTTGGCACTCGAAACAGAAGACTTTTTATCACAGGACAAGAAATCAGCCCTCAAAAACTTAACCGGCAGAAAATATTTTTTTGAAAAAATCCCTAAGCCCCGGGGACAGAATTTCAGCAAAAATCTGACTTTTGGCAATTCACTCAAAAAAGGAGCCAAAAGCTTGAAAATGCTCCGTTGAAAGCTTTGGCGATGGAAACTTATCAGGGGATGATTAGCTGCTTGTGCTTAAAATGGTGCCCCTTCAGAGTTTGTGCGGCCCCACAAACCTCTGTGTGTAACAGAGCTCCTCAGACATGTCTGCTCTAGTCACTATTAGAGTCCGACAGTGGCTGTTTGCGGAAACGCCTCCAACAAAGAAGTTCCTTAACGGAAACACGTCTCCTGGACTCACGACGTGACAGCTTCCGACGAAGCATGGGTCTCCCTGCAGTTGCTTCTGACACCTCCCCACTATTTTCGCTGGACGTGTCTCTCACCCCTTTCTCTCCCCTGCTTCCTGCCTGCGTTGCTGCGTCTCTCTCAGTATTACTGAGATCCTCCTCCAGAGACCCCGCGCTCCCCCTGCTGGTCCCTGCTTTGGCTGTTGAGTCTCTCCCCGTCTCTGGGAGCCCTATCACCTCCTTTCCCTCTGATGTCAGTTCCCTGACATCCACCTCCCCTCCAGGGCCCCCTTCCCCCCCGCCCCCTCCCTCTCCTCTGGGCGGTGAGGAGCTGAAACCCCGAAACGAATCCTCTTCATCTTCAGACGTCTCGAACATTTCCCTCCATCGGTCTTCGTTCCGACTCGCTGAATCCTCCTCCACCTCGGAATCAGAGAACCCCTCCAACTCCTCTTCTTCGTCGGTGGTGGCGAAGTATTCCCTCCGGAACCTCGCCACTGGCTGGGGTTTACGAGGGAATCTCTGATGAAAAGTTTCAATTAGAACCTCGTCATCTACATCCTCTGCCCTGACCCAGGTGTTTTCCGACTCCGGTTCCCCTTCCCACATTACCAAATACTCTACTTGCTCTCCCTTCCACCTGGAATCTAGAATCTCCGCTACATGGTAGCTGTGTTCTTTTTCCTCCATCGCTGGTCCCCTATTGACCCTCCCCTCTCTGTCCCCTATATACGGTGACAGCAACGATCTGTGGAACACTGGGTGCAACTTCATGTGGTTCGGTAACCGGAGTCTGAAAGCCACTGGGTTGACCTGTTGCGTGACTTCAAATGGGCCCAGTCTTTTGGGTCTTAACTTCTTACAACCTCCTTTAAATGGTAACCCTTGGGTGGACAGCCACACCTGGTCTCCCACCCTAATGCTTTCCCCTTCCCTTCTGGTTTTGTCTGCCTGCCTCTTATATTCCTCCTTCGCCCGGTTTAAATTAAGTTGGAGTTGGCGATGGATCGCTTCCATTTCTTCAACGAACTGTTCTGCTGCTGGAACGCTCCAGTTCTCCCCCTCCCCCCCTGGGAAGGCTCGGGGATGACACCCGTGATTGGCCAAAAAAGGGCTCATCCCCGTGGACACGTTCTCTGCATTGTTGTAAGCAAATTCTGCCAACGCCAGCTTCTCCACCCAATCATTCTCTCTGTCATTAACATAACACCTCAAATATTGCTGGAGGACACCATTAGCTCTTTCCGCCTGCCCGTTGGTTTCTGGATGACGGGCAGTAGAGAAATTAACCTCTACATGCAGTAAGCTCATGAGCTTCCTCCAGAACCTGGAAGTAAATTGTTTCCCTCGGTCCGAAACCACCCTCAAGGGGGCGCCATGCAACCTAAACACATTTTCCACAAACAATTTGGCGGTTTCTTCTGCTGTGACCGCATGTGAGCAGGCTATAAAGTGGGCCATCTTGGTTAACAGATCTACCACCACCATAATGGCTGTTTTCCCTTTGGACCTGGGCAGATCAGTCATGAAATCTATTGCCACTGCCTCCCACGGTCTTTCCGGCGTGGGTAGTGGTTCTAATAAACCTGCCGGCGCCCGCCTCTCCCCCTTGGCTCGTTGGCATCGGTCACACCCTCTCACATACTCCCGTACATCTTCCCTAACCTTGGGCCACCAGAATTCCCTGGTAACCAGCCACATGGTTTTGTGTTGCCCAAAATGCCCTGCTGTGGGGTTATCGTGCAGTTGCTTGAGTACCTTTTCCCTCAATTCCCCTTCAGGTATGTATAACGCTCCCTTGTAGTACAACGCCCCATTTCTCTCCTCAAAACCCCCGGGTTTGTCTCCCTCCCTCCTAAGACTCCTGAGTTTGTCCTGGGCGTATTCATCCTGCCCCGTTCCCTCTACCAGTTCCCTTTGCCCCACCAATGCCGCCCCACACACCCAGCGGTCCTCGGGAATGACATGGGTCTCTTCGGGTGCACCCTCTCCCTCCAAATATTCAGGTTTGCGTGAGAGAGCGTCCGCCCTAACGTTCTCCGGGCCTGGTACGTAACAAATCTCAAAGTTAAATTTGGAGAACTCCTGGGCCCATCTCAACTGCCGTTGGTTGAGCACTCGCGCAGTTCTCCAATACTCTAGATTCTTATGGTCCGTGCACACTTGCACCTTCTGTTGTGCACCAATTAGTAGGTGCCTCCATCTCCGGAAGGCCTCATAAATTGCAAGAAGTTCCCGGTCGTACACCGTGTAGTTCCTCTCAGACTTGTTCAGCTTTCGCGAAAAGAAGGCACACGGTCGCCACTCTGACCCCTCCTTCCCCGGCTGCAGAAGAAGCACCGCCCCTATGGCTCTGTCCGACGCGTCTGTTTCGACCCTCAGCTTTTTTTGTAAATCCACATGTAGAAGTTGTTCGTCAGAGGCGAAGGCCCTTTTCAGTTCCTCAAACGCTCGCTCCGCCTCCCCCGTCCAAACAAACTTCTTTTTGCTGCTGAGACAGTCCGTGATGGGCGCCGTCAGGTGGGCGAAGTTTCGGATGAACTTACGATAAAAGTTTCCAAACCCTAGGAACCTCTGCACATCCTTCTTGGTCTTGGGTGTTTTCCATTCCAGCACCGCTTGAACCTTGCCGGGGTCCATGGCCAACCCCTTATCTGACAAGCGGTACCCCAGGAATTCCACCTCCTTGGTATGAAACTGACACTTCTCCAGTTTCACCCACAGTCTGTTGGCTTGCAGCCTGCTCAACACTTCTCTGACGTCTCTCACATGTTGCTCCTCATTCTCCGAATACACCAACACGTCATCTAAGAAGGCCACGCAATTCTTGTAGAGCAAAGGCCCCAGTACGTGGTTCATGAAAGCTTGAAAACACGCGGAGCCTGTTTGTAATCCAAAAGGCATAACTAAGTATTCAAATGCCCCCAAAGGGGTGAACATGGTGGTCTTCCATTCATCCCCTTTCCTTATACGTATCAGGTTGTACGCCCCCCTTAGGTCCAGCTTTGTAAAAATCTTTCCCTTCCGCACCCTGGTCAAAATATCATCAATCCTGGGCATAGGAAAAGCCGCCGGCTCGGTCACTGCATTTAAGGCCCGAAAGTCACATACCAGCCTCGGCTTGTCCGTGTGTTTTTTGTCCACAAAAAACACTGGGCTACCCCCCGCTGCCTTGGACTCTCTGATGAAGCCTCTCTTCAGGTTCTTGTCAATGAACGCTCGCAACTCCTGCATTTCCCTGTCTGACATGGCATACAACTTGCCTACAGGAAGCTGTGCTCCGGGGAGTAAATTGATCTGGCAATCAAAGGGTCTATGCGGAGGTAGTTGGTCAGCTTCCTTCTCGCTGAACACGTCGCTGAGATCAGCATACTGTGGTGGCACCTTCCCCTTCTCCATTACTTCAGTCCCTGCCAGGGTGGCTTGGGCCCCTGCTGACCCCTTTTCCCCCCTGCAGTGTTCTAAGCAATGTGCGGAACCGAAGGAAACCACTCTTTGATGCCAGCCCACCAGCGGATCATGTAGGGCTAGCCAGCTCATTCCCAAAATAATGGGAGCACCTCCCAAGGTGGCCACATTAAACGCTATCAGTTCTGTGTGCCTTGCCACCCTCATTATCATTGGGATGGTCTGCAAGCTGACTCCTCCTCCCAACAGTTCCCTGCCATCGATCGTGGTCACCTGCAGGGGGTTGCTTAAAGGGATAGTCTGTATCTGGTGTTCAGCAGCAAACTCCTTGCTCATAAAATTGCAGGAGCTGCCTGAGTCCAACAGTGCCTTTATTTTTAGGGGGTGTCCATTTTGCAGCTCTAGCGACACTTCAATCACTAGAGCAGGTCGAGGAGCTTCTGGCACTGGCACTTGGGGAAGGGGCACTTTCACTGCTCTGACCTGGCTGCAGTGCCCTGATGGCAACCAGGCGTTGGCTTTTACCTGCTCCGTTTCTCCCTGCTCTTCCCCCTCAACAGCTCCCACCATTCCTTGCCATTCCTTCCTCTGGGGGCAGACTCTGGCAAAGTGGCCTGGCTGTTGGCAGAGATAGCATTTCCGGGCTCCCTTTCCCTCCTTCTTCGCCCCCTCACTGGGCTTTGAAACTGCGCGCGCGCGGGCTGTTCCGATTTCCATCGGCTCTGCCGGCGGGAAAGCTGGCTCAGGAATGTCTGGAATGCGTAACTCCTTCCAACGTTCCCCTCTCCCTTCCCGCCTCTCCAAGGCTCTTGCCTCCTGGCGCGCTCCAATGGTCAGCGCAGATTTGGTCAGCTGATCCATAGACACCGCCCTGGGGCTCCTGGCCAGCTCGTCTTTCACAGCTGAAGAAAGACCTTCTTCAAATAGCATCTGAATGGGTGCTGCCGATAAATCCCACCCCAATCTGTGAATCAGCATGGTAAATTCAGTCCAGTACTCACGGACAGATCTGCTTCCCTGCTTGCAAGCCATTAACTGTCTGCGCACCGCCCCTTCCTCAATGTCGCTGGAAAACATGATATCCATTGCACGAAAGAATTTCATAGTGTCCTTTAGGATATCGTTGTGCGTTGCCATCAGGGGTCGAACCCAGTCTCGCGCGCCCTTCTCAAGATGCCCAATTACAAAAGCAACTCGAGATTCCTCATCAGGGAACTCATCAAACTGGACATTCAGGGCATATTGCATTTCAGTCCTAAAGGCATGGTAATCCTTGGGGTCCCCCCCAAACTTCTGCACCAATCCTGGTACCTTTCTGGGGAACTGAGTGGTTCTCCCCTTCTTGTCTGCATCTTGAGCCCTCCTCTCCTCGAGCCTCGCCGTCTGCAGCGCCAGTTGGACCTCCAATGCTCGGTATCTTTCTTCCAAGCTTGGATCAGCTCCTCCCCCTGCTACTCCGGCTCCGGCTGGGTCGCTCATGATGCTTTCTCCTGCACAGGCAGCGTACAGAGACTGTCGGACTGCTATCAGGGGATGATTAGCTGCTTGTGCTTAAAATGGTGCCCCTTCAGAGTTTGTGCGGCCCCACAAACCTCTGTGTGTAACAGAGCTCCTCAGACATGTCTGCTCTAGTCACTATTAGAGTCCGACAGTGGATGTTTGCGGAAACGCCTCCAACAACGAAGTTCCTTAACGGAAACACGTCTCCTGGACTCACGACGTGACAGCTTCCGACGAAGCATGGGTCTCCCTGCAGTTGCTTCTGACACCTCCCCACTATTTTCGCTGGACGTGTCTCTCACCCCTTTCTCTCCCCTGCTTCCTGCCTGCGTTGCTGCGTCTCTCTCAGTATTACTGAGATCCTCCTCCAGAGACCCCGCGCTCCCCCTGCTGGTCCCTGCTTTGGCTGTTGAGTCTCTCCCCGTCTCTGGGAGCCCTATCACCTCCTTTCCCTCTGATGTCAGTTCCCTGACAAAACTGAAGGCTTTTTATCAAACGACAAGAAGTCAGCCCTCAAAAACGTAACCGGCAGAAAATATTTTTTTGAAAAAATCCCTAAGCCCCAGGGTCACAATTTCAGCAAAAATCTGACTTTTGGCAGTTCACTCAAAAATGGTGCCAAAAGCTTGAAAATGCTCCGCTGAAAGCTTTGGCGATGGAAACAGAAGGCTTTTTATCACAGGACAAGAAATCATCCCTCAAAAACTTAACCGGCAGAAAATATTTTTTTAAAAAAATTCCTAAGCCCCGGGGTCACAATTTCAGCAAAAATCAGACTTTTGGCAGTTCACTTAAAAATGGTGCCAACCGGTTGCAAATGCTCCCCTGAAAGTTTGGCACTCGAAACAGAAGGCTTTTTATCACAGGACAAGAAATCATCCCTCAAAAACTTAACCGGCAGAAAATATTTTTTTGAGAAAATCCCTAAGCCCCGGGGTCACAATTTCAGCAAAAATCTGACTTTTGGCAGTTCACTCAAAAATGGTGCCAAAAGCTTGAAAATGCTCTCCTGAAAGGTTTGGCACTCGAAACAGAAGGCTTTTTATCACAGGACAAGAAATCAGCCCTAAAAAACTTAACCGGCAGAAAATATTTTTTTGAAAAAATCCCTAAGCCCCGGGGACAGAATTTCAGCAAAAATCTGACTTTTGGCAATTCACTCAAAAAAGGTGCCAAAAGCTTGAAAATGCTCCGTTGAAAGCTTTAGCGATGGAAACAGAAGGCTTTTTATCACACGACAAGAAATCAGCCCTCAAAAACTTAACCGGCAGAAAATATATATTTTTTTAAAAAAATCCCTAAGCCCCAGGATCACAATTTCAGCAAAAATCTGACTTTTGGCAGTTCACTCAAAAATGGTGCCAACCGGTTGCAAAGGCTCCCCTGAATGTTTGGCACTCGAAACAGAAGGCTTTTTATCACAGGACAGGAAATCAGCCCTCAAAAACTTAACCGGCAGCAAAATTTTTTTTGAAAAAATCCCTAAGCCCCGGGGACAGAATTTCAGCAAAAATCTAACTTTCGGCAATTCACTTAAAAATGGTGCCAACCGGTTGCAAATGCTCCCCTGAAAGTTTGGCACTCGAAACAGAAGGCTTTTTATCACAGGACAAGAAATCAGCCCTCAAAAACTTAACCGGCAGAAAATATTTTTTTGAAAAAATCCCTAAGCCCCGGGGTCACAATTTCAGCAAAAATCTGACTTTTGGCAGTTCACTCAAAAATGCTGCAAAAAGCTTGAAAATGCTCCCCTGAAAGGTTTGGCACTCGAAACAGAAGGCTTTTTATCACAGGACAAGAAATCAGCCCTCAAAAACTTAACCGGCAGAAAATATTTTTTTGAAAAAATCCCTAAGCCCCGGGGTCACAATTTCAGCAAAAATCTGACTTTTGGCAGTTCACTCAAAAATGGTGCCAACCGGTTGCAAATGCTCCCCTGAAAGTTTGGCACTCGAAACAGAAGGCTTTTTATCACAGGACAAGAAATCATCCCTCAAAAACTTAACCGGCAGAAAATATTTTTTTGAGAAAATCCCTAAGCCCCGGGGTCACAATTTCAGCAAAAATCTGACTTTTGGCAGTTCACTCAAAAATGGTGCCAAAAGCTTGAAAATGCTCTCCTGAAAGGTTTGACACTCGAAACAGAAGGCTTTTTATCACAGGACAAGAAATCAGCCCTCAAAAACGTAACCGGCAGAAAATATTTTTTTGAAAAAATCCCTATTTCAGCAAAAATCTGACTTTCGGCAATTCACTCAAAAAAGGTGCCAAAAGCTTGAAAATGCTCCGTTGAAAGCTTTAGCGATGGAAACAGAAGGCTTTTTATCACATGACAAGAAATCAGCCCTCAAAAACTTAACCGGCAGAAAATATTTTTTTTAAAAAAAATCCCTAAGCCCCAGGATCACAATTTCAGCAAAAATCTGACTTTCGGCAATTCACTCAAAAAAGGAGCCAAAAGCTTGAAAATGCTCCGTTTAAAGCTTTGGCGATGGAAACTGAAGGCTTTTTATCACACGACAAGAAATCAGCCCTCAAAAACGTAACCGGCAGAAAATATTTTTTTGAAAAAATCCCGAAGCCCCGGGGTCACAATTTCAGCAAAAATCTGACTTTTGGCAGTTCACTCAAAAATGGTGCCAACCGGTTGCAAATGCTCCCCTGAAAGCTTTGGCGATGGAAACAGAAGGCTTTTTATCACAGGACAAGAAATCAGCCCTCAAAAACTTAACCGGCAGAAAATATTTTTTTGAAAAAATCCCTAAGCCCCGGGGACAGAATTTCAGCAAAAATCTGACTTTCGGCAATTCACTCAAAAATGGTGCCAAAAGCTTGAAAATGCTCTCCTGAAAGGTTTGGCACTCGAAACAGAAGACTTTTTATCACAGGACAAGAAATCAGCCCTCAAAAACTTATCCGACAGAAAATATTTTTTTGAAAAAATCCCTAAGCCCCGGGGTCACAATTTCAGCAAAAATCTAACTTTCGGCAATTCACTTAAAAATGGTGCCAACCGGTTGCAAAGGCTCCCCTGAATGTTTGGCACTCGAAACAGAAGACTTTTTATCACAGGACAAGAAATCAGCCCTCAAAAACTTAACCGGCAGAAAATATTTTTTTGAAAAAATCCCTAAGCCCCGGGGACAGAATTTCAGCAAAAATCTGACTTTTGGCAATTCACTCAAAAAAGGAGCCAAAAGCTTGAAAATGCTCCGTTGAAAGCTTTGGCGATGGAAACTGAAGGCTTTTTATCAAACGACAAGAAGTCAGCCCTCAAAAACGTAACCGGCAGAAAATATTTTTTTGAAAAAATCCCTAAGCCCCAGGGTCACAATTTCAGCAAAAATCTGACTTTTGGCAGTTCACTCAAAAATGGTGCCAAAAGCTTGAAAATGCTCCGCTGAAAGCTTTGGCGATGGAAACAGAAGGCTTTTTATCACAGGACAAGAAATCATCCCTCAAAAACTTAACCGGCAGAAAATTTTTTTTTTAAAAAATCCCTAAGCCCCGGGGTCACAATTTCAGCAAAAATCAGACTTTTGGCAGTTCACTTAAAAATGGTGCCAACCGGTTGCAAATGCTCCCCTGAAAGTTTGGCACTCGAAACAGAAGGCTTTTTATCACAGGACAAGAAATCATCCCTCAAAAACTTAACCGGCAGAAAATATTTTTTTGAGAAAATCCCTAAGCCCCGGGGTCACAATTTCAGCAAAAATCTGACTTTTGGCAGTTCACTCAAAAATGGTGCCAACCGGTTGCAAAGGCTCCCCTGAAAGGTTTGGCACTCGAAACAGAAGGCTTTTTATCACAGGACAAGAAATCAGCCCTCAAAAACGTAACCGGCAGAAAATATTTTTTTGAAAAAATCCCTATTTCAGCAAAAATCTGACTTTCGGCAATTCACTCAAAAAAGGTGCCAAAAGCTTGAAAATGCTCCGTTGAAAGCTTTAGCGATGGAAACAGAAGGCTTTTTATCACACGACAAGAAATCAGCCCTCAAAAACTTAACCGGCAGAAAATATTTTTTTTTAAAAAAATCCCTAAGCCCCAGGATCACAATTTCAGCAAAAATCTGACTTTTGGCAGTTCACTCAAAAATGGTGCGAAAAGCTTGAAAATGCTCCGCTGAAAGCTTTGGCGATGGAAACAGAAGGCTTTTTATCACACGACAAGAAATCAGCCCTCAAAAACTTAACCGGCAGAAAACAATTTCAGCAAAAATCTGACTTTTGGCAGTTCACTCAAAAATGGTGCCAAAAGCTTGAAAATGCTTCGCTTAAATCTTTGACGATGGAAACAGAAAGCTTTTTATCACAGGACAAGAAATCATCCCTCAAAAACTTAACCGGCAGAAAATAATTTTTTGAAAAAATCCCTAATCCCCGGGGTCACTATTTCAGCAAAAATCTGACTTTCGGCAATTCACTTAAAAATGGTGCCAACCGGTTGCAAATGCTCCCCTGAAAGTTTGGCACTCGAAACAGAAGGCTTTTTATCACAGGACAAGAAATCAGCCCTCAAAAACTTAACCGGCAGAAAATATTTTTTTGAAAAAATCCCTAAGCCCCGGGGTCACAATTTCAGCAGAAATCTGACTTTTGGCAGTTCACTCAAAAATGGTGCCAAAAGCTTGAAAATGCTCTCCTGAAAGGTTTGGCACTCGAAACAGAAGGCTTTTTATCACAGGACAAGAAATCATCCCTCAAAAACTTAACCGGCAGAAAATTTTTTTTTGAAAAAATCCCTAAGCCCCGGGGTCACAATTTCAGCAAAAATCTGACTTTTGGCAGTTCACTCAAAAATGGTGCCAACCGGTTGCAAATGCTCCCCTGAAAGTTTGGCACTCGAAACAGAAGGCTTTTTATCACAGGACAAGAAATCATCCCTCAAAAACTTAACCGGCAGAAAATATTTTTTTGAGAAAATCCCTAAGCCCCGGGGTCACAATTTCAGCAAAAATCTGACTTTTGGCAGTTCACTCAAAAATGGTGCCAAAAGCTTGAAAATGCTCTCCTGAAAGGTTTGGCACTCGAAACAGAAGGCTTTTTATCACAGGACAAGAAATCAGCCCTCAAAAACTTAACCGGCAGAAAATATTTTTTTGAAAAAATCCCTAAGCCCCGGGGTCACAATTTCAGCAAAAATCTGACTTTTGGCAGTTCACTCAAAAATGGTGCCAAAAGCTTGAAAATGCTCTCCTGAAAGGTTTGGCACTCGAAACAGAAGGCTTTTTATCACAGGACAAGAAATCAGCCCTCAAAAACTTAACCGGCAGAAAATATTTTTTTGAAAAAATCCCTAAGCCCCGGGGTCACAATTTCAGCAAAAATCTAACTTTCGGCAATTCACTTAAAAATGGTGCCAACCGGTTGCAAAGGCTCCCCTGAATGTTTGGCACTCGAAACAGAAGACTTTTTATCACAGGACAAGAAATCAGCCCTCAAAAACTTAACCGGCAGAAAATATTTTTTTGAAAAAATCCCTAAGCCCCGGGGACAGAATTTCAGCAAAAATCTAACTTTCGGCAATTCACTTAAAAATGGTGCCAACCGGTTGCAAAGGCTCCCCTGAATGTTTGGCACTCGAAACAGAAGGCTTTTTATCACAGGACAAGAAATCAGCCCTCAAAAACTTAACCGGCAGAAAATATTTTTTTGAAAAAATCCCTAAGCCCCGGGGATAGAATTTCAGCAAAAATCTAACTTTCGGCAATTCACTTAAAAATGGTGCCAACCGGTTGCAAATGCTCCCCTGAAAGTTTGGCACTCGAAACAGAAGGCTTTTTATCACAGGACAAGAAATCAGCCCTCAAAAACTTAACCGGCAGAAAATATTTTTTTGAAAAAATCCCTAAGCCCCGGGGTCACAATTTCAGCAAAAATCTGACTTTTGGCAGTTCACTCAAAAATGGTGCCAAAAGCTTGAAAATGCTCTCCTGAAAGGTTTGGCACTCGAAACAGAAGGCTTTTTATCACAGGACAAGAAATCAGCCCTCAAAAACTTAACCGGCAGAAAATATTTTTTTGAAAAAATCCCTAAGCCCCGGGGTCACAATTTCAGCAGAAATCTGACTTTTGGCAGTTCACTCAAAAATGGTGCCAAAAGCTTGAAAATGCTCTCCTGAAAGGTTTGGCACACGAAACAGAAGGCTTTTTATCACAGGACAAGAAATCATCCCTCAAAAACTTAACCGGCAGAAAATATTTTTTTGAAAAAATCCCTAAGCCCCGGGGTCACAATTTCAGCAAAAATCTGACTTTTGGCAATTCACTCAAAAATGCTGCAAAAAGCTTGAAAATGCTCCCCTGAAAGGTTTGGCACTCAAAACAGAAGGCTTTTTATCACAGGACAAGAAATCAGCCCTCAAAAACTTAACCGGCAGAAAATATTTTTTTGAAAAAATCCCTAAGCCCCGGGGTCACAATTTCAGCAAAAATCTGACTTTTGGCAGTTCACTCAAAAATGGTGCCAACCGGTTGCAAATGCTCCCCTGAAAGTTTGGCACTCGAAACAGAAGGCTTTTTATCACAGGACAAGAAATCATCCCTCAAAAACTTAACCGGCAGAAAATATTTTTTTGAGAAAATCCCTAAGCCCCGGGGTCACAATTTCAGCAAAAATCTGACTTTTGGCAGTTCACTCAAAAATGGTGCCAAAAGCTTGAAAATGCTCTCCTGAAAGGTTTGACACTCGAAACAGAAGGCTTTTTATCACAGGACAAGAAATCAGCCCTCAAAAACGTAACCGGCAGAAAATATTTTTTTGAAAAAATCCCTATTTCAGCAAAAATCTGACTTTCGGCAATTCACTCAAAAAAGGTGCCAAAAGCTTGAAAATGCTCCGTTGAAAGCTTTAGCGATGGAAACAGAAGGCTTTTTATCACACGACAAGAAATCAGCCCTCAAAAACTTAACCGGCAGAAAATATTTTTTTTTAAAAAAATCCCTAAGCCCCAGGATCACAATTTCAGCAAAAATCTGACTTTTGGCAGTTCACTCAAAAATGGTGCGAAAAGCTTGAAAATGCTCCGCTGAAAGCTTTGGCGATGGAAACAGAAGGCTTTTTATCACACGACAAGAAATCAGCCCTCAAAAACTTAACCGGCAGAAAACAATTTCAGCAAAAATCTGACTTTTGGCAGTTCACTCAAAAATGGTGCCAAAAGCTTGAAAATGCTTCGCTTAAATCTTTGACGATGGAAACAGAAAGCTTTTTATCACAGGACAAGAAATCATCCCTCAAAAACTTAACCGGCAGAAAATAATTTTTTGAAAAAATCCCTAATCCCCGGGGTCACTATTTCAGCAAAAATCTGACTTTCGGCAATTCACTTAAAAATGGTGCCAACCGGTTGCAAATGCTCCCCTGAAAGTTTGGCACTCGAAACAGAAGGCTTTTTATCACAGGACAAGAAATCAGCCCTCAAAAACTTAACCGGCAGAAAATATTTTTTTGAAAAAATCCCTAAGCCCCGGGGTCACAATTTCAGCAGAAATCTGACTTTTGGCAGTTCACTCAAAAATGGTGCCAAAAGCTTGAAAATGCTCTCCTGAAAGGTTTGGCACTCGAAACAGAAGGCTTTTTATCACAGGACAAGAAATCATCCCTCAAAAACTTAACCGGCAGAAAAATTTTTTTTGAAAAAATCCCTAAGCCCCGGGGTCACAATTTCAGCAAAAATCTGACTTTTGGCAGTTCACTCAAAAATGGTGCCAAAAGCTTGAAAATGCTCTCCTGAAAGGTTTGGCACTCGAAACAGAAGGCTTTTTATCACAGGACAAGAAATCAGCCCTCAAAAACTTAACCGGCAGAAAATATTTTTTTGAAAAAATCCCTAAGCCCCGGGGTCACAATTTCAGCAAAAATCTGACTTTTGGCAGTTCACTCAAAAATGGTGCCAAAAGCTTGAAAATGCTCTCCTGAAAGGTTTGACACTCGAAACAGAAGGCTTTTTATCACAGGACAAGAAATCAGCCCTCAAAAACGTAACCGGCAGAAAATATTTTTTTGAAAAAATCCCTATTTCAGCAAAAATCTGACTTTCGGCAATTCACTCAAAAAAGGTGCCAAAAGCTTGAAAATGCTCCGTTGAAAGCTTTAGCGATGGAAACAGAAGGCTTTTTATCACACGACAAGAAATCAGCCCTCAAAAACTTAACCGGCAGAAAATATTTTTTTTAAAAAAAATCCCTAAGCCCCAGGATCACAATTTCAGCAAAAATCTGACTTTTGGCAGTTCACTCAAAAATGGTGCGAAAAGCTTGAAAATGCTCCGCTGAAAGCTTTGGCGATGGAAACAGAAGGCTTTTTATCACACGACAAGAAATCAGCCCTCAAAAACTTAACCGGCAGAAAACAATTTCAGCAAAAATCTGACTTTTGGCAGTTCACTCAAAAATGGTGCCAAAAGCTTGAAAATGCTTCGCTTAAATCTTTGACGATGGAAACAGAAAGCTTTTTATCACAGGACAAGAAATCATCCCTCAAAAACTTAACCGGCAGAAAATAATTTTTTGAAAAAATCCCGAATCACCGGGGTCACTATTTCAGCAAAAATCTGACTTTCGGCAATTCACTTAAAAATGGTGCCAACCGGTTGCAAATGCTCCCCTGAAAGTTTGGCACTCGAAACAGAAGGCTTTTTATCACAGGACAAGAAATCAGCCCTCAAAAACTTAACCGGCAGAAAATATTTTTTTGAAAAAATCCCTAAGCCCCGGGGTCACAATTTCAGCAGAAATCTGACTTTTGGCAGTTCACTCAAAAATGGTGCCAAAAGCTTGAAAATGCTCTCCTGAAAGGTTTGGCACTCGAAACAGAAGGCTTTTTATCACAGGACAAGAAATCATCCCTCAAAAACTTAACCGGCAGAAAAAATTTTTTTGAAAAAATCCCTAAGCCCCGGGGTCACAATTTCAGCAAAAATCTGACTTTTGGCAGTTCACTCAAAAATGGTGCCAACCGGTTGCAAATGCTCCCCTGAAAGTTTGGCACTCGAAACAGAAGGCTTTTTATCACAGGACAAGAAATCATCCCTCAAAAACTTAACCGGCAGAAAATATTTTTTTGAGAAAATCCCTAAGCCCCGGGGTCACAATTTCAGCAAAAATCTGACTTTTGGCAGTTCACTCAAAAATGGTGCCAAAAGCTTGAAAATGCTCTCCTGAAAGGTTTGGCACTCGAAACAGAAGGCTTTTTATCACAGGACAAGAAATCAGCCCTCAAAAACTTAACCGGCAGAAAATATTTTTTTGAAAAAATCCCTAAGCCCCGGGGTCACAATTTCAGCAAAAATCTGACTTTTGGCAGTTCACTCAAAAATGGTGCCAAAAGCTTGAAAATGCTCTCCTGAAAGGTTTGGCACTCGAAACAGAAGGCTTTTTATCACAGGACAAGAAATCAGCCCTCAAAAACTTAACCGGCAGAAAATATTTTTTTGAAAAAATCCCTAAGCCCCGGGGTCACAATTTCAGCAAAAATCTAACTTTCGGCAATTCACTTAAAAATGGTGCCAACCGGTTGCAAAGGCTCCCCTGAATGTTTGGCACTCGAAACAGAAGACTTTTTATCACAGGACAAGAAATCAGCCCTCAAAAACTTAACCGGCAGAAAATATTTTTTTGAAAAAATCCCTAAGCCCCGGGGACAGAATTTCAGCAAAAATCTAACTTTCGGCAATTCACTTAAAAATGGTGCCAACCGGTTGCAAAGGCTCCCCTGAATGTTTGGCACTCGAAACAGAAGGCTTTTTATCACAGGACAAGAAATCAGCCCTCAAAAACTTAACCGGCAGAAAATATTTTTTTGAAAAAATCCCTAAGCCCCGGGGTCACAATTTCAGCAGAAATCTGACTTTTGGCAGTTCACTCAAAAATGGTGCCAAAAGCTTGAAAATGCTCTCCTGAAAGGTTTGGCACTCGAAACAGAAGGCTTTTTATCACAGGACAAGAAATCAGCCCTCAAAAACTTAACCGGCAGAAAATATTTTTTTGAAAAAATCCCTAAGCCCCGGGGTCACAATTTCAGCAGAAATCTGACTTTTGGCAGTTCACTCAAAAATGGTGCCAAAAGCTTGAAAATGCTCTCCTGAAAGGTTTGGCACACGAAACAGAAGGCTTTTTATCACAGGACAAGAAATCATCCCTCAAAAACTTAACCGGCAGAAAATATTTTTTTGAAAAAATCCCTAAGCCCCGGGGTCACAATTTCAGCAAAAATCTGACTTTTGGCAATTCACTCAAAAATGCTGCAAAAAGCTTGAAAATGCTCCCCTGAAAGGTTTGGCACTCAAAACAGAAGGCTTTTTATCACAGGACTAGAAATCAGCCCTCAAAAACTTAACCGGCAGAAAATATTTTTTTGAAAAAATCCCTAAGCCCCGGGGTCACAATTTCAGCAAAAATCTGACTTTTGGCAGTTCACTCAAAAATGGTGCCAACCGGTTGCAAATGCTCCCCTGAAAGTTTGGCACTCGAAACAGAAGGCTTTTTATCACAGGACAAGAAATCATCCCTCAAAAACTTAACCGGCAGAAAATATTTTTTTGAGAAAATCCCTAAGCCCCGGGGTCACAATTTCAGCAAAAATCTGACTTTTGGCAGTTCACTCAAAAATGGTGCCAAAAGCTTGAAAATGCTCTCCTGAAAGGTTTGACACTCGAAACAGAAGGCTTTTTATCACAGGACAAGAAATCAGCCCTCAAAAACGTAACCGGCAGAAAATATTTTTTTGAAAAAATCCCTATTTCAGCAAAAATCTGACTTTCGGCAATTCACTCAAAAAAGGTGCCAAAAGCTTGAAAATGCTCCGCTGAAAGCTTTGGCGATGGAAACAGAAGGCTTTTTATCACACGACAAGAAATCATCCCTCAAAAACTTAACTGGCAGAAAATATTTTTTTGAAAAAATCCCTAAGCCCCGGGGTCACTATTTCAGCAAAAATCTGACTTTTGGCAGTTCACTCAAAAAAGGTGCCAAAAGCTTGAAAATGCTCCGCTGAAAGCTTTGGCGATGGAAACAGAAGGCTTTTTATCACACGACAAGAAATCAGCCCTCAAAAACGTAACCGGCAGAAAATATTTTTTTGAAAAAATCCCTATTTCAGCAAAAATCTGACTTTCGGCAATTCACTCAAAAAAGGTGCCAAAAGCTTGAAAATGCTCCGTTGAAAGCTTTAGCGATGGAAACAGAAGGCTTTTTATCACACGACAAGAAATCAGCCCTCAAAAACTTAACCGGCAGAAAATATATATATTTTTTAAAAAATCCCTAAGCCCCAGGATCACAATTTCAGCAAAAATCTGACTTTTGGCAGTTCACTCAAAAATGGTGCCAACCGGTTGCAAAGGCTCCCCTGAATGTTTGGCACTCGAAACAGAAGGCTTTTTATCACAGGACAGGAAATCAGCCCTCAAAAACTTAACCGGCAGCAAATTTTTTTTTGAAAAAATCCCTAAGCCCCGGGGACAGAATTTCAGCAAAAATCTAACTTTCGGCAATTCACTTAAAAATGGTGCCAACCGGTTGCAAATGCTCCCCTGAAAGTTTGGCACTCGAAACAGAAGGCTTTTTATCACAGGACAAGAAATCAGCCCTCAAAAACTTAACCGGCAGAAAATATTTTTTTTGAAATAATCCCTAAGCCCCGGTTTCATAATTTCAGCAAAAATCTAACTTTCGGCAATTCACTTAAAAATGGTGCCAACCGGTTGCAAATGCTCCCCTGAATGTTTGGCACTCGAAACAGAAGGCTTTTTATCACAGGACAAGAAATCAGCCCTAAAAAACTTAACCGGCAGAAAATATTTTTTTTGAAAAAATCCGTAAGCCCCGGGGACAGAATTTCAGCAAAAATCTGACTTTTGGCAGTACACTCAAAAATGGTGCCAAAAAATTGAAAATGCTCCGCTGAAAGCCTTGGCGATGGAAACAGAAGGCTTTTTATTACAGGAAAAGAAATCATCCCTCAAAAACTTAACCGGCAGAAAATATTTTTTTTGAAAAAATCTCTAAGCCCCGGGGTCACAATTTCAGCAAAAATCTGACTTTTGGCAGTTCACTCAAAAATGGTGCCAAAAGCTTGAAAATGCTCTCCTGAAAGGTTTGGCACTCGAAACAGAAGGCTTTTTATCACAGGACAAGAAATCAGCCCTCAAAAACTTAACCGGCAGAAAATATTTTTTTGAAAAAAATCCCTAAGCCCCGGGGTCACAATTTCAGCAAAAATCTGACTTTTGGCAATTCACTCAAAAAAGGTGCCAAAAGCTTGAAAATGCTCCGCTGAAAGCTTTGGCGATGGAAACAGAAGGCTTTTTATCACACAACAAGAAATCAGCCCTCAAAAACTTAACCGGCAGAAAATATTCTTTTGAAAAAATCCCTAAGCCCCAGGGTCACAATTTCAGCAAAAATCTGACTTTTGGCAGTTCACTCAAAAATGGTGCCAACCGGTTGCAAATGCTTCGCTGAAAGCTTTGGCGATGGAAACAGAAGGCTTTTTATCACAGGACAAGAAATCATCCCTCAAAAACTTAACCAGCAGAAAATATTTTTTTGAAAAAATCCGTAAGCCCCGGGGACAGAATTTCAGCAAAAATCTGACTTTTGGCAATTCACTCAAAAATGGTGCCAAAAGCTTGAAAATGCTCCCCTGAAAGGTTTGGCACTCAAAAGAGAAGGAGTTTTATCAGAGGACAAGAAATATGCCCTCAAAAACTTAACCGGTAGAAAATATTTTTTTGAAAAAATCACAATTGCAGCAAAAATCTGACTTTTGGCAGTTCACTCAAAAATGGTGCCAAAAGCTTGAAAATGCTCTCCTGAAAGGTTTGGCACTCGAAACAGAAGGCTTTTTATCACAGGACAAGAAATCAGCCCTAAAAAACTTAACCGGCAGAAAATATTTTTTTGAAAAAATCCCTAAGCCCCGGGGTCACAATTTCAGCAAAAAATCTAACTTTCGGCAATTCACTTAAAAATGGTGCCAACCGGTTGCAAATGCTCCCCTGAAAGTTTGGCACTCGAAACAGAAGGCTTTTTATCACAGGACAAGAAATTAGCCCTCAAAAACTTAACCGACAGAAAATTTTTTTTTGAAAAAATCCCTAAGCCCCGGGGTCACAATTTCAGCAAAAATCTGACTTTTGGCAGTTCACTCAAAAATGGTGCCAAAAGCTTGAAAATGCTCTCCTGAAAGGTTTGGCACTCGAAACAGAAGGCTTTTTATCACAGGACAAGAAATCAGCCCTCAAAAACTTAACCGGCAGAAAATATTTTTTTGAAAAAATCCCTAAGCCCCGGGGTCACAATTTCAGCAGAAATCTGACTTTTGGCAGTTCACTCAAAAATGGTGCCAAAAGCTTGAAAATGCTCTCCTGAAAGGTTTGGCAAACGAAACAGAAGGCTTTTTATCACAGGACAAGAAATCATCCCTCAAAAACTTAACCGGCAGAAAATATTTTTTTGAAAAAATCCCTAAGCCCCGGGGTCACAATTTCAGCAAAAATCTGACTTTTGGCAATTCACTCAAAAATGCTGCAAAAAGCTTGAAAATGCTCCCCTGAAAGGTTTGGCACTCAAAACAGAAGGCTTTTTATCACAGGACTAGAAATCAGCCCTCAAAAACTTAACCGGCAGAAAATATTTTTTTGAAAAAATCCCTAAGCCCCGGGGTCACAATTTCAGCAAAAATCTGACTTTTGGCAGTTCACTCAAAAATGGTGCCAACCGGTTGCAAATGCTCCCCTGAAAGTTTGGCACTCGAAACAGAAGGCTTTTTATCACAGGACAAGAAATCATCCCTCAAAAACTTAACCGGCAGAAAATATTTTTTTGAGAAAATCCCTAAGCCCCGGGTTCACAATTTCAGCAAAAATCTGACTTTTGGCAGTTCACTCAAAAATGGTGCCAAAAGCTTGAAAATGCTCTCCTGAAAGGTTTGACACTCGAAACAGGAGGCTTTTTATCACAGGACAAGAAATCAGCCCTCAAAAACGTAACCGGCAGAAAATATTTTTTTGAAAAAATCCCTATTTCAGCAAAAATCTGACTTTCGGCAATTCACTCAAAAAAGGTGCCAAAAGCTTGAAAATGCTCCGTTGAAAGCTTTAGCGATGGAAACAGAAGGCTTTTTATCACACGACAAGAAATCAGCCCTCAAAAACTTAACCGGCAGAAAATATTTTTTTTTAAAAAAATCCCTAAGCCCCAGGATCACAATTTCAGCAAAAATCTGACTTTTGGCAGTTCACTCAAAAAAGGTGCCAAAAGCTTGAAAATGCTCCGCTGAAAGCTTTGGCGATGGAAACAGAAGGCTTTTTATCACACGACAAGAAATCATCCCTCAAAAACTTAACTGGCAGAAAATATTTTTTTGAAAAAATCCCTAAGCCCCGGGGTCACTATTTCAGCAAAAATCTGACTTTTGGCAGTTCACTCAAAAAAGGTGCCAAAAGCTTGAAAATGCTCCGCTGAAAGCTTTGGCGATGGAAACAGAAGGCTTTTTATCACACGACAAGAAATCAGCCCTCAAAAACGTAACCGGCAGAAAATATTTTTTTGAAAAAATCCCTATTTCAGCAAAAATCTGACTTTCGGCAATTCACTCAAAAAAGGTGCCAAAAGCTTGAAAATGCTCCGTTGAAAGCTTTAGCGATGGAAACAGAAGGCTTTTTATCACACGACAAGAAATCAGCCCTCAAAAACTTAACCGGCAGAAAATATATATATTTTTTAAAAAATCCCTAAGCCCCAGGATCACAATTTCAGCAAAAATCTGACTTTTGGCAGTTCACTCAAAAATGGTGCCAACCGGTTGCAAAGGCTCCCCTGAATGTTTGGCACTCGAAACAGAAGGCTTTTTATCACAGGACAGGAAATCAGCCCTCAAAAACTTAACCGGCAGCAAATTTTTTTTTGAAAAAATCCCTAAGCCCCGGGGACAGAATTTCAGCAAAAATCTAACTTTCGGCAATTCACTTAAAAATGGTGCCAACCGGTTGCAAATGCTCCCCTGAAAGTTTGGCACTCGAAACAGAAGGCTTTTTATCACAGGACAAGAAATCAGCCCTCAAAAACTTAACCGGCAGAAAATATTTTTTTTGAAATAATCCCTAAGCCCCGGTTTCATAATTTCAGCAAAAATCTAACTTTCGGCAATTCACTTAAAAATGGTGCCAACCGGTTGCAAATGCTCCCCTGAATGTTTGGCACTCGAAACAGAAGGCTTTTTATCACAGGACAAGAAATCAGCCCTAAAAAACTTAACCGGCAGAAAATATTTTTTTTGAAAAAATCCGCAAGCCCCGGGGACAGAATTTCAGCAAAAATCTGACTTTTGGCAGTACACTCAAAAATGGTGCCAAAAAATTGAAAATGCTCCGCTGAAAGCCTTGGCGATGGAAACAGAAGGCTTTTTATTACAGGAAAAGAAATCATCCCTCAAAAACTTAACCGGCAGAAAATATTTTTTTTGAAAAAATCTCTAAGCCCCGGGGTCACAATTTCAGCAAAAATCTGACTTTTGGCAGTTCACTCAAAAATGGTGCCAAAAGCTTGAAAATGCTCTCCTGAAAGGTTTGGCACTCGAAACAGAAGGCTTTTTATCACAGGACAAGAAATCAGCCCTCAAAAACTTAACCGGCAGAAAATATTTTTTTGAAAAAAATCCCTAAGCCCCGGGGTCACAATTTCAGCAAAAATCTGACTTTTGGCAATTCACTCAAAAAAGGTGCCAAAAGCTTGAAAATGCTCCGCTGAAAGCTTTGGCGATGGAAACAGAAGGCTTTTTATCACACAACAAGAAATCAGCCCTCAAAAACTTAACCGGCAGAAAATATTCTTTTGAAAAAATCCCTAAGCCCCAGGGTCACAATTTCAGCAAAAATCTGACTTTTGGCAGTTCACTCAAAAATGGTGCCAACCGGTTGCAAATGCTTCGCTGAAAGCTTTGGCCATGGAAACAGAAGGCTTTTTATCACAGGACAAGAAATCATCCCTCAAAAACTTAACCAGCAGAAAATATTTTTTTGAAAAAATCCGTAAGCCCCGGGGACAGAATTTCAGCAAAAATCTGACTTTTGGCAATTCACTCAAAAATGGTGCCAAAAGCTTGAAAATGCTCCCCTGAAAGGTTTGGCACTCAAAAGAGAAGGAGTTTTATCAGAGGACAAGAAATATGCCCTCAAAAACTTAACCGGTAGAAAATATTTTTTTGAAAAAATCACAATTGCAGCAAAAATCTGACTTTTGGCAGTTCACTCAAAAATGGTGCCAAAAGCTTGAAAATGCTCTCCTGAAAGGTTTGGCACTCGAAACAGAAGGCTTTTTATCACAGGACAAGAAATCAGCCCTAAAAAACTTAACCGGCAGAAAATTTTTTTTTTAAAAAATCCCTAAGCCCCGGGGTCACAATTTCAGCAAAAATCTGACTTTTGGCAGTTCACTCAAAAATGGTGCCAAAAGCTTGAAAATGCTCTCCTGAAAGGTTTGGCACTCGAAACAGAAGGCTTTTTATCACAGGACAAGAAATCAGCCCTCAAAAACTTAACCGGCAGAAAATATTTTTTTGAAAAAATCCCTAAGCCCCGGGGTCACAATTTCAGCAAAAATCTGACTTTTGGCAGTTCACTCAAAAATGGTGCCAACAGGTTGCAAATGCTCCGCTGAAAGCTTTGGCGATGGAAACAGAAGGCTTTTTATCACAGGACAAGAAATCAGCCCTCAAAAACTTAACCGGCAGAAAATATTTTTTTGAAAAAATCCCTAAGCCCCGGGGTCACAATTTCAGCAAAAATCTGACTTTTGGCAGTTCACTCAAAAATGGTGCCAACCGGTTGCAACTGCTCCTCTGAAAGCTTTGGCGATGGAAACAGAAGGCTTTTTATCACAGGACAAGAAATCAGCCCTAAAAAACCTAACCGGCAGAAAATATTTTTTTTGAAAAAATCCGTAAGCCCCGGGGACAGAATTTCAGCAAAAATCTGACTTTTGGCAGTACACTCAAAAATGGTGCCAAAAAATTGAAAATGCTCCGCTGAAAGCCTTGGCGATGGAAACAGAAGGCTTTTTATCACAGGACAAGAAATCATCCCTCAAAAACTTAACCGGCAGAAAATATTTTTTTTGAAAAAATCTCTAAGCCCCGGGGTCACAATTTCAGCAAAAATCTGACTTTTGGCAGTTCACTCAAAAATGGTGCCAAAAGCTTGAAAAAGCTCTCCTGAAAGGTTTGGCACTCGAAACAGAAGGCTTTTTATCACAGGACAAGAAATCAGCCCTCAAAAACTTAACCGGCAGAAAATATTTTTTTGAAAAAAATCCCTAAGCCCCGGGGTCACAATTTCAGCAAAAATCTGACTTTTGGCAATTCACTCAAAAAAGGTGCCAAAAGCTTGAAAATACTCCGCTGAAAGCTTTGGCGATGGAAACAGAAGGCTTTTTATCACACAACAAGAAATCAGCCCTCAAAAACTTAACCGGCAGAAAATATTCTTTTGAAAAAATCCCTACCCCCAGGGTCACAATTTCAGCAAAAATCTGACTTTTGGCAGTTCACTCAAAAATGGTGCCAACCGGTTGCAAATGCTTCGCTGAAAGCTTTGGCGATGGAAACAGAAGGCTTTTTATCACAGGACAAGAAATCATCCCTCAAAAACTTAACCAGCAGAAAATATTTTTTTGAAAAAATCCGTAAGCCCCGGGGACAGAATTTCAGCAAAAATCTGACTTTTGGCAATTCACTCAAAAATGGTGCCAAAAGCTTGAAAATGCTCCCCTGAAAGGTTTGGCACTCAAAAGAGAAGGAGTTTTATCAGAGGACAAGAAATATGCCCTCAAAAACTTAACTGGTAGAAAATATTTTTTTGAAAAAATCACAATTTCAGCAAAAATCTGACTTTTGGCAGTTCACTCAAAAATGGTGCCAAAAGCTTGAAAATGCTCTCCTGAAAGGTTTGGCACTCGAAACAGAAGGCTTTTTATCACAGGACAAGAAATCAGCCCTAAAAAACTTAACCGGCAGAAAATATTTTTTTGAAAAAATCCCTAAGCCCCGGGGTCACAATTTCAGCAAAAAATCTAACTTTCGGCAATTCACTTAAAAATGGTGCCAACCGGTTGCAACTGCTCCCCTGAAAGCTTTGGCGATGGAAACAGAAGGCTTTTTATCACAGGACAAGAAATCAGCCCTCAAAAACTTAACCGGCAGAAAATATTTTTTTTGAAAAAATCCCTAAGCCCCGGGGACAGAATTTCAGCAAAAATCTGACTTTTGGCAGTACACTCAAAAATGGTGCCAAAAGCTTGAAAATGCTCCGCTGAAACCTTTGGCTATGGAAACAGAAGGCTTTTTATCACAGGAGAAGAAATGAGCCCTCAAAAACTTAACCGGCAGAAAATATTTTTTTGAAAAAATCCCTAAGCCCCGGGGTCACAATTTCAGCAAAAATCTGACTTTCGGCAATTCACTCAAAAATGGTGCCAAAAGCTTGAAAATGCTCTCCTGAAAGGTTTGGCACTCGAAACAGAAGGCTTTTTATCACAGGACAAGAAATCAGCCCTAAAAAACTTAACCGGCAGAAAATATTTTTTTGAAAAAATCCCTAAGCCCCGGGGTCACAATTTCAGCAAAAAATCTAACTTTCGGCAATTCACTTAAAAATGGTGCCAACCGGTTGCAACTGCTCCCCTGAAAGCTTTGGCGATGGAAACAGAAGGCTTTTTATCACAGGACAAGAAATCAGCCCTCAAAAACTTAACCGGCAGAAAATATTTTTTTTGAAAAAATCCCTAAGCCCCGGGGACAGAATTTCAGCAAAAATCTGACTTTTGGCAGTACACTCAAAAATGGTGCCAAAAGCTTGAAAATGCTCCGCTGAAACCTTTGGCTATGGAAACAGAAGGCTTTTTATCACAGGAGAAGAAATGAGCCCTCAAAAACTTAACCGGCAGAAAATATTTTTTTGAAAAAATCCCTAAGCCCCGGGGTCACAATTTCAGCAAAAATCTGACTTTCGGCAATTCACTTAAAAATGGTGCCAACCGGTTGCAAATGCTCCCCTGAAAGTTTGGCACTCGAAACAGAAGGCTTTTTATCACAGGACAAGAAATTAACCCTCAAAAACTTAACCGACAGAAAATATTTTTTTGAAAAAATCCCTAAGCCCCGGGGTCACAATTTCAGCAAAAATCTGACTTTTGGCAGTTCACTCAAAAATGGTGCCAAAAGCTTGAAAATGCTCTCCTGAAAGGTTTGGCACTCGAAACAGAAGGCTTTTTATCACAGGACAAGAAATCAGCCCTCAAAAACTTAACCGACAGAAAATATTTTTTTGGAAAAATCCCTAAGCCCCGGTTTCATAATTTCAGCAAAAATCTAACTTTCGGCAATTCACTTAAAAATGGTGCCAACCGGTTGCAAATGCTCCCCTGAATGTTTGGCACTCGAAACAGAAGGCTTTTTATCACAGGACAAGAAATCAGCCCTAAAAAACTTAACCGGCAGAAAATATTTTTTTTGAAAAAATCCGTAAGCCCCGGGGACAGAATTTCAGCAAAAATCTGACTTTTGGCAGTACACTCAAAAATGGTGCCAAAAAATTGAAAATGCTCCGCTGAAAGCCTTGGCGATGGAAACAGAAGGCTTTTTATTACAGGAAAAGAAATCATCCCTCAAAAACTTAACCGGCAGAAAATATTTTTTTTGAAAAAATCTCTAAGCCCCGGGGTCACAATTTCAGCAAAAATCTGACTTTTGGCAGTTCACTCAAAAATGGTGCCAAAAGCTTGAAAATGCTCTCCTGAAAGGTTTGGCACTCGAAACAGAAGGCTTTTTATCACAGGACAAGAAATCAGCCCTCAAAAACTTAACCGGCAGAAAATATTTTTTTGAAAAAAATCCCTAAGCCCCGGGGTCACAATTTCAGCAAAAATCTGACTTTTGGCAATTCACTCAAAAAAGGTGCCAAAAGCTTGAAAATGCTCCGCTGAAAGCTTTGGCGATGGAAACAGAAGGCTTTTTATCACACAACAAGAAATCAGCCCTCAAAAACTTAACCGGCAGAAAATATTCTTTTGAAAAAATCCCTAAGCCCCAGGGTCACAATTTCAGCAAAAATCTGACTTTTGGCAGTTCACTCAAAAATGGTGCCAACCGGTTGCAAATGCTTCGCTGAAAGCTTTGGCGATGGAAACAGAAGGCTTTTTATCACAGGACAAGAAATCATCCCTCAAAAACTTAACCAGCAGAAAATATTTTTTTGAAAAAATCCGTAAGCCCCGGGGACAGAATTTCAGCAAAAATCTGACTTTTGGCAATTCACTCAAAAATGGTGCCAAAAGCTTGAAAATGCTCCCCTGAAAGGTTTGGCACTCAAAAGAGAAGGAGTTTTATCAGACGACAAGAAATATGCCCTCAAAAACTTAACCGGTAGAAAATATTTTTTTGAAAAAATCACAATTGCAGCAAAAATCTGACTTTTGGCAGTTCACTCAAAAATGGTGCCAAAAGCTTGAAAATGCTCTCCTGAAAGGTTTGGCACTCGAAACAGAAGGCTTTTTATCACAGGACAAGAAATCAGCCCTCAAAAACTTAACCGGCAGAAAATATTTTTTTGAAAAAATCCCTAAGCCCCGGTTTCATAATTTCAGCAAAAATCTAACTTTCGGCAATTCACTTAAAAATGGTGCCAACCGGTTGCAAATGCTCCCCTGAATGTTTGGCACTCGAAACAGAAGGCTTTTTATCACAGGACAAGAAATCATCGCTCAAAAACTTAACCGGCAGAAAATATTTTTTTGAAAAAACCCCTAAGCCCCGGGGTCACAATTTCAGCAAAAATCTGACTTTTGGCAGTTCACTCAAAAATGGTGCCAACCGGTTGCAAATGCTCCCCTGAAAGCTTTGGCGATGGAAACAGAAGGCTTTTTATCATAGGACAAGAAATCAGCCCTCAAAAACTTAACCGGCAGAAAATATTTTTTTGAAAAAATCCGTAAGCCCCGGGGACAGAATTTCAGCAAAAATCTGACTTTTGGCAATTCACTCAAAAATGGTGCCAAAAGCTTGAAAATGCTCCCCTGATAGGTTTGGCACTCAAAAGAGAAGGATTTTTATCAGAGGACAAGAAATCAGCCCTCAAAAACTTAACAGGCAGAAAATATTTTTTTGAAAAAATCCCTAAGCCCCGGGGTCACAATTTCAGCAAAAATCTGACTTTTGGCAGTTCACTCAAAAATGGTGCCAACCGGTTGCAAATGCTCCCCTGAAAGCTTTGGCGATGGAAACAGAAGGCTTTTTATCATAGGACAAGAAATCAGCCCTCAAAAACTTAACCGGCAGAAAATATTTTTTTGAAAAAATCCGTAAGCCCCGGGGACAGAATTTCAGCAAAAATCTGACTTTTGGCAGTTCACTCAAAAATGGTGCCAAAAGCTTGAAAATGCTCTCCTGAAAGGTTTGGCACTCGAAACAGAAGGCTTTTTATCACAGGACAAGAAATCAGCCCTAAAAAACTTAACCGGCAGAAAATATTTTTTTGAAAAAATCCCTAAGCCCCGGGGTCACAATTTCAGCAAAAAATCTAACTTTCGGCAATTCACTTAAAAATGGTGCCAACCGGTTGCAACTGCTCCCCTGAAAGCTTTGGCGATGGAAACAGAAGGCTTTTTATCACAGGACAAGAAATCAGCCCTCAAAAACTTAACCGGCAGAAAATATTTTTTTTGAAAAAATCCCTAAGCCCCGGGGACAGAATTTCAGCAAAAATCTGACTTTTGGCAGTACACTCAAAAATGGTGCCAAAAGCTTGAAAATGCTCCGCTGAAACCTTTGGCTATGGAAACAGAAGGCTTTTTATCACAGGAGAAGAAATGAGCCCTCAAAAACTTAACCGGCAGAAAATATTTTTTTGAAAAAATCCCTAAGCCCCGGGGTCACAATTTCAGCAAAAATCTGACTTTCGGCAATTCACTTAAAAATGGTGCCAACCGGTTGCAAATGCTCCCCTGAAAGTTTGGCACTCGAAACAGAAGGCTTTTTATCACAGGACAAGAAATTAGCCCTCAAAAACTTAACCGACAGAAAATATTTTTTTGAAAAAATCCCTAAGCCCCGGGGTCACAATTTCAGCAAAAATCTGACTTTTGGCAGTTCACTCAAAAATGGTGCCAAAAGCTTGGAAATGCTCTCCTGAAAGGTTTGGCACTCGAAACAGAAGGCTTTTTATCACAGGACAAGAAATCAGCCCTCAAAAACTTAACCGACAGAAAATATTTTTTTGAAAAAATCCCTAAGCCCCGGTTTCATAATTTCAGCAAAAATCTAACTTTCGGCAATTCACTTAAAAATGGTGCCAACCGGTTGCAAATGCTCCCCTGAATGTTTGGCACTCGAAACAGAAGGCTTTTTATCACAGGACAAGAAATCAGCCCTAAAAAACTTAACCGGCAGAAAATATTTTTTTTTGAAAAAATCCGTAAGCCCCGGGGACAGAATTTCAGCAAAAATCTGACTTTTGGCAGTACACTCAAAAATGGTGCCAAAAAATTGAAAATGCTCCGCTGAAAGCCTTGGCGATGGAAACAGAAGGCTTTTTATTACAGGAAAAGAAATCATCCCTCAAAAACTTAACCGGCAGAAAATATTTTTTTTGAAAAAATCTCTAAGCCCCGGGGTCACAATTTCAGCAAAAATCTGACTTTTGGCAGTTCACTCAAAAATGGTGCCAAAAGCTTGAAAATGCTCTCCTGAAAGGTTTGGCACTCGAAACAGAAGGCTTTTTATCACAGGACAAGAAATCAGCCCTCAAAAACTTAACCGGCAGAAAATATTTTTTTGAAAAAAATCCCTAAGCCCCGGGGTCACAATTTCAGCAAAAATCTGACTTTTGGCAATTCACTCAAAAAAGGTGCCAAAAGCTTGAAAATGCTCCGCTGAAAGCTTTGGCGATGGAAACAGAAGGCTTTTTATCACACAACAAGAAATCAGCCCTCAAAAACTTAACCGGCAGAAAATATTCTTTTGAAAAAATCCCTACCCCCAGGGTCACAATTTCAGCAAAAATCTGACTTTTGGCAGTTCACTCAAAAATGGTGCCAACCGGTTGCAAATGCTTCGCTGAAAGCTTTGGCGATGGAAACAGAAGGCTTTTTATCACAGGACAAGAAATCATCCCTCAAAAACTTAACCAGCAGAAAATATTTTTTTGAAAAAATCCGTAAGCCCCGGGGACAGAATTTCAGCAAAAATCTGACTTTTGGCAATTCACTCAAAAATGGTGCCAAAAGCTTGAAAATGCTCCCCTGAAAGGTTTGGTGATGGAAACAGAAGGCTTTTTATCACAGGACAAGAAATCAGCCCTCAAAAACTTAACCGGAAGAAAATATTTTTTTGAAAAAAATCCCTAAGCCCCAGGGTCACAATTTCAGCAAAAATCTGACTTTCAGCAATTCACTTAAATATGGTGCCAACCGGTTGCAAGTGCTCCCCTGAAAGGTTTGGCACTCGAAACAGAAGGCTTTTTATCACAGGACAAGAAATCAGCCCTCAAAAACTTAACCGGCAGGAAATATTTTTTTGAAAAAATCCCTAAGCCCCGGGGTCACAATTTCAGCAAAAATCTGACTTTTGGCAGTTCACTCAAAAATGGTGCCAACCGGTTGCAAATGCTCCGCTGAAACCTGTGGCGATGGAAACAGAAGGCTTTTTATCACAGGACAAGAAATCAGCCCTCAAAAACTTAACCGGCAGAAAATATTTTTTTGAAAAAATCCCTAAGCCCCGGGGTCACAATTTCAGCAAAAATCTGACTTTTGGCAGTTCACTCAAAAATGGTGACAAAAGCTTGAAAATGCTCCCCTGAAAGGTTTGGTGATGGAAACAGAAGGCTTTTTATCACAGGACAAGAAATCAGCCCTCAAAAACTTAACCGGCAGAAAATATTTTTTTGAAAAAATCCCTAAGCCCCGGGGTCACAATTTCAGCAAAAATCTGACTTTTGGCAGTTCACTCAAAAATGGTGCCAACCGGTTGCAAATGCTCCGCTGAAACCTGTGGCGATGGAAACAGAAGGCTTTTTATCACAGGACAAGAAATCAGCCCTCAAAAACTTAACCGGAAGAAAATATTTTTTTGAAAAAATCCCTAAGCCCCGGGGTCTCAATTTCAGCAAAAATATAACTTTTGGCAGTTCACTCAAAAATGGTGCCAACCGGTTGCAAATGCTCCCCTGAAAGCTGTGCCGATGGCTACAGAAGGCTTTTTATCACAGGACAAGAAATCAGCCCTCAAAAATTTAACTGGCAGAAAATATTTTTTTGAAAAAATCCCTAAGCCCCGGGGTCACAATTTCAGCAAAAATATGACTTTTGGCAGTTCACTCAAAAATGGTGCCAACCGGTTGCAAAGGCTCCCCTGAAAGCTTTGGTGATGGAAACAGAAGGCTTTTTATCACAGGACAAGAAATCAGCCCTCAAAAACTTAACCGGCAGAAAATATTTTTTTGAAAAAGTCCCTAAGCCCCGGGGTCACAATTTCAGCAAATATATGACTTTTGGCAGTTCACTCAAAAATGGTGCCAACCGGTTGCAAATGCTCCCCTGAAAGGTTTGGCACTCAAAAGAGAAGGATTTTTATCACAGGACAAGAAATCAGCCCTCAAAAACTTAACTGGAAGAAAATATTTTTTTGAAAAAATCCCTAAGCCCCGGGGTCACAATTTCAGCAAAAATATGACTTTTGGCAGTTCACTCAAAATTGGTGCCAAGCAGTTGCAAATGCTCCCCTGAAAGCTGTGCCGATGGATACAGAAGGCTTTTTATCACAGGACAAGAAATCAGCCCTCAAAAACTTAACCGGCAGAAAATATTTTTTGAAAAAATCCCTAAGCCCCGGGGTCACAATTTCAGCAAAAATCTGACTTTTGGCAATTCACTCACAAATGGTTCCAACCAGTTGCAAATGCTCCCCTGAAAGGTTTGGCACTCGAAACAGAAGGCTTTTTATCACAGGAAAAGAAATCAGCCCTCAAAAACTTAACCAGCAGAAAATATTTTTTTGAAAAAATCACAATTTCAGCAAAAATCTGACTTTTGGCAGTTCACTCAAAAATGGTGCCAAAAGCTTGAAAATGCTCTCCTGAAAGGTTTGGCACTCGAAACAGACGGCTTTTTATCACAGGACAAGAAATCAGCCCTAAAAAACTTAACCGGCAGAAAATATTTTTTTGAAAAAATCCCTAAGCCCCGGGGTCACAATTTCAGCAAAAAATCTAACTTTCGGCAATTCACTTAAAAATGGTGCCAACCGGTTGCAACTGCTCCCCTGAAAGCTTTGGCGATGGAAACAGAAGGCTTTTTATCACAGGACAAGAAATCAGCCCTCAAAAACTTAACCGGCAGAAAATATTTTTTTTGAAAAAATCCCTAAGCCCCGGGGACAGAATTTCAGCAAAAATCTGACTTTTGGCAGTACACTCAAAAATGGTGCCAAAAGCTTGAAAATGCTCCGCTGAAACCTTTGGCTATGGAAACAGAAGGCTTTTTATCACAGGAGAAGAAATGAGCCCTCAAAAACTTAACCGGCAGAAAATATTTTTTTGAAAAAATCCCTAAGCCCCGGGGTCACAATTTCAGCAAAAATCTGACTTTCGGCAATTCACTTAAAAATGGTGCCAACCGGTTGCAAATGCTCCCCTGAAAGTTTGGCACTCGAAACAGAAGGCTTTTTATCACAGGACAAGAAATTAGCCCTCAAAAACTTAACCGACAGAAAATATTTTTTTGAAAAAATCCCTAAGCCCCGGGGTCACAATTTCAGCAAAAATCTGACTTTTGGCAGTTCACTCAAAAATGGTGCCAAAAGCTTGAAAATGCTCTCCTGAAAGGTTTGGCACTCGAAACAGAAGGCTTTTTATCACAGGACAAGAAATCAGCCCTAAAAAACTTAACCGGCAGAAAATATTTTTTTGAAAAAATCCCTAAGCCCCGGGGTCACAATTTCAGCAAAAAATCTAACTTTCGGCAATTCACTTAAAAATGGTGCCAACCGGTTGCAACTGCTCCCCTGAAAGCTTTGGCGATGGAAACAGAAGGCTTTTTATCACAGGACAAGAAATCAGCCCTCAAAAACTTAACCGGCAGAAAATATTTTTTTTGAAAAAATCCCTAAGCCCCGGGGACAGAATTTCAGCAAAAATCTGACTTTTGGCAGTACACTCAAAAATGGTGCCAAAAGCTTGAAAATGCTCCGCTGAAACCTTTGGCTATGGAAACAGAAGGCTTTTTATCACAGGAGAAGAAATGAGCCCTCAAAAACTTAACCGGCAGAAAATATTTTTTTGAAAAAATCCCTAAGCCCCGGGGTCACAATTTCAGCAAAAATCTGACTTTCGGCAATTCACTTAAAAATGGTGCCAACCGGTTGCAAATGCTCCCCTGAAAGTTTGGCACTCGAAACAGAAGGCTTTTTATCACAGGACAAGAAATTAACCCTCAAAAACTTAACCGACAGAAAATATTTTTTTGAAAAAATCCCTAAGCCCCGGGGTCACAATTTCAGCAAAAATCTGACTTTTGGCAGTTCACTCAAAAATGGTGCCAAAAGCTTGAAAATGCTCTCCTGAAAGGTTTGGCACTCGAAACAGAAGGCTTTTTATCACAGGACAAGAAATCAGCCCTCAAAAACTTAACCGACAGAAAATATTTTTTTGGAAAAATCCCTAAGCCCCGGTTTCATAATTTCAGCAAAAATCTAACTTTCGGCAATTCACTTAAAAATGGTGCCAACCGGTTGCAAATGCTCCCCTGAATGTTTGGCACTCGAAACAGAAGGCTTTTTATCACAGGACAAGAAATCAGCCCTAAAAAACTTAACCGGCAGAAAATATTTTTTTTGAAAAAATCCGTAAGCCCCGGGGACAGAATTTCAGCAAAAATCTGACTTTTGGCAGTACACTCAAAAATGGTGCCAAAAAATTGAAAATGCTCCGCTGAAAGCCTTGGCGATGGAAACAGAAGGCTTTTTATTACAGGAAAAGAAATCATCCCTCAAAAACTTAACCGGCAGAAAATATTTTTTTTGAAAAAATCTCTAAGCCCCGGGGTCACAATTTCAGCAAAAATATGACTTTTGGCAGTTCACTCAAAAATGGTGCCAAAAGCTTGAAAATGCTCTCCTGAAAGGTTTGGCACTCGAAACAGAAGGCTTTTTATCACAGGACAAGAAATCAGCCCTCAAAAACTTAACCGGCAGAAAATATTTTTTTGAAAAAAATCCCTAAGCCCCGGGGTCACAATTTCAGCAAAAATCTGACTTTTGGCAATTCACTCAAAAAAGGTGCCAAAAGCTTGAAAATGCTCCGCTGAAAGCTTTGGCGATGGAAACAGAAGGCTTTTTATCACACAACAAGAAATCAGCCCTCAAAAACTTAACCGGCAGAAAATATTCTTTTGAAAAAATCCCTAAGCCCCAGGGTCACAATTTCAGCAAAAATCTGACTTTTGGCAGTTCACTCAAAAATGGTGCCAACCGGTTGCAAATGCTTCGCTGAAAGCTTTGGCGATGGAAACAGAAGGCTTTTTATCACAGGACAAGAAATCATCCCTCAAAAACTTAACCAGCAGAAAATATTTTTTTGAAAAAATCCGTAAGCCCCGGGGACAGAATTTCAGCAAAAATCTGACTTTTGGCAATTCACTCAAAAATGGTGCCAAAAGCTTGAAAATGCTCCCCTGAAAGGTTTGGCACTCAAAAGAGAAGGAGTTTTATCAGACGACAAGAAATATGCCCTCAAAAACTTAACCGGTAGAAAATATTTTTTTGAAAAAATCACAATTGCAGCAAAAATCTGACTTTTGGCAGTTCACTCAAAAATGGTGCCAAAAGCTTGAAAATGCTCTCCTGAAAGGTTTGGCACTCGAAACAGAAGGCTTTTTATCACAGGACAAGAAATCAGCCCTCAAAAACTTAACCGGCAGAAAATATTTTTTTGAAAAAATCCCTAAGCCCCGGTTTCATAATTTCAGCAAAAATCTAACTTTCGGCAATTCACTTAAAAATGGTGCCAACCGGTTGCAAATGCTCCCCTGAATGTTTGGCACTCGAAACAGAAGGCTTTTTATCACAGGACAAGAAATCATCGCTCAAAAACTTAACCGGCAGAAAATATTTTTTTGAAAAAACCCCTAAGCCCCGGGGTCACAATTTCAGCAAAAATCTGACTTTTGGCAGTTCACTCAAAAATGGTGCCAACCGGTTGCAAATGCTCCCCTGAAAGCTTTGGCGATGGAAACAGAAGGCTTTTTATCATAGGACAAGAAATCAGCCCTCAAAAACTTAACCGGCAGAAAATATTTTTTTGAAAAAATCCGTAAGCCCCGGGGACAGAATTTCAGCAAAAATCTGACTTTTGGCAATTCACTCAAAAATGGTGCCAAAAGCTTGAAAATGCTCCCCTGATAGGTTTGGCACTCAAAAGAGAAGGATTTTTATCAGAGGACAAGAAATCAGCCCTCAAAAACTTAACAGGCAGAAAATATTTTTTTGAAAAAATCCCTAAGCCCCGGGGTCACAATTTCAGCAAAAATCTGACTTTTGGCAGTTCACTCAAAAATGGTGCCAACCGGTTGCAAATGCTCCCCTGAAAGCTTTGGCGATGGAAACAGAAGGCTTTTTATCATAGGACAAGAAATCAGCCCTCAAAAACTTAACCGGCAGAAAATATTTTTTTGAAAAAATCCGTAAGCCCCGGGGACAGAATTTCAGCAAAAATCTGACTTTTGGCAGTTCACTCAAAAATGGTGCCAAAAGCTTGAAAATGCTCTCCTGAAAGGTTTGGCACTCGAAACAGAAGGCTTTTTATCACAGGACAAGAAATCAGCCCTAAAAAACTTAACCGGCAGAAAATATTTTTTTGAAAAAATCCCTAAGCCCCGGGGTCACAATTTCAGCAAAAAATCTAACTTTCGGCAATTCACTTAAAAATGGTGCCAACCGGTTGCAACTGCTCCCCTGAAAGCTTTGGCGATGGAAACAGAAGGCTTTTTATCACAGGACAAGAAATCAGCCCTCAAAAACTTAACCGGCAGAAAATATTTTTTTTGAAAAAATCCCTAAGCCCCGGGGACAGAATTTCAGCAAAAATCTGACTTTTGGCAGTACACTCAAAAATGGTGCCAAAAGCTTGAAAATGCTCCGCTGAAACCTTTGGCTATGGAAACAGAAGGCTTTTTATCACAGGAGAAGAAATGAGCCCTCAAAAACTTAACCGGCAGAAAATATTTTTTTGAAAAAATCCCTAAGCCCCGGGGTCACAATTTCAGCAAAAATCTGACTTTCGGCAATTCACTTAAAAATGGTGCCAACCGGTTGCAAATGCTCCCCTGAAAGTTTGGCACTCGAAACAGAAGGCTTTTTATCACAGGACAAGAAATTAGCCCTCAAAAACTTAACCGACAGAAAATATTTTTTTGAAAAAATCCCTAAGCCCCGGGGTCACAATTTCAGCAAAAATCTGACTTTTGGCAGTTCACTCAAAAATGGTGCCAAAAGCTTGGAAATGCTCTCCTGAAAGGTTTGGCACTCGAAACAGAAGGCTTTTTATCACAGGACAAGAAATCAGCCCTCAAAAACTTAACCGACAGAAAATATTTTTTTGAAAAAATCCCTAAGCCCCGGTTTCATAATTTCAGCAAAAATCTAACTTTCGGCAATTCACTTAAAAATGGTGCCAACCGGTTGCAAATGCTCCCCTGAATGTTTGGCACTCGAAACAGAAGGCTTTTTATCACAGGACAAGAAATCAGCCCTAAAAAACTTAACCGGCAGAAAATATTTTTTTTTGAAAAAATCCGTAAGCCCCGGGGACAGAATTTCAGCAAAAATCTGACTTTTGGCAGTACACTCAAAAATGGTGCCAAAAAATTGAAAATGCTCCGCTGAAAGCCTTGGCGATGGAAACAGAAGGCTTTTTATTACAGGAAAAGAAATCATCCCTCAAAAACTTAACCGGCAGAAAATATTTTTTTTGAAAAAATCTCTAAGCCCCGGGGTCACAATTTCAGCAAAAATCTGACTTTTGGCAGTTCACTCAAAAATGGTGCCAAAAGCTTGAAAATGCTCTCCTGAAAGGTTTGGCACTCGAAACAGAAGGCTTTTTATCACAGGACAAGAAATCAGCCCTCAAAAACTTAACCGGCAGAAAATATTTTTTTGAAAAAAATCCCTAAGCCCCGGGGTCACAATTTCAGCAAAAATCTGACTTTTGGCAATTCACTCAAAAAAGGTGCCAAAAGCTTGAAAATGCTCCGCTGAAAGCTTTGGCGATGGAAACAGAAGGCTTTTTATCACACAACAAGAAATCAGCCCTCAAAAACTTAACCGGCAGAAAATATTCTTTTGAAAAAATCCCTACCCCCAGGGTCACAATTTCAGCAAAAATCTGACTTTTGGCAGTTCACTCAAAAATGGTGCCAACCGGTTGCAAATGCTTCGCTGAAAGCTTTGGCGATGGAAACAGAAGGCTTTTTATCACAGGACAAGAAATCATCCCTCAAAAACTTAACCAGCAGAAAATATTTTTTTGAAAAAATCCGTAAGCCCCGGGGACAGAATTTCAGCAAAAATCTGACTTTTGGCAATTCACTCAAAAATGGTGCCAAAAGCTTGAAAATGCTCCCCTGAAAGGTTTGGTGATGGAAACAGAAGGCTTTTTATCACAGGACAAGAAATCAGCCCTCAAAAACTTAACCGGAAGAAAATATTTTTTTGAAAAAAATCCCTAAGCCCCAGGGTCACAATTTCAGCAAAAATCTGACTTTCAGCAATTCACTTAAATATGGTGCCAACCGGTTGCAAGTGCTCCCCTGAAAGGTTTGGCACTCGAAACAGAAGGCTTTTTATCACAGGACAAGAAATCAGCCCTCAAAAACTTAACCGGCAGGAAATATTTTTTTGAAAAAATCCCTAAGCCCCGGGGTCACAATTTCAGCAAAAATCTGACTTTTGGCAGTTCACTCAAAAATGGTGCCAACCGGTTGCAAATGCTCCGCTGAAACCTGTGGCGATGGAAACAGAAGGCTTTTTATCACAGGACAAGAAATCAGCCCTCAAAAACTTAACCGGCAGAAAATATTTTTTTGAAAAAATCCCTAAGCCCCGGGGTCACAATTTCAGCAAAAATCTGACTTTTGGCAGTTCACTCAAAAATGGTGACAAAAGCTTGAAAATGCTCCCCTGAAAGGTTTGGTGATGGAAACAGAAGGCTTTTTATCACAGGACAAGAAATCAGCCCTCAAAAACTTAACCGGCAGAAAATATTTTTTTGAAAAAATCCCTAAGCCCCGGGGTCACAATTTCAGCAAAAATCTGACTTTTGGCAGTTCACTCAAAAATGGTGCCAACCGGTTGCAAATGCTCCGCTGAAACCTGTGGCGATGGAAACAGAAGGCTTTTTATCACAGGACAAGAAATCAGCCCTCAAAAACTTAACCGGAAGAAAATATTTTTTTGAAAAAATCCCTAAGCCCCGGGGTCTCAATTTCAGCAAAAATATAACTTTTGGCAGTTCACTCAAAAATGGTGCCAACCGGTTGCAAATGCTCCCCTGAAAGCTGTGCCGATGGCTACAGAAGGCTTTTTATCACAGGACAAGAAATCAGCCCTCAAAAATTTAACTGGCAGAAAATATTTTTTTGAAAAAATCCCTAAGCCCCGGGGTCACAATTTCAGCAAAAATATGACTTTTGGCAGTTCACTCAAAAATGGTGCCAACCGGTTGCAAAGGCTCCCCTGAAAGCTTTGGTGATGGAAACAGAAGGCTTTTTATCACAGGACAAGAAATCAGCCCTCAAAAACTTAACCGGCAGAAAATATTTTTTTGAAAAAGTCCCTAAGCCCCGGGGTCACAATTTCAGCAAATATATGACTTTTGGCAGTTCACTCAAAAATGGTGCCAACCGGTTGCAAATGCTCCCCTGAAAGGTTTGGCACTCAAAAGAGAAGGATTTTTATCACAGGACAAGAAATCAGCCCTCAAAAACTTAACTGGAAGAAAATATTTTTTTGAAAAAATCCCTAAGCCCCGGGGTCACAATTTCAGCAAAAATATGACTTTTGGCAGTTCACTCAAAATTGGTGCCAAGCAGTTGCAAATGCTCCCCTGAAAGCTGTGCCGATGGATACAGAAGGCTTTTTATCACAGGACAAGAAATCAGCCCTCAAAAACTTAACCGGCAGAAAATATTTTTTGAAAAAATCCCTAAGCCCCGGGGTCACAATTTCAGCAAAAATCTGACTTTTGGCAATTCACTCACAAATGGTTCCAACCAGTTGCAAATGCTCCCCTGAAAGGTTTGGCACTCGAAACAGAAGGCTTTTTATCACAGGAAAAGAAATCAGCCCTCAAAAACTTAACCAGCAGAAAATATTTTTTTGAAAAAATCACAATTTCAGCAAAAATCTGACTTTTGGCAGTTCACTCAAAAATGGTGCCAAAAGCTTGAAAATGCTCTCCTGAAAGGTTTGGCACTCGAAACAGACGGCTTTTTATCACAGGACAAGAAATCAGCCCTAAAAAACTTAACCGGCAGAAAATATTTTTTTGAAAAAATCCCTAAGCCCCGGGGTCACAATTTCAGCAAAAAATCTAACTTTCGGCAATTCACTTAAAAATGGTGCCAACCGGTTGCAACTGCTCCCCTGAAAGCTTTGGCGATGGAAACAGAAGGCTTTTTATCACAGGACAAGAAATCAGCCCTCAAAAACTTAACCGGCAGAAAATATTTTTTTTGAAAAAATCCCTAAGCCCCGGGGACAGAATTTCAGCAAAAATCTGACTTTTGGCAGTACACTCAAAAATGGTGCCAAAAGCTTGAAAATGCTCCGCTGAAACCTTTGGCTATGGAAACAGAAGGCTTTTTATCACAGGAGAAGAAATGAGCCCTCAAAAACTTAACCGGCAGAAAATATTTTTTTGAAAAAATCCCTAAGCCCCGGGGTCACAATTTCAGCAAAAATCTGACTTTCGGCAATTCACTTAAAAATGG